>NC_135235.1:550937787-552322787 GCF_051348905.1 Ranitomeya variabilis | reverse complement strand
GTCAGCAAGGTTAAAATTTGAGAAGAGGTGATTTGTATATACTTTTCATAGCGGAACTCAATAAAAATATTGAAGAAATTACATTATGTACAGTCTTTTCACAAACACAGACTCCACAGCCTTTTTCTTGCACCATACTTTGACCCCCTTTCCATGGCGTTTGGTAGAGGATTTTGGTATCATTGGTTAGAAATGTTTTTTTTCATGGTACAGAAACAGACAAAAGGAATTCCTTATATACTTTTCTCAAGACATCGCACTAGTGTATTGCAGTGATGTTCTTGGGTTGACGGAAAAAATGTAACGTTGAGTACAATGTGTGTGAGTGGAGACTGATTCATCTAAAAAGGTCTGAAAGCTGTGCTACTGCACAATGGCAGCTAGTATGCTTTAGGGCCTGTAGGGCATTCTGTGCACTTGAAGGAAAGACATGAGAATATAGACTTTATTCTCAAGAAAAACTTAACTACGAGGATCAAGGATGGTAAATATGTGGTGATTTGAGAGTTCTCTCTTTGCTCTTTGGTCAACAAGGAGGATACACGAAGTACACATGCCTTTTTGTGTGAACGAAACAGCCGGAATTGGGCTCATCACTGGAGCCCAAAAATGTGGCTAACGAGAACATCCTTGCAATCTGGGCTCAAGAACATAGCTGTGGAAAGTTTAGTTGATCCCACTAAAGTTCTCCTGCCACCACTCCACATTAGGCCGGTTTCACACGTCAGTGGCTCCGGTACGTGAGGTGACAGTTTCCTCACGTACCGGAGACACTGACACACGTAGACCCATAAAAATCAATGCATCTGTTCAGATGTCATTGATTTTTTGCGGACCGTGTGCGGACCGTGTCTCCGTGTGCCAAACACGGAGACATGTCAGTGTTCGTGGGAGCGCACGTTTTACACGGACCCAATAGAGTCAATGGGTCCGCGTAAAACACGGCCCTCACACGGACATTCTCCGTCTGGGGTCCGTGTGCGTGCCGGAGACACAGTAAGCGCTGTCCCCCCCACATGGTGCTGAAGCCGGTATTCATATCTTCCCTGTAGCAGCGTTTGCTATAGAGAAAATATGAAGAATAGTGTTAAAAATAAAGATTTAGGTGTCCGCCGCCCCCCCACCCCCTGTGCGCCCCCCCGCTGGTCAGAAAATACTTACACGCTCCTTCCTGGTCTGGCCGCGCCTCCTACTGTATGCGGTCACGTGGGGCCGATCAATTACAATCATGAATAGTCGGCTCCGCCCCTATGGAGGTGGAGCCACATATTCATGACTGTAAATGATCGGGCCCACGTGACCGCATGCAGGAGAAGCCGCGGCAAGACCAAGAAGGAGCGACAGCCGACGGGGGACCCGGGTAAGTATTTTCTGACCAGCGGGGGGGCGCACAGGGGGTGGGGGGGCGGCGGACACCTAAATCTTTATTTTTAACACTATTCTTCATATTTTCTCTGCAGCAAACGTTACTGCAGAGAGGATATGAATCGCAGCTTCAGCAGCTTCAGCACCATGCAGAGTGGGTACCACACGTTCCGTGTGGTACCCACTCGCCATACGGGCGGCACACGTGTGCCGCAGGTATGGCCTCCGTGAGTTCCCAGGCACACGGACACGGATAACTCCGGTACCGATTTATTCCGGTACCAGAATTATCTGGACGTGTGGGACAGCCCTTAAGCAGTTTATGAAAGCTCTACGGAAAGTAGGACAGACTTTTAAGAACCTGTGTACCAAGTTTAAGGTACTGTCTGAAGCATCTGATTTTTTTTCACGAGTGAAGTCCATTTTTTTTTCACAGATGATACAAGGACCAAAAATATGGTTGTGTGACTGAGCCCTACAAGTGAGAAGTATTTAGGCAACTGGTATGATGGAATAAATTATTTAATTAACCCCGTCAAGGTGACCTGGGACTTAATTCCCAGTGACGGGATAGTACGTCATATGCGATCGGACACGCTCACGGGAGCACGGCCGGGTGTCAGCTGACATCCGGCACTATGTGCCAGGAGCAGTCACGGACCGCCCCCGGCACACCGCGATCAAACATGATCGCAGTGTTCCGGCGGTATAAGGAAGCATCGCACAGGGAGGGGGCTCACTGCGGACTTCCCTGAGACCCTCGGAGCAAAGCGATCTCGCATTGCTCCGAGCGTCTCTTACCTCCTCTCCCTGCAGGTCCCGGATCAAAAATGGCCGCGGGGCTGCATCCGGGTCCTGCAGGGAGGTGGCTTACCAAGCGCCTGCTCAGAGCAGGCGCTGGTAAGCCTGCAGCGCTGGAAGTCAGATTGCTGATCTGACAGAGTGCTGTGCAAACTGTCGGATCAGCGATCTGTGATGTCCCCCCCCCTGGGCCAAAGTAAAAAAGTTTAAAAAAAAATTTCCACGTGTAAAAAAAAAAAAATAAAAAAAAAATTCCTAAATAAAGAGAAAAAAAATATTATTCCCATAAATACATTTCTTTATCTAAATAAAAAAAAACAAAACAAAAGTACACATATTTAGTATCGCCGCGTCCGTAATGACCCGACCTATAAACTGTCCCACTAGTTAACCCCTTCAGTGAACACCGTAAAAAAAAAAAAACGAGGCAAAAAACAACGCTTTATTATCATACTGCCGAACAAAAAGTGGAATAGCACGCGATCAAAAAGACAGATATAAATAACCATGGTACCGCTGAAAACGTCATCTTGTCCCGCAAGAAACGAGCCGCCATACAGCATAATCAGCGAAAAAATAAAAAAGTTATAATCCTCAGAATAAAGCGATGCCAAAATAATTATTTTTTCTATAAAAGATTTTATCGTATAAAAGCGCCAAAACATTAAAAAATGATATAAATGAGGTATCGCTGTAATTGTACTGACCCGAAGAATAAAGCTGCTTTATCAATTTTACCAAACGTGGAACGGTATAATCGCCCCCCCCCCCCAAAGAAATTCATGAAAAGCTGGTTTTTGGTCATTCTGCCTCACAAAAATCGGAATAAAAAGCGATCAAAAAATGTTACGTGCCCGAAAATGTTACCAATAAAAACGTCAACTCGTCCCGCAAAAAACAAGACCTCACGTGACTCTGTGGACCAAAATATGGAGACGCAAAAACTTTTCTGCTATAAAAAGCGTCTTTTAGTGTGTGACAGCTGCCAATCATAAAAATCCGCTATAAAAACGCTATGAAAGTAAATCAAACCCCCCCTTCATCACCCCCTTAGTTAGGGAAAAATGGGTATTATACCTACCGATAATTCGGTTTCCAGGAGTCCATCCTGACAGCACAATGGAGGACGTCCTCCTCCTCCTTGCAGGGACAGGAAACACAACACGAGAGGTTAAAAGGTCCCACTCCTCCCCCTTTCCCTCAGTGTTTTGACAAGTACCACACTATGGATAGATATACTTTGAAAACTTTATTAACCAAACATATTACAGCATATGAACTGGCATGCATAGGGGGGGAAATAACAGTGCTGTCAGGATGGACTCCTGGAAACCGAATTATCGGTAGGTATAATACCCATTTTCCAGGACGTCCCCCTGACAGCACAATGGAGAATACCAAAGAAAACTCCCTTAGGGTGGGACAACTGCCTGGAGAACCTTTCTCCCATATGATGTCTGCTGGGCTGCCATAACATCTAATTTATAATGCTTACAAAATGTGTTTACTCTGGCCCAAGTTGCGGCCTTGCAAATCTGATCTAGAGACGCTCCTGCTCGCTCAGCCCATGATGCTGAGACCGCTCTAGTAGAGTGCGCTTTTATCCCTGTTGGGCAAGCTATCCCCTCTGATGAGTAGGCTTTCGAAATTATAGTTGTGATCCATCTGGCTATTGAAGGCTTGGACGCTTTTTTACCCCTATTCTTACCCCCAAACAGAATAAAAAGATTAGGGTCCTTTCTCCAGGAGCTAGTGGCCTCTAGATAGCTTAATACCGCCTGCCTAACATCAAGGGAGTGAAAAGCTTGTTCTTTTTCATTAGCCGGGTTCTCACAAAAGGACGGTAAAATTATCTCCTGGTCCCGGTTTTTAACTGAGGCTATTTTAGGGATAAATGCTGGATCTAGTTTTAGAATAATATGGTCTTCTCGAACCTGAAGATATGGATCCTTAATAGATAGGGCTTGAATTTCCCCTATGCGTTTAGCAGTTGTAATTGCAACTAAAAAGGCAGTCTTCCAGGTACGTATTGAAATGGGCATGTCTTCCTCAAGAGTATAAGGATCTTTACACAGCGCCCTGAGGACCAGATTTAAGTCCCATGTAGGAGCTAGTTGTCTTAACGTAGGCCGTAATCTTTGGATAGCCCTCACAAATCTAATTATCCAGGGGTGGGAGGCCAATGGATAATCTAAAAAGGTACTAAGGGCCGAGATCTGGACTTTAATTGTACTCGGCCTGAGCCCCAAGTTAAACCCAGTCTGTAAAAAATGTAAGACTTTAGGAACATCCAAAGCCCCCGGTATCACGGCCGACCTGCCACTTTCCAAACAAAATTTCCTCCAGATTTTGTGGTAGATGGCTGTGGTCACAGGCTTCCTACTAGCCTGTATGGTTGTGATTACTTCGTCCGAAAGACCTCTGGATTTCAAGATGTCCCTTTCAGGATCCACGCTGACAGGTGTAGCCTCTCCGGATCCTGGTGCAATACTGGTCCTTGGTGAATGATATCCCTCCATAACGGGAGTTTGATAGGGTCTTCCACTGACATGGCCCCCAATAACGGGAACCAACTTCTCTTTGGCCAGAATGGTACAATCGTGAGCACCGTTGCCCGGTCCTCTTGAATCTTCCTCAGCACTATTGGAATAAGTGCTATTGGGGGAAATGCGTAAGAAAGAGGTTCGTTCCATGTTTGGCTTAAGGCATCGACTGCTTCTGGTATGTCTGAAGGGTTGAGAGAGTAAAACCTGGACACCTTTGAATTTTTCCTTGTGGCGAATAAATCTATCCTGGGCGTTCCCCAACGGTGGCATAGTATCTGGAACATCTCTTGATTTAGTTCCCATTCGGTCGGACAAACCTTCTTTCTGCTTAAATAGTCGGCTAGAATGTTTTGGGAACCTTCTAGATGAACCGCTGTTATCGACAGGACCACGTTTTCTGCCCATGTGAATATTGTTTGCGCTAGAATTTGAAGCGCCCTGTGTCTGGAACCTCCTTGATGTCTTAAAAAGGATACTGCTGTCACGTTGTCTGACAGGATTTTTACGTGCTTGCCTTTTAGGCATGAATAGTTTCTTCTGAGAGCTTCCCAAACTGCGTATAGTTCTCTGTAATTCGACGACATCTGACTGATTTCTTTGGGCCACTTGCCCTGAAAGAATTTTCCTCCTAGGTGTGCTCCCCATCCCCACTGACTTGCGTCTGTGGTGATTACCACACAAGGGGAAGATATCCAAGGAACTCCACTTCTTAGATTGTCGTCCCGGGTCCACCATCGCAGTGAACTTCTTACCTTCATTGATAGAAGCATCTTCTTGTCTAATGATGACCGGGAACGATCCCATACCGAGAGTACTTGTTCTTGTAAGGGTCTTGAGTGCGCTTAAGCCCATCTGACACAAGGGATGCACGCTGTCATCTTCCCCAAGATTTCCATGGCCATTCTTATCGTAACTGGCTTTCTTTGAAACTGTAGCACCATCTTTATTAATGGGCTTCGTTTGTCCCTTGGCAAGAAGGATTGTCTGGTTGTAGAATCCAAAAGTACTCCCAAAAAATTTTTTCGGGTCTCTGGTCTTAGATGGGACTTTCTTCGGTTTACGACCCATCCTAGTTGTTCCAATACTGCTATGACCCGATCTGTGTGTTGCCGCAGAATGATCTCGGACTGTGCTACGATGAGAAAATCGTCCAAGTACGGAATTATTGTTATTCCTTGGTTTCTTAGGAACGCCACTACTTCTGCTACTACTTTTGTGAAGATTCTTGGAGCAGATGCTAGACCGAATGGGAGGCATTGAAATTGGAAGTGGCAGGTTTGGTCCGGAAAACTCACCGAGAATCTCAGAAGCTCCTGAGAAGAGGGGTGAATCGGAACCTGATAATACGCACTCTTCAGGTCGAGAGTGCACATCATCGAATCCTTGTTTATCAGATGAATGGTTGACCTGATTGACTCCATTCTGAATTTTTTGTACCTGACGTATACGTTCAGAGGTTTCAAATTTATTATTGTACGGGATTCTCCCGACGCCTTTGGAATCGAGAATAGGGAGGAATAATGACCTGTGTTTAATTCTGGAAAGGGAACTTGAACTATGACCTGGGACTTGTACAGATCTTGCAGGTCTGAGAACATAGGGGAATTTGTAGCTACCTCTGTTGGTGCTATAACCCTCTGCGGTACATGGGAGACCAGTTCTATTCTGTAACCATCTGAGATTATTTTGAGGACATAACTGTTGACTGAGATCTGACTCCAGTGACTTAAAAAGAATCTTAGTCTCCCGCCTATTCCCATGGCGTCATTGCTTTCTTGGTCTATAACTTGAACCAAAAAGGGAGGATCTTCCCCTTTTGTTCTGGGTGTAAGAGTTCCTAAATGTTCCTCTGCCTGATCTCCACTGCTCTCTATACTCCGGTTGTCTGCGGGGGGGAGGGGGGGGAAGTGGCCTCCTCCGAAAGGGCTGAAATCTCCTAGGTTTATCCTCAGGGAACCCTTTTTTACTATCAGCTGCCGATTCTAGTATGTCGTCTAGAGCCTGACCAAATATCCTAGAACCTGTGAATGGAATGGCACACAATTTGTTTTTGGATGCATTATCCCCCGACCAAGATCTAAGCCAAATGGCCCTACGGGTTGCGTTTGACAAAGAGCTATTTCTGGCCGCAAATCTAACAGATTCGGCTGAGGTGTCTGCCATGAAAGCCGTGGCTGACTTTATGATAGGCAGGGAAGAAATTATATCAGCCCTTGGAGTCTTATTAATTAAATGTTCTTCCAATTGTTCCACCCACAGGAACATGGATCTTGCCACCGACGTGGCTGCGATATTAGTCTTTATCAGAGCTGCAGAAGTCTCCCAGGTTCGGCGTAACAGAATATCCGCCTTACGGTCCATGGCATCCTTGAGGCTAGATGAATCTTCGAAAGGTATGGAAGTCTTCTTTGCCACTTTGGCTATGGGAACATCTACCTTAGGAATTTCTTCCCATGTCTTGATCTCGTCTGGATTAAATGGAAGACGGTTCTTAAATTCTCTAGACATCACCAACCTTCGTTCCGCATCTCTCCATTCCTGAGATATCATACGGCGAATATGGTCGCTCACCGGGAACACTGTTTGTTCTTGATGTGTGAGACCTCCGAACATCTGATCCTGTCTAGATCTTGGACGTGGATCTTCTTTTATCTGCATGGTATTCCTGACCGCTTGAACCAACTCTTCTGTATCTTCTACCGGAAAGTAATACCTTCTGCCTTGTTCCTGTTCCAATGGCAATTCTCCTTCTTCCTGGTCAAACTCTCCGTATTCCGACTCTGCTTCTGAAGAAACCTCCTGGTCTTCCTGTTCTGGATCCCTTCTTGGTCTCTTACGAGCCGGACTTGGACTGCTCCTATTCCGTTGGGACATAGAGGCCAGTGAGTTTTGGATTTCTTCTCGGATTAGACTCCTCATCTCCGACAACATTGCTGGTTGTTCATCCCTGACAACCTTAGTGATACAAGAACTGCAGAGAGCTTTCTTGTATGCTTCTGAAAGTTTCATGTTGCACATGGAGCATCTCCTAGATTTTGCTCCCGCTTTGCCCGACTTTTTTGCCTGAGAAAGGGGAGTTTGAGTGGCCTCTTTATCCTATAATAAGAATAAGAATGGCTCAGACTGCATGCGGTCTTATGTAAGTAATATGCGCACTGCGCACTTACCCCAGTCTCCTCATTTCTGTCCTCCGCATTCTCTGTTGAGAAATGCCCCGTATATAAAATAAGCTTTTTTAAATATAAGCAACCAAATGCGGGATATAGCAGCATCTGCCGCACTCACCCTTAGTCTCCGGCATTCTTTCCGACCGTCTGGCTAGCACAGACCACAACTCGTGTCCTGTAGCTCAAACGCTCCTCCACACTTCAAATCTGGCGCCCCTTACTCCAGAAGGAACGCTGAATGAAACGCTGCGGCGCTCTGTGCTCGGCGCCCTTAAGGACGCTCACTTCCGCGTTCCACCAAGTGGAACGCACGCTGAGATGCCAGGAGGAGAGGGCGTCAGGCGCGCCCCGGATGTGACGTCACCTTACCTGTGCTGATACCGGAAGCACTGTCCGGTATATGATTCCTATTGCCGCGTTCCACGCTGTGGAACGCCCGTCACGCCTGCTGCTGGCGCCGGATAATTCTCATGCGGCGCCTCTTCTCCTGGCGCCTGAACCGAGAGCCTCCCCCCGGGAGGAAGCGGTTCAACCCAGGAGCTCGTCCGATCGACTGGTCTCTGGGCAGAGGGACTCCCCACCGGGGAGTTTCTTGCCTGGGGCTTAATACGGCGGGGGAAGGATATTGGCCTAGCCGCACGATCCCCCGAGCCCTCCGGTCTGGTGAGTCTTCACGCTGTATAGCGCTGTTCCTCTCGTGTGTCCCTCCATGCAGGGACAGGAAAAACACTGAGGGAAAGGGGGAGGAGTGGGACCTTTTAACCTCTCGTGTTGTGTTTCCTGTCCCTGCAAGGAGGAGGAGGACGTCCTCCATTGTGCTGTCAGGGGGACGTCCTGGAAAATAATACAATTAAAAAAATATATTTATTTCCATTTTCGGGTTAGGGCTAGGGTTAGGGTTGGGGCTAAAGTTAGGGTTAGGGTTGGGGCTAAAGATAGGGTTAGGGTTTAGATTACATTTACGGTTGGGATTAGAGTTAGGGGTGTGTCTGGGTTAGGGGTGTGGTTAGGGTTACCGTTGGGATTAGGGTTAGGGGCGTGTTTGGATTAGGGTTTCAGTTAGAATTGGGGAGTTTCCACTGTTTAGGCACATCAGGGGCTCTCCAAATGCGACATGGCGTCCGATCTCAATTCCAGCCAATTCTGCGTTGAAAAAGTAAAACAGTGCTCCTTTCCTTACGAGCTCTCCCGTGCGCCCAAACGGGTTTACCCCAACATATGGGGTATCAGCGTACTCGGGACAAATTGGACAACAACTTTTGGGGTCCAAGTCCTCTTGTTACCCTTGGGAAAATAAAAATTTGGGGGGCTAAAAATCATTTTTGTGGAAAAAAAAGGATTTTTTATTTTCACGGCTCTGCGTTGTAAACTGTAGTGAAACACTTGGGGGTTCAAAGTTCTCACAACACATCTAGATAAGTTCCTTGGGAGTCCTAGTTTCCAATATGGGGTCACTTATGGGGGTTTCTACTGTTTGGGTACATCAGGGGCTCTGCAAATGCCACGTGACGCCTGCAGACCAATCCATCTAAGTCTGCATTCCAAATGGCGCTCCTTCCCTTCCGAGCTCTGCCATGCACCCAAACAGTGGTCCCCCCCCCCACATATGGGTTATCAGCGTACTCAGCACAAATTGAACAACTTTTGGGGTCCAATTTCAACTGTTACCCTTGGGAAAATACAAAACTGGGGGCTAAAAAATAATTTTTGTGGAAATTTTTTTCTTTTTCACGGCTCTGCGTTATAAACTGTAGTGAAATACTTGGGGGTTCAAAGTTCTCACAACACATCTAGATAAGTTCCTTGGGAGGTCTAGTCTCCAATATGGGGTCACTTGTGGGGGGTTTCTACTGTTTGGGTACATCAGGGGCTCTGCAAATGCAATCTGACACCTGCAGACCAATCCATCTAAGTCTGCATTCCAAATGGCGCTCCTTCCCTTCCGAGGTCTGTCATGCGCCCAAACGGTGGTTCCCCCCCCCCCACATAACGGGTATGAGCGTACTCAGGACAAATTGGACAACTTTTGGGGTCCAATTTATCCTGTTACCCTTGTGAAAATACAAAACTGGGGGCTAAAAGATCATTTTTGTGAAAAAATGATTTTTTTTATTTTTACGGCTCTGCATTATAAACTTCTGTGAAGCACTTGTTGGGTCAAAGTGCTCACCACACATCTAGATAAGTTCCTTAAGTGGTCTACTTTACAAAATGGTGTCACTTGTGGGGGGTTTCAATGGTTAGGCACATCAGGGGCTCTCCAAACGCAACATGGCGTCCCATCTCATTTCCAGTCAATTTTGCATTGAAAAGTCAAACGGCGCTCCTTCCCTCCCGAGCTCTGCCATGCGCCCAAACAGTGGTTTACCCCCACATATGGTATATCAGCGTACTCAGGACAAATTGTACAGCAACTTTTGCGGTCCATTTTCTCCTGTTACCCTTGGTAAAATAAAACGAATTGGAGCTGAAATACATTTTGTGTGAAAAAAAGTTAAATGTTCATTTTTATTTAAACATTCCAAAAATTCCTGTGAAACACCTGAAGGGTTAATAAACTTCTTGAATGTGCTTTTGAGCACCTTGAGGGGTGCAGTTTTTAGAATGGTGTCACACTTGGGTATTTTCTATCATATAGACCCCTCAAAATGACTTCAAATGAGATGTGGTCCCTAAAAAAAAAATGGTGTTGTAAAAATGAGAAATTGCTAGTCAACTTTTAACCCTTATAACTCCCTGACAAAAAAAAATTTTAGTTCCAAAATTGTGCTGATGTAAAGTAGACAAGTGGGAAATGTTACTTATTAAGTATTTTGTGTGACATATCTCTGTGATTTAAGGGCATAAAAATTCAAAGTTGGAAAATTGCGAAATTTTCAAAATTTTCGCCAAATTTCCATTTTTTTCACAAATAAACGCAAGTTTTATCGAAGAAATTTTACCACTATCATGAAGTACAATATGTCACAAGAAAACATTGTCAGAATCGCCAAGATCCGATGAAGCGTTCCAGAGTTATAACCTCGTAAAGGGACAGTGGTCAGAATTGTAAAAATTGGCCCGGTCATTAACGTGCAAACCACCCTCGGGGCTTAAGGGGTTAATATTCTGTAAAGTAAGAAGTACGGTTTTGTAGGTGTCCTCCCTAATGGAAGTTCAGATTTTGCCTTTACATTTGTCAGGTATTTGTGTAATGATGTCACTGCCCAGGAGATTATCATTGACCCATTTATTATCACAGAAATACAGATTTGGCACAAATAATTAAGACACAAAGAATAACTGATTACTCCAGCAGGGGCTGCGTTAGAATCAACATTTCCATTTGATTACATTTCCATAACACAGGTGGCATCACAATATTGTCCTCTATAAGGATATAATATCCTACATGTCATATCTTCACTGAAATTGGGTTATGTGTCTCAAAGAGGACCCATCAGTTCTAAGAAAAACACAAGAAGTGATCGTGGATGAAATTCTAAGGGTACGGTCCCACGAGGAGTGTTGTTTGAGTTTTGTCGAAATAAGTCTCCAACAGGCAGCGAATCAGCGCCAACCAGGAGCCTGAACATAAATATCTGTTCTCTATAGGAAGTTATCAGTCATATGATAAAATCCCTAATGTATTTTGCAGCCTTGCTAATGGAGGATTACATAGCTACATAGCTGTTTCTACCGGCATAATCCCCGAGTCTCTTACTACATACTGTATAGAGCCAGTAGTAACTCAACCATGCAGAGAAGGCTGTAGGCTTTACCTCTGCAGCCGTTTCTGTTCTCCACATCTATCCTGCCATTGAATAAGATACAAGAATCCATCCATTACATTACTTACTCTCCAACTTCATCCAGCATCAAAATACAGCACAGATCTCCCCTGTGTTTAAGTGCTGCAAGCTCATTTGCCCCCTACCCAGTGCTATCTCCTATTTATTATGTTTTTTAAGTCCCTTTTCTTGTTTTGCTTTATGGAACTTGACTTTTATTTAACCAAGTTCCTCAATAATGTTGCACACAATTACTAATTGCTGAAAAAGTTCTGACAATAATAATAATAACATATATGTATTTATTTTTTATCACACTGTGAGGAGGTTAACTAGAGTGTATTTGCACAAAAAATGCGACTTTTTAAAAGGCTGCAATTGATATGTTGGCCACAGCTATCTGGAAGTAAAAAAGACCATGCCCACGACGGCAAACATAAAAAAGAAAAGTTGAACGTCTATAAAATAGACTTTAAAAGATGCAAATTAAAATGAGCATTTGGCACAAATTCAATATAAATCGGCACCAATATTTTCTAATATTATATTAGGTAATGTTTTTCATCTGGTCTTGAACTTCATGAGATTTATCGGTGAGATGAATGACAGGTTTAAGGCCACGATCACACATTCAGTATTTGGTCAGTATTTTACATCAGTATCTGTAAGCCAAAATCAGGAGAGGAACAATCAGAGGAAAAGTACAATAGAAAAACGTCACCACTTCAGAATTTTTCCAACCACTCCTGGTTTAGGCTTTCAAATACTGAACATGGCCAGGTTGTAAACAGTGCCAATACAGGCCTAATGGTGGGTTGAGAGGCTACCTTGCATTACCCTACTAGTTTTCTGCAGACTCTACTTGTTTCCCTTAATGGAATCTATTAGCAGGTTTTTGCTACCCCATCTGAGAGCAGCATGATGTAGGGGTAGAGAACCTGATTCTTGCGATGTCATACTGGGCTGCTAGCTGCAGTTTTGATAAAATCACATTTTTCATTGCTGCAGATAGACCAGTTTTCTGAATGCTGAGCTCCACATAACCCCGCCCACAACACTGATTGGCAGCTTTCAGTGTACACTGTGCATAGGCAGAAAGCTGCTAATTAGATGTGGGGGTGTGGTTATACAGAGCTCAGGAATATGGAGGACTACGTTGCAGTCTTCTATGGATACCCTCCTACTAATTAAACTGCAGCAAGCATCCCAGTGAGTGACATATTGTTGGAATTAGGGTCTCTGTTCCTACATCATGCTGCCCTCATATGAGGTGGCAGAATCCCTTTCATTACGTGGGCACACGCCAGCCCTATAGTAGGTAATCTGCCAGACTTGTTGGCTATTTTGGAGGAGATTTGGATCATCCATCCTCTTTCCTATAGGTTTTAGTTAAGGCAGTTGCTGTAGTTATTATAGACTGTACATCCGCTAACACTTACTACGGAGCACGGGAACCTGTATTCCCTTAGGAGGTAGTGTTGCTACACAGTCATGTGTGTGTCCTGTGCAAGGAATGTGGCCGATAGGATAATACATTTGATTTTGGTTATGTACGTGGTCTCCCAACTCCATCGGTGTAAAAATACCGTCATGCTGCCCTTATCAAAAAACATATCTGCTGTAACACAGATGGGGTCTCCAACCCATTGCTCTTCAGTCCAGATGAAACTACAACCCCCAACATTCCTTTATGCCATAAAGTTAATGGCATGTAAGGGGTTGTTATAACACCACAGATCAAGGTGGATATTTTGTACTATTGTAACACTTCCATAGGACCACAGACTTTAATAGCTTCACAAAAGGGTTTGTGCTTTAAATAAAAAAGAAAAAAATAATCACTGAAATGTGCCAACACTTGGCAAAAATAAATGTCAATCTTCTATATTCCCTGTTATTTTGCACAACTGAACCCTCCCTGGAGCCTGCGTTTGTGGGGTTGAATTCCTGAGGACAATAAACTTCACTTTGTGCACCCCTCCGGTCAGACCACAGGGGGTGCTATATGGCTACACCCTTAAATAAAAGTAGAAGGGAAATTATAAAGAAAACAATGTATGCAGCAGCAATTCTGTGGGCGTTCTGCTCCACTGTTTTTAGGCCTCTCAAAACTGCACGAAAAAGACAAACCCAGCTCTGAACCTTGGGAGAAGCCCCCAATACAGCAAGTATCACAAGTTACAATCACAAGCGCTGCAGACTGATAGCTCACAATGTATTATGGTTCGGTGGGGCTCTCCCCCTGTGTCAGGGTTTTGAAGTCAATAGATAGAGCCTGTTCCTCTGGCAGCGGTGGTCGCCTCCATTCATCTCGCGTAAGGATATAGGCAATTACCAATCCAAACACCACGAGCAGCACACCCAGAGAGTTGGCGAGGATCCCTTCTGACGGGAGCTTGGAGTACTCCTCTCTACAAGACAAGAAATGTAAGTGTCTTTAGGTATATAGAACACCATTACTAATCCCGAAGAGCTGGACTCACAATTCTGCTGGCTGTAACTACAAACTATCAATCATTAGCAGCTTGGTTATAAATGGCAATGGGAATCCTTGAGGCTACGTGAAGTTTACCAATGTTAAGGCCCAGTCTCACATAGCGAGATCGCTGCTGAGTCACTAGTTTTGTGACGCAACAGCGACCTCAGTAGCGATCTCGCTATGTGTGACACGTACCAGCGATCAGGCCCCTGCTGTGAGATCGCTGGTCGTGTCGGAATGGCCTGGACCTTTTTTTGGTCGTTGAGGTCCCGCTGACATCGCTGAATCGGTGTGTGTGACACCGATCCAGCGATGTCTTCACTGGTAACCAGGGTAAACATCGGGTTACTAAGCGCAGGGCCGTGCTTAGTAACCCGATGTTTACCCTGGTTACCAGCGTAAATGTAAAAAAAACCAAACAGTACATACTCACCATCTGTTGCCCGTCAGGTCCCTTGGCGTCTGCTTCCTGCTCTGACTGAGCCGCCGTACAGTGAGAAGTGAGAGCACAGCAGTGACGTCACCGCTGCGCTCTGCTCTCACTGTACGGCGGCACACAGTCAGAGCGGGAAGCGGACGGCAAGGGACCTGACGGGCAACAGATGGTGAGTATATAGTGTTTGGTTTTTTTGGTAACCAGGGTAAACATCGGGTTACTAAGCGCGGCCCTGCGCTTAGTAACCCGATGTTTACCCTGGTTACCCGGGTGCTGCAGGGGGACTTCGGCATCGTTGAAGACAGTTTCAACGATGCCGAAGTCGTTCCCCTGATCGTTGGTCGCTGGAGAGAGCTGTCTGTGTGACAGCTCCCCAGCGACCACACAGCGACGCTGCAGCGATCAGCATCGTTGTCTGTATCGCTGCAGCATCGCTGTGTGAGACGGGGCCTTTAGTCTGTTAACCTGATAATGACCATGCACCATAAATGTACAGAACTTAATCCTAGGCTTTAATTCTGGGCCATTGTAAATTTAGGGCACGGGATTAAAGGTCCTGCAATTCTAGCAGGAGCAGGTTTGGTCCCCGGCTGCTAGACACAGTCAGAAAACATAGGAGTTAGACAGCGATCATATGATCACCAGGTGATAAACTGCTTCTGAGTGTCTGGCTGACATAGCAGATCCAAATCAGCCCCAGGTACATACTTACACAGACAGACCAAAGAATGAGCAGCAGCACACTGTGCCTGCCATGACACATACAAATATTCAATGTATGAATTGTATTAAAACCACAGTGCCATTGAAAATAATTCATATATTCAATGCTTATATCTAGGTGCTCAAAGCTTTTTGGTGCAAACAGATTTTTTTTTTTTCATCTAAAAAATTACATACGGTACATGTAACAAAAAAAAACTAAGCATTACAAGCTATGCACCCCACCATAATAACCATAATTCATTCAACAAGCTATCTGGTGTGAAATGTGAACAGTAATAGAAATAAATAAAAAAAATATTCTAAAAATCAGAGACAAAGGTTAAAATAAAAAAAGGCTGCGTGAGATTGTGTGGCTGCAGGAAAGAGGAGGTGGCTGTCAGGTACAGCCGGACTCCCCACAGACAAGGCAGAGTAGGTTTATCACTATTTTGGTCTTCCTGATCATTGTATACATGGCGTTAAACAAGCGCTGTCAATACAGATTAGGGGGCACTAACAACACTTCTACCTCTGGGACTGCCATGTGTGGGGACTTGGGAAGGATAAGGAGCTGCAGGTTTCTACCAGACCAAGATTAGCTTTGCAGTGCAGCATAGAGGCTGAATTTGCCCTGTAACTGGGATTAATACACCATCACCAGTTACAGGGTAAATTGCATTAAAAAAAAAAGTATCTAAATAGTGTAATACTCCCGAAAGGTCTTCTATGACCTTACGTGGGGGCTCAATGTGTGAGATGAATTAATAAATTTAAAAGAAATAAAAGGTGCAGTTAGTTCTGTATACCTGTTTATAACCAAGTCCCTGTTGAAAAAAAATAAAACAAAAAATGTTTGATATATAAAAATTATTGTTATGGAAATTGGAACAAAATGATAAGTATTAGTGGTAATAAAAAAAATGGAAAAAAAACTAGATGAAAAATATAGTGCTCTGGTCAGGAATGGGGAGGGGGGGGCAATGGTTTGATTTGGTTAAGGCCCTTCCAGGCCAGGTAATTAAGGGGTTAAGGAGAGAGTAAATATAACCCTAGGGTAGTCATAACTTATTCATACAGTGTGAGGCCACGTAGATGATGGGTAATTTTACATCACTGCTACTCACGGCAATGCGAACAGCATCTTCTCTGTGAGGCCCAGCAGGCACGTGGCGATGGTGCTCACTAGGAGACTTAAACCCAAGAACACATGAAATGGCTTAAAGCGACTCCTGAGTGCAAAAGCCACGCCAGGCAGAAAGAACATAATGAAGCCGAGGATCCACTGTAAAGAGATAACAGACTGTTATACTGATTGTCTGTCAACAAACAGCTCATCAAAGCACAACTGGAGCCAATGTAGTCATAGGACAAGTAGGACAAAGAACACGTAGGAGACGAGCAGAGATCCTAGATGGAGGCATGGCTGACGGGAGTGGTATGTGCCCAGGTTACGGAGTGTTTACATTCAAGGCTGGAGCAGCAAACAAGCTCTGCCCAGGGTGGAAGAAAGCTTATCCGTAGCTGTGCATGGGGGGTTATCCAAGTCTTCACTGCTACCCCTACTCTAATTCCAGGAAGACACAGGACGGCACGCCACACCTCACCTGCAGGAGATAGAGCGTGAATGTGGTGATGCCCAGCCAGCTGTGCAGACTGTACATGTCCGGGATGTTCTTCTTCTTGTGGTACTGGAATACAGCGATGATTCCTGGGTACAGATAAGAAAATCTAACTATATCACTAAAATACCCCAAAACGGCAGCAAATAATGGGGACAGTTTTGACAATGGACTTGAAAGCGTTTTATTGTCATATAATTTTGGGTTCCGCAAGAGCCATTTCTTATAAAGAATCTGTCACATCCAGAAATGCTATTTACCTGTAATATAGGGTAATCTGCAAGTAAATACCATATAAATCATGTCTTAAAGCCTTACTGGAGCTGCGCCTAAAGGGTTACGGAGGTGACAGATTCCCTTTAATATATACTGCTATTCAAACTCTGATACAGAGCCCCAATCCCCTGCATTGTCAGAGTAAAATGATGACCTTCATGCTTCCTGCAGCTGCCACTAGGGGAAGCGTACAGCACACTGTTATTCCAGTGAGTGCAGTGCACAGACAGTATGCAGTCAGCACATGAGCTCCCTCTAGTGGCTGCTGGCGGCTGATATATTGCAGTCTGTCTGTTCAGGAGATTTGGAACTATGCATCACAAAATAGAGCTCTGATTGCTGTACAGATATATTAACAAATGGTTCTGTAATGAATGTTAGACTTATTTTGATTAAAAAATGGACATCACTTTAAAGTCTTGCTGCCCATTTGTGTACTATGAATCACTAAGACACTGATCCACCCCCCCCCCCCAACAATACCACAAGGGTACCAATACCGCTGTATGGGTCTTATACAAATCATAAGTGTGTTGACAAAAAGCATCATTACTGCTGCTGTTCGCTAGTGGAAGAAAAGTTAATAATTAGAGGTAGACAGTAATCTGTCCACCCCCACCCCCCAATTTATGTAGAAACACATCTGCTCTGTGACAATTAACGCCCCGTCTCACACAGAGACGCTGCAGCGATACAGACAACGATGCTGATCGCTGCAGCGTCGCTGTGTGGTCGCTGTCACACAGACAGCTCTCTCCAGCGACCAACGATCAGGGGAACGACTTCGGCATCGTTGAAACTGTCTTCAACTATGCCGAAGTCCCCCTGCAGCACCCGGGTAAACATCGGGTTACCAAGCGCAGGGCCGCGCTTAGTAACCCGATGTTTACCCTGGTTACCAAAAAAAACAAACACTACATACTCACCATCTGTTGCCCGTCAGGTCCCTTGCCGTCTGCTTCCTGCTCTGACTGAGCCGCCGTACAGTGAGAGCAGAGCGCAGCGGTGACGTCACTGCTCTGCTCTCACTTTACGGCGGCTCAGTCAGAGCAGGAAGCAGAAGCCAAGGGACCTGACGGACATCAGATGGTGAGTATGTACTGTTTGGTTTTTTTGGTAACCAGGGTAAACATCGGGTTACTAAGCGCGGCCCTGCGCTTAGTAACCCGATGTTTACCCTGGTTACCAGTGAAGACATCGCTGGATCGGTGTCACACACACCGATTCAGCGATGTCAGCGGGACCTCAACGACCAAAAAAAGGTCCAGGCCATTCTGACACGACCAGCGATCTCACAGCAGGGGCCTGATCGCTGGTACGTGTCACACATAGCGAGATCGCTATGGAGGTCGCTGTTGCGTCACAAAACTAGTGACTCAGCAGCGATCTCGCTATGTGAGACGGGGCCTTTAGAGTCTGTAAATTCGATCAATCTGTTATGGAAAGGTTAGAATAGTGCCAGAGGCGACAGACAGGACCCCTGTGTATGCAAAGACACAGATAAATGTGCAGTCACAACATGTGCTGGTCAGCAATACTGTACTCACTGTGTTAAGGTGTACACCACTTTTAAGCATACAAAACACCCCTAGAAAATCATGGTCTTCCTGCCTCATCACTCATAAGTTAAAACCAAACTGCTTTTTGTGCACATACCAGTCTAATAAATACAGGAACTGTCCCAATTCTCATTTTCTGTACGTTGCCATCAATTCTTTTTTGAGTGGGCGGTGTCTGTTCAGCAGCTTTCTACCAGCACTATAGGTGCTGAAACTTTGCTCTATTTCCAAACACGCAATGGAGCTACTGGTATCGAATAGCTTGCCTCTTTCCTGAAAGCCAGCCACTCTATTATGCATGTGTGCAGTTTGACAGACGCACAGCAGGAGCATAAAGACAAGGCCCCCACGTCATCCATCGTGGCATCTCTGCTTCTACAGATGGATTACACTTGGCCACAGGCAATAAGCAGCAAGTTACATGGAGGGGCGACATCTTGTGGCCGGCAACGTGGAGTGATTTTTCAGGGATGAGATAACATCTTTTTTTATACATTGATTTGCAGATTGTTTATGAAATGAGAACAAGTTGTCTCAAAATAAAGCGAACATTTAAATGTAAGGGTGATTTAAAGACAGATCTTAATATTTCATGTACAGTGCTAAGTCCTTATTGTAAGAAATGTACACCACGGACACAGTAAACCGCCACATAATGTGCCACTTACCTACAAGAGAGATGGTCAGTGCCAGAATGTGCAAGGAGCCATGGAGGATCTTACTTGCCCTTTTGGTTTCATGCCTAAACACCCGGAACACCAGGAGCGCTGTGAAAACACAACATGTTAGTGATATATTGTATCAGTCAGACGACTGACTGACCACACAGCATCAGGCCAAGATGTATGCAGAGGGTAAGAGACAAGGTGGTGTCTGCATAAGTAGTGATGGGCATGAAAAATAGTAGATGCTGTGTGTTAGAAAATGTTATTTTGTAATAGACCATGTAAGGGAAGCTATCAGTAGGAGCAACCCTTCTAAGTCATCTCAGAAAGTGGACTAAAATGATACCTTGTCTTATTCCAGAGAAATCCTCATTTTTCTTGATATGTAAATGAGCTGTTAAGATCTATGGGCTGGGCATAGATCTCTCTGAGAATCTGCCTCCAGAGGTTATTTTATATGAAAGGGGCATTACCAATGTGAGACATGTGCACTTGGCCAAGGTCTTACTTCACTTTTTAGATCATCATAGATGTTTAATTAGCATTATTTTGTTTCCCTGTTTTCTTTTGTCTATTCTTGGATGTGTCTTATCGTCCCACATAATTCGGTATATGTACAATTATGGAACACGTTTACATGGATTGATCCATTTACCTTGTCAATCCACCCATAACATTTACTATTTAAGGAAGTACCCCACAACAAGCTGTAATCTATGATTAAGGCTTTTTCTACCCAAAACGTTTTTCCAACCTTTATGATTAAAGGCTATGTTTTAAACTTCCTTTCTTTTGTGCTGGAGAATATCCCTGTTTGGATCGAGACTGTAAATTAATGCCCACAATTTGGACATAATGCAAAACCAACTATCTGTTCAATGTACAAATATCACAGTTGAAGACATTATTGATTTGGGTCACATCATAGATGAAATTTACTAGTACCCGGTCATTAGTTGATTTGTCATAAACTGCCATAAGGCATGTGTGCTGCCCCCTCCTGGTATGTAGAAGTTGACCATAGATTCTTGCAGGGCTTTATGCAACTGCATTTCTAGGTCATCCCTAAATTATGCCCCCTCTGCTTCTTTATTAAGGGAGCAGATACTCTCATTTAAAGGGATGTCTCCTGGTGACCAATGTGGCACATAGACTGTTAGATCACATTTCAGCACTGAACTTTACACTTGAGTCACTAATATGTTTACAGGACTCTCTCCAAATGTCCAGACTAAGAGCAGAAAACCTGAAGACCATTCCTCTACTCACCATCACCACACAAGAAGACCATTCCCAGCACCATGCAAAGCGGGTGGACGTTAAATTGTTCAGGACCATCCCAGGAAAACCCCCCTCTGTACTGGGAGAGCCAAGCGCCTGTAACTGCTAGTGCCGCCACCCCCAGGACCTGAGACGCAGCCACTAGGTACGGCATCACGCCAACGTTCTCTCGGACAAGAGAGTCATCCATGATGGAGGAGGGAGCTCAATACTTGCTGTGGGAAAAAGGGGAAATATCAGACAGGAACGACAATGGTCACCTCTTACAAGTCATTCAGTGAAGTAAAACTGCGTTGAAGACGAGACAGACATACAGACTGATTGACTGACTTGCGGTTCCAAGGTCTGACCTCTGGTCCAGTCCTTTGTTACAGGAGGACTTCATTTTTGCAGCCATCATCTTCCTAGGCCCCATGACATCGGAACTGTGTTCTGCGAATCATGTTGCTTGTTTCTAATGGCTAGATCTGGGATTCACAGACATCTATCTACTAGAAATTAACAAAGTGATTCTCAGCACACACAAAGTCACTGGGCCTAGGAAGCAACACAAGTGCCCAGAAGATGCTGGCCATAAAAATGAAGGCCGGCTGCAACAAAGGACTGGACCAGAAGTCAGAACTGGGTATTTCAAATTATTTTGCTAATTTCTAAGATAGACATGGGATTCCTAGATAGATACTGAAGAGACCATGAAGCAGCACTGCAAAGTGCACATATATTGTTCTTGCACAGGGGCCCTCTTCTGTCCGTGTCCGACCATGCTGTAGACATACATCCATATTAAGTCTTCTAATATAAAGAAAGAATTTATCATGCAAAAAGTGGACTTATTATTGACCCACGTAGTAATGCTTAGGATTGAGAAAGGTTCATGTATGGAATAGAAATGTCGCCACTTATGGCTAATAAAAACTTTACTTTTTTGTATGCTTATTTTTTGGAGTAATGCCTCAGTTCTGTTTTTCTTTATAACTAGATAAATACATAGATATGAGAATTATTGTATGACCTTAATATCCACCTATAAATGAGATGACTTAAGATGTGAATGAGATGCAGGGGTATGACACTAATCCCAGTGGCAGGTGGCAGCGGGTAGCAGTATTACATTGGGTCATCACCTATAGTCTCCGGCTGCACTGCTCCTATACTCTAGGCGATGCACATCACTAATATCATTATGACAAGGCTGTACGCCATGTCCCTGGTACTGATAAGGTTAATTGAGAAGTGCTGGGAGATGACGCAGGTAGAACAGAGCCAGGGGACACACGTCTGTCAGCGGAGAACGCCATCCATGTGTGGGGGATAAACTCATTATATCTTCTCTCTATTGCGTTTATTAAGATACAGGGCAGACGGGAGGTGGCAGCGCCCTGCGGCAGCTACTAACATTCACCAGGCTCCAGAGCTGGCAGCACTCAGTGTCGGTGCTGCTTTTACAGTGAATTTTCTTTTCATTTTCATGGATACTTGCCAGGATAAAATACCAGCAAGAGGCACATCCTGCATCAGACAAGAGAACCAATACAGCAATCCTCGAAGGGACAGCATGGAAATAAGCTCTGGCAGGTAATGAGGCGTGCAGCGGGCGGCACCAGGACACGTTCTCAGCCTCTAGGCGGAAATAAGGAGGTTTCCATTCACTGACAGCAAGGTAATATCTTAGAAAAGGTGAAGGACTGTCACACAAAGGATGTTGTAAAGATGCAGAAAATGCCGCGCACCTTACAACGAACTGTGTGTATCAGCGCACAGAACCCACTGGCCTTTAGAAGCCAGTTAGACCAGTCCAGGAACTAATGCCCTGCAGAAAAACGTATGAAGTCTGCTCATCAAATCAATTGGAAACAGAAAAAACTGTCTATATAAAAAAAAAAAAAACGTTTGTGTGTTTTTTTCTGCCTTAAAATCCACGTAAAAAACATGCAGTGTGAACATACCCAATACAGTGGATTACCTGTAGAAACTGGTGGATAGTCACATGGGTTAGTCCTACTGAACGGGGTTAATCCTCATGTGGACCCACGGGAAGCTGCAAATCCAAGGGTCAACTTTGGATCTGTGCTGTGGGTCCACTACAAGTACATACTGTAAGCACGGCCGGGTCCACTAGAACCTCTCTTATTAGTGGCTCTCGGTTCGGCCTAATAGAGGCGAGTCCTGAGTACAAGGTGTCCATGCTCCATAACGGCCTTGAAGGGAATGTTAGCCCCCTCCATGAGCTTTGAGACACACACAGGAATCTGGGGATTTCTCACTGGACGCCTGTATTGTACCCAATAAAGCACAGATCACTGGGGCTACCAGACAGACAGGTTGGGCTTGTAGCTTTCCCTCTATTCAGGTCCCCTGTATGGCAGAGGGCTAACCTATAGAGCCAATAACAACCACAAGACACTGCAGATGCAAATGGATCTGCATCACTCTACATCATGGTGTGCAATGTGTGGACCTATGTCACCAGGTGGGCAAAACAATGTAAAAAACACCCCTGCTGGGCATGGGGCTCACATCAGGACCACCACCTACAAACTCAACCCAGTCCACAATCAGGAACAAGATCTCCTGGGTACATCACACCTGCAGACCACCGGACACCCCATCTATGGTGATATTTACCACCTGAAGCTGGCCCCCCAACTGCAGGACTACACCTGGGTCCCACCGCCCATCCTGGACACATATAGGGAAGGGTCAGCAAACAATAATCGGAGAAATCTATAGGGGAAACCAAATATGGCTGAAGAGTTATTATATAGTTGATGTATACAGTGTGTAATATACGGTAATAAATAATATGAATAGTATAATATATATGGTCATAATGTTTATCCACAGTATATAATGCACCAATATCTAATGTACATACAGTAGAATACTTATATAATTTATACAATCATAGTATGTACATATAATAGTCATATGTATACTTACAATATACAGTGTAACATCTAATGTATACAGTAGAATAGCTACAGAATATACAACCAAAATATTGAAGTATTATTCTACTCTATGTGCATTAGATATTACTGTATAGTATATTCTAGATGTATACACCCCCCCAACAGGGAGAACTTACATCCACATAGATAGGAAACCACCCGCAGGATAGTGGCCGATGTATATGACATGTATGGAGCAGGCAGCACACAGAGGTCAGTGATGGAGGAGGAGAGCACACACACAGGACACAGCAGCCATGTCACTACCTGCAGCCGATGGTAACGTCCTCCAGCAGCACCAGGACCCGGCTCTGCAGCTCACTCCCCGCTCCTCTCTGTGCTCATCAGTCTGAGTCTATGGGGCGCCCGCACCAGTCCCGCTGCACAAGTCTTCCCTATTTCCGGCTGTGTCACTGGAGGGAGGATCCTCATCCCCGGCTCCAGCGCCGAGTGATCGGGTGTGACTGCACATAGCCACAGCACAGATAGTGACAGTGTGTACACAGCGGCAATACAGCCACGGCGACAGTACAAATACGGCGACAGCACAGACAGGGCTACAGTACAGACACGGCGACAGTACAGGCACGGCGACAGTACAGACACGGCGACAGTACAAATACGGCGACAGCACAGACAGGGCGACAGTACAGACAAGGCGACAGTACAGACACGGCGACAGTACAGACAAGGCGACAGTACAGACAAGGCGACAGTACAGACACGGCGACAGTACAGACACGGCGACAGTACAGACACGGCGACAGTACAAATACGGCGACAGCACAGACAGGGCTACAGTACAGACACGGCGACAGTACAGACAAGGCGACAGTACAGACACGGCGACAGTACAGACAAGGCGACAGTACAGACACGGCGACAGTACAGACACGGCGACAGTACAGACACGGCGACAGTACAGACAAGGCGACATTACAGACACGGCGACAGTACAGACAAGGCGACAGTACAGACTCGGCGACAGTACAGACAGGGCGACAGTACAGACACGGCGACAGTACAGACAAGGCAACAGTACACAGACACGGCGACAATACAGACACGGCGACAGTACAGACAAGGAGACAATACAGACAAGGCGACAGTACAGGCACAGCGACAGTACAGACACGGCGACAGTACAGGCACGGCGACAGTACAGACAGGGCGACAGTACAGACAAGGCGACAGTACAGATACGGCGACAGTACAGACAGGGCGACAGTACAGACACGGCGACAGTACAGACACGGCGACAGTACAGACAAGGCGACAGTACAGACAGGGCGACAGTACAGACAGGGCGACAGTACAGACACGGCGACATTACAGACACGGCGACAGTACAGACAGGGCGACAGTACAGATACGGCGACAGTACAGACAAGGCGACAGTACAGACACGGCGACAGTACAGACAAGGCGACATTACAGACACGGCGACAGTACAGACAGGGCGACAGTACAGACAGGGCGACAGTACACAGACACGGCGACAGTACAGACAAGGCGACATTACAGACAAGGCGACAGTACACAGACACGGCGACAGTACAGACAAGGCGACATTACAGACAGGGCGACAGTACAGACACGGCGACATTACAGACACGGCGACAGTACAGACAGGGCGACAGTACAGACAAGGCGACAGTACAGATACGGCGACAGTACAGACAGGGCGACAGTACAGACACGGCGACAGTACAGACAGGGCGACAGTACAGACAGGGCGACAGTACAGACACGGCGACATTACAGACACGGCGACAGTACAGACAGGGCGACAGTACAGACAGGGCGACAGTACAGACACGGCGACATTACAGACACGGCGACAGTACAGACAAGGCGACAGTACAGATACGGCGACAGTACAGACAGGGCGACAGTACAGATACGGCGACAGTACAGACAGGGCGACAGTACAGAAATCCAACCAAAAAGTAAGTCAGACCGCACCCAATACTGACATTGTCTTCATGGACATCAGAGCGCACGTCCACACCAGGGGGTCCTCCTGGTCATAGTCCACGATAGATATAAAAGCAAAGGACAGCGCCACATCAGGGAGTGTTAGGCAATAACACACTTTATTCTGCCTCCTGCGGCAACGTTTCGGTCTGAGGACCTTTATCAAGCACAGTACAGTCACCTCTTAACCACCATTATATATCATTAAGACCACCCCCATAGTTAACACAGAACCAATGGGAGTGTCATGATCAAATAGAAAAAAACATCAATATAACAAATTACACAGAAATAAGGAAGGAAGAATGTGGAACATCGCAATGTTTATAAAACATTGGTCTCTATGGTTACAATGAACTACATCCGGATCGGCGCACTGAAGGAGCATTGTGGAATGTTGTACCTTGTCTCCATGGCGATGCTGTGGAAGTTAAGTAGGAGGATCTTTCATTCGGGCATGCGCAGCGTTGGTAGTGTTTGTGGATGAGTGCGACGGTGGGCGCTGCCTGTATGACACAGTGCGGTCACATGTGACCGGCGCTGTTGTCTGATTGGGCCGCGCCAGCCCTGCACACGCCCACGGAACTATGGCAACGGCTGAAGCATGGTTCCGATAGGATGACACATTGTGTTTACATCCAGACAACCGGGACTGCATATACTGCATTTGGGGGTTAATATAGTATCAAAGGAGCGATCGAGGGGTGCGGTTTCACTAGGGGGTGGATGCTATATGGATTGGGCGTTGTATAATAATGTTTTTATGTATTTCTGTGTAATTTGTTATATTGATGTTTTTTTCTATTTGATCATGACACTCCCGTGTCTTAATGATATATAATGGTGGTTAAGAGGTGACTGTACTGTGCTTGATAAAGGTCCTCGGACCGAAACGTTGCCGCAGGAGGCAGAATAAAGTGTGTTATTGCCTAACACTCCCTGATGTGGCGCTGTCCTTTGCTTTTGTATCTATCTAGGGCGACAGTACAGACACGGCGACAGTACAGACAGGGCGACAGTACAGACACGGCGACAGTACAGACACGGCGACAGTACAGACACGGCGACAGTACAGACAGGGCGACAGTACAGACACGGCGACAGTACAGACAAGGCGACATTACAGACACGGCGACAGTACAGACAGGGCGACATTACAGACACGGCGACAGTACAGACAGGGCGACAGTACAGACAAGGCGACAGTACAGACAAGGCGACAGTACAGACAGGGCGACAGTACAGACAAGGCGACAGTACAGACAAGGCGACAGTACAGACACGGCGACAGTACAGACACGGCGACAGTACAGACAGGGCGACAGTACAGACACGGCGACAGTACAGACAAGGCGACAGTACAGACACGGCGACAGTACAGACACGGCGACAGTACAGACAAGGCGACATTACAGACACGGCGACAGTACAGACAGGGCAGCATTACAGACACGGCGACAGTACAGACAGGGCGACAGTACAGACAAGGCGACAGTACAGACAAGGCGACAGTACAGACAGGGCGACATTACAGACATGGCGACAGTACAGACAGGGCGACAGTACAGACAAGGCGACAGTACAGACAAGGCGACAGTACAGACAGGGCGACAGTACAGACACGGCGACAATACAGACACGGCGACAGTACAGACAGGGCGACAGTACAGACACGGCGACAATACAGACACGGCGACAGTACACACACGGCGACAGTACAGACAGGGCGACAGTACAGACAGGGCGACAGTACAGACAGGGCGACAGTACAGACACGGCGACAGTACAGACAGGGCGACAGCACAGACAGGGCGACAGTACAGACACGGCGACATTACAGACACGGCGACAATACAGACACGGCGACAATACAGACACGGCGACATTACAGACACAGCGACATTACAGACATGGTGACAGTATTAATTGGTTAACTGCGCAGACACAAAATTGTGAGCTTGTATCCATTGTATTGAGCCAATAGAATTCCTCCTTTCCTTCCTCTATAATACACTACAAAGTTGTCCCTATAATGGCCACCACACAGACATCATCTCTCTCTTAGGACCACCTATGAATCATGGCAGCTGCATAGACAAACTGTCAGTGCAGAGAACAAAAAAATAATTGCTGACAAATAAGGATCTTACTTCAGGAAAGTTTCCACAGGACAAATCCTGAACATCTGCACTGTAGTGTGTAGATATGATTTCAGTGTCAGCGGCATGAATGATTCAGGTATGTTGCGGACTTCCCAGGTGCTCTCGGCAACAGAAATCATAGAGTGTTAGATTGGAAGAGAACTCAAGAGTCATTGTGTCCAACCCCCTGCTCACTCCACTATGCAGGATTCACTGACCCATCCCAGACAGATGTCTGTTCAGCCTCTGTTTGAAGGCTTCCATTGAAGGAGAACGCACCACCTCTAATGGCAGCCTGTTCCACTCATTGATCACCCTCACTGCCCAGGATGTGGATATGAAATCCACTCTGCTGCTTACTTTATGCTGAGGAGTTTTTCCTGCAAGGTTTGATTGAGATTTCTTACAATCTCATCCACAAAGTCGGTACTGTAAATCAAATGTCTTTTTTGCTCTGCGGGAACACGCCCCAAATGAAGCGCAGGGACGTCTGGTTGACAAACTGGTTGGACAAAGGATTTGTGAAATACATTGTTGTTTCCACACAGGCCGGTTTCACACGTCAGTGGCTCCGGTAAGTGAGGTGACAGTTTCCTCACGTACCGGAGCCACTGATACACGTAGACACATTGAAATCAATGCATCTGTGCAGATGTCATTGATTTTTTGCGGACCGTGTCTCCGTGTGCCAAACACGGAGACATGTCAGTGTTCGTGGGAGCGCACGTATTACACGGACCCATTAAAGTCAATGGGTCCGTGTAAAACACGTAACGCACACGGACGTTGTCTGTGTGCAGTCCGTGTGCCGTGCAGGAGACAGCGCTACAGTAAGCGCTGTCCCCCCCACGTGGTGCTGAAGCCGCCATTCATATCTTCTCTGCAGCAAACGCTGCTTAAGAGAAGATATGAATGGCGGCTTCAGCACCACGTGGGGGGGACAGCGCTTATCTCTAGCGCTGTCTCCTGCACGGTGCGTGTGGTACCCAGTCGGTGATGTGCCACAGAAACGCACGGGCACACGGACACGGAGAATTCCGGTACCGATTTTTCCGGTACCGGAATTATCTGGACGTGTGGGACAGGCCTTACATGTATACATCCACACTGCAAGGAGTGTACACTGTGTTCCAAATTATTATGCAAATTGGATTTAAGTGTCATAAAGATTTAATTGTTTTGTTCTTCAAATAAACTTGTGGATGGTATTGTGTCTCAGGGCTCTATGGATCACTGAAATCAATCTTAAACACATGTGATAATTGGTTTTCTAATTAAAGGAAAACTACTTAAAAATGATGTTCCACATTATTAAGCAGGTCACAGTTTTCAAGTAACATGGGAAAGAAAAAGGATCTCTCTGCAGCTGAAAAGCATCAAATAGTGCAATGCCTTGGTGAAGGGATGAAAACATTAGAAATTTTCCAAAAACATAAGCGTGATCATCGTACTGTTAAGAGATTTGTGGCTGTATCTGAGCACAAATGTGTTTGTGCTGATAAAGGCATAATGAGGAAGATTTCTGCCAGGCAAGTTCATCAGATTAAGAGAGCAGCTGCTAAAAAGCCATTACAAAGCAGCAAACAGATATTTGAAGCTGCTGGTGCCTCTGGAGTCCCTCGAACCTCAAGGTGTAGGCTCCTTCAAAGGCTTGCAGTGGTGCATAAACCTACTATTCGGCCACCCTTAAACAGTGTTCACAAGCAGAAATGATTGTATTGGGCCCACACATACATGAAGACTAATTTCCAAACAGTCTTGTTTTACTGATAAGTGTTGAGCAACCCTGGATGGTCCAGATGGATGGAATAGTGGATGGTTGGTGGATGGCCACCATGTCCCAACAAGGCTGCAACGTCAGCGAGGAGGTGGAGGAGTCATGTTTTGGGCCAGAATCATGGGAAACAGCTGGTAAGGCCCTTTAAGGTTCCTGAAGGTGTGAAAATGACCTCTGCAAAGTATATAGAGTTTCTGACTGACAACTTTCTTCTATGGTCTAAAAAGCAGAAACGTGCCTTCAGGAGCAAAATCATCTTCATGCTGACAATGCCCCATCTCATGCTGCAAAGAATACCTCTGAGTCATTGGCTGCTATGGGCATAAAAGGAGATAAACTCATGGTGTGGCCACCATCTTCCCCTGACCTCAACCCTATAGAGAACCTTTAGAGGATCATCAAGCAAAAGATCTATGAGGGTGGGAGGCAGTTCACATCAAAACAGCAGCTCTGGGAGGCTATTCCAACTTCATGCAAAGAAATACAAGCAGAAACTCTCCAAAAACTCACAAGTTCAATGGATGCAAGAATTGTGAAGGTGACATCAAAGAAGGGTCCTATGTTAACATGTAACTTGGCCTGTTGGGATGTTTTTGGCGTTAAATAGCTTTTTTGTTCAGTGAATGTGACCTCCTAATGCTGCAAATTCCACAAATGAGCATTTTCAGTTCTTTAAATCATATCAAATGTTTAGAAATTCTACTGTGCATAATAATTTGGAACAGTGCATTTTGAGTTTTTATTCATTTTGGAGATTATACTGTTATCATTGGGAGGTTTCTTCAATAAAATTCGATGTATAATCTAACGGGTGATGACTTTTATTAGACTGACTGTCATTTGCACCGACCATTTAGGAAAATCTGATAAAAATGTAATTTGCATAATAATTTGGAACATAGTGTATATGGGGATTATACGGCAGTGATGATCCATCCATTGTATGTCCCGATGTATAGCAAGAAGAGGGCTAGCGGGTTAGGGAATAATTATGGCCCAGGGGAAAAACGGTGGTGGAAAGGGGGTATCAAAGAATTAGGTTTCAGGTAGGCCCTCGCCCAACATTTGCATTTTTTTGGGTCACTTTTTTATTTTGTCTTATGGTATTTGCTGAATTTTTTTACAGCAAATTCTTCAAAATGGTGCAACATGGTATTAATTTTGCTCAAAGTAAAAAAAAAAGTGATTTATTTTTTACTTTAACCTTTTCTTACATTGTTAGCAAAAACAGTCACACGTTCCAGAAAAATGTCACAAGATTTGCCTCAAAATTTCAGGCATACAAAAATCATTCCAACTAGAGTACATTTGAGCAAGAATGTTGTGACTTTTTTAAAAGGGATGAATCAGTTGAAAATGTTGGGGAACCCCAAAACCTGACCACAATGACAAAACATAAAAAAAAAAGACGAAAACATAAAATGGACTTTAAAAAAATGTGCAAAATAATTGAAAAATAAGAGAAAAATTGTCGAAAAACAACAAAAACTAAACACAAAAAATGGAACACATGCAGTTATGAATTGGGTCCTACATTTTTGGCACAGGTGAAGAAATACATAGCTACACCTCTAGGAAACGTCATGTCAAAGCCTCATGTTCTTTCTGTAAGGGTATGTGTCCACGTTCAGGATTGCATCAGGATTTGGTCAGGATTTTTCATCAGTATTTGTAAGCCAAAACCAGGAGTGGAACAATTAGAGGAAAAATATAATAGAAACATATGCACCACTTTTGCATTTATCACTCACTCCTGGTTTTGGCTTACAAATACTGATGAAAAATCCTGACCAAATCCTGATGCAATCCTAAACGTGGACACATACCCTAGGGCCGGCCTCACACTAGCAAGTTTTACGGACGTATGAGCGCATAATCTACGTCCGTAAAATACGCATAACACACGGCCCAATGATTCCCTATGTCCCAGCTCCTATCAGCCGTATTTTACTGATCCGTATTATACGGTCTTGTACGGCCGTACAAAATCGCAGCATGCTGCATTTGTCACCGTATTGCGCAAAAAATCGCCAATGAAAGTCTATGGGGGCGAGAAAAATACGAATTACACACGGACCAGCAGTGTGACCTGCGAGAAATACGCAGCGGTGTTGGAGAGAAAAGCCGGTAATTCAATTGCCGGCTTTTCATTTCTCCTTCCCAAACCCGACAGGATATGAGACATGGTTTACATACAGTAAACCATTTCATATCCCTTTTTTTTTTTTTTGCATATTCCACACTACTAATGTTAGAAGTGTGTATGTGCAAAATTTGGGCGCTGTAGCTGCTAAAATAAAGGGTTAAATTGTGGAAAAATTGGCGTGGGCTCCCGCGCAATTTTCTCCGCCAGAGTAGTAAAGCCAGTGACTGAGGGCAGATATTAATAGCCTAGAGAGGGTCCATGGTTATTGGCCCCCCTGGCTACAAACATCTGCCCCCAGCCACCCCAGAAAAGGCACATCTGGAAGATGCGCCTATTCTGGCACTTGGCCTCTCTCTTCCCACTCCCGTGTGGCAGTGGGATATGGGGTTATGAAGGTGACATTAAGCCAGATTAATATTGGAGAGGCGTCAATTATGACACCTATCCGTTATTAATCCAATAGTACTAAATGGTTAATAAAACACACACACATTATTACAAAGTCCTTTAATGAAATAAAGACACATGTTGTTGTAATATTTTATTAGACTCTTAATCCACCTGAAGACCATCGTCCTGAAACAAAGTAAAAAAAACAAACAACAATATTCCATACCTTCCGTCGTTATGTCTCACGATGTAAATCCATCTGAAGGGGTTAAATCATTTTACAGCCAGGAGCTGCGCTAATGCACTCGCTTGTGCCTGTAAACCCCGGGGACTGAATGGAAAGCAGGGTGATCTGTAGTTACCTTGAGTTGCGGTGATGCGCCCTCTGCTGGATGTCCTCATGAACTGGAGCCTTGGAAAAGTTCCCACGCTCAAGTTCATATGAGGACATCCAGCAGAGGGCGCCTCACCGTAACTACAGGTCACCCAGCTTTCCTTTCAGTACCCGGGGGTTTACAGGCACGAGCGAGTGCATTAGCACAGCTCCTGGCTGTAAAATGATTTAACCCCTTCAGATGGATTTATATCGTGGGACATAACAACGGAAGGTATGGAATATTGTTGTTTGTTTTTTTAACTTTGTTACAGAACGAGGGTCTTCAGGTGGATTAAGAGTCTAATAAAATATTACAACACCCTGTGTCTTTATTTCATTAAAATACTTTGTAATAATGTGTGTGTGTTTTATTAACTATATCGTACTATTGGATTAATAATGGATAGGTGTCATAATTGACGCCTCTCCATTATTAATCTGGCTTAATGTCACCTTACAATAGCAAGGTGACATTAACCCTTCATTACCCCATATCCCACCACTACACGGGAGTGGGAAGAGAGTGGCCAAGTGCCAGAATAGGCGCATCTTCCAGATGTGCCTTTTCTGGGGTGGCTGGGGGCAGATGTTTGTAGCCAGGGGGGGCCAATAACCATGGACCCTCTCTAGGCTATTAATATCTGCCCTCAGTCACTGGCTTTACCACTCTGGCGGAGAAAATTGCGCGGGAGCCCACGCCAATTTTTTCCGCAATTTAACCCTTTATTTTACAAGCTACAGCGCCCAAATTTTGCACATACACACTACTAACATTAGTAGTGTGGAATATGCAAAAAAAAAGGGATATGAGATGGTTTACTGTATGTAAACCATGTCTCATATCCTGTCGGGTTTGGGAAGGAGAAATGAAAAGCCGGCAATTGACTTACCGGCTTTTCACATATATCGCGCTGAATTAAATATAAATATAGAATATATATATATATATATGTGTGTGTCTGCAATGTGTCTCAATGACATATATATATACTGTATATATGTTTTAACGAACATTTGAGCACATAAATTCATGAGATGTCGGTTTTGCAAGCCTGCGAGAAAATATCGCAGTACGGATGCCATACGGATTACATACGGAGGATGCCATGCGCAAAATACGCTGACACATCCTGCCTATGGATGACATACGGATCACTATTTTGGGGACTTTTCTGCGTATTACGGCCGTAAAAAACGGACCTTATTTACATACGCTGAGTGTGAGGTCGGCCTTACACATCGATCTGCCTGTAATCAGAGCCGGTTTTAGGCAAAGTGGGGCCCTAGGCAAAGTTTAAAATGGGGCCCCAAATGCTAACATATTGCACATCATACAGAAGCATTTCGGTTGTATTTACATGCGCTGATCTCAGGCCGCTAAACGAGTGTGATCGACAATACTGAAGTCGTTGGACGCTTGTTTCCCGGCCTCTTTCCACCGTCTGAGAAAGAATGAAGGGGACAGAACGATCACTAATAGATCACTAACAGATCACCATACAGTATCATGTTATCAGCAGCACATCTGCAGTTTACACCGGGCAATGTGCTGCTGAGAACAAGGATTTTTATTCCGGCATAAACAATCCAATCACCCAATGAATATGCAGCATTTTGCTTGTTTAGTATAATACACCCCATAGTCCTCCATATATTATAATGTGCACCACAGTCCTCCATATTGTAAAATGCACACCCCATAGTCCTCCATATAATATAATGTGCCCCATAGTCCTCCATATAGTATAATACACTCCTCATAGTCCTCCATATAGTATTATACACTTCCCATAGTCCTCCATATAGTATAATACACTCCTCATAGTCCTCCATATAGTATTATACACTTCCCATAGTCCTCCATATAGTATAATACACTCCTCATAGTCCTCCATATATTAAAATATACTCCTCAGTCCTCCATATAGCATAATACACTCCTCACAGTGCTCCATATAGTATAATGCACCACCATAGTCATCCATGTAGTACAATTCACTTCCCATAGTATAATGCTCCCCATAGTTCTTCATATAGTATAATGTATTCCCCATAGTCCTCGATACAGTATAATTCAGCCCACATATAGTATAATGCAGCCACCACCCCAGAGTATAATGCAGCCACCCCACAGAGTATAATGCAGCCACCCCAGAGTATAATGTAACTCCCCCCAGAGTATAATGTAACCTCCCCACAGAATATAATGCAGCCCCCCATATAGTATAATGTAGCCCCCTCATAGAGTATGATGCAATCACCCATCAAGGAATATAAATATAATACAGCCCCCCCCATATAATATAATGTAGCCTTGAACAAGATATAATACAGCCCACCTCCCCATAGAATATAATGTAGCCCCATCAAAGGGTATGATGCAATCATCCCTCATAAAATCCCCCACAGAATATAATGCAGCCCCCCATAGTATATAACGCAGCCTCCTCCATAGAATATAATGTACCCCCCAAATATATAACACAACCACATAGTATATAACACAGCCTCCCCCATAGAATATAATATACCCCCATAGTATATAGCACAGCCCATATAGTATATAGCACAGCCACTTAGTATATAGCACAGCCCACACAGTAGTATATAGCACAGCCCACACAGTAGTTTATAGAACAGCCCACACAGTAGTATACAGCACTGCCCACAGGAGTATACAGCACAGCCCACAGGAGTATACAGCACTGCCCATACAGTAGTACACAGCACAGCCCACAGGAGTAAACAGCACAGCCCACAGCAGTATACAGCACTGCCCACAGCAGTATACAGCACTGCCCACAGCAGTATACAGCACTGCCCACAGCAGTATACAGCACAGCCCACAAGAGTATACAGCACAGCCCACAGGAGTATACAGCACTGTCCATACAGTAGTACTCAGCACTGCCCATACAGTAGTACACAGCACAGCCCACAGGAGTATACAGCACTGCCCACAGGAGTATACAGCACAGCCCACAGGAGTATACAGCACTGCCCACAGTAGTATACAGCACAGCCCGAAGGAGTATACAGCACAGCCCACACAGTAGCACAGTACAGCCCACATCCCCCCTCTCTCCTCCCAAGAATGGCCGCATAGTCCAGTGAAAAAACAAAAAAAACACAAACTCCTTACCTCTCCCCGAGCCCGCGCTGCTCCCTGCTCCTGTGTCGGCGGCTACCGCCGCACTGCCTGAGGCACAGTGAGTACGCGATGAAGCGCACCCGCTGTGTCAGAGGCAGAGCGTGGAATGATGGGAGAGGGAGCGTCAGGTGACGCTCTCTCCTCCATCATTGCTTTGAACTGTACCGGCAGACGCCGGTATAGTTCAATGCGGCGCTGGAGTCAGCGCTGGCGGCGGGCGGGACCCCTGCCTCACAGGGGCCCCATAGCGGCTGCGTGACTTGATGCTAGCTGGGGGCCCCTGGAGGAGCGGGGGCCCCAGGCAGCTGCCTGGTCTGCCTGCCCCTAACGCCGGCCCTGCCTGCAATATATACACATCATATTCAGAGGTCCTAAGCTGACGATTTACAGTAGGGGGTTATCGTAACCTACATAATAACGGGGTCTCCCATTATTTCCTTGAAATAAATTTCCTCCAGTGGTGCTAGTATTTCCCTGCCCCTAGTCTTACACTTACTGGCCGCCGTCTTCATTTGTTAACAGCACGGCTCCTGTCGGTCTCCCGCAGTTTGTGACCTGCAGGATCGCTCCAGCAAACATTCGAAAGTCACAACTCAATGTAAGTCTATGAGAACCAGAATGAGGCCAGAACGAGACCCTCATAGACATATATTGAGAGCTTAGCACCGCTGCCTCAGACTTCCGGTCAGTCAGAAGTAGCAGTCACAAAATGGCGGATAGGTAATGGAGGGGTCCTGGGAAGAGCTGAAGACAGCAGCTGGTAAGTATAAAATTGGTGCCAGGGAACTTCTTTTAGTGTCACCACTCTAGCGTTAAAATTTAAAAAAAGTTAGTCACAACTGACACAACTACTTCAGGTGACACAGACTTGCATTTCTCACCTCTGCTCACCATGATTTCAGCAATTACAGCCACCTCAGACAGCAAGCCCTAATCTCTCTTTCCCAAGTCCTAATCATCTCTCAGGGAGACATGGTCTATCAGGGCAGTCTCTTCCTCCTTGGTCGGCTTGTCTCCTATGCTCAAATGTAAGCCTGACTGCTACGCCCTTTGACATGACCCTAGTTTGTACATTCTTGTATCAGTACCGTTGTCAGGAATCTCCTTTCCAGTGATCGCCTTGGAAAGTTGCAGCATGGGGTTTTTAATACATAAGCTGCAAAAAATGCACAAAGTTTGTCTGAGAACAAAATTTCTTTGTAACAGAAAATACTGTCATCCCTAAATGGTTTAGATTCAGCTTTCCAGGAACAGAATACAAGTTTTAGAAATATTAAAAAAAAAAAAAAAAAAGGAAAAGTCACAAAAGCATCTCCTCCTCTAAAACATGGCTACTGCTCACCGCACAGGCCCTCTGCAACTGACATGTCTGTCCAGTCTGGCTCAGTCTGCTGTGGCCTGGCAGTAAAATACAATGGCGTATAAAAACAGGGTTGAAAAGAACAATGCAATATATCAGGGACAACATGCCCAACATAATAATAGTAACAGTCTAACTTTTAAGAGGGTGTCTAGAGTCCACCTTCACTCTTTTACAACTATACCAGCCTCATTAGGTCTAAGGGATATACTCAATAATATATGCAGCGTGTGTTGTGAAATACGGAGACAAATCCATTTTACTGCTACACTACAGATAAGCTACTGTGATATCATAAGACTGGCAAGCAGCTATGACGAGTTTCAGTCATGTAAGCTGCTATGACATCACAGATAGGTTTTACTTCCTTAAACGACTGTCATCTTTTGTAACACGACAAGTGTGTTAAAGGCAAGACTTCACAAGTGAGTTTCAGACGTGCTGTGACATCACGTGTACTGTTGGGTAGTCTGCTGTGACATCGCACATATGCATCAATGAGGTAACCTGCTGCTGTGACATCATACATGTGTATTACTGAGGTAAATTGCTGCTGTGACATCACACATGTGTATCACTGAGGAAAACTGCTGCTGTGACATCACACATGTGTATCACTGAGGAAAACTGCTGCTGTGACATCACACATGTGTATCACTGAGGTAAACTGCTGCTGTGACATCACACATGTGTATCACTGAGGTAAACTGCTGCTGTGACATCACACGTGTATCACTGAGGTAAACTGTTGCTGGGACATCACACGTGTATCACTGAGATAAGCTGCTGTGACATCACACATGTATTACTGAGGGAAGCTGCTGTGACATCACACGTGTATCACTGAGGGAAGCTGCTGTGACATCACACATGTATTACTGAGGGAAGCTGCTGTGACATCACACGTGTATCACTGACATAAGCTGCTGCTGTGACATCACACATGTATTACTGAGGGAAGCTGCTGTGACATCACACGTGTATCACTGACATAAGCTGCTGCTGTGACATAACTCACACAAAATTTTCTGATGTCATAAGTGGCTTAGCAAGATAAGCAGCTGTGACATTCATCCCTACTTGTGTTTCCCATATACTATTCTTACATAGGGGCCTCTATTATTGGTTAAGGCCGGTTTCACATTTACGTTTGTAGGAGCTGCGGAGGGCTGCGGACTTCCTCCGTGAAGCCCTGCCCTCGGCCGCACCTCAGCCGCTAGCTCCGCCTACTTCTGCATGCGGCCGGCATGCGGCCTGTGTACCTATCTTTAACATTAGGTACGCAGGTCGTGCCGCTGTATGCGGATGCTTCCGCATGCGTCGTTTTGACGATGCGGCGACCAGCGTAGAATGCAGCTTGTAGCAATTTTTTTTTCCGCATCGTCAAAACGACGCATGCGGAAACATCCGCATACAGCCGCACGACCTGCGTACGTAATGTTAAAGATAGGTACGCAGGCCGCATGCAGAAGTAGGCGGAGCAAGCGGCGGAGGTGCGGCCGAGGGCGGGGCTTCACGGTGGAAGTCCACAGCCCTCCACAGCTCCTACAAACGCAAATGTGAAACTAGCCCCATTTTCCAATTACAGCCAGGATAGCTGTGCAAAAGTCAGTGAAATTTCTTCACTAAATATCCCCTACATTTAAAGTGGTGGTCCGAAATACAAGTTAATTTTCATCCTAAATCCCTCTTTATTTAATGCCATAATCTAAACTATTTTTAATATACTTTAATTAAAAATTCGCTGTCCTTCCCACAGTACATTATCTAACTGCTATGCTTTGTTTTTTCCTGCTTCCTTTTTGATGAGAATCCTGACATTTGTAGCATCCATTAAGCCTAGTAATCTGGTCAAATGGTGATTTAGGGTGAAATCTGATATAGGAGATTACACAACACAGCATAGAATAGTGTCCATTATGTGTATCTCTTAGGTAACAAGTCACAAATCTAATTAAAGCAGTTGTGTAACATCTGACACACACCGTTAATAAAAGGACCCTTATATTGTCAAGGGACCTGGTAAATCCTTTTAAAAACCATTTAACGTTACTAATACTGGATGAATAGGGCTAAAAAAATGTGATTTTTTTTCTTCCAGAAACAGACACTCTTTTCCTTTCTAGTCTTGCAGTTCAGTCCTATAAAAATGAATTTTTAATTAATTCGCTTTTAAAAGCATCACTTTTTTTTTTTTAATGGCTGGAGTAGTGCTACTAATCTAAGTCCTAGTATTATACTTACCAACTGCCGTCTTCAGCTCCTCCCGGCGCCACTTCGTTTCTGCATCACCATCTTGTGACCGCAACTTCTGACTCACCGAAAGTCAGAGGTAACAGTTACAAGTAGGGTTGAGCGACTTTCATTTTTTTAAGATCGAGTAGGGTTTTGGGAAACCCGATTTTGTCCAGAGTCGAGTCGAGTGCAGTCGGCCGATTATCGCTAAAAGTCGGGGATCGACCGAAACACGAAACCCAATGCAAGTCAATGGGGAAGCATAGTCGGCAGTGAGTGGAGGCCAGGAAAACACCTACAGTGCCCATTTTAATGCCAAAAACATCCATTCTTGTTTCTGAAGCTTGCCAATCTTAATTAACTGTATAATAATAGTTGGGCATAGGGAATTGGGGGAAAGTTGTGGGGGGAGTAGGGCTGGCTCAAGTTTTTCGTGGGCCCAGGAAATGCGGACTACGTCACGGCGGTGTTGCAGGGAAAGGTAAGTATTTAAAAGTTGCAAGTGCTGTGATCCTGAGCAAGCAGGGGGGGCCCACTCGTTCGCATTGCCACTGGCACAGGGCCCCTCAAAGTACGGCGGTGTGTTTGCATGGCGGGGGCGCCTCCCACCAGCAGCGACACTTTTGCGTACTCTGAGGGGCCCTGTGCCAGTGACGTCGCCAACGAGTATGCCCCCCCACCTGATGAAGGAACCTGCACTTTCATCTGCACCTTCCTCTTTGTCCCTGTGTAAGGTGGTATAACATGCGGGAAGGGGAACCTTACTTTCAGCAGGGACAGATTCTGGCTGTGTAGAGTACAAGGGGAATGTAGTGGTCTAGGTCAATGTACCAGCAGACTCATTTAGCAGTGGCTGGGCAATGGGCAGGATGAGGAGGAAACAGATATAGGGCCAAAGAATAAAGTAGGCTACATGCAGTTCAAAATTGGTAACAGGACTAAACAGGCGGCATTGCTTTGTTCAGTGGAGTAGCAAACCCAAGAGCAGCAGACACTGTTTCAAGGGCCTAACCACACTAGTAGGCCAAATGCAGTTTAATATCTGATAGTATAGGGCGAAAGCCAGAATGTGGAAGCTCAGCTTTGTTCAGTTGAGGACAACACCAGGGAGGGGCAGACACCTTTAGTAGGCCGGAAAAGCCTATTGCATTTTTTAAAATGGTAATTTGGAGCAGAAGGTTGAAGCTCAGCTTTATTTAGTTGAGGGCAACACCAGGGAGGGGCAGAAGCCGTTAGTAGGCCCTAACCACCATTTTTTTTTTTTTTAAAACCACTTAATGAGAGCCGGAAGGTTGAAGCTCAGCTTTATTTAGTTGAGGACAACACCAGGGAGGGGCAGAAGCCGTTAGTAGGCCCTAACCACCATTTTTTTTTTAAAACCACATAATGAGAGCCGGAAGGTTGAAGCTCAGCTTTATTTAGTTGAGGACAACACCAGGGAGGGGCAGAAGCCGTTAGTAGGCCCTAACCACCATTTTTTTTTTAAAACCACTTAATGAGAGCCGGAAGGTTGAAGCTCAGCTTTATTTAGTTGAGGACAACACCAGGGAGGGGCAGAAGCCGTTAGTAGGCCCTAACCACCATTTTTTTTTTTTTTAAAACCACATAATGAGAGCCGGAAGGTTGAAGCTCAGCTTTATTTAGTTGAGGACAACACCAGGGAGGGGCAGAAGCCGTTAGTAGGCCCTAACCACCATTTTTTTTTTAAAACCACTTAATGAGAGCCGGAAGGTTGAAGCTCAGCTTTATTTAGTTGAGGACAACACCAGGGAGGGGCAGAAGCCGTTAGTAGGCCCTAACCACCATTTTTTTTTTAAAACCACTTAATGAGAGCCGGAAGGTTGAAGCTCAGCTTTATTTAGTTGAGGACAACACCAGGGAGGGGCAGAAGCCGTTAGTAGGCCCTAACCACCATTTTTTTTTTTTAAACCACATAATGAGAGCCGGAAGGTTGAAGCTCAGCTTTATTTAGTTGAGGACAACACCAGGGAGGGGCAGAAGCCGTTAGTAGGCCCTAACCACCAATTTTTTTTTTTTTAAAACCACTTAATGAGAGCCGGAAGGTTGAAGCTCAGCTTTATTTAGTTGAGGACAACACCAGGGAGGGGCAGAAGCCGTTAGTAGGCCCTAACCACCATTTTTTTTTAAAAACCACTTAATGAGAGCCGGAAGGTTGAAGCTCAGCTTTATTTAGTTGAGGACAACACCAGGGAGGGGCAGAAGCCGTTAGTAGGCCCTAACCACCATTTTTTTTTTTAAAACCACATAATGAGAGCCGGAAGGTTGAAGCTCAGCTTTATTTAGTTGAGGACAACACCAGGGAGGGGCAGAAGCCGTTAGTAGGCCCTAACCACCATTTTTTTTTTTTTTAAAACCACTTAATGAGAGCCGGAAGGTTGAAGCTCAGCTTTATTTAGTTGAGGACAACACCAGGGAGGGGCAGAAGCCGTTAGTAGGCCCTAACCACCATTTTTTTTTTTTAAACCACATAATGAGAGCCGGAAGGTTGAAGCTCAGCTTTATTTAGTTGAGGACAACACCAGGGAGGGGCAGAAGCCGTTAGTAGGCCCTAACCACCATTTTTTTTTTTAAAACCACATAATGAGAGCCGGAAGGTTGAAGCTCAGCTTTATTTAGTTGAGGGCAACACCAGGGAGGGGCAGAAGCCGTTAGTAGGCCCTAACCAAAGTTGAAGGCCAAATGCAGTTTAATTTCTGATACTATAGGCCGAAAGCCAGAAGGTGGAAGTTCCGATTTAGACAGTGGAGGACAATTTGAATTAGGGACTGCAGACAGACTTAGTAGGCTGTCCCCTGTGGACCATGCATCCACCACATTAACCCATTGCGCCGTAATGGACACGTAATCTTCCGTGGCCATGCCTACAGGTCCATGCGTCTGTTGTCAGGTGCACCTTTGTACTCACAGATTGCCAGAGTGCATGGACAATGCGGTCTTCTACATGCTGGTGGAGGGTTGGGATGGCTTTTCTCGCAAAAGAAGTGTCGACTGGTTAGCTTGTAGCGTGGTACAGCGTAGTCCATCATGGCCTTATTAATAGTAAATAAAATATATAACTAGGCTCTATGAACTTTTAAATAGGTTCCAGGGGTACACGGGCAGCATTGGTGTGGTCAGTGGAGGAGTATTGCAAGTAGGGGCTGCAGACAGGCTATCAAAGGCCTAAAATAACAAACAGTAGGCAGTCATGGCAGTTTTACATCGGTTACATGGATACACAGGCAGGCACTCCAGGCAGCATTGTGCTCAGTGGAGGAGTATTGCAAGTAGGGGCCGCAGACAGGCTATCAAAGGCCTAAAATAACAAACAGTAGGCAGTCATGGCAGTTTTACATCGGTTACATGGATACACAGGCAGGCACTCCAGGCAGCATTGTGGTCAGTGGAGGAGTATTGCAAGTAGGGGCCGCAGACAGGCTATCAAAGGCCTAAAATAACAAACAGTAGGCAGTCATGGCAGTTTTACATCGGTTACATGGATACACAGGCAGCTAGGTGGTGAGTGGAGGAGTATTTAAAGTAAGGACCGCAGACAGGCTATCAAAGGCCTAACATAACAAACAATAGGCTCATGGCAGTTTTACAGCGGTTACATGGATACACGGGCAGGCAGCTTGGTGGTGAGTGGAGGAGTATTTAAAGTATGGACCGCAGACAGGCTTCGAAGGCCTAACACAATAAAATGGGCTGGCTGTAGGCACTTTAAAATTGGTTCCAGGGGTACACGGGCAGCAGTGGTCTGGTCAGTGGAGGCCTAGTGGAAGTATGGACCGCAGACAGGCTTCGAAGGCCTAACACAATAAAATGGGCTGGCTGTAGGCACTTTAAAATTGGTTCCAGGGGTACACGGGCAGCAGTGGTCTGGTCAGTGGAGGCCTAGTGGAAGGAGGGACCGCAGACAGGCTTCGAAGGCCTAACACAATAAAATGGGCTGGCTGTAGGCACTTTAAAATTGGTTCCAGGGGTACACGGGCAGCAGTGGTCTGGTCAGTGGAGGACTAGTGGAAGTATGGACCGCAGACAGGCTTCGAAGGCCTAACACAATAAAATGGGCTGGCTGTAGGCACTTTAAAATTGGTTCCAGGGGTACACGGGCAGCAGTGGTCTGGTCAGTGGAGGCCTAGTGGAAGTATGGACCGCAGACAGGCTTCGAAGGCCTAACACAATAAAATGGGCTGACTGTAGGCACTTTAAAATTGGTTCCAGGGGTACACGGGCAGCAGTGGTCTGGTCAGTGGAGGACTAGTGGAAGTATGGACCGCAGACAGGCTTCGAAGGCCTAACACAATAAAATGGGCTGGCTGTAGGCACTTTAAAATTGGTTCCAGGGGTACACGGGCAGCAGTGGTCTGGTCAGTGGAGGCCTAGTGGAAGGAGGGACCGCAGACAGGCTTCGAAGGCCTAACACAATAAAATGGGCTGGCTGTAGGCACTTTAAAATTGGTTCCAGGGGTACACGGGCAGCAGTGGTCTGGTCAGTGGAGGCCTAGTGGAAGTATGGACCGCAGACAGGCTTCGAAGGCCTAACACAATAAAATGGGCTGGCTGTAGGCACTTTAAAATTGGTTCCAGGGGTACACGGGCAGCAGTGGTCTGGTCAGTGGAGGCCTAGTGGAAGGAGGGACCGCAGACAGGCTTCGAAGGCCTAACACAATAAAATGGGCTGGCTGTAGGCACTTTAAAATTGGTTCCAGGGGTACACGGGCAGCAGTGGTCTGGTCAGTGGAGGACTAGTGGAAGTATGGACCGCAGACAGGCTTCGAAGGCCTAACACAATAAAATGGGCTGGCTGTAGGCACTTTAAAATTGGTTCCAGGGGTACACGGGCAGCAGTGGTCTGGTCAGTGGAGGCCTAGTGGAAGTATGGACCGCAGACAGGCTTCGAAGGCCTAACACAATAAAATGGGCTGACTGTAGGCACTTTAAAATTGGTTCCAGGGGTACACGGGCAGCAGTGGTCTGGTCAGTGGAGGACTAGTGGAAGTATGGACCGCAGACAGGCTTCGAAGGCCTAACACAATAAAATGGGCTGGCTGTAGGCACTTTAAAATTGGTTCCAGGGGTACACGGGCAGCAGTGGTCTGGTCAGTGGAGGCCTAGTGGAAGGAGGGACCGCAGACAGGCTTCGAAGGCCTAACACAATAAAATGGGCTGGCTGTAGGCACTTTAAAATTGGTTCCAGGGGTACACGGGCAGCAGTGGTCTGGTCAGTGGAGGACTAGTGGAAGGAGGGAGCGCAGAAAGGCTTCAAAGGCCTAAAATAACAAACAATAGGCTCATGGCAGTTTTACAGCGGTTACATGGATACACGGGCAGGCAGCTTGGTGGTCAGTGGAGGAGTAGGGACCGCAGACAGGCTATCAAAGGCCTAAAATAACAAACAATAGGCTCATGGCAGTTTTACAGCGGTTACATGGATACACGGGCAGGCAGCTTGGTGCTGAGTGGAGGAGTATTTAAAGTATGGACCGCAGACAGGCTTCGAAGGCCTAACACAATAAAATGGGCTGACTGTAGGCACTTTAAAATTGGTTCCAGGGGTACACGGGCAGCAGTGGTCTGGTCAGTGGAGGACTAGTGGAAGTATGGACCGCAGACAGGCTTCGAAGGCCTAACACAATAAAATGGGCTGGCTGTAGGCACTTTAAAATTGGTTCCAGGGGTACACGGGCAGCAGTGGTCTGGTCAGTGGAGGCCTAGTGGAAGTATGGACCGCAGACAGGCTTCGAAGGCCTAACACAATAAAATGGGCTGGCTGTAGGCACTTTAAAATTGGTTCCAGGGGTACACGGGCAGCAGTGGTCTGGTCAGTGGAGGCCTAGTGGAAGGAGGGACCGCAGACAGGCTTCGAAGGCCTAACACAATAAAATGGGCTGGCTGTAGGCACTTTAAAATTGGTTCCAGGGGTACACGGGCAGCAGTGGTCTGGTCAGTGGAGGACTAGTGGAAGTATGGACCGCAGACAGGCTTCGAAGGCCTAACACAATAAAATGGGCTGGCTGTAGGCACTTTAAAATTGGTTCCAGGGGTACACGGGCAGCAGTGGTCTGGTCAGTGGAGGCCTAGTGGAAGGAGGGACCGCAGACAGGCTTCGAAGGCCTAACACAATAAAATGGGCTGGCTGTAGGCACTTTAAAATTGGTTCCAGGGGTACACGGGCAGCAGTGGTCTGGTCAGTGGAGGACTAGTGGAAGGAGGGAGCGCAGAAAGGCTTCAAAGGCCTAAAATAACAAACAATAGGCTCATGGCAGTTTTACAGCGGTTACATGGATACACGGGCAGGCAGCTTGGTGGTCAGTGGAGGAGTAGGGACCGCAGACAGGCTATCAAAGGCCTAAAATAACAAACAATAGGCTCATGGCAGTTTTACAGCGGTTACATGGATACACGGGCAGGCAGCTTGGTGCTGAGTGGAGGAGTAGTGCAAGGAGTGTCTGTCCCAGTACTCCCAAAATATAAATAGATGTTAATGTCTCGCAAAACAACCAAAACAAAAAAAAAGATGGCATACTTAGGTACAGGGGTGGGCTCATCTGCTGTGTTTCTGACATAGTAATTTGGCAGTAACTATTTAATGGTGCCAATATAGGACACAGACACAGACTACTTTAAGTTGCATCATAGATGTCTACAAATTTGTATTGTCAGTGCCAGACATTGAATGATGTCAGCGAATAGACTAAAGATTGGTGGAGCTGTGCGACATAATTTTGCACGTAGTAGAGCCCAGTTTGAGCTGGGGTAGGGGGGAACTCTCTTGAGGCCGGCGGGACCGCCCCAGGGCCACTCATGTTACAACGGTGTGTCTGACGTTGGGTGCGCACCACCACCGCCAGAGACACTACATTGTACTATGAGGGACCCAGTAGCAATGCCGTCAACCAAAAGCGAGCACACCCACCTCTTCAGACAAACAGCAGTCTCACGGGTGCTTGCGCCAAGTCGCGATACTACGGCCCCGTGTGGGGAGTTTGGCCATTTAGGGAGGTGTAAACATGTCATATGCCGGACAATCAGCTGCAGAAAATTAGACATTAGAAAAGTAATTCACAGTAGTCCACAGGCAAGAGCTTTTCATAGGAAAGCTAGGTGTCGGCCGGGCAAGGTGGGGCAAAAGATTTTGAAATCCAGTTGTGGTTCATTTTAATGAATGTTAGATCGTCAACATTTTGGGTAGCCAGACGAGTCCTTTTTTCGGTTAATATTGACCCTGCAGCACTGAATACTCTTTCTGATAGGACACTTGCTGCCGGGCAAGCAAGCTCCTGCAATGCATATTCTGCCAATTCTGGCCAGGTGTCTAATTTGGAGGCCCAGTAATCAAATGGGAATGACGGTTGAGGGAGAACATCGATAAGGGATGAAAAATAGTTAGTAACCATACTGGACAAATGTTGTCTCCTGTCACTTTCAATTGATGCAGCAGTACCTGTCCTGTCTGCGGTCATAGCAAAATCACTCCACAACCTGGTCAGAAAACCCCTCTGTCCAACGCCACTTCTGATGTGTGCACCCCTAACACTCCTAGTCTGCTGCCCCCTGGAGCTCGTGTGAGAACGATCACGTGCGCTGTGTGCTGGGAATGCCTGAAGCAAACGGTCAACAAGAGTTGATTGTTTGGTTGCTAATATTAGTTCCAAGTTCTCATGTGGCATAATATTTTGCAATTTGCCTTTATAGCGTGGATCAAGGAGGCAGGCCAACCAGTAATCGTCATCGTTCATCATTTTCGTAATGCGTGTGTCCCTTTGTAGGATACGTAAGGCATAATCCGCCATGTGGGCCAAAGTTCCACTTGTCAAATCTCCGGTTGTGATTGGTTGAGGGGCAGTTGCAGGCAAATCTACGTCACTTGTGTCCCTCAAAAAACCAGAACCCGGCCGTGACACGCAACCAATTTCCTGTGCCCCCGTGAAAGTTTCCGCATTAAAAATATACTCATCCCCATCATCCTCCTCGTCCTCCACCTCCTCTTCGCCCGCTACCTCGTCCTGTACACTGCCCTGACCAGACAATGGCTGACTGTCATCAAGGCTTCCCTCTTCCTCTGGTGCAGACGCCTGCTCCTTTATGTGCGTCAAACTTTGCATCAGCAGACGCATTAGGGGGATGCTCATGCTTATTACGGCGTTGTCTGCACTAACCAGCCGTGTGCATTCCTCAAAACACTGAAGGACTTGACACATGTCTTGTATCTTCGACCACTGCACACCTGACAACTCCATGTCTGCCATCCTACTGCCTGCCCGTGTATCCTCCCACAAATAAATAACAGCACGCCTCTGTTCGCACAGTCTCTGAAGCATGTGCAGTGTTGAGTTCCACCTTGTTGCAACGTCTATGATTAGGCGATGCTGGGGAAGGTTCAAAGACCGCTGATAGGTCTGCATACGGCTGGCGTGTACAGGCGAACGTCGGATATGTGAGCAAAGTGCACGCACTTTGAGGAGCAGGTCGGAGAACCCAGGATAAGTTTTCAATAAGCACTGCACCACCAGGTTTAAGGTGTGAGCCAGGCAAGGAATGTGTTTCAGTTGGGAAAGGGAGATGGCAGCCATGAAATTCCTTCCGTTATCACTCACTACCTTGCCTGCCTCAAGATCTACTGTGCCCAGCCACGACTGCGTTTCTTGTTGCAAGAACTCGGACAGAACTTCCGCGGTGTGTCTGTTGTCGCCCAAACACTTCATAGCCAATACAGCCTGCTGACGCTTGGCAGTAGCTGGCCCATAATGGGACAACTGGTGTGCAACAGTGTCATCTGCCGATGGAGTGGTTGGCCGACTGCGTTCTGTGGAAGAGCTGTAGCTTCTGCAGGAGGACGAGGAGGAGGAGGAGGGGGTGCGAACGCCTACAGCCAACTGTTTCCTAGACCGTGGGCTAGGCACAACTGTCCCTAAATTGATGTCGCCTGTGGACCCTGCATCCACCACATTCACCCAGTGTGCCGTGATGGACACATAACGTCCCTGGCCATGCCTACTGGTCCATGCATCTGTAGTCAGGTGCACCTTTGTACTCACAGATTGCCTGAGTGCATGGACGATGCGCTGTTTAACATGCTGGTGCAGGGCTGGGATGGCTTTTCTGGAAAAAAAGTGTCGACTGGGTAGCTCGTATCGTGGTTCAGCGTACTCCATCAGGGCTTTGAAAGCTTCGCTTTCAACTAACCGGTAGGGCATCATCTCTAACGAGATTAGTCTAGCTATGTGGGCGTTAAAACCCTGTGTACGCGGATGCGAGGATAAGTACTTCCTTTTTCTAACCAGAGTCTCATGTAGGGTGAGCTGGACTGGAGAGCTGTAGATCGTGGAACTTTCGGGTGTGCCGGTGGACATGGCAGACTGAGAGACGGTTGGAGACGGTATTGTTTCCGCCGGTGCCCTACATGCAATATTTCCTCCTACAAAACTGGTGATTCCCTGACCCTGACTGCTTTTGGCTGGCAAAGAAACCTGCACAGATACTGCCGGTGGTGCGGAAAATGGTGGCCTTACAGTGACGGAAGGGATGTTGCGTTGCTGACTAGCTTCATTGGCCGAGGGTGCTACAACCTTGAGGGACGTTTGGTAGTTAGTCCAGGCTTGAGAATGCATGGTGGTTAAGTGTCTATGCATGCAACTAGTATTTAGACTTTTCAGATTCTGACCTCTGCTTAAGCTAGTTGAACATTTTTGACAGATGACTTTGCGCTGATCAGTTGGATGTTGTTTAAAAAAATGCCAGACTGCACTCTTCCTAGACTCTGATCCCTTTTCAGGGATTGCAGACTGAGCTTTAACCGGATGGCAACGCTGTGCTCCAACAGGTTTTGGCTTTGACACGCGTTTTGGTCCAGATACGGGCCCGGCAGATGGAACCTGTTGCGATGTTGATGCCTGCTGCGGCCCCTCCTCCACCTCCGCTTCTGAACTACTGCCGCCTGCACCCTGTTCCCCCAATGGCTGCCAATCGGGGTCAATAACTGGGTCATCTATTACCTCCTCTTCGAGCTCGTGTGCAACTTCGTCTGTGTCACTGTGTCGGTCGGTGGTATAGCGTTCGTGGCGGGGCAACATAGTCTCATCAGGGTCTGATTGTGGATCTGTACCCTGAGAGGGCAATGTGGTGGTCTGAGTCAAAGGAGCAGCATAGTACTCTGGCTGTGGCTGTGCATCAGTGCACTCCATGTCAGAATATACTTGTAATGGGCATGGCCTGTTAAATGTTTCACTTTCTAAGCCAGGGACGGTATGTGTAAAGAGCTCCATGGAGTGACCCGTTGTGTCGCCTGCTGCATCCTTCTCTCTTGTTGTAGTTTTTGCTGAGGAGGACAAGGAAGCGACTTGTCCCTGACCGTGAACATCCACAAGCGACGCGCTGCTTTTACATTTACCAGTTTCGGAAGAGGAGGCAAAAGAGCTAGAGGCTGAGTCTGCAATGTAAGCCAAAACTTGCTGTTGCTGCTCCGCCTTTAAAAGCGGTTTTCCTACTCCCAGAAAAGAGAGCGTTCGAGGCCTTGTGTAGCCTGACGACGAAACTGGCTCCACAGCTCCAGACTTAGGTGGAATATTTTTATCCCCACGACCACCTGATGCTCCACTACCACTACCATCATTACCAGCTGACAATGAACGCCCACGACGACCTCTTGCACCAGACTTCCTCATTGTTTTAAAATCTTAACCAAAGTAACTTTATTTGTTGCTATCAAACAACTTACACGGTGAGCTATAACTTCAGTATAATTTCAATATCCCTTAACAGGTTGGTGAGACCACAAGGAAAATCAGGCACAATGTTACACACTCTGTTTTCTGTGGCACAAAATCACAGAGATGACACACACGCAGGACTGTCACTCAAGCACTAATGTCAATATTAATCTCCCACCTAATTTATTTATTTTTTTTTCTCAGGGAGACTTTAGAAACCAAATAATATTAAAAAAAAAAAAAAAAAAGGCTTTCTATGGCCCACAATTAGAGAGAGAGAGGTGGCACAACCAGGAGTCAAGACTGGCGCACAAGCTGAAAGGGCAATATTACTCTCCCACTGTTTTTTATGTTTTTTTTGTTTTTTTCAGGGAGACTTTAGAAACCAAATAATATTAAAAAAACCAAAAAAAAAAAAGGCTTTCTATGGCCCACTGAATGAGAGGGAGAGAGGTGGCACACCCAGGAGTCAAGACTGGCACACAAGCTGAAAGGGCAATATTACTCTCCCACTGTTTTTTTAGGTTTTTTTTGTTTTTTCAGGGAGACTTTAGAAACCCAATAATATTTAAAAAAAAAAATAAATAGGCTTTCTATGGCCCACTGAATGAGAGGGAGAGAGGTGACACACCCAGGAGTCAAGACTGGCACACAAGCTGAAAGGGCAATATTACTCTCCCACTGTTTTTTTAGGTTTTTTTTTTTTTTTCAGGGAGAATTAGAAACCAAATAATATTAAAAAAAAAAAAAAAATAGGCTTTCTATGGCCCACTGAATGAAAGGGAGAGAGGTGGCACACCCAGGAGTCAAGACTGGCACACAAGCTGAAAGGGCAATATTACTCTCCCACTGTTTTTTTATGTATTTTTTGTTTTTTCAGGGAGACTTTAGAAACCCAATAATATTTAAAAAAAAAAATAAATAGGCTTTCTATGGCCCACTGAATGAGAGGGAGAGAGGTGGCACACCCAGGAGTCAAGACTGGCACACAAGCTGAAAGGGCAATATTACTCTCCCACTGTTTTTTTAGGTTTTTTTTTTTTTTTTCAGGGAGAATTAGAAACCAAATAATATTAAAAAAAAAAAAAATAGGCTTTCTATGGCCCACTGAATGAAAGGGAGAGAGGTGGCACACCCAGGAGTCAAGACTGGCACACAAGCTGAAAGGGCAATATTACTCTCCCACTGTTTTTTTATGTATTTTTTGTTTTTTCAGGGAGACTTTAGAAACCCAATAATATTTAAAAAAAAAAATAAATAGGCTTTCTATGGCCCACTGAATGAGAGGGAGAGAGGTGGCACACCCAGGAGTCAAGACTGGCACACAAGCTGAAAGGGCAATATTACTCTCCCACTGTTTTTTTAGGTTTTTTTTTTTTTTTCAGGGAGAATTAGAAACCAAATAATATTAAAAAAAAAAAAAATAGGCTTTCTATGGCCCACTGAATGAAAGGGAGAGAGGTGGCACACCCAGGAGTCAAGACTGGCACACAAGCTGAAAGGGCAATATTACTCTCCCACTGTTTTTTTATGTATTTTTTGTTTTTTCAGGGAGACTTTAGAAACCCAATAATATTTAAAAAAAAAAATAAATAGGCTTTCTATGGCCCACTGAATGAGAGGGAGAGAGGTGGCACACCCAGGAGTCAAGACTGGCACACAAGCTGAAAGGGCAATATTACTCTCCCACTGTTTTTTTAGGTTTTTTTTTTTTTTCAGGGAGACTTTTGAAACCAAATAATATTAAAAAAAAAAAAAAAAAAAAAATATAGGCTTGCTATAGCCCACTGAATGAGAGATAGCGCACACACAGCAGTGGCACACAAGCCCTGACTGAGGCCAATATTTTTCTCCCACTGATTGATGTAGTGTTTCTGTGTTGAGGTAGATTTTAGAACACAAATCACGGAAAAAATAAATAGGCTTTCTATGGCCCACTCAGTGAGAGATGGCACACACAGGGATGGCACTGTAGCAGAAATGCCAATCTTAATCTCCCACAAAAAAAAAACAAAAAAAAAAAAAAAACTGTCCTACAATTACTATCTCCCTGCAGTAATGTAAGCCAGGTATGGCAGGCAGCAATAGGAGTGGACTGATGCACAAATTAAATAAAAAGTGTGGACAAACAAAAAAGATAGCTGTGCAGAAAGGAAGGAACAAGAGGATATGTGCTTTGAAAAAAGCAGTTGGTTTCCACAGTGGCGTACACACAGCAATACAGCTATCACGGAGCCTTCTAGGGCAGCCCAATGAGCTACAGCGCTGAGGGGAAAAAAAAAAAAAAATAGCTTCCACTGTTCCTGCACACCGAAGGTGGTGTTGGACAGTGGAAATCGCTGCAGCACAAGCGGTTTGGTGGTTAGTGGACCCTGCCTAACGCTCTCCCTGCTTCTGATGAAGCGGCAGCAACCTGTCCCTAAGCTCAGATCAGCAGCAGTAAGATGGCGGTCGGCGGGAACGCCCCTTTATAGCCCCTGTGACGCCGCAGACAGCAAGCCAATCACTGCAATGCCCTTCTCTAAGATGGTGGGGACCAGGATCTATGTCATCACGCTGCCCACACTCTGCGTTCACCTTCATTGGCTGAGAAATGGCGCTTTTCGCGTCATTGAAACGCGACTTTGGCGCGAAAGTCGCGTACCGCATGGCCGACAAGCACAGGGGTCGGATCGGGTTTCATGAGACGCCGACTTAGCCAAAAGTCGGCGACTTTTGAAAATGATCGACCCGTTTCGCTCAACCCTAGTTACAAGCTCTCAATGTAAGTCTATGATAGCCTTGTTCTGGCCTCATAGATTTACATTGAGATGTGACTTCCGGATCGCTCAGCAATCGCTGGAGCAATCCGGCAGGTTGCAAACTGCTGGAGACTGATGTAAGTGGCGCCAGGAACTTCTGAAGACATCATGTAGTAAGTATAAGGCCGGCGTCACACTAGCGAGTTTTACGGATGTATGAGAGGTGCAGAAAATACGGATTGCATACGGTACAATGATTCTCTATGTCCCAGCTCCTATCTGCCGCCCTCTGCTGGATGTCCTCATATGAACTCAAGCCTGGGAAAAATTCCCACGCTCGAGTTCATATGAGGACATCCAGCACGGGGCGCATCACTGCGACTCAAGGTAACTACAGGACATTCCCCTGCATTACATTCATTCACAACATTTTAGAGACAGGAGCAACTGCATTAGCAGAGCTCCTGGCTGTAAAATGATTTAACCCCTTCAGATGTATTTACATCGTGGGACTGACAGAACGACGGAAAGTATGGGATTTTGTTGATTTTTTATTTTACCTTTTTTACAGGACGAGGGTCTTCAGGTGGATTACCAGTATAATAAAATATTACAACACCCTGTGTCTTTATTTCATTAAAATACTTTTAAATAATGTGTGTGTGTTTTATTAACCATTTCGTACTATTGATTAATAATGGATAGGTGTCATAATTGACGCCTCTCCATTATTAATCTGGCTTAATGTCACCTTACAATAGCAAGGTGACATTAACCCTTCATTACCCCATATCCCACCGCTACACGGGAGTGGGAAGAGAGTGGCCAAGTGCCAGAATAGGCGCATCTTCCAGATGTGCCTTTTCTGGGGTGGCTGGGGACAGATGTTTTTAGCCGGGGGGGGGCCAATAACCATGGACCCTCTCTAGGCTATTAATATCTGCCCTCAGTCACTGGCTTTACCACTCTGGCGGAGAAAATTGCGCGGGAGCCCATGCCAATTTTTTCCGCGATTTAACCCTTTATTTTACAAGCTACAGCGCCCAAATTTTGCACATACACACTACTAACATTAGTAGTGTGGAATATGCAAAAAAAAAAAAAAGGGATATGAGATGGTTTACTGTATGTAAACCATGTCTCATATCCTGTCGGGTTTGTGAAGGAGAAAGAAAAAGCCGGCAATTGAATTACCGGCTTTTCACATATCTCGCGCTGAATTAAATATAAATACAGTATATATATATATATATATATATATATATATATATATATGTGTGTGTCTGCAATGTGTCTCAATGACATATATATATACAGTATATATACTGTATATATGTTTTAACGAACATTTGAGCACATAAATCCATTAGATGTCGGTTTTGCAAGCCTGCGAGAGAATCTCGCAGTACGGATGCCATACGGATTACATACGGAGGATGCCATGCGCATAATACGCTGCAACACTCTGCCTACGGATGACATACGGATCACTATTTTGGGAACATTTCTGCGTATTACGGCCGTAAAAAACAGACCGTATTTTCAAACGCTGAGTGTGATGCCGGCCTAATACTAGGGGTGTGGAACTGAGATTAGTGGCACCACTCCAGCACTGCAAACAAAACCCCCACTGGAGTGGTGCTTTCAGTGAACGGTGTCAAAATTCAACACTTGACCCAACCTATGAACAAGTGTGTCGCTAGAAGAAAACAGCCAAGCTTTTATAATTGTTTACAACTCCTTTATAACCACACAAAATAAAATAAACCTATGTAGCATTAGTCAGACAACCCTGTACAAAGTATTTGTAGCCCTGGAGTCGCCCGAATGTAGTTAAGGCTACTTTCACACTAGCGTTAACTGCATTCCGTCACAATGCGTCGTTTTGACGAAAAAACGCATCCTGCAAAAGTGTTTGCAGGATGCGTTTTTTCACCATTGATTAACATTAAGCGACGCATTGTGACGGATTGCCACACGTCGCACCCGTCGTGCGACGGATGCGTCGTGCAGTGGCGGACCGTCGGGAGCAAAAAACGCTACATGTAACGTTTTTTGCTCACGACGGTCCGCTTTTTCCGACCGCGCATGCGCGGCCGGAACTCCGCCCCCACCTCCCCGCACTTCCCCGCACCTCACAATGGGGCAGCGGATGCGCTGGAAAAATGCATCCGCTGCCCCCGTTGTGCGGCGGAGACAACGCTAGCGTCGGGAACGTCGGCCCGATGCACAGCGACGGGCCGAGCCCGACGCTAGTGTGAAAGTAGCCTAAGACGTCTATAAAGACATACAAGGAAATTTGGACAAAACGTCTGCTTTTTACCATCCTCCTCTCTCCTGTATATTGACACCTGAAGTCTGCGCCACCCTACACCTGAACGCTATCGGAGGAGTGACGGCACACCCGAGCTTCCCACCTGCTATTCCATCCAGCTCTGTCAGAGAACAATAGCCTGAGCTCCGTGACCTATAATAGCAAACATTACACATATTAGACCCTTCATGTGTCCAATATCTATGGGCTGAATGGTTCTTACATGTGCCATCATCATATTCCTGTAAGAGCTCCTAGATGAAAGACATAAGTAGCCTTTCTCAAGCTTGGTGAAAATTTTGCAAAATATAAGAGGTGCATTTTCTCATAGCTATCAGATTATAGTTCTTGTTGTTTAGGCTCTTTGAAAAATAAAAGCAACAAACTACCTGGTTTATAAAGGCAGCTGTGATTTATTTTACCTTTCCATTTTGAAAAACATCCCCCTCTATAATCTTTTTTGGAAGAAGTAAATCCCATCATTCACCATGGCTCCTTTTTCTGGAGTTTTTAGTATCGTACTTGGGGATTACAATTGGGCGCACTATCCATGATATGAGGACTTCCCCTCAGACTGCACCATTCCTCGAGAGCAGAATTTTGGCAGATATATAGTTTATGCTATATTTCATATATGTTGGAACGAAAATCCAGCGAGGCAGCAGGTGTGTACAGTAAAATCCAAATTTATTATAGAAAAATGAGCTAAAAGTGCATGGCAGTTCCAATGTGACTGATATCTACGTGTTTCCAATCCTTGGAGACATATTCATGGATAACCATGAGTAAGGCTCCTAGGAGCTGAAACGTGTAGGTCGCAGTTGCATTGGAACTGCCATGCACTTTTAGCTCATTTTTCTACAATAAATTTGGAATTTACTGAACACACCTGCTGCCTCACTGGATTATCGTTCCTCTGTTTTGCCTCAGCTGGTTCCAGGCTTGACCATGCGAAGCAGCCAGCTAGATCCATGCTGCAACTTGGGTGAGCTTATTCTCCTTTCCCATTTCCCCCTCTCTATGATATTTTGTGTATCTCTCTATATAGTTGATCTTTGCACAATCTAACAATCTATAAAAGCTTATGTAAAATAGTAAGAAAATGCCTACATATTTCAATATAAGATGCATAAATATTAAAGAGTAACCGCTGTTTTAATTTTTGTTTAATAAACCAATAGTACACGTGAAAATAAGCATGTTTGATCAATTTTGGCAAAGAAAGAAGCACACTTTTCTGATAAAATATATTACAGTCATTATTAATATTTTCAATTCTGAGGTAAAATTTGTAAAATTCTGCTTTAAGTTGATCTCTTAGGCTATGTGCACATGGATCGCCCCCGTAGGGCAGTGCGGTACTCGGTACCGGGTCCTTCGGTTCTCAAGGGGGATGTCACGGTGGCTGACACGGTCCGTGGCCCTAGGGACGTCCGTATTAAAAGGGGAGAAAGGTCTTTAAAGGGGAAATGTTCGTGACGCCACCTGTGGTATTCGGTCAGGGTGACCGATGCTGCTTTAAGGGGTCTGCTGGGATGATGTTATGGCAGCTAGATGGTATACCTTCCCACAGGCGAAGTGTATCCCCAGGGCTTCCCAGTGTGTAGATGGTAGATGGTGTGAGGCGCAGTGAAGAATGAGGACACAAGGTTGCAGTCTCTTTACCTTTTTACTGTAGACTTCAGCATCCACAGTCCAGGGTACAGACCACAGGGTAGGCAGAGTCCGGCCGGTTTGGAGGCAAATCCAGAGTCCCATTATCCAGGTAGAAATCAGTAGCCTTCCTCTAGCGCCGTGTGTTGTAGTACCTTACTGCTGAGCTTCTCATAAGGTCCTCACAACTGTAGTAGATGTTCTAGATGTTGTGTGTCATGGTTTCCAATGGCAAGGGAACGTAGGAAACATATAAATAACGAACGAGCTCTCGGGTGATGGAAACTCGAGTTGACCGTGAGCTAAATCTACCACACAACTAACAGTAGCCAGGGAGCATACCTACGGCTTCCTAAATGCCACGCGCCAGCCGGAGGACTAACTACGCCTGGTAGAGGAAGAAACAGACCTGGCTTACCTCTAGGGAAATACCCCAAAAGATGATAGCAGCCCCCCACATGTAATAACGGTGAATTAAGAGGAAAAGACATACACAGTATGAAAGTAGATTTAGCAAAGAGAGGTCCACTTACTAGATAGCAGAAGGATACAAAAGAAGACTTCACGGTCAACTGAAAACCCTTTCAAAAAACCATCCTGAAATTACTTTAAGACTCCTGTGTCAACTCATGACACAGGAGTGGCAATTTCAGCCCGCAAGAGCTTCCAGCTACAGAGAAATACAAAAACTGCAAACTGGACAAAAGGTACAAAACAAAAGGACAAAGTCCACTTAGCTGATCAGCAGACTAGTAGCAGGAACATGCAACCGAAGGCTCTGGTTACAATGATGACCGGCAAGGAAATGACTGGAGAGCAAGGCTAAATAGGAAACTCCCAAACACTGATGGAAGCAGGTGAACAGAAGCAGCAAAGTGCAAACAAGTCACCAGTACCACCAGCAACCACCAGGGGAGCCCAAAAAGCGGATACACAACAGTACCCTCCCCTTAAGGAGGGGGCACCGAACCCTCACAAGAACCGCCAGGGCGATCTGGATGAGCCCTATGAAAGGCACGAACCAAATCCGAGGCATGAACATCAGAGGCAGTTACCCAAGAATTATCTTCCTGACCATAGCCTTTCCATTTAACCAGATATTGAAGTCTCCGTCTGGAAATACGGGAGTCCAAGATCTTCTCTACGACGTACTCCAATTCACCCTCCACCAGCACAGGAGCAGGAGGTTCAGTAGAAGGAACCACCGGTACCTCATATCTCCGCAACAACGACCGATGGAACACATTATGGATAGCGAAAGATGCCGGGAGGTCCAAACGAAAGGAAACAGGGTTAAGAATCTCCAAAATCCTATAAGGACCGATGAACCGAGGCTTAAATTTGGGAGAAGAAACCCTCATAGGGACAAAACGGGAAGACAACCACACCAAGTCCCCAACACGAAGGTGGGGACCAACACGACGACGACGGTTAGCAAACTGCTGAGTCCTCTCCTGGGACAATTCCAAATTATCCACCACTTGTCCCCAAATCCGATGCAACCGATCCACCACCGCATCCACTCCAGGACAATCCGAAGATTCAACCTGACCAGATGAAAACCGCGGATGAAACCCTGAATTGCAAAAGAAAGGAGAAACCAAAGTGGCAGAACTAGCCCGATTATTAAGAGCAAACTCCGCCAACGGCAGAAAGGCAACCCAATCATCCTGATCCGCAGACACAAAACACCTCAAATAAGTCTCCAAAGTTTGATTAGTTTGCTCCGTCTGGCCATTGGTCTGAGGATGGAATGCAGACGAAAAGGACAAATCAATGCCCAACCTGGCACAGACTGCCCGCCAAAATCTAGACACGAACTGGGTACCCCTGTCAGAAACGATGTTCTCCGGAATACCATGCAAGCGAACCACATTTTGAAAAAACAGAGGGACCAACTCAGATGAGGAAGGCAACTTAGGCAATGGCACCAAATGAACCATCTTAGAAAAACGGTCACACACCACCCAGATGACAGACATCTTCTGAGAAACAGGGAGATCCGAGATAAAGTCCATAGAGATGTGCGTCCAAGGCCTCTTAGGAATAGGCAAGGGCAACAACAACCCACTAGCCCTAGAACAACAAGGCTTGGCCCGAGCACACACATCGCAAGACTGCACAAAAACGCGCACATCTCGAGACAGGGACGGCCACCAGAAGGATCTAGCCACCAAATCTCTGGTGCCAAAAATTCCCGGATGACCTGCCAGAGTAGAAGAATGAACTTCCGAGATGACTCTAGTGGTCCAATCGTCAGGAACAAACAGTCTACCAGACGGACAACGATCAGGTCTCTCCGCCTGAAATTCTTGCAAAGCACGTCGCAGATCTGGAGAGACAGCAGACAAAACCACCCCATCCTTAAGGACACCAGCAGGTTCAGAATTCCCAGGAGAGTCAGGCTCAAAACTCCTAGAAAGAGCATCTGCCTTCACATTCCTAGAACCCGGTAAGTACGAGACCACAAAATTAAACCGGGAAAAGAACAACGACCAACGTGCCTGTCTAGGATTCAGGCGCCTGGCAGACTCCAAATAAATTAAATTCTTGTGATCAGTCAAAACTACCACCTGATGTCTGGCACCCTCAAGCCAATGACGCCACTCCTCAAATGCCCACTTCATGGCCAAAAGCTCCCGATTACCAACATCATAGTTTCGCTCGGCGGCCGAAAATTTTCGCGAAAAGAACGCACAAGGTCTCATCACTGAGCAGTCGGAACTTCTCTGCGACAAAACCGCCCCCGCTCCGATCTCGGAAGCATCGACCTCAACCTGAAAGGGAAGAGAAACATCAGGCTGGCGCAACACAGGGGCAGACAAAAAGCGGCGCTTAAGCTCCCGAAAGGCCTCCACAGCAGCAGGGGACCAATTGGCAACATCAGCACCCTTTTTAGTCAAATCCGTCAGAGGTTTAGCAACGCCAGAAAAACCAGCTATAAATCGACGATAAAAATTAGCAAAGCCCAAGAATTTCTGAAGACTCTTCAGAGAAGTAGGCTGCGTCCAGTCGTAAATAGCCCGAACCTTGACAGGGTCCATCTCAATAGAAGAAGGGGAAAAAATGTACCCCAAAAAGGAAATTTTTTGAACCCCAAAAACACACTTTGAACCCTTTACACACAAAGAATTCTCCCGCAAAACCTGAAAAACCCTCCTGACCTGCTGAACATGAGACTCCCAGTCATCAGAAAAAATCTAAATATCATCCAAGTACACAATCATAAATTTATCCAAATATTCACGGAAAATATCATGCATTAAGGACTGAAAGACAGAAGGTGCATTAGAAAGGCCGAAAGGCATTACCAAATACTCAAAAGGGCCCTCAGGCGTATTAAATGCGGTTTTCCACTCATCCCCCTGCTTAATTCGCACCAAATTATACGCCCCACGAAGATCAATCTTAGAGAACCACTTAGCCCCCCTTATGCGAGCAAACAAATCAGTCAGCAAAGGCAACGGATACTGATATTTGACTGTAATTTTATTCAGGAGTCGATAATCGATACAAGGCCTCAGAGAGCCATCCTTTTTAGAGACAAAGAAAAAACCGGCTCCTAAAGGTGATGAAGAAGGACGAATATGTCCCTTTTCCAGGGACTCCTTAATATACTCGCGCATAGCAGCATGTTCAGGTACAGATAGGTTAAACAAACGACCCTTTGGAAATTTACTGCCAGGAATCAGATCTATGGCGCAATCACAATCCCTGTGAGGAGGGAGTGAACCAATTTTAGGCTCTTCAAAAATATCACGATAATCAGACAAAAATGCCGGAATCTCAGATGGAATAGATGACGAAATGGACACCAAAGGAGTGTCCCCATGAGCCCCCCGACATCCCCAGCTTACCATAGACATAGCTTTCCAGTCAAGGACTGGGTTATGAGACTGTAACCATGGTAATCCAAGCACCAAAACATCATGTAAATTGTACAACACAAGGAAGCGAATCACCTCCTGATGGTCTGGAGTCATACGCATAGTCACTTGCGTCCAGAACTGTGGTTTATTACAAGCCAAAGGTGTAGAATCAATACCCTTCAGAGGTATAGGGACTTCCAGAGGCTCTAAATCAAACCCACAGCGCCTGGCAAAGGACCAGTCCATAAGACTCAGAGCGGCGCCAGAGTCCACATAGGCATCCACGGTAATAACTGATAATGAACAAATCAAGGTTACAGACAAAATAAATTTGGACTGTAAAGTGCCAATTGAAATAGACTTGTCAACCTTCCTAGTACGTTTAGAGCATGCCGATATAACATGAGCAGAATCACCACAATAGAAGCATAACCCATTTTTACGCCTATAATTCTGCCACTCGCTTCTGGACATAATTCTGTCACATTGCATTTTCTCTGGCGTCTCTTCAGAAGATACCGCCAAATGGTGCACGGGTTTGCGCTCCCGCAAACGCCGATCAATCTGAATTGCCATTGTCATGGACTCATTCAGACCTGTAGGCGCAGGGAACCCGACCATAACATCTTTAACGGCATCAGAAAGGCCCTCTCTGAAATTTGCCGCTAAGGCGCACTCATTCCACTGAGTAAGCACAGACCATTTACGAAATTTTTGGCAGTATATCTCAGCTTCATCTTGCCCTTGAGATAGGGCTATCAAAGCTTTTTCAGCCTGAATCTCCAAATTAGGTTCCTCATAAAGCAACCCTAAAGCCAGGAAAAACGCATCCACATTGAGCAACGCAGGATCCCCTGGTGCCAATGAAAATGCCCAATTTTGAGGGTCACCTCGCAGCAAAGAAATTACAATCTTAACCTGCTGGACAGGATCTCCTGAGGAGTGAGGTCTGAGAGAAAGGAATAATTTACAATTATATTTGAAATTCAGAAACCGAGATCTATCTCCGGAAAACACCTCTGGTGTAGGGATTTTAGGTTCAGAAATAGGAGTATGCATAATAAAATCTTGTAAATTTTGAACCTTCGTAGCAAGATTATTTAAACCTGCAGCCAAACTCTGAGGATCCATCTTTAAACAGGTGAGCTCAGAGCCATTCAAGGATTATAAGGAGAGAAAGGCAAAGGCAGTAATTAGAGCTGAAATACAACTGATCCAACTATGGAGCAAGCATTAGGGGAAACGGAAAAAAAAAAAAAAAATAATAATAATAAAAAATTTTTTTTACAGACTTCTTTTTTCTCTCCTTTCTTCTGCCAATAAGTTTAACACTGGCCGGTCATACTGTCATGGTTCCCAATGGCAAGGGAACGTAGGAAACATATAAATAACGAACGAGCTCTCGGGTGATGGAAACTCGAGTTGACCGTGAGCTAAATCTACCACACAACTAACAGTAGCCAGGGAGCATACCTACGGCTTCCTAAATGCCACGCGCCAGCCGGAGGACTAACTACGCCTGGTAGAGGAAGAAACAGACCTGGCTTACCTCTAGGGAAATACCCCAAAAGATGATAGCAGCCCCCCACATGTAATAACGGTGAATTAAGAGGAAAAGACATACACAGTATGAAAGTAGATTTAGCAAAGAGAGGTCCACTTACTAGATAGCAGAAGGATACAAAAGAGGACTTCACGGTCAACTGAAAACCCTTTCAAAAAACCATCCTGAAATTACTTTAAGACTCCTGTGTCAACTCATGACACAGGAGTGGCAATTTCAGCCCGCAAGAGCTTCCAGCTACAGAGAAATACAAAAACTGCAAACTGGACAAAAGGTACAAAACAAAAGGACAAAGTCCACTTAGCTGATCAGCAGACTAGTAGCAGGAACATGCAACTGAAGGCTCTGGTTACAATGATGACCGGCAAGGAAATGACTGGAGAGCAAGGCTAAATAGGAAACTCCCAAACACTGATGGAAGCAGGTGAACAGAAGAAGCAAAGTGCAAACAAGTCACCAGTACCACCAGCAACCACCAGGGGAGCCTAAAAAGCGGATACACAACAGTTGTGTCTCTCTCTGTCCCCCGGATGGATGGGACAAACCCATATGACTGGTGACTTGGGGCTTTTTGTAGGGACTCTAGCACGCCCCGGCCTCTGAGAGGTGCCACCGTGCCGCCTGGGTGTAGGTGCAGACAGTTAACTTGCAATTAGCTGTCCTGCCAGTCTCTGAAGTAAAGCGTAGAGATCCTTACTCCCTCGGTATTCTGGCTACTGGATTTCTGCGCCTCAGAAGGAAGCAGCCTGCTCCTAGTTGATCTCCCTCTGATATTCCTCTCCTGTTCTCTGCTTTCCTGCACACTCTCTACAATATGTTCGCTTTAGTGTCTTCTTCCAGGAGCTGCAGCACTTCAGGCTCCAGGACTGCTGGCATCCATGTACAGCACAAACGGTTGGTCATATTCAGGGTAAGCCAGCACCTCATCTCCCGTCAGAGCCAACTTCAAATCAGTGAAGGATCTCTCCAGTCTGTCGTTCCAGTCAAATGGGGTATTCATACCCTTGGTTTTCTTGGACTGGCCCACTAACAGGTCTTGCAGTGGCGCAGCTTTCTTGGTGAAGTCTTTGATAAGTCTCCTGTAGTAGCCTACCAACCCGAGGAACTGCTGGACTTCATGGAGGTTGCTGGGCTTTGGCCAGTCTCTGATCACAGTGACCTTGTCGGGGTCTGGGGCCACTCCTTCGGCACTCACTACATGGCCCAGGTACTGCACTTTGGGCTTTAACAGATGGCATTTGGATGGTTTTACCTTTAGGCCAAAGTTGGACAGAGCTTCGAACACCTCGGTCAGGTGCTCCAGATGGTCCTCATAGGTCTTGGAGAAGACAATTACATCGTCCAGATACATCAAGACAGTTTCAAAGTTCTTGTGTCCAAGACAGCACTCCATCATCCTCTGAAACATTCCTGGGGCGTTGCACAGTCCGAATGGCATGTAGTTGAATTCACGGAGACCCATCGGTGTGGTGAAGGCCATCTTTTCCTTGTCCGTCTCTGCTACGGGAACCTGCCAGTACCCACTGGTGAGATCCAAGGTAGAGAAGTAGTTAGCAGATTTTAAAGCAGCTAATGACTCTTCTATTCTGGGCAGTGGGTATGCATCTTTGTGTGTAATGCAGTTTATCTGCCTATAATCTACACACATCCTCATCGTGCCGTCTTTCTTTCTGACGAGGACTAATGGGGCTGCCCAGGGGCTACAACTGTCTCTAATTACCCTAGCCTCTTTCATCTCTCGCAACATGTCTTTGGCACACTGATAATGAGCTGGAGGTACAGGACGGTATCTCTCTTTACTGGGCAGATGATTTCCCATGGGGATATGATGTTGAATCCCTTTTACCTGCCCAAAATCTAGGGGGTGCTTGCTGAATACTCACTCATGGACCACCCTGTAAGCCCCTTGTTTTTGGTGTGATGGTGTAGAATCAGTGCCCACGTGTAGTTTCTGACACCAATATTCCATTTGTCCTGCAGAGCCATTGTCCTCCGCCTGGTTGGACGGGACAAAGGGTTCTGTTGCCTGTATCACATTATTATCAACAGTAAACAGTTTGGCAATTGTGGCATATTTGGTTAGGTGGACCTCTTGTGGTAATGTGGTAATGGCTGACTGTTACTGGCGACAATGGTGAAATCGTCGTCAGGGCCACGAGTAATGTCGGTGTCTTCCCAATAACGTTTATAAAGGACGTAAGGCATAGTTGTCACCTGAGAACCGGTGTCCAACAGAGCGTTCATGGGGATACCGTCGATCACAATGGGGAGAACAGGTCGTGCTCCAAAGTACTTGGCTCTCCAGTTTTGTGGGCCTGGTCGTCCTACTCCTGGGGATTGGCCCTCTGCCCCAGGGGTTGCTCGTTTAAATGACAGTACCTTGCAATGTGGCCTACCTGATTGCAGCAGCGGCAGATGAGTCGTCCGTTCTGATGATAGCGATCGTCGTCTCTGCCTCTGGTCGGTGAGATCCTCTTCTGTCATCGCCAGGGAACATCCTCCGGTCTGGAAGCCAGCTTGATCTTCTCCTTGGGGGCATCCTGTGGGGACTGCACGGTCCGGGCTAATGCAGCAACGTTCTTGGTCAGCTCCTGTAGCTGGAGGCATAGTCCGGCTGGAGAATCATCTTCAAGGATCTGGGCATCGGCCTCAGCAGAAACTTGAGGATAGGGCGCCACCTCCTGGTGGTACATGAGGGCTGGACGCCTAGGGGGAACTGCACAGCTGAGCTGCCGTTCCTGTAGCACCTGGATGGCCTTGTCTTTGAACTGCGCAAAGGCCAGGTCAGGATTCTGCATGGCCAGGAGGTGCAGTTGGGCCATTTGGTTACTGCACAAGAGTCCCTCAATGAACCGCTCTTTTAAGAGTTTGTCCTCATCTGGCACACTGTTAGGGTCAACCTGCCTGATTGCCCACAGTGCTTCCTGGAGATTAAGGGCATAGTCCCGTAGGCTATCCTGCGGCCTCTGCTTGCACCCATAAAACTTCAATTTGATTTCTGTAGCGGTGCGGGTGTCAAAGGAGGTTTTAAGCTTAGCAAAGATCTGCTGCACAGTCCCTTTATCCGCAGCTGGCCAGGATTTCACCTCCCTAAGGGCCGCTCCAAACAGTTGGCCCGTTATAATGTGAACTTTCTGATACTTTGTCAGAGGATAAACTTCAAGCAGGCTGCAGAGCCTTTCTTTAAAGTCATCTAATGTATGCGATTCTCCAAAATATTGCGGGAGCCAGGCTGCTCCAGGTATGTACTGCATGGAGAGGGGCTTGATGTCCGTTGTGGCTGTGGCGGTGTCTGGCCGGCCTATGGGAGCTGTGGCTGCGTTCTCCGCGGGGCTCAGAGGCAACACTGGGCCTGCGGGCAGATCCGCTGCGAGGTCGGGGGGTGCTATTAGGTCCGCGGCTGCGACCGTCGCCAACTCCCCTCCCGGGTTAGACATTGTTCTCCCCCCTCGCTAACCTGCTAGAAGCCAGCTTTTGCGGCTCCGCTGTACAACGTCTTAACTTCCGGCGTTCCAGGCAGCAGCGCCCGTCCTTTCTGCTTCATGCTCTTTTTGGCTAGCTCCGCCCACAAAGGTACGTCTCCTCCCCCTCGCGCTCCACGCTGTGCGGCAATGGCGGATTTTGGCGGCAATTTTTGGCGGTAAATGGCAATACACAGTCTTTCAGCAAATCACAGTTCAAATACAATTCTGGCACAGTTCTTAGGCACACATGACCTGATTTTCAGGCTTTAGTAGATCCTGTTCGTAACGCCAAAGTTGGATCGCCCCCCGTCGGGCAGTGGGGTACTTGGTACCGGGTCCTTCGGTTCTCAAGGGGGATGTCATGGTGGCTAACCCGGTCCGTGGTCCTAGGGACATCTGTATTAAAAGGGGAGAATGATCTTTAAAGAGGAAATGTTCGTGACGCCACCTGTGGTATTCGGTCAGGGTGACCGACGCTGCTTTAAGGGGTCCGCTGGGGTGATGTTATGGCAGCTAGATGGTATACCTTCCCACAGGCTAAGTGTATCCCCAGGGCTTCCCAGTGTGTAGATGGTGGATGGTGTGAGGCGCAGTGAAGAACGAGGACACAAGGTTGCAGTCTCTTTACCTTTTTACTGTAGACTTCAGCATCCACAGTCCAGGGTACAGACCACAGGGTAGGCAGAGTCCGGCCGGTTTGGAGGCAAATCCAGAGTCCCCTTATCCAGGTAGAAATCAGTAGCCTTCCTATAGCGCTGTGTGTTGTAGTACCTTACTGCTGAGCTTCACATAAGGTCCTCACAACTGTAGTAGATGTTCTAGATGTTGTGTCTCCCTCTGTCCCCCAGATGGATAGGACAAACCCATATGAATGGTGGCTTGAGGCTGTTTGTAAGGACTCTAGCATGCCCTGGCCTCTGAACGGTGCCACCGTGCCGCCTGGGTGTAGGTGCAGTCAGGTAGCTTGCAATTAGCTGTCCTGCCAGTCTCTGAAGTAAAGCGTAGAGATCCTTACTCCCTCGGTATTCTGGCTACTGGATTTCTGTGCCTCAGAATGAAGCAGCCTGCTCCTGGCTGATCTCTGGGCAGCACGGTGGCGCCTTGCAGCGCTGGAGTCTTGGGTTCTAATCCCACCTTGGACAACATCTGCAAAGAGTTTGTATGTTCTCTCCGTGTTTGCGTGGGTTTCCTCCGGGCACTCTGGTTTCCTCCCACATTCCAAAGACATACTGATAGGGAATTTAGATTGTGAGCCCCATCGGGGACAGCGATGATAATGTGTACAAACTGTAAAGCGCTGCAAAATATGTTAGCGCTATATAAAAATAAAGATTATTATAAAAATAAAGATTATTTTCTCCCTGTGATATTCCTCTCCTGTGCTCTGCTTTCCTGCACACTCTCTACAATATGTTCGCTTTAGTGTCTTCTTCCAGGAGCTGCAGCACTTCAGACTCCACTCCTTCCTCAACCTCTGTCTTCCTGACAGGAACAGAATTCTGAACCCCCTTTCCCTTCAGATCACAATGTTTTCTAGGGGAGCTCACCTAAAACAGGCTTAGATCTCCCCCTTCTGGTCTGGAGTGGGAACATGTTGCATGCATTGTGTTTACCTGGTGAAGAGATCTCCTTTATTGCCTTCAAACGTAACATCACTCCCCCCCAGAGGAGAATGATATTGCTGCAACGACCAGGACCCTGGGGCGCTGCACACACGTTGCGGATTAGGCTTAGGAATTTCTGGTGCAGATTCTGCATCTCTTGGCAGAAAATGCAGGTGCGGATTTGACGCGTTTTTTGTGCAGATTTTTTGCGGCTTTACTGCGGATTTTTGCGGATTTACTGTGTTTTTTACCCCTGCGGATTTCTATAATGTAATGGGTACAAAAACGTTGCAGATCCGCAAAAAAGAAGTGACATGCTCTCTCTTTTAATCCGCAGCGTTTCCGTACGGAATTTTCCACACCATTAACACAGCATTTTTGTACTGTAAATCACTTGCGGATCTGCAGCGTTTCTGCACCGCAAAAAAAGCTGCAGATCCGCAGGAAATCCGCAATGTGTGCACATACCCTTAGACCTGATGAGGATTGTCCCGATCCATTTTTGGATTTGTGGCAGCTCTGGTTCCACTATGATTTTTTCCTTTCAGACCAGCGGGGGTTCATGTTAGTTTCCCCTGCTGGCAGCCTTCAGAGTTGCTAGATCAGCTGATGTGGGTGGTGACCACTCCCACCCACCTTTAAATGGTCACCTGATGCATCAGCTGACTGTTGGTGATAGAACAATCTACAGTGACAAGCCTGGAGAAAGGAGCTCACAGTGGTGAATCTGCTTGTTTCGTGAGTTTGTGTTCCTGGTGCCTTTATTCTGCTGTGCGATGCTTTGCTGCAGAGAAGGCTATTAAGCTAAGTTGTGTTATTACCCCGTCAGTCTCGTGTTTGTCACTGTCCCCTGTGTTGTATTATCTGCAGTGGTGAGGCTAATTCCCTTACCGGCCAGTGCACTAGCCAGGGCAGTGTGAGGTGACAGCGGGGGACGAGGTTCCCCTTTACCATCCCGTGGTGTGTCTGATATCATGACAAGGATGTTGCACTTACTGTGAAAATTCACAGTAACTGTATAATTTTTATTTAAATGTGTCTCCAAACACCTCCTCAGTGTCCTTCTCTCTGCTGAGATCTCAAAACTCTAAGTACAAGCTGCAGCTGTGAGTTTGAATATGCAGAGACTGAATATACTTGGACTATTGAACTATTCTCTAAAATCTTTTCTGTATGAGGAATATACATCCTGTAACATCCCTGCTGGCATCACTGTATGGCTTCCCATCTCCCATCTGGCTTATACACTGACTTACTCACCACTCCGGGCCATGCTGTGAGTTCTGCCCTCTGCCTGCTCCATGCTGTGAACCTCATGTCCTCTGCCTGCTGTGTGCGTACGTCCTGGCTGTGTGCTTAGGGTGGCGTCGCCTGCTCTTCCTGAATGTTATAGAGACAGTGTACACATTCCTAATGTGTCCCCAGCCTATTGCCAAGAGGTACCGGGTTCTTAAGGCATCTCCACCAATAGGGAGAGGTCTGAGCAACAAACTCTCTCAGTCTGCTTTCTGCTACTGAGTTGCCAGATCCTGTCCTGTTTCTGTCACCCTGGGGACTGTATACCCAGACCCATATCTGTATTATTTGTGTCTCGTTTCCGCCTTCCTGGGGGCTGCATACCCAGGCCTGAATCCTTTGTCCTGAACTTGTTCCCGTGTCTGTCCTTGCCTGAACTTTTTTGTTCTGCATTCTGCGGCTCTGCTTCTACTCCTATCCCTGTGGCTCTGCTCCTGTTCCACATCCTGCGGCACTGCTCCTGTTCCAAATCCTACGGCTCTGCTCTTCTTCCGCTCTGCACCTTGCAGCTCTGCTCCCGCTCCACACCCTGCGGTTCTGCTCTGCTTCTGCTCCACACCTTGCAGCTCTGCTCCTGGTCTGCACCCTGCGGTTCTGCTCTGCACTCTCTGTCCGCCGGAAACGACTATTTGGACGGATCCGGAAAAAAACGGATGAAACGTCTGGCCATCAGGCACAATCCGGCGCTAATACAACTCTAAGGGAAAAAAACGGATCCGGCGTAAAAAAAAAAAGCGGATCCGTTTTTTCCAAAAATTGCCGGATTGTGCCTGAAACAAAAAACCTGAAAGTGAAGCGTGGGAATTTTTCTGAATATTTTCTCACCCTCGAGTTCATATGAGGTTATGATGCCAGCAGGGGGCGCAGCACCGCAAGTCTAGGTACAGTAGCTACTTTCCCCTGCTTTCCATTCATTCCCCAGTTTTTACATGCAGGGGCAGCTGCATTAGCAGGCTCCTGCTTGTAAAATTATTTAACCCCTTCAGATGGATTTACAGCGTGGGACATGACTGTAACGGCGGAAAGGTATGGGATATTATTGTTGTTTTATTTTTCCTTTTTTACAGAACGAGGGTCATCATTTGGATTGAGAGTATAATAAACTATTACAACACCCTGTGTATTTATTTCAATAAAATACTTTTTTCCTAATGTGTGCGTGTTTTATTAACCATTTACTACTATTGGATTAATAACGGATAGGTGTCTTATTGACACCTCTCCATTATTAACCAGGCTTAATGTCACCTTACAATAGCAAGGTGGCATTAACCCTTTATTACCCCATTTCCCACCGCTACTCAGGAGTGGGAAGAGAGAGGCTAAGTGCCAGAATAGGCGCATCTATACAGATGTGCCTTTTCTGGGGTGGCTGGGGGCAGATGTTTTTAGCCGGGGGGGGGGGGCCCACGCCAGTTTTTACCACGATTTAACCCTTTATTTTAACAGCTAGAGCCCCCAAATTTTGCACACACTCTACTAACATTATTAGTGAGGAATATGCCAAAAAAAAGGATATGAAATGGTTTACTGTATGTAAACCATGTCTCATATCCTGTCGGGTTTGGGAAGGAGATAGCAAAAGTCGGCAATTGATTTACCGACTTTTCTGCTATCTAGCGCTATATGAAATATAAATATATATATATATGTGTCTCAATGAGATATATACTGTATATACACTGTGTGCAGAATTATTAGGCAAGTTGTATTTTGATCACATGATACTTTATATACATGTTGTCCTACTCCAAGCTGTTCAGGCTTGAGAGCCAACTACCAATTAAGTAAATCAGGTGATGTGCATCTCTGTATTGAGGAGGGGTGTTGTCTAATGACTAGTGTTGAACAATACCTTCCGATATCCAGAAGTATCGGATTGGATCGGCCGATATCCAAAAAATATTGGATATCACCGATACCAGATACCAATGCAAGTCAATGGGACACAAATATCGGAATGTAAATAAGCCCTTTCTGTCCTTCTACATCCTGTTCCGGAGGGGGGAAGAGTGTGGGCGGTGCGTGAGCGGGCACTGTGCGTGTCTGTGTGTGTGTGCAGGCGGGGTCTGTGCGGGCCTGCCGGGGATCTGTACGGGCCTCTCGGGGGTCTATGCGGGCTGCCGGGGCTCTGTGCGAGCTGCCGGGGCTCTGTGCGGGCTGCCGGGGGCTCTGTGCGGGCTGCCGGGGCTCTGTACGAGCTGCCAGGGCTCTGCAGGCTGCCGGGAGCTCTGTGCGGGCTGCCGGGGGCTCTATGCGGGCTGCCGGGGCTCTGTGCGGGCTGCGGGGCTCTGTGCTGGCTGCTGGGGGCTCTGTGTGGGCTGCCGGGGCTCTGTCCGTGCTGCCGGGGCTCTGTCCGGGCTACCGGAGCTCTGTGCGGGCTGCCGGGGGTCTGTGTGTGTGTGCAGGCATCGTCCGATGGGACTACAAGTCCCATCGGATGATGCCTGCTACAGTGACAGTGATTGACACATTAGCCAATGATGAGACAGTAGTAGTCCCATCATTCGGCTAATGTGTTGAATGTAAAAAAAAACAAAAAACATACATACTACATACAATACATTCATACATTACATATAATACAGACATACAGTACATTAAACATAGATTACATACTCACCATTACTTGTCACTTTGATCCCCGAAGACAGTGTCACCTGTAAAAAAGATTAAAATAACAAACAACCAATATACTCCCTGACCGCAGAAATCCACGAGTGTCCCACGGCGATCTCCCGTGGAGAACGGCAGCATCAGCTGATGCGACCGCTCTCCAGGGGCTCCAGGAACACAATGATGGGTGGAAGGTATCCTTCCGCACTGTATTCCTCCGTCGCTGTAAAAAAAATAGTCCCTAGTCTCACTTTATGCCATTGCTGTGTGAGAAATTTTCCCACGCAGCAATTGCCATAAAGTGAGACTTTGAACTATAGTAACCTCAGCGATTCACTGTAGGAGCCATTGTCTCCTGTCAGTGTGTCACTGAGGGTCCTATAGAGCAGTGACATCACCCGATTTCACTGTTCTATAGGGGAGATCGTCGTGGGACACTCGTTATTAATGCACTACGGCGGACAGGTAGTATATGGTTTATTATTTTACGTTTTTTGCAGGCGCTGAAGTATGGTAAGTATGGTTAAATGAAGAATATTAAAATACTTTTTTCCTAATGTGTGTGTGGGTTTTATTAACTCTTTATTACTATTGGATTAATAATGGATAGGCGTCTTATTGACGCCTCTCCATTATTAACCCGGCTTAATGTCACCTTACAATAGCAAGGTGACATTAACCCCTTATTACCCCATATCCCACCGCTACACGGGAGTGGGAAGAGAGGGGCTAAGTGCCAGAATTGGCGCATCTTACAGACGTGCCATTTCCGGGGCGGCTGCAGACTGGTATTTGTAGCCGGGGGGACCAATATCCATGGCCCCTCTCTAGGCTATGAATATCAGCCTTTCTGGCTATAAAATATAGGGGGACCCCACGTCAGACAGCTGTGGGCTGATATTCATAGCAGGCTACAAATATTGGCCAACGGCTTTCCCCCTCTGGCGCAGAAAATTGCGCGGGAGTCCACGCGTTTTTTTTCCTTTTTTTAACTTCAATGCTCATTAAGGCCTCTTTCACCCTTGAGTCGGTACGGGTCCGTCGCTATGCGTCGGGCCGACGTACAGACGCACGTTGTGAAATTTGTGCACGACATGTGAAGTCCGGGGAGGAGGGGGCGGAGTTTTGGCTGCGCATGCGCGGTAGAAAATGGCGAATGTGATGGACAAAAAAAGTTCACTTGAAAATCGCATCAAAAACTGAACAAAAAGCCTGCATCAAAAACCACACCAAAAACCTACATCAAAAACTGCATTAAAAACCGCACCAAAAACCTGCATCAAAAACTGCATCAAAAACTGCACCAAAAACTTGCATCAAAAACTGCACCAAAAACTGCATCAAAAGCTGCACCAAAAAGTTGCACCAAAAACAGCATCAAAAACCACACCAAAAACCTGCATCAAAAACCGCACCAAAAACTTGCATCAAAAACCGCACCAAAAACTGCATCAAAAACAGCATCAAAAACCTGCATCAAGAACCGCACCAAAAACGTGCATCAAAAACCGCACCAAAAACTGCATCAAAAACCGCACCAAAAACGTGCATCAAAAACCGCACCAAAAACCTGCACCAAAAACAGCATCAAAAACTGTTGCAGTTTTTGATGCAGTTTTGATGCAGGTTTTGATGCGGTTTTTGGAAATAAATAAATAAACGGAAAATGTGCATGATTTGAATGGAAACATGCATGAAGAAACGGATTCGTAGGCCGGATTCATCATTTCACATCTCAGTTTCATACGTTTTTTGCCGGATCCGTTGCTGTGCTTTTTTCACCGGACAGAAAAAACGTTCCTCTGTATGTGTTTTCCGTCCGGCGGAAATAGCTTTTTTGACGGATCCGGCAAAAAATGGATGAAACGTGTGGCCATAAGGTGCAATCCGGCGCTAATACAATTCTATGAGAAAAAAACAGATCCAGCGGAAAAAAACGGATCCGGTGGAATAAAAAAAGGATCCGTTGGAAAAAAACGGATCCGGCGAAATAAAATATTGATCCGGCGGAAAAAAACAGAACCTGGAAATGTGCTTGCAGGATGCTTTTTTTTACCCATAGACTTGTATTGCCGACGGATGGCGACGGATGGCCACACGTCGCGTCTGTCATGCAACGGATCTGTCGTGTTTTGGCGGACCGTCGGAACGAAAAAAAACATTCAAGTGAACGCTTTTTTGTCCGTCGCGTCCGCCATTTTCTACCACACATGCGCGGCCGAAACTCCGCCCCCTCCTCCCCGGACTTCAGAATGGGCAGCGGATGCATTGAAAAACTGCATCCGCTGCCCACGTCGTGCACTAATTTCACAATGTGCATCGGTACGTCGGCCCGACGTATAGCGACAGACCCGTACCGACGCAAGGGTGAAAGAGGCCTTAATGAGCGTTTAATTTAAAAAAAAAAAAACCAGGAAAAAACGGCGTAGGCTCCCACGCAATTTTCTGCGCCAGAGGGGGAAAGCCGACGGCCGGGGGGGCCAATATTTGTAGCCTGCTATGAATATCAGCCCGCAGCTGCTACACTCAATGTTGATCGTAAACAGATCAAGCAACTGACAGAATCTATGGATGGAAGGCTGTTGAGTGTTATCATAAAGAAAGGTGGCTATATTGGTCACTAATTTTTTTGGGTTTTGTTTTTTTGCATGTCAGAATTGTTTATTTCCAAATTTTGTGCAGTTATATTGGTTTACACCTGGTGAAAATAAACAAGTGAGATGGGAATATATGTGGTTTTTATTAAGTTGCCTAATAATTCTGCACAGTAAGGCCGGCGTCACACTAGCGAGTTTTACGGACGTATGAGCGCAGAAAATATGTCCAGAAATACGCATTGCAGACGGCCCAATGATTCTCTATGGGGCAGCTCCTATCTGCCGTATATTACGCATCCGTAATATAAGGCATGTTACGGGCGTAGAAAATCGCAGCATGCTGCATTTGTCAGCGTATTGCGCAAAAAATACGCCAATGAAAGTCTATGGTGGCGCGCAAAATACGGATTACACACGGACCATGCGTGTGACTTGCGAGAAATACGCTACACTCTGGCAGGTGCCAGGAAGTGTCCCAAGGCCTCAATCAGGAAGCTGAGACATGCTAATTAGCTGAAAAAGCCAGACAGTGAACCCGGAAGTCTGCTGCACGCCTCCACGGAGTGAGAATCAGCATGGCTACTATCATAAATGTGGACATGTTAATTATTTTGGTGCAAGAAAGGCCAGTAATTTGGGACCAGAGAGATCCCAACTATGCCAACAGGGCCCAAAAAGAGGCAGCATGGAGGAGTATATGTGGGTCCCTATTCCCACATTATGACCAGCAGCCACGTGAGGCACAGAGCCAAATAAGTAAGTACACTCATGTTTGTAAATTGATTTTAATGTGAAACAGCAGTAGCTAACTCCTTTGAAGTATTTATCCTAAAATTGTTAAGTATTTCATAGATTAATTTATATAACTCCATTAAGTCCATGGTGCTGTACATGAGAAACGGGTTAAATACAGGGTTCTTACAGATGTCCCTTAACAGTGTTCAACAGAAAAAATACATACTGGGATAGAGGGTAGCGGACTCTGTCCTTGTGGCCTTACATTCAATTTTATTTTTTATATTAATAAGAAATATATTAAACAAATGCAGCTTCCTAGGCTACACTACAATCTGTGTAGTCAATTACACCTTGTGTGACCACTGTGCATAATGGCGTAATAAATTATTTTACTCTATTTTGTTGCAGTGGATGATGTGATGAAAAGATGGCGGAGCATCCGCGATTAATATAGGAGGGAGAGGCAGCAGCGTGAGAGGAGTGGGTCAGTCGCACCTCCTAAAAAAATATATATATATTTTATGATCGCTTGACCTTCTTGAATCCCAGTATGGACCTCAGACCGTAAGTACAAACCTCACAACACATTTTCCACATATGTTTAGAATGGTCAGACATTTATGTTTTTTATTTTTCCTACATACTTTCATAACAGAACACAGTCTAACCTCACTGAGAGGGAGACGGGGTCGGATTCGGAGGTGGGCATAGACCCAGTTGGGGAAGGAGGAGAGGTGGCTGGTCCATCTTCAGATGCGTCATGCTCCGTCCCTCCAGGATCCTCGTCTATCACCCATCCAGCTCCAGCAGCACCTGGCCAAGATGATGCCCCACCAACAACATCAGCAGCAGCACAAGCAAGCCAGGATGATCCTGCCAACAGCAGCAGCCCTACTGTTGCCCTGGAGCGCTCACCACAGGCTGCAGGGATGTCACAGCGTGCTCGCCGCAGAAGAGAGCTCCTCCAAAGTAGTAGAAATGTTGATGCTGGGGTGTTGAACTACCTGGCAAGGGTTACTGAGGATGATGGTGAGGAGGGCTTTACGAGGAGCCTGGCCTGGTACTTACGTCCCCTAGAGCGTGAGGTGAGGCTTCGTGTGAGAGGGTGCATTCAAATCCTTATTGATGCATGCACCCCCCCAAATGACCCATATGAGCTTATGGAGTCTATTGAGAATTGGCAGCTGTCAACACGTAACCTCCTGCGGCTGCAAAGATGTCAACAGGTGCATGCTCAACAGGAATTAGAAGCTCCCCCTCCACGTGAGCCTACACCTCAATCCCTACCCACACCAAACCCACCATGGCAACCTCAGTACCATATGGCAGAGTATCATCAACCTTCCCAATATGGCCACTTGTCCAGACCCAGTGCTGGAGGCTGGTCCGAACCTGGGTTTGCACGACATGGCCATAATGGGGTTGGATATGATTCCAGGCCATATTTCCCACAACCTGAGGGATTTGGTCAGATTCCATATGGCCATTACCCAACTGGGCCACATGAGTCAAGGCCAAATTTTCCTCCAGCCCACACATCATCCACACAGGGTGAAGGACAATTGGCCCAACAAAGGCCACCTTACCAAGACCCAGAGCTACCCCCATCTCCACCACCTACTTACCGAAATCTGTGATTTTTTTTTTTTTTTTTTTGTGTTTGGTGAACATAACCATGTGTTCTTTATGTTTGTGCTGTCATAGCACTTTGTTATGATGTTCAAGTTCTAAAAAAAAATAAGCCTACTTGAATTGGCTGGAAAAAACAACATAAGTTCAAAAAAATTATTGTGAGTTAAATCAAAAAGGCTTTTGTGGTAAGTAAAAGATATCGTTTAAAGCCTAATTATGTTTGTGGTCCAATCATTCTTACATCACACACACATGCTCTGTTCATAACCATATGGGAATTAAGTAAATACAACACACAGCGTTTACAATATAATTTTGTTTAGATTTGGTAAACTTACAATATATTTTCAAAGGAAAATAATCATACATGCAAAACTGCATAATCTTGCCAGGGAGTGGCACCATGAGGAGAAACAAAATAATTTGTAAATAAATCCCTAACTTTAAGACCAGAAAGGGGACGGCGCGGAGGAGGGCCATGTGTTGTAGGCCTAATCACATTGCTCAACAGGTGTTCACCAATATCAGCTGAGGAACAATCATGTATGCGGGTAAAATTGTGCAAAATTACACAGGCTTTTATGACTTCATTGACTGTAGCCTCACTGAGCTGAATGGCAGACTGGAGAACACGCCATTTTGCCACCAGAATCCCAAAGGCACACTCCACCAGTCTCCGCACCCTGGAAAGCCGCAAATTAAACACCCTCCGCCGGTGGTCCAGGTTGCGTGGGAATAAGGCCTCATGACATACCTCGTCAGTTGGAAAGCCTCATCTCCAACAAGAACAATAGGCAATGCTTCCGCATTGGAGCCTGGGAGTTGTGGTGGTGGGAGGTCTAACTGGTTGTCACGTAGCCGCCGACCCATAATGGACGAATTGAAGACCCTAGAGTCTCCAGTTCGGCCATAGGCCCCAATGTCTACAATTATAAACCTGTAGTTACTGTCAACTACAGCTAACAGAACTACAGAGAAAAACTGCTTATAATTGAAGAATTGGGACCCAGAGTTCGGTGGCTTACGCACCCTGATATGTTTCCCATCCACAGCTCCAATGCAGTTAGGGAAGTCACAAGTGTCCTGGAAGCCACTGGCTATTTTGAGCCAATCCTCCTGTTTTGGCTCAGGCATCACAAGTTCCTGGAGTTTAGCCCATATGTGACTACAGGTTGACCGCACAATGCCCGAAATTGTCGACCGCCTAATCAGAAACTCCAGGTGTAGTCCCGCATACAACAAGCCAGCGGACAGGAAGCTGAAAGGGCAAAAAAATAATATTAGGTATGTAACAAGAGTTAAAACTAAACATGAAGAAGCACAAGTAGATAGTATTTTTTGAAAAACATGATTAACACTGTAAAATTGTACATTTACCTAGGGTACTTTACTATAACATTAAACACAGTTTGGTTGATCTGCTTGTGTCCTAATGTACACATATACTTACAAAAACCTGCTAGAACACAACACATAAAAAAAAATATCATCAACATACAGTATGTGAGAATGTTGAAAACATACCGTAAGGTAAGGAGAAGACGCTCCTCTGCGGATATGGCTTTGCGCATCCTTGTGTCCTGATAGGTGATACCTGGACGTAAGATCTCCAACAAGATATCAAAGGTACTGATGGTCATTCGACAGTACAGATAGAACTTGTCAGGATGTGACCTCAAAGCTGTATAGAGCCTCTCAAAATGTTGGGTCAATAGAGGATGCACCCACAATCTTCGTCTCCTCCTTCGCGGATCAACAATCACAGGATATGGCTGGCCAAAGCGACGCAACAACACTCAGTGAAACAACACAGCTGAGTTGTGCTTAAAGACAGATGGTCAGACATGTTTTGAAGGTAATACCAACACACCCAAAAGAAGCACACCAACTAAATGGCTAGATGGGAGGGTGCCACCTGGTGTAGAGGGCTTAAATAGGGTTGGTGATGATGATTTAAATTATTTGCAGGCCAGAAAACCGTTAAATGTCCATTTTGTGATGTTCCATGAAAAATACGCATTACGGATCACATACGGATCGCACACGCAACACTACATGCGCAAAATACGCGACCACACCTTGCCAACGGATTACCTACAGAACACTATTTCTGGGACTTTTCTGCGTATTACGCGTGTATTACGGCCGTAAAACACGGACCGTATTGTCTTACGCCTAGTGTGACGCCGGCCTTATAGTTACCTGCACAAACAGATATCCTCCTAAGGCTGGTTTCACATTTGCGTTTTTTGCCGCTGTGTTTTAGCGCAAAAAAAGCATGCGTTTTTTCCCCTATATTTAACATTAAAAACGCATGCGTTTTTTTGTATGCGTTTTGCCGCGTTTGACGACGCATGCGTCGTTTCTATGCTTGCGTTTTGTTGCAGAAATGCAACATGTAGTAATTTCTAGAGGCGTTTTTTTGCGGCAAAAAAACGTATTGCTGTATATGTAAACGCATGCGTTTTTAAGCACATGCGTTTGGTTGCGTTTTTAAACGCATGCGCTTCCATAGAAAAAAAACAGAATACACACTGATAAGCCACCCCCCACCATCAAGGTGATAAAGGGATCCAAACCCTAACCCTACCCCTAACCCTAGGGATCCTAACCCTAACCCTACCCCTAACCCTACCCCTAACCCTAGGGATCCTAACCCTACCCCTAACCCTACCCCTAACCCCAACCCTAGCTATTTCTATTTATAGTGGGTTTTCTTGTTGATTTTGATGATTGGCAGCTGTCACACACTTCTCAGCATGCGTTTCAAAAACGCAAACGCAGGAAAAAACGCATGTAAATGCGGCAAAACGCCGCTTTTTTTTTACCGCATGCGAAAACGCATGCGTCTAAAAAACGCAGCGTTTGCACGCGTTTACATGCGTTTTTTTCACCACCTGCATTTGCGTTTTAAACGCTGCATTTTTAAACGCAAATGTGAAACTAGCCTAAGATAGCCAAATCTAAAAAGAAACAAAAAAAACCTCCAACTTCCAAAAATATTAAGCTTTGATAATTATGAGTCTTTTGGGTTGATTGAGAACATAGTTGTTGAACAATAATAAAAAATAATCCTCTAAAATACACCTTGCCTAATAATTCTGCACACAGTGTATATATAGGCTGTATATATGTTTTCATGAATATTTGAGCCCATGGATCCATTCTATGTCCATTTTGCAAGCCGGTGAAAAAATCTCGCCGTACGGATTGTGCGAGTGAATCGGGGCCGATTATGCAAATGAGAGTCGGCTGAATTGACTCGGCTCTACTGTCAGAGTTTGAGCCGAGTGTCAGTGCACTGTGCTCCAATTGTCTCACATGAGAGAATTGCAGCACAGGTGTGGAGGAGACAGAGAAAGTAATTTCTCCATGTCTTCCATTGGTAATCGGACTGCACTCGGATGACATGCGAGTGTACTCCAATGTTTCACATGCACCCATAAACTTTGTCTGATTCTCGGATGTACTTGCAAAATGCTGAAATTGTTTTCTCATGCCGAATCGGCATGAGAAAATAATCGCTCGTCTGAGCTGCCCCATAGTACAACGTTTGGCCGAGTGCTAACCAATTGCATAGCACTCAACCGTGTTTTACGCTCATGTGAACGAGCCCTTAGTGTTCTAATCTTGGCCTTCATTCTGCAGAAACTGAAGTTTAATGAAATATGTTAAGTAGTAGGGTACTCAATGAAATGCACAATTAATATAGCCCAGTTCACCGTTTTCGCAGTGGTTTTGCATGACCTCACCTTCCTCACTAGTGATTGACAGTCTTGAATTTAACTTATCTCAATCACTCATTCAATAACAGGCCTAAAGACAATTGAAGCACATACAGTGCCTTGCAAAAGTTTTTGGCTCCCTGGAACTTTTCAACCTTTTCCCACATATCATGCTTCAAACATAAAGATACCAAATGTAAATTTTTGGTGAAGAATCAACAACAAGTGGAACACAATTGTGAAGTTGAACGAAATTTATTGGTTATTTTAAATTTTTGTGGAAATTCAAAAACTGAAAAGTGGGGCGTGCAATATTATTCGGCCCCTTTAACTTAATACTTTGTTGCACCACCTTTTGCTGCGATTACAGCTGCAAGTCGCTTGGGGTATGCCTCTATCAGTTTTGTACATCGAGAGACTGAAATTCTTGCCCATTTTTCCTAGGTTAACAGCTCAAGCTCAGAGAGGTTGGATGGAGATCGTTTGTGAACAGCAGTTTTCAGCTCTTTCCACAGATTCTCGATTGGATTGAGGTCTGGACTTTGACTTGGCCATTCTAACACCTGGATACGCTTATTTGTGAACCTTTCCATTGTAGATTTTGCTTTATGTTTGGGATCATTGTCTTGTTGGAAGACAAATCTCCCTCCCAGTCTCAGGTCTTTTGTAGACTCCAACAGGTTATCTTCAAGAATGGTCCTGTATTTGGCTCCATCCATCTTCCCATCAATTTTATCCATCTTCCCTGTCCCTGCTGAAGAAATGCAGGCCCAAACTATGATGCTGCCACCACCATGTTTGAGAGTGGGGATGGTGTGTTCAGGGTGATGAGCTGTGTTGCCTTTACGCCAAACATATCGTTTGGCATTGTTGCCAAAAAGTTCGATTTTGGTTTCACCTGACCAAAGCACCTTCTTCCACATGTTTGGCGTGTCTCCCAGGTGGCTTGTTGCAAACTTTAAACTACACTTTTTATGGATATGTTTGAGAAATGGCTTTCTTTTTGCCACTCTTCCATAACGGCCAGATTTGTGCAGTGTACGACTGATTGTTGTCCTATGGACAGACTGTCCCACCTCAGCTGTAGATCTCTGCAGTTCATCCAGAGTGATCATGGGCCTCTTGGCTGCATCTCTAATCAGTCTTCTCCTTGTTTGAGATGAAAGTTTAGAGGGAGGGCCGGGTCTTGGTAGATTGGCAGTGGTATGATACTCCTTCCATTTTAATATGATCGCATGCACAGTGCTCCTTGGGATGTTTAAAGTTTTGGAAATCATTTTGTATCCAAATCCAGCTTTAAACTTCTCCACAACAGTATCACGGACCTGCCTGTTGTGTTCCTTGGTCTTCATGATGCTCTCTATGCTTCAAACAGAACCCTGAGACTATCACAGAGCAGGTGCATTTATACGGAGACTTGATTACACACAGGTGGATTATATTTATCATCATTAGGCATTTAGGACAACATTGGATCATTCAGAGATCCACAATGAACTTCTGGAGTGAGTTTGCTGCACTGAAAGTAAAGGGGCCGAATAATATTGCACGCCCCACTTTTCAGTTTTTGAATTTCCCCAAAAAATTATATTAACCAATAAATTGCGTTCAACTTCACAACTGTGTTCCACATGTTGTTGATTCTTCACCAAAAATGTACATTTGGTATCTTTATGTTTGAAGCATGATATGTGGGAAAAGGTTGAAAAGTTCCAGGGAGCCGAATAGTTTCGCAAGGGACTGTAAATAGCATGCATAGAATCCCAGAGAGTTACTAAAAATTATCATCCTAACCTCCCAAGACTCACTGGGAAAGTTTCCCCAGAGAACGAGATAGCGTAATGCAAGACCCGTTAGGGCCAGAGGCGTAGCTAGGGTTTTGGTTCAGGGGGGCGAAGCTTCTGAGTGGGCCCCTAACCAGGTAACTTTGATTACAACTCGGTGACACCCCCTAATAGTGGAGGAGAACCTCAGCAGATGACCGCACTGTTACTGAAGATAATCTCTATATAACGACCAACATGGATATTACCGCCATATGGTCAGAGGTAGATACCAGTCCTACAGAACATATAAGGGATCACAGCACAGTTACAGATAATGTCTAACCGCTGACGTTCTTTATGATGGAGTCGTCACTTTTCCCGTCTTTTCCATCTGGCCCAGACCGACACGACAACTTCTTCCAGCCACGACTCGGCTACAGAGAATATAACAAAGACACATTTCACTTCTCATATTCCTGCCATCACCATCTATTCCCAACCTGCACAAACTCCTCATCCTACTGATACCCCAATACTGAACCGCTGCTGCCGTATGTGTCCCTATTACTGCACCTGATACCCCAATACTGAGCCACTGCTGCCGTATATGTCCCTATTACTGCACCTGATACCCCAACACTGAGCCGCTGCTACCGTATGTGTCCCTATTACTGCCCCTGATACCCCAATGCTGAGCCGCTGCTGCCGTATGTAACCCTATTACTGCCCATGATACTCCAATACTGAGCCACTGCTGCCGTATGTGTCCCTATTACTGCACCTCCTGTGTGATTCTGTGTGCCCTCTAAATTCTTAGGCACCCCTCTATAATATAGCAATGCCAGGTGCAAGTGCCCTAGAAAACACTGCCAATATTTTGCCCCCTAGAAAGTAATATTGCCCTGTGTGCCCCTTTGATAGTCACAGTAACCTGAGTTCCCCTATAGCAATAAGTGCCCACTTTACATTTAATAATGTCCCGAGTGTCCCCGGTACAGCTCCCCTATACACAGTATGATGCTCTCTTATACACAGTATACTGACCCCTTAGTAGCCTCCAAACTGTTTGATGGCTCCAACACTGTAATCCCCACACTGTATGATGCCCCTCTACATAGCCTCCATCTACTATATAATTGTCTAAGGGTCACTTCCGTCCGTCTGTCTGTCCGTCTGTCTGTCACGGATATTCATTGGTCGCGGCCTCTGTCTGTCATGGAAATCCAAGTCGCTGCAAAATGGCCACGACCAATCAGCGACGGGCACAGTCCGGCGGCAAAATGGCCGCTCCTTCCTCCCCGCCGTCAGTGCCCGCTCCATAATCCCCTCCAGTCAGCACTCACACAGGGTTATTGGCAGCGGTAACGGACCGCGTTATGCCGCGGTGTAATGCACTCCGTTACCGCTGCTATTAACCCTGTGTGACCAACTTTTTACTATTGATGCTGTCTATGCGGCATCAATAGTTAAAAGATCTAATGTTAAAAATAATTAAAAAAATAAAAAATCGTTGTATACTCACCGTCCGTCGGTCCCTCGGATCCAGAACCGGCCTTTCCCGCTCCTCGCGACGCTCCGGTGACCGCTCCATGCATTGCGGTCTCGCGAGATGATGACGTAGCCGTCTCGCGAGACCACTACGTCATCATCTCACGAGACCACAATGCACTCTTGGGACCGGAGAGCGCGAGGAGCGTCGGTAACCGCTTCGCCTGGATCTGGGGCCAACGGAAGGTGAGTATATAACTATTTTTTATTTTAATTCTTTTTTTTAACAGGGATATGATACCCACATTGCTATATACTGTGTGGGCTGTGCAATATAATAGGTGGGCTGTGCAATATGTGGGCTGTGCAATATAATACGTGGGCTGTGCAATGTACTACGTGGGCTGTGCAATGTACTACATGGGCTGTGCAATATACTACGTGGGCTGTGCAATATAATACGTGGGCTGTGCAATGTACTATGTGGGCTGTGCAATATAATACGTGGACTGTGCAATATAATACGTGGACTGTGCAATATAATACGTGGGCTGTGCAATATTCTATGTGGGCTGTGCAATATAATACATGGGCTGTGCAATATAATATGTGGGCTGTGCAATATACTACGTGGGCTGTGCAATGTACTATGTGGGCTGTGCAATGTACTACGTGGGCTGTGCAATGTACTTCGTGGGCTGTGCAATATAATACATGGGCTGTGCAATATAATACGTGGGCTGTGCAATATACTACGTGGGCTGTGCAATATACTACGTGGCCTGTGTTATACACTACGTGGGCTGTGTTATACACTACGTGGGCTGTGTTATACACTATGTGGGCTGTGTTATACACTACGTGGCCTATGTTATACACTACGTGGGCTATGTTACACACTACGTGGGCTGTGTTATACATTACGTGGGCTGTGTTATACACTATGTGGGCTGTGTTATACACTACGTGGCCTGTGTTATACACTACGTGGGCTATGTTACACACTACGTGGGCTGTGTTATATACTGCGTGCGTGGGCTGTTATATACTACATGAGCTGTGTTATATGCTACATGGGCTGTTATAAACTACGTGGCTGTGTTATATTCTATGTGGGCTGCTATATATCAGCGACCCCCCCCATAAGCAGATCCTGTAGTATAAGACAGCACCCCTTCAGGAGCTAAGGCAAAGTACGTGGCCCCGGCATCTTCACCATCAGAATTAATCTGGGGACAGGGTGAGCTAGGGTGCCCTTAGTGTTAGGGACAGGTAAAGAGCCCTCGGTCCTGGGACACCTGACAACAGAGTCGTGACACAAGGAGTGCAAGTGCAGGGATTCCTGCAGGTGGCGCTCATAACAGCTACAGAAACTGCATCACACAAGATATACTGACATTCTGCAGTGTAAGCTGACAGCCTGTTTTGTCACTGCTCTATCACTGCTGCCATTAGATAGGAACCAAAGCCATGTGATGAAACACCTCCTTTTCAAAGCCAAAAGTATCATGGAAAATATACTTAGAATTATGAGAACCATATGGAGAGAAAGAAATAAAGATGGCAAACAACCCAAAAAAAGCACTTCAACTAAAATTATTGGTTTATTTTTAATTAGCCTGTGTTGTACTCTATTGTTTTTTTTGCTGAAGTGTTGCCTTAAAGTTCCTGGATTCTAATGTAAAATAATAATACAATGTGCAGTTTATAAAATTGTTATCATCCTGTGTGACAGAGGATGGTCTGGGTCCTTCAGCTTCTCCTTCTGCACCCCCATTACCTAGTTCACTGATTCAACAAGATTGTATTTTGTGATTCTAGCACGAGATGTAACACATTCAACCAGCAGGTGGCAGCATTACTCAGAAAGTGAATCTTACCCTGAAAAGTGATGCTGCCACCTGTATAAGAAGCATGGACACGGGAGCAAAGTAATGTGGAGGAAGGGAAATACTTGGCATAGGGGCCTGTTAATGGCGTTATATGGGGATGATGGGAGGGGATGTGGCTATCTCTGTTTGGAAGTACCCCAACACATCTAAAAAGAAATAAAAGTGGCGTACACCTTGCTAAAGAAATGTGTGATCTTTAAAGTGTGATTTTCACAAGAATCTTGAAAACAATATTCTGGAAATCTGAAAGCTCAGATCATGAATTGCTAGCATGAGTTTTTCGCTTGCACATATGGCACAAAGAAATGATTTACAGCAGCACAGTACTTCTATCCATGTTTCCCATACAATCCCACTAAACTGGCCAGCCGTCTGTCAGTTACACATGAAAGCAGGTACTTTCTACCAATGTCACCAGGTCTAAAGTGTCACCAGGTCAGCAGTATCCAGTTTTTGCTCTTTTCCTATTTATTCTGATTCCATTAGAATTTAGCTTTTTTTAAAAGAACAAAAAACCATATGGTTACAGAGATATGGGCCTTTCTATTTAGTTCTATTTTTTATGGTCTTTACTAGCAACCAGGCAACCCCCACATGTACTTATGCTGGCTAACAGATGTAAATCATTCAGCTGCGGCAAGAAAAACTAAATCTCCGAGCACTAAAAAATACTCGGAGGACACCCGAGCATGCTCGAGAAATCTCGAGTAACGAGTATATTCGCTCATCAGTAGTAAAGACCATAAAAATAGAACTAAATAAAAAGACCCCATATCTGGAACTGAAAAGCGGATTTTAAAAATAAAAACAAAACAAACTGGAATTCTCAGGGGACCAGCGCACGTAAGATAAGAGAAAATACTGGCCACTATTGACCTAGTGACAGATCCTCTTTAAGTCAAGTGACAGGTTCTCTTTAATACCCCACACATGTGCAAGGGGGATGCGATTACTTGGCAGCTATCAGATTTGGGAAAGGCAATCAATACCAGATCAGTGGTGGTTGGACTCTTGCCACCCCTAACAATCAGCTGATTGAAGGGCGGCATCACATCCCATTTATCTTTTACAGGACACAGCGCCATACTATACTAGCAGCCATACTGGTATTACAGTTCAGTCCTATTCACTCAAAATGTATTATGCAACTGAGAGCTACAGTACCAGGCACAACCTTTACTAATGGTTAAGTTGTGACTCTTAAACAATGAATGTACCATGTCTCCCCTTCAATCAGCAGTTCATGGGGTATGAGGAGTCAGATCCCCATGTAAAGTCTCATTAAAGGGAACCTGTCACCCCCAAAATGGAAGGTGAGCTAAGCCCACCAGCATCAGGGGTTTATCTACAGCATTCTGGAAAGCTGTAGATAAGCCCCCGATGTATCCTGAAAGAAAAAGAGATTAGATTATACTCACCCAGGGGCGTTCCCATTGTGGTCCGGGTCCCATGGGCGTCGCGGTCCGCTCCAGCGCCTCCCATCTTCATAGGATGACGTCCTCTTCTTGTCTTCACGCCGCAGCTCCAGCGCAGGTGTACTTTGTCTCCCTGTTGAGGGCAGAGCAAAGTACTGCTGTGCGCAGGAGCTGGGCCTCTCTGACCTTTCCCGGCACCTGCGCACTGCAGTACTTTTCCCTCAACAGGGCAGACAAAGTACGGCTGTGCCGGAGCCGCAGTGTGAAGACAAGAAGAGGACATGATTGTAAGAAGATGGCAGGCCCCAGACCGGACCACGACACCCATCGGACCCGGACCACAGCGGGACTCACAGCCCCCCCAGGTGAGTATAATAACCTCTTTTTCTCATCTTTCAGGATACATTGGGGGCTTATCTACAGCATTACAGAATGCTGTAGATAAGCCCCTGATGCCAGTGGGCTTAGCTCACCTTCGATTTTGGGGGTGACAGGTTCCCTTTAAAGCCTCTGTGATGTGGTGGAATGGCATTGATTGTTCTGGGACAGTGATGGCGAACCTTTTAGAGACCAAAGGCCCAAACTGCAATCCAAAACCCACTTATTTACCGCAAAGTGCCAACACGGCAATTTATCCTGAACCCTGAGGTTTTAGATTAGAAAAACAACTCCTACATTAGCGCACTATACAGTCTATAGCAAAAAGTTTGTAAGTGCTGCACTCCAAGCCTAAGATACAGCCACTGATTGCAGTGGAGGTCTGTTCTTCAGAATGGAGAGGATTTTTAATCAAACGTAAAATTGCAAAGTTGTTTGTGTTTACAGCCTCTTTGCAATTGTAACCCTTTATCATGATGAGAATAACCCTTTAAACCAGGGATGTCAAACTAAATATACAAAGGGCCAAAATTAAAAACCTGCACAAAGTCACTGGCCAACCTTGATATTTGTTAAAAAAATGTCTACAATTGAGGAAGTTTTTCCTTATCAAATAAAATGATTAACTTTTGGAATTGTAGTGGAATAATACAGTATAATATGTTATGTAAGAGCAATAAAAAGCATATAGCCCATTCACCTAATTTAAATATGTAATAACAAAGGATAAAAAATACAGATATTAAAGTGCTCCCAAACACAGTATGATACCCCCACAGCGAATTCCTCCACATGCACAGTATGATGACTGTACTGTACCCTACTCCCTCAATTCTCCCAACAAAAAATGGTGACCCCATCACAGTATGATTCTCCAGCTGCAATCCCCACACAGCTCTCCATACAGTATAATGGGCACAAAAAGTCCTCCGTACAGTACAATGGCTCCACATAGTCCTCCATACAGATTAATGGCTCCACATAGTCCTCCACACAGTGTAATGGGCCCCACATAGTCCTCCACACAGTGTAATGGGCCCCACATAGTGCTCCATACAGTATAACGGGACCCTGCATTGCCTTCCATACAGTATAATGAACCCACATAGTGCTCCATACAGTATAATAGGCCTCATATAGCACGCCATACAGTATAATTGCCCCACATAGTGCTCCGTACTGTGTAATGGCCCCAGATAGTGCTCCATACTGTATAATGGAGGGTGCCCAGCCTGATGGAATGGCGTGTGCAAAGGAGAGTGGCCGTGGCGCTAGTGATGATGGAGATAGCGAGCAGGCCGAGGATAGTGGTGGCGTTCTAGTGCTGAGGAGGTGGCGCTCATGCCCACAGGGAGAGCTCTGTGTGCCGACTTTGGCACGAGTGCCATAGGTTCACCATCGTTCTAGGTGGATGCACTATGTAGTGCTGTGTGTAATATTCCAGGTGACCACTAGAGGGTGATAGTGCAGTAAAGTAATCTGCTCTGTCAATGTATGATCATCAGTCAGAAACATTGAGGGTAAATGGATAAATATGTTCTAAGGAAACATAGTGCAGGAAAAGGTTACATTGTATACAGATGAAGCAATCCATAATTCCTAAAAACACAAACCAAATATATTGTTTTATATGTCAAGTAGCTTGTAACATTCGCATAGGTGGGATCTGAAACAGCAGAGAGGTGAGGGAGCTTAATCATGTCTTAAAAATGTCAGCACTTTCCTTTCTAATAATAAAGGCTACGTATGTCCAGCTGTGCAAATAATGGTTTGTTACTCCATTGCATGAAATGTATTTCAAGTAAAGACTGAAGCAAATTCAAAAATTGTCCTGATGAAAAAATCTCCCAGCGTTTTATGTATACAGCTTTTTTTCTAATGCTATATTAACAAGCATGTATTTTTTACATGTTATAGAGTTTGAAATGCCAACATAAAGAGGATTCCACTATGACGATCTTCCTGGCTCATTGCTGTTATTTTTAATGATAGTACCACCATTTTTTTACAGCAGGTGGCACTGTACAAAATATGGAATAAAGTATTGGGACACACCTAGTAATCAGTGCTTTCAGGTTTTTCATTCAGTCTCATTGCAACAGGTGTATAATCCAGCCCCTCGCCTGTGTGTGTGTAAACATAGGGGGATTAATGTAGCAGAACTGTATGTGTGTGTAAACCTAGGGGGATTAATGTAGCAGAGCTGTGTGTACGTATTGATGCAACAGAGCAATATGTGTATGGGGTTTGTATTGGTGTAGCAGAGCTTGTCTGTGTATGGGTGTATATTGATGTAGTAGTGCAGAGGTGTATCTAGCCTTTCCTGCACCCGGGGCAAAGGATCAGTTCCCCTCCCCCTCCCCTCCCCCATTTGAACATTAAGTCTATGGGGGCACAAATCTGGACAGTATGGGGGCACAAATCTGGACAGTATGGGGGCACAGATCAGGACAGTATGGGGGCACAGATCAGGACAGTATGGGGGGCACAAATCTGGACATTATGGGGGCACAAAGCACAAATCTGGACATTATGGCCCATACTGTCCAGATTTGTACCCCCATATGTCCAGATTTGTGCCCCCATACTATCCAGATTTGTGCCCCCTATGGGGGCACAGATCTGGACAGTATGGTGGCACAGATCTGGACAGTATGGGGGCACAAATCTGGACATATGGGGGTACAAATCTGGACAGTATGGGCCATAATGTCCAGATTTGTGCTTTGTGCCCCCATACTGTCCAGATTTGTGCCCCCATAATGTCCAGATCTGTGCCCCCATACTGTCCAGATCTGTGCCCCCATACTGTCCAGATCTGTGCCCCCATCACAGTCGTCAGACTCATTCTCACAACAGTGAGTGAGTGAGTCTGACAGTCTCGTCACATACCCAGTTTGCAACTTGCCCCTGCCCTGGCCGCTGCTGAGCGCTCCCTCCCCCTCCTCCTACAGTGTGAGTGACTACTACACACGAACACACTCACTGCACGACGACACCCGAACGAACGAACCGAGTCTCAGTCACCGGCGCTGCGGCGCAACGAACGACCAACGAAGCAGCCTGCCTGTGTGATGTGTCACACGCTCAGTCAGACTGTGACGTCGGTCAGCCGCTGCTGGCGCTTCCCTGATGCTGAAGTGGCCAGCAGCGGTCAGTGGCTGAGCCTCTCAGCGGGTGTCAGGGGGAGGGGCGCAGCCGGCCAGGAGCTTAGACTGAGAAGGAAGGGGCTCCTTCCTTGAAGCAAGCGAACCTCCAGCGGCCGGCGGGTACTGTCTGACTCAGGCCGGGGTCACACATGCGTGTTTTACGTACGTAAGAGCGCAGAAACTACGTACGTAAAACTCGCATTACATACGGCACAATGCTTCTCAATGGGTCTAGTCCTATAAGGCGTATATTACGGATCCGTAATTTACGGAGTTGTACGGGCGCAGAAAATCGCAGCATGCTGCGTTTGTCAGCGTATCGCGCAAAAAATACGCCAATGCAAGTCTATGGGAGAGCGTATAATACGGAATGCTTACGGACCATGCGTGTGCCTTGCGCGAAATACGGATTTACTGGCAGATGTCCTGAAATGTCCAAAGGCCTCAATCAGGCAGGTGAGACATGCTAATTAGCTGAAAAAGCCAGACAGTGAACCCGGAAGTCTGCTGCACGCCTCCACGGAGTGATATTCAGCATGGCAAACATTGTCAACGCGGACATGCTCATAATTTTGGTCCAAGAGAGGCCTGTCCTCTGGGACCAAAGAGACCCTAATTATGCCAACAGGCATACCTCCCAACCGTCCCGATTTCAGCGTGACAGTCCCGCTTTGGCACCGGGGTCCCGCTGTCCCGCTTCGGGCATTTAAAATCCCGAATTTGCGGCCGCCGGTGAAGCCCCGCCCACTTCCGGGACGTAGAGAGAGCCCGATTAGGTTTGTGGCTGTTTTTTTTTTCTTATACATGCTGGGTCTCCTCCCGACCGATCCGAGTGTGTGTGTGTGATGGCTGGGTGTGTGTGTGTGATGGCTGGGTGTGTGTGTGTGTGTGTGTGATGGCTGGGTGTGTGTGTGTGTGATGGCTGGGTGTGTGTGATGGCTGCATGTGTGTGATGGCTGCGTGTGTGTGTGTGATGGCTGCGTGTGTGTGTGATGGCTGCGTGTGTGTGTGATGGCTGCGTGTGTGTGTGTGATGGCTGCGTGTGTGTGATGACTGCGTGTGTGTGTGATGACTGCGTGTGTGTGTGATGGCTGCGTGTGTGTGTGTGATGGCTGCGTGTGTGTGTGATGACTGCGTGTGTGTGTGATGGCTGTGTGTGTGTGTGATGGCTGCATGTGTGATGCATTTGTGTCAAAGCTGCATGTGTTTGTGAGCTGCGTTTGTGATGCTGCGTGTGTATGTGTGATACTGTGTGTGTGTGATGCTGCATGTGTGTGAGCTGCGTGCCTGTATGTCATTATACAGTATGGAGAACTGTGGCCATAATACAGTATGGAGCATCATGTGGGGTCATTATACAGTATGGAGCATCATGTGCGGTCATTATACAATATGGAGCATCATGTGCAGCCAGTATACAGTATGGAGCATCATGTGTGGTCATTATACAATATGGAGCATCATGTGCAGTCATTATACAGTAAGGAGCATCATGTGCAGCCAGTATACAGTATGGAGCATCATGTGCGGTCATTATACAATATGGAGCATCATGTGTGGTCATTATACAATATGGAGCATCATGTGCGGTCATTATACAGTATGGAGCATCATGTGCGGTCATTATACAATATGGAGCATCATGTGTGGTCATTATACAGTATGGAGCATCATGTGCGGTCATTATACAGTATGGAGCATCATGTGCAGCCAGTATACAGTATGGAGCATCATGTGCGGTCATTATACAATATGGAGCATCATGTGTGGCCATTATACAGTATGGAGCATCATGTGTGTTCATTATACAGTATGGAGCATCATGTGCAGCCAGTATACAGTATGGAGCATCATGTGCGGTCATTATACAATATGGAGCATCATGTGCAGTCATTATACAGTATGGAGCATCATGTGCAGCCAGTATACAGTATGGAGCATCATGTGCGGTCATTATACAGTATGGAGCATCATGTGCGGCCAGTATACAGTATGGAGCATCATGTGCGGTCATTATACAGTATGGAGCATCATGTGCGGTCATTATACAATATGGAGCATCATGTGTGGCCATTATACAGTATGGAGCATCATGTGTGTTCATTATACAGTATGGAGCATCATATGCAGCCAGTATACAGTATGGAGCATCATGTGCGGTCATTATACAATATGGAGCATCATGTGCAGCCAGTATACAGTATGGAGCATCATGTGCGGTCATTATACAATATGGGGCATCATGTGCGGTCATTATACAGTATGGAGCATCATGTGCGGTCATTGTACAGTATGGAGCATCATGTGCGTTCATTATACAGTATGGAGCATCATGTGCGGCCATTATACAGTATGCATGCGGTCATTATACAGTATGGAGCATCATGTGCGGCCATTATACAGTATGGAGCATCATGTGCGGTCATTATACAGTATGGAGCATCATGTGCGGTCATTATACAGTATGGAGCATCATGTGCGGCCATTATACAGTATGCATGCGGTCATTATACAGTATGGAGCGTCATGTGTGTTCATTATACAGTATGGAGCGTCATGTGTGGCCATTATACAGTATGGGGCATCATGTGTGGTCATTATACAGTATGGAGCACTGTGTGGCCATATTTTTTTGTTTATAACTATTGTATATGAAACAGTGTGATCAGCAGTGCTAAATGGGTGTGCTTGGGACGTGGATATGGGTGTGACTAATTATGAATGGGTGTGGTCAGAGGCGTGGCCTAAAATTTGCCGCGGCGCGCGAAGCAAACTTTGTCCCTCTTTCCCATCTTCAAAAGTTGGGAGGTATGCAACAGGGCACAAAAAGAGGCAGCATGGAGGAGCGTGTGTGTGGCCCTCTTCCCACATTATGACCAGCAGCCACGTCAGGCACAGCGACAGATAAGTAAGTACACCCATGTTTGAAATGTAATGTTCTTGTGAATTATCAGGCCCTTACTACTTTGAATTTCTCTTCACGAATTTAGTAAATAGTCATGAAGGAACTAGAAAGCCCACCAGTAGATACATGGTGTTGTACATGAGAAACGGATTTCATTAATGTTTAGAATAGGTGTCCCTTTTACTTACTAACAGTGTTTCCCATTATTTGTCCTTTCTGTGATAGAGGTTAGTGGACTCTGTCCTTGTGGCTTTGCTTGCTAATTGTGTTTTTTTGGTATATTTAAGATTAAATCTTCTCCCCAAAGGCCTATTTGGATGCTACACTTAAATCTCTGTAGTCAGTTCCACCTTTTGTGAGCTCACTGATTAATGGCCTAAAGAATGTGTGTATTTTTTGTTGTTTCAGTGGGTGATGTTACAACAAGGTGGCGGAGTATCCGCGACCAGTACAGGAGGGAGAGGCAGCAGCGGGAGAGAAGTGGAGCCGGGGCACCTCCCAAAAAAAAAAAGTACATATATTTTGACAGACTCAACTTTCTGAATCCCAGCATGGACCTCAGGCCGTAAGTACTGTAAGGAGTTAAAAGCACCAGAAGAGTCTGGGGGCGGTTACCTTCTCGGCTCTGTGCCCGGAACCTTTGAGCTGTGCCGCAGGTTCCCTAGGGGAGACACTTGTAGACTGGGACAAGAGGGAAGCAGCCAGAGAGCGGGAAAGGGACGCATGCAGGAGAGAGAGCAGCTTGCAGAGCAGCGTGCAGAGCCGGGTGCAGCTGCGCTCCAGAAGAGAGAGAGAAAGAGACTGCCCAGAAAGACTGCATCTTGTAGAGACTGCCCAGAAAGACTGCATCTTGTAGAGACTGCCCAGAAAGACTGCATCCAGTGAGTACTTAAAGCGGACTCTGCTGTGACTTTAGGGGGGCGCTTTGAGACCCGTTGAGAGACTACTACACCCTGGCCCCTGACTCCTGGTACAGAGACTTAACAGTGCAGAGCCCCTTGTTTTCCTGGTACAGAGACTTAACAGTGCAGAGCCCCTTGTTTTCCTGGTACAGAGACAATCGTGCGGAGCCCTGATTTTCTGGCTGTGCTATAAAAGTTAAAGACTCAGAGCCTGTGCATACCACATTAACTCCCGAAACCCCAGGCAGCAGGCTCTCAGAGACTACTCTGCTCACGGACCACAGAGGGACGACAAGTGCCACTGGTTCTCGGCGCCTACATTGGAGAAGATGACCCTCCAAGCAAGTCCTCATGAGACTGATAAGTGTTCTTTTCTCAAGAAATCCTGCTTAATTCTGTTTTATTGTTTAACTCCCGTATTCTTGCATTGTTTTATTGTTAGTTATTTTCCATTGCTTCCTCCCTGCGAGGAGAACCTAATTCCTGTTATTAAACCCCTCAACTGTTGGTCTGCCTGTTCCGTGGTGACATACTCAGTACCTGCACGTTATTACAGTACCAATCTATTTTTTTTTATTTTTTGGTTTTTGTATTATTTGTGGACCTAAAACATTTTTTATTTTTCAGAACTCAGTCTAACCTCACTGACAGGGAGACAGGGTCTGACTCGGAACTTGTCATTGACCCAGTTGGGGAAGTTGAAGAGGTGGCTGGTCCATCTGATGCTCCCTCTGGCTCCATCCCTCCTGGATCCTCATCTGGTCAGGCAGCTCCATCTGCCTCCGTCCCACACCCTGAGGACCCACATTTTGCCTCTTCTGCAGCAGCCTCATCAGCAGCACCACCACCTAGCCAGGATGACCCTGGAAATAGCAGCAGCCCAACTGTTGCCCTGGCTCCATCCCCACAGGCTGTAGGCAGACCACAGCGTGCACACCGCGGAAGAGAATTGCTCCAAAGGCGCCAAAACGTGGATGCTGGGGTCCTGAGCTACTTGGCCCGTGTTCGAGACGATGATGGGGAGGAGGGATTTACCAGGAGCATGGCCCATTACTTATGGTCCCTAGAGCGAGTTAAGGCTTCGTGTGAGAGGGTGTTTTCAGATCCTTGTTGACGCATGCACCCCCCCAAATAACCCATACAATCTCATGCATATGATTGAACAGTGGCAGATGTCACCTGAAAATGTTCTGCGGCCTCAGAGATTACAAGGCCTGGCAGCTCAACAAGGATCTGAAGCACCCCCTCCACGACAGCCAACACCTCAGCCCCAACCCCCATCAAACACACAATGGCCACCTCAGCAACATATGGCGGGATATCTTCAACCATCCCAATATGGCCACTTGTCCACACCCAGTGCTGGAGGCTGGTCCCAACCTGGGTATGGACAATATGGTCATTTTGGGTTGGGTTATGATTCCCGGCAATATGGTTATCACCAGCAGGGGTATCTACCAAATCCTCGCCCCACTCTTCCAAGTTCCCAGCATCATAGCTTGGCAAATGTCCCTCAGGCCACTACAACATCTGCACAGGGTGCTGGACAATTGGCCCTACAAATGCCACCTGATGCAGACAATGAGCAAGCTACTTCTCCTGCCCCAACCTACCAGGACTTGTAATTTATTTATTTTTTTAATGTTTCTTTAAACTTTTGTTATTTTGTTTTTAATATGATTTGGATACAATATTTAGGCTTGTATTGTCACTACAGAGCATGTTTTCTTGTGGTTGTTTGCACAATTTTTTGCTAAAAAGAAAAATAGGCCTTTAGAAGGCCAAAAAAAGGTTATGAAAAAATCAGAACCTAGACAGTAAAAAAAGTTATTCAGTAAAACGTTTTATTACTACCAATCACCGTCTGTATGCGCTGGATTCATTCTTCCATCACACACACATGATATGCTGATAACCATATGTGAAATAAGAAAATACAACACACACAGTTGGAAACTTGATTAACACATACTTTATAGAGCTAATTAATTACACATGCAAAAAGGCATAGTCTTGCCAGGGAATAGCACCTTGAGGAGTCAGAAAATAATTTGTAAAGATATCACGAACTCTCAGTCCAGAAAGTGGACGACGCGGAGGAGGGACATATGGGGTAGGCCTAGGAACATTGTTCATGAGGTTATCTTCCAAATTTGGAGAGGAACAATCATGTATTCTTGTGAAATTATATAGAATGACACAGGCTTTGATCACCTCATTGATTGTAGCCTCACTCAGCTGGATAGCAGACTGAAGAACACGCCATTTGGCCACAAGAATCCCAAAGGCGCACTCAACCAGTCTCCGTGCCCCGGCAAGTCTCAAATTAAACACCCTCCGCCGGTGGAAAAGGTTGCGCCTGGGGTAAGGCCTCATGACGTGCCTCGACAGTTGGAAGGCCTCATCTCCAACAAAAACAAAAGGCACTGCTTCCGTATTGGAGCCTGGGAGTTGTTGTGGTGGGAGGTTCAACTGGTTGTCACGTAGCCGCCGACCCATTATGGACGAATTGAAGACCCTAGAGTCTCCAGTTCGCCCATAGGCCCCAATGTCTACAATTACAAACCTGTAGTTACTGTCAGCAACTGCTAACAGAACTACAGAGAAAAACTGCTTGTAATTGTAGAATTGGGAACCAGAGTTCGGCGGCTTACGCACCCTGATATGTTTCCCATCCACAGCTCCAATGCAATTAGGGAAGTCACAATTATTTCTGAAACCTGTGGCGATTTGAATCCAATCGTCCTGTTTTGGCTCCGGCAACACAGCTTCATGTAGTTTCTGCCAGATTTGGGAACAGGTTGTCCTAACAATGCCTGAAATGGTCGACCGCCCAATCAGAAACTCCAGGTGTAGACCCGCATAGGACAATCCTGTCGACAGAAAGCTGCAATACAACAAAAAGGGAAAAGAACAAAACATGAGGACGACGAACAAAGGAATAAGCCAAAGTGTATATTTCATTTACTATTACATTATTTACAGTATACAAATTTACAGTTGACAAACTAAATAGACTAGAATATTGCCAACATTCTTTGATATGTGCTTGTGGCTTCATGTCAAAGTGAAGTTAATTAAACCTAGTAGGACACCACACATTTGGCAAGAATCCCAAAAAACCAAACAGTATTTGAAAATGTGGAATACATACCGTAAGGTTAGGAGCAGACGCTCCTCAGCAGAGATGGCTTTTCTCATCCAGGTGTCCTGAAAGGTGAGCCCAGGACGTAAGATCTCCAACAACATGTCAAAAGTCCGGATGGACATGCGCGTATACTGGTAAAACTTCTCTGGATGTGCCCTCAAAGCTGAATATAGTCTCTGGAAATGGCCTTTACTCTGGCGTTGGGTCAATAGAGGATGTACCCACAATCTTCGTCTCCTCCTTCGCGGATCCACATTGACCGGATATGGCTGGCCAAAGCGACGAGACAACACCCAGTGAAGCAACACCCGCTGAGTTGTGCTTAAATACACAGGGCCAGACATGTTTGTAATCTCCAAGCACCACAGCCAAAATATGCTAGAGAACATATAGGGCAGATGGGAGGGCTCCACCTGTTGTAGAGGGCTTAAATAGTGTGGTTAATGATGGTTTAAATGATTTGCAGGCCTGAAAACCGTTAAATGTCCATTTTGTGATGGTGCGTGATAAATACGCCATACGGATCACATACGGATTACACATGCACAAGCACATGCGCAAAATACGCGACCACACCTAAGCAACGCAGGAACTACGGAAGTCGCTTACGGAGACATTTTGGCGTATTGAACGCGTAGTACGGACGTATAATACGTGGCGTATTGTCTTACGCCATGTGTGACTCCAGCCTCACTGTACTAGCGCTGCGCAGCAGGCAGCACGCACAGGCACACATGACACATTGCACGGGATTATTTTACTGCGGGGGGCGGGCCGCGGGTGGCAGAATGTGCCAGGCGCCGACGAGGAGCCTGGCTTTTGACAGCTGCAATGCCGCATCACATCATCAATTCAGGCGGCCCCGGTGGCGCCCCCTGTCAGCTGCGCCCGGGGCAAATGCCCCGCCTGCCCCCCCCCTGGATACGCCACTGGGGACCCCCCCCCCCCGAAAAAATGACCTAGTGTCCCCCATTTTTACTAACCAGTAAAGGCTAAACAGTCAGCTGTAGGATGATATTAAAAAGCTGAGAAGGTGCCATGGATATTGGCCTCCTCTGAGACTAAGAACAGCAGCCCACAGCCACCCAAGCAATGGTGCATCCATCAGATGTGCCAATTCTGGCACTTATCCTCTGCTTTTCCCAATTGCGCTGGTGCATTGGCAAGTGGGGTAATAGTTTTAGGGCTGATGTCAGATGTTTTATTTCTGCTGATGTCATACACAGGGATTAATAATGGAGAGGTGTCTCTTAAGACACCCCCATTGCTAACCCAGTTGTCAAAATTAATGAAGACACAAAAAAAACTGTCCTGAATATATAAAAAACAAACAAACACACAATACTCCCAACCTTCTTTTACTCATTTATTAACCTAAAAATAAATAAAAAAATCAAGGTAATCCTCACCTGTCCTTTAATCCATACAAACATTACTGACGTCAATTTCCCACGCTGCGGGCAGTGACGTCAGTAAGGTTACCGTAGTTTATAGACTGGCTCACAAGGAGCTTACCTTGGGAACTTCTGCCTGTGATCTGCGTTAACCTTACTTATTCCACTGCAGCCGTATTCTCATGCTAATGCAGCACCCCCACTGCCGCAGGGCCGAGGGGTACCCGGTATTGGGCCTCTGAGTCTCTGCTCTGGGGTTGTCACGGTGGCTAGACCCGGTCCGTGACCCTGCTGAGGGGCGCACAATAATAGGTGTGGATGGTGGTGGTAGTACGGTGCAGTAAATAACGAGGACACCAGGTTGCAGTCTCTTTACCTCTTTACTGAAGGCTTCAGGGTCCTCAATCCGGAATACGGTTAACCGGGCTGCGCAAGCCTGACCGGTCCGATGGCACCTCCAGAGTTCCCTTTGCAGGTGGAAATCTGTGCCTACCTTCTAGCGCTTGTGTGTTGTGGTCCTCCCCTGCTGTGCTCACGGGATAGTCCCCACAACTGTTGTGTCTGTTTCTCGTGTTCCCTCACAACTCGATTCTGATGTTCTTCCACGTCCCCCAGATCTTATGGTTAGGACACACCCGTATGACGGGGAGGCTTGGAGCTCTTCCAGGACTCTAGCGTCGCCCCACTCCTGTTGTTACCCCCCTGTGTCTTCCTAGGTCAATTGGGTGAGACAGCCCGCCTATAACTGACTGTCCTGCCGTAGGTTTGAAGTTTGGCCTGGAGCTCTATACTTCCTCGGCGTTCCGGCCACTGGTTATGCGCCTCAATAGGATGTTGCCTCGTCTTACAGCACGACTCCTACTGGTATTCTCCTTGTTGCGTTGATCTCGTTTCTCACTCAGCACAATAAACCTCGCTTCTTGTCCTTTCTTGGGGTACCGCCGCTATATCGTGCAGGCGCGGTCCCGTAACGTTCTCTCTGGTTGCTAGGCCTCTGTCAGGATCCCACCCCTGACAGGGACCCCTCCGAATCTTCCCCTACAACACCCTCTGCCACAAGGTGTTGCCTGATTCCAACCCAGTCAGCTTTCTCATCTAACTTCCTGCCTAACCCCCAGTTTTACCAGATTGTGAGGAGTGGCCTAATACATAGTACCCTTAGCTCCCCCTGGAGGCCAGACTGTGAAATGTATTGGTGTCTGTGATACCTGGTCAGATGAATTCCTTCAGTGCCATCAGACGTACCATAGCCCCCCTTAGCGGCGGAGCATCAGTACTGCAACGACCAGGACTCTGGGGCGCTGCACTAATGTCTGGGCTTGATGTCAGCGGACATCAAGCCGCTGACATCTACCCTAAGGGCTTGTTTTCACTTGCGAGAAACACGTCCGTGTCTCGCATGTGGAAACCAAGCTGTGGCGCCGGCACTTTGGAGCGGAGCATGCAGCTCCATGTGTTCTTATGCGGCCGCACGCTCCGCTCTGGAGTGCCGGCGCCACAGCTTGGTTTCCATATGCGAGACATGGACGTGTTTCTCGCAAGTGGAAACAAGCCCTAAGACTATTACCCCACTTGCCAGTGCACCAGGACAATTGGGAAAGGCAGAGGCTAAGTGCTAGAATTGGCGCATCTCATGGATGCACCACTTCTAGGAAGGCTGTGGGTTGGTGTTCTTAGTCTGGGAGGGGGCCTTTAAATATCAGCCCACAGTTGTCTGAGTCTTAGTAAAACCCCTCCCCATGTCATTTTTTGGGGTCCCCTTTTTACTAAGCAGTAAAGGCTAAACAAACAGCAATGAGCTGTTATTAATAGGCTGGGAACCTTCATGGCTATTGGCCCCTTCCCAGAATATTAAAGGGAACCTGTCACCTGAATTTGGCGGGACCAGTTTTGGGTCATATGGGCGGGGTTTTCGGGTGTTTGATTCACCCTTTCCTTACCCGCTGGCTGCATGCTGGCCGCAATATTGGATTGAAGTTCATTCTCTATCCTCCGGAGTACACGGCTGCGCAAGGCAATATTGCCTTGCGCTGGCGTGTACTCCGGAGGACAGAGAATGAACTTCAATCCAATATTGCGGCCAGAATGCAGCCAGCGGGTAAGGAAAGGGTGAACCAAACACCTGAAAACCCCGCCCATATGACCCAAAACTGGTCCCGCCAAATTCAGGTGACAGGTTCCCGTTAACACCAGCCCCCAGCTGTCTGCTTTCCCTCTGATGGTTAGGAAAATTAAGGAGGACTCCATGCCACTTTTTTGTTTAAATTATTTATTTAATACACGTGATACAGATGGCAGGTGCTGCCTCCAACTCTCCTCAGTGTCACCTGGTCTCGCTGATTGCAGGGAGACAGGTGACAATGATGAGAGCTAGATTCAGCACCCGGAGCCTGGGAACAGTGCTAACTGTACTGCTTCTTCCAGATGGTGGCATGGTGCACACGGACGGCAGACAAATGTTACACACAGAAAGCACTGGTACTGTTTTTTTCCAGTACTAGAAATATGAGGACATTCAAAAGAGGTCTTAAATACTGCTGTCAATCTCTGACAACGGCATTTTCAGTGTGCTGGCAATAGGGAACTTCATTGTATGCACCCATGAGCGCACCAGTGACGTGATCACATGCATTGCCATAACAACTGGAGTTCTGCTGAAGACCTCCATGCCTGTCACGACATGACCATCGTTCATAGGAAATTGTATTTTTAGCAATACACAGCAGTACTAGTATTGCTGTGTATAGCACAAGCGATAGGATGATTGCAGGTTCAAGTCCCTTAAAGAGTCTAACAAGCACAGAATATATATATATATATATATATATATATATATGCAGCGCCCCAGAGTCCTGGTCGTTGCAGTAATGTCGCTCTGCCGCTAAGGGGAGTGATGTTACGTCTGACTGCACTAAAGGAGTTCACCTGATCAGGTAACACCCACACTACACTTCACACTCCGGCCACCAGGAGGAGTGGTTCTATCTAGTAGGCCACTCCTCACACTCTGGTAAAACTGGGGGTTGGACAGGAAGAAAGGGAGAAGTAACTGGGAAGAGCTAGTGAGAGGACCTGTCAGGGATGGGATCCTGGCAGACTCCTAAGAATAGCACAAACCAGTGAGCAACGGGGATACAGCAAAGAAGTGATAGAACCAGAAGGAGTCGTGCTGTAAGATCGAGGCAACATCCTTCTGAGGGGCAACAGTCGGTGGCCGGAACGCCGAGCAAGTAAGAGACTACAAGCATTACTTCAAACCACGGCCGGACAGCCAATTATAGGTTGGCTGTCTCACTAAAACACCTAAGCAGACAACGGAGGCAGCTGTGGGAGAGGGGCGACTCTAGAGTCCCGGAAGAACTCCAGGCCTACCCCGTCATACGGGTGCGTCCTAGCCATATCATCTGGGGAGGATGGAGAGAACGAGCATCAGGGAGAGACAGAAGCAGTTGTGAGGACTATCCCGGGGTGCTCAGCAGGGAAGGACTACAACACACAGGCGCTAGAAGGTAGACGCTGATTCCCACCTGTGAAGGGGACTCCTGATGTGCCTTCGGACCGGCCGGTCTCAGACAGCCCGGTTAACAGTGCCCTGGATTGGACACCTGAAGCCTTCAGTAAAGAGGTAAAGAGACTGCAACCTGGTGTCCTCGTTATTAACTGTGACCGGCACTACACCGCACCACTACTACCATCCACATCTATCATTGTGCGCCCCTCAGCAGGGTCACGGACCGGGTCTAGCCACCGTGACAACCCCAGAGCAGAGACTCAGAGGCCCGGTACCGGGTACCCCTCGGCCCTGCGGCAGTGAGGGCGCTACAACTTGGTGTCACGAACAGGATCTACTTAAGCCTGAAGAATCAGGTCATGTGTGCCTTGGAACTGTGATTTACTGTGCTTGGACTGTACTTTGTTGCAAGAACTGTGTATTGTCATTTACCGCCAAAATTCGCCATTGCCGCGCACGGAAGGAGGAGCCTTAGCTTCGTGGGCGGAACCGGCCAAAAGAAGCGCGGAACGGAAAAGCGCGGTAAGGCGCCAATTGTTGTGAAATTGGATTTTGGGCTCCCCCGGTGGCCACTGGTGGAATTGAACTTGTGTGCATCATCCCCTCTGTTCACCTGTTCCCATCAGGATGTGGGAGTCGCTATTTAACCTTGCTCCTCTGTCACTTCCATGCCGGTCAACATTGTAATCAGAAGCCTTTCTGTGCATGTTCCTGCTACCAGACAAATTCCAGCTAAGTCGGACTTTTGTCCTTGTTTGTTTTTTGCATTTTGTTCCAGTTCACAGCTGCAGTTTCGTTTCTGTGTCTGGAAAGCTCTTGTGATCTGAAATTGCCACTCTGATGTTATGAGTTAATACTAGAGTCTTAAAGTAATTTCAGGATGGTGTATTGATAGGGTTTTTAGCTGACCATGAAAGTACTCTTTCTGTCTTCCTGCTATCTAGTAAGCGGACCTCGATTTTGCTAAACCTATTTTCATACTACGTTTGTCATTTTCATCTTAAATCACCGCCAATATATGTGGGGGCCTCTGTCTGCCTTTCGGGGAAATTTCTCTAGAGGTGAGCCAGGACTATATTTTCCTCTGCCAGGATTAGTTAGTCCTCCGGCCGGCGCTGGGCGTCTAGGGATAAAACGCAGGCTACGCTACCCGGCTACTGTTAGTTGTGCGGCAGGTTTAGTTCATGGTCAGTTTAAGTTTCCATCCTTCCAAGAGCTAGTTCCTATGTATGCTGGGCTATGTTCTCTTGCCATTGAGAACCATAACAGTTTGACCGGCCCGCAAAGGGTTAAATTAATTGGCAGAGAAAGGAGAGAAAAAAGAAGTCTGCTGAAAAAATTTTTTTATTTTTTTTCCTTCAGTTCTGAGTGTGCTTTCAATTGAATCACTTGCAAGTCTGCCTATATTGCAGCCTTCCTCTCTCTCTCTCCTTCTAATCCTGGAATGGCTCTGTGTTCACCTGTTTAAAATGGATATTCAGAGTTTAGCTGCAGGTTTGAATAATCTCACCACGAAAGTTCAAAATTTACAAGATTTTGTTGTTCATGTTCCTATATCTGAACCTAGAATTCCTTTGCCTGAATTTTTCTCGGGGAATAGATCTTGCTTTCAAAATTTCAAAAATAATTGCAAGTTGTTTTTGTCCCTGAAATCTCGCTCTGCTGGAGATCCTGCTCAGCAGGTCAGGATTGTGATTTCCTTGCTCCGGGGCGACCCTCAAGATTGGGCTTTTGCATTGGCTCCAGGGGATCCTACGTTGCTCAATGTGGATGCGTTTTTTCTGGCCTTGGGGTTGCTTTATGAGGAACCTCATTTAGAGCTTCAGGCAGAAAAAGCCTTGATGTCCCTATCTCAGGGGCAAGATGAAGTTGAAATATACTGCCAAAAATTCCGTAAATGGTCTGTGCTTACTCAGTGGAATGAGTGCGCCCTGGCGGCGAATTTCAGAGAGGGTCTCTCTGATGCCGTTAAGGATGTTATGGTGGGGTTCCCTGTGCCTGCGGGTCTGAATGAGTCCATGACAATGGCTATCCAGATCGATAGACGTCTGCGGGAGCGCAAACCTGTGCACCATTTGGCGGTGTCTACTGAGAAGACGCCAGAGAATATGCAATGTGATAGAATTCTGTCCAGAAGCGAACGGCAGAATTTTAGACGAAAAAATGGGTTGTGCTTTTATTGTGGTGATTCAACTCATGTTATATCAGCATGCTCTAAGCGTACTAAGAAGCTTGATAAGTCAGTTTCAATTGGCACTTTTCAGTCTAAGTTTATTCTATCTGTGACCCTGATTTGTTCTTTATCATCTATTACCGCGGATGCCTATGTCGACTCTGGCGCCGCTTTGAGTCTTATGGATTGGTCCTTTGCCAAACGCTGTGGGTATGATTTAGAGCCTCTTGAAACTCCTATACCTCTGAAGGGGATTGACTCCACCCCATTGGCTAGTAATAAACCACAATACTGGACACAAGTAACTATGCGAATTAATCCGGATCATCAGGAGATTATTCGCTTTCTTGTGCTGTATAATCTACATGATGTGTTGGTGCTTGGATTGCCATGGCTGCAATCTCATAACCCAGTCCTCGACTGGAATGCTATGTCTGTGTTAAGCTGGGGATGTAAGGGGATGCATGGGGACGTACCTTTGGTTTCCATTTCGTCATCTATTCCCTCTGAGATTCCTGAATTCTTGTCTGACTATCGTGATGTTTTTGAAGAACCTAAGCTTGGTTCATTACCTCCGCACCGGGAGTGCGATTGTGCCATAGATTTGATTCCGGGTAGTAAATACCCTAAGGGTCGTTTATTTAATCTGTCTGTGCCTGAACATGCTGCTATGCGAGAATATATAAAGGAGTCCTTGGAAAAGGGACATATTCGTCCTTCGTCATCTCCCTTAGGAGCCGGTTTTTTCTTTGTGTCTAAGAAAGATGGCTCTTTGAGGCCGTGTATTGATTATCGGCTTTTGAATAAAATCACGGTTAAATATCAATATCCGTTGCCACTGCTGACTGATTTGTTTGCTCGCATAAAGGGGGCCAAGTGGTTCTCTAAGATAGATCTCCGTGGGGCGTATAATTTGGTGCGAATTAAGCAGGGGGATGAGTGGAAAACCGCATTTAATACGCCCGAGGGCCACTTTGAGTATTTGGTGATGCCTTTTGGCCTTTCAAATGCCCCTTCAGTCTTTCAGTCCTTTATGCATGACATTTTCCGTGATTATTTGGATAAATTTATGATCGTGTATCTGGATGATATTCTGATTTTTTCGGATGACTGGGACTCTCATGTCCAGCAGGTCAGGAGGGTTTTTCAGGTTTTGCGGTCTAATTCCTTGTGTGTGAAGGGTTCTAAGTGCGTTTTTGGGGTTCAAAAGATTTCCTTCTTGGGATACATTTTTTCCCCTTCTTCCATCGAGATGGATCCTGTCAAGGTTCGGGCTATTTGTGATTGGACGCAACCCTCTTCTCTTAAGAGTCTTCAGAAATTTTTGGGCTTTGCTAACTTTTATCGTCGATTTATTGCTGGTTTTTCTGATGTTGTTAAACCATTGACTGATTTGACTAAGAAGGGTGCTGATGTTGCTGATTGGTCCCCTGCTGCTGTGGAGGCCTTTCGGGAGCTTAAGCGCCGCTTTTCTTCCGCCCCTGTGTTGCGTCAGCCTGATGTTGCTCTTCCTTTTCAGGTTGAGGTCGACGCTTCTGAAATCGGAGCTGGGGCGGTTTTGTCGCAAAGAAGTTCCGACTGCTCCGTGATGAAACCTTGTGCTTTTTTTTCTCGTAAATTTTCGCCCGCCGAGCGGAATTATGATATTGGGAATCGGGAGCTTTTGGCCATGAAGTGGGCTTTTGAGGAGTGGCGTCATTGGCTTGAGGGGGCTAGACATCAGGTGGTGGTATTGACCGACCACAAAAATTTAATTTATCTTGAGTCCGCCAGACGCCTGAATCCTAGACAGGCGCGCTGGTCGTTGTTTTTCTCTCGGTTTAATTTTGTGGTGTCATACCTACCGGGTTCTAAGAATGTTAAGGCTGATGCCCTTTCTAGGAGTTTTGAGCCTGACTCTCCTGGTAATTCTGAACCTACAGGTATCCTTAAGGATGGAGTGATATTGTCTGCCGTTTCTCCAGACCTGCGGCGGGCCTTGCAGGATTTTCAGGCGGATAGACCTGATCGTTGCCCACCTGGTAGACTGTTTGTTCCTGATGATTGGACCAGTAAAGTCATTTCTGAGGTTCATTCTTCTGCGTTGGCAGGTCATCCTGGAATCTTTGGTACCAGGGATTTGGTGGCAAGGTCCTTCTGGTGGCCTTCCCTGTCACGAGATGTACGAGGCTTTGTGTAGTCTTGTGACGTTTGTGCTCGGGCCAAGCCTTGTTGTTCTCGGGCTAGTGGATTGTTGTTGCCCTTGCCTATCCCGAAGAGGCCTTGGACGCACATCTCGATGGATTTTATTTCGGATCTTCCTGTTTCTCAGAAGATGTCTGTCATCTGGGTGGTGTGTGACCGTTTCTCTAAGATGGTCCATTTGGTTCCCCTGCCTAAGTTGCCTTCTTCTTCCGAGTTGGTTCCTCTGTTTTTTCAAAATGTGGTTCGTTTGCATGGTATTCCGGAGAATATCGTTTCTGACAGAGGAACCCAATTCGTGTCTAGATTTTGGCGGGCATTCTGTGCTAGGATGGGCATAGATTTGTCTTTCTCGTCTGCTTTCCATCCTCAGACTAATGGCCAGACCGAGCGGACGAATCAGACTTTGGAGACATATTTGAGGTGTTTTGTGTCTGCAGATCAGGATGATTGGGTTGCTTTTTTGCCTTTAGCGGAGTTTGCCCTCAATAATCGGGCCAGCTCTGCCACCTTGGTGTCTCCTTTTTTCTGTAATTCGGGGTTTCATCCTCGATTTTCCTCCGGTCAGGTGGAATCTTCGGATTGTCCTGGAGTGGATGCTGTGGTGGAGAGGTTGCATCAGATTTGGGGGCAGGTGGTGGACAATTTGAAGTTGTCCCAGGAGAAGACTCAGCTTTTTGCCAACCGCCGGCGTCGGGTTGGTCCTCGGCTTTGTGTCGGGGACTTGGTGTGGTTGTCTTCTCGTTTTGTCCCTATGAGGGTTTCTTCTCCTAAGTTTAAGCCTCGGTTCATCGGCCCGTACAAGATATTGGAGATTCTTAACCCTGTGTCCTTCCGTTTGGACCTCCCTGCATCTTTTTCTATTCATAATGTTTTTCATCGGTCATTGTTGCGCAGGTATGAGGTACCGGTTGTGCCTTCCGTTGAGCCTCCTGCTCCGGTGTTGGTTGAGGGCGAGTTGGAGTACGTTGTGGAAAAAATCTTGGACTCCCGTGTTTCCAGACGGAAACTCCAGTATCTGGTCAAATGGAAGGGATACGGTCAGGAGGATAATTCTTGGGTGACTGCCTCTGATGTTCATGCCTCCGATCTGGTCCGTGCCTTTCATAGGGCTCATCCTGATCGCCCTGGTGGTTCTGGTGAGGGTACGGTGCCCCCTCCTTGAGGGGGGGGTACTGTTGTGAAATTGGATTTTGGGCTCCCCCGGTGGCCACTGGTGGAATTGAACTTGTGTGCATCATCCCCTCTGTTCACCTGTTCCCATCAGGATGTGGGAGTCGCTATTTAACCTTGCTCCTCTGTCACTTCCATGCCGGTCAACATTGTAATCAGAAGCCTTTCTGTGCATGTTCCTGCTACCAGACAACTTCCAGCTAAGTCGGACTTTTGTCCTTGTTTGTTTTTTGCATTTTGTTCCAGTTCACAGCTGCAGTTTCGTTTCTGTGTCTGGAAAGCTCTTGTGATCTGAAATTGCCACTCTGATGTTATGAGTTAATACTAGAGTCTTAAAGTAATTTCAGGATGGTGTATTGATAGGGTTTTTAGCTGACCATGAAAGTACTCTTTCTGTCTTCCTGCTATCTAGTAAGCGGACCTCGATTTTGCTAAACCTATTTTCATACTACGTTTGTCATTTTCATCTTAAATCACCGCCAATATATGTGGGGGCCTCTGTCTGCCTTTCGGGGAAATTTCTCTAGAGGTGAGCCAGGACTATATTTTCCTCTGCCAGGATTAGTTAGTCCTCCGGCCGGCGCTGGGCGTCTAGGGATAAAACGCAGGCTACGCTACCCGGCTACTGTTAGTTGTGCGGCAGGTTTAGTTCATGGTCAGTTTAAGTTTCCATCCTTCCAAGAGCTAGTTCCTATGTATGCTGGGCTATGTTCTCTTGCCATTGAGAACCATAACAGCCAATCCCGGAAGAGGAACTCCGACCTCCAGCAGGTCAGTGGGAGGAAGGGACAGCCATGTCCGAGTCGGGAGGAGAGGAGGTGGTGGCCGCAGCCGTGGACGCAGGGGCACCTCCGGTCCCCGCAGCGGGCGAAGCCGCGGCCCTAATATCACCACTGGCAGCCCCGGAGCCCGCTGCCCCATCAGCCAGTCGGACACCGCCGCTACCGCAAAGGCTATAATGCCCTTCTCTATGCCATACCTGCCCGGGGCGGCTTGGCTCCCACGATACTCCGGGGATTCACATACATTTACTGACTTTAAAGAAGGGATCTGCAGCCTGCTCGAGTTCTATCCCCTGACAGAGCCTCAGAAGGTTCATCTGATAACAAACCAACTCTTTGGGGCGGCTCTGAGAGAAATGAAATCCTGGCCCGCCGCGGATAAGGGAACTGCACACAGCAGGTTTTTGCAAAGCTTAAAGCCACCTTTGATACCCGCACTGCTACCGAAATTAAACTGACTTTCTATGGGTGCAAGCAGAGGCCGCAGGATAGCTTACGGGATTATGCCCTTAATCTTCAGGAGGTGATGCGGGCCATTAAGCAGAGTGACCCTGACAGCATGCAGGATGAGGATCAACTCCTGAAGGAGCGGTTCATTGAGGGGCTCCTGTGCAGCCACCAAAGGGGTCAACTGCACTTCCTGGCCATGCAAAATCCAGACTTGACTTTTGCGCAATTCAAGGATAAAGCTATCCAGGCATGGCAGGAGCGACAGCCTAGCCGTGCAGCACCTCCCAGGCGTCCCGCTCTCACATACCACCAGGAGGTGGCGTCGGATGTTCCAGTCGCCGCCGAGGCCGATGCCCAGAGCCTAGAAGACGACTCCCCTGCAGGACTCCGCCTTCAGATGCAGGAGCTGACCAAGAGCTTTGCTGCCCTGGCCCGGACGGTGCGGTCCCTACAGGAGGCCCCCAAGGAGAAGATCCAGCTGGCCACCAGACCGGAGGATGTTCCTTGGATGCGACAGAGGAGGACCCCGCCGACCAGAGGCCGGTCCGACGATCGCTTCCATGAGGATGGACGACCCATCTGCCGCCGCTGTCATCAGGTGGGCCACCTTGCAAGGTACTGTCCTTTAAACGAGCAACCCCTGGGGCAAAGGGCCAACCCCCAGGAATAGGACGGTCAGGCCCACAGCATTGGAGAGCCAAATACATTGGAGGGCGACCAGTTCTTCCTGTAGTGGTTGACGGCATCCCCCTGAATGCTTTGCTGGACACCGGTTCTCAGGTGACGACTATGCCTTATGTACTCTATAAACGGTATTGGGAGGACACCGATATTACCCGTGGCCCTGATGACGATTTCACCATAATAGCCAGTAATGGTCAGCCATTGCCACAAGTGGGGTATAAAGAGGCCACTATCAAAGTAGGGCGGGTGGAATTGAAAGCCCAGGGGATTGTGATTGTTGATATTGACCGCCGAGAATGTAATCCCATGATGACTATCGGTACCAATGTTATAGAAAATTGTCTTGCAGAAGTTATTCTTTTGTTGCAACAGGTAGCCGAAACCGCTGGCCACAGCGAACAACGTGCCCTGCAAAAAGAAATCAGAGCTCTGATGCAGAGACAGCAGGTAGAGCTGACTGGTGGTGAGATAGGCCGTGTCACTGTTACATAGTTATTAAGGTTGAAGGAAGACTTTAAGTCCATCTAGTTCAACCCATAGCCTAGCATGCCCTAATATGTTGATCCAGGGGAAGGCAAAAAAAACCCATGTGGTAAGAGTAAGCTCCATCATGGGGAAAAAAATTCCTTCCCGACCCCACATACGGCAATCAGACTAGTTCCCTGGATCAACGCCTTATCAAGGAATCTAATATATATACCCTGTAATATTATACTTTTCCAGAAAGGTATCCAGTCCCCTCTTAAATTGAAGCAATGAGTCACTCATTACAACATCACTGTGAGTGATTCAAACCCCATTGCGATACCCCCCAGGAGTGAAATGTTAATATGGTGTCGGGCAGCCATAGGCCTCAGGGGAAAGGACTACCAGGCCTTGGTAGAACCCGTGTATTCAGACAATAGGCCTACTATTCTGACAGCCCGGGGGGTGGTCGACGTGCGCCAGGGGAGGGTGCCCGTGCGTGTCCTCAATTGTGGGGAGGAAGAGGTTCATCTCGCCAAGTATGCCACGCTCGCCAAACTGTTCACTGTCAACAATAGTGTGATACGGACACCTGAACCCTTGGTCCCGTTAGACGTGACGGAGGACAATGGTTCTGCAGGGCACACGAAAGATTGGTGTCGGGAATTGCACGCGTCTCCTGCCTCCCGTGACGTCACGGCTTGTGATTGGTCGCGTCGCCCATGTGACCGCGACGCAACCAATCACAACGCCGGAACGTAATTTTAAAATCCTGAAGGACCTAAAATTACGTCACGGCTTGCTGTGATTGGTCGCGTCGCGGTCACATGGGCGGCGCGCGACCAATCACAAGCCGGGACTTCAAGTAAGGAAGTTAAAGCGCGAATTTTAAGCAAACAACGCTGCCGGTTCCTTCGGTAAGGTGCAGGCTGCGTCGGAGAGGTGAGTATAGCAATATTTTTTATTTTAATTCTTAATTTTACACATTAATATGGTTCCCAGGGCCTGAAGGAGAGTTTCCTCTCCTTCAGACCCTGGGAACCATCAGGAATACCGTCCGATACATGAGTATCATTGACTTGTATTGGTATCGGGTATCGGTATCGGATTAGATCCGATACTTTGCCGGTATCGGCCGATACTTTCCGATACCGATACTTTCAAGTATCGGACGGTATCGCTCAACACTAGTACTGGCCTATCCTGAATACGACCAACCGTTTGTGCTGTACACGGATGCCAGCAATGTGGGATTGGGAGCTGTGCTGTCCCAGGTCCAGAAAGGCAAGGAGAGGGTGATCGCTTACGCCAGCAGGAAGCTTCGTCCCACGGAAAGGAACCCTGACAACTATAGTTCCTTTAAACTGGAGTTCCTTGCCATCGTCTGGGCAGTGACAGAGAGGTTCAAACACTACCTGGCCTCAGCGAAATTCACCGTCTTCATGGATAACAATCCGCTAGCGCATCTGGATACAGCCAAGCTCGGGGCCTTGGAACAGCGGTGGATGGCCCGGCTGTCCAACTACAACTTCACCATCAAGTACCGGGCAGGACACAAGAATGCGAATGCCGATGCCTTGTCTCGGATGCCCAATTTACCAGAAGCAGAGGAAGACCCGGAGGCACTTGAAGAGGTGGAGCTGCCCGCATTCCATCGCCCTAAAGCCACTCAGAATTCTCATCATGTGAGGAACAGGCATAAGAACCAACCGGATGCTACGCTGAACCCCCTGCCCCATCACGGGTGGGCGGAAACCCAGGATGGTGACCCCGCGGTCCGTCGGGTGAAAGAGCTCTTGACGCAGGCAGGGTTACGTCCCGGCCCAGATGACCCACAGGAAACCCAACAGTTGTGGAAGGGGAGAAGCAAACTGTTTATCCATGATGGCAAGCTGTGCGGGAGAAGCATCGATCCACGTACTCATGAATTGGTGTGGCAGATAGTGGTGCCAAGGCGAGATTCGCCCATGGTTCTGGGAGCCTACCACGATGGAGCCGGACACTTCGGATGGAGGAAGCTAGAGAGGCTACTCCGAGGGAGGTTCTATTGGATTGGCATGAAGAGAGCCATTGAGAAGTGGTGTCGGGAGTGCGGTCCATGTAGCCTACGCAGGAAGGACCGTGGCAGCCAACGAGCTCCCCTGCGGCCTATCATCACCAGACGGCCGCTCGAACTGGTCGCGCTGGATCATGTGAAGCTGACACCTAGCCGGTCAGGCTATATCTACGCTCTTACCATCGTAGACCACTACTCCAGATTTTTGGTGGTTGTACCTGTCAAGGATCTAACGGCCAGGACTGCCGCCAAGGCCTTCCAGCAGTACTTTTGTAGGCCCCATGGCTACCCAGAGAAGGTACTGACCGATCAGGGACCAGCATTCGAAGCAGAAGTGTTCCAAGAATTTTGTCAACTGTACGGGTGTAAGAAGATCAGAACCACACCGTACCATCCTCAAGCCAATGGGATGTGCGAAAAGATGAACCAAGTGGTGATCGACTTATTGAAGACCTTGCCCGTGGAGGAACGGAACCTGTGGCCGACAAAGTTGCCTGACTTGGTGGACATATACAACCACATCCCAGTAAATTCCACCAATTGCACTCCAGCGTACCTGATGCAAGGAAGGTCTAGCCAGTTACCCGTTGATCTAGACATGGGGGTCCTAGTCCCCGAAGATACCTCACTGGATGCAGAATGGGATACAGAAAGGCAGCGAAGGTACCGCCAAGTACAGGAGTGCGTGGAGAGAAGTCTCGCCCAGGCTAGGCAAAAACAAGAAAGGGACTACAACCAGCACGCTCCTGCGATTCCCCTGTCACCTGGTGAGCAGGTACTCAAACGAAAGAGGAGACTACACAAGCTCGATGATCAATGGGAAGCGGAACCGTATACCATCCTGCCATCTGATTTCGACAACACAAAGGTCTGTCTCATCAGCAAGGACGGAGGGGAGACCTCGGCAGCGATATCCAGGGATCACCTTAAGATCTGCCCTGATAAATTGAGAGAGAGGGAAACGGCTCCAGGAATCTCCCCGCCTGTGGGAGAGGAGAAGATGATCCATACTGTCCTTGGTGACTTTCCTCAGTCCTGGACTCAGATAAATCACGCCATCGTGGTACCGGTTCTAACGTTCCAACAGCCGGACCCACCAGAAACAATGGTAGTACCAGACCATCTGGCCCCGCAACCTCAACAAGCCCTACCTGAAGATGCTGTGCCGACCGCTGATCTGGCAAATCCTCCCTCTGCTATCGGTGATTGCTCCAAAAACTTCTAAAAGGGGACCCCTTTGTTTACCCGGCGTCCCCGCTGTTTCAATCACTGAACTGAGAGTCATAAACTGTGCATGACCTAACTTTCGCAACGTTCAAGAAGTCCTCACCTCCCATAAAGGGAAGCACTGTTATGTTTAATTGTTTATGATATTTCAAATTGTTGTGTGTTTCCTGTTAACATGTATTGTTGTTCTTGTTTTCCCAGTCCGGGAGTACTGGATTTAACCGGGGGGGAGTGCAGCACCCCAGAGTCCTGGTCGTTGCAGTAATGTCGCTCTGCCGCTAAGGGGAGTGATGTTACGTCTGACTGCACTAAAGGAGTTCACCTGATCAGGTAACACCCACACTACACTTCACACTCCGGCCACCAGGAAGAGTGGTTCTATCTAGTAGGCCACTCCTCACACTCTGGTAAAACTGGGGGTTGGACAGGAAGAAAGGGAGAAGTAACTGGGAAGAGCTAGTGAGAGGACCTGTCAGGGATGGGATCCTGGCAGACTCCTAAGAATAGCACAAACCAGTGAGCAACGGGGATACAGCATAGAAGTGATAGAACCAGAAGGAGTCGTGCTGTAAGATCGAGGCAACATCCTTCTGAGGGGCAACAGTCGGTGGCCGGAACGCCGAACAAGTAAGAGACTACAAGCATTACTTCAAACCACGGCCGGACAGCCAATTATAGGTTGGCTGTCTCACTAAAACACATAAGCAGACAACGGAGGCAGCTGTGGGAGAGGGGCGACTCTAGAGTCCCGGAAGAACTCCAGGCCTACCCCGTCATACGGGTGCGTCCTAGCCATATCATCTGGGGAGGATGGAGAGAACGAGCATCAGGGAGAGACAGAAGCAGTTGTGAGGACTATCCCGGGGTGCTCAGCAGGGAAGGACTACAACACACAGGCGCTAGAAGGTAGACGCTGATTCCCACCTGTGAAGGGGACTCCTGATGTGCCTTCGGACCGGCCGGTCTCAGACAGCCCGGTTAACAGTGCCCTGGATTGGACACCTGAAGCCTTCAGTAAAGAGGTAAAGAGACTGCAACCTGGTGTCCTCGTTATTAACTGCGACCGGCACTACACCGCACCACTACTACCATCCACATCTATCATTGTGCGCCCCTCAGCAGGGTCACGGACCGGGTCTAGCCACCGTGACAACCCCAGAGCAGAGACTCAGAGGCCCGGTACCGGGTACCCCTCGGCCCTGCGGCAGTGGGGGCGCTACATATATATATATATATATATATATATATATGTATATATATATATATATTGTGAGGCTGTGGCCTCTGATACAGCTAGGGGGCGCTGTTTGTTCTCCCCAGAAGGTGCATGCAGACGGATGAGGTCCATAGGTGTGCATGAGAGTCTCAGATTTCCGGCCTGGGTTTTCCAGGTGGCTGAAGGCCACAGGTTTGTGTGTGTTTAAAAGCCCTGCAGTAAGGGGTATGGGTGTGTCAGGCCGTGCAGGCCGTGTCAGGCCGTGCGGCCAGGTCAGGTTGTGCGGCCAGGTCAGGCCAGGCCAGGTCAGGCCAGGCCAGGTGTGTGAGGTGCATGTCAGTGTCAGACTGGTGTGTGCTGGTCTGCAGAGTGCATGGATGCCAGCAGAGCCAGCACCCAGGGCAGCTGAATAGCCTGGCACCCGCAGCGTACACAGAGATGCAAGTCGTCCATGGTACTGGTCTCGGATGTGGACAGTCCTGTGCCTGGAGGTTGACAGTCCTGTGCCCGGAGGTGGTTGTCCTGTGCCCGTAGGAGTCGGATGTGGACAGACCTGTGCCCGGAGGTGGACGTCCTGTGCCCGAAAGAGGACTAGCATGTGCAATGATTGCAAACAGGTGGATATGGTGCCCGACAGCTATCCGGAGGATATCCTGAACTGTGTACGACTGTGTGAGTAAAGAGTCTGTAAGAGACTGTGATACAGCGATGCAGGACACCCACGAGAACTAGTCAGAGGAGGGCTGGCGTGAGTAGTGTCTGCAACATATGAGGCTGTGTGTATGGAGACGTATAGAGACTGAGATGGCGTGCGGTCGCCCAGGAAAACTGGACAAGGGAAGTCTGGCCTGTTTGGGGACCGCAAATCTAAAGCCATGTGAAATGTATTGCATTGAACTGGTGTAAACTGATCACTGAAGTTATATGCATTTATGTGTACCCGGCTGCACTCCAGAGGATAAAGAGTGCAGTGCGCTGAGTGAGTACAGAGGACTGACACCCTGCGTCTTGGGCTGTCTTATGTGTATCCGGCTGCACTCCAGAGGATAAAGAGTGCAGTGCGCTGAGTGTGTACAGAGACTTGTTACCGGCGTGCGGTCACCCAGGGAAACTGGACAGAGGGAAGTTCGGCCTGTGTATTGACTGCGTCATATAGCCATGCGTTATTAATGGACTGTATGAAGAAGCTGTTTACTATATTGACTGTGTGAAGTAACACAATAAAAGAGACTTTTGTGTTTGAATTTGTGGGTCACTGCTTCTTCACTGCGTACGAAGCTACTGCAACTTTTCAATATATATATATATATATATATATATATATATATATATATATATATATATATATATATATATATATATATTAAAAAAAAAGCGAAACGCCGGATTTAGGGTATGTGCACACGTTGTGGATTCTCTGCGGATCCGCAGCATTTTTTGAGGTGCAGAAATGCTGCAGATCCGCAATTGATTTACAGTACAATGTAAATCAATGAGAAAAAAAAATGCTGTGCACACTTTGCGGAAAATCCGCTGCGGAAACGCTGCGGTTTAAAAGAAGTAGCATGTCACTTCTTTTTTGTGAATCTGCAGCGTTTTTGTACCCATTCCATTATAGAAAATCGCAGGGGTAAAAAACGCAGTAAATCCGCAAGAAAACCGCAGCAAAAACGCACAAAAAACGCTGCGGAACCGCACAAAAAACGCGACAAATCCACAGGTGAATTTTCTGCCAGGAGAGGCAGAATTCGCACCAGAAATTCCTAAGCCTAATCCGCAACGTGTGCACATAGCCTTACAGTTTTTCGGCTGCCTCAACACTGCAGTAAAAAGCAATACAAGATGATCAAACATTGTATCTAATCTACCCTAAAATGATTAATAATTAATATTAATGAAAACATCAGCTCAGTGCACAAAAATTAAGTCCTCACACAGCCCCATCCATCAAAAATAGAAAACATTAAGGGTCTTGAAAAATAGCTACACAATTATTATTTTTTTCAACTTTCCAATTTTTTTTCAGCACTTAAATGAAAAGAAAGAGACCTATGCATATTTGGTAGCTACATAATCGTACTGAGCTAGAGAATCATTTTGTGAAATTTTAAGATATAGTGAACATGTGTCACGCTGGGGCCAAGAGGACACCCAGCGTGTGACGCAACACCAGGGAAGATGTACAAGGAGACCCTGGCGATAGTAAGAAGGGAGAGGGATCACCTCCTAACAAACCTGAGTCTGATTCCTGCACTCCCTATCATCTGTTCTTCACCTTGTGTGTTATCACGTGCCTAAGCCCTCGTTGGCCCTCAACTTACCCTGTCTAGTGCACAGGTCAGTGAGTCACTAGTCCCACTACTACAATAAGACAACACGAGGAAGATACAACAAACAGTGGGAAAACACACAACAAATAATGCTCCTCAGCTTCTCCAACAGGAAATTTTACTGCTGCAACAGAAACAACCACCTCAGCTTATCCAGAGACTGGCTCCTTCAAAGAGGTCAGCATAGATGAACTATAACTGAGTTGCCCCGCGGGCTAGGGGTACTCGGTACCGGGTCCAGTGTTCACAGGGGGATGTCACGGTGGCTGTGACCCGGTCCGTGGCCGTGGGCGCCCATATAAAAGGGGAAAGGTCTTTAAAGGGATAAAGTTTATGTTCGTGACGCCACCTGTGGTATTTGGTAAGTGGGGACCGACGCTGCTTTAAGGGGTCCGCTGGGGTGATGTTATGGCAGCTAGATAGTTTATCTTCCCACAGGTGAAGTATATCCCCAGGGCTCCCGGTGTGTAGATGGTGGTTTAGTGAGAGGTGCAGAGAAGAACGAGGACACAAGGTTGCAGTCTCTTTACCTTTACTGAAGACCTCAGCATCCACAGTGGAGGGCACCAGACCACAGGGCAGGCAGAGACGTCCGGGCAGTCCAGAGACAAGCAAGTTCCCCTGGGTAAGTCAGGTGGGAGCCTACCACTCTGCGCTTTCTGTCTCTAAGTCCCTGCTGCCACTAAGTGTCTCAACAAGGTCTTTAATCGTTCTGCTGTCCTAGGACAGGTACCTCTTTGGCAGGCAGCTTGGGCCGTGTGAACTGGGGTCTGTTCTCGGTGACTCCAGGCTCCTAGGTGCTGCTGTTCCACAGGTAATTATGGGCGAAGTCCTTGTAGAACAATACCCTCCGGTTCTGCTCTGTGTTTTATAATCCACAAAAGCCTCGGGCTCCCGGTACCCGGATTCTTGCACTGATACTCTTCAGAGGCCTGCTCATGGCCTCCTGGAGCTCTCTCTTTTCCTCTGTGCTCCACTCCTGTCTGTCCTGGTACACAGACTTCTGCTACAAACTGAGCTGTTTCCGCCTCCAAACCAGGATCTTTATTGAGGGAAGCTGCCCCAAAACAGGGCTTGGAGCTCCCCCTCCTGGCCTGGAAGTGGTAGGTGTTGTGTGTGTAAACCTACCAATGGAAACCTCACTTGTCTTCAGATATAGCGCTATCCTCCCCGTGAGGAAGACAGCACTACTGTGGTACCCGAACTCCTGGGGTGCCACATTCCCCTTCGTTAAATCCAGTACTCCCGGACTGGGAAAAGAAGGATAACAAAATACAAGTTAAATAATGCAAACAATTTGACAAACATTTGAACAATGATAAACTTTGGCTTCCCTTTATGGGAGGTGAGGACACTTGAACGTTGCAAAAAACAAGTTTTTAAATGTACATCTGGTATAGTCCTTGGTCAGAGGAAGCAAACAAGGTTCTACCCATGCCGCAAGTGGGCAGAACCAATGTGCACCATGAGGGTGCCAAACTATTTACAATGAAAGTTTTTGGGTAAGCATTGTCCATTACCTCAATGTCCATTTTAAACCTGTAACAAAGATAAGCAAGAAATTCAAACAAATAACAGTAATTATTGACATTTCTAGTCCTTGTAACGAGGTTGGGATTTGACTCTTGGTGCTACGTGTAGACCTACACAGTACAGGGGTTGCTAGTGACCTGAAAGGATTCACTGTTCTTGCTACCACTGTTGTAGTGCACTGTCTTATGGCTACACTTCTGGTGAGTCTACATAGCACTGGTATTCTCGACCTTCTGGGACTACTTCTTCTTACTGTAGGCATGGCAGATTCACCAATAGCGGAGGGTGGATTTTCTGGTTCCACTACTGGGGTGACGCTTCTTTCTGTGTTTCTGGCTGGTGAAATATTAAGACAGGTATTACTATGGCCTGATGTACTTGAGTCCAACATTGGGGAAAATCTCCAAGAACAGTGCAAATTTTCTTTTACTCTGTTTCCATAGGTGGAGATGTTCCTGGGTCTGTTTCTCTGTTCCTCAATTTATCAGGGCATATCTTGAGATGGTCTCTGGATACTGCTGTCGAAGTTTCTCCTCCATCTTTACTGATAAGGCAGACTTTCGTGTTGTCAAAGTTTGAAGGTAGGATTGTGAAAGGTTCTGCTTCCCACTGGTCATCAAGTTTGTGTAATCTCCTTTTACTCTTGAGCACTTGTTCACCTGGTGACAAGGGACTTGCAGGAGTATGTTGGTTAAAGTCTCTTTCTTGCTTTTGTCTGGCTTGTGCTAAACTTCTCTCTTCACATTCTTGCACTTGGCGGTACTTTTCTTTTCTCTCAGTTTCCCAATCTGTATCTGGTGAGATATCTTCTTGGGTTAAGACTCCCATGTCTAGATCGACAGGTAGTTGACTGGACCTTCCCCTCATTAAGTATGCTGGCGTACAGTTGGTGGAATTTACTGGGACATGGTTGTATAAGTCTACCAAGTCTGGTAACTTGTCTGGCCATAAGTTCCTTTCGTGTGAAGGCAATGTCTTCAGGAGGTCAATCACTATCTGATTCATTTTCTCACACATTCCATTTGTTTGTGGGTGATACGGAGTTTTTCTGATCTTTTTACATCTGTAAGGTGGCAGAATTCCTGGAATACCTCCGCTTCAAAGGCTGGACCTTGGTCAGTGAACACCTTCTCAGGGTATCTATGGGGTCTACAGAAGTACTGTTGGAAGGCTTGGGCTGCTGTCTTTGCTGTCTGATTCTTGACAGGTACAACCACCAGGAATCTGGAGTAGTGATCCACAATAGTCAAAGCGTAGACATAGCCTGACTGGCTTGGAGTTAATTTCACATGGTCTAAGGCCACCAATTCAAGTGGCTTTTTGGTGACTATGGGCTGTAGGGGAGCCCTTTGGCTGTCACGGTCCTTTCTGCGCAGACTACATGGGCCACACTCACGGCACCACTTTTCGATGGTTTTCCTCATGCTCATCCTCATTTCTCCAGATATAGCGCTATCCTCCCCGTGAGGAAGACAGCACTACTGTGGTACCCGAACTCCTTGGGTGCCACATAACCATCAAGAAAGGAAGCTAGCAGTGGAATTATATAGTGAAATGGAGTGGTCACAAGATGCTGCAGCTGAGTACTCTAGCTCCAAGTTCACAACCAGAAGAGAAGGGGTCCTTAACCCTTTTAGCACCAAATGAAAGAAAATCCACTCCATTTCAAAGTAAACAACAAACATCCTAAAGAGGAGCTATAATATAATAAACGTTGTGACCTTCTGGTCCCAGATCCTACAGCAGCAACATCAGGATGACAGGCTGCCAGGTACACTTGAATTGGCCAAATTATGCGCTATGTATTCTACATTTTTCAGATTTTCAAGTGCAATAATGCAATTCAAATTTAATATATTTCATGTTTACATGCTATAGCGCTACAGAGTGCTTCTTTATTTGTTGGTTTTATATAGAGATGGCTACTCTTAGTAAGCACCTGTACACATCTGATTTCTTTTTGGAAGTGACGGTCAGTCTTTTGATATTTGTGTGCATCAGGATGTGACACACCCGTGACAATATGGTAATTAAAAAAAACTAAAAATTGTGGAATTGCACTTTTTTTGCAATTTCGACTCACTTGGGATTTTTTTCCCAGCTTTCCAGTGCATCACATAATAAAATGAATGGTGTCATTCAAAAGTGCAACACGTTCCACAAAAGACAAACCATTATATGGTTATGTGGACCGAAAAATAAAAAGGTTATGGCTCTTGGAAGAATGGGAGGAAAAGCAAAAAACAAAAAACTGAAATTATCCACGTTGGGAAGGTATTCAATAGTGGGCTGTTCTGGTCTTACTGTTTTATAGTGCTTAGCAATGAACTATGAGTAATATGTTTTCATTCCAAAACTACCATAATAAATGCGATCAGTTTCACTAATGATTAGGGCTGCCACCAGGAACTTCAGGGCCCCATACTGAAGAAGCGATGGCCTGGGGACCACCACGGTGCAGGAAGACTACTGTACACAAGATGAGATGCAAACAACAAAGGGTAGATTTATTGGAAGACAAGGAATGAAGTGGATGAGGAAGATGCAAACAGGGGTATGCAATGGCAAAAGATAATTTACAAGAGTTATATTCTTTAGCTTGTCCGTAAAATAGCACGGTGCTCCAACTGTTACAGACTCAATATATGTTACACAAGTAAATGCAAACAATCAACAAAGAATTATGCTACTCTATGTATAACAACCCTGGCCTTTACTAAGCAGGCCTCACGGCTGCCGTGTTCTGACTATTAAAGCCTACACTAGGCCCTGACGTGCACAAAACAGGAACAAACTCACAGTGTTGTTGGGGACTCAGATCCAGTCCCGGGGGCCCCCAGCAGTCTAGTACGGTGGTGAGCACGGCTCTCTGCCAGCTCCGTGAAATGTGGTCTTCTCCTTGCTTCTGGGTCCTGGAGGTGCTCCTGGAAACTGTAAATCCCTTTCTCGGTATCTTCGTGGCTCCTCGAACTAACACAGGACAGCCACCCTCGCTGCACCCAGAAAAGTCTGTCAAATCTCACAAGTCCACTCCATTACAGGCTGGGGGTCCTCTCTTGCACCTATATCAGGACACAGGTCTCCTCTCTTGCAGCTATCAGCACAAAATTCTCTCTGCAGCAGCCTCAGCTCACACACACAGTTCAGGCTCCACCCCTGCCATCTGCACAGTCCAGTCCATTCATACAGTCTATTGCAGGGGAGAAGCAGAACATTCCATCATGCCAGACATGGGGGTGCAGTCTCTTAAAGGGAACCTGTCACCTCGTTTTTTCCGTATGAGATAAAAATACTGTTAAATAGGGCCTGAGCTGTGCATTGCAATAGTGTATTTTGTGGACCCCGATTCCCCACCTATGCTGCCGAAATACGTTACCAAAGTAGTCGTTTTCGCCTGTCAATCAGGCTGGTCTGGTCAGATGGGCGTGGTGTCTTCCCCCAGATCTTGCTTAGTTTTCCGTTGGTGGCGTAGTGGTGTGCGCATGCCTAAGGTCCCGAATCCACTGCACAGGTGAGTGAAAAGAGCGCGATGTGCGCTATTTCATTGGTGATCGTGGGGGCGGCCATCTTCCTTTGGCCACTTCTGCGCAGAAGCGGCGCTCTGCTGGCCGCGGCTTCAGGAAAATGGCCGCGGGATGCCACGCGTGCGCAGATGGAGATCACGGCGGCCATTTTCCTGAAGCAGAGTTCACATCTCGGCTTCAGGAAAATGGCCGCTGCGATCTCCATCTGCGCACGCGCGGCATCCTGCGGCCATTTTCCTGAAGCCGCGGCCAGCAGAGCGCCGCTTCTGCGCATGCGCGGCCAAAGGAAGATGGCCGCCCCCACCGATCACCAATGAAATAGCGCACATCGCGCTCTTTTCACTCCCCTGTGCAGTGGATTTGGGACCTTGGGCATGCGCACACCACTACGCCACCAACGGAAAACTAAGCAAGATCTGGGGGAAGACACCACGCCCATCTGACCAGACCAGCCTGATTGACAGGCGAAAACGACTACTTTGGTAACGTATTTCGGCAGCATAGGTGGGGAATCGGGGTCCACAAAATACACTATTGCAATGCACAGCTCAGGCCCTATTTAACAGTATTTTTATCTCATACGGAAAAAACGGGGTGACAGGTTCCCTTTAAAGTAACAGTGTGTTCCTTACTGTTCATAACAGCACCACCCTCCTACACTGACAAAATGTTTGGGCCTGCTTGAGACTCCACCCAGCTCCGCCTCCACCCCTTGAACCTTCCACAGTACCACCGGCCACTTTTGGAAAAACTTCACTTCTGCACCACGTCGTCACCAATCACACATTAACCTCTTCACGACCAGAGGTATTTCTATTTTTGCGTTTTCGTTTTTTGCTCCCCTTCTTCCCAGAGCCATAATTCTTTATTTTTCCGTCAATATGGCCATGTGAGGGCTTGTTTTTTATGGGACAAGTTGTACTTTTGAACAACACCATTCGTTTTAACATATCGTGTACTGGAAATGTGAAAAAAATTCTAAGTGCGGTGAAATTGCAAAAAAAAGTGCCATTATGATTCTCCAGGTCATTATGATTTCTTAGACACCAAACTTGTCTAGGTGCTTTTTTACTTAAGTAGTGAAAAAAATTCTACAATTTGGTAAAAAAAAAATGGCACCATTTTCAGAGACCTGTAGCGTCTCCATTTTGCCTGATCTGGGTGAGAGCTTATTTTTTCCCTTCCGAGCTGACGTTTGTATTGATACCATTTTGTTGTAAATACGATCGTTTGCATTTTATTGCAATGTAGAGGTGACCAAAAGTAATTCTGACGTTTTAAATTTTTTTGTCGTTAAGCAGTTTAGCAATTGGGTTACTTCCTTTTTTATGTTGACAGATTGGGCGATTCTGAAACCGGCGATACCAAATATGTGTATATTTGATTTTTTTTGTTTTATTTTGAATGGGGCGAAAGGGGGGTGATTTGAACTTTTATATATATATATTTTTTTAAAAAACTTTTTTTTTTTTTTTTACTTTTTGTATGCTTCAATAGTCTCCATGGGCGCTCATAGCAATCCGGCAATGACAACCATAGAGATCTGCTTCAGACTTTTGGTTGTCATGCTGACCTATCGGTGACCCGCGATCATGTGACTGGGGGCACCAATGGCGGGATTAGCAACGTGCTTCCGATAAGCGCAAGTTAGATACCGCTGTCAGAAATTGACAGCAGCATTTATCTAGTTAACAGCCGCAGGTGGATCGCGATTTCACTCACTGCTGTTGCGGGCACATGTCAGCTGTATATATCAGCTGTCATGTGCCCAGAAAGATGCGGACTCTGGGCCAGAGCCCACCCCAAACAGATGGAGTTCGAAATCGGCGTACTATTACACCCAGTGTCAGAAAGGGGATAACAGTCCCCATCGACACCATATCACATGCATATCCATCAGCTTTTGTTTTTGCCAAAAGATTTTTTAAGCTGCATGTCACCTCCATTCTGCCCCATGTAATTTTCATTCTGCCCCATGTCATCTCCATTCTGCCCCATGTCTCTCCATTCTGCCTCCATCTCTCTCCATACTGCTCACATGTTTCCATTTTGTCCTATGTGTCTCCAAAGTGCCCCATGTTGCTCCATTCTTCCCCCATGTCTCTCCATACTGCCTCCATGTTGTTTCCATTCTGTCCCATGTCTCCATACAGCTCCCATGTCTCCATACAGCCCCCATGTATCTCCATACTGTCCCCATGTCTCCATTTTGCCCCCATGTGTCTCCATTCTATCCCCATGCCATCTCCATTCCTGGCCCCTTGTGGTGCCGATTCTTGGTCCCTTGTGGTGTCCCATTCCTAGCCTGCTGTGTTCTCCCATTCTTGGCCCCTTGTGGTCTTCCATTCCTGGCCCCTTGTGTTCTTCCATTCCTGGCCCCTTGTGTTCTCCCATTCCTAGCCCCATATGTATCCACCCTGCCCCCTTGTGACCCCATCCTGCCCCATGTGTCTCCATCCTGCCCCATGTGTCTCCATCCTGCTCCCACGTCATCTCCATTCTACCCCCAAGTCATCTCCATCCTGCCCCCATGTCATCTCCATCCTGCCTCCATGTCTCTCCATTTTGCCCCATGTCATCTCCATTCTGACCCCATGTCGTCTCCATTCTGCCCACATGTCTCTCCATTTTGCCCCATGTCATCTACATTCTGCCCCCATGTCTCTCCATTTTGCCCCATGTCACCTCCATGCTGCCCTCATGTTTCCATTTTGCCCTATGTGTTTCCAAACTGCCCCATGTCTCTCCAAACTGCCATCATGTCTCTCCATACTGCCCCCATGTCTCCATAGTGCCCCATGTCATCTCTATTCTGCCCCCATGTCGTCTCCATTCTGCCCCAATTGATCTTCTATCCTGCCCCCATAGTGCGGCGTTACAAAAAAAGTTGTCGTCTTCCTTCATCCACCTGAGACACACGCGAGCCGGTGTATAACAGTTACGTCATACGCCGGCGATAAGCACGCCGACTTCAGCTGCTGACCTGTGATTGGCTGGCAGCTGTTAACTTTTACCACGCGGGAAGCATCCGCACGGTAATAGATTTCAACTGAACCAGCAGAATCCTGCCTGGGGCCCGGAGAGCAGAAGAGAGGGGGCCTGTCACCGGGCACTATACTCCAGTAAGAGCAGTAATGCCCTGATGGCGGCCCTGCTAATGATAGAGATACTTAGATGATTATTAACAGCTCAAAATATTTATCAGGCTTTTTTCCATTAGTATCAAAGGCTGAAGTGTTTGCTGACACTTAAGTTCATTATCATAATGAAGAAATTAACAACCTTTTGGTTTGTTGACTTCAGCAATTACCCATAAGATATCAACATTCGGTTAATATTTCTGCTGATTTCCTCTTCAGTGATCAAATAAATAATTGTGCATGAAGGATTAGAATTTAATTGCTAAATGTCATGGGAGATTCTTGTCTTGTGAAAAAAACAGAACTGATTTGTCTAATAGATGCAATTTGGCCAAGGCCTGGTGGTGCCAGCCGCTCATGCCCAGTTCCTCAGATCCCCACTCAGTAAAGTGGGTTTTACTCAGCTAACATCAGTAAGGCTGCCGTCACACTAGCAGTATTTGGTCAGTATTTTACCTCAGTATTTGTAAGCCAAAACCAGGAGTGGGTGATAAATACAGAAGTGGTGCATATGTTTCTATTATACTTTTCCTCTGATTGTTCCACTCCTGGTTTTAGCTTACACATACTGATGTAAAATACTGACCAAATACTGCTAGTGTGACGGCAGCCTTACACAACATGGATGTAAACTTGGGTAATCCACAATGCTGCCCTGGGCTCTATAATTGGGGATCGGTGATGTCACTTCTTCATACCACCTATGTTCCCAAATATATCAAGTATCTAATATTTTGGCTCATCATATCCTACTTTTCGGCTATATCACAAAACTGGTTGCCATGTCACTAATCATCACATTTACTTTAATGATCTCTTTTTGCTTTTTCCATATACCTCTGGAAGAAAATCTGAAAAAAAAAAACAAATAAAACATTTTATTACACCCAATATTAATTTTGCGAGAGATATAAAGTGATTATCAAAACTGTTTGCCAGCTCTCCACAAAAGCAACAAGATGTCACCCTTCCCTAAAGTTATAACATCACCCTTACACAATATGAAACTATTTATAGAGCCTTATTACTTTTTTTTTGCAGATTTTGAAGAATTTTTTTATTTTACTGTTTCCAGTCACATCACTTTATCCTCATGCTGGTACTTTTTACTATATCAAATGTACACAAGGTCAGAGTTGCACTTGAGCCTGTATCTTCTGGGGTGAAATGAGCTCTTTGCAACAATAACAAAAAAAGTTTATATTATAAATTGCAGTTAGATTTTTGGGCTTTCTCTTAGGAGGTTAACCTCAAAATTGAAAGTTGAAGTTATGCAAGAGATTTTTAATCGTCCTTGATGTTTATTATCCTACAACATTTTGTCAATGATCCTGAAACATTCAGAGTTTCCCTGCAGAGATAGCAGCGCAGTATGTGAGCATGTGCCATAGGCTGCGACAAAGACAACCATGATATGCCATGGACCTCCTTAGCTCCCACCCTGTACCTCATCCATCATTCCTACAGTCCCCACCCATTATCCCAAACTCCCTATTCCCCACTGTACACGTGCTTTGGCAAAATTAATGTTTATTTTGTACTGCCAATAAAGCTTATTTGAATTTGAAAAAAAAAAGTTCAAGTCCTCTTTCTCTCTGAAGAGGCAATGAGGCAATTTGCATTTCCCAGAGGAGTATTCCACAGCAAATACCTTGAGTATGTCACGCTCCCCAAGGAGAAGTCTTAGACCCCAGTCCAGAGCTTCTCACCTAACCAAATCAGATCTCATACTTTGCACTGGTGAGGAGCAATAGCCCGAAACACCATGTCTGCGAATTGAGATACTGATTTGGCTTTTATCCTAAGTCATATTGCACGACTCGTTAAAGGGTTGATTGTGACTTGTAGGATCGCTACTTCCAACAGGTGGCGCTATATAGAGTTCAAGTCCTCTTTCTCTCTGAAGAGGCAATTTGCCTGCAGAGAACAAAGTTGTAAACTTCTGATGATCAGTTCTAACTTCTGGTGGTGGCCAATTGAAGCCCTACACCTTATTAACCCCTTAGAGACAGAGACAATTTGATACTTAATGACCAAGCCAATTTTTACAATTCTGACCACTGTCACTTTATGAAGTTATAGCTCTAGAACGCTTCAACGGATCCCACTGATTCTGAGTTTGTTTTTTCGTAACATATTGTACTTTGTGTTAGGGATTAAATTTATTTGATATAACTTGCATTTATTTATGAAAAAAATGAAAATTTGGCAAAAATGTTGAAAATTTAGCAATTTTCAAACTTTTAATTTTTGTACTCTTAAATCAGAGAGTCATGTCACACTAAATAGTTAATAAATAACATTTACAACATGTCAACTTTACATCAACACAATTTTGGAAAAATCATTTTTTGTTAGGACGCTATAAGAGTTAAAAGTTGGCCATCTATCTCTCATTTTTCCAACAAAATTTAAATAACCATTTTTTAGGGACCACCTCAAATTTGAAGTGACTTTGGGGGGTCAATATATCAGAAAATACCTGAAAGTGACACCTTTCTAAAAACGGCACCCCTCAAAGTGTGCAAAATCACATTCAATAAGTTTATTAACCCTTCAGGTGCTTCACGAGAACTAAAGCAATGTGGAATGAAAAAATGAACATTTTACTTTTTTCACCAAAAATTTACTTTGGAACATTTTTTTTTATTTTCCCAAGGGTATCAGGAGAAAATGGACCACAAAATTTGTTGTGCCATTTCTCCTGAGTACACCAATATCTCTTGTGTGGGGGAAAGCAAATGTTTGGGCTCATGGCAGGGCTCAGAAGGGAGAGCACCATTTGAAAGCAAAATTGGCTGGAATCAATGGTGGCGCCATGTCGCATTTGGAGACCCCCTGATGTACCTAAAAATCCCAACCTTAATCATAACCCTAACCACAACCCTAACCCCAACACACCCCTAACCCTAATCCCAACCCTAACCGTAATCCCAACCCTAGCCATAACCCTAGCCCAACCCTAACTTTAGCCCAACCCCAAATTTAACCCAACCCTAACCCCAACCCTAACTTTAGCCAGACCCTAACATTAGCCCAACCCTAACCCTAGCCCTAACCCTCACTCCAACCCTAACCCTAGCACAACACTAACCCTAACTTTAGCCCAACTCTAACCCTAATGGTAAAATGAAATACATTTTTTAATTTTATTATTTTTACCTAGGGGGGGTGATAAAGGGGGATTTTTTTTACTACTTTTTTATTTTGATCACTGTGATAATTTCCTATTGTTGACGGGTGCCGGATGGCAGACCTCGACGGGTGCACTGCGCATGCGCCCACGATTTTATTCCTGGATGAAGATGCCACCGGCAGGCAGACTACCCAGGGTAATACCAGGACACCGGAGGTACGAGGGGGATCGGGGGACCCCATTTCTCTCTCGTCTGATGTGCGATCACATCAGAGGAGAGAGAAATTAAATGGGAAATCGGACATTTTCTTTTTTTGCGGTCGCTGTTATTCCGTTAATAACGGCGATTGCAACACTGGGTCAGTAAAAACCCACCCGAATCATGTTCTCAGGGGTCTTGGCTACCCCTGGTAGCTGAGACCTTGGAGAATTTCTGACGCTGGGGGGCGCTATACCCTTATTTCTCAGCGCCATTAAAAAGCGGCGCTGAGGAATAAGTACCCTTAACTGCCGCCGTTAAAGGCGTATCAGCTGTTGTTAAGGGGTTAAAGGGGTGGAGATTAGCAAATTGTTGTCCTACAGCATAAAGGTCATACATGAGAGGTTTCTCTGCAGCTGCTTGTCTCACAGTCACTCATAGGAAAGTGAAGCACAGGAGGCAGACAATGTTGAGCTAATGTGATGCACAGAGATGATTTCTTTAGATAATAAAAACTGAGAAGTGTTTGTTATAAGAAACAAAATACAATGCTTAATAAATAAAGGGGACACTTAAACAACTCAATGTAACTCCAAGTCAATCACATTACTGTGAAATCAGGCCCAGACTAGCATTTTGTCGAGGAGGGCATATGCCTGGTGAGCCAGTGGCGCTGAACTACAAAGTGGGCAGCTGGCCATTTAAAACTTTTGAATAAAGCCACTATGTGCGTGCTGTCTCGCTTGCCCGCACTGACAAGTCTCTGCAACAGTCGCATTTATCAGTGCGGGTAAGCGAGATTGCACGCACACAGGGGCTTTATTCAAAAGGCTTTTTCTGCTCACCAGTGCCAGGGTAATTCGGGATCTACTCCTCTGCATGTCTTACGCTGCACGTGCTGCAGCTCCTCATCCCAAGATAGAAAGATTTATGTATATACAGCAGTCGCAGTTTTACCTGTATCATGTTTATATAATATATAGTTGATTCTGCTACTGCTGTATATATGTTATGCAGGTGATACTGTATCACCTATACTGTACAGACCAAAAGTTTGGACACATCTTCTCATTTAAAGATTTTTCTGTATTTTCAGGACTATGAAAATTGTACATTCACACTGAAGGCATCAAAACTATGAATTAACACATGTGGAATTATATACTTAACAAAAAAATGTGAAACAACTGAAATTATGTCTTATATTCTAGGTTCTTCAAAGTAGCCACCTTTTGTTTGATGACTGCTTTGCACCCACTTGGCATTCTCTTGATGAGCTTCAAGAGGTAGTTTTGATGCCTTCAGTGTGAATGTACAATTTTCATAGTCATGAAAATACAGAAAAATCTTTAAATGAGAAGGTGTGTCCAAACTATTGGTCTGTACTGTATATTGAATATACAGCAGCAGTATCATCTATATACTGTATATACAGCAGTATCACCTATATATTGTACATATATGAGGTAAATATAAGTATATGCTCTAATTAAGTATATGAGTGCATGTATATACAGTTGAAACCATAAGTTTACATACACTTTATAAAAAGACTTTGCACTAAGTAATAAAAATGCCTTAAAACATTCTCTCTCTCATTATTCTGGCATTTGGCAAATATTAATAATTATGGTAATCAGTGTCGTCTCTAGATTTTCGTGGGCCCTGGGCAAAAGAGTCTCAGTGGGCCTCTTAACCACATACCACAATTCATGATGCACAGATTTGACAGAGAAATATGGGTATAGTACAGTGCCAATGATTTCACTTACTACCTACATTACATGAGAGATATCTATTGTAAATTCTTCAATAGCTCAGAAACCGGACAGTATAGTCCTCCATACAGTATTATGAGCACCATATAGTGCTCCATACAGAATAATGACCCCCATATATTGCTCCATACAGAATAATGGATGCCATACAATGCTCCATACACTATAATGAGCCACATATAATGCTCTATACAGTATAATGAGCCCATATAATGTTCCATACAGTATAATGACCCACATATATTTCTCCATACAGTATTATGGGCACCATATATTGTTTCATACAGAATAATGGGTCCCATATAATGCTCCATACAGTATAATGAGCCACATATATTGCTCCATACAGAATAATGGACACCATATAATGCTCTATACAGCATCATGAGCCACATATATTGCTCCATACAGTATATAATAGACCCCATATATTGCTCCATACAGTATAATGAGACCCATATATTGCTCCATACTGTATAATGGGCTCCATTTAATGCTGCATAAATAATAATGAGCCCCGCATATTGCTTCATACATAATGGGTCTCATATAATGTTCCATACAGTATACGATAGGCTCCATATAATGCTCCAGTATATGATGGGCTCCATATATTGCTCCATATATAATGGGCCGCTGCTCTGCTCTGGACTCCTCAGCGTTACCATCTTCTGGCTCTCTGCACTGTGACTGCTCAGGCAGAGGGCGCACAGACGTGATGTCATTGCACCCTCTGACCTCATCATCACAGTCAGAATACGTAGCAGTGTCGGAGTTGGGTGAGGTAAGTATCGCAAGTGCCAGTGCACTGAGCAAGCAAGGATGGCCCATTTGTGGACACCGGCACTGGCACAGACATCGGGCCCACATAGCGCATCGGTGTTCCTGACAGTGAGTGGGCCCCCACCTGCTCAGGGCACCAGCACTTGCCTGGGTGCTGATGACGGCCCTGATGGTAATCCTAATTAACCTAAAATGGGAAAGGCTTATTCTGATTTCATGTCAGATATTGAGACAAACATGCATATGTGTCTTTTTATATAGTGTATGTAAACTTCTGGTTTCAACTTTATGAAAATAAGCAGCACTCCAATTAATTGTGGAAAAAGTGGAGGACTCTTTATTAGCCCATGTTGCAATGTTTCAGATCCGTAACAGAACATTTCGCTGCTATGGATTTGAAATGTTACCACATGGGCTAATAAAGAATCCTCCACTTTTCTCTTATTTAATCAGTGTGCTGATTATTTTCTTTTTATAAATCCCTTTTTGTGTCCCAAAAGCATTTTACCCACTGCTTAATATTTGGTGGTGGTCAGTTATGACACATATATCGGGGCCGAAGTCACCAGGCAGCGCACGCGGGCAAGTGCCGGGGGAACAAATGGTGGATCCACAAGCCGTTGAGGACACAGCATGCTATGGGGCTCGTGAGTCTTGAGGGCCCGTTGCCAGAGCCGATACAGTTAAAAACTGATGAGTGAGAGCTGTCCCCTGATGCTCCCTCTCCCATCATTCCCCCTCTGTGCCTGAGCTCAGCGCAGAGGGCGCAATTACAGCACTACAGCGCATCCTCTGTGCCAAGCAGTGCAGAGAGTCAAAAGCTGCTGAGGAGACATCGCCAAGGAATGGGGAAAAGTGAATATTCCATTTTATATTTTTTATGTGTGGAGCATTATATAGGGCTCATTATACTGTATGGAGTTATATATGGTGCCCATTATACTCTATGAATAAAATATATGGGGCCAATTATACTGTATGCATTAATATCATTAATATATGGGGCCCAAATACTGCATGGAGTAATATATGGGCCCCATAATACTGTATGGAGCATTATGTGGACCCATTATACTGTATGGAGGAATATGTCGGGCCCATTATACTGTATGGACCACTATATAGGGCTCAAAATACTGTATGGAGGACTATGGGGTGCTCATAATAATACTTTACAGAGAACTGGGGTGCCCATAAAACCGGATACGGAGGGTTATGTGGTGCCCATAATATTATTTGGAGGACTATGTGGTGCCCGTAATACTGTATGCAGGCCTATGTAGTGCACATAATACTGTGTGGAGGGCTATGCTGTCCGGTCTAAAATGAAAAGTCTGCAGTCGCTTTATGTGACTACAGACTCTTAAATGCCCCTAGCGAGCACACTGTGTGCTGTGAGGATTTGCCAGTTTCTGAGCTATTGTAGAATCATATCATGTAAGGAGTAAGTGAATTCTTTGGCATTGTACTATGTCTATATTTCTCTGCCGTATTTGGGCATTATATGTAAGTATCTGTTATTTTCATCCAGAAAAGTGTGATGATTTTGTTCTCAGTTAGTTGTCATCTGTGTGCAGTAAGTTGTTTTTTTTCAGCAGCTATTAATCAATTACAGGATCATTTACAGTTCCCTATGTTACAGAGCTATAATGTACCTGTAAATATTGGATGCTATACTGTTATTCAATTTTTTTCTTGCCCCCATACACTTGAATGGGTAAGTCTCATACAATTACCGAGTTAAATCGCAGCATGATACTAGTTTTTCTCATACTGAATTTGAGAAAAAAAGGTTTATCTGCACTGCCACATTGCATAACATCGGTCAGTGTGCTATCTGATAAAAAAAATTGCTCACGCCTGATTTATATGCTTGTTTGCACGAGCCCTTGGCAGCATTGGACTACTGGATTGTCATTATTGGTTTATTATTTTCTACATTCCTATGGGCAAATAAAAATAAATCTTGAAAACCTGTTTAAATAAGTTAATTTGATTTTCCACTTTGATTTTGAGTATTCTTCCAAATCCTGACCTCCATGGGATATTCATTTTGCTTTACATTGATCATTTTTATGTTTAATTGTTCTCAACACATTCCACTATGCAATGAATAAAGATTTGCAACTGGAATATTTCATTCAGAGATATCTAGGATGTAGGATTTTAGTGTTCCCTTTATTTTTTTGAGCAGTGTAGAAGCAAAGAAAAGGAGTAGATTAAGGGAGGAATTTCTGATATTTCTTTTAATTTGAGGACAAGTCCTGCATTTAGTGTTCCTAAAGACTCTTTTCAGAGGCCAGCCACCTGAAGGACAATTGCACCAAAACAAGAGAACTGGATACCATAGATAGAAGTCAGCCATTTCTTACTGTGATTTACTTTATTTTACCAAAATCAATTTCTTCTATACTTAGAGTTTCTTTTAAATAACATTGTGCAATGCTGGACGAATTAATGTATTACACAAGCGACAACCAGCTGAAGCCAGACTTTTTAAATGTTCACTTTCTTGGACTGACAGATATATCCTTTTTGGAAGGCTAAACATTTCCACGAGTCAACTCTCGAACAAGACATTATTTTGCTATCTTTAACATGTATTGTTGGGCAGCGTGAACTTCCCACTATAAACCTTTGCTATTCATTTAAAAACAACAGTCTGTTAGCACGTTTTGTTACTACAAACACATTGATTATATCTGGCAAGAACTGAATGCATTTCATGTGGTACATCTATTTCCAAACATTACAAAGTTTACAGCTTTTAGTTTTTCCCTGTCCATTTGATGCATTTTTAGATAATCTAGATATTTTGTAACAACATAACAAAAAAGGTCACAAAAGTCACACTACCACCAACTCCTAGTTTAAAAATATAAATTAAAAAACACAGAGAAGCCAAAGGGTAACAATGTTTTCAACTTTTGAATTTCAGGCTCTGTTTCTCACCATCCACTACTGCTTCGAACTTGATATTTTGCCTAGACGTCCACCCCTTGGATTTTGAATGGATGGACGTACATCATTTCATATTCTTCAACTGTCATGACACTGACATGATGCAGTTTGGGAATTTTCTTGGCTGAGAGACGGCTATCGATGAGCTACATGATGCTGTTTCTCTTTTCTTGGTAAATCTTCATGGATGACGGTCTATAAAATGATGGCAGTCTCATGATCAAAGCAATACTGCATGGTGACATATGGAGAATGAAATTCAAAAGTTCTAAACTTTGTTACCCTTTTGTTCGTCAGTGTAACATGTTTGCATCCACTGTTCATGATTGAGGAAAACACCAAGAAAGGCAGGACAAAGCCTTCTACCCACCTCTCGTCACCTTAGATGAATATTTTGGTAATTCACAGCTTCAAATGTCCAAATTATTTCAGCTTCATTTGTATATTGATTAAGACACTGATTTCTCAGTAAGGGAGGAACGGACTGGCCAGCTAAAGGTAAGGATGGATTTAGTTTGGCAAGAGCTAGTAAAATTTCCTTGACATTACTTGAGTTTATTTGTGAAAAATACGGAAATTTGGAGAAAATTTTGAAAATTTAGCAATTTTCCAACTTTGAATTTTCATGTCCTTAAATCACAGAGATATGTCACACAAAATACTTAATAAGTAAAATTTCCCACATGTCTACTTTACATCAGCACAATTTTGTAACCAAATATTTTTTGTGTTAGGGAGTTATAAGGGTTAAAAGTTGACCAGCAATTTCTCATTTTTACAACACCATTTTTTTTTTAGGGACCACATCACATTTGAAGTCACTTTGAGGGGTGTATACGATAGAAAATATCCAAGTGTGACACCATTCTAAAAACTGCACCCCTCAAGGTGCTCAAAATCACAATCAAGAAGTTTATTAACCCTTCAGGTGTTTCACAGGAATTTTTGGAATGTTTAAAAAAAAGCTCAGAAGGGAAGGAGCGCCATTTGACTTTTCAATGCAGAATTGGAAGGGAAGGAAGGAGCGCTCCTGATTGCGCTGAAACCCCATATGTGGGGGTAAACCACTGTTTGGGCACATGGCAGAGCTCGGAAGGGAAGGAGCGCCATTTGACTTTTCAATGCAAAATTGGCTGGAATTGAGATGGGACGCCACAGAAGTTTATAATATATAAAAATAAAAATCTTATTTTTTCACAAAAATGATTTTTCACCAATTTTTTATTTTACCAAGGGTAACAGGAGAAATTAAACCCCAAACGATGTTGTGCAACTTGTCCTGAGTACGCTGATACCCCATATGTGGAGGTAAACCACTGTTTGGGCACATGGCAGAGCTCAGAAGGGAAGGAGCGCCATTCGACTTTTCAATGCAGAATTGGCTGGAATTGAGATCGGACACCATGTCTCGTTTGGAGAGCCCCTGATGTGCCTAAACAGTGGAAACCCCCAAAAGTGACCCCATTTTGGAAAGTAGACCCCCTAAAGAACTTATCTAGATGTGTGGTGAGCACTTTGAACCCCCAAGTGCTTCACAGAAGTTTATGATGTAGAGCCGTAAAAATAAAAAATCTTATTTTTTTCACAAAAATGATTTTTCGCCCCCAATTCGTCCCCTAGGACGTATAGTATCTCCATAACTCCCTATGGAATTATGTTTCCAGAATGTTCTATGGAAGTGTGAATATTTTTCATTTTTCCTTCCTTACATCCATGGTTTTACAACAACTCTGGGTTGATGGCCAAAATACATTGCCCCCAGTCCACAAGATTCTTTCTCCAGGGCGGTAGTCCTACTGCCCTCATGATGCTCACTGTCTCCTAGATTTTGGTTGACCCACAGATTCATCATCTTGGGTCACCACTGGTAAATACCATAAAATAATTTACTTTAGTGATTTTGGAACTAAAAGGTGTAGAAAAGGTTACTAAAGAGTCAGAATGATGTTTTTATGTTTATTTCAGTTTTTTTGTTTTTATAAAGCATTTATTTTTTAATATATTTTTTAGATTTCAATTTTATTTCAATAAATGCATTTTGAACTTTAACCTTGTCATAGTCTCTGGCATATAGCCTATCACTAACGATTGCGCCCTCTTGTAAAAATGCAGAGTCATCAGAGCAAGTGCGTCTGCCTTTTGCAAATTCTCTGTACGAAATTACATCAATGGTGTATTTTGTGTGAAAACTAGTGGATTAGAAAATGGTGTTACCAATGTTTTCTTTAGTAAACAGAGTTATGGTAACCTAACCAGTTAATGGATATCCTGCTACAGTAATTTCCAAAAATGAGATTATATTTGTGGGGTGGTTGCATACAAACCGGATATTGTAATTGTTTGAATTTAGATAGGTAATGAAATCTGGCACTGCTGACATATCACCAGTCCATACCAGAAGGACATCATCCACATATCAGCCATACTAGGCTATATTAGAAAAAAAAGGGTTTTGGATATATTTGGTGGAGGTGTCTCAAATAATAAGTGTCTCCCAGCCGTTGGCTGGGGGCACTTTAGGTTGGTGCGCTCTGTCTTTTTAAGAAGGAGGGAGCTTGCGCCCCCTAAGCACAGTGCCTGGGTATCTACAAGCCCTGCAGACCCCAGGCAGCAGCAGGAGTAGGAGGCGCAGGACAGGGGCAGAGGTGGTGAGTCGGCGTCCCTGCTGGGGAAGGAAGCGTGCAGGGATGCCAGTGCTATACAATTCCTGTAGAGATATAAATGATATTGTATGGTTCTAATTGCAAGAGAATGTGGAATGACTGAATATAAATTGATAACATCACATGTCATAAACTGAAAATCTTTATGTCATTGAAATTTATCAAAAACCTCTAAGACAAATGAAGTGTCTTTTAAATATCCAGGAATTCTTACTGTTACAGGTTGGAGATACACATCGGGTGGGTTCAAAACACTCTGCTCAAGTATGTGGAGAAAAAAATGATACCACGTGGACTATGCATTAAAAAGCTTCCAACGTTTGTTTTTTCAGATGAATTTATGTCAGAATAGAACACCATTCTATCGCATGATTGATGAAATCTGTCTTGTGGTTGTTCAATCTTTATTTTCAGTTTTGAGGTAATGATATGCTTGTGCCCTGGGGCAGGGCTGTGGGGGTCTTCATGTGGTACTCTGATTATATATTCATAATGAGGGACAAGAGGAAGAATTTTCTCTGTTAGAGACTCATCTTCAGAGTGTTGTAATTTTACCTACAACAATTTTGTTCTCAATCCAGATTGAGGTTCTGGCAAGGAGACTCAATTTTGTTCCTGGTCAGAACTTCAATCTATTTTATTCAATCACAAATGTAATTACCGTATTTTTCTGACCATAAGACGCATTTTTTTCCTCCAAATTTGGGAGGAAAGTGAGGGTGCGTCTTATGGTAGGGATGTAGCATGTGGGGAGGGGGGCAGCAGCGAGTGGGATCGCAATGATATCCCACTTCAGGAGGCAGAAAAATGTCCCCACTGCCGGGAATCAGCGCTAGGGAAACCATATGGTCCCGATGATTAAGTGCAGTGAATATTCATTAGCTACTCCCCGCCCACCTATCAGCTGAGCAGTGAGCCAGGAGCAGCAAATGAATACTGCACTTAAGCAGGGACACACATGGTTTCCTCAGCGCTGATTCCTGCAGCAGCTGGGGAGATCCGTGTGTCTGGGGGAGGAGGAGGCAGCAGCAGCAGGGTCCGGGGGAGAGGAGATCGCTGCCTACCTTCCTGGGCTGGACGCTGAGTGCTGTGCAGTATGCACAAGGAGGACCTGTGATGATGTCAGAAGTGGGCGGGCTGGAGCATCACATGGCAGCACAGAGCCCTCCCTCTTCTTGACATCATCACAGGTCCTTCAGACTCCAACACTAGAATCTGCAGGCTTCCATTACCTGTGCTTTGGAAAGGCAACAAGAGGGAGGGCTCTGTGTGCAGTCATGGAATGCTTTTACCTCACCACAGTGTGGCTGGCTGCCACAATTAAGAGGTTAGTATTTCCAAAACACAATAAAGCACTCTGCCACTCCTTTAGTGAACTATAACTCCCAGCATGTCATAGGATCTGCAGGACATGCTGGGAGTTATAGTTCTCCCATGGGATTTTAAAGCAGCACTCCAGTGTTATTTTGCAGTGCTGGAGTGGTGCTTTCAATATAAGCCCTGTGCCCCCATTCATATACTCACCCTCCAGCATCTTCACATAGTACTTTACAGCCACCACACTGGTCCCGCAGCTTCCAACATAATAACATACTATAATATGTGGTGTTATTATATATAATAGTATGTTATTAAATATTTTACCACATTTTTTTGCTTCAAATATTTTTTTCCCTATTTTCCACCTCTAAAACCTGGGTGCGCCTTATAGTCCGGTGCGTCTTATAGTCTGAAAAATACGGTAAGTTTACCATATTTTCAACTGTAAAGATACATTTTATTTCTGACACAGGTTCTGAAGCTACTACCAATGAGTCTGCACAATATCATGTTAGTGTTCCTGGGTCTCTCTCGTTCAGTGAGCAACGTGCCATCTTTACATTGCAACAATTGCGGGGTGAAAATGATAATATATTATAAGCTACAGATCAAGATATAAAATTCATATAAAAATCCTTCTTATTATCCTCTTCAATCTAGGGTACCTGTTCATGATATATTTTAATCTCTGGTCAAGAGAGACCTAAAAATACTTCACAATCATATGTAAATTAACAAAAATCTCAATCTAATAAAGCCGGTGGCGTGGTGGTGTTAGATACCTTGCTATATGTAAAGCAGGTTAAATCCATTTTACATGACACCTACACATATAGGCCATTGATATCAGATCCCACTCTGTATTTTGAATCTACATTATCCAAATGTCTAGATGAGGGAGTATTGTTGGGAGTGTGTATTACCCGATCATCCAGTTATTCTGATATTACATTGATTGTCTAAGAATTATAAAGAAATTTTTCACTCTCCATTACATCCCATTATTATTTTCATCGGACCCCTTTATGAAAGTTTATGTGAGTGTCTTGATGAAAATGTTTAACCTCTAATAGTAAGAATTCTTGGATATTTAAAAGACACTTCCTTTGTCTTGGAGGTTTTTGACACATTTCAATGGCATACAGATTTTCAATTTATGACTTGTGATGTCATCAACTTATATTGAGTTATTCCATAATCTCTTGCTAATCTAGTTGCTTTTCATCTGAACTCATACAATGTATTATGGTAGCTCTTGAATATTTTCTTAATCATAATTTCTTTATGTTTGATTCTGATTTTTTCTTTCAGATTAAAGGTGCCCCAATGGGTTCAAACTTCTCCCCATCTTTAGCCATCCTTTATATGGCATGATGGGAGAAAATATTAAATTTTTATATCCAAAACCCATTTTCTTCTAATATAGCCTGGTATGGCTATAGATGATGTCCTACTGGTATGAACTGATGATGTGTCAGCAGGGCCAGATTTAATTACCTATCTAAATTCAAACAATTACAATCTTTGGTTTGTTTGCAACCACCCCACAAATGTAGTCTAATTTTTAGACATTACTTTAGCAGGAAATCCATTAATCCATTAACTGGTCAGGTTTCCACGTATGTTTAGAAAATAATACAGTTAGGGTACCGTTACACAAAACGATTTACCAACGATCACGACCAGCGATACGACCTGGCCGTGATCTATATCAACATACGGAAAAAAGGAGTCCAAATGCTGTCACTTATATTTTTGATAAAAGGTAAATATTTTATTGTGCTAGCAAGTTTTTTAGGTTATAAACCTGATGAAACAATAGATAAAATCATAGTATGACAAAGGTACGGGTAACAAACTACCCCACACAATACCAACAATTGTACAGCTGAAGGTTGCAGGTTCACTATTCAATTAGAAACAACAATGGTGGTATATTACCACAGTAACACTCTCAGTCTTTGAAAGGCTTATTTCAGAGTACATATAAATAAACAGTCACTGACTGCACCTTACCCATGTATGCCGTGGTATATATGTGGAGTATGGCAGCCCCTACACGTGTTTCGCGTAGGCTTCTTCCGGGGGCCGTACTGTGTGTGTCCACTACTTTAGATTTTATAGGTCCTTGGCACCTGAGGCTAATAATGGAACCCCATAGACGGCGCATGCGCACGTGACGTCAGCGCCGGAACTAGCGTCACAGCGGGCACTCCAGGACCGGCGAGAGGTCAGGGAGCCATAACCATGGCAACCCCGACTCAAACACACAGCCCAATGGACGCCGGCTACGACGCACCGCTACACCGACGTCACGGTCATGCGCACAGGGTCCAGTGCTTGTAAGAACTAGACGGGAGCAGCTAATGAACTACATCAGTGTAAGTGAATATAAAGTGACAATGTGCAAACGATATCTCATATTGTACGATCTCATATATCCCTGCCACTGCAAGCAATATATGATAAAGTTAATAAAGTGCATACAGATATATTAAAAACAACAAAAAATTATAAAGACAATACTGCCAAAGAAAAAAGTGCAAATAGTGCCCCATATTGTGCAATCTTATATATCCTTCCCACTACAAGCAGTATAGGATACAGTTCTATAAAGTGCAAATATGCATATTTAAAACAGCAATAGAAAAACAAAATTACTATTCTCCCTAAAGAAATCACAGTACATTAATATATGACAATGTATAAACAAATTATTATAATGCCTAATAGGAGAGTCCATAGGCTTCAATGCAGAACACCACAGTGTAGAAAGTGGACGAAGTAGCTCCCGTTCTCGTAGACCCATCAGGTGCTCAAGTCTCCACAATTCAATAGACACGTCCCGTAAAAATAAACTAAAATACAAATAATTAATATAAAAACATAATTAGAATAAAGATAAAAACGGACACACAAACACAAATTGAATGGGACCTAAATCAAGATATAGTACTAGTATTATAGAAAAGGGGCAAAGCTAATCTGCTCATTTAGTCCATATGGGACCAGTGTATTGAGGACCGAAATCCATCTGCATTCATGCTGGAAAAGGATGCGTTTGATGTTGCCTCCTCTGATACCCGTATGGACCTTATCTATGCCGCATATTCTTAGGTCATTAGGGTTACAATTATGTTTTTCCCTAAAATGCCTAGGGATAGTTTTTAAATTTTCCACTTCTTTTTCCTCCCTTGCGGCTATGATCTCCCTCACATGTTCACGGGTCCTTATGCGCAACTCCCTGGTTGTCAGGCCTATGTAAATGAGTTCACATGTACATTTTGCGTAATAAATTACGAATGTGCTCTTACACGAGATGTATTCCCTAATTTTAAATTCTTGTGCCCCATCAGAGGAAACAAATGATGTAGCTCTTTGGTGATTTTTACATGCTAAACACTCATTGCACGGAAAAAACCCAACCCTAGATGTTTTATTTCCAAAAATCCCGGGAGATTTTGCCACGTAGTGGCTGTTCACCAGTATATCGCGAAGATTTTTACTACGTCTGGCCGTCATTAGTGGTCTTACCGGAAGGTGCTGATTTAGGGTAGGGTCCGTTGTCAGGATCCCCCAATGTTTTGATAGGATAGATCTAATATCCTCCCAATTTGAGTTAAAGGTGGAAATAAATCTCGTCACTCCTTGTTGATCCATTTTTCCACTCCTATCTCTGGACGCATGATGTCCACTATCCTGTGATAGCAATGAGGTCCTGTCAGTGTGTTTAGCTCTTTTATAACCTTTTTTGATACAGCGTCTGCTGTATCCACGCTCCCTAAATCTCTCCCCAAGGTCCAACGCTTGGCGCTCAAAACCCTCATCAGAAGTGCATATTCTCCTCATGCGTAAAAATTGTCCTACAGGTACAGCCCTGATGGTAGATCCAGTATGTGCCGAAGATGCATGCAATAGGGCATTTACAGATGTCTCCTTGCAATATACATCCATACCAAGACCACCATCAGGCTGCACCTGTATCCTAAGATCCAAAAAGGAGATTTCAGTACGATGACATGTATATGTGAGTCTGATGTTGTAGTTGTTGCGGTTCAACCTGGAAACAAATAAATCCAAATCAGATACCGATCCTTCCCAAATAAAAAAGATATCGTCTATGAAGCGGTACCAACCTAGGATTTGGGGGGCGGCATGTGCGTCATCAGAAAAAATTTCTCTTTCCCATAATCCCAAAAACAAATTAGCATACGAGGGCGCACATGCCGCCCCCATCGCGGTACCACGCTTCTGCAGAAAAAATCGGTCTTTAAATGTAAAAAAGTTGTGTTCCAGGATGAACCGCAACAAGTCCAACACCAGCTCTCTGACGTCTGGATCAAGATTACTAGATTCTAAGTAGAAGCTTGCAGCCCTCATGCCATCCTCATGATCAATGCACGTGTACAGTGTTTCCACATCTGCCGTCACGAGGAGCATGTTGGGCTCAATATGCATCCCATCCAGACGTCTCAGGACGTCCGTAGTGTCCCTGACATAAGAGGGCAACGTCTCCACCTGTGACCTAAGGTAATGATCAATATATTTACAGAGTTGTTCGTTAAGCCCTCCTATGCCAGAGACAATAGGACGCCCTGGAGGATTCTGAGCGTCTTTATGGACCTTGGGGAGAAGATAAAATGTGGGTATACGTGGAAATTCAACGGTCAAACCATCACGAAGTTTTTTTGTAATGACCCCTCTCTCAAACGCCATTTCCAAGATATTGTCCACCCGCATCCGGAAAATCTCAACTGGATTTTCTTTTAACATAGTATAGGTCTCTCTGTCCCTCAGCTGTCTAAACACCTCTTTTTCGTATTTCTCAACCGGCCAAACCACCACATTTCCCCCCTTGTCCGCCGGTTTAATCACTACATCATTTCTCTCCTGCAATTGTTTGAGGGCCTGTATTTGGTTGAAGGTAAGATTATTGTTTTTCCTACATCTCCCCAGCTTTTTCAGGTCCTCTGTTACTAATTTAGTAAATATTTCCACCTGTGGCACCAATGACAAGGGAGGAAATGTGGTGGACTTAGGAGTAATCGGCGGTGGAGAAATACCTGTCAAATCCTGAAGCGACTCTGCCTCCAGTTCCTCCAGAATATTCAAAGTTTCTTGTTCATTAGTTGGAGGTGATTCCAAATCAGACCCACGTTTAGCATGTAGCCGTTTTAATACCAGTTTCCTTGAAAATAAATTCAAGTCTTTCAAGACTGTAAAAAAATCAAAAGAGTTAGTGGGTACAAAAGAAAGGCCTAGTTGTAAAACAGAGATTTGATCCTTAGTCAGAGGTTCTGATGATAAATTCAATACCTCTAAATTATTAGTTTTAGCCTTTTTCTCTCTCTGTGGGGAGTTGAATGCTTTTCTTTTATTATACGACTTTCCACTCCTCAGCCAGTTCTCCCTTGGAGGCTCTCTCCTCTCCACTGTGGGTCTCCCCATCTCTCCATTATGACTTTTATCCTCGTTAGATGAAACCGAGGAGAAGGATACTGATCTCCCTCGTACCTGTGGGTTCAGATTCTGAGTATTTCTCCTCCATTTATATATCCTATTATTTTTGAAATCCAGGAGGTCCCGCTGGTATTTTTTTGTTTTTCTTGTGACAATATCCGTCTCCCATCTTTCTAGGTCTGCATCCATCTCTCCGCTCAATTTAGTAACCAGCTCAACGGATGCTTGTTTAGAGATATCATTTTGTATAGTACTTAACTCTACATCAAGTTCAGTCAATTTTTTCTCATTTGATTGAATAAGCAGCTCCATAAACCCTCTCGAGCATTGTGAAGCAATTTCCTCCCATTTATTTTTAAAGGACTCCTCTTCCACAGAAAAGGATGGGAATAGTTGCACTCTAAGGCCTCTAGGTATCAAACCACAAGAAACGTATCTCTCAAGGAATGCTTTGTTCCACCATACCCGTGTACGTTTGTTTAGTAGTTCTTTAAACTTATTCCGTAATTCATATATATCTTTAGATTTAGGATCCACATTACCCGATCCTTCACAAAATACTTTTTCAAGTTGTGTCAGCCATGATTTCTCACGTGCGCGGTAATCCATGTGCTCAGAATTAGAAGCTGTGAGAACACAGAAATCAGCATATAATAGATTAAAGCAGAGCCACATGTACGTCCAAAACTGGACAGAAACAACTCCCACATAATATATCAACATACGGAAAAAAGGAGTCCAAATGCTGTCACTTATATTTTTGATAAAAGGTAAATATTTTATTGTGCTAGCAAGTTTTTTAGGTTATAAACCTGATGAAACAATAGATAAAATCATAGTATGACAAAGGTACGGGTAACAAACTACCCCGCACAATACCAACAATTGTACAGCTGTAGGTTGCAGGTTCACTATTCAATTAGAAACAACAATGGTGGTATATTACCATAGTAACACTCTCAGTCTTTGAAAGGCTTATTTCAGAGTACATATAAATAAACAGTCACTGACTGCACCTTACCCATGTATGCCGTGGTATATATGTGGAGTATGGCAGCCCCTACACGTGTTTCGCGTAGGCTTCTTCCGGGGGCCGTACTGTGTGTGTCCACTACTTTAGATTTTATAGGTCCTTGGCACCTGAGGCTAATAATGGAACCCCATAGACGGCGCATGCGCACGTGACGTCAGCACCGGAACTAGCGTCACAGCGGGCACTCCAGGACCGGCGAGAGGTCAGGGAGCCATAACCATGGCAACCCCGACTCAAACACACAGCCCAATGGACGCCGGCTACGACGCACCGCTACACCGACGTCACGGTCATGCGCACAGGGTCCAGTGCTTGTAAGAACTAGACGGGAGCAGCTAATGAACTACATCAGTGTAAGTGAATATAAAGTGACAATGTGCAAACGATATCTCATATTGTACGATCTCATATATCCCTGCCACTGCAAGCAATCTAATATATAAAGCTGAATGTGTGTGTGTGTGTATGTATGTATGTATGTATGTATGTCCGGGATTGGCATCTGAACCGTAGCAGCTACAGCCACAAAATTTTGCACAGTCACACGTCTGGACCCCGAGAGCGTCATAGGCTATGTTGTGAGGTGAAATTTTAACCCCGCGCTTTCCAATTCACCAAACAATTTTGCCCCTATCTACATAATGGGGAAAAAGTGAAAGGAAAAGTGTTGGAGGCGTCGCAGCTACAGGCACAAAATTTTGCACAGTCACACGTCTGGACCCTGAGAGCGTCAAAGCTATATTGTGAGGTGAAATTTTAACCCCGCGCTTTCCAAGTCACCAAACAATTTTGCCCCTATCTACATAATGGGGAAAAAATGAAAGGAAAAGTGTTGGAGGCAAATTAACAGCTGCCAGATGTGAACAAGGGGGACTTAAAGAATGACAGCGATGGCACCAAAGAGTATATACTGTACAGTTGCTAAGGTGGGGCCCCAACATGGGATAATCACACCACCACGGGGATATGAACACACACACAAAATGCGCCACACACTACCACGTGCTCGAACACATATACCACCCTCAGTGCACATTTCACCACACATACACCAACCTCGCCACATAAAAGTAGAAACACAAAAGTCGCCGCTCAAAACTCGCCACGCGCAAAACTCTCCACATGCAAAACTCGCCACACGTGCAAAACTCGCCACACGCAAAACTTGCACACGCAGAAAAATTGCCACACGCAGAAAAATTGCCACATGCACAAAAGTTGCAACACATGCAAAAGTTGCCTCACACAAAACTTGCACATACTCAAAAGGCACCACACATAAAACTCGCCACGCGCAAAACTCGCCATGCGCAAAACTTGCTGCACACAACTTGCTACACTAACCTGTCACATGCAACTCGACACACAAAAAGTTGCTACACGCATGTCGCCACACAAAACTCATCTCACAAAAGTCCCTACATGCATGTCGCCACACGCAACTCAACACACACAACTTGACACACGAAACTCGCCCTAAAACACACACAAGTCTGGTATCCTTCAAAAATAAAAATCTGATTAATAAGCAGACAAACTACAAGAGCAACAAATGTACCATATAGGAATCCGGCAGCTGTCAGTCACATGACCAGTCTATTATGTGTATGTGTGAGCTAATATATACTGCCAGGGGGTGGGCTTACTGTTGGCTGGGGATTTATCAGGCTGCCATTTTAGCTTACAAATACTGAGGTAAAAATACTGACCAAATAACGTGTGAACGAGGGCTAATACAGGAGGAGATGGCATACAGCTATATACTATATACAGGAGATGACACACAGGTATATACTATTTACAGGGGAGATGACACACAGGTATATACTATATACAGGAGGAGATGACACACAGATATATACTATATACAGGAGAGATGACACACAGGTATATACTATATAGAGGAGGAGATGACATACAGGTACATACTACATACAGGAGGAGATGACATACAGGTATATACTATATACAGGAGGAGATGACACACAGGTATATACTATATACAGGAGCAGATTACCTACAGGTATATCTAATATATAAAGCTGAATGTGTGTGTGTGTGTATGTATGTATGTATGTATGTATGTCCGGGATTGGCATCTGAACCGTAGCAGCTACAGCCACAAAATTTTGCACAGTCACACGTCTGGACCCCGAGAGCGTCATAGGCTATGTTGTGAGGTGAAATTTTAACCCCGCGCTTTCCAATTCACCAAACAATTTTGCCCCTATCTATATAATGGGGAAAAAGTGAAAGGAAAAGTGTTGGAGGCGTCGCAGCTACAGGCACAAAATTTTGCACAGTCACACGTCTGGACCCTGAGAGCGTCAAAGCTATATTGTGAGGTGAAATTTTAACCCCGCGCTTTCCAAGTCACCAAACAATTTTGCCCCTATCTACATAATGGGGAAAAAATGAAAGGAAAAGTGTTGGAGGCAAATTAACAGCTGCCAGATGTGAACAAGGGGGACTTAAAGAATGACAGCGATGGCACCAAAGAGTATATACTGTACAGTTGCTAAGGTGGGGCCCCAACATGGGATAATCACACCACCACGGGGATATGAACACACACACAAAATGCGCCACACACTACCACGTGCTCGAACACATATACCACCCTCAGTGCACATTTCACCACACATACACCAACCTCGCCACATAAAAGTAGAAACACAAAAGTCGCCGCTCAAAACTCGCCACGCGCAAAACTCTCCACATGCAAAACTCGCCACACGTGCAAAACTCGCCACACGCAAAACTTGCACACGCAGAAAAATTGCCACACGCAGAAAAATTGCCACATGCACAAAAGTTGCAACACATGCAAAAGTTGCCTCACACAAAACTTGCACATACTCAAAAGGCACCACACATAAAACTCGCCACGCGCAAAACTCGCCATGCGCAAAACTTGCTGCACACAACTTGCTACACTAACCTGTCACATGCAACTCGACACACAAAAAGTTGCTACACGCATGTCGCCACACAAAACTCATCTCACAAAAGTCCCTACATGCATGTCGCCACACGCAACTCAACACACACAACTTGACACACGAAACTCGCCCTAAAACACACACAAGTCTGGTATCCTTCAAAAATAAAAATCTGATTAATAAGCAGACAAACTACAAGAGCAACAAATGTACCATATAGGAATCCGGCAGCTGTCAGTCACATGACCAGTCTATTATGTGTATGTGTGAGCTAATATATACTGCCAGGGGGTGGGCTTACTGTTGGCTGGGGATTTATCAGGCTGCCATTTTAGCTTACAAATACTGAGGTAAAAATACTGACCAAATAACGTGTGAACGAGGGCTAATACAGGAGGAGATGGCATACAGCTATATACTATATACAGGAGATGACACACAGGTATATACTATTTACAGGGGAGATGACACACAGGTATATACTATATACAGGAGGAGATGACACACAGATATATACTATATACAGGAGAGATGACACACAGGTATATACTATATAGAGGAGGAGATGACATACAGGTACATACTACATACAGGAGGAGATGACATACAGGTATATACTATATACAGGAGGAGATGACACACAGGTATATACTATATACAGGAGCAGATTACCTACAGGTATATAGTATATACAGGAGGAGATGACACAGGTATATGCTATGTATAGGAGGAGATGACATACAGGTATATACTATATACAGGAGATGACACACAGATATATACTATATATAGGTGAGATGACACACAGGTATATACTATATACAGGAGATTACATACAGGTATATCTAATATATAAAGCTGAATGTGTGTATGTATGTATGTGTGTATGTCCGGGATTGGCATCTGTACCGTCGCAGCTACAGCCACAAAATTTTGCACAGTCACACGTCTGGACCCCGAGAGCGTCATAGGCTATGTTGTGAGGTGAAATTTTAACCCCGCGCGTTCCAATTCACCAAACAATTTTGCTCCTATCTACATAATGGGGAAAAAGTGAAGGGAAAAGTGTTGGAGGAAAATTGACAGCTGCCAGATGTGAACAATGAGGACTTAAAGAATGAGAGCGATGGCGACAAAGAGTATATACCGTACAGTTGCTAAGGTGGGGCCCCGACATGGGATACTCACCACACACGGGGATATGAACACAAACACAAAATGCGCCACACACTACCACGTGCTTGAACACATATACCACCCTCAGCACACATTTCACCACACACACACACCAACCTCGCCACATAAAAGTCGAAACACAAAAGTCACCACTCAAAACTCGCTACATGCAAAACTCGCCATATGCAAAACTAGGCTCACGCAAAACTCGCCACACGTGCAAAACTCACCTCATGGAAAACTCACCTCATGCAAAACTTGCACACACAGAAAAATTGCCACATGTACAAAAGTTGCACCACATGCAAAAGTTGCCTCACACAAAACTTGCACATACTCAAAATGCACCACACATAAAACTCGCCACGCGCAAAACTCGCCATGCACAAATCTTGCTGCACACAACTTGCTACACTAACCTGTCACATGCAACTCAACACACAAAATGTTGCTACACGCATGTCGCCACACAAAACTCATCTCACAAAAGTCGCTACATGCATGTCGCCACACGCAACTCAACACACACAACTTGACACATAAAACGCCCTAAAACACACACAAGTCTGGTATTGTCCTTCAAAAATAAAAATCTGATTAATAAGCAAACTACAAGAGCAACAAATGTACCATATAGGAAATACGGCAGCTGTCAGTCACATGACCTGTCTATTATGTGTATGTGTGAGCTAATATATACTGCCAGGGGGGAGGGCTTCCTGTTGGCTGGGGATTTATCAGGCTGCCAATAGCAACCAATCACAGCTCAGCTTCTATTTTGCTACAGTTAATTAACCTGAGCTCTGATTGGTTAATATAGGCAACAAAGACATTCTCAGTATAACAAAGCTAATATATGTTGTGAAATGCTTCTATTTGCTTAGTTTTTGCCTTTTAATAATTACATTTCTATCTATTTGTTTTGTGGTTTTTGTGTGCAGAATAAATTTTTGTTAACACATTCTATTTTGCTAACAGCAGTCATTAACCCGGGCGAAGCCGGGTAGTACAGCTAGTATATGATAAAGTTAATAAAGTGCATACAGATATATTAAAAACAACAAAAAATTATAAAGACAATACTGCCAAAGAAAAAAGTGCAAATAGTGCCCCATATTGTGCAATCTTATATATCCTTCCCACTACAAGCAGTATAGGATACAGTTCTATAAAGTGCAAATATGCATATTTAAAACAGCAATAGAAAAACAAAATTACTATTCTCCCTAAAGAAATCACAGTACATTAATATATGACAATGTGTTGCGGTTCATCCTGGAACACAACTTTTTTACATTTAAAGACCGATTTTTTCTGCAGAAGCGTGGTACCGCGATGGGGGCGGCATGTGCGCCCTCGTATGCTAATTTGTTTTTGGGATTATGGGAAAGAGAAATTTTTTCTGATGACGCACATGCCGCCCCCCAAATCCTAGGTTGGTACCGCTTCATAGACGATATCTTTTTTATTTGGGAAGGATCGGTATCTGATTTGGATTTATTTGTTTCCTGGTTGAACCGCAACAACTACAACATCAGACTCACATATACATGTCATCGTACTGAAATCTCCTTTTTGGATCTTAGGATACAGGTGCAGCCTGATGGTGGTCTTGGTATGGATGTATATCGCAAGGAGACATCTGTAAACGCCCTATTGCATGCATCTTCGGCACATACTGGATCTACCATCAGGGCTGTACCTGTAGGACAATTTTTACGCATGAGGAGAATATGCACTTCTGATGAGGGTTTTGAGCGCCAAGCGTTGGACCTTGGGGAGAGATTTAGGGAGCGTGGATACAGCAGACGCTGTATCAAAAAAGGTTATAAAAGAGCTAAACACACTGACAGGACCTCATTGCTATCACAGGATAGTGGACATCATGCGTCCAGAGATAGGAGTGGAAAAATGGATCAACAAGGAGTGACGAGATTTATTTCCACCTTTAACTCAAATTGGGAGGATATTAGATCTATCCTATCAAAACATTGGGGGATCCTGACAACGGACCCTACCCTAAATCAGCACCTTCCGGTAAGACCACTAATGACGGCCAGACGTAGTAAAAATCTTCGCGATATACTGGTGAACAGCCACTACGTGGCAAAATCTCCCGGGATTTTTGGAAATAAAACATCTAGGGTTGGGTTTTTTCCGTGCAATGAGTGTTTAGCATGTAAAAATCACCAAAGAGCTACATCATTTGTTTCCTCTGATGGGGCACAAGAATTTAAAATTAGGGAATACATCTCGTGTAAGAGCACATTCGTAATTTATTACGCAAAATGTACATGTGAACTCATTTACATAGGCCTGACAACCAGGGAGTTGCGCATAAGGACCCGTGAACATGTGAGGGAGATCATAGCCGCAAGGGAGGAAAAAGAAGTGGAAAATTTAAAAACTATCCCTAGGCATTTTAGGGAAAAACATAATTGTAACCCTAATGACCTAAGAATATGCGGCATAGATAAGGTCCATACGGGTATCAGAGGAGGCAACATCAAACGCATCCTTTTCCAGCATGAATGCAGATGGATTTCGGTCCTCAATACACTGGTCCCATATGGACTAAATGAGCAGATTAGCTTTGCCCCTTTTCTATAATACTAGTACTATATCTTGATTTAGGTCCCATTCAATTTGTGTTTGTGTGTCCGTTTTTATCTTTATTCTAATTATGTTTTTATATTAATTATTTGTATTTTAGTTTATTTTTACGGGACGTGTCTATTGAATTGTGGAGACTTGAGCACCTGATGGGTCTACGAGAACGGGAGCTACTTCGTCCACTTTCTACACTGTGGTGTTCTGCATTGAAGCCTATGGACTCTCCTATTAGGCATTATAATAATTTGTTTATACATTGTCATATATTAATGTACTGTGATTTCTTTAGGGAGAATAGTAATTTTGTTTTTCTATTGCTGTTTTAAATATGCATATTTGCACTTTATAGAACTGTATCCTATACTGCTTGTAGTGGGAAGGATATATAAGATTGCACAATATGGGGCACTATTTGCACTTTTTTCTTTGGCAGTATTGTCTTTATAATTTTTTGTTGTTTTTAATATATCTGTATGCACTTTATTAACTTTATCATATATTGCTTGCAGTGGCAGGGATATATGAGATCGTACAATATGAGATATCGTTTGCACATTGTCACTTTATATTCACTTACACTGATGTAGTTCATTAGCTGCTCCCGTCTAGTTCTTACAAGCACTGGACCCTGTGCGCATGACCGTGACGTCGGTGTAGCGGTGCGTCGTAGCCGGCGTCCATTGGGCTGTGTGTTTGAGTCGGGGTTGCCATGGTTATGGCTCCCTGACCTCTCGCCGGTCCTGGAGTGCCCGCTGTGACGCTAGTTCCGGCGCTGACGTCACGTGCGCATGCGCCGTCTATGGGGTTCCATTATTAGCCTCAGGTGCCAAGGACCTATAAAATCTAAAGTAGTGGACACACACAGTACGGCCCCCGGAAGAAGCCTACGCGAAACACGTGTAGGGGCTGCCATACTCCACATATATACCACGGCATACATGGGTAAGGTGCAGTCAGTGACTGTTTATTTATATGTACTCTGAAATAAGCCTTTCAAAGACTGAGAGTGTTACTATGGTAATATACCACCATTGTTGTTTCTAATTGAATAGTGAACCTGCAACCTTCAGCTGTACAATTGTTGGTATTGTGTGGGGTAGTTTGTTACCCGTACCTTTGTCATACTATGATTTTATCTATTGTTTCATCAGGTTTATAACCTAAAAAACTTGCTAGCACAATAAAATATTTACCTTTTATCAAAAATATAAGTGACAGCATTTGGACTCCTTTTTTCCGTATGTTGATATATTATGTGGGAGTTGTTTCTGTCCAGTTTTGGACGTACATGTGGCTCTGCTTTAATCTATTATATGACCTGGCCGTGATCGTTGGTAAGTCGTTGTGTGGTCGCTGGAGAGCTGTCACACAGACAGCTCTCCAGCGACCAACGATGCCGAAGTCCCCGGGTAACCAGGGTAAACATCGGGTTACTAAGCGCAGGGCCGCGCTTAGTAACCCGATGTTTACCCTGGTTACCATCGTAAATGTAAAAAAACCCAAACAGTACATACTCACATTCCGGTGTCCGTCAGGTCCCTCGCCGTCCGCTTCCCGCACTAACTGAGTGCCGGCCGTAAAGTGAAAGCAGAGCACAGCGGTGACGTCACCGCTGTGCTCTGCTTTTACTTTACGGCCGGCACTCAGTCAGTGCGGGAAGCGGACGGCGAGGGACCTGACGGACACCGGAATGTGAGTATGTACTGTTTGGTTTTTTTCACATTTACTATGGTAACCAGGGTAAACATTGGGTTACTAAGCGCGGCCCTGCGCTTAGTAACCCGATGTTTACCCTGGTTACAAGCGAACGCATCGCTGGATCGGTGTCACACACACCGATCCAGCGATGACAGCGGGAGATCCAGCGACGAAATAAAGTTCCAAACGATCTGCTACTACGTACGATTCTCAGCGGGGTCCCTGATCGCTGCTGCGTGTCAGACACAGCGATATCGTATGGATATCGCTGGAACATCACGGATCGTGCCGTCATAGCGACAAAAGTGCCACTGTGAGACGGTACCCTTACACAGTATTCATCAGTTTGTTGTATAAGCACAAATAGAATCTTATCTGGGGATTTACATTTGACAATGTGCATTCATCCTTGCATTGGATATTACTAGTGATGAGCGAGTATACTTGTTGCTCGGGTTTTCCCGAGCATGCTAGGGTGGTCTCCGAGTATTTGGGCGTGCTCGGAGATTTAGTTTTTGTTGATGCAGCTGCATGATTTGCGGCCACTAGACAGCCTGAATACATGTGGGGATTGCCTGGTTGTTAGGGAATCCCCATATGTATTCAGGCTGTCTAGCAGCCACAAATCATGCAGCTACATTGACAAAAACTAAATCTCCAAGCATGCCCAAATACTCGGAGACCACCCGAGCATGCTCAGGAAAACCTGAGCAACGAGTATACTTGCTCATCACTAGATATTACCCATGTTTTCTTCCTTACATTAGGTTATTTTATTCATATCAGGAGATTGTTGTTCACAGAACTTCTTAGGGTCTTCAAGATGATGGTGAGTAGGGTTGAGCGACTTTCATTTTTTTAAGGTCGAGTCGGGTTTTGTGAAACCCGACTTTGTCCAGAGTCGAGTCGAGTGCAGTCGGCCGATTATCGCTAAAAGTCGGGGATCGACCGAAACACGAAACCCAATGCAAGTCAATGGGGAAGCATAGTCGGCAGTGAGTGGAGGCCAGGAAAACACCTACAGTGCCCATTTTAATGCCAAAAACATCCACTCTTGTTTCTGAAGCTTGTCAATCTTAATTAACTTTATAATAATAGTTGAGCATTGGAACTTGGGGGTCATTTTGCAAAAGTTGTGGAGGGTAGGGCTGGTTCAAGCTTTTAGTGGGCCCAGGAAACGTGGACTACGTCACGGCGGTGGAGCAGTGAGAGGTAAGTATGTCAAGTTTGCAAGTGCTGTGATCCTAAGCAAGCAGGGAGGCCCCCTCGTTGGCATTGGCACTGGCACAGGGCCCCTCAAAGTACAGCGGTGTGTTTGCACGGCGGGGGCGCCTCCCACCAGCAGCGACACTTTTGCGTACTCTGAGGGGCCATGTGCCAGTGACGTCGCCAACGAGTATGCCCCCCCTACCTGATGAAGGAACCTGCACTTTCATCTGCACCTTCCTCTTTGTCCCTGTGTAAGGTGGTATAACATGCGGGAAGGGGAACCTTACTTTCAGCAGGGTCAGATTCTGGCTGTGTAGAGTGCAAGGGAAATGTAGTGGTCTAGGTCAATGTACCAGCAGACTCATCTAGCAGTGGCTGGGGAATGGGCAGGATGAGGAGGAAACAGATATAGGGCCAAAGAATAAAGTAGGCTAAATGCATTTCAAAATTGGTAACAGGACTAAACAGGCGGCATTGCTTTGTTGAGTGGAGTAGAAAACCCAGGAGCAGCAGACACTGTTTTAAGGGCCCAAACACACTAATAGGCCAAATGCAGTTTAATATTTGCTACTGTAGGCCAAAAGCCAGAAGGTAGAAGCTCAGCTTTATTCAGTTGAGGACAACACCAGGCAGGGGCAGACACCGTTAGTAGGCCGGAACCACCAATCTTTTAAAAAACAGCACTTAATGAGAGCCAGAAGGTAGAAGCTCAGCTTTATTCAGTTGAGGACAAACACCAGGGAGCAGCAAACAGAGGTATTAGGCCCCATCCAGCAATTAAAAAAAAAAAAAAAAAAATTAATCAGAGCCAGAAGGTAGAAGCTCAGCTTTATTCAGTTGAGGACAACACCAGGCAGGGGCAGACACCGTTAGTAGGCCCATAACCACCTATTTTTAAAAACACAGCACTTAAAGAGAGCCAGAAGGTAGAAGCTCAGCTTTATTCAGTTGAGGACAACACCAGGCAGGGGCAGACACCGTTAGTAGGCCGGAACCACCAATCTTTTAAAAAACAGCACTTAATGAGAGCCAGAAGGTAGAAGCTCAGCTTTATTCAGTTGAGGACAACACCAGGCAGGGGCAGACACCGTTAGTAGGCCGGAACCAACAATCTTTTAAAAAACAGCACTTAATGAGAGCCAGAAGGTAGAAGCTCAGCTTTATTCAGTTGAGGACAACACCAGGCAGGGGCAGACACCGTTAGTAGGCCGGAACCACCAATCTTTTAAAAAACAGCACTTAATGAGAGCCAGAAGGTAGAAGCTCAGCTTTATTCAGTTGAGGACAACACCAGGCAGGGGCAGACACCGTTAGTAGGCCGGAACCAACAATCTTTTAAAAAACAGCACTTAATGAGAGCCAGAAGGTGGAAGCTCAGATTTATTCATTTGAGGACAACTTGAATTAGGGACTGCAGACAGACTTACCAGGCTGTCCCCTGTGTGGACCATGCATCCAATACATTAACCCATTGCGCCACAAAGGACACGTAACCTTCCGTGGCCATGCCTACCGCTCCATGTGTCTGTTGTCAGGTGTACCTTTGGACTCACAGATTGACAGAATGAAAGGACAATGTGGTCTTTAACATGCTGGTGGAGGGGTGGGATGGCTTTTCTCGCAAAAGAATTGTCAACTGGGTAGCTCATAGCGTGGTACAGCGTAGTCCATCATGGCTTTATTAATATTAAATAAAATAAAAAAAATAGGCTCTATGCACTGTAAAATAGGTTCCAGGGGGACACGGGCAGCAGTGGTCTGGTCATTGGAGGCCTAGTGGAAGGAGGGACCGCAGACAGGCTTCAAAGGCCTAACATAATAAAATGGGCTGGCTGTAGGCACTTTATAATTGGTTTCAGGGGGACACGGGCAGCAGTGGTCTGGTCATTGGAGGCCTAGTGGAAGGAGGGACTGCAGACAGGCTTCGAAGGCCTAACATAATAAAATGGGCTGGCTGTAGGCACTTTATAATTGGTTCCAGGGGTACACGGGCAGCAGTGGTCTGGTCATTGGAGGCCTAGTGGAAGGAGGGACCGCAGACAGGCTTCGAAGGCCTAACATAATAAAATGGGCTGGCTGTAGGCACTTTATAATTGGTTCCAGGGGTACACGGGCAGCAGTGGTCAGGTCAGTGGAGGCCTAGTGGAAGGAGGGACCGCAGACAGGCTTCCAAGGCCTAACATAATAAAATGGGCTGGCTGTAGGCACTTTATAATTGGTTCCAGGGGGACACGGGCAGCAGTGGTCTGGTCATTGGAGGCCTAGTGGAAGGAGGGACCGCAGACAGGCTTCGAAGGCCTAACATAATAAAATGGGCTGGCTGTAGGCACTTTATAATTGGTTCCAGGGGTACACGGGCAGCAGTGGTCAGGTCAGTGGAGGCCTAGTGGAAGGAGGGACCGCAGACAGGCTTCCAAGGCCTAACATAATAAAATGGGCTGGCTGTAGGCACTTTATAATTGGTTCCAGGGGGACACGGGCAGCAGTGGTCTGGTCATTGGAGGCCTAGTGGAAGGAGGGACCGCAGACAGGCTTCGAAGGCCTAACATAATAAAATGGGCTGGCTGTAGGCACTTTATAATTGGTTCCAGGGGTACATGGGCAGCAGTGGTCAAGTCAGTGGAGGCCTAGTGGAAGGAGGGACCGCAGACAGGCTTCCAAGGCCTAACATAATAAAATGGGCTGGCTGTAGGCACTTTATAATTGGTTCCAGGGGTACACGGGCAGCAGTGGTCAGGTCAGTGGAGGCCTAGTGGAAGGAGGGACCGCAGACAGGCTTCCAAGGCCTAACATAATAAAATGGGCTGGCTGTAGGCACTTTATAATTGGTTCCAGGGGTACACGGGCAGCAGTGGTCTGGTCAACGGAGGCCGATTGTAATGAGTGTCTGCCAGTTAGTAGTCCAAAACAACAAATAAATGTGAATGTCTCGCATTAAAACAAAACAAAAACACTAAAGGGTGCAATCATTAGGTTCAGGGGTGGGATCCTCTGCGTTGTTTCAGACCTACTAATTTAGCGCAAAGTATTTACTGTGGTAAATAGAGGACACTGCCCCTGACTATGTTAAGTACCATCATACATGTCAACACAATGGTATTGTCAGTGGCAGGTATGGAAGGATGTCAGCGCATAGACTAAACATTGGTGGAAGTGTGAGAGATAACTGTGGAAGTGGTAGAGCAATGTTTGACCTGGGGGGTGGGTGAACTCTCTTGTGGCCGGCGGTACAGGCCCAGGGCCCCTCATGTTACAACAGTGTGTCTGACGTTGGGTGCGCACCACCACCGCCAGAGACACTTTATTGTACTATGAGGGACCCAGTAGCAATGCCGTCGACCAAAGGCGAGCACACCCACCTCTTCAGACAAACAGCAGTCTCACGGGTGCTTGCGCCAAGTCGCGATACCACGGCCCCGTGTGGGGAGTTTGGCCATTTAGGGAGGTGTAAACATGTCGTATGCTGGACAATCAGCTGCAGCAAATTAGACATTAGAAAAGTAATTCACAGTAGTCCACAGGCAAGAGCTTTTCATAGGAAAGCTAGGTGTCGGCCGGGCAAGGTGGGGCAAAAGATTTCGAAATCCAGTTGTGGTTCATTTTAATGAATGTTAGATCATCAACATTTTGGGTAGCCAGACGAGTCCTTTTTTCGGTTAATATTGAACCTGCAGCACTGAATACTCTTTCTGATAGGACACTAGCTGCCGGGCAAGCAAGCTCCTGCAATGCATATTCTGCCAATTCTGGCCAGGTGTCTAATTTTGATGCCCAGTAATCAAATGGGAATGGCGGTTGAGGGAGAACATCGATAAGGGATGAAAAATAGTTAGTAACCATACTGGACAAATGTTGTCTCCTGTTACTTTCAATTGATGCAGCAGTACCTGTCCTGTCTGCGGTCATAGCAAAATCAGTCCACAACCTGGTCAGAAAACCCCTCTGTCCAACGCCACTTCTGATGTGTGCACCCCTAACACTCCTAGTCTGCTGGCCCCTGGAGCTCGTGTGAGAACGATCACGTGCGCTGTGTGCTGGGAATGCCTGAAGCAAACGGTCAACAAGAGTTGATTGTTTGGTTGCTAATATTAGTTCCAAGTTGTCATGTGGCATAATATTTTGCAATTTGCCTTTATAGCGTGGATCAAGGAGGCAGGCCAACCAGTAATCGTCATCGTTCATCATTTTCGTAATGCGTGTGTCCCTTTTTAGGATACGTAAGGCATAATCCGCCATGTGGGCCAAAGTTCCAGTTGACAAATCTCCGGTTGTGATTGGTTGAGGGGCAGTTTCAGGCAAATCTACGTCCCTTGTGTCCCTCAAAAAACCAGAACCCGGCCTTGCCACGCAACCAATTTCCAGTGCCCCCGGGAAAGCTTCCTCATTAAAAATAAACTCATCCCCATCATCCTTCTCGTCCTCCACCTCCTCTTCACCCGCTACCTCGTCCTGTACACTGCCCTGACCAGACAATGGCTGACTGTCATCAAGGCTTTCCTCTTCCTCTGGTGCAGACGCCTGATCCTTTATGTGCGTCAAACTTTGCATCAGCAGACACATTAGGGGGATGCTCATGCTTATTATGGCGTTGTCTGCACTAACCAGCCGTGTGCATTCCTCAAAACACTGAAGGACTTGACACATGTCTTGTATCTTCGACCACTGCACACCAGACAACTCCATGTCTGCCATCCTACTGCCTGCCCGTGTATGTGTATCCTCCCACAAAAACATAACAGCCCGCCTCTGTTGGCACAGTCTCTGAAGCATGTGCAGTGTTGAGTTCCACCTTGTTGCAACGTCTATGATTAGGTGATGCTGGGGAAGGTTCAAAGACCGCTGATAGGTCTGCATACGGCTGGAGTGTACAGGCGAACGTCGGATATGTGAGCAAAGTCCACGCACTTTGAGGAGCAGGTCGGAGAACCCAGGATAAGTTTTCAATAAGCACTGCACCACCAGGTTTAAGGTGTGAGCCAGGCAAGGAATGTGTTTCAGTTGGGAAAGGGAGATGGCAGCCATGAAATTCCTTCCGTTATCACTCACAACCTTGCCTGCCTCAAGATCTACTGTGCCCAGCCACGACTGCGTTTCTTGTTGCAAGAACTCGGACAGAACTTCCGCGGTGTGTCTGTTGTCGCCCAAACACTTCATAGCCAATACAGCCTGCTGACGCTTGCCAGTAGCTGGCCCATAATGGGACAACTGGTGTGCAACAGTGTCATCTGCCGATGGAGTGGTTGGCCGACTGCGGTCTGTGGAAGAGCTGTCTCTTCTGCAGGAGGACGAGGAGGAGGAGGGGGTGCGAACGCCTACAGCCAACTGTTTCCTAGACCGTAGGCTAGGCACAACTGTCCCGAAATTGATGTCCCCTGCGGACCCTGCATCCACCACATTCACCCAGTGTGCCGTGATGGACACATAACGTCCCTGGCCATGCCTACTGGTCCATGCATCTGTAGTCAGGTGCACCTTTGTACTCACAGATTGCCTGAGTGCATGGACGATGCGCTGTTTAACATGCTGGTGCAGGGCTGGGATGGCTTTTCTGGAAAAAAAGTGTCGACTGGGTAGCTCGTATCGTGGTTCAGCGTACTCCATCAGGGCTTTGAAAGCTTCGCTTTCAACTAAACGGTAGGGCATCATCTCTAACGAGATTAGTCTAGCTATGTGGGCGTTAAAACCCTGTGTACACGGATGCGAGGATAAGTACTTCCTTTTTCTAACCAGAGTCTCATGTAGGGTGAGCTGGACTGGAGAGCTGGAGATCGTGGAACTTTCGGGTGTGCCGGTGGACATGGCAGACTGAGAGACGGTTGGAGACGGTATTGTTTCCGCCGGTGCCCTAGATGCAATATTTCCTCCTACAAAACTGGTGATTCCCTGACCTTGACTGCTTTTGGCTGGCAAAGAAACCTGCACAGATACTGCCGGTGGTGCGGAAAATGGTGGCCTTACAGTGACGGAAGGGATGTTGCGTTGCTGACTAGCTTCATTGGCCGAGGGTGCTACAACCTTAAGGGACGTTTGGTAGTTAGTCCAGGCTTGAAAATGCATGGTGGTTAAGTGTCTATGCATGCAACTAGTATTGAGACTTTTCAGATTCTGACCTCTGCTTAAGCTAGTTGAACATTTTTGACAGATGACTTTGCGCTGATCAATTGTATGTTGTTTAAAAAAATGCCAGACTGCACTCTTCCTAGCATCGGATCCCTTTTCAGGGATTGCAGACTGAGCTTTAACCGGATGGCCACGCTGTCCTCCAACAGGTTTTGGCTTTGACACGCGTTTTGGCCCAGATACGGGACCGGCAGATGGAACCTGTTGTGATGTTGATGCCTGCTGCGGCCCCTCCTCCACCTCCGCTTCTGAACTACTGCCGCCTGCACCCTGTTCCCCCAATGGCTGCCAATCGGGGTCAACAACTGGGTCATCTATTACCTCCTCTTCGAGCTCGTGTGCAACTTCGTCTGTGTCACCGTGTCGGTCGGTGGTATAGCGTTCGTGGCGGGGCAACATAGTCTCATCAGGGTCTGATTGTGGATCAGTACCCTGAGAGGGCAATGTTGTGGTCTGAGTCAAAGGAGCAGCATAGTACTCTGGCTGTGGCTGTGCATCAGTGCACTCCATGTCAGAATCTACTTGTAATGGGCATGGCCTGTTAAGTGTTTCACTTTCTAAGCCAGGGACGGTATGTGTAAAGAGCTCCATGGAGTAACCCGTTGTGTCGCCTGCTGCATCCTTCTCTCTTGTTGTTGTTTTTGCTGAAGAGGACAAGGAAGCGACTTGTCCCTGACCGTGAACATCCACAAGCGACGCGCTGTTTTTACATTTACCAGTTTCAGAAGAGGAGGCAAAAGAGCTAGAGGCTGAGTCTGCAAGGTAAGCCAAAACTTGCTGTTGCTGCTCCGGCTTTAAAAGCGGTTTTCCTACTCCCAGAAAAGAGAGCGTTCGAGGCCTTGTGTAGCCAGACAACGAACCTGGCTCCACAGCTCCAGACTTAGGTGGAATATTTTTATCCCCGCGACCACCTGATGCTCCACTACCACTACCATCATTACCAGCTGACAATGAACGCCCACAGCCACGACCTCTTGCACAAGACTTCCTCATTGTTTTAAAAACTTAACCAAAGTAACTTTATTTGTTGCTGTCAAACAACTTACACGGTGAGCTATAACTTCAGTATGATTTCAATATCCCTTTACAGGTTGGTGAGACCACAAGGAAAATCAGGCCCAATGTTACACACTCTGTTTTCTGTGGCACCAAATCACAGAGATGCCACACACGCAGGACTGTCACTCAAGCACAAATGTCAATATTAATCTCCCACCTATTTTATTTTTATTTTTTTTTCAGGGAGACTTTAGAAACCAAATAAGATAAAATGATTTTTTCAGGGACAATTTAGAAACCAAATAATAAAAAAAAAAAAAAGGCTTTCTATGGCCCACTGAGTGAGAGATGGCACACACAGGAGTCAGGAGTGGCACACAAGCCCTGAGGCCAATATTTTTCTCCCACTGATTGATGTAGTGATTTTTTTTCAGGTAGATTTTAGAACCCAAATCAAGCAAAAAAATTAATAGGCTTTCTATGGCCCACTGAGTGAGAGATGGCACACACAGGAGTCAGGAGTGGCACACAAGCCCTGAGGCCAATATTTTTCTCCCACTGATTGATGTAGCGATTTTTTTTCAGGTAGATTTTAGAACCCAAATCAAGCAAAAAAATTAATAGGCTTTCTATGGCCCACAATTTGAGAGAGAGAGATGGCACACCCAGGAGTCAAGACTGGCACACAAGCAGAAAGGGCAATATTAATCTCCCACTGTTTTAATTTTTTTTTTTTTTTTAAGGAAGACTTTAGAAACCAAATAAGATAAAATGATTTTTTCAGGGACAATTTAGAAACCAAATAATAATAAAAAGAAAAGGCTTTCTATGGCCCACTGAGTGAGAGATGGCACACACAGGAGTCAGGAGTGGCACACAAGCCCTGAGGCCAATATTTTTCTCCCACTGATTGATGTAGTGATTTTTTTTCAGGTAGATTTTAGAACCCAAATCAAGCAAAAAAATTAATAGGCTTTCTATGGCCCACAATTTGAGAGAGAGAGAGAGATGGCACACCCAGGAGTCAAGACTGGCACACAAGCAGAAAGGGCAATATTAATCTCCCACTGTTTTAATTATTTTTTTTTTTCAGGGAGACTTTAGAAACCAAATAAGATAAAATGATTTTTTCAGGGACAATTTAGAAACCAAATAATAAAAAAAAGGCTTTCTATGGCCCACTGAGTGAGAGATGGCACACACAGGAGTCAGGAGTGGCACACAAGCCCTGAGGCCAATATTTTTCTCCCACTGATTGATGTAGTGATTTTTTTTCAGGTAGATTTTAGAACCCAAATCAAGCAAAAAAATTAATAGGCTTTCTATGGCCCACTGAGTGAGGGATGGCACACACAGGAGTCAGGAGTGGCACACAAGCCCTGAGGCCAATATTTTTCTCCCAATGATTGATGTAGTGATTTTTTTTCAGGTAGATTTTAGAACCCAAATCAAGCAAAAAAATTAATAGGCTTTCTATGGCCCACTGAGTGAGAGATGGCACACACAGGGATGGCACTCTAGCAGAAATGCCAATCTTAATCTCCCACAAAAAAAAAAAAAAAAACAGGGACTGTCCTACAATTACTATCTCCCTGCAGTAATCTCAGCCAGGTATGGCAGGCAGCAATAAGGAGTGGACTGATGCACAATTTAAATAAAAAGTGTGGACAAACAAAAAAGATAGCTGTGCAGAAAGGAAGGAACAAGAGGATTTGTGCTTTGAAAAAAGCAGTTGGTTTGCACAGTGGCGTACACACAGCAATGCAGCTATCAGGGAGCCTTCTAGGGCAGCCCAATGAGCTACAGCGCTGAGGAAAAAAAAAAAAAAATGTAGCTTCCACTGTCCCTGCACACCGAAGGTGGTGTTGGACAGTGGAAATCGCTACAGCACAAGCGGTTTGGTGGTTAATGGACCCTGCCTAACGCTATCCCTGCTTCTGACGAAGCGGCAGCAACCTATCCCTATGCTCAGATCAGCAGCAGTAAGATGGCGGTCGGCGGGAACGCCCCTTTATAGCCCCTGTGACGCCGCAGACAGCAAGCCAATCACTGCAATGCCCTTCTCAAAGATGGTGGGGACCAGGACCTATGTCATCACGCTGCCCACACTCTGCGTTCACCTTCATTGGCTGAGAAATGGCGCTTTTCGCGTTATTGAAACGCGACTTTGGCGCGAAAGTCGCGTACCGCATGGCCGACCCCGCACAGGGGTCGGATAGGGTTTCATGAAACCCGACTTTGCCAAAAGTCAGCGACTTTTGAAAATGAACGACCCGTTTCGCTCAACCCTAATGGTGAGCATTGGCTCCATACTTGCACTCTCATCTAGAGTGCCAACCTCCATAGTCAGGTAGGCCCATCAATAGGGTGTAATATTTAGTGAGATTATCAAGGCCCTTCTCTGCCCTCCTGTCCTTCTGAGTCCTGTCTTGTGTGGCATAGTAGTGAACATCCAAACCATTTGGGCCACTATATATATATATATATATATATATATATATATATATATATATATATATATATATATATATATATAATATATATATATATATACACACACATATATATACACACTTTGTTACTTTTGGAATTGCTTATGTAGTTTCTTTTTAATTGTTATTAATAAAGGTTCATTTTTCTTGGGTGGGTTTTTTATTGTTAGTATTTTGGTAATACAAGCATGCATAGTTTTCAATTGATTGAAGTGATGAAAAATAATTAAGAAATTTGTGAAAAAAAATTTGGTTTATGTCACAATTTTTCAAGAGCTGCAGCGTTTTAAATTTTGTGGTAATGGAGTTGTGTGAATTGTCTCTTGGATATGCAAATTGGTTTGGCTTTTATCCTAAGTCATGTGGGAAAACTTGTTAAAGGGTCAACATGGACTTTTAGGATTGCTACTTCCAATTGGTGGTTCTAGTCCTCTTCCTCCCTGAAGAGACAATTTGCATACTTATTTAATGAAAATTTAATGCATCTAGACGTAGACAAACGTAGCTGAGACAAAGAAAAAAACATGCCAATTTAGAAAAAAAAAGTGCTACAATTTGACACAAAATGGTGATATAACTTTAGGAAAATGAAAACCGCCAGCATCTAAATAACTTACTTTTCTTGAAATCAAAGAACTGAATTGTGAGATTTATCCAATCTTGTTAAACTGTTAGACTTAATGCAGAGCAATTAACATATTTTTTCTCTCATTGGGTCTAATTGAAAACTGAGATCTCAGGAGCAAAATGAGCATTTGGTCCCCCCCCCCCCCCCAAAAAAAAAGGAGCATATACCATCTGGATACCAACCAGGCTTTGTTAGAAGTTATTTGCTTAGCTGGCAGTAAAGCCCGTTCACTAAAGATAATGTGTGAACTTTATGGAGTAATTAGCGGTGCAGTCTTGTCAGCTTCAGACAGTAGCAAGAATTTGTCACTGGTGCATAGGAAAATTGGAATAAGTAAAACCAACATGGACTTTGCATTGTAATAATAGAAATACGATAAGAAACTCTGAATTTTGCTAAAAAAGTTAACAGAGATGAGAGAAAATACCGCTATCTGCACTTGATACAATACAATAAATTAATCTATTAACTACAATTATTAAAACGTTTCACTCAACAGGTTGGACTATGTTTTAGCTATGAAGTGATATCTGAACCCGCTTGTTCAGTACTCATTCATTATTTGCAATTTAATGAGTGATCTGCGCAATAAATTTGTATGTATGATCGGAAGATGAGTTTTGGCTGAAAGGTTAATTAGGCTCTGTAGGTTCACCACATTACTCAGCCAAATCTGTTATACAATGGGTATTAATGCTGTCTGATGTAAACCATTGACTTATGCTTGGGTCCATTGGGACTTCATTGTTTGTTTGGTTGGTTTTGTTTTTAGCAAGGATATTACTACATGCAACAAGTCCCTTAAGATTGTATTGACTTCCTTTAAGAGCTGCACCCACCAAACTTTACAATGGATTGTTCAAGTTAAAGATATAAAAATTATCACAGTAATCACTGACAGAACTATCCAAAAATCTTTCTGGATATTCATCTTGAATGTCAAACCTTAAATAGAAAAATATTTAGAATTGAGAGTCCTCAGTGGTTGATACTTTTTAATGGCTAACTGAAAAGATGGTAACAAATTGCAAGCTTTCGAGACTACACAGGTCTAACACGGTACCAAGATATATCTTTCCTGTATCAAACCTTAACCCCTTAACGACCGCCGATACGCCTTTTAACGGCGGCCGCTAAGGGTACTTAAACCACAGCGCCGTTAATTAACGGCGCTGTGGAAAAAGTGAATAGCGCCCCCCCAGAGTCGGATTTTCTCTGGGGTCTCGGTTGCCGAGGGTAGCCGAGACCCCAGAGAACATGATTCGGGGGGTTTTTACCGACCCCCGAGTTGCGATCGCCGGTAATTAACCGTTTACCGGCGGTCGCAACTAAAAAAAAAAAAACGCGATTTGCCATTTAATTTCTCTGTCCTCTGCGATCGCACATTGGAGGACAGAGAAATGGGGTCCCCGATCGCCCCCGATAGCCCCCCAATACTCACCTATCTCCCCCGGTGCTCCTCGTGGCTCCCGATGGGCGCCGCCATCTTTTTCCGGGGAAAACATGGCGGGCGCATGTGCAGTGCGCCCGCCGCCCAGCACCCGGAAGATCTTTGGGGTCTCGGCTGCCGGGGGTAGCCGAGAGCCCAAAGAACATGATCGGGGTCGGTTTTTACCGACCCCTGTTTTGCGATCGCCGGTAATTAACTGTTTACCGGCGACCGCAAAAAAAAAAAAAAGCGATGTCATTCTCTGTCCTCTGATGTGATCGCACATCAGAGGACAGAGAAATAGGGGGATTCGGGGACCCTGCTATACTTACCGGTGTCCCTGGGTCCTCCTGCTTCTTCTGCTGGCCGCCGGCTTCTTGCTCCGGTAAGAAAATGGCCATGATCTGCCGGCCGGCAGAGGAAGATTCTTCCACTTGTTTTATTTTGGTCACTGTGAGATCCTATCACAGTGATCACAATAAAAAAAATAGTAAATAAGCCCCCCCTTCATCACCCCCTTAGTAAGGAAAAAATAATAAAATTAAAAAAATGTATGAATTTCTATTTTCCAATTAGGGTTAGGGGTAGGGTTAGGGGTAGGGTTAGGGGTAGGGTCAGGGGTATGGTTAGGGTTAGGGGTAGGGTTAGGGGTAGGGTTAGGATATGTGCACACGTGGAATGGTTCTCCGCGGATTTTTCCGCAGCAGATTTGATAAATCCGCAGGGCCAAAACGCTGCGTTTTTCCTGCGGATTTATCACGGATGTACCGTGGTTTTTGTGCGGATTCCCCTGCGGTTTTACACCTGCGGTTTTCTATTATGGAGCAGGTGTAAAACCGCTGCAGAATCCGCAGAAAGAATTGACATGCTGCGGAATGTAAACCGCTGCATTTCCGCTTGTTTTTTTCCGCATGGGCACAGCGTTTTATGTTTCCCATAGGTTTACATTGTACTGTAAACTCATGGGAAACTGCTGCGGACCCGCAGCTGCAGAAACGCTGCGGATCCGCAGCAAAATCCGCAACGTGTGCACATAGCCTTAGGGTTAGGGCTAGGGATAAGGCTTGGGTTAGGGCTAGGGTTAGGGTTAGAGCTAGGATTAGGGTTAGAGCTAGGGTTAGGGCTAGGGATAGGGTTGGGGCTAAAGTTAGGGTTAGGGTTGGGGCTAGGTTTAGGGCTAAAGTTAGGGTTTGGGCTAAAGTTAGGGTTAGGGCTAGGGTTGGGGCTAAAGTTAGGGTTAGAGTTGGGATTAGGGTTTGGATTAGGGTTGGCATTAGGGTTACATTTGGGATTAGGGTTAGGTTTGGGATTAGGGTTAAGGCTAGGGTTGGGATTAGGGATAGGGGTGTATTGGGATTAGGGTTAGGTTTTGAGGTTAGGGTTGAGATTAGGATTAGGGGTGTGTTAGGTTTAGGGTTTTGATTAGGGTTATGGTTAGCTTTGGGATTAGGGTTAGGGGTGTTTTGGGGGTTAGTGTTGTGATTAGGATTATGGATAGGGTTGGGATTAGCGTTAGGGGTGTGTTGGGGTTAGGGTTGGAGTTAGAATTGGGGGTTTCCACTGTTTAGGTACATCAGGGGGTCTCTAAACACCACAGCCAATTTTGCGCTCAAAAAGTCAAATGGTGCTCCCTCCCTTCTGAGCTCTGCCGTGCACCCAAACAGTGGTTTACCCCCACATATGGGGCATCAGCGTACTCGGGATAAATTGGACAACAACTTTTGGGGTCCAATTTCTCCTCTTACCCTTGTGAAAATAAAAACTTGGGGGCTAAAAATATTTTTTGTGGAAAAAAAAATATTTTTTATTTTCACGACTCTGCATTATAAACTTCTGTGAAGCACTTGGGCATTCAAAGTTCTCACCACACATCTAGATAAGTTCCTTGGGGGGTCTAGTTTTCAAAATGGGGTCACTTGTGGGGGGTTTCTACTGTTTACGTACATCAGGGGCTCTGCAAATGCAACATAACGCCTGCAGACCATTCTATCAAAGTCTGCATTCCAAAACGGCGCTCCTTCCCTTCCGAGCTCAGCCATGTGCCCAAACAGTGGTCCCCCCCACATATGGGGTATCAGTGTACTCAGGACAAATTGGACAACAACTTTTGGGGTCCAATTGTTCTTGTTACCCTTGTGAAAATAAAAATTTGGGGGTTAAAAAAATCTTTTTTGTGGAAAAAATATATTTTTTTTATTTTCACGACTCTGCATTATAACCTTCTGTGAAGCACTTGGGCATTCAAAGATCTCACAACACATCTAGATAAGTTCCTTGGGGGGTCTAGTTTCCAAAATGGGGTCACTTGTGGGGGGTTTCTACTGTTTAGGTACATCAGGGGCTCTGCAAACGTAACATAACGCCCGCAGACCATTCTATCAAAGTCTGCATTCCAAAACGGCGCTCCTTCCCTTCCAAGCTCTGCCATGCGCCCAAACAGTGGTTTATCCCCCACATATGGGGTATCATCCTACTCAGCATAAATAGCACAATACATTTTGGGGTCCAATTTCTCCTGTTACCCTTGTGAAAGTTAAAATTTGGTGGTGAAAAGATCATTTTTGTGGAAAAAATATGATTTTTTTTATTTTCATGGCTCTACATTATAAACTTTTGTGAAGCAGTTGGTGGTTCACAGTGCTCACCACATATCTAGATAAGCTCTTTGGGGGGTCTAGTTTCCAAAATGGGGTCATTTGTGGGGGGTTTCTACTGTTTAGGTACATCAGGAGCTCTGCAAATGCAACATGACACCCGCAGACCATCCCATCAAAGTCTGCATTCCAAGCGGCGCTCCTTCCCTTCCGAGCCCTGATGGGTACCCAAACAATGCCCCCCCCCCCATATATGGGGTATCAGTGTACTCAGGACAAACTGGTCAACAGATTTTGGGGTCCAATGTCTCCTGTTACCCTTGAGAAAATAAAAAATTGCAGGCTAAAAAATCATTTTTGAGGGAAAAAAAAGGATTTTTTATTTTCACGGCTCTACGTTATAAATTTCTGTGAAGCACTTGGGGGTTTAAAGTGCTCACCACACATCTAGATAAGTTCCTTAAGGGGTCTAGTTTCCTAAATGGGGTCACTTGTGGGGAGTTTCTACTGTTTAGGCACATCAGGGGCTCTCCAAACGCGACATGGCGTCCGATCTCAATTCCAGCCAATTCTACATTGAAAAAGTAAAACGGAACTCCTTCTCTTCCAAGCTTGGCAGTGCGCCCAAACAGTGGTTTACCCCCACATATGGGGTATCGACATACTCAGGAGAAATTGCACAACAACTTTTATGGTCTAATTTCTCCTGTTACCCTTGTGAAAATAAAAATTTGGGGGCAAAAAGATCATTTTTGTCGAAAAAATGCGATTTTTTATTTTCACGGCTCTACGTTATAAACTTCTGTGAAGCACCTGGGGGTTTAAAGTGCTCACCACACATCTAGTTAAGTTCCTTATGCGGTCTAGTTTCCAAAATGGTGTCACTTGTGGGGGGTTTCCACTGTTTAGGCACATCAGGGGCTCGCCAAACGCGAAATGGTGTCCGATCTCAATTCCAGCCAATTCTACATTGAAAAAGTAAAACGGCACTCCTTCTCTTCCAAGCTCTGCGGTGCGCCTAAACAGTGGTTTACCCCCACATATGGGGTATCGATGTACTCAGGAGAAATTGCACAACAACTTTTGTGGTCTAATTTCTCCTGTTACCCTTGTGAAAATAAGAACTTGTGGGCGAAAAGATCATTTTTGTGTAAACAAATGCGATTTTTTATTTTCACGGCTCTACTTTATAAACTTCTGTGAAGCACTTGGGGGTTTAAAGTGCTCACCACACATCTAGTTAAGTTCCTTAAGGGGTCTAGTTTCCAAAATGGTGTCACTTGTGGAGCGTTTCCACTGTTTAGGCACATCAGGGGCTCTCTAAACATGACATGGCATCCGATCTCAATTCCAGCCAATTCTGCATTGAAAAAGTCAAACGGCGCTCCTTCTCTTCCAAGCTCTGCGTTGTGCCCAAACAGTGGTTTACCCCCACATATAGGGTATCGACGTACTCAGGAGAAATTGCACAACAAAATGTATGGTTAAATTTCTGTTTTTACACTTGTGAAAATAAAAAAATATGGTTCTGAATTAAAATGTTTGCAAAAAAAGTTAAATGTTCATTTTTTCCTTCCACATTGTTTCAGTTCCTGTGAAACACGTAAAGGGTTAATAAACGTCTTGAATGTGGTTTTGAGCACCTTGAGGGGTGCAGTTTTTATAATGGTGTCACACTTGGTTATTTTCTATCATATAGAACCCTCAAAATGACTTCAAATGTGATGTGGTCCCTAAAAAAAAATGGTGTTGTAAAAATGAGAAATTGCTGGTCAACTTTTAACCCTTATAACTCCCTAACAAAAAAAATTTTGTTTCCAAAATTGTGCTGATGTAAAGTAGACATGTGAGAAATGTTATTTATTAACTATTTTGTGTGACATATCTCTCTGATTTAAGGGCATAAAAATACAAAGTTTGAAAATTGCAAAATTTTAAAAATTTTCACCATATTTCCATTTTTTTCATAAATAATCACAAGTAATATCGAAGAAATGTTACCACTAATATGAAGTACAATATGTCACGAAAAAACAATCTTAGAATCAGCAGGATCCGTTAAAGCGTTCCAGAGTTATAACCTCATAAAATGACAGTGGTCAGAATTGTAAAAATTGGCCCGGTCATTAAAGGGAACCTGTCACCACGTTTTTGGAAGATGGGATAAAAATAGCGTTAAATAGGGGCAGAGGTGGGCATTACATTAGTGTGTTTGTTATGCGTTTATTACCCACCTAAGTTGCCGAAATACCTTTGCAAAGTCTCCGTTTTCGCCTGTCAATCAGGCTGGTCTGGTCAAAAGGGCGTTGTCTTCCCCCAGATTTTGTGTAGTTTTCCGTTGGTGGCGTAGTGGTGTGCGCATGCCCAAGGTCCCGAATCCTCTGCCAGGGGATTTAAAAGAGCGCGCTGTTCGTTTTCATTGGTGATCGGTGGGCGCGGCCATCTTCCTTTGGCCGCGCGTGCGCAGAAGCGGCGCTCTGCTGGCCGCGGCTTCAGGAAAATGGCCGCCGCGATATCCATCTGCGCACGCGCGGCATCCCGCGGCCATTTGCCTGAAGCCGCGGCCAGCAGAGCGCCGCTTCTGCGCACGCGCGGCCAAAGGAAGATGGCCGCGCCCACCGATCACCAATGAAAACGAACAGCGCGCTCTTTTAAATCCCCTGGCAGAGGATTCAGGACTTTGGGCATGCGCACACCACTACGCCACCAACGGAAAACTACGCAAAATCTGGGGGAAGACAACGCCCTTTTGACCAGACCAGCCTGATTGACAGGCGAAAACGGAGACTTTGCAAAGGTATTTCGGCAACTTAGGTGGGTAATAAACGCATAACAAACACACTAATGTAACGCCCACCTCTGCCCCTATTTAACGCTATTCTTATCCCATCTTCCAAAAACGTGGTGACAGGTTCCCTTTAAGTACCAAATTGGCTCTGTCACTAAGGGGTTAAATACTATTTTGTTGTTTTTATTCTAAATAATTCCACAATTTTGTGCCGAGTATGTTTGAATACATCTTTATAGTGGTTGGTGCTCTCTTTCTGATATGTTTAGCCTGGAGAGGTGGATACCTTAAGCCTTTGGGCTAGATGAGTAGATGGAATTCTGCATAGACAAATAACAGTGATACAATGAGGAGAACCGATCAGAGTAAGGAAGGCAGTAGAGGTTGGATGGTAGTGGGAGTAGCACTGATTGTGTAACAGCAGTGTCAAGTGTGCAGGCAGGCACCTTGGAACAGCAGAACCGTATACAGTATGTGGATAAGCACCTTGGAACAGGAGATCTGAGTGGAAAAGCGGAGTTGTTTGTCAGGAGACTCACTTTGGGGTAAATGTAGCAAAGCACAGAAGAATGGTTATATCAGAAGGCAGAGATACGCTGTAAGAGCAGATTCAAGTAATGGAGATCATAGGATGGTAGGGGCAAATATACCTGACTATCAGCATACTTAGTCTGTGTGCCACCATATGTGACAGCCTAAAAAAGTCCTAAAGGTATGACATTAGAGATGTGCGCTGAGTTACTCAGGTAATCCAATGTGCGCAGGAACAGATGCAGCTGGCCGCCGGGAAAGGAGAATGCAGAGCCTGGTGCTGGAGCTGGAACAGGCTATACTTCCTTTGAATATAGCGCTCCAAATACACCTTATAAACCTAGAGTTAAAAAAAAATACCAATTTAGCTTCCTTACGGGGATGCCTACGAGCCTAATGAATACAATGCTTTACAGCTCAGTGTAGAAAATGGCTCATTTTGTAATAAAGGTAGATAGCCAGGTTTGGTTAGTTCAGAAGACGTCAGATAGTGAGTGTGCTCAAAGTTTCCAGTCTGATACTATTTATTATCATTACTTATTTAGCGCTATCGTATTCTGCAGTGATTTACAAGTACTGACATTGCTGTCCCCATTGGGGCTCACAATCTAAATTCCCTTTCAGTGTGTCTTTGGAATATTGGAAAAAAACGGAGTACCTGGAGGAAACCCACGCAAACACTGGGAGAACATACAAACTCCTTGCGCATGTTGTTCTTGATGGGATATGAACCCAGGACTCCGGCGCTGCAAGGCTGCAGTGCTAACCACTGAGCCACCATGCTGCCATGTGTCCTCTCTCCTTCTGCACCAGTCTCTCACTGTTAGTTTTTATATTGTATTTTATTTACTGTATTTTATATATGTATATATTATATGTATGTAAACCCTTTTCATGTGTACAGCATCAAGGAATGAATGCAACTTTAAAAATTAATAATAATAATAATAATAATAATAATAATAATAATATTCTCAATATGCCGTTTTCATAGCTTATTACAACAACCTTGCATAAATACTTCTGAATTACATGTGACTTAAAGGAACCCTGCTACCTGATTAATGCTGCCTAAACCACAGGCATAAATCGCAGCTTGGCTGCATATTTGCAGCCAGGTATATTTTTCTCTTAAATTCTCCAGTGTTTCAGAAAAAGCATGCTTTAAATCTCCAGCCAGGGTTTATAGCTGTAGACAAACCAAGTCCGTGTCTGTGCAGGGCTTGTCCTGGCCAGCACTGTTGCAGGTAGGTCTCTGCATATGTATGCAGCGCCCCAGAGTCCTGGTCGTTGCAGTACTGTGGCTCCGCCACTAAGGGGAGCTATGGTACGTCTGATTGCACTAAAGGAGTTTCTCTGACCAGGTAACACTCACACTACACTTCACACTCCGGCCACCAGGGGGGGTGGTCCTATCTAGTAGGCCACTCCTCACACTCTGGTAAAACTGGGGGTTGGACAGGAAGACGGAGAGAAGTAGCTGGGAAGAGCTAGTGAGAGGACCTGTCAGGGATGGGATCCTGGCAGACTCCTCAGAGCAGAACTAACCAGTGCACAACGGGAATACAGTAAAGAGGAATTAGGACCAGAAGGAGTCGTGCTGTTAGACCGAGGCAACATCCTTCTGAGGCGCAAACAGTCAGTGGCCGGAACGCCGAGCAAGTAAGAGACTCTAAGTACTACTGCAAACCACGGCAGGGCAGCCAATTATAGGTTGGCTGTCTCACACAAATCACCCAAGCAGACAACGGAGGCAGCTGTGGGAGAGGGGCGACTCTAGGGTCCCGGAAGAACTCCAGGCCTACCCCGTCATACGGGTGCGTCCTACCATATCACCTGGGGGACGGAGAGAATGAACATCAGAGACAGGCAGAATCAGTTGTGAGGACTATCCCGGGAGCTCAGCAGGGAAGAACTACAACACCCAGCGCTAGGAGGTAGACACTGATTCCCACCTGCAAAGGGAACTCCTGATGTGCCTTTGGACCGGCCGGTCTCTAACAGCCCTGTTGACAGCACTCTGGACTGAGGACTCTAAAACCTTCAGTAAAGAGGTAAAGAAACTGCAACCTGGTGTCCTCGTTATTTACTACGACCTACACTGCACCGCAACATTACCATCGCATCTATCATTGTGCGCCCCTCAGCAGGGTCACGGACCGGGTCTAGCCACCGTGACCACCCCAGAGCAGAGACTCAGAGGTCCGGTAACGGGTACCCCTCGGCCCTGCGGCAGTGGGGGCACTACAATTTGGCGTCACGAACAGGATCTACTTAAGCCTGAAAAATCAGGTCATGTGTGCCTTGGAACTGTGATTTATTGTGCTTGGACTGTGTATTGCCATTTACCGCCAAAATTCGCCATTGCCGCACACGGAGGGAGGAGCCTTAGCTTCGTGGGCGGAACCGGCCAAAAGAAGCGCGGAACGGAAAGTGCGGTAAGGCGCCAATCCCGGAAGAGGAACTCCGACCTCCAGCAGGTTAGTGGGAGGAAGGGACAGCCATGTCCGAGTTGGGAGGAGAGGAGGTGGCGGCCGCAGCCGCGGACGCTGGGGCAGCTCCGGTCCCCGCAGCGGGTGAAGCCGCTGCCCTAATTCCACCACCGGTTGCCGCAGAACCTGCTGTTCCCCTCAGCCACTCGGACACTGCCGCTAACACAAAAGCCATAATGCCCTTCTCTATGCCGTACCTGCCCGGAGCGGCCTGGCTCCCACGATACTCTGGGGAGTCGCATACATTCACTGACTTTAAGGAAGGGCTCTGCAGCCTGCTCGAGTTCTATCCCCTGACAGAGCCTCAGAAGGTTCATATGATAACCGGCCAACTCTTTGGGGCGGCTCTGAGAGAATTGAAGTCCTGGCCCGCCGAGGATAAGGGAACTGCACAGCAGATTTTTGCAAAGCTTAAAGCCACCTTTGATACTCGCACTGCTACAGAAATTAAACTGACTTTCTATGGATGCAAACAGAGACCGCAGGATAGCTTACGGGACTATGCCCTTAATCTCCAGGAGGCGATGCGGGCCATTAAGCAGAGTGACCCCGGCAGCATGCAGGATGAGGATAAACTCCTGAAGGAGCGGTTCATTGAGGGGCTCCTGTGCAGTCACCAGCGGGGCCAATTGCACTTCCTGGCCATGCAAAATCCAGACTTGACTTTTGCGCAATTCAAAGATAAAGCTATCCAGGCATTGCAGGAGCGACAGCCCAGCCGCGCAATACCACCCAGGCACCCCGCTCTCACATACCACCAGGAGGTGGCATCGGATACCCCAGTTGCCGCGGAGGCCGACGCCCAGAGCTTCGAGGACGACTCCCCTGCAGGACTCCGTCTTCAGATGCAGGAGCTGACCAAGAGCGTTGCTGCCCTAGCCCGGACGGTGCAGTCCCTACAGGAGGCCCCCAAGGAAAAGATCCAGCTAGCCTCCAGACCAGAAGATGTCCCCTGGACGCGACCGAAGAGGACCCCACCGACCAGAGGCCGGGACAGCGATCGCTTCCATCAGGACGGACGACCCATCTGCCGCCGCTGTCACCAGGTGGGCCACCTTGCAAGGTACTGTCCTTTAAACGAGCAACCCCTGGGGCAAAAGGCCAACCCGCAGGAGTAGGACGGTCAGGCCCGCAGCATTGGAGAACCAAGTATATTGGAGGACGACCAGTTCTCCCTGTAGTGGTTGATGGAATCCCCTTGAACGCTTTGCTGGACACCGGTTCTCAGGTGACGACTATACCTTACGTGCTTTATAAACGGTATTGGGAGGACACTGATATTACTCGTGGCCCTGACGATGATTTCACCATAATAGCCAGTAATGGTCAGCCGTTGCCACAAGTGGGGTATAAGGAGGTCACCATCAAGGTGGGGCGGGTGGAATTGAAAGCCCAAGGGATTGTGATTGTTGATATTGATCGTCGAGAATGTAATCCCATGATGACTCTTGGTACTAATGTTATAGAAAATTGTCTTGCAGAAGTTATTGTTTTGTTGCAACAGGTGGCAGAAACCGCTGGCCACAGTGAGCAACGTGCCCTGCAGAAGGAAATCAGAGCTCTGATGCAGAGACAGCAGGTAGAGCTGACTGGTGGTGAGATTGGTCGTGTCACTGTGAGTGATTCAAACCCCATCGCGATACCCCCCAGGAGTGAAATGTTAATATGGTGTCGGGCAGCCATAGGCCTCAGGGGAAAGGACTACCAGGCCTTGGTAGAACCCGTATATTCAGACAATAGGCCTACTATTCTGACAGCCCGGGGGGTGGTCGACGTTCGCCAGGGGAGAGTGCCCGTACGTGTCCTCAATTGTGGGGAGGAAGAGGTTCACCTCACCAAGTATGCCACGCTCGCCAAATTGTTCACTGTTAATAATAGTGTGATACAGACACCTGAACCCTTGGTCCCGTCAAACGTGGCGGAGGACAACGGTTCTGCAGAGCACTCGAAAGACTGGTGTCGGGAATTGCATGTGGGCACTGACTCTACCCCATCTTGTCAAAAACAGGGGGCCTACAGGGTGGTACACGAGTACGAGCAGGTATTCAGCAAACACCCCTTAGATTTTGGGCAGGTGAAAGGGATCCAACATCATATCCCCATGGGAGATCACCGACCCATAAAAGAGAGATATTGCCCTGTACCCCCAGCTCATTACCAGTGTGCCAAGGACATGTTGCGGGAAATGAAGGAGGCTGGGGTGGTGAGAGACAGCTGTAGCCCCTGGGCAGCTCCGTTAGTCCTTGTTAAAAAGAAAGATGGTACAATAAGGATGTGTGTTGATTACAGGCAGTTGAATCGCATTACACATAAGGACGCATACCCACTGCCCAGGATAGAGGAGCCTCTGGCTGACTTAAAATCTGCTAACTACTTCTCTACCTTAGATCTCACCAGTGGGTACTGGAAGGTTCCTGCAGCGGAGGCGGACAAAGAGAAGACGGCCTTCACGACGCCAATGGGTCTTTGCGAATTCAATTACATGCCATTCGGATTGTGCAATGCTCCCGGGACGTTCCAGAGGATGATGGAGTGCTGCCTGGGGCACATGAACTTCGAAACCGTGCTGCTGTATTTGGATGATGTCATTGTCTTCTCTAAGACCTACGAAGATCATCTGAAGCACCTGGCCGAGGTGTTTGAAGCCCTGTCCAACTTTGGCTTAAAGGTGAAACCGTCCAAGTGTCATCTGCTGAAACCTAAAGTGCAATACCTGGGCCATGTGGTGAGCGCTGAAGGAGTGGCCCCAGACCCCGACAAGGTCATGGTGATCAAGGACTGGCCAAAGCCCAGTGACCTCCACGAAGTCCGGCAGTTCCTCGGGCTGGTAGGCTATTACCGGAGGTTCATTAAGGACTTCACCAGGAAGGCCGCACCCTTGCAAAACCTGTTGGTAGGCCAACCAAAGAAGACCAAGGGGAAGAACACCCCCTTTGATTGGAACGAGGAGCTGGAGGGATCCTTCACTTGTTTGAAGTCGGCACTGACGGGAGAAGAGGTACTGTGGCTTACCCCGAATACGACCAACCGTTTGTGCTGTACACAGATGCCAGCAATGTGGGATTAGGAGCCGTGCTGTCCCAGGTCCAGAAAGGCAAAGAAAGGGTGATCGCTTACGCCAGCAGGAAACTCCGTCCCACGGAAAGGAACCCTGACAACTACAGTTCCTTTAAGCTGGAATTCCTTGCCATCGTCTGGGCAGTGACAGAGAGGGTCAAACACTACCTGGCCTCCGCGAAATTCACCGTCTTCAGGGATAACAATCCGCTAACGCATCTGGATACTGCCAAACTCGGGGCCTTGGAACAGCGGTGGATGGCCCGGCTGTCCAACTACGATTTCACCATCAAGTACCGGGCAGGACACAAGAATGCCAATGCCGATGCCTTGTCCCGAATGCCCAATTTGCCAGAAACGGTAGAAGACCCGGAGGCACTTGAAGAGGTGGAGCTGCCTGCGTTCCATCGCCCCAAAGCCACTCAGAACTCTCATCATGTGAAGAACAGGCACAGGAACCAACCGGATGCCACGCTGAATCCCCTGCCCCATCACGGGTGGGCGGAGACCCAGGATGGTGACCCCGCGGTCCGTCGGGTGAAAGAGCTCTTGACGCAGGCAGGGTTGCTTCCCGGCCCAGATGATCCACAGGAAACCCAACAGCTGTGGAAGGGGAGAAGCAAACTGTTTATCCATGATGGCAAGCTGTGCAGGAGGAGCATCGACCCACGTACTCATGAATTGGTGTGGCAGATAGTGGTGCCAAGGCGAGATGCGCCCATGGTTCTGGGAGCCTACCATGATGGAGCCGGACACTTCGGATGGAGGAAGCTAGAGAGGCTACTCCGAGGGATGTTCTATTGGATTGGCATGAAGAGAGCCATTGAGAAGTGGTGCCGGGAGTGCGGTCCATGTAGCCTACGCAGGAAGGACCGAGGCAGCCAACGAGCTCCCCTGCAGCCTATCATCACCAAACGGCCGCTCGAACTGGTTGCGCTGGATCATGTGAAGTTGACACCTAGCCGGTCAGGCTATATCTACGCTCTTACCATCGTAGATCACTACTCCAGATTTTTGGTGGTTGTACCTGTCAAGGATCTAACGGCCAGGACTGCCGCCAAGGCCTTCCAGCAGTACTTTTGTAGGCCCCATGGCCACCCGGAGAAGGTACTGACCGATCAGGGACCAGCATTCGAAGCTGAAGTGTTCCAAGAGTTCTGCCAACTGTACGGGTGTAAGAAGATCCGAACCACGCCGTACCATCCTCAAACCAATGGGATGTGCGAAAAGATGAACCAGGTGGTGATCGACTTATTGAAGACCTTGCCCGTAGAGGAACGGAACCTGTGGCCGACGAAGTTGCCTGATTTGGTGGATATCTACAATCACATCCCAGTAAATTCCACCAACTGTACTCCAGCGTACCTAATGAGGGGAAGGCCTAGCCAGTTACCCGTTGATCTGGACATGGGGGTCCTAGTCCCCGAAGATACCTCACCGGATGCGGATTGGGATGCAGAAAGGCAGCGAAGGTACCGCAAAGTACAGGAGTGCGTGGAAAGAAGTCTCGCTCAGGCTAGGCAAAAACAAGAAAGGGACTACAACCAGCACGCTCCTGCGATTCCCCTGTCACCTGGTGAGCAAGTACTTAAACGAAAGAGGAGACTACACAAGCTCGATGACCAATGGGAAGCGGAACCGTATACCATCCTGCCATCCGATTTCGACAACACGAAGGTCTGTCTCATCAGTAAGGACAGAGGGGAGACCTCGACAGCGGTATCCAGGGATCACCTTAAGGTCTGCCCCGATAAGTTGAGAGAGAGGGACACGGCCCCAGGAATCTCCCCGCCGGTGGAAAAGGAGAAGATGATCCATACCGTCCTTGGTGACTTTCCCCAGTCCTGGACTCAGATAAATCAGGCCATCGTGGTACCTGTTCTAATATTTCAGCAGCCGGACCCACCAGAAACAATGGTGGTACCAGATAATCCGGCCCCGCAACCTCAACAAGCCTTACCTGAAGATGCCATGCCAACCGTTGAAACGGCAAATCCTCCCTCTACTAGCGGTGAATCTGCTGTACCCACTGTTGATAGCAGCAGCTCTGAGAACTCCAGCCTGCCAGTGCTACCCAGACTCACTAGAAGTGTAGCTAGAAGACAGTGCACTACACCAGTGGTAGCAAGCATAGTGGGCCCTGTTAGGCCAATAGCAACCCCTGCGCTGCGAAGGTCCACACGCAGCACTCAAAATCAAACTCCCCTCCGCTACAAAACTTGGAGGTATTGATAAGGGCTGCTATCTAGTTGAAAATGTTTGTGTACATATCTTTTGTTACAGGTTGTAAAATGGACAATAGAGTAATGGACGGTGAATTGCTCAAAAAAACTTTCCAAAGGTGGGACCCCTTTGTTTACCCGGGGTCCCTGCCGTTTCAACCACTGGACTGAGAGTCATAAACTGTGCATGACCTAAATTTCGCAACGTTCAAGAGTCCTCACCTCCCATAAAGGGAAGCACTGTTATGTTTACTTGTTTATGCTATTTCGAAATTTTGTGTGTTTTCTGTTAACATGTATTATTGTTCTTGTTTTCCCAGTCCGGGAGTACTGGATTTAACCGGGGGGGAGTGCAGCGCCCCAGAGTCCTGGTCGTTGCAGTACTGTGGCTCCGCCACTAAGGGGAGCTATGGTACGTCTGATTGCACTAAAGGAGTTTCTCTGACCAGGTAACACTCACACTACACTTCACACTCCGGCCACCAGGGGGGGTGGTTCTATCTAGTAGGCCACTCCTCACACTCTGGTAAAACTGGGGGTTGGACAGGAAGACAGGGAGAGAAGTAGCTGGGAAGAGCTAGTGAGAGGACCTGTCAGGGATGGGATCCTGGCAGACTCCTCAGAGCAGAACTAACCAGTGAACAACGGGAATACAGTAAAGAGGAATTAGGACCAGAAGGAGTCGTGCTGTTAGACCGAGGCAACATCCTTCTGAGGCGCAAACAGTCGGTGGCTGGAACGCCGAGCAAGTAAGAGACTCTAAGTACTACTGCAAACCACGGCAGGGCAGCCAATTATAGGTTGGCTGTCTCACACAAATCACCTAAGCAGACAACGGAGGCAGCTGTGGGAGAGGGGCGACTCTAGGGTCCCGGAAGAATTCCAGGCCTACCCCGTCATACGGGTGCGTCCTACCATATCACCTGGGGGACGGAGAGAACGAACATCAGAGACAGGCAGAATCAGTTGTGAGGACTATCCCGGGAGCTCAGCAGGGAAGAACTACAACACCCAGCGCTAGGAGGTAGACACTGATTCCCACCTGCAAAGGGAACTCCTGATGTGCCTTTGGACCGGCCGGTCTCTGACAGCCCTGTTGACAGCACTCTGGACTGAGGACTCTAAAACCTTCAGTAAAGAGGTAAAGAGACTGCAACCTGGTGTCCTCGTTATTTACTACGACCTACACTGCACCGCAACATTACCATCGCATCTATCATTGTGCGCCCCTCAGCAGGGTCACGGACCGGGTCTAGCCACCGTGACCACCCCAGAGCAGAGACTCAGAGGCCCGGTACCGGGTACCCCTCGGCCCTGCGGCAGTGGGGGCGCTACATGTACACATGAAGGAGCAACCTGTCAATCACACGGAGCAGAACTGGGAAGAGCTGGCTGGAGGTGGATCCGGACTAGGCTTGTTTCTGGCTAAGGTCCCCAGATAGATCTTTAAAGAATATATTCTCTGAAACACCTGAATGTTTTAGAGAAAATAACATGAATCAGATGACCGATTCCCTTTCAGTCATTAACAATAAACTGAAAAGAGTAGCCAAATTTGCAACATATCTAACTGTTACCTTGACAATAAGCCAACCCTATGCAGCCAATCTATTTTTTTCTGTCATTGTCAGCTCTTCCCCAGCCCGAAAGTTTATTGTTTCCAGTACAAACATCAATTATTGAGACAAGTCCAAGTTTGCAATAATTTACTGGACCATAAAGCAGAATTGCTCTTTAGATAAAACGTCATGGGACGTGACTCTACTCTCACTTTATCATAAACATCTTTTTTTTATAACCTTTATTACTTATAAACAGCAGGAATTTACATAATTGAAGCCAATGGACTATTTTCTAACAAGTTTTTAAAAATTCTATTCAGCCATTTCTTAGTTATTACAAGTTGTTTCTATTTCTAAGTACATGTTCACCATTTATCTTCATGACTTTTTGGGTCCAACATTGGGTTACATTCTGTAGTAACTAACTCTTTAATAAATCTTTACATTGACCATAGACCTGTTTTACTGATGCAGCTCTGCAAATCCCCTGTAAAATCAGTTTGTGTTGTACAATCTGGCTGTCTGAAGTAGTCTGTAATGTTTTCCTATTAAGGTTAGTGAATAAGACGGGCACCCTGTCATCAATTTATCATCACAGAACCCTGCTAAAAATAGACTTGTCTAAAGTGCGCTATCCCTTTAAAAAGATCATGTCAGCTTGAAAATGCTGGGCAATTTATTGGCAGCATATTATAGTGCAGGATGATTTAAGGAGATTGATATTTAAGTTTTGGGGAAAAGGCTCAGTGTAACTTGTAATATATTTATTGAACTATGTGCTGGTTCTGTGGTTATTAGTCAAGGAGGCGGTGCTAATCAGTGAATAAAGGAAGAGAATCCAGCCTCTAAAATTTCCAAAGTTTGTTGAGTTAAAATATTAAAAAGCTCATTGGCAAGATTGAATGGTGTGATCTGGTGTGGCAGATACATCGACGACTTCCTCTTCATCTGGAGGGGGGATGTATCTGTAATACCAGAATTTGTCCAATTCTTGAACATGAATCATTGTAATTTAACTTTTACTCATTTTCCTAATCTGTCATCTATTTCATTTTTAGATTTACAACTGGAAGGTGTGTGTGATCATCCTATTCCTTCATCCACCTTTTCTAAGCCTTTGTCAGGTAACACAATTTTACATGCCAGCAGCAGCCACCCTATACACACAGTAATGGCAATCCAAATAGGTCAAATTATACGCATGAATAGAAATTGCAGCGACATCACTAAATTAGCTGCTGAACTGGAACACTCACATCAAAAACTAAAAAAAATAGAGGTTACTCTAGATAAATATAAAATAGTGAAAGTAATATTGTCAAAAATAAAAAATCCCAGGATTTAATTACTCACAATAACACTTCTACTTCAAAAACCCTAAACTGGTTCTTTCTCTTTAATTCAACCCCCAGTTTGATCAGATAAGGTCCATTTTTTTAAACATATCCCCATCCTTTTTGAAGATGTGGATTTATCCATTATACTAAAATCTGGCTGCTCTGTAGTTGCCAGTATTCTTTCTCTGATCACACACACCTTTAACAACCATGATAATTCACCACAATTTAAAATAAAAGAATACCGCATATACTCGAGTATAAGCCGACCCGAGTATAAGCCGACCCCCCTAATTTTGCCACAAAAAACTGGGAAAACTTATTCACTCGAGTATAAGCCTAGGGCGGAAAATGCAGCAGCTACCGGTTAACGTCAAAAATAAAATAGATACCAATAAAAGTAAAATTAATTGAGACATCAGTAGGTTAAGTGTTTTTGAATATCCATATTGAATCAGGAGCCCCATATAATGCTCCATACAGTTCATGATGAGCCCCATAAGATGCTCCATATTAAAATATACCCCATATAATGCTGCACAAAGGTTAATAATGGCCCCATAAGATGCTCCATAGAAAGATTTGCCCCATACAATGCTGTATAAAGGTTGATAACCCCATAAGATGCTCTACACATTATGGCCCCATAAGATGCTCCACACATTATGGCCCCATGAGATGCTCTACACATTATGGCCCCATACGATGCTCCATACATTGTGGCCCCATGAGATGCTCCACACATTAGGGGCCCCATGAGATGCTCCACACATTAGGGGCCCCATGAGATGCTCCACACATTATGGCCCCATAAGATGCTCCACACATTATGGCCCCATGAGATGCTCCACACATTATGGCCCCATGAGATGCTCCACACATTAGGGGCCCCAAGAGATGCTCCACACATTAGGCCCCATACGATGCTCCATACATTGTGGCCCCATGAGATGCTCCACACATTATGCCCCATAAGATGCTCCACACATTATGCCCCATAAGATGCTCCTCATATATGCCCCATAAGATGCTCCTCATATATGCCCCATAAGATGCTCCTCATATATGCCCCATAAGATGCTCCATACATTTGCCCCTTTTGCTGTTGCTGCCATTAAAATAAAAAAAATCACACACTCATCTCTCTTCGCTCAGGCCCCCGGCACTTGCGATAGTCACCTTCCTCGTTCCACCGCTGCTCTGTCTTCCATCCTCGGCACTGACTGTTCAGGCAGAGGGTGGCGCGCACACTAATCATGTCATCGCGCCCTCTGACCTGTACAGTCACAGCCAGAGGACAGAAGACAGAGCAGCGCGCAGCGATGGAACGAGGAAGGTGACTATCGCGCAATGCTCCCCCTCCCCTGATATACTCACCTGCTCCCAGCACGGTCCCCTGGCAGCGTCTCACTGTCAGATGGTCTCCGGGAGCCAGCGGCATCTTCCTGTGTTCAGCGGTCACGTACCGCTCATTAGAGTAATGAATATGCGTGCATATTCATTACTTTAATGAGCGGTACCACGTGACCGCTGAACACAGGAAGCGCTGCCCGGAGACCATGGGACATGCAGGGACAGCACCAGGAGCAGGTAAGTATATCACAGCCGCCGCTCCCCCTCACCCGCCGACCCCACACCGACACTGACTCGAGTATAAGCCGAGAGGGTCACTGTTGTGAATTCTGCTCTTGGGCTCCCTCCGGTGGTTGTAACTGGTAGCGCTGCTGTCTCTGAATCGCAGCATTTATCAGGTGTGTTCACTTTCTGCAAATCTGACTGGGCTATTTAGTCTTGCTTCACCCTTTAGTCAGTGCCAGTTGTCCATTGTTCCTGGAGGATTCACATCTCTGCCTGGTCTCTCCTGCTTTGCAGTTCTTTTCAACAAAGATAAGTTCTGGCCTTGATTTTTTGCTGTCCACATGCTGTGGCCTTATTGTTCAGTTCTTTTCCATGTTTTTTGTCTTGTCCAGCTTGGTCTGTATAAGGATTTGTTTAGCCAAGCTGGTATCTCTGGAGATGCAGATATACCCTCCATATCTTTAGTTAGCTGTGGAGTTTTTGTATTTTCTGTGGTGGATATTTTCTAGTGTTTTAATACTGACCGCATAGTACTCTGTCCTATCCTTTCTATTTAGCTAGAAGTGGCCTCCTTTGCTAAATTCTGATTTCAGTCTGTGTATGTTTTTTCCCTCTCCTCTCACAGTCAATATTTGTGGGGGGCTGCCTATCCTTTGGGAATTTTCTCTGAGGCAAGATAGTTTTCCCTTTTCTATCTTTAGGGGTAATTAGTCCTCCGGCTGTGTCGAGATGTCCAGGGAGTGCTAGGTACATTCCACGGCTACTTCTAGTTGCGGTGTTAAGTTCAGGGTCTGCGGTCAGTACAGGTACCACCTTCTCCAGAGTACGTCTCATGCTGCTCTTAGGCCACCAGATCATAACAGTACAACTGGCCCACAATGAGTTAACCGCATCTCAGAAGAAGGGAAGGAAAGTGCTGAGCCATTTTTTTTTCTGTAGTCTGGTGTGTTTTTTTTTTCTTCCCTCTTTACCTCTGGGTGGCTCAGGAGTTCGGCGCTGGTATGGATGTTCAGGGATTGGCTTCTCGTGTGGATCAACTTGCTGCTAGAGTACAGGGTATTTCCGATTATATCGTTCAGACTCCTGTTTTAGAGCCTAGAATTCCAACTCCTGATTTGTTTTTTGGGGATAGGTCCAAATTTCTGAGCTTTAAAAATAACTGTAAACTGTTTTTTGCTCTGAAACCCCGTTCCGCTGGTGATCCCATCCAGCAGGTTAAAATTGTTATATCTCTGCTGCGTGGTGACCCCCAGGATTGGGCATTTGCCCTGGAACATGGGAATCCGGCGTTGCTTAATGTAGACACCTTTTTTCAGGCGCTTGGGTTATTGTATGACGAACCTAATTCAGTGGATCATGCTGAGAAGACCTTGTTCGCCCTGTCTCAGGGTCAAGAAGCGGCAGAATCATATTGCCAGAAGTTTAGAAAATGGTCTGTACTGACTAAATGGAATGAGGATGCCTTGGCGGCAATCTTCAGAAAGGGTCTTTCTGAATCCATTAAAGATGTTATGGTGGGGTTCCCCACGCCTGCTGGTCTGAATGATTCTATGTCTCTGGCCATTCAGATTGATCGGCGCTTGCGCGAGCGCAGAGTTGTGCACACTATGGCATTGTCTTCCGAGCGGAGTCCTGAGCCTATGCAGTGTGGTAGGATTGTGTCTAGAGCTGAACGACAAGGATTCAGACGTCAGAATAGGTTGTGTTTTTACTGCGGCGATTCTGCTCATGTTATTTCTGATTGCCCTAAGCGTACCAAGAGAATTGCTAGTTCTGTTACCATCAGTACTGTACAACCTAAATTTCTGTTATCTGTGACCCTGATCTGCTCATTATCGTGATTTTCTGTCATGGCATTTGTGGATTCAGGCGCCGCTCTAAACTTAATGGACTTAGAATTTGCCAGACGTTGTGGTTTCCCCTTGCAGCCTTTGCAGAGTCCTATTCCTTTGAGGGGCATTGATGCTACACCGTTGGCTAAAAATAAACCTCAGTTTTGGACACAGCTGACCATGTGCATGGCGCCAGCCCATCAGAAAGATTGTCGTTTTCTGGTGTTGCATAATTTGCATGATGCTATTGTGCTGGGTTTCCCATGGTTACAGGTGCATAATCCGGAATTAGATTGGAAATCTATGTCTGTGACTAGTTGGGGTTGTCAGGGGGTTCATGGTGACGTTCCTTTGATGTCAATTGCCTCCTCCCCCTCTTCTGAAATTCCTGAGTTTTTGTCAGATTTCCAGGATGTATTCAATGAGCCCAAGTCCAGTTCCCTTCCACCGCATAGGGATTGTGATTGTGCTATTGACTTGATTCCAGGCTGTAAGTTCCCTAAGGGCCGACTTTTCAACCTGTCTGTGCCAGAACACACCGCCATGCGGAGCTATGTTAAGGAGTCTTTGGAGAAGGGGCATGTTCGGCCATCTTCTTCACCATTGGGAGCAGGTTTTTTTTTTTTGCCAAAAAAGATGGCTCCTTGAGACCCTGTATTGATTATCGCCTCTTGAATAAGATCACGGTCAAATTCCAATACCCTTTGCCTTTGCTTTCTGATCTGTTTGCTAGGATTAAGGGGGCTAGTTGGTTTAACAAGATTGACCTTCGAGGGGCATATAATCTTGTTCGTATTAAGCAGGGTGACGAATGGAAAACTGCGTTTAATACGCCCGAAGGCCATTTTGAATACCTTGTGATGCCATTCGGACTCTCTAATGCTCCATCTGTGTTTCAGTCCTTCATGCATGATATATTTTGGAATTATCTTGATAAATTCATGATTGTATATTTGGATGATATTTTGATTTTTTCAGATGATTGGGAGTCTCATGTGAAACAAGTCAGGATGGTATTTCAGATCCTTCGTGATAATGCCTTGTTTGTGAAGAGGTCTAAGTGCCTCTTTGGAGTACAGAAGATTTCTTTTTTGGCCTTCATTTTTTCCCCCTCATCTATAGAAATGGATCCTGTTAAGGTTCAGGCCATTCATGATTGGATCCAGCCCACATCTGTGAAGAGCCTTCAGAAATTTTTGGTCTTTGCTAATTTTTATCGCCGTTTCATTGCCAACTTCTCCAGTGTGGTTAAACCCCTGACCGATTTGACGAAGAAAGGCGCTGATGTGACGAATTGGTCCTCTGCGGCTGTTTCTGCCTTTCAGGAGCTTAAACGCCGATTTACTTCTGCCCCTGTGTTGCGTCAGCCGGATGTTTCTCTTCCTTTTCAGGTTGAGGTTGACGCTTCTGAGATTGGGGCAGGGGCCGTTTTGTCTCAGAGGAATTCTGATGGTTCCTTGATGAAACCGTGTGCCTTCTTTTCTCGAAAGTTTTCGCCTGCGGAACACAATTATGATGTCGGCAATCGTGAGTTGTTGGCTATGAAGTGGGCATTTGAGGAGTGGCGACATTGGCTTGAGGGAGCCAAGCACCGCGTTGTGGTCTTGACCGATCATAAGAATCTGATTTATCTTGAGTCTGCCAAACGGCTGAGTCCTAGACAGGCCCGATGGTCCCTGTTTTTCTCCCGTTTTGATTTTGTGGTCTCGTATCTTCCGGGTTCTAAGAATGTTAAGGCTGATGCCCTCTCTAGGAGCTTTTTGCCTGATTCTCCTGGGGTCCTTGAGCCGGTCGGTATTCTGAAGGAAGGGGTGATTCTTTCTGCCATCTCCCCTGATTTATGACAGGTTCTTCAGGAATTTCAGGCTGATAAACCTGACCGCTGTCCAGTGGGGAAATTGTTTGTTCCTGACAGATGGACTAGTAAAGTGATTTCGGAGGTTCATTGTTCTGTGTTAGCTGGTCATCCGGGGATTTTTGGTACCAGAGATTTGATTGGTAGGTCCTTTTGTTGGCCTTCTTTGTCACGGGATGTGCGTTCTTTTGTGCAGTCCTGTGGGACTTGTGCGCGGGCCAAGCCTTGCTGTTCCCGCGCTAGTGGGTTGCTTTTGCCTTTGCCGGTCCCTGAGAGGCCTTGGACGCATATTTCTATGGATTTTATTTCGGATCTTCCGGTTTCCCAGAGGGTGTCAGTTATCTGGGTGGTTTGTGACCGGTTTTCTAAGATGGTTCATTTGGTTCCTTTGCCTAAGTTGCCTTCCTCTTCTGATTTGGTTCCGTTGTTTTTTCAGCATGTGGTTCGTTTGCATGGCATTCCAGAGAATATTGTGTCCGATAGAGGTTCCCAGTTTGTTTCTAGGTTTTGGCGGGCCTTTTGTGCTAGGCTGGGCATTGATTTGTCTTTTTCTTCCGCATTTCATCCTCAGACAAATAGCCAAACCGAGCGAACTAATCAGACTTTGGAAACTTATTTGAGATGCTTTGTGTCTGCTGTGCTGATCAGGATGATTGGGTGGCTTTCTTGCCATTGGCCGAGTTTGCCCTTAATAATCGGGCTAGTTCTGCTACGTTGGTTTCACCCTTCTTTTGTAACTCTGGTTTTCATCCTCGTTTTTCTTCGGGGCAGGTTGAGTCTTCTGATTGTCCTGGGGTGGACTCTGTGTTTGACAGGTTGCAGCAAATTTGGGCTCATGTTGTTGACAATTTGGTGTTGTCTCAGGAGGGGGCTCAGCGTTTTGCTAACCGTCGTCGGTGTGTTGGTTCCCAGCTTCGGGTTGGGGATTTGGTCTGGTTGTCTTCCCGTCATGTCCCTATGAAGGTTTCTTCCCCTAAGTTTAAGCCTCGGTTTATTGGCCCTTATAGGATTTCTGAGATTATCAATCCAGTGTCTTTTCGTTTGGCCCTTCCAGCCTCTTTTTCCATCCATAATGTTTTTCATAGATCTTTGTTGTGGAAATATGTGGTGCCCGTTGTTCCCTCTGTTGATCCTCCTGCCCCGGTGTTGATTGATGGGGAGTTGGAGTATGTGGTTGAGAAGATTTTGGATTCTCGTTTTTCAAGGCGGAAGCTTCAGTATCTTGTCAAATGGAAGGGTTATGGCCAGGAGGATAATTCTTGGGTTGTTGCCTCCGATGTTCATGCTGATGATTTGGTTCATGCCTTTCATTTGGCTCGTCCGGATCGGCCTGGGGGCTCTGGTGAGGGTTCGGTGACCCCTCCTCAAGGGGGGGGTACTGTTGTGAATTCTGCTCTTGGGCTCCCTCCGGTGGTTGTAAGTGGTAGCGCTGCTGTCTCTGAATCGCAGCATTTATCAGGTGTGTTCACTTTCTGCAAATCTGACTGGGCTATTTAGTCTTGCTTCACCCTTTAGTCAGTGCCAGTTGTCCATTGTTCCTGGAGGATTCACATCTCTGCCTGGTCTCTCCTGCTTTGCAGTTCTTTTCAACAAAGATAAGTTCTGGCCTTGATTTTTTGCTGTCCACATGCTGTGGCCTTATTGTTCAGTTCTTTTCCATGTTTTTTGTCTTGTCCAGCTTGGTCTGTATAAGGATTTGTTTAGCCAAGCTGGTATCTCTGGAGATGCAGATATACCCTCCATATCTTTAGTTAGCTGTGGAGTTTTTGTATTTTCTGTGGTGGATATTTTCTAGTGTTTTAATACTGACCGCATAGTACTCTGTCCTATCCTTTCTATTTAGCTAGAAGTGGCCTCCTTTGCTAAATTCTGATTTCAGTCTGTGTATGTTTTTTCCCTCTCCTCTCACAGTCAATATTTGTGGGGGGCTGCCTATCCTTTGAGAATTTTCTCTGAGGCAAGATAGTTTTCCCTTTTCTATCTTTAGGGGTAATTAGTCCTCCGGCTGTGTCGAGATGTCCAGGGAGTGCTAGGTACATTCCACGGCTACTTCTAGTTTCGGTGTTAAGTTCAGGGTCTGCGGTCAGTACAGGTACCACCTTCTCCAGAGTACGTCTCATGCTGCTCTTAGGGCACCAGATCATAACAGGTCACTTTCAGCCCAAAAAAGTGGGCTGAAAATCTTGGCTTATACTCGAGTATATACGGTATATTAATTGCAGTTCTAAAAAAGTTGTGTATATTTTCAAATGTGAGGATTGTAATTAATTTTATATATTCTGTACTACAAGAAAGCTAAAAATTTCAGAATATTTGACTGATATTGTCTCTCTTTCTAGTTTCAATTGTACACTTTCTCATGCATCTAAACATTTCATCACCTGTCATGAACGCCATGCTACCTCTTTCAAGGTCCTGGGTATTGAAAGAGTGTTTAAATGACTTAGAGGTGAAGATTCCAAGAGACGCCAGCCCAAGAGACCCCTCCTAGCAAGGGAGGCATTTTGGATCTATAATTTGAGCATGTACTTTCCCACAGGTTTAAATGCTGGCAAAGAAATTATGTTCCATTATTACCATATATTTTGGACTATAAGACTCCCCGGACCATAAGATATACCTAGGTTTTAGAGGAGGAAAACAGAAAAAAATTGAAGCAAAAAATGTGATCATGACACATTGTTATAAGGCAGGGGGGAGTTGCTGCTGACACTGCTATAGAAGTAATATCCCACATCCTGGTATATATATATACCCCCCATCCTGATATATCTGTCCCCATCCAGGTACACATGGCCCCCTTTCCTTGTATACATAGCTCCCATCCCCATTCTGATATACAGTGGGGTAAAAAAGTATTTAGTCAGCCACCAAATGTGCAAGTTCTCCCACTTAAAAAGATGAAAGAGGCCTGTAATTGACATCATAGGTAGACCACAACTATGAGAGTCAAAATTGAGAAAACAAATCCAGAAAATCACCTTGTCTGATTTAGCAAGATTTATTTTTCAAATTATGGTGGAAAATAAGTATTTGGTCATTAACAAAAGATCTTCTCAGTATTTTGTTATATATCCTTTGTTGGCAATGACAGAGGTCAAACGTTTTCTGTAAGTCTTCACATTGTTGTCACACACTGTTTGTAGTATGTTAGCCAATTCCTCCGTGCAGATCTCCTCTAGAGCAGGGATGTTTTGGGCCTGTCGTTGGGCAACACGGACTTTCAACTCCCTCCAAAAGTTTTCTATGGGGTTGAGATCTGGAGACAGGCTAGGCCACTCCAGGACCTTCATATGCTTCTTACGAAGCCACTCCTTCATTGCCCTGGCGGTGTGCTTGGGATCATTATCATGCTGAAAGACCCATCCACATTTCATCTTCAATGCCCTTGCTGATGGAAGGAGGTTTGCACTCATAATCTCAAGATACTTGGCCCCCTTCATTCTTTCATGCATACGTATTAGTCGTTCTGGTCACTCTGCAGAGAAACAGCCCCAAAGCATGATGTTGCCACCCCCATGCCTCACAGTATGTATGGCACTATTTGGATGCAACTCAGCATTCTGTCTCCTCCAAACACGAGTTTTGTTTCTACCAAACAGTTCTACTTTGGGTTCATCAGAACAGATGATATTCTCCCAATTCACTTCTGGATAATCCAAATGCTCTCTAGCGAACTTCAGACGGTCCCAAACATGTACTGGCTTAAGAAGTGTCCTTCGACAGCTCTTTGGTCTTTACCATAGTGGAGTTTGGAGTGTGACTGAGGTTGTGGACAGGTATCTTTTATACTGATAACAAGTTCAAACTGGAGCCATTCCTACAGGTAATGAGTGGAAGACATAGGAGCCTCTTAAAGAAGATGTTTCAGGTCTGTGAGAGCCAGAAATCATGCATGTTTTTAGGTGACCAAATACTTATTTAACACCATAAATTGAAAAATAAATCTTGCCAAATCAGACAAGGTGATTTTCTGGATTTGTTTTCTCAATTTTGACTCTCATAGTTGTGGTCTACCGATAATGTCAATTACAGGTCTCTCTCTTCTTTTCAAGTGGAAGAACTTGCACAATTCGTGGCCGACTAAATACTTTTTTCCCCACTGTACATGGCCCTCCATCCCTATCCTGCTATACATGGCCCCCCTTCCCCATGCTAGTATACCATTCCCACCCTGGCATATATGACCACCATCCCCATCCTGGTATACATATGGCCACCATCCCCATCCTGGTATACATGGCCACCATCCACCATCTTAGCATACATGGTCATCATCCCCATCCAGGTATAAATGGCCCCCATCAACCACCCTGTCATACATGGCCATCATCCCCATCCTGGTATACATGGCCATCATCCCCATCCTGGTATACATGCCCCCCATCTTGGAATACAAGGTCCCCATCCCCATCCTGCTATATATGGCCACCATCCCCATCCTGGTTTACATGGACCCAATCCACCATCCTGGTATAGAAGGACTCCCATCCTGGTATACATGGCCCTTATCACGCTGCACACATTAAAAAAATGAAAAATTCTACTTACCTTTTTGTCCCTTCCTCCCAGAGTTGTTCTGTTTTTAACGCATGACATCACTGCCATGCACCTTCATGCTGCTGTCAGCTGCTGGAATACTCATTGTGCTTCATGCCTGGGATTATGGATGTGGAGAACAATGAATATTCATTTTCTTTAATAGGGGGCACAGTGTTAGCTGTTCCCAATAAAAGCTTCAACTCAATCCACAAAAAAGCCCCCACTCAGGTCTGTCATCTGTTAATGGAAATATAGAGGGCTTCCACATTACTGGTAGCACAAAGGCTTTGAAAAGCGAAATGGCTCCTCACCCGGCAAAAGAAATTCAGCAAATTCTGTGCTCCCAAATTCCCCCTTCCCTTCTGATCCCCACATTGTACCTAAACCACATATAGCAACCACATGTTTGGCATTTCTAAAGCAATGAGAGCCTGCCTAACTTACGGGTGCATGTCTGCAGAAGTACGAACTGGGCTTAACGTACTGGTGACTGCAACGTATTGTCATGTTCAATAGAAATTGTGGGACAAATTTTGGTGCCCTTTTTTACCCACATCTTTTTGTGAAAATATAAAATCTGGGGTAAAACAACACTTTGGTGGTAAAAATGTAGTTACCGTTTCTTCACTGCCTGAAGGTATAACATTTTGTGACACACCCGTGGCATCCCTGGTTACATGGAGAAATGAAAAAATGGCCGGCACCGTACCTCAGTGATGTCACGCACTGTCGAGCAGTGCCAGACATTTTTTCTTTTCTCCGTGTAACCAGGGACGCCACCCGCCACTTTCTTCTAGTCTTTTCATCCATTTTTTATGGCTGTCCAGTTCTAGGTAATGTCACTGTTTGCCAAATTTAAACCACTTTTTGATAATCTTCTTCACAGTGTTCCTTGGTATATGTAATGCCTTGAAAATATTTTTGTACCCTTCTCCAAATCCCCAATTATAAACTTATGCAGCCTCATTATTTTAGTTTTGTTCTTTTTTTCTTTAGCTTTGTACTTTTTATCTTTCCCCTCAAAATTATTTCAGTTTGTTTCTCAATAAATTTGTACAGATTATAGATGACATTAAAGATGGAAATAGTTTGAAATTATTCTTCTTGATATGATTTTTTTTTTTACATGCCAAAAGTCTGCCATGTAGACTTTTTAGTTCCACTCTTATGTACTGTAAGAAATGTTAATTAATTAAATTGAGTCTCTCTCAAATGCAGACTGCAATTTTCTGTTACTGTATGTTTCATTCAGATTTCATCAAAAGGATTTCTCTCAAGTTCACAGCAGAGGTCAGAATTTGGTTATCCACAGATCTTTCTTACATAGTACTGCCTAAAGAGAACTACATTTCTTGCCTTGTCACTGTATATTATGACTATGATCTCTGTCTTCTGCAGCTCCAAGAGTGTAGTCCAGTCCTCAACAGAAAGCTTGTCCTCTCCAAACGAGAACCCTTGGGGGGCGATCCAGAGTTATGAAGTTATTAACAATCTCTTAGAATTAGGGGATAATTTTAAACTGTGTGAACATGTAAACCCTTTAAAATACTTTTTATTAGATATCTTTAAAATTAAATATCCCAGTGACAAAAAACAGGATCAAAAAAAGGATCAAACGAATGATCCAAAAAATGTGCACCACTCCTACTGCTCTCCCTGCGCTCGACTGCTCTCCCTACCTAGCAGTGGAGGTTGGCACCCTGATAGAATAATTTTGGCGCCCCCACTCAACGGCGGCTATCCACTGCTACCCCTATTATCTTCCTGGATAGCTATAGGTGGGAAAACAATGAGCTTTCAAAAGAGATGAAATAAAGCGCACGAGAAAAACACAAAAATATAAAAATAGGTGCACATAAACAAACCCCAATTGCTGTCTAATTAGGAACTAATTCACACCTGACAGTGATAGCATGGGGAATGGCAATATATCAATATCCAAGAAAAATGGTTCACAAAAAAAAAAATATAATTAAACCAGAACTAGGACCACATAAGCCTCTTACAGCCACACATGTATTCTGCCCAATGGCATACTCAAAAGCCTCTTTTTGCACTCAGGCATATAATGAAGGGCCACAGAGTGAACAATCAGAAAAAAAGACTAATGATACATAGTCTGGTAATGCATGCGAAGCTATTGTGGGTAGCCAACAGGGGATCATAGCCCCAATTGAGTAATACTTAGCTTCCCAGGCTTCACAGCAGTCGTAATAGTCGCCTCGACGCGTTTCCCCGAACTACGGTTCATCAGGAGGCAGTTCAATGTAGGAACCATTAAGACAGAGATGCAGGTGCCATGATGTGAAGCAGACCAGAGGCATTGGCGGAGCAGCGGGTCACAGAGGCAGGAGACAGTGGCTGCAGCTAACTCCTGTGCCCCCTGCTAAAGAGAAATTAATATTAACTACAATCCACGCCCATGGGCGTGTAGGTAAATGAATATTCATTTCTCTTTAATAGCATCTTTGTATAATTGGCCCCCATTCCGGTCCTGGTATGCAAGGCTCCATCCTTATGACTGGCTCCCACCCCCATCCTGGTATGCATGGCCCCAGCCCAGCGCTCCCTCGCAGCATCTTGTTCCGATGCCAGCAGCTGCTTTATGCTTGTAAGCAGGGCATGGCAGGGACATCATGTGCTGCTTGCAAGCCGAAGGGCAGCTGCCGGAATACTCACTGCTCTGCGTGCCAGGACTGTGTGCGCAGAGAGAAGTGAGTATTCATTGCTCTTCAGCAGCGCACACAGTGTCAGGCAGAGCCTTCCTGCAACTGCCGGGTCACATGTGCTGCTACTTAAGAGAAATGGGTATTCACCTCTCTGGGTGTTGCGAGAGGATAGCGGATACCAGGAAACGGGATTTTAAGTACAGAATTGACCACATTTTTTACTTCAATCTTTTTATTCTTAATTTCCTCCTCTAAAACCTAGGTGCGTCTTATGGTCCAGTGCGGCTTATAGTCCGAAAAATACGGTATCTAATGTGTATGGAGACCTTTAAAAGGGGACTGCACATTGAGATACATGGAAAAATTTGTATTTGTGGCTAAAGAAACAATAATATCATTATAAAGTCAAAGCCCATATTAGAGAAATGTAAATAGGGAAGGTTTCCCAAGGTTACTTACGTAATTAGGCTTCAGCACTGATTGCAATCTTACAATCTCAATCACCATTTCCATAACAATAACAGTTACAAAGTTAATTACAATGAAAAACTGCACACCAGCCCCGCTTCCTGCAATAACCTCCAGATAATGTGCTGTTATACAGCTGTAATTCAAAGATTAGGCCTAAGCCCAAAGATGTTATCTCTGTTATGAAATGGTGTTCATAACTCTGTATGAAGCCAAGATAGAGGCATATATTATTCCAATGCCTGTGCATCATAATTATCAGCATGCATAAGTACCCCTGTCTATTCCAGCAGGTGCTTTAGTCCTTTTCCTACCCTTATTATGTTTGTACCCATTTTCTACCTTTACCTTGCTGTGAAGGATCAATGATAGTCACAAAACCTTTTCAGAATGTTACATTTCATAGATTGCCATGGCTAATGTATCTGTTTGAATTCTTCTTGACCTTGCTTTAGTCACGGACTTTTGCTGTCATGTTGCCTGCTTCATTATACTTTGTTTTTCACTAATATCTCCACAGTATTCTAAATTGCCTATAAAACCAGTCCACAGTTCTATATTGTACCTGTTTGCGAAAAGCAGAATTTTATACAATTGTTTTCCATCATCCAAAAAAATTAAAAGGTATGGCTCTGCAGGGCATTTTCTTAGCAAAAACTGTTTTCACTTACTTTAACCCCTTCACCCCCGAGCCTGTTTTCACCTTCAAGAGCAGGCTAAATTTTATAATTCTTACCAGTGTCACTTTATGGTAATAACTGGAATGCTTCAACGGATCCCACTGATTCTGAGATTGTTTTTTCATGACATATTAAACTTCATGATAGTGGTAAAATTTGTTCAACATGACTTGCGTTTATTTGTGGAATTATTGAAAATTTGGACAAAATTTTGAAAACTTTGCAATTTTCAAGCTATTAATTCTTATGCCCTTACACAGAGAGCTATATCTCACAAAATAATTAATAAATAACATTTACCATATGTCTGCTTTACATCTGTATTATTTTTTAAAGAGAATTTATTTTGTTAGGAAGTTAGTGTGGTTAAAGGCTGATCAGCAATTTCTAATTTTTCCAACAAAATTTACAAATCCCATTTTTAGGGACCACATCACATTTGAAGCGACTTCGGGGTGTCTACATGACAGAAAATGTGCAAAAGTGACACTATTCTAAAAACTGAATGTGGTTTTGAGGACTTTGAAAGGTGCAAAGAGTTTACACTGTGTTCCAAATTATTATGCAAATTGGATTTAAGTGTCAGAAACATTTAATTGTATTGTTTTTCAAATAAACTCGTGGATGGCATTGTGGCTCAGGGCTCAATGGATCACTGAAATCAATCTTAAACACATGTGATAATTAGTTTTCTTGGTGATTGTCATTAAAGAAAAACTACTTAAAAATTATGTTCCACATTATTAAGCAGGCCACAGGTTTCAAGCAATATGGGAAATAAAAAGGATCTCTCTGCTGCTGAAAAGCGTTAAATAGTGCAATGCCTTGGACAAGGTATGAAAACATTCGATATTTCATGAAGACTTAAGAGTGACCATCATGCTGTGAAGAGATTTGTGACTGAAACAGAGAGCAGACAGAGTTCATGCAGATAAAGGCATAATGAGGAAGGTTTCTGCCAGAAAAATTCATTGGATTAAGAGAGCAGCTGCTAAAATACCATTACAAAGCAGCAAACAGTTATTTGAAGTTGCTGGTGCCTCTGGAGTCCCTCGAACCTCATAGTGTAGGATCCTTCAAAGGCTTGCTGTGGTGCATAAACCTACTACTTGGCCACCCCTAAACAGTGTTCACAAGCATAAACGGTTGCAGTGGGCCCAGACATACATGAAGACTAGTTTTCAAACAGTCTTGTTTACTGATGAGTGTCGAGCAACCCTGAATGGTCCAGATGGATGGAGTAGTGGATGGTTGGTGGATGGCCACCATGTCCCAACAAGGCTGCGACATCAGCAAGGAGGTGGAGGAGTCATGTTTTGGGCTGGAATCATGGGGAAACAGCTGGTAGGGCCCTTTAAGGTTCCTGAAGGTGTAAAAATGACCTCTGCAAAGTATATCGAGTTTCTGACTGACAACTTTCTTCAATGGTATAAAAAGCAGAAACGTCAGGAGCAAAATCATCTTCATGCATGACTTTCTTTCTTTCAATGTTCTTTTTATTGAAAAGCACGTTTATATAAACAATATAATGAAAACACATTAATATAAGGCAAATTTTAGCAGATAGAGTAAAAATCAAGAATAACAACAGTTTCTCATTTTTTGAGCGCCACTGTCAGATAAATGTATGAGCACATACCAGCAAAGTAACATATGAGAACAATAAAATAAACTGCATTCTTGGCACTCATTTGAAAAATAATTCTGGTTTAAAGAAAGATCTATCTGTATATTAGAAGGAGGGAGAGAGGAAGAAGCAAAGGAGTGAGAATTAGGGTAAAAAGAGTAGGTAAGGGAGAAGAGAAAGGGCACCTGTGATATCAGTGAGTTGGTTCATGAGGTTGTTTCTGTTATTTCAGTAAGAAAGGATTGTTGCGTTCTGTAAAGAGTCCAAGGTTTCCAGACGCGGTTAAAGTTTTCTAGATTATGGTTAACTTTGGCAGCCAATTCTTCGATGTGATATAATTGTTCTATTTTAAGAAGTAGTTGGTTATTAGTAGGTGTTATTTTGGAGTTCCAATGTTGAGGGATCAAGGATTTCCCCGCTGCTATAATAAATTGAGCTAGTTTGTCGGCTACTTTGTCATTTGTCACAATTGGGAAGTGGAGGAATATATTTTCTGGTCTACACGAAATTCGGTTATTTAGTAGCTTGCATAATAATGAGTTAACTTCTTTCCAGAGGGGGGCTAATGCATCTTCATGCATGACAATGCACCATCTCATGCTGCAAAGAATACCTCTGAGTCATTGTCTGCTATGAGCATAAAAGGATATAAACTCATGGTGTGGCCTCCATCTTCCCCTGACCTCAGCCCTACAGAGAACCTTCAAGTATCATCAAGCAAAAGATCTATGAAGGTGGGAGGCAGTTCACATCAAAACAGCAGCTCTGGGAGGCTATTCTGACTCCATGCAAAGAAAAACAAGCAGAAACTTTCCAAAAACTCACAAGTTCAATGGATGCAAGTATTATTAAGGTGATATCAAAGAAGGGTTCCTATGTTAACATGTAACTTGGCCTGTTAGGATGTTTTGGAGATAAATAGCTTTTTTGTTCAGTGAATGGGACCTCCTAATGTTGCAAATTCCACAAATGAGCATTTTCAGTTCTTTAAAACATATCAAATGTTTAGAAATTTTACTGTGCCTAATAATTTGGAACAGTGCATTTTGAGTCTTTATTCATTTTGGAGATTATACTGTTATCATTGGGAGGTTTCTTCAATAAAATTTGATGTATACTCTAACGGGTGATGACTTTTATTAGACTGACTGTCATTTGCACCGACCATTTAGGAAAATCCGAGAAAAATATAATTTGCATAATAATTTGGAACATGCTATATTAATCCTTTTGGTGCTTCACAGGAATCAAAGCAATGTGTAAGGGAAAAATGAACATTTTACTTTTTTTTTCACAAAAAATGTTACTTTAGCTTAAAAATTTTCATTTTCACAAGGGTAACATGAAAAAATATATTGTGCAATTTCTCTAGAGTATGCCGATACCCCATATGTGACGGAATACTACTGTTTGGGAGCACAGCAGGGCTCGAAAGGGAATGAGCACCATTTGACTTTTTGAAAGTGGCTGGAATCAAGAGCGGATGCCATGTTGCATTTGAAGAGCCCCTGATGTACCTAAATATTTGAAACCCCCCAAGTGACCCCATTTTGGAAACTAGAACCCTCAAGGAACTTATCTAGATGTGTGGTGAGCACCTTGAACCCCCAGGTGCTTCACAGAAGTTTATATTGTACAGCTGTAAAAATAAAAATTGATGATTTAGCCCTAAATTTTTTACTTTCACAAGGATAACAGGAAAAAATGGACCCAAAATTTGTTGTTCAATAATTCCTGAATATGCCGGTACTTCAAATGTGATAGAAAACTACTGTTTGGGTGCATGACAGGGCTTGGAAAGGAAGGAGTGACTTTTTGGAAAGCTGACTTTGATGGAGTGGCCTGTGGGTGTCATGTCGTGTTTGGAGAATCCCTGATGTGCCTAAGTAGTGGAAAACCCCCCAAAAGTGACCTCATTTTGGAAACTAGACTTCTCAGGGAATTTATCTAGATGTGTGATGAGCACCTTGGACCCACAGAATTTTACAATGTTGAATTGTGAAAATTAGAAAAAATTGATTTTTCCCACAAAACCTTTGAGTTTCTATTTTTTCCATTTTCACAAGAATGGCAGGAGAAAATGGACCCCAAAATCTGTTGTGCATTTTTTCCTGAGTACACTGATATGTGGTTGAAATTACTTTTGAGGTACAATGCAAAGCTCAGAAAGGAAGAAGTGCCGATATTGTAGTTCAGATTTTGCTGGAATGGTTTGAGGGTGCTATGTCCCATTGGCAGAGCCATGATTTGACTCCATGGCTGTTTTCCAGAAACAAGCAGCAGTAGACTTTGCAGAGTTGAGTAAAAATTGCCAATCTGCCATTGTAGTGACAGTATGTTGTAGTGTCCGAACATCCCAACATTGGAGTGCCCAGTACGTTATGCCCAGCTTGTGCTTCTGGAGACATGCACCTGTAAATTAGGCAAGCTTTCATTGCTACAGAAATGCCTAACATGTGGACTCTAAATGTGGTTTAGGCACACTGTGCGTATATCAGAAGGGAGAGGGTCATTTGGACTTGAGAGCTCAGAATTTGCTGAATTTCTTTTGGGGTCATGAAGCCATTTCACTTCTCCAGAGCCTTTTTACTACTAGCAATGTTGAAGTCCCCTATATTTCTATTAACAGATGATGGACCTGAGTGGGCACTTGCTTTTTTTGTGGATTGAGTTGAAGCTTTTGTTGGGAACATTTTGCATAACATTTTGAATCACATTTATCCTGCGTTCTACGCTGAGCACTTACATTGGAGTTTCAATTTAAACTTCAAAATGATGTGGTTCAGATGAGGGATCCATTCATTATAATGAGGCAGCAGAGTTACTCTGAACTTCGTATGGCCTCTGTTCAGCAGTGTCTGTCTTTTCAGAATAGCACAAAACTGTAGTCATCCACACTTTTATGTTTCACGTTTTCAGAGATACTATTTTTATTTACACTCGTCTTTTTGATCATGTTTTATTTTACTTTATGTTCGTTGGTATGATGAAAAAGCTGAGTTTTTTTTTACGCCGTTCACTGAAGGGGTTACCTAGTGTGACCGCCTTATAGGTTGGGTCATGAGGGATACTAAATATGTGTACTTTAGTTTTTTGCATACAAATACGTATTTATTGGTAAGTATATTTTTTATTATTATTATTTTGTGACTTTAAAAAAAATATTTTCACAATTTTTTAAACTTTTTTTAATTTTCTTACTGAGTTCTTTTATGGGACTTTAACTTTCAGCACTTTTATTGCTGTTATAAAGCGCACAATGCATGAACATTGCAATGCTTTATACAGTAACTGTCAGTGCTGCAATGACACAAGCCTTGATAACCTTGGGTCACTATGGCAATGATCGGGCCCTCGCGATGACAACGCGGAGGAGCGAATTGGAGGAAAGAGAGCGCAGAGCACCCTCCTTCTTCCTATCTTCGAAATGCTGTGATCGATATAGATTGCAGCATTTAGAGGGTTAAAATGCCTGGAGCAGTGTGGGCACGATCGCCATGATGACGTATTTATACCTCGTTGGTCGGAAACTCCTTTCCTTCCATGACGTACAGCTAAGTCATATGCCGTGAAGGGGTTAAAACTTGTGTTTTGGCCCAAGGTGGGGTTAAACCTGTTTAAATGTGCACATTTTTGATTAAAAAGTATTTTTAGTGTTTTTCAAAAGTCTTGAATCTACTATAAACTGTTGTGGATTTTCTACCCAAAATGGAGAGAGACAGGAATACAATATTCTGACTCCATAACTAGGCTGCCAGTGAGTTTGGGGTTCTTGAGACCACACTTCTACTGATGTCTCTAACAACCAGTACTCACACAAAGAGATTTCATCAGATAGCTTGACTTGACTGCAGAGGCACATATGAAGATTCCAGAAGAATTTTTTTTTTCAAGCTGAATTCTTGAAGTTATACACAAATACAGTAGCAGTAGCTGCAACAGCTGCAGAAGCTAAAAAATATTATTCTGAACCAGAGCTGCATAGAGATCATCTTCAGATGAATATGGCTGACATACACTGGCTCAGGAAGAAGAAGGGAGTCATTAATGACAACAGAGCTGTATTATACAGCAGCTGGAGAACAAAAAAAACACAATAGGGTCTTATCCACTATAAAATTAATTCAATTTTTAAAGATTGTATTAACCTGATAAAGTTGCTTATACACAGCAGTTTGATAGCATGGATATACAGCTTCTACAGGTCAACCGACTGGTTCATATGGATAAAGGAAAAAAAGATTTTACACTCTGCTGAAGAGTTGGTAATAAGGTCCAGAATACAAGAACTGTATTAAATGCGTTTTTTTATCGACGTGTTTCAAAGTTCACACACTTCTTCCTCAGGATTTAACCACATGTAGATACATGAAACTGTCAGACAGATTTCTAGAGGTTGAATTCAAATAATGACGCCAAGAAGGCACATGGTATGTCAAAGTTCACCTATTGCCGTTTGTGTAATTCAAAAAAAACTTTCAATCACAAAAACATGAATAACTTTATGAAGAGTAAAACATTAGAAATGTTCTGATAGAATATGTTTAAAAAATATCAATTCATATATAGTGTTGTAAATATATATAAATGATATGTGTTTGAATAAAAAAAATTAAATGTATAAGAAATGGACTTGAACTTGTGTTTCTCGTGTATTAGGAACTAACAGCTGCAGCCTCCTCCATTAATCATCGGTCAATTGCATAATTGTCATGGCGATAGGGGGCAGCAGAGGGCTGTTTGTGACAAAAAGGTAACAACATGGTGGTTCAGAAGCACAATCACTCCGGCTGTGATATTTTACACTGATATTCTATTGATATGCCATAAATCTCCTAGATGGGATAAACCCTTTAAAGAGGACCTGTCACCAGGTCAAAAGTGGCCAGTTTTTGTTTTTATTTTATTCTCACTACTACCCGGCCTTTTTATTTTGTGCTAATTTTATGGTTTTTACCAAGAGGGGCATAGCTCACAAGATACTGGCGAGCAGCCTAAAGATATGCCCTCAGATAATCCAGTGAGCCAACACGCATTGGAAAGGAAATAGGAGAAAAAACTGCACACTTCTGATCTGGTGACAGATATTCTTTAAGGCACTAACCTGGCAATATACACAGTGGTGGACATAGCATTTGCAGAGATTCACTGTCATAAATGAAGATGCACTATGGGTACTTCTTTCTTTATTTGCAAAATTGTTGCAGCTACCATAACTACCAAGAAAAATTTGGAAGATGAGAAAGATTCTGCAGCATTTGACACTGTGGATCTCCAGCTCCTCCTCACTATGCTCCACTCCATTGGCCTTAAGGACACCGCTCTCTCCTGGTTCTCCTCCTATCTCTCTGACCGCTCTTTCACTGTATCTTTTGCAGGCTCCTCTCATCTTCCCCTTGTAAGGAGGTAAAACACAAAAAGAGTCTGGGGGCGGTTACCTTCTCGGCTCTGTGCCTGGAACCATTGAGCTGTGCTGCAGGTTCCCCAATGGGCAGACTTAGAGACTGGGACAGGAAAGAAGCGGGCAGAGAGTGGGAAAGGCACGCGCACAGAGGACAGAGCAGCGTGAGCAGCGGTCAGAGCAGGGTGCAGCTGCGCTCTGGGAGAGAGAGAGCTCCCGGTCTGAGGACAAATACAGGGAGACTTCCCAGAAAGACTGCATCTTGTGAGTACTTGAAAGCGGACTCTGCTGTGACTGGAGAGGGGCACTTTGAGACCCATGTAGAGACATTGGCCCGTGCAGAGACTTCGACCCCCTGGTCCCCGCGGTATCAGTACAGAGACTGTGATTCCTGGTACAGTGACTTAACAGTGCAGAGCCCCTGATTCCTGGTACAGAGACTTAACAGTGCAGAGCCCCTGATTCCTGGTACAGAGACTTAACAGTGCAGAGCCCCTGATTCCTGGCTGTGCTGTAAAAGCTAAAGACTCAGAGCCTGTGCATTCCACATTATCTCCCGAAACCCCAGGCAGCAGGCTCCCAGAGACTACTCAGCCCACGGACAACAGAAGGACGACAAGTGCCGCTGTTTCTCGGCGCCTACGTTGGAGAAGACGACCCTTCAAGCAAGTCCTCATCAGACTGATAAGTGTTCTTTTCTCAAGAAATCTTGCTTACTCCTGTTACATTGTTTGACTCCCATATTTTTTGCACTGTTTTATTGCTAGTTATTTTCCATTGCTTCCTCCCTGCGAGGAGAACCTGATTCCTGTTATTAAACCCTTCAACTGTTGGTCTGTCTGTTCCGTGGTGACATACTCAGTACCTGCATACTATTACACCCTTACTGTTGGGGTTCCTCAAGGATCAGTCCTAGACCCACTCCTTTTCTCTTTGTATACCGCCCCTATTGGACAAACAATCAGTAGCTTTGGGTTCCAGTACCATCTCTACTGCCTTTTTAGAAAACACCAGTGATTGTCTTACCGCTGCCTCTAACATCATGTCCTCCCTCTATCTGAAACTGAACCTGTCAAAAACTGAACTCCTTGTGTTTACTGCCTCTACTAACATACCTTTGCCGACATTGCCATTTCCGTGTGTGGTTCCACCATTACTCCTAAGCAACATGCCCGCTGCCTTGGGTAATACTTGATTCCGAGCTTTCATTCACCCCCCACATCTGATTCCTGGCTCGCTCTTGTTATCTGCACCTCAAAAACATTTCTAGAATTCTACCATTTCTTATTTTCGACTCTGCAAAAACTCTTATTGTTTCTCTTATTCATTCTCATCTGGACTATTGTAATTCTCTACTAATCGGCCTCCCTCTTATCAAACTCTCCCCGCTCTAATCTGTCCTGAATGCTGCAGCTAGGATCTTATTCCTCACCAACCGTTATTCTGATGCCTCAACCTTGTGCCAGTCAATACGTCATTACACTGGTTATCCATCCACTCAAGAATCCAGTACAAACTTATTACCCTCACCCACAAAGCACTCCATGGCTCAGCACCACCCTAAATCTTCTCCTTCATCTCAGTCTACCACCCTATCAATGCCCTCCGTTTTTCTAATGACCTGAGGTTAACATCCTCAATAATTAGAACCTCCCACTCCCGTCTACAAGACTTTTCATGTGCTGTGCCAATTCTTTGGAATGCACTAACTAGGTTAATACGATTAATCCCCAATCCCCACAGTTTTAAGCGTGCCCCAAAAATGCATTTGTTCAGACTGGCATACCGCCTCAACGCATTAACCTAACTATCCCTGTGTGGCCCATTCAAAAAACTTAAACCATAATCAGGTTCCTCGCATCATGTTCTCACACGCTTTATGAAGTTAATAGCCCTCTGTGTCTGTACTGTTACATATTTAGGCTGTTAACTGGTTCATGCAGCTTTATATGAACACCCGATCCTTAGACTATGGTTGGTCCGAACAATGAAAGCAATTGTTACCATCCACCTCTCGTGTCTCCCCTTTTTCCTTAGTTTGTAAGGTTGCGAGCAGGGCCCTCATTCCTCTTGGTATCTGTTTTGATCTGTGTTTATTGTTATGCTGTAATGTCTATTGTCTGTACAAGTCCCCTCTATAATGTAAAGTGCTGCGGAATATGTTGGCGCTATATAAATAAAAATTATTATTATTAATAAGATTTGCCTAGGGGCTTATCAACACCTCTGTAGTATGACTGTGTGCAGAAGCTGGACATTCATGGTACATTCCTAATGGATAGATTCGCAGTGGCAAAACTCATTGCAGAAATGCTTCACCGGTCCTCCTATTTCATCTTTTGCAAAGCAGATGATTTTCTGCGGACAAATCAGTTGCATTTTTTCTCCATGGAAACCCTTAGGACTAGTTCAGATGGGTGTATTAAACATGTAAAATGTGGATAGCACATGGAGTTATTTTTTAATAGTGACAGTCTTTTCACGAGGATCACACTATACACTATTCTCTTCCGTGTTTGGGATGAAACTCAACTTTTCAAGCCTACGGGTGTGCAAAGAAAAAAAAAATTGGTTCAGCTGTATTTCTTCTGTTATTTTACAGATACTTTGCATACAGTACAGACCAAAAGTTTGGACACACCTTCTCATTTAAAGATTTTTCTGTATTTTCATGACTATGAAAATTGTACATTCACACTGAAGGCATCAAAACTATGAATTAACACATGTGGAATTATGTACTTAACAAAAAAGTGTGAAACACCTTTTGCTTTGATGACTGCTTTGCACACTCTTGGCATTCTCTTGATGAGCTTCAAGAGGTAGTCACCGGGAATGGTTTTCACTTCACAGGTGTGCCCTGTCAGGTTTAATAAGTGGGATTTCTTGCCTTATAAATGGTGTTGGGACCATCAGTTGTGTTGTGCAGAAGTCTGGTGGATACACAGCTGATAGTCCTACTGAATACACTGTTAGAATTTGTATTATGGCAAGAAAAAAGCAGCTAAGTAAAGAAAAAACGAGTGTCCATCATTACGTTAAGAAATGAAGGTCAGTCAGTCCGAAAAATTGGGAAAACTTTGAAAGTGTCCCCAAGTGCAGTGGCAAAAACCATCAAGCGCTACAAAGAAACTGGCTCACATGAGGACCGCCCCAGGAAAGGAAGACCAAGAGTCACCTGTGCTTCTGAGGATAAGTTTATCCGAGTCACCAGCCTCAGAAATCGCAGGTTAACAGCAGCTCAGATTAGAGACCAGGTCAATGCCACACAGAGTTCTAGCAGCAGACACATCTCTAGAACAACTGTTAAGAGGAGACTTTGTGCAGCAGTCCTTCATGGTAAAATAGCTGCTAGGAGACCACGGCTAAGGACAGGCAACAAGCAGAAGAGACTTGTTTGGGCTAAAGAACACAAGGAATGGACATTAGACCAGTGGAAATCTGCGCTTTGGTCTGATGAGTCCAAATTTGAGATCTTTAGTTCCAACCACCGTGTCTTTGTGCGACGCAGAAAAGGTGAACGGACGGACTCTACATGCCTGGTTCCCACCGTGAAGCATGGAGGAGGAGGTAAAGAAACTGGCTCACATGAGGACCGCCCCAGGAAAGGAAGACCAAGAGTCACCTCTGCTTCTGAGGATAAGTTTATCCGAGTCACCAGCCTCAGAAATCGCAGGTTAACAGCAGCTCAGATTAGAGACCAGGTCAATGCCAGACAGAGTTCTAGCAGCAGACACATCTCTAGAACAACTGTTAAGAGGAGACTTTGTGCAGCAGGCCTCCATGGTAAAATAGCTGCTAGGAGACCACGGCCAAGGACAGGCAACAAGCAGAAGAGACTTGTTTGGGCTAAAGAACACAAGGAATGGACATTAGACCAGTGGAAATCTGCGCTTTGGTCTGATGAGTCCAAATTTGAGATCTTTAGTTCCAACCACCGTGTCTTTGTGCGACGCAGAAAAGGTGAACGGATGGACTCTACATGCCTGGTTCCCACCGTGAAGCATGGAGGAGGAGGTGTGATGGTGTGGGGTGCTTTGCTGGTGACACTGTAGGGGATTTATTAAAAATTGAAGGCATACTGAACCAGCATGGCTACCACAGCATCTTGCAGCGGCATGCTATTCCATCCGGTTTGCGTTTAGTTGGACCATCATTTATTTTTCAACAGTACAATGACCCCAAACACACCTCCAGGCTGTGTAAGGGCTATTTGACCAAGAAGGAGAGTGATGGGGTGCTACACCAGATGACCTGGCCTCCACAGTCACCAGACCTGAACCCAATCAAGATATTTTGGGGTGAGCCGGACCGCAGAGTGAAGGCAAAAGGGCCAACAAGTGCTAAGCATCTCTGGGAACTCCTTCAAGATTGTTGGAAGACCATTCCTGGTGACTACCTCTTGAAGCTCATCAAGAGAATGCCAAGAGTGTGCAAAGCAGTCATCAAAGCAAAAGGTGACTACTTTGAAGAACCTAGAATATAAGACATAATTTCAGTTATTTCACACTTTTTTGTTAAGTATATAATTCCACATGTGTTAAATCATAGTTTTGATGCCTTCAGTGTGAATACAATTTTCATAGTCATGAAAATACAGAAAAATCTTTAAATGAGAAGGTGTGTCCAAACTTTTGGTCTGTACTGTATATTAATATAGGAAACTCGATTTGGTCTTTTAAATTTAATTAACAATGTATAACAACGGATGCCATATAGAATGAGATGACAAACAGATGTAAGAAACGGAAAAACGAATGACACAGATGTAAAAAACGGACATACGGATGACACACAGATGTAAAAAACAGACAAACAGATGGCAATATATTGTATATACCAATCAAATGTCATTTCTGGATAAAAAAAATTGGACGATATTTCATACACTAATCTCAATGAAACTGTAGTGAAAAAATAAAGCAAATTTTAATTTTAGTTCCTTTAGCATTTAGAGCATTAAAAGTCATATTACAGAGATGTAGGATTAGATCAGAATCCAAAATGCATGAAGGAAGTATTATACTTGTACTACTTTACACTGTGTTCCAAATTATTATGCAAATAATATTTCCTCATATTTTCCCTAAATTACCTATCTGAATTGCAGTCATTGTTATTTTCCAGTCATCTACTATTCTAGTATAATTGCAATGTTTTGGAACAAACTGCCTATGAAAACAGTATCTTTTAAAAAAAAATAAACACTCAAAATGCATGTTCCAAATTATTATGCACAGCAGATTTTTCAACCATTTTTTTTTTATTTTGAACAAAAAAATGGTCAGTTGTGAAGTTATAAGCATTATCAGCTTATTACAAAATGAAATCAAACAGTTTTCAAGTGAAAACTTTATTCTAGGTGTTGTTACATTTGCACATAGGACCCCTTGTTCGAAAGAAGCTTCTGAACTCTCTCGTCCATTAAATTTGTCAGTTTTTGGATGGTTTCTGCTTCAATTGTTTTGCATGTGGACAGAATACCCTCCCAGAGCTGTTGCTTAGATGTGAACTGCCTCCCGCCATCATAGACACCCCTTTTGATGATGCTCCAGAGGTTCTCAATGGCGTTGAGGTCAGGGGAAGATGGTGGCCACACCATAAGTTTGTCCTCTTGTATGCCCATAGCAGCCAGAGATGCAGATGTGTTTTTTGCAGCATGAGACGGTGCATTATTATGCATGAAAATGATCTTGCTGCGGAAAGCACGGTTCTTCCTCTTGAACCATGGCAGGAATTTTTGTTTTAGAAATTCCACATAGATTATGGAGTTCATCTTTACCCCTTCAGTGATCATAAAGGGGCCAACAATCTCTCTCCCCATGATTCCAGCCCAAAACATTACTCCACCTCCTCCTTGTTGGCGCCTTAGCTGTGTTTTCATGGGGTGTCCATCAACCAGCCATCCTCCACTCCATCCATCTGGACCATCGAGCGTTGCACGGCACTCATCGGTGAACAAAACAGTTTGGAAGTCAGTCTTCATGTATCGTTTGGCCCACTGGAGCCGTTTCTGCTTGTGTGCAGTGGATAGAGGTGGTCGACAGGATGGCTTACGCACAGCTGCAAACCTCTGAAGGACCCTGCATCTTGTTGTTCTGGGGACGTTGGAGGTACCAGCAGCTTCAAAAACTTGTCTGCTGCTATGACAAGGCATTTTTGCAGCTGCTCTTTTAACCTTACGCAATTGCCTGTTGGAAAGAGTACTCAATTCTTCCTTATCAGCACGCACACGTGTGTGCTGGGAATCAGCTACATACTTCTTGATTGTGCGATGATCACGATGAAGTGTCTTGGCAATGTTGATTGTAGTCATGCCTTGACCTAAATACTCCACAATTTGTTGCTTCTCAGCAGCCGACACATCCTTTTTCTTTCCCATTTTGGCAAAAAATGTAGGCTGCTTAATAATGTGGAACAGCCTTCTTAAGTAGTCTTGCCTTTATTTGGACACACCTGCCAAACTAATTTGCACATGTATCTGCAATTGCTTTCAGTGATATAAAGAGCCCTGACACACATCACCATCAATGAGTTTAAATGACAAACAAAAAAATTCTAGCCTTATTATCACTCCTAAACTCTTTGTGCATAATAATTTGGAACACAGTGCATATACTTCATCATGGAGCCCTAAAAATTAGAAACATTTAACTAGTAGTTTGTAAAGAAAGTTAAGCCCTACTATCTTCTATAGGCACACATGTGTCAGGGTTTAAAAGTCACACAAGATTACTAGTATAATTTCTATTCTGCAGGCTGTGTATGTTCTCATTTCCCCGGTGTAAACCCGATGTATCTTGTACTCGGCACGTAGAGATATACTTGGAGTAAACACATACTTTATCATACAGCTCATATGGTTTATCTGCGCTGATAACTTGTCCTTTAACACTCATTAGCTTGTTCATTATACTTTGCTTCATCACAAGGTTGATAATAAAATTGATACAATTCTAGAAACAATTGGAGCAATTCTGACTTTGGACACTTCCTTATCTTTATTATCCTGCGGAATTTTGTAAGGTTGGGGCTACACGGCGACTTTGGGAGCAACACGTGTCGCAATGCCAAAGTTTGCTAAGTGTCAGAGCTACATCGCAGGGCAGTATCGGCAAATGGAGTCACATTTTGACCCTGAGGGTACTGCGACCATGATAAATATTTAGCAAAAAATCTGATGTGGGTCATCGTCTTTCGAATTGCTTGGCGCGGCCGATGTACCTTCGGGATCACAATGTGACCCCATTCACTCAAACTATGCTGCGATATAGCAGCATCACTTATATATTGCTCCTAAAGTCACCATATAATCCTAGTCTAAAGCTTTCACCTCAAGGAGAAGTCGATTTATACCTGTCTAGTGGATCACCATGGTAGGGGAAGAACTGGAAACTGACATTAAGCAACTGTGCACATGTCCAGGAGACGTCTACAAACTCCTTTCTATTGAAGTAAAATGGATATAATCTTGCAACGGGCTATTGCCACAGCTACCAGAGGCGTTTAGCAGGAGCTTTTATTCCTCCCTACCCCCTGAGTGAGATAAACATGCATGCTCTACTGAGCTGAGCATGCATACTTAGCTCAGTGTGCGAAAAATAAGCTCTTAGGCTAGTTTCACATTTGCGTTTAAAAATGCAGCGTTTAAAATGCAAACGCAGGTGGTGAAAAAAACGCATTTAAAATCCTGCAAACGCTGCGTTTTTTAGAGGCATGCGTTTTCTCATGCGGTAAAAAAAACGCAGCGTTTTGACGCGTTTACATGCATTTTTTCCTGCGTTTGCGTTTTTGAAACGCATGCTGAGAAGTGTGTGACAGCTGCCAATCATCAAAATCATCTAGAAAACCCACTATAAATAGAAATAGCTAAGGTTGGGGTTAGGGCTAGGGTTAGGGGTAGGGTTAGGGTTAGGATCCCTAGGGTTATGGTTAGGGTTAGGGGTAGGGTTAGGGTTAGGGTTTGGATCCCTTTATCACCTTGATGGGTTAGGGTTCGGGTTAGGGTTAGGGGTAGGGTTAGGGTTAGGGTTTGGATCCCTTTATCACCTTGATGGGTTAGGGTTTGGGTTAGGGTTAGGGTTTGGATCCCTTTCTCACCTTGATGGTGGGGGGTGGCTTATCAGTGTGTATTCTTGTTTTTTTCTTGTTAAAACGCAACCAAACGCATATGCTTAAAAACGCATGCGTTTACATAGACAGCAATACGTTTTTTTGCGGCAAAAAAACGCCTCTAGAAATTACTACATGTTGCATTTCTGCAACAAAACGCAAGCATAGAAACGACCCATGCGTCATCAAACGCGGCAAAACGCATACAAAAAAACGCATGCGTTTTTAATGTTAAATATAGAAAAAAAACGCATGCTTTTTTTGCGCTAAAACGCAGAGGCAAAAAACGCAAATGTGAAACCAGCCTTACCTCTTACCCAAATGGTGCCTTTTTTTTCTTATAAATTTTGGATTTTTTTTTCACCACTTAAATAAAAAATAGCCTATACATGTTTGGTATCTGCAAACTGATAATGACCTGGAGAATCATATTGACAGGGCCGTTTTAGTTTAGTGAACCTAGTAAATGAAAAATCTGAAAAACAATTGTAGAATTGCACATTTTTTGCAATTTCAACACACTTGGAATCTTCTTTCCTTTTTTTTCCTTTACACTATATGGTAAAATCGGTGACGTCATTCAAAAGTACAAGTCATTCTACAACAAACAAGCCCTCATATGGCCATATTGAAAGAAAAATAAAAAAAGTTATGGCTCTGGGAAGAAGGGGAGCAAAAAACGAAAACGCAAAAACGGAAAATTGCAGCGTTGTGAAGAGGTTAAAGGCAATTTGTTACTCTGGAAAATTCTATTCATCTGCTGATATAGGGGTACGCTATGTTCACACATTGAGTTTTTGCATTTTTTTCTTTCAGCACGTTTTATGCATATGCAAAGCTGTTTTTACAGTACTAGCAAAGCTAAGACATTTCAGAAATCTTATGCACACACCTGACTTTTTTTTCCTGACAGGGTTGGAAAACTGCAGTGTTTTTAACACCTTCATCCCCCAAACCTGTTTTCTCCTTCATTACCAGACCAAATTTTACAATTCTGACCAGTGCCACTTTGAGGTAATGACTCTGGAATGCTTCAATGAATGCCACTGATTCTGAGATTATTTTTTCATGACATATTGTACTTCATGATTGTGGTAACATTTGTTCAATATGACTTGCATTTATTTGTGAAAAAAATGAAAATTTGGGGAAAATTTTCAATTTTTATGCACATAAATCAGCGTTATGCCACACAATATAGTAACTTATTAACATTTCCCACATGTCTACTTTACATCAGCACAATTTTTGAAGCATAATATTTTGGGTTAGGAACTTATACAGCTTAAAAGTTAACTATTGATTTCCAATTTTTCCAACAAAATAAACAAAACCATTTTTTTTAAGGGACAACATCGCATTTGAAGTGACTTTGAGGGGTCTATATGACAGAAAATGCCCAAAAGTGACACCATTTTAAAAACTACACCCCTGAAGGTGCTCAAAACCACAATGAAGAAGTTTATTAACCCTTCAGATGCTTCACAGAAATGAATGGATGTAAAACACAAAAATAAACTTTGAACTTTATTTTAGACCCATTTTTTTTTTACTTTCACAAGGGTAACTGGAAACAATGGACCCCAAAATTTGTTGTGCAATTTCTCCTAAGCACATAGATATGTGGGGGAAAACAACTGTTTGGGCGCACAGCAGGCCTTGGAAGGGGAAAAAGGTAACATAGTAACACAGTTATTAAGGTTGAAGGAAGACTTTAAGTCCATCTAGTTCAAACCATAGCCTAACCCAGTGATGGGCAACCTTTTGAGCTCGGTGTGTCAAAATTCGCCAAAAAACCGAGCATAACTTGGGTGGTGTGTCACCTTGATAAAAAACCATAATTTTGCGACATGTATAGTTTAAATAACAAATATGTATAATTAGAATTAACTTACCTGCTTAGTGACTTCTTTGTTCATCTGTCAGTTGGTTTCTTTTGTTGGTCTTGCTATTATTTAACTTGTGTGGGGTGCCGTGAACTAAGATAAGTGAGGGGGAGGGGGAATTCTTCCAGTGATGGCGAACCTGTGGCACTCCAGCTGTTGCAAAACTACAATTCCCATCATGTCTTCACAGCCAAAGCCTTTGCTTTGAATGGCCAGCCATGATGGGAATTGTAGTTTTGCAACAGCTGGACTGCCACAGGTTCGCCATCACTGACAGCCTCCCTCTCACTTATCTCAGTAATGGCCAATGACACCCCACAGTTCACTGGATGATGGTTGCTGTAGTAGTCACAGGGCCTCCAGACAGCAATCAGGGCCTCCAGACAGCAATCACAGGGCCTCCAGACAGCAATCACAGGGCCTCCAGACAGCAATCACAGGGCCTCCAGACAGCAATCACAGGGCCTCCAGACAGCAATCACAGGGCCTCCAGACAGCGATCTCCTCAGGCCTCAGAAGTGCAGCCTGGGACTTCTGGCCGGCGCAGCAGGGAGCAGGGAGCAGCGCAATGCCGCCCAAACAACACAGATCCGACGCAGAGGCCTGGGACTTCCGGGAGCTGCGCCTGGCCTACCGGAAGTCCCAGGCCTAGACGCTCTACACCGGAGCTCTGTTGTTTGGACCCACAGACCTCCTGCATGGCATCCGATCCGATAAAAAATCGGATCGGATGCCACTAGTGTTGAGCATTCTGATACCGCAAGTATCGGCCGATACTTGCGGGTATCGGAATTCCGATACCGAGATCCGATACTTTTGTGGTATCGGGTATCGGTATCAAAACAACATTAATGTGTAAAATAAAGAATTAAAATAAAAAATATTGCTATACTCACCTCTCCGACGCAGCCTGGACCTCACCGAGGGAACCGGCAGCGTTCTTTGCTTAAAATGCGCGCGTTTACTTCCTTCTGTGACGTCACGGCTTGTGATTGGTCGCGTGCCGCCCATGTGGCCGCGACGCGACCAATCACAGCAAGCCGTGACGTAATTTTCAGGTCCTCAATGCAGAATTAGGCATTCAGGACCTGAAATTACGTCACGGCTTGCTGTGATTGGTCGCGTCGCGGTCACATGGGCGGCACGCAACCAATCACAAGCCGTGACGTAATTTTAAAATGCACGCGTCTCCTGCCTCCCGTGACGTCACGGCTTGTGATTGGTCGCGTCGCCCATGTGACCGCGACGCGACCAATCACAAGCCGGAATGTAATTTTAAAATCCTGAATGCCTAGTTTAGGCATTGAGGACCTGAAAATTACGTCACGGCTTGCTGTGATTGGTCGCGTCGCGGCCACATGGGCGGCACGCGACCAATCACAAGCCGTGACGTCACGGAAGGAAGTAAACGCGGGCATTTTAAGCAAAGAACGCTGCCGGTCCCATCGGTGAGGTCCAGGCTGCGTCGGACAGGTGAGTATAGCAATATTTTTTATTTTAATTCTTTATTTTACACATTTAATATGGATCCCAGGGCCTGAAGGAGAGTTTCCTCTCCTTCAGACCCTGGGAAAGAAGCAATTTCTATGGGGCCGCGGCCGGCGTGTCACTGAAAATGACTACGCGTGTCAGCACTGACACGCGTGTCATAGGTTCGCCATCACTGGCCTAACCTAACATGCCCTAACATGTTGATCCAGAGGAAGGCAAAAAAAACCCATATGGCAAAGAGTAAGCTCCACATTGGGGAAAAAAATTCCTTCCCGACTCCACATACGGCAATCAGACTAGTTCCCTGGATCAACGCCCTAACAAGGAATCTAGTGTATATACCCTGTAACATTATACTTTTCCAGAAAGGTATCCACTCCCTTCTTAAATTTAAGTAATGAATCACTCATTACAACATCATACGGCAGAAAGTTCCATAGTCTCACTGCTCTTACAGTAAAGAATCCGCGTCTGTTATTATGCTTAAACCTTCTTTCCTCCAGACGCAAAGGATGCCCCCTTGTCCCTGTCTCAGGTCTATGATTAAAAAGATCATCAGAAAGGTCTTTGTAGTGTCCCCTCATATATTTATACATTAAAATAAGATCACCCCTTAGCCTTTGTTTTTCCAAACTAAACAGCCCCAAGTGTAATTGTAGCACCCCCACTGTCGCAGGGCCGAGGGGTACCCGGTACCGGGCCTCTGAGTCTCTGCTCTGGGGTTGTCACAGTGGCTAGACCCGGTCCGTGACCCGGCTGAGGGGCGTACAATAATAGATGTGGAGGTATGGTGCTGATGTTATGGTGCGGTGTAGTGTCGGTCGCGGTCAATAACGAGGACACCAGGTTGCAGTCTCTTTACCTCTTTACTGAAGGCTTCTGAGTCCTCAATCCGGAATACGGTTAACAGGGCTGCGCAAGTCCGGCCGGTCCGATGGCACCTCCAGAGTTCCCTTTGCAGGTGGAAATCTGTGCCTACCTTCCTGCGCTTGTGTTGTGGTCCTCCCCTGCTGTGCTTACGGGATAGTACCCCACAACTGTTGTGTCTGTTTCTCGTGTTCCCTCACAACTCGATTCTGATAATCTCCCTCTACGTCCCCCTGATCTTACGGTTAGGATGCACCCGTATGACGGGGAGGCTCGGAGCTCTTCCGGGACTCCAGCGTCGCCCCACTCCTGTTGTTACCCCCCCTGTGTCTTCCTGGGTCTGGGTGAGACAGCCCGCCTGTAACTGACTGTCCTGCCGTAGGTTTGAAGTTTGGCTTGGAGCTCTATACTTCCTCGGCGTTCCGGCCACTGGTTATGCTCCTCAATAGGATGTTGCCTCGTCTTACAGCACGACTCCTACTGGTATTCTCCTTGTTGCGTTGATCTCGTTTCTCACTCAGCACAATAAACCTCGCTTCTTGTCCTTTCTTGGGGTACCGCCGCTATATCGTGCAGGCGCGGTCCCGTAATGTTCTCTCTGGTTGCTAGGCCTCTGTCAGGATCCCACCCCTGACAGGGACCTCTCTGAATCTTCCCCCGCAACACCCTCTGCCACAAGGTGTTGCCTGGTTCCAACCCAGTCAGCTTTCTTTCTAACTTCCTGCCTAACCCCCAGTTTTACCAGACTGTGAGGAGTGGCCTAATAAATAGAACCCTTAGCTCCCCCTGGAGGCCAGACTGTGAAATGTATTGGTGTCTGTGATACCTGGTCAGATGAACTCCTTCAGTGCCATCAGACGTACCATAGCCCCCCTTAGCGGCGGAGCAACAGTACTGCAATGACCAGGACTCTGGGGCGCTACATAATAACCTATCTTGGTATTGCAGACCTCCCAGTCCTCTAATAACCTTGGTCGCTCTTCTCTGCACCCGCTCTAGTTCAGCTATGTCTTTCTTATACACCGGAGACCAGAACTGTGCACAGTATTCTAAGTGTGGTCGAACTAGTGACTTGTATAGAGGTAAAATTATGTTCTCCTCATGAGCATCTATGCCTCTTTTAATTCATCCCATTATTTTATTTGCCTTTGTAGCAGTTGCCTGACACTGGCCACTAAATGTGAGTTTGTCATCCACCCATACTCCCAGATCTTTTTCATTGACGGTTTTGCTCAGAGTTTTAGAATTAAGCACATAGTTATACATCTTATTACTTCTACCCAAGTGCATGACCTTACATTTATCCCCATTAAAGCTCATTTGCCATTTATCAGCCCAAGCTTCTAGTTTACATAAATCATCTTGTAATATAAAATTGTCCTCCCCTGTATTGATTACCCTGCAGAGGTTAGTGTTATCTACAAATATTGAAATTCTACTCTGTATGCCCCTACAAGATCATTAATAAATATGTTTAAAAGAAGAGAGCCCAATACTGACCCCTGTGGTACCCCACTGCTAATCGCGACCCAGTTCGAGTGTGCTCCATTAATAACCACCCTTTGTTTCCTATCCCTGAGCCAGCTCTCAACCCACTTACACATATTTTCCCTATCCCCATTATTCTCATTTTATGTATTAACCCCTTCATGACCCAGCCTATTTTGGCCTTAATGACCTTGCCGTTTTTTGCAATTCTGACCAGTGTCCCTTTATGAGGTAATAACTCAGGAACGCTTCAACGGATCCTAGCGATTCTGAGACTGTTTTTTCGTGACATATTGGGCTTTATGTTAGTGGTAAATTTAGGTCGATAATTTCTGAGTTTATTTGTGAAAAAAATGGAAATTTGGCGAAAATTTTGAAAATTTCGCAATTTTCACATTTTGAATTTTTATTCTGTTAAACCAGAGAGTTATGTGACACAAAATAGTTAATAAATAACATTTCCCACATGTCTACTTTACATCAACACAATTTTGGAAACAAATTTTTTTTTTGCTAGGAAGTTATAAGGTTTAAAATTTGACCAGTGATTTCTCATTTTTACAACAAAATTTACAAAAACATTTTTTTTAGGGACCACCTCACATTTGAAGTCAGTTTGAGGGTTCTATATGGCTGAAAATACCCAAAAGTGACACCATTCTAAAAACTGCACCCCTCAAGGTGCGCAAAACCACATTCAAGAAGTTTATTAACCCTTCAGGTGTTTCACAGCAGCAGAAGCAACATGGAAGTAAAAAATGAACATTTAACTTTTTAGTCACAAAAATGATCTTTTAGCAACAATTTTTTTATTTTCCCAAGGGTAAAAGGAGAAACTGGACCACGAATGTTGTTGTCCAATTTGTCCTGAGTATGCTGATACCTCATATGTGGGGGTAAACCACTGTTTGGGCGCACGACAGGGCTCGGAAGGGAAGGAGCGCCATTTGACTTTTTGAATGAAAAATTGGCTCCAATCTTTAGCGGACACCATGTCGCGTTTGGAGAGCCCCCGTGTGCCTAAACATTGGAGCTCCCCCACAAGTGACTCCATTTTGGAAACTAGACCCCCCAAGGAACTTATCTAGAAGCATAATGAGCACTTTAAACCCCCAGGTGCTTCACAAATTGATCCGTAAAAATGAAACAGTACTTTATTTTCACAAAAAAAATTATTTTAGCCTCAATTTTTTCATTTTCACATGGGCAACAGGATAAAATGGATCCTAAAATTTGTTGGACAATTTCTCCTGAGTACACCGATGCCTCACATGTGGGGGTAAACCACTGTTTGGGCACATGGTAAGGCTCGGAAGGGAAGGAGCGCCATTTGACTTTTTGAATGAAAAATTATCTCCATCGCTAGCGGACACCATGTCACGTTTGGAGAGCCCCTGTGTGCCTAAACATTGGAGCTCCCCCACAAGTGACCCCATTTTGGAAACTAGACCCCCCAAGGAACTTATCTAGAAGCATAGTGAGCACTTTAAACCCTCAGGTGCTTCACAAATTGATCCGTAAAAATGAAAAAGTACTTTTTTTTCACACAAAATTTATTTTAGCCTCAATTTTTTCATTTTCACATAGGCAACAGGATAAAATGGATCCTAAAATTTGTTGGGCAATTTCTCTTGAGTACGCCGATACCTCATATGTGGGGGTAAACCACTGTTTGGGTGCACGGCAAGGCTCGGAAGGGGAGGCGTGCCATTTGACTTTTTGAATGGAAAATTAGCTCCAATCGTTAGCGGACACCATGTCGCGTTTGGAGAGCCCCTGTGTGCCTTAACATTGGAGCTCCCCTACAAGTGACCCCATTTGGGAAACTAGACCCCCCAAGGAACTTATCTAGATGCATAGTGAGCACTTATAACCCCCAGGTGCTTCACAGAAGTTTATAACGCAGAGCCGTGAAAATAAAAAATAATTTTTCTTTCCTCAAAAATGATTTTTAGCCCAGAATTTTTTATTTTCCCAAGGGTAATAGGAGAAATTGGATGCCAAATGTTGTTTTCCAGTTTGTCCTGAGTACGATGATACCCCATATGTGGGGGTAAACCACTGTTTGGGCGCACGGCAGGGCTCGGAAGGGAAGGCACGCCATTTGGCTTTTTGAATGGAAAATTAGCTCCAATCATTAGCGGACACCATGTCGCATTTGGAGAGCCCCTGTGTGCCTAAACATTGGAGCTCCCGCACAAGTGACCCCATTTTGGAAACTAGACCTCCCAAGGAACTAATCTAGATGTGTGGTGAGCACTTTGAACCCCCAAGTGCTTCACAGAAGTTTATAACGCAGAGCCATGAAAATAAAAAATAATTTTTCTTTTCTCAAAAATGATTTTTTAGCCCACAATTTTTTATTTTCCCAAGGGTAACAGGAGAAATTTGACCCCAATAGTTGTTGTCCAGTTTCTCCCGAGTATGCTGATACCCCATACGTGGGGGTAAACCACTGTTTGGGCACATGCCGGGGCTCGGAAGGGAAGTAGTGACGTTTTGGAATGCAGACTTTGATGGAATGGTCTGCGGGCATCATGTTACGTTTGCAGAGCCCCTGATATGCCTAAACAGTAGAAACCCCCCACAAGTGACCCCATTTTGGAAACTAGACCCCCCAAGGAACTTATCTAGATGTGTGGTGAGCACGTTCAACCCCCAAATGCTTCACAGAAGTTTACAACGCAGAGCCGTGAAAATAAAAAATCATTTTTCTTTCCTCAAAAAAGATGTTTTAGCAAGCAATTTTTTATTTTCACAAGGGTAACAGGAGAAATTGGACCCCAATATTTGTTGCCCAGTTTGTTGTGAGTACGCTGATACCCCATATGTGGGGGTAAACCACTGTTTGGGCACACGTCAGGGCTCGGAAGGGAAGTAGTGACATTTGAAATGCAGACTTTGATGGAATGGTCTGCGGGCGTCACATTGCATTTGCAGAGCCCCTGATGTGCCTAAACAGTAGAAACACCCCACAAGTGACCCTATTTTGGAAACTAGACCCCCCAAGGAACTTATCTAGATGTGTGGTGAGCACTTTCAACCCCCAAGTGCTTCACAGAAGTTTATAACGCAGAGCCGTGAAAATAAAAAATAATTGTTCTTTCCTCAAAAATTATGTTTTAGCAAGTAATTTTTTATTTTTGCAAGGGTAACAGGAGAAATTGGACCCCAATAATTGTTGCCCAGTTTGTCCTGAGTATGCTGTTACCCCATATGTGGGGGTAAACCACTGTTTGGGCGCACGTCGGGGCTTGGAAGGGAGGGAGCACCATTTGACTTTTTGAACGCAAGATTGGCTGGAATCAATGGTGGCGCCATGTTGCGTTTGGAGACCCCTGATGTGCCTAAACAGTGGAAACCCCTCAATTCTAACTTCAACACTAACCCCAACACACCCCTAATCCTAATCCGAACTGTAGCCATAACCCTAATCACAACCCTAACCCCAACACACCCCTAACCACAACCCTAACCCCAACACACCCGTAACCCTAATTCCAACCCTAACCCTAATCCTAACCCTAATCCCAACCCTAACCCTAATCCCAACCCTAACCACAACTGTAACCCCAACACACCCCTACCCCTATCCGTAACCCTAACCACAAGCCTAATCTTAACCCTATTTCCAACCCTAGCCCTAATTCCAACCCTAACTCTAATTCCAACCCTAACCCTAAGGCTATGTGCCCACGTTGCGGATTCGTGTGAGATTTTTCCGCACAATTTTTTAAAAATCTGCAGGTAAAAAGCACTGCGTTTTACCTGTGGATTTACAGTGGATTTCCAGTGTTTTTTTGTGCGGATTTCACCTGCGGATTCCTATTGAGGAACAGGTGTAAAACGCTGCGGAATCCACACAAAGAATTGACATGCTGCGGAAAATACAACGCAGCGTTTCTGCACGGAATTTTCCGCACCATGGGCACAGCGGATTTGGTTTTCCATAGGTGTTACATGGTACTGTAAACCTGATGGAAAACTGCTACGAATTCGCAGCGGCCAATCTGCTGCGGATCCGCGGCCAATCCGCTGCGGATTCGCGGCCAATCCGCTGCGGATCCGCGGCCAATCCGCTGCGGATCCACGGCTAATCCGCTGCGGATCTGCGTCCAAATCCGCACTGTGTGCACATGCCCTAACCCTAACCCTACCCCTAACCCTTCCCCTAACCCTACCTATAGTTCTAACCCTAGTTCTAACCCCCCTATGGGGGTGATAAAGGGGGGGGGTTATTTATTATTTTTTTATTTTGATCGCTGTGATAGAACCTATCACAGCGATCAAAATGTACTTGTAACGAATCTGCCGGCTGGAAGATGGCGGCGCCCATGGAGAAGATGCACGGACACCGGGAGCCTCGGTAAGTATAAGGGGGTGGATATTGGGGCACGGGGGGGCGTCGGAGCACGGGGGGTGGCATAGGAGCACGGGGGGAGCGGACAGGAGGACGGGGGAGCGGAGCACAAGATGGAGGGGAGCGGAGCACAGATCGGTGGCTTGGGGGGGCGATCGGTGGGGTGGGGGCGTCACATAAGTGTTTCCAGCCATGGCCGATGATATTGCAGCATCGGCCATGGCTGGATTGTAATATTTCACCAGTTTTTTAGGTGAAATATTACAAATCGCTCTGATTGGCAGTTTCACTTTCAACAGCCAATCAGAGCGATCGTAGCCACGGGGGGGGGGGGGGGGTGAAGCCACCCCCCGTGGGCTGGAGTACCACTCCTGTTATGATCCTAGTGGTAGAGGATCTCAGGAATTTAAGCTAAGTCCGCAAACACAAAAAACAGCTCTTAGGGAGGTGGTAACTTGGCTGACCGTATACCTGATCCTAGCACAACAACTAGAAGCAGCCGGGGAACGTACCTACGTTGATTCTAGACGTCTCGCACCAGCCGGAGAACTAACTAACCCTTTCAGAGAAAATAAGACCTCACTTGCCTCAAGAGAAAAGTACCCCAAAGTTATAATACAAGCCCCCAACAAATAATAACGGTGAGGTAAGAAGAAAAGACAAACGTAACAATGAACTAGATTCAGCAAAGAGAGGCCCACTAATTAATAGCAGAAAATAGGAAGCGGACTTATACGGTCAGCAAAAACCCTACAAAAATATAATATCCACGCTGAATATCCAAGAACCCCCGCACCGACTAACGGTGTGGGGGGAGAATATCAGCCCCCTAGAGCTTCCAGCAAAATCAGGAATCACATTTTGAACAAGCTGGACTAAAATGAAAGCAATGCAAATAAACCAAAATAAGAAAGCAGGACTTAGCTTGTCTTGCAAAAATCAGGAGACCAGGAGACAGGAGCAAACAGACATAGACTGATTACATCGATTCCAGGCACTAGACTGAGTTTCCAGGAAGTCTAAATAGGAACACCCAAGGCCTAACGAACCAGGTGAGTACCAACCTGGGGAAAGACAATCCAAGTGCCATACCGCTAGTGACCACTAGAGGGAGCCAAGAAATATAGTTCACAACAGTACCCCCCCTTTAAGGAGGGGTCACCGAACTCTCACCAAGACCACCAGGGCGATCAGGATGAGCAGCGTGAAAGGCACGTACCAAATCGGCCGCATAAACATCAGAGGCGACCACCCAGGAATTATCCTCCTGACCATAGCCCTTCCATTTGACCAGATACTGCAGCCTCCGTCTAGAGAGACGAGAATCCAAGATCTTCTCCACCACGTACTCCAACTCGCCCTCAACCAACACCGGAGTAGGAGGCTCAACAGCAGGAACCACAGGCACAACGTACCGCCGTAACAAAGACCTATGGAACACATTGTGAATGGCAAACGACACCGGAAGATCCAAACGAAAAGACACCGGGTTAAGGACTTCCAAAATTTTATAAGGACCAATAAAGCGAGGCTTAAACTTAGGAGAGGAAACCTTCAGAGGGACATACCGAGAAGACAACCAAACCAAATCCCCAACACGAAGTCGGGGGCCCACACCGCGGCGGCGGTTGGCAAAACGTTGAGCCTTCTCCTGTGACAACTTCAAGTTGTCCACCACATGATTCCAAATCCGCTGCAACCTATCCACCACGGAATCCACCCCAGGACAGTCAGAAGGCTCAACATGACCCGCGGAAAAACGAGGATGAAAACCAGAGTTGCAGAAAAATGGCGAAACCAAAGTAGCGGAACTAGCCCGATTATTGAGGGCAAACTCAGCCAATGGCAAAAAGGTCACCCAATCATCCTGATCCGCAGAAACAAAACATCTCAAATAAGCCTCCAGCATCTGATTAGTTCGCTCCATTTGGCCATTAGTCTGAGGATGAAAGGCAGATGAAAACGACAAATCAATGCCCATCTTAGCACAAAAAGATCGCCAGAATCTGGACACAAACTGGGATCCTCTGTCAGACACGATATTCTCAGGAATGCCGTGCAAACGAACCACATTCTGAAAGAACAACGGAACCAGATCGGAAGAGGAAGGCAACTTAGGCAAGGGCACCAAATGGACCATCTTGGAAAAACGATCACACACCACCCAGATGACAGACATTCCTTGAGACACCGGAAGATCTGAAATGAAATCCATGGAAATGTGTGTCCAAGGCCTCTTTGGGACGGGCAAGGGCAAAAGCAACCCGCTGGCACGAGAACAGCAAGGCTTAGCCCGAGCACAAATCCCACAGGACTGCACAAAAGAACGCACATCCCGCGACAAGGAAGGCCACCAAAAGGACCTAGCCACCAAATCTCTGGTACCAAAAATCCCAGGATGCCCCGCCAACACCGAGGAATGAACCTCGGAAATAACTCTGCTGGTCCATTTATCAGGAACAAACAGTCTATCAGGTGGGCAAGGGTCAGGTCTACCAGCCTGAAATTTCTGCAACACACGTCGCAAATCAGGAGAAATGGCCGACAAGATTACTCCCTCTTTAAGAATACCAGCTGGCTCTGAAACTCCAGGAGAGTCAGGCACAAAGCTCCTAGAAAGAGCATCAGCCTTCACATTCTTCGAACCCGGCAGGTACGAAACCACAAAGTCAAAACTGGAGAAAAACAACGACCAACGCGCCTGTCTAGGATTCAGGCGCTTAGCAGACTCGAGATACATCAGATTTTTGTGATCAGTCAAGACCACCACACGATGTTTAGCTCCCTCAAGCCAATGACGCAACTCCTCAGATGCCCACTTCATAGCAAACAACTCCCAATTACCAACATCATAGTTCCGCTCAGCAGGCGAAAATTTCCTAGAAAAAAAAGCACATGGTCTCATCACAGAGCAACCAGAGCCTCTCTGCGACAAAACAGCCCCTGCACCGATCTCAGAAGCATCCACTTCAACCTGAAAGGGAAGTGAGACATCAGGCTGGCACAAAACTGGCGCCGAAGTAAACCGGCGCACCAGCTCCCGGAAGGCCTCCACGGCCGCAGGAGCCCAATTAGCAACATCAGAACCTTTCTTGGTCATATCCGTCAAAGGTTTAACAACGCTAGAAAAATTAGCAATAAAACGACGGTAGAAATTAGCAAAACCCAAGAACTTCTGAAGACTCTTAACAGATGTGGGTTTAGTCCAATCATGAATAGCTCGGACCTTGACCGGGTCCATCTCCACAGTAGAAGGGGAGAAAATAAAACCCAAAAAGGAAACCTTCTGTACTCCGAAGAGACACTTTGAGCCCTTCACAAATAAAGCATTATCACGCAAAACCTGAAACACCATCCTGACCTGCTTTACATGAGAATCCCAATCATCAGAAAAAACCAGAATATCATCCAGATAAACAATCATAAATTTATCCAGATACTTCCGGAAGATGTCATGCATAAAGGACTGAAACACTGAAGGAGCATTAGAGAGCCCAAAAGGCATCACCAAGTACTCAAAATGACCTTCGGGCGTATTAAACGCAGTTTTCCATTCATCTCCCTGCTTAATGCGCACAAGGTTGTACGCACCACGAAGATCTATCTTGGTGAACCAACTGGCACCCTTAATCCGAGCAAACAAGTCCGACAATAGTGGCAAAGGATACTGAAATTTGACCGTGATTTTATTCAGAAGCCGATAGTCTATACAAGGTCTCAAAGACCCGTCTTTCTTGGCCACAAAAAAGAATCCTGCACCAAGAGGGGAAGAGGATGGACGAATATGTCCCTTCTCCAAAGACTCCTTTATATAGGAACGCATCGCGGCATGCTCAGGTACAGATAGATTAAATAATTGTCCCTTAGGAAATTTACTACCAGGAATCAAGTCTATAGCGCAGTCACAGTCCCTATGAGGAGGAAGGGCACTGGACCTGGACTCACTGAATACATCCTGATAGTCTGACAAATACTCAGGAATTTCAGAAGGGGTAGAAGAAGCAATAGACACCGACGGGGAATCGCAATGAATTCCCTGACAACCCCAACTTGACACAGACATAGCCTTCCAATCCAAAACTGGATTATGGGTCTGTAACCATGGCAGACCCAAAACGACCAAATCATGCATTTTATGCAGAACAAGAAAACGAATCACCTCCCGATGTTCAGGAGTCATGCACATGGTCACTTGTGTCCAACACTGTGGTTTATTCTCCGCCAATGGCATAGCATCAATTCCTCTAAGAGGAATAGGATTTTCTAAAGGCTCCAGAACAAAACCACAGCGCTTGGCAAACGACAAGTCCATAAGACTCAGGGCAGCACCTGAATCCACAAATGCCATAACAGGGTAGGAAGACAATGAACAAATTAAAGTCACAGACAAAATAAATTTAGGCTGTAAAGTACCAATGGCGACAGGATTAACAACCTTTGTTAGGCGTTTAGAGCATGCTGAGAATGTGTAGAATCACCACAGTAAAAACACAACCCATTCTGACGTCTATGATTTCTCCGTTCGGTTCTAGTCTGAATTCTATCACATTGCATAGAGTCAGGTGTCCGTTCAGACAACACCGCCAGAGGATTAGCAGATTTGCGCTCCCGCAAATGCCGATCAATCTGAATGGCCAGAGCCATAGAATCACTCAGACTTGTAGGAATGGGAAAACCCACCATCACATTCTTAATGGCTTCAGAAAGGCCATTTCTGAAATTTGCGGCCAGAGCACACTCATTCCATTGAGTAAGCACGGACCATTTCCAAAATTTTTGGCAGTACACTTCAGCTTCATCCTGGCCCTGAGAGATAGCCAGCAACGCTTTTTCTGCCTGAATTTCAAGATTGGGCTCCTCATAAAGCAATCCGAGCGCCAGAAAAAACGCATCAATATTTGCCAATGCCGGATCTCCTGGCGCCAATGAGAAAGCCCAATCCTGAGGGTCGCCACGCAAGAAGGAGATAACGATTTTAACTTGCTGAGCTGAGTCTCCAGACGAACGCGGTCTCAAAGATAGAAACAATTTACAATTATTCCTAAAATACACAAATTTAAATCGATCTCCAGAGAACAGCTCAGGAATAGGTATCTTAGGCTCTGACATAGGACTACTAATAACAAAATCCTGAATGCCCTGCACTCGTGCAGCAAGCTGATCCACACTAGTAATCAGAGTCTGAACATTCATGTCTGCAGCAGAGCTTCAAGCCACTCAGAGAAAAAGGGGAAGAAGAAAAAAAAACAAACTCAGAACTTCTTTTCTTTTAATCCCGCTTCTGCAATGCATTAAATATTCACTTCAGGGCCTGGAATACTGTTATGATCCTAGTGGTAGAGGATCTCAGGAATTTAAGCTAAGTCCGCAAACACAAAAACCAGCTCTTAGGGAGGTGGTAACTTGGCTGACCGTATACCTGATCCTAGCACAACAACTAGAAGCAGCCGGGGAACGTACCTACGTTGATTCTAGACATCTCGCACCAGCCGGAGAACTAACTAACCCTTTCAGAGAAAATAAGACTTCACTTGCCTCAAGAGAAAAGTACCCCAAAGTTATAATACAAGCCCCCAACAAATAATAACGGTGAGGTAAGAAGAAAAGACAAACGTAAGAATGAACTAGATTCAGCAAAGAGAGGCCCACTAATTAATAGCAGAAAATAGGAAGCGGACTTATACGGTCAGCAAAAACCCTATAAAAATATCCACGCTGAATATCCAAGAACCCCCGCACCGACTAACGGTGTGGGGGGAGAATATCAGCCCCCTAGAGCTTCCAGCAAAATCAGGAATCACATTTTGAACAAGCTGGACTAAAATGAAAGCAATGCAAATAAACCAAAATAAGAAAGCAGGACTTAGCTTATCTTGCAAAAATCAGGAGACCAGGAGACAGGAGCAAACAGACATAGACTGATTACATCGATTCCAGGCACTAGACTGAGTTTCCAGGAAGTCTAAATAGGAACACCCAAGGCCTAACGAACCAGGTGAGTACCAACCTGGGGAAAGACAATCCAAGTGCCATACCGCTAGTGACCACTAGAGGGAGCCAAGAAATATAGTTCACAACACACTCCCTTTGTCCCTGCAGATCGGGTGAAATTGGAGTTAACCCTTTCACCTGATCTGCAGGGATGCGATCATTCCATGACGCCACATAGGCGTCATGGGTCGGATTGGCACGGGTTTTCATGACGCCTACGTGGCGTCATGGGTCGGGAAGGGGTTAACCTTTTGTGTGGCACCGTATCAAAAGCTTTTGAAAAGACCATATACACTACGTCCACTGGGTTCCCTTGGTCCAGTCCGGAACTTACCTCTTCATAGAAGCTGACCAAATTAGTCTGACAGGAACGGTCCCTAGTAAACCCATGTTGGTATCGGGTCATGAGGTTATTCCTCTTCAGATACTCCAGTATAGCATCCCTTACAATGGCCCTCCAGGATTTTACCCACAGTAGAGGTTAAGCTTACTGGCCTATAATTTCCGAGTTCAGTTTTTGTCCCCTTTTTGAATATTGGCACCACATTTGCTATACGCCAGTCCTGTGGTACAGACCCTGTTATTATGGACTCTTTAAAGATTAAAAATAATGGTCTATCAATGACTGTACTTAATTCCTGCAGTACTAGGGAGTGCATCCCATCCGGGCCCGGAGATTTGTCAATTTTAGTGATTTTTAGACCCCGATGTACTTCCTGCTGGGTTAAGCAGGTGACACTTAATGGGGAATTTTTGTTATCACTGATCATTTTGTCTGCCATAGAATTTTCTTGTGTAAATACCGATGAAAAAAAGTCATTTAGCATATTGGCTTTTTCCTCATTCTCATCCACCATTTCACCCAGACAATTTTTAGGGGGCCAACACTATAATTTTTAAGTTTCTTACTATTTACATAGTTAAAGAATATTTTGGGATTATTTTTACTCTCTCTGGCAATGAGTCTCTCTGTCTCAATCTTAGTTGCCTTGATTTGCTTTTTACAGAATTTATTTAATTTTCTGTATTTACTTAATGCCTCATCACTACCTACTTCCTTTAATTCCCTAAATGCTTTCTTTTTGTCACTTATTGCGCCCCTTACAGCTCTATATAGCCATAATGGTTTCCTCCTATTTCTAGTATGTTTATTCCCATACGGTATATACTGTGCACAGGTCCTATCCAGGATGCTAATAAACGTCTCTTCTTTGTGTATTTTTATGTCTCAGGATATCGTCCCAGTTAATTGCACCAAGATCATCTCTCATCCGTTGTAAATTTGCCCTCCTGAAGTTTAGTGTCCTTGTAACCCCTCTACTACACATCTTATTACAGGACACATGAAAACTTATTATTTTGTGATCACTATTCCCCAAGTGATCCCCAACCCTTATATTTGATATGCGGTCTGGCCTGTTGGTTAATATTAGGTCTAGCAGTGCCCCCCTTCTTTTTCAGGTCCTGAACCAATTGTGAAAGATAATTGTCTCTCATAGTTGTCAAAAACCGATTACCTTTGCTGGAACTGCAGATTTCCGTTCCCCAATCTATTTCAGGGTAGTTGAAGTCCCCCATAATAATAACTTCTCCTTGGGTTGCAGCTTCATCTATTTGCTTTATGAGGATATTCTCCACTGCTTCCATTATTTTTGGAGACTTATAACAAACCCCTATCAGTAATTTATTATTTTTTCCCCCTCCCCTTATCTCCACCCACAGGGACTCTACATTTTCATTAGATTCACCTAAATTATCACGCAGGATGGGTTTTAAGGATGATTTTACATATAGACACACACCTCCCCCCGCTTATCTGTACAGTCATTTCTGAACAGGCTATAGCCCTGCAAGTTAACAGTCCAGTCATGGCTCTCGTCCAGCCACGTTTCAGATATCCCCACCATGTCAAAATTATGCTCCAACACCATTAAATCTAATTTGTCCATTTTGTTGGCAAGGCTTCTGACATTAGTATACATACATTTTATGTATTTGTCTGTACCTCTATTCTTTCTTAAATTATTAATTGATCTAACCTCACCCCCCATGCCACCGCCACCCCCAACTTCCTTATTTGTGCCCAGGTCTCTATCTGCACTATCTTCCCCTCCTATAAAATGAATACCCTCCCCCCAATCCCTAGTTTAAACACTGCTCCAACCTTCTTGCCATTTTCTCCCCCAGCACAGCTGCACCTTCCCCATTGAGGTGCAGCCCGTCCCTAGCGTAGAACCTGTAGCCAACTGAGAAGTCGGCCCAGTTCTGCAGGAACCCAAACCCCTCCTTCCTACACCAATTCTTGAGCCACTTATTAACCTCCCTAATCTCCCGTTGCCTCTCTGGCGTGGCACGTGGTACAGGCAGTATTTCGGAAAATACCACGTTGGAGGTCCTTTCTTTCAGCTTGCAGTCTAATTTCCTGAAAAAGTTTTAAGGACCTTCCACCTACCTCTAACTTTGTCATTTGTGCCAATGTGCACCATGACCGCTGGGTCCTCACCAGCCCCGCCCAGTAATTTGTCCACGATCCCTGTCTTTGTGACAGACTGCCCTCCTCCAGCTTTCAGAGGACATGCCTGGCTGCAGCAGTGCTACCCCTGTACTGGCACCCCTCTCATCTTCCAACTTAGCAAACTTATTGGGGTGTGCCAGATCAGGACTAGCCTCCCTGGCACTCTTCCCTCTACTCGGCCTTTTGTCACCCAGCTCCATCCTACCATCCCCCCTCATCAATCCCATTGAGCGTCTGCTCAGTGAGCAGAAGACTCCTTTCCATATTGTCTATGGATCTCAGTGTTGCCAGCTGCACATTTAGATTCAGAATCTGGGTTTCCAAATGCACAACGTGCTCACATCTCGCACAGCAGTATGCACCCTCAACCGGCTGATCAAGGAGTGCATACATGTGGCAAGATGTGCACTGGATGGCATTAACAATAGTGGAGCACATTTCTAATGGGGATTGCACCAGACAGAAACGTTAAATAAAAAATAAATGCAAAGTATCAATATAACACAGACAGCAATTCAGTAATTCCTCCCTTGGAAACTCCCTGAATCCAAAGTCACTGAATCACAAGTCACACACTTCCCGCCGTTCACACTTACGCTCAGGTCACACTCAGCTCGTTCACACTCGCTAAGCTGAAGATTTAAAGAATTTCTTTTTTTCTCTTTCCCCTCAGCAGCAATCCACCTTGCTGTTCAATGCACTTCTAAAAAGGACTTGAGCCCCAACCAGCTGCCCCTTATAAACCCTTGATTATGAGCCCCCACCCTAAGTTAACCCCTTGTGAATATAGCTACTCCCAATTCAGCAACTCACACCAATTCACACAGGTATTTGTTAAAGGTTTTCCAAATACCTCTTCACTGAATCACAAGTCACACTTACCGCTGTTCACACTTACGCTCAGGTCACACTCAGCTCGTTCACACTCGCTAAGCTGAAGATTTAAAGAATTTTTTTTTCTCTTTCCCCTCAGCAGCAATCCACCTTGCTGTTCAATGCACTTCCAAAAAAAAGGTGCCATGTGACTTTTTAAATTTAAAATTTGCTACAATAATTAGAGGATGCCATGTCACATTTAGAGAGCCCCTGATTTGTCTAAACAGTGGAAACCGCCCACAAGTGAAACCATTCTGGAAAGTAGACCCCATGGGAACTTAGCTAGTTGTGTGGTGAGCACCTTGAATCTCCAGATGCTTCACAAAGTTTATAATGTTGAGCCATAAAAATAAAAAAATCATATTTTCCCACAAAAATAATTTTTAGCCCCACATTTTGCATTTTTACAAAGGCAACAGGAGAAATTGCACCATGCAATTTGTTCTGCAATTTCTCCTGAGGATACCAATACTCCATGTGCGGGGGAAAACTACTGTTTGGGCGCACGGTAGGGATTAGAAGGGAATGAGCGACATTTGACTTTTTTATCACAACATTTTCTGGAATAATTAGCAGATACCATGTCATGCTTGGAGAAACAAACCCAATTTTGGCAACAAGACCCCTCATGGAATTTATCTAGACATGTGCTGAGCAGGTGCTTCACAGAATTTTACAACATTGATCTGTGAAAATGAAAAAAATATATTTCTCCTACAAAAATTGTTTTAGCCCCCAATTTTTTCATTCTCATAAGTAGTGTTGAGCGATACCGTCCGATACTTGAAAGTATCGGTATCGGAAAGTATCGGCCGATACCGGCAGAGTATCGGATCTAATCCGATACCGATACCCAATACCAATACAAGTCAATGGGACACCAAGTATCGGACGGTATCCTGTATGGTTCCCAGGGTCTGAAGGAGAGGAAACTCTCCTTCAGGCCCTGGGATCCATATCAATGTGTAAAAGAAAGAATTAAAATAAAAAATAGGGATATACTCACCTCTCCGACGCAGCCTGGACTTTACCGCCGTAACCGGGAGCCGTTGTACCTAAGAATGCGCGCTTGAAGGGCCTTAGATGACGTCACGGCGCTCTGATTGGTCCGTAGCGGTCGCGTGACCGCTACGCGACCAATCACAAAGCAGTGACATCACCTAAGGTCTTTCAAGCGCTTGAAATACCTTAGAAGACGTCCGCAGCTTCTGATTGGTCGCGTAGCGGTCGCGTGACCGCTACGCGACCAATCACAAAGCAGTGACGTCACCTAAGGTCTTTCAAGCGCTTGAAAGACCTTAGGTGACGTCACTGCTTTGTGATTGGTCGCGTAGCGGTCATGCGACCGTTACGGACCAATCAGAGCGCCGTGATGTCATCTAAGGCCCTTCAAGCACGCATTTTTAGGTACAACGGCTCCCGGTTACGGCGGTAAAGTCCAGGCTGCGTCGGAGAGGTGAGTATATCCCTATTTTTTATTTTAATTCTTTCTTTTACACATTGATATTAATCCCGATACCGATTCCCGATACCACAAAAGTATCGGATCTCGGTATCGGAATTCCGATACCCGCAAGTATCGGCCGATACCCGATACTTGCGGTATCGGAATGCTCAACACTACTCATAAGGATAGCAGGAGAAAATGGAGCCCAAAATGTATTGTGCAATTTCTCCCTATTATGCCCATACCCCATATGCGGTCATAAACTACATTTGAGGCACAATGCAAAATTCAGAAGGGAAGAAGCGCCATATTGGAGTTCATATTTTGGTGGACTGGGTTGAGGGTGCCATGTCACAGTGGCAGAGCCCCGGAGGTGCCAGAACAGCAGAACCCCCTATAAAAGTCTGCATTCTATAAAATAGACTTCTTAATGAATTAATCTAGTGGTGCAGTGATTATATTGACACCACAGGTGGGTCACAGAATTTTATACCATGGGGCAGTGAAGAAAAAAATAACTACATTTTTACCACCAAAATTTTGTTTTAGCTACATATTTTACATTTTCATATGGGTAAATTGGTAAAAATGGCCTGAAAATTTGTCCTACAATTTCTGCTGAATGTAGAAATACCTCATTTATAACTGTATAGTACTGCTTAGCCACACGGCGAGACTGGTGAGGGACGGAGCGCAGATTTTCCTAGAATAGTATGCAAACTCCATATATAGAGCCCATAAGTGCTAGAAGATCAGAATCCCCCCTCAAGTGCCCTTGAGGAGATCTGCATGTCTGCATGGAGGAATGAGCTAACATACCACCAACAGTGTGTGCCAACCTTGTGAAGACTTAAGGCTGAGTCACACATAACGATATCGTTAACGATATCGTTGCAACGTCACGCTTTTTGGTGACGTAGCAACGATCCCGCTAACGATCTCGTTATGTGTGACAGCGACCAACGATCAGGCCCCTGCTGGGAGATCGTTGGTCGATGGGAATGATCAGGACCTTTTTTTGGTCGCTGATCACCCGCTGTCATCACTGGATCGGCGTGTGTGACGCCGATCCAGCGATGTATTCACTTGTAACCAGGGTAAATATCGGGTTACTAAGCGCAGGGCCGCGCTTAGTAACCCGATATTTACCCTGGTTACCATTGTAAAAGTAAAAAAAAAAAAAAACATACTCACATTCTGATGTCTGACACGTCCCCCGGCGTGCACAGGGTTAAAAGTGCTTTTGGCAAGAGCGCTGCTAATATGCACATGCTGCTGCCGAGAGCTTCCCTGCACTGACTTTGTCAGCGCCGGCCGTAAAGCAGAGCACAGCGGTGACGTCACCGCTGTTACTGCCGGCGCTGACACATTCAGTGCACGCTGGTGAACGCCGGCGGGGGACGTGACAGACATCAGAATGTGAGTATGTAGTGTTTTTTTTTTTTTACTTTTACAATGGTAACCAGGGTAAATATCGGGTTACTAAGCGCGGCCCTGCACTTAGTAACCCGATGTTTACCCTGGTTACCCGGGTGCTGCAGGGGGACTTCGGCATCGTTGAAGACAGTTTCAACGATGCCGAAGTCGTTCCCCTGATCGTTGGTCGCTGGAGAGAGCTGTCTGTGTGACAGCTCCCCAGCGACCACACAACGACTTACCAACGATCACGGCCAGGTCATATCGCTGGCCGTGATCGTTGGTAAGTCGTTTAGTGTAATGGTACCTTTACTAAAAACATTTGACCTCTGTCATTGCCAATAAAGGATATACTGTATAATAAAACTAGCTATTGAACCCGTTCTACGCCCGGGTGGCGAGCATTTATATTGGTATATGGTCTCCATCCTGGTATGTGCTGCTCCATCCTGCGCCCCCATCCTGTCATGTGCTGCTCCACCGTGTCATGTGCTGCTCCATCCTGCGCCCCCATCCTGTCATGTGCTGCTCCACCGTGTCATGTGCTGCTCCATCCTGCGCCCCTGCGCCCCCATCCTGTCATGTGCTGCTCCACCGTGTCATGTGCTGCTCCATCCTGCATCCCCATCCTGTTATGTGCTCCCATCCTATCACGTGCTGCTCCATCCTGCGCCCCCATCAGTGCGGGCGGCTGTGCTGAGTGCGGGCGGCTGTGCTGATGTGTCTTCAATAAAATGGCGCCGGAAAGCGCGGACTGCGCAGGCGCCGATTCCGGGAGCAGGGGGACATTCATGGCCCGGAATCGCGTCGGTGGAACGGGACCGGTAAGTATACTCACCCTCCGCCTCCTGGCTCATCCCTGCTTCTCAGTTGGAGATCGCGGTGTGCGTTCAGCGCTTACGCATACCGCGATCTCCTGGGAGCGTTGCTCTGTGGGGTCCAGACTGCGCCGGCGCTTGCGCTTGTGCAGCGCCCCAGAGTCCTGGTCGTTGCAGTACTGTGGCTCCGCCACTATGGGGAGCTACGGTGCGTCCGATGGCACTGAAGGAGTTCATCTGATCAGGTATCACAGACACCAATAGATTTCACAGCTGGGCCTCCGGGGGGAGCTAAGGGTTCTATTCATTAGGCCACTCCCCACCATAGTGGGTAAACTGGGGGTCAGGCAGGAAGTTAGAGGAGAAAGCTGACTGGATTGGACGAAGCAACACCTAGTGGCAGAGGGTGTTGTGGAGGAAGAGACAGTAGGGTCTCTGTCAGGGGTGGGATCCTGACAGAGGCTTGGCATTGAAAAGAACGTAACGGGTCCGCGCCAGCTCCGGGAAGCGGCGGGACCCAAGAAAGGACTAGAAGCGAGATAGATTGTGCTGAGTGAGAAACGAGATCAAGCAATAGGAGAATACCAGTAGGGGTCGTGCTGTAAGACCGGAGCAACATCCTACTGAGGCGCACTACCGGCGGCCGGAACGCCGAGGGAGTATTTCATTAGACAGCTTCAAGCAATACTCTAAACAGCGGCAGGACAGTCAGTCTCAGGCGGGCTGTCTCACCTAAATCACCTATGAAGTCTTGGGAGGCAATTGCGGGAGAGGGGCGTCTCTAGGGTCCCGGAAGAACTCCAGGCCTACCCGACAAACGGGTGCCGTTCTAACTGAAACATCAGGAAGGGACGGAAGATTAGCAGAAGATCAGTTAATCGAGTTGTGAGGGAACACGAGAAACAGACACAACGGTTGTGGGGTACTTTCCGTAAGCATAGCAGGGAAGGACTACAACACATAGCGCTAAGAAGGAAGGCACCGATTTCCACCTGTGAAGTGAACTCTGGAGGTGCCATTGGACCGGCCGGACTTGCGCAGCCTGGTGAACCGTATTCTGGACTGAGGACTCAGAGATCTCCAGTAAAGAGGTAAAGAGACTGCAACCTGGTGTCCTCGTTATTTACCGCGACCTGCACCCCACAACTGCACCACCAACATCCACACCTATCATTCACTGTGCGCCCCACGGCAGGGTCACGGGCCGGGGCCTAGCCGCCGTGACAACCCCAGAAGCAGAGACTCAGAGGCCCGGTACCGGGTACCCCTCGGCCCTGCGGCAGTGGGGGCGCTACAACTTGGCGTCACGAACAGGATCTACTTAAGCCTGAAGAATCGGGTCATGTGTGCCTTGGAACTGTAATTTGTTGTGCTTGGACTGTACTTTATTGAGAGACTGTGTACTGCCATTGACCAAGAGAAGTTCCCGCCAAAAGCCGCCGCCATTGCTACGCCAGAGAAGAAGGAGGGCGTGCCATGGGAGGAGACTATCAGAGTGGCGCGAGAAATGGCTACCGCCCCCTGTGTTTCTGGCTGCAAAGCGATGACCTGCCTCGGAGTCCAAGACCACCCCCTGATTTGCAACGGCGGGAAGCAGGAGATGGAGAAGCCCGGCCCAGGAGAAATGGCGGAGTCAGGTGCATGCACTGCCACCGACTATCAGGCAGCGATGACGAGCAGCAAGTACCTGAACGAGGAAGAAGCGATTCCGGCTTGCCCTCCTTCACCAGAGGCGGACCTATGTCCACTGCAGCGGAAAGATCCGAATTCTTTGGAACCGGCCGCGGAGCTGAGCTTACCGATCCCGTCCTCGGAGCCAGCGGAGGAGGAACCATGGTGGGCGGAGCCGCACCCGGGGACCCCATTGGAGGAGCCGCGGTCCGGGCTGCGGCCGACTCCAGCGTTCTCGTCAATGGACCGGATCGACATCGGTGGAACCACATCAGGCGCAGGTATGGGAGACGCCCCTGCTCCCCTGCTCGATCCCGCTCCCGCGACCGGTCCTCACCCCAGTAAAAGCCGCCTACTATCGGCAGAGCTAGTGGTGTTACCCCCCGATGCAATGGGGAAGCTGGTGCCACCGCTGCCGACTAGGATGGGGGAACCCGTAGACGTAGGCCCAGATGGGGTGACCCTCCAGTGGGACACCCCCTGGGTTGGGCCAGATGGGGTTCGGGAAGAAGGATTCACCCTTGCTGTGCTTACCTGGGAGCAATACAAACAATGCCTGATCCTACATTGGAAAAGGCAGAAAGAGGCAGAGCTGACTGCCCCACCGAGGGTACGACAACCACCGCCTGCATGTGATGACCGGGACATGGTGAGGCGGGGCACTGTATTGGCCTTCCACCCGAAGAGAGGATGGGGCTCCATACAGGAACCGGGACTGCCAACCGACGTCTTCGTTGCCAGTTGCAACGTGAGGGCCCCCTGCTGTGGCCGAAGGGGTGATCCGCTACAAAGGGGAGATCCGGTGACTTACACCCGTCATCGGAATGCATACGGGTGGTATGCCCGGGACGTGCGCCGTTGTGAGCTTGGGGGAGCGTCGTCTGGTACTTCCACCATGATGGAACCAGACGTAACGGATCTTACCAACATTGCCGCCGTACGTCTCATTGCAGCGACTGAGCTGGCGGCTAGAGTCCGCCTTCGGGTCCAGACATCGGATGGTCTGACTGCACCAGGGAAATCCATTGGTGATACTGGTGCGGCATCAGCTGCTGACCTAGGATCACAGTCTGCACAGTCGGAAGGTACCCACTTTCGGCTGATGTCTTGTGATTTACTATGAAGATAAACCTCGATACCATGAGTATGTATATAGTTACTATTTCCTGCTGCTAAACCCGCTCAGGGTAAACTCTTAAAGGGATCCCTTTGTTGACCCGGGATCCCTATTGTTCTGTTTTCTTGTTTGTTTTCCAAGTTTTTGCACAAAGTTTACAGAACTGCTGAAATCATGAACAGTGCATGATCCGAACTTTTTGTATATAGTTTGCACCTTATTAAAGGCGCTCCCTACTGGTTTTACTTAAAGAAAGACTCTTTGCGAAGATACCGCACTGGAACCTTTGCTGAGTATGGACTGGTAGCTTGAGAAGACGCGCTACCTCACAGAGACTTGGTCCCCTCTTAAAGGGGATGTTCATTTGTCGCGTTTCGATAGTAATATTGCTTAAGACAAGTAGCAATAATGATGATGAGAGAAAAGTGATGATAATGTTTGTACGAGAAAGTTATATGTGTTTAATTAGTTAAATGTGAAGAAATACTGATGATGTGCTCTGAGAATTAAAAGGTGAAAGATAGAAGAAGGATGCAGTGGGCCCGTAGAGATAGATGTGGTGTCCAGCATGCAAGAAAGGAAGAAAGATAATGAGAAGGCTTAATGTTCGATAGAAGATGTTTAGATAATGTTGATAGATAGTTAGGATAGAAGGTAAACCCTGAGTCCTCATAGGAGTCATGTAGAGATGACTTAGTGCTCTTAAACTGAAAGTAATGTTATGTTCTATACTGTGTATAGTAGTTGAAAAGGCAGTAGGCCCTGGCTGAACGGGGCGGTCCTGTAACAGAAAGGAGAGGCAGTAGGTCTGGTGCCGATAGGACAGGCGGTCCTGCAGATTTAAAGAAGGCGAATGGGAAAGTTAAAATACCTTATAATGTGATTATAGGAAGGTCTTTAGTGGATTTAGAGTGTGAATCCTTAAAGGCAATGTTAAATTATTGTTCAACAATTTTGTACTTAGTAGAATACCCGGTTGGGTAACAGGAGTTATTTATAGCCTGTAATTTATAATGTTAACCATGTTTGTAACGTTTAAGTGTCCTCACCTCCCATAAAGGGAAGCTCTGTTTAAGTATACTTATTGTTATTGCACTCAACCAAAATTGTATGTCTTTTTGCTAACCTGTATTGTTGTTTTCTTCCCAGTCCCGGAGTACTGTGTTTAACCAGGGGGGAGTGCAGCGCCCCAGAGTCCTGGTCGTTGCAGTACTGTGGCTCCGCCACTATGGGGAGCTACGGTGCGTCCAATGGCACTGAAGGAGTTCATCTGATCAGGTATCACAGACACCAATAGATTTCACAGCTGGGCCTCCGGGGGGAGCTAAGGGTTCTATTCATTAGGCCACTCCCCACCATAGTGGGTAAACTGGGGGTCAGGCAGGAAGTTAGAGGAGAAAGCTGACTGGATTGGACGAAGCAACACCTAGTGGCAGAGGGTGTTGTGGAGGAAGAGACAGTAGGGTCTCTGTCAGGGGTGGGATCCTGACAGAGGCTTGGCATTGAAAAGAACGTAACGGGTCCGCGCCAGCTCCGGGAAGCGGCGGGACCCAAGAAAGGACTAGAAGCGAGATAGATTGTGCTGAGTGAGAAACGAGATCAAGCAATAGGAGAATACCAGTAGGGGTCGTGCTGTAAGACCGGAGCAACATCCTACTGAGGCGCACTACCGGCGGCCGGAACGCCGAGGGAGTATTTCATTAGACAGCTTCAAGCAATACTCTAAACAGCGGCAGGACAGTCAGTCTCAGGCGGGCTGTCTCACCTAAATCACCTATGAAGTCTTGGGAGGCAATTGCGGGAGAGGGGCGTCTCTAGGGTCCCGGAAGAACTCCAGGCCTACCCGACAAACGGGTGCCGTTCTAACTGAAACATCAGGAAGGGACGGAAGATTAGCAGAAGATCAGTTAATCGAGTTGTGAGGGAACACGAGAAACAGACACAACGGTTGTGGGGTACTTTCCGTAAGCATAGCAGGGAAGGACTACAACACATAGCGCTAAGAAGGAAGGCACCGATTTCCACCTGTGAAGTGAACTCTGGAGGTGCCATTGGACCGGCCGGACTTGCGCAGCCTGGTGAACCGTATTCTGGACTGAGGACTCAGAGATCTCCAGTAAAGAGGTAAAGAGACTGCAACCTGGTGTCCTCGTTATTTACCGCGACCTGCACCCCACAACTGCACCACCAACATCCACACCTATCATTCACTGTGCGCCCCACGGCAGGGTCACGGGCCGGGGCCTAGCCGCCGTGGCAACCCCAGAAGCAGAGACTCAGAGGCCCGGTACCGGGTACCCCTCGGCCCTGCGGCAGTGGGGGCGCTACACTTGCGCAGTCTATAAAGGCTTCGGACAGAGTGACGCTCCCAGCGTTATATTATAGATATTGAGATGAACTTTTGTTGATGACCAAATACTTATTTTCCACCATAATTTGCAAAATAAACCCTGCCAAATCAGACAAGGTGATTTTCTGGATTTGTTTTCTCATTTTGACTCTCATGGTTGTGCTCTACCTATGATGTCAATTACAGGCCTCTCTCATCTTTTTAAGTGGGAGAACTTGCACAATTGGTGGCTTGTTAAATACTTTTTTTCCCCACTGTATATGGGTGCGCATGATCCGATTCTCTGGTGCAATCGCAGCCTGCTGCAATTGCTTTCGCATGCCGAATTGGGATAAGAAAATAATCACAGATGTGAGCTGTACCATATTTTTATGGTGCAGCTCACATCTGCGATTATTCTTTTTTCTGTGATTTTTTTACAGGATTGCACCGCAAGTAGGAATGAGCCCTTACTGCGATCTTTGGGAGGAAGAATGAAAAAATAAACAGGAGGTGAAGAACTGGTTATATTTATTGTTTATGCAGTTCCTTGTACAGTAAAGTGATGAGACTTTACTTTATTCTTCAGGTCGGTGTGATTAGAGACACCAGATTTATAACATTTTTTTTATGGTTGCCTTCTGTCACACACTAAAATGTACTTTTTTTTTCAAAAACTAGTTTTTGCATCATCACATTTTAAGAGCTACAATTTCTTCATATTCGGAAGATAGAGTCATGTGAGGGCTTGTTTCTTGTGGCACAAGTTGACTTTTTATTGATACCATTTCTGTGGGCACATGACATTTTTGGATCGCTTTCTATTCTGAATTTTGGGAAGCAGAATGAACAAAAACCAGCAATTCAGGAATTGTTTTTTTTTCATGTCATGTGGTGAAATTGATAACACAGCTTTATTCTTTGGGTCAGTACGATTACAGCGATACCACAGTTATATTTTTTTATGTTTTGGCGCTTTTACACGATAAAAACTATTTCACAGAAAAAATAATAATTTTTTATTTTTCCACTGATTGAGCTATGTTGTGGCTTGTTTTTTGCTGGACAAAAGTTTTTTACTTTTGTTTTTTTGACTGTGTTTCATTACACTTTTTGGTCGCTGGTATGATGAGAAAGCATCGTCTTTTGCCTCATTTTTTTATTTATTATTTTATGGTGTTCACTAAAGGAGTTTATTAGTGAGACAGTTTTATAAGTCGGGTTGTTCCGGACATGGCGTTACAAAATATGTGTCAGCTGTAAGTACCTACTGACCTGGATGTATGGATACGTCCAAGGTTGTGAAGGGGTTAAATCTGCAGCATTTTGTCACCCATAGAAAGCAATGAGAAAGTGAACATACTGTATGCTGAAAAAACACAATCATGCATTTTTGCTGAATAAAACAAACTTTATTAAACATGTACTGTAGATAAACGACACATAAAATTCACACCCAACAAAAACACACCAAAAAAATCATTTCGTAATCAGCTTTATTATTGCTAAGAGAGCATGTTTTGCCTGAAGAATAAAACGTGGCAAAAACATAAAGGCTATGTGCACACGCTGCAGATTTGCCTGTGGCATTTTCTGCGCAGACTCTTCCTCTCTCAGAAAACGCAGTTGAAAATCCGAGTGGATTTGATGCGTTTTTCATGCGGAATTTCATGCGTTTTTTTCATGCGGATTTGTATGCGTTTTTGTAAGCTAAATAAAGATTTATTATTTAACAAACAAAAAAAAGAATTGTGATGTAATTTCTTTGTCCAACCTCTTCTTTTACATACTCCATTGAATACCATAATATCATCACATACCATGTTCAAATATAATGTTTACACACACAAAACAAATATAAGTGAATATCTATAGATAGATATAAAGAGATATATCTATAGATAATAGATAGATAGATCTATAGATAGATAGATAATACCAAGCCCGATGTTTAGTAATGAACATAATAAAATGGTACATAAAGAGTTAAATAAAGACAAACACACACACACACACACACACAATCTGCTTTAGGCCAGGGTCACACTAGCGAGAAATTCGCACGAGTTTCCGCCCTCAGTACCCGGCACTCGGACAGGAGCGTTCAGCTGCATAGAAATACATGCAGCCGCACAATCCTGGAGCAGCCAGTGCCAGGCAGCCGCTGTCAAGGCAAACAGGATCATGGGGTGCATTAAAAAAGATCTGGATACACATGATGAGAGCATTATCCTGCCTCTGTACAAATCCCTGGTTAGATCGCACTTGGAGTACTGTGTACAGTTTTGGGCACCGGTGCTCAGGAAGGATATAATGCAACTAGAGCAAGTACAAAGGAGGGTAACAAAATTAACTAGATGGGTATTTCCTGAAGGAACTACAGATAGTGCTTTGGAATGGTGCCCGGGCTGCCCCTGCAAGACTTTCACACTTGGGTGCCCCTCAGGCGCTGGCTTGGTAGTTGTAGCCCCTAAAGGGGTGAGGCCACTCTGGGTCCGATTTGGTGGGCGGGGTCACTCTGGGACCGATTTGGCGGGCGGGGTCACTCTGGGACCGATTTGGCGGGCGGCGCCACTCTGGGTCCGATTTGGCGGGCCGGGTCACTCTGGGTCCGATTTGGCGGGCCGGGTCACTCTGGGTCCGATTTGGCGGGCCGGGTCACTCTGGGTCCGATTTGGCGGGCCGGGTCACTCTGGGTCCGATTTGGCGGGCCGGGTCACTCTGGGTCCGATTTGGCGGGCCGGGTCACTCTGGGTCCGATTTGGCGGGCCGGGTCACTCTGGGTCCGATTTGGCGGGCCGGGTCACTCTGGGTCCGATTTGGCGGGCCGGGTCACTCTGGGTCCGATTTGGCGGGCCGGGTCACTCTGGGTCCGATTTGGCGGGCCGGGTCACTCTGGGTCCGATTTGGCGGGCCGGGTCACTCTGGGTCCGATTTGGCGGGCCGGGTCACTCTGGGTCCGATTTGGCGGGCCGGGTCACTCTGGGTCCGATTTGGCGGGCCGGGTCACTCTGGGTCCGATTTGGCGGGCCGGGTCACTCTGGGTCCGATTTGGCGGGCCGGGTCACTCTGGGTCCGATTTGGCGGGCCGGGTCACTCTGGGTCCGATTTGGCGGGCCGGGTCACTCTGGGTCCGATTTGGCGGGCCGGGTCACTCTGGGTCCGATTTGGCGGGCCGGGTCACTCTGGGTCCGATTTGGCGGGCCGGGTCACTCTGGGTCCGATTTGGCGGGCCGGGTCACTCTGGGTCCGATTTGGCGGGCCGGGTCACTCTGGGTCCGATTTGGCGGGCCGGGTCACTCTGGGTCCGATTTGGCGGGCCGGGTCACTCTGGGTCCGATTTGGCGGGCCGGGTCACTCTGGGTCCGATTTGGCGGGCCGGGTCACTCTGGGTCCGATTTGGCGGGCCGGGTCACTCTGGGTCCGATTTGGCGGGCCGGGTCACTCTGGGTCCGATTTGGCGGGCCGGGTCACTCTGGGTCCGATTTGGCGGGCCGGGTCACTCTGGGTCCGATTTGGCGGGCCGGGTCACTCTGGGTCCGATTTGGCGGGCCGGGTCACTCTGGGTCCGATTTGGCGGGCCGGGTCACTCTGGGTCCGATTTGGCGGGCCGGGTCACTCTGGGTCCGATTTGGCGGGCCGGGTCACTCTGGGTCCGATTTGGCGGGCCGGGTCACTCTGGGTCCGATTTGGCGGGCCGGGTCACTCTGGGTCCGATTTGGCGGGCCGGGTCACTCTGGGTCCGATTTGGCGGGCCGGGTCACTCTGGGTCCGATTTGGCGGGCCGGGTCACTCTGGGTCCGATTTGGCGGGCCGGGTCACTCTGGGTCCGATTTGGCGGGCCGGGTCACTCTGGGTCCGATTTGGCGGGCCGGGTCACTCTGGGTCCGATTTGGCGGGCCGGGTCACTCTGGGTCCGATTTGGCGGGCCGGGTCACTCTGGGTCCGATTTGGCGGGCCGGGTCACTCTGGGTCCGATTTGGCGGGCCGGGTCACTCTGGGTCCGATTTGGCGGGCCGGGTCACTCTGGGTCCGATTTGGCGGGCCGGGTCACTCTGGGTCCGATTTGGCGGGCCGGGTCACTCTGGGTCCGATTTGGCGGGCCGGGTCACTCTGGGTCCGATTTGGCGGGCCGGGTCACTCTGGGTCCGATTTGGCGGGCCGGGTCACTCTGGGTCCGATTTGGTGGGCCGGGTCACTCTGACTGACAGCAGGATAAGGGAATGGCTGATAACAGAGAATAGACTGACAGCAGGACAAGGGAATGGCTGATAACAGAGAGAATAGACTGACAGCAGGACGGGGAATGGCTGATAACAGAGAGAATAGACTGACAGCAGGACAGGGGAATGGCTGATAACAGAGAGAATAGACTGACAGCAGGACGGGGAATGGCTGATAACAGAGAGAATAGACTGACAGCAGGACAGTGGAATGGCTGATAACAGAGAGAAATAGACTGACAGCAGTACGGGGAATGGCTGATAACAGAGAGAAATAGATGGGTATTTCCTGAAGGAACTACAGATAGTGCTTTGGAATGGTGCCCGGGTTGCCCCAGCAAGACTTTCACACTTGGGTGCCCCTCAGGCGCTGGTTTGGTAGTTGTAGCCACTCTGGGTCCGATTTGGTGGGTGGGGCCCCTTAGGGGCCGATTTGGTGGGCGCTGTATACTGCGGGGCTCTGCGCTGTATACTGCGGGGCTCTGCGCTGTATACTGCGGGGCTCTGCGCTGTATACTGCGGGGCTCTGCGCTGTATACTGCGGGGCTCTGCGCTGTATACTGCGGGGCTCTGCGCTGTATACTGCGGGGCTCTGCGCTGTATGCTGCGGGGCTCTGCGCTGTATGCTGCGGGGCTCTGCGCTGTATACTGCGGGGCTCTGCGCTGTATACTGCGGGGCTCTGCGCTGTATACTGCGGGGCTCTGCGCTGTATACTGCGGGGCTCTGCGCTGTATGCTGCGGGGCTCTGCGCTGTATACTGCGGGGCTCTGCGCTGTATGCTGCGGGGCTCTGCGCTGTATGCTGCGGGGCTCTGCGCTGTATGCTGCGGGGCTCTGCGCTGTATGCTGCTGGGCTCTGCGCTGTATGCTGCGGGGCACTGCGCTGTATGCTGCGCGGCTCTGCGCTGTATACTGCGCGGCTCTGCGCTGTATGCTGCGCGGCTCTGCGCTTTATACTGTGGGGCTCTGCGCTGTATGCTGCGCAGCTCCGCGCTGTATGCTGCGTGGCTCTGCGCTGTATGCTGCGCGGCTCTGCGCTGTATGCTGCGCGGCTCTGCGCTGTATACTGCGCGGCTCTGCGCTGTATGCTGCGCGGCTCTGCGCTGTATACTGTGGGGCTCTGCGCTGTATGCTGCGCGGCTCCGCGCTGTATGCTGCGCGGCTCCGCGCTGTATGCTGCGTGGCTCTGCGCTGTATAATGCGCGGCTCTGCGCTGTGTACTGTAATAATAATAAGACTACAGATAGTGCTTTGAAATTGTGCTGTGCTATCACTTTAAGAGCTGATATTATCTGGCAAAACTGTGCTGGTGTGGTCATGTACAGTTCGCAGGCGTTGGCATAGTAACTGGGCCTGACTGCACATATCAATGAGCTAATCAGCCAGGTGGCAAGTGGCAGGTACATTTCAAATTGCCTCAGAAACCCGGCCATTATAACCTATGGGAAAATTTCCCTATTGAAATGCATTACAATGAGGGGAAAAAACATTTTCAAACGCAAATTGCGCCAAAACTACAAATCCGATCGACACGAAAAATACTTAGCACACCTCTTGGGGACGCTGGCTTCGAAATGACACCTCACTGGAGTCTGTGAGTGAAGCGGTTCGGGCCGCATTACGTGCGGACTGAATAATAATAAGAAGAACTAGATGGGTATTTCCTGAAGGAACTACAGATAGTGCTTTGGAATGGTGCCCGGGCTGCCCCTGCAAGACTTTCACACTTGGGTGCCCCTCAGGCGCTGGTTTGGTAGTTGTAGCCCCTCAGGGTTGAGGCCACTCTGGGTCCGATTTGGTGGCCCGGGTCACTCTGGGTCCGATTTGGTGGCCCGGGTCACTCTGGGTCCGATTTGGTGGCCCGGGTCACTCTGGGTCCGATTTGGTGGCCCGGGTCACTCCGGGTCCGATTTGGCGGGCGGCGCCACTCCGGGTCCGATTTGGCGGGCGGCGCCACTCCGGGTCCGATTTGGCGGGCGGCGCCACTCCGGGTCCGATTTGGCGGGCGGCGCCCCTCCGGGTCCGATTTGGCGGGCGGCGCCCCTCCGGGTCCGATTTGGCGGGCGGCGCCACTCCGGGTCCGATTTGGCGGGCGGCGCCACTCCGGGTCCGATTTGGCGGGCGGCGCCACTCCGGGTCCGATTTGGCGGGCGGCGCCACTCCGGGTCCGATTTGGCGGGCGGCGCCACTCCGGGTCCGATTTGGCGGGCGGCGCCACTCCGGGTCCGATTTGGCGGGCGGCGCCACTCCGGGTCCGATTTGGCGGGCGGCGCCACTCCGGGTCCGATTTGGCGGGCGGCGCCACTCCGGGTCCGATTTGGCGGGCGGCGCCACTCCGGGTCCGATTTGGCGGGCGGCGCCACTCCGGGTCCGATTTGGCGGGCGGCGCCACTCCGGGTCCGATTTGGCGGGCGGCGCCACTCCGGGTCCGATTTGGCGGGCGGCGCCACTCCGGGTCCGATTTGGCGGGCGGCGCCACTCCGGGTCCGATTTGGCGGGCGGCGCCACTCCGGGTCCGATTTGGCGGGCGGCGCCACTCCGGGTCCGATTTGGCGGGCGGCGCCACTCCGGGTCCGATTTGGCGGGCGGCGCCACTCCGGGTCCGATTTGGCGGGCGGCGCCACTCCGGGTCCGATTTGGCGGGCGGCGCCACTCCGGGTCCGATTTGGCGGGCGGCGCCACTCCGGGTCCGATTTGGCGGGCGGCGCCACTCCGGGTCCGATTTGGCGGGCGGCGCCACTCCGGGTCCGATTTGGCGGGCGGCGCCACTCCGGGTCCGATTTGGCGGGCGGCGCCACTCCGGGTCCGATTTGGCGGGCGGCGCCACTCCGGGTCCGATTTGGCGGGCGGCGCCACTCCGGGTCCGATTTGGCGGGCGGCGCCACTCCGGGTCCGATTTGGCGGGCGGCGCCACTCTGGGTCCGACTTGACGGGCGGCGCCACTCTGGGTCCGATTTGGCAAGCGGGGGCACTCTGGGTCCGATTTGGCAAGCGGGGGCACTCTGGTCCGATTTGGTGGGCTGGGTCCGATTTGGTGAGCGGGGCAATAATGATAAGACTACAGATAGTGCTTTGTAATTGTGCTGTACTGTCACTTTAAGAGCTGATATTATCTGACAAAACTTGTGACCTGGTGGGCTGGTAGAGTTTATAGGCGTTGGCATAGTAACTGGGTCTCACTGCGCATATCAATGAGGTAATCAGCCAGGTGGCAGTTATTTTTAGAAATTGCCTCAGAAATCAGGCCCATTATAAACGTATTGGAAAATTTCCCTATTGAAATGCATTGAGACACTTTTTTCAAACGCAAATTGCGCCAAAACTACAAATCCGATCGACACGAAAAATACTTAGCACACCTCTCAGGAACGCTGGCTTCGAAATGACACCTCACTGGAGTCTGTGAGTTTAGCGGTTCGGGCCGCATTACGTGCGGACTGAATAATAAGAATAAGAAGTTTACCACGGTGGAATAACAGTATAGTGCTTTGTTCCAAAGCACTATAATAACTAGATGGGTATTTCCTGAAGGAACTACAGATAGTGCTTTGGAATGGTGCCCGGGCTGCCCCTGCAAGACTTTGACACTTGGGTGCCCCTCAGGCGGTCCGATTTGGTGGGTTGGGTCAATCTGGGTCTGATTTTGTGGGCGGGGTAAATCTAGGTCCGATTCGGTGGGCGGGGTCACTTTTGGTCCGATTCTGTGGGCGCGGCCACTCTGGGTCCGATTCGGTGGGCGGAGCCACTCTGGGTCCGATTTGGTGGGCGGGGCACCTTAGGGACCAATTTGGTGGGTGGGGTCACTCGGTCCGATTTGGTGGGCTGGGCACCTCAGGGTCTGATTTGGTGGGCTGGGTACCTCAGGGTCCTATTTGGTGGGTGGGGTCACTCTGGGTCCGATTTGGTGGGCGGGGTCACTCTGGGTCCGATTTGGTGGGCGGGGTCACTCTGGGCCCGATTTGGTGGAAGGGGCCACTCTGGGTCCGATTTGGTGGAAGGGGTCACTCTGGGTCTGATTTGGTGGAAGGGGTCACTCTGGGTCCGATTTGGTGGGCGGAGCCACTCTGGGTCCGATTTGGTGGGCGGGGTCACTCTGGGTCCGATTTGGTGGGCCGGGCCCCTCGGGGTCCGATTTGGTGGGCCGGGCCTCTCGGGTTCCGAATTGGTGAGCGGGGTAATCTACTATCTAATTGTCTAAGGGCACTTCCGTCTTTCTGTCTCACAACACCGCTACGTCATCATCTCGTGAGACCGCAATGCACTCTTGGGACCGGAGCGCGCAACAAGCATCGGGTACCGGCCACTCCAGGTGCAACAAGCATCGTGTACCGGCCGCTCTAGGAGGTGCAACAACCATCAGATACCGGCCGCTCCAGGAGGTGAGTATGTAACTTTTTTATTTTAATTCTTTTTTTTTTTTAACAGGGATATGCAGTATACTATGTGACTGGACAATATACTACGTGACTGGGCAGTATAACTACGTGGCTCTGCGCTGTATACTGCGTGGCTCTGTGCTGTATACTGCGTGGCTCTGCGCTGTATACTACGCGGCTCTGCGCTGTATACTACGCGGCTCTGCGCTGTATACTGCGTGGCTCTGCGCTGTGTACTGCGTGGCTCTGCGCTGTGTACTGCGCGGCTCTGCGCTGTGTACTGCGCGGCTCTGCGCTGTGTACTGCACTGCTCTGCGCTGTGTACTGCGCAAATCTGCACTGTGTACTGCGCGTTCTGCGCTGTATACTGCGCGGCTCTGCGCTGTATACTGCGCGGCTCTGCGCTGTATACTGCGCAGCTCTGCGCTTTGTACTGCGCGGCTCTGCGCTATATACTGCGTGGCTCTTCGCTGTATACTACGCGGCTCTGCGCTGTGTACTGCGCGGCTCTGCGCTGTGTACTGCGCGTGTCCGTGCTGTGTACTGCGCGTGTCTGCGCTGTATACTGCGCGGCTCTGCGCTGTGTACTGCGCGGCTCTGCACTGTGTACTGCACGGCTCTGCGCTGTATACTGCGGGGCTCTGCACTGTATACTGCGGGGCTCTGCGCTGTATACTACGCGGCTCAGCGCTGTATACTGCGCGGCTCTGCGCTGCATACTGCTTGGCTCTACGCTGCGTACTGCGCGGCTCTGCGCTATATACTGGGTGGCTCTGCGCTGTGTACTGCGCGGCTCTGTGCTGTGTACTGTGCGGCTCTGCACTGTGTACTGCGCGGCTCTGCGCTGTGTACTGCGCGGCTCTGCGCTGTGTACTGCGCGGCTCTGCGCTTTATACTGTGCGGCTCTGCGCTCTGTACTGCGCGGCTCTGCGCTGTGTACTGCGCGGCTCTGCGCTGTATACTGCGCGGCTCTGCGCTGTGTACTGCGCGGCTCTGCGCTGTGTACTGCGCGGCTCTGCGCTGTGTACTGCGCGGCTCTGCGCTGTGTACTGCTCGGCTCTGCGCTGTGTACTGCGCGGCTCTGCGCTGTGTACTGCGCGGCTCTGCGCTGTGTACTGCGCGGCTCTGCGCTGTGTACTGCGCGGCTCTGCGCTGTGTACTGCGCGGCTCTGCGCTTTCTACTGCGCGGCTTTGCGCTGTGTACTGCGCGGCTCTGCGCTGTGTACTGCGCGGCTCTGCGCTGTGTACTGCACGGCTCTGCGCTTTATACTGTGCGGCTCTGCGCTGTGTACTGCACGGCTCTGCGCTGTGTACTGCGCGGCTCTGCGCGGTATACTGCGCGGCTCTGCGCTTTATACTGTGCGGCTCTGCGCTCTGTACTGCACGGCTCTGCGCTGTCTACTGCGCGGCTCTGCGCTGTGTACTGCTCGGCTCTGCGCTGTGTACTGCGCGGCTCTCCGCTTTATACTGCGCGGCTCTGCGCTGTGTACTGCGCGGCTCTGCGCTGTGTACTGCGCGGCTCTGCGCTTTATACTGCGCGGCTTTGCGCTGTGTACTGCATGGCTCTGCGCTGTGTACTGCGCGGCTCTGCGCTGTGTACTGCGCGGCTCTGCGCTGTGTACTGCGCGGCTCTGCTCTTTATACTGTGCGGCTCTGCGCTGTGTACTGCGCGGCTCTGCGCTGTGTACTGCGCGGCTCTGCGCTGTATACTGCGCGGCTCTGCGCTATGTACTGCACGGCTCTGCGCTGTGTACTGCGCGGCTCTGCTCTGTGTACTGCGCGGCTCTGCGCTGTGTACTGCGCGGCTCTGCGCTGTGTACTGCGCGGCTCTGCGCTGTGTACTGCGCAGCTCTGCGCTTTATACTGTGCGGCTCTGCGCTCTGTACTGCGCGGCTCTGCGCTGTGTACTGCGCGGCTCTGCGCTGTATACTGCGCGGCTCTGCGCTGTGTACTGCGCGGCTCTGAGCTGTGTACTGCGCGGCTCTGCGCTGTGTACTGCGCGGCTCTGCGCTGTGTACTGCTCGGCTCTGCGCTGTGTACTGCGCGGCTCTCCGCTGTGTACTGCGCGGCTCTGCGCTGTGTACTGCGCGGCTCTGCGCTGTGTACTGCGCGGCTCTGCGCTGTGTACTGCGCGGCTCTGCGCTGTGTACTGCGTGGCTCTGCGCTTTATACTGCGCGGCTTTGCGCTGTGTACTGCGCGGCTCTGCGCTGTGTACTGCGCGGCTCTGCGCTGTGTACTGCACGGCTCTGTGCTTTATACTGCGCGGCTCTGCGCTGTGTACTGCACGGCTCTGCGCTGTGTACTGCGCGGCTCTGCGCGGTATACTGCGCGGCTCTGCGCTTTATACTGTGCGGCTCTGCGCTCTGTACTGCACGGCTCTGCGCTGTCTACTGCGCGGCTCTGCGCTGTGTACTGCTCGGCTCTGCGCTGTGTACTGCGCGGCTCTCCGCTTTATACTGCGCGGCTCTGCGCTGTGTACTGCGCGGCTCTGCGCTGTGTACTGCGCGGCTCTGCGCTTTATACTGCGCGGCTTTGCGCTGTGTACTGCATGGCTCTGCGCTGTGTACTGCGCGGCTCTGCGCTGTGTACTGCGCGGCACTGCGCTGTGTACTGCGCGGCTCTGCTCTTTATACTGTGCGGCTCTGCGCTGTGTACTGCGCGGCTCTGCGCTGTGTACTGCGCGGCTCTGCGCTGTGTACTGCGCGGCTCTGCGCTGTGTACTGCGCGGCTCTGCGCTGTGTACTGCACGGCTCTGCGCTGTATACTGCGCGGCTCTGCGCTGTGTACTGCACGGCTCTGCGCTGTGTACTGCGCGGCTCTGCGCTGTGTACTGCACGGCTCTGCGCTTTATACTGCGCGGCTCTGCGCTGTGTACTGCACGGCTCTGCGCTGTGTACTGCGCGGCTCTGCGCTGTGTACTGCGCGGCTCTGCGCTGTGTACTGCGCGGCTCTGCTCTTTATACTGTGCGGCTCTGCGCTGTGTACTGCGCGGCTCTGCGCTGTGTACTGCGCGGCTCTGCGCTGTGTACTGCACGGCTCTGCGCTGTGTACTGCACGGCTCTGCGCTGTATACTGCGCGGCTCTGCGCTGTGTACTGCACGGCTCTGCGCTGTGTACTGCGCGGCTCTGCGCTGTGTACTGCGCGGCTCTGCGCTGTGTACTGCACGGCTCTGCGCTTTATACTGCGCGGCTCTGCGCTGTGTACTGCACGGCTCTGCGCTGTGTACTGCGCGGCTCTGCGCTGTGTACTGCCCGGCTCTGCGCTTTATACTGCGCGGCTCTGCGCTGTGTACTGCACGGCTCTGCTTTGTGTACTGCGCGGCTCTGCGCTGTGTACTGCGTGGCTCTGTGCTTTATACTGTGCGGCTCTGCGCTGTGTACTGTGCGGCTCTGCGCTGTGTACTGCGCGGCTCTGCGCTGTGTACTGCGCGGCTCTGCGCTGTGTACTGCGCGGCTCTGCGCTGTGTACTGCACGGCTCTGCGCTTTATACTGCGCGGCTCTGCGCTGTGTACTGCACGGCTCTGCGCTGTGTACTGCGCGGCTCTGCGCTGTGTACTGCGCGGCTCTGCGCTTTATACTGCGCGACTCTGCGCTTTGTACTGCGCGGCTCTGCGCTTTATACTGCGCGGCTCTGCGCTGTGTACTGCACGGCTCTGCGCTGTGTACTGCGCGGCTCTGCGCTGTGTACTGCGCGGCTCTGCGCTGTGTACTGCGCGGCTCTGCGCTTTATACTGCGCGGCTCTGCACTGTATACTGCGTGGCTGTGCAATATACTACGTGGACATGCATATTCTAGAATACCCGATGAGTTAGAATCGGGCCACCATCTAATAATTATAAGACTACAGATAGTGGTTTGGAATTGTGCTGTACTGTCACTTTAAGAGCTGATATTATCTGACAAAACTTGTGACCTGGTGAGCTGATGTAGATTTCATAGGCGTTGGCATAGTAACTGTGTCTGACTGCGCATATCAATGAGCTAATCAGCCAGGTGGCAGTTATTTTTAGAAATTGCCTCAGAAACCAGCCCATTATAAACGTATAGGAAAATTTCTCCATTGAAACGCATTGAAAGACTTTTTTCAAACACAAATTGCGCAAAAACTACAAATCCGATCGGCACGAAAAATACTTAGCACACCTCTTGGGGACGCTGGCTTCGAAATGACACCTCACTGGAGTCTGTGAGTTTAGCGGTTCGGGCCGCATTACGTACGGACTGAATAATAAGAATAAGAAGAAGTTTACCACGGTGGAATAACAGTATAGTGCTTTGTTCCAAAGCACTATAATAATAAGAAGAAGTTTACCACGGTGGAATAACAGTATAGTGCTTTGTCCAAAGCACTATAATAATAAGAATAAGAAGAAGTTTACCACGATGGAATAACAGTATAGTGCTTTGTTCCAAAGCACTATAATAAGAAGAAGTTATGCACGATGGAATAACAGTAGTATAGTGCTTTGTTCCAAAGCACTATAATAAGAAGAAGTTATGCACGATGGAATAACAGTATAGTGTTTTGTTCCAAAGCACTATAATAATAATAAGAAGAAGTTTACCACGGTGGAATAACAGTATAGTGCTTTGTTCCAAAGCACTATAATAAGAATAAGAAGAAGTTTACCACGATGGAATAACAGTATAGTGCTTTGTTCCAAAGCACTATAATAATAAGAAGTTATGCACGATGGAATAACAGTATAGTGCTTTGTTCCAAAGCACTATAATAAGAAGAAGTTATCCACGGTGGAATAACAGTATAGTGCTTTGTTCCAAAGCACTATAATGATATTAGCTGGCATCAGCCATCTAACAAGCAATATTACTAGCTTTGAATGCAGCCACAAACTGGGTACTGAGCAATAAATCATACTTAACTGCTTATGCCTGGGAGATGGCAAGTCATTCACCTGTCACTAGCGACAGGCAAATACTGCATTTAAATGCAATTCTAGCAATGCTGCTAAAACCACAGCAATGTATTTATATTGCCACATTTTAGAAGAATTGCAACCATGTCTAATTGTTCAATAAGTTGCTATGATTACTAGTGAGTATCGCTGGCTCTAACCAAAGCGACCAACATACCAGCATATAGCCATGAGCGATGCTTGTCAACAATCGCTTACAGCAACATCACAGTATGTGACCCCCTTTAGTGATAGTTTCTGTTTGTTACCAATTCATCTTGCTGCTGAAAAGCAGAGTAGGGTGGATCTGTCAAAATGTAGATGTGAATGAACCCTGAGGACCCATTTATACACTTCAATGATTGTTTATTGATGGTTCATCACATCAGTGCTTGCTATTAAATTGGGGACATATTCCATTTGCACATGGCCACAAATCTGACATTGATTATCCACAATTTCACTACAACCACAGATCTGCCGAACAATTGATGAACAATGATTGAAGAGTTTAAAGGGGTTCTCATACTGATCTGTTTTTTGGAGCAACTAAACTAAAAGACAGATGTATAGCGGCTAAAAAACACGGGCAAGTGTTTGCCAGAAATCTTGCACCAGAGAATCATGGCAAAAGTCTGAACGCATTGTTTTCAACAGTAAGAATCACCTCAGAATAGCAAATATAAATAGCATTTTTGTGCGACGGGGTTGCGTGATGCCACACTATATAGTCACGCAATAATTGTGCTCGTACATATGTTTTAGCATTTAACAAAACCATTTTTCTGCTATTGATTTCAATGAAGCTTGAAAAAACGGAATGGCTTCAGTTTGCTTTAGATCCATTTTGTTTTAGCTTTATAAACTTAAACATCTCTGCTGCAGCCTGTGCTGTTGTGTTACTCAAAAACTGAAATAAAAATGGATCTGAAGCAAACAGATGTTTTTTTGGTGCAGCCAAATGAAAAAAAAAACTGATCAGCATAACTGAAAAAAATGAATGTGTGAACACAACCTAATAGATAAATTCTGTCTGAAAAATCCTGTCAAAGTAAGGGCAAAGACAGACGGGTGAAAATTCCCGTCTAAATTTGGACAGGGATATCCACCCTGGATGCCTGGTCTGCAGAACTGAACTCTGGAGCTCAGGTGAGCCCCAGAGCACAGCCCGGCCTGAACACGGCACTCAGGGACTGAACTCTGAGCACCCGACAATTGCTCAGTGCTCAGAGTTTAGTCTCTGAGTGCCATGGCCGGTCCGGCCTGTACTCGGAGGCTCACCTGAGCCTCAGAGTTCTGCACTGCTGACTCGCGGCCAGAGCTTCACACACGCCCAAAAAAAGCATCTGAATTCAGCCGTGTGTTTTAGCCCTAAATGCTGACTTCTACTGTTCTGACTCCCTTTCTCTACAATCACTCCATCCATGAATTGAAGAAAATGGAGAAAATTTATTAGTTTTTGTTCTCATTGAAGGCAATGGGAAATTATATGATTCATTTTATATTCATTTGTATTCTTTTCAGTTTATTAAAACAGAACCAAAAGGGTTGCAACCTTTGCTTTTGTATTTTTAAAAACGGAAGGCATACCACAGAGGCCAAATGAATCCAATCCATTCCATTCCCACTATCAAAAAGAACAAAAATTAATACATTTTTCTCCTCTTGCCTTTCGTTGTTTCTATGACAGAGCAGGTGACCAAAAACCTGTAACAATACTGAAAATGTAGCTTAATAGAAAAATCCTCTAAAATAACAGAGTAAGGGCCCTGTCACACTGGCAGATAACCTCTGCAATTGTGATGCTGCGACATATGTATACAATGTCATATCCCGCTGTCACATGTAGCGATAGTGCGGTCACAGTAGGATTCCTAGGAGCAAAGAAAGGGCTGAACTTTCATCTCATACAAAGAAGAGCAGTGGCCCAACAGTGTACAGTATTTCACACAGTATGAAGTCAGAGTTACAAGCCTGCTACATCACAGATTGTCGACTCATTATGACAAATCTCTTACTGTGTGATGGGGCCTTAAGAGCCTATTCACACAAGTGCTTTTTCTGGCTGCGATTATCACCACCGAAAATTCATAGTAGGACTGCGCCCTAATTATTTCAATGGGGCCAGCAAAAAGACCAGTGGTAATCGCTGATTATACAGTAGGTCACTGACCTATAATGGTGATGGTGGAGAAAATCAAAATGATAATTACCAGCAGCACTGGGCAAAAGTGGCCTAAGACCTTATTCACCCAGGCGATTTTCCCTAGCAATTATTGCTAGCAATTTTTCTAGTGAAAATAACTTTGAACAGAGATGATTTTTTCACTATGGTGTCCTATGACAGGAAAGCACTGCCCTAAATTTTTAAATTTTAAATTGCTAGCAATTATTCTACCATAGGAGCCCATAGAAAAAAAATCACCTCTGTTCAAAGCAATTTTGCTAGCACTAATTTCCTGTGTGAATAAGACCTAATCTAAAAATTCTATAAAACAGATGGTGGGTCAGAAATGGATCTGTCACCATAGGTTAACAGAAAAAACCCCAAAAAGAATGCACCAGACAATAACAAAAGCCAGTAAGTAAATGTATCATCTCCAATATATTAATTACATTAAATGTCTCTAACCTGTTCACTGTAATATGCTAATTGAATTGATGATGATGTGTTCGGTTACACAGGCTGTAGCAAAGTTGAAGGTAAAAATGCTCCCGTTCAGCTTTTTCTGTGATAGGAAACCTATAACAGTAGTGGGAATATAGCAAAATAGAAAAATCCTCTCAGAACAATCCTACCAAATAACAGAGTAATGGAAAAATCCTGTCATAAAACAACTGGCGACTCCAAAATGTGTCTGTCCCATAAGTTACCAACAAATGTTAAAAAAAATGCACCAGACAATAACAAGAGCCAATAAGTAAATGTATGATCACTAATATATTAATTACATATAATTTTTCTAACCTGTTCAGTGTAATATGACAATTGAATAGATGTTGAAGTGCTCCCTCACACAGGCTGAGGTAAAGTGAAAGTAAAAATCCTAGGTTGCATCACAGCAATCAACTTCAGCTGACCACACAGCTGATTGACAAAAAAATAAGCATATTATCAATTTTTTGTGTAATTTAAGTTTTCTGTTTGAAGATGTGCCTTCAGCTCGAATCCATAACTATTAGAAAGCCAAAACATACACAATAGGCTTTTCCCCCTCAATTAGATACAGTAGAACTGAGAGCAAGGAATTATCAAAATAGTGTTTTTTTCAAAGCACTATAATAAATTAGCAGCGTTCAGATTACAAGATAGTGCTTTTCAAAGCACTATAATAACTAGACAATTACCTCACGGTACTAGCAGCTCTGAGGCGTTTTCCTCTCCCAGAGCGTTACCTCACAATATGGCCCACTCTGAGGCATTTGCCTCATCCAAAGATCTACTGTACATAACATAACATAACCAGTTATGAGGTGCTCACCTCTCCCAGAGGTTTACTTCACGATTCTCAAAAATCCTATGGACAAGTAGACAACTCAGGGCGTGAGATATTCTGAAGTGTTCGCATCACTCAGTATTTTACCTCAGGTTTTGAGATATTCTGAGGTGTTTGCATTACTCAGGTGCTGATTTGGTGGGTGGGGCCACTCTGGAACCGATTTGGTGGGTGGGGCCACTCTGGAACCGATTTGGTGGGTGGGGCCACTCTGGGTCCGATTTGGTGGGTGGGGCCACTCTGGAACCGATTTGGTGGGTGGGGCCACTCTGGGTCCGATTTGGTGGGTGGGGCCACTCTGGAACCGATTTGGTGGGTGGGGCCACTCTGGGTCCGATTTGGCGGGCGGCGCCACTCCGGGTCCGATTTGGCGGGCGGCGCCACTCCGGGTCCGATTTGGCAGGCGGCGCCACTCCGGGTCCGATTTGGCGGGCGGCGCCACTCCGGGTCCGATTTGGCGGGCGGCGCCACTCCGGGTCCGATTTGGCGGGCGGCGCCACTCCGGGTCCGATTTGGCGGGCGGCGCCACTCCGGGTCCGATTTGGCGGGCGGCGCCACTCCAAGTGCGATTTGGCGGGCGGCGCCACTCCGGGTCCAATTTGGCGGGCGGCGCCACTCCGGGTCCGATTTGGCGGGCGGTGCCACTCCGGGTCCGATTTGGTGGGCGGCGCCACTCCGGGCCGATTTGGCGGGCGGCGCCACCCCGGGTCCGATTTGGCGGGCGGCGCCACCCCGGGTCCGATTTGGCGGGCGGCGCCACCCCGGGTCCGATTTGGTGGGCGGCGTCATTCCGGGTCCGATTTGGCGGGCGGCGCCACTCCGGGTCCGATTTGGCGGGCGGAGTTACTCTGGGTCCGATTTGGCGGGCGGCGCCACTCCGGGTCCGATTTGGTGGGCGGGCCACTCTGGGTCCGATTTGGCGGGCGGCGCCACTCCGGGTCCGATTTGGCGGGCGGCGCCACTCCGGGTCCGATTTGGCAGGCGGCGCCACTCCGGGTCCGATTTGGCGGGTGGTGCCACTCCGGGTCCGATTTGGCGGGCGGCGCCACTCCGGGTCCGATTTGGTGGGCGGCGCCACTCCGGGTCCGATTTGGCGGGCGGCGCCACTCCGGGTCCGATTTGGCGAGCGGCACCACTCCGGGTCCGATTTGGCGGGCGGCGCCACTCCGGGTCCGATTTGGCGGGCGGCGCCACTCCGGGTCCGATTTGGCGGGCGGCGACACTCCGGGTCCGATTTGGCGGGCGGCGCCACCCCGGGTCCGATTTGGCGGGCGGCGCCACCCCGGGTCCGATTTGGCGGGCGGCGCCACCCCGGGTCCGATTTGGCGGGCGGCGCCACCCCGGGTCCGATTTGGCGGGCGGCGCCACCCCGGGTCCGATTTGGCGGGCGGCGTCACTCCGGGTCCGATTTGGCGGGCGGCGCCACTCCGGGTCCGATTTGGCGGGCGGAGTTACTCCGGGTCCGATTTGGCGGGCGGCGCCACTCCGGGTCCGATTTGGTGGGCGGGCCACTCCGGGTCCGATTTGGCGGGCGGCGCCACTCAGGGTCCGATTTGGCGGGCGGCGTCACTCCGGGTCCGATTTGGCGGGCGGCGCCACTCCGGGTCCGATTTGGCGGGCGGCGCCACTCCGGGTCCGATTTGGCGGGCGGCGCCACTCCGGGTCCGATTTGGCGGGCGGCGCCACTCCGGGTCCGATTTGGCGGGCGGCGCCACTCCGGGTCCGATTTGGCGGGCGGCGCCACTCCGGGTCCGATTTGGCGGGCGGAGTCACTCCGGGTCTGATTTGGCGGGCGGAGTCACTCCGGGTCCGATTTGGCGGGCGGCGCCACTCCGGGTCCGATTTGGTGGGCGAGGCCACTCTGGGTCCGATTTGTTGGGCGAGGCCACTCGGGGTCCAATTTGGTGGGCTGCGCACCTCGGGATCCGATTGGTGGGTGGGTCACTTTAAGAGTTGATATTATCTGGCAAAACTGTCATGGTAGAGTTCGTAGGCGTTGGCATAGTAACTGATGCGCATATCAATGAGCCAATCAGCCAGGTGGCAGTTGGCAGTTATTTTTAGAAATTGCCTCAGAAATCAGGCCCATTATAAACGTATGGTAAAATTTCCGTATTGAAATGCATTGAAACACTTTTTTCAAACGCAAATTGCGCCAAAACTACAAATCCGATCGACACGAAAAATACTTAGCACACCTCTTGGGGACGCTGGCTTCGAAATGACACCTCACTGGAGTCTGTGAGTGAAGCGGTTCGGGCCGCATTACGTGCGGACTGAATAATAAGAATAAGAAGAAGTTTACCACGGTGGAATAACAGTATAGTGCTTTGTTCCAAAGCACTATAATAAAATATAAGAAATCGGATTACAATATGTTGCTTGAACCTAGGAGGTTCAAGCACCATAATAAGAACTAGATGGGTATTTCCTGAAGGAACTACAGATAGTGCTTTGGAATGGTGCCAGGGCTGCCCCTGCAAGACTTTCACACTTGGGTGCCCCTCAGGCGGTCCGATTTGGTAGGCGGAGTCACTCTGGGTCTGATTTGGTGGGTTGGGTCAATCTGGGTCAGGTTTGGTGGGCGGGGTCACTCTGGGTCCGATTTGGCGGGCGGCGCTACTCTGGGTCCGATTTGGCGGCCGGCGCCACTCTGGGTCCAATTTGGCGGCCGGCGCCACTCTGGGTCCGATTTGGCGGCCGGCGCCACTCTGGGTCCGATTTGGCGGCCGGCGCCACTCTGGGTCCGATTTGGCGGCCGGCGCCACTCTGGGTCCGATTTGGCGGGCGACGCCACTCTGGGTCAGGTTTGGCGGGCGGGGTCACTCTGGGTCCGATTTGGCGTGCGGCGCCACTCTGGGTCCGATTTGGCGTGCGGCGCCACTCTGGGTCCGATTTGGCGGGCGGAGTCACTCTGGGTCCGATTCGGCGGGCGGCGCCACTCTGGGTCCGATTTGGCGGGCGGTGCCACTCTGGGTCCGATTTGGCGGGCGGCGCCACTCTGGGTCCGATTTGGCGGGCGGCGCCACTCTGGGTCCGATTTGGCGGGCGGTGCCACTCTGGGTCCGATTTGGCGGGCGGCGCCACTCCGTGTCCGATTTGGCAGGCGGCGCCACTCCGGGTCCGATTTGGCGGGCGGCGCCACTCCGGGTCCGATTTGGCGGGCGGCGCCACTCCGGGTCCGATTTGGCGGGCGGAGTCACTCCGGGTCTGATTTGGCGGGCGGAGTCACTCCGGGTCCGATTTGGCGGGCGGCGCCACTCCGGGTCCGATTTGGTGGGCGAGGCCACTCTGGGTCCGATTTGTTGGGCGAGGCCACTCGGGGTCCAATTTGGTGGGCTGCGCACCTCGGGATCCGATTGGTGGGTGGGTCACTTTAAGAGTTGATATTATCTGGCAAAACTGTCATGGTAGAGTTCGTAGGCGTTGGCATAGTAACTGAGTCTGACTGCGCATATCAATGAGCCAATCAGCCAGGTGGCAGTTGGCAGTTATTTTTAGAAATTGCCTCAGAAATCAGGCCCATTATAAACGTATGGTAAAATTTCCGTATTGAAATGCATTGAAACACTTTTTTCAAACGCAAATTGCGCCAAAACTACAAATCCGATCGACACGAAAAATACTTAGCACACCTCTTGGGGACGCTGGCTTCGAAATGACACCTCACTGGAGTCTGTGAGTGAAGCGGTTCGGGCCGCATTACGTGCGGACTGAATAATAAGAATAAGAAGAAGTTTACCACGGTGGAATAACAGTATAGTGCTTTGTTCCAAAGCACTATAATAAAATATAAGAAATCGGATTACAATATGTTGCTTGAACCTAGGAGGTTCAAGCACCATAATAAGAACTAGATGGGTATTTCCTGAAGGAACTACAGATAGTGCTTTGGAATGGTGCCAGGGCTGCCCCTGCAAGACTTTCACACTTGGGTGCCCCTCAGGCGGTCCGATTTGGTAGGCGGAGTCACTCTGGGTCTGATTTGGTGGGTTGGGTCAATCTGGGTCAGGTTTGGTGGGCGGGGTCACTCTGGGTCCGATTTGGCGGGCGGCGCTACTCTGGGTCCGATTTGGCGGCCGGCGCCACTCTGGGTCCGATTTGGCGGCCGGCGCCACTCTGGGTCCGATTTGGCGGCCGGCGCCACTCTGGGTCCGATTTGGCGGCCGGCGCCACTCTGGGTCCGATTTGGCGGCCGGCGCCACTCTGGGTCCGATTTGGCGGGCGACGCCACTCTGGGTCAGGTTTGGCGGGCGGGGTCACTCTGGGTCCGATTTGGCGTGCGGCGCCACTCTGGGTCCGATTTGGCGGGCGGAGTCACTCTGGGTCCGATTCGGCGGGCGGCGCCACTCTGGGTCCGATTTGGCGGGCGGCGCCACTCTGGGTCCGATTTGGCGGGCGGCGCCACTCTGGGTCCGATTTGGCGGGCGGCGCCACTCTGGGTCCGATTTGGCGGGCGGCGCCACTCTGGGTCCGATTTGGCGGGCGGCGCCACTCCGTGTCCGATTTGGCGGGCGGCGCCACTCCGGGTCCGATTTGGCGGGCGGCGCCACTCCGGGTCCGATTTGGCGGGCGGCGCCACTCCGGGTCCGATTTGGCGGGCGGAGTCACTCCGGGTCTGATTTGGCGGGCGGAGTCACTCCGGGTCCGATTTGGCGGGCGGCGCCACTCCGGGTCCGATTTGGTGGGCGAGGCCACTCTGGGTCCGATTTGTTGGGCGAGGCCACTCGGGGTCCAATTTGGTGGGCTGCGCACCTCGGGATCCGATTGGTGGGTGGGTCACTTTAAGAGTTGATATTATCTGGCAAAATTGTCATGGTAGAGTTCGTAGGCGTTGGCATAGTAACTGAGTCTGACTGCGCATATCAATGAGCCAATCAGCCAGGTGGCAGTTGGCAGTTATTTTTAGAAATTGCCTCAGAAATCAGGCCCATTATAAACGTATGGTAAAATTTCCGTATTGAAATGCATTGAAACACTTTTTTCAAACGCAAATTGCGCCAAAACTACAAATCCGATCGACACGAAAAATACTTAGCACACCTCTTGGGGACGCTGGCTTCGAAATGACACCTCACTGGAGTCTGTGAGTGAAGCGGTTCGGGCCGCATTACGTGCGGACTGAATAATAAGAATAAGAAGAAGTTTACCACGGTGGAATAACAGTATAGTGCTTTGTTCCAAAGCACTATAATAAAGGGAATGGAGGAACTACAATACCCAGATTGATTAGCAAAATTAGGATTATTTAGTCTAGAAAAAAAGACGACAGGGGCGATCTAATAACCATGTATAAGTATATAAGGGGACAATACAAATATCTCTCTGAGGATCTGTTTATACCAAGGAAGGAGACGGTCACAAGGGGGCATTCTCTGCGTCTGGAGGAGAGAAGGTTTTTCCACCAACATAGAAGAGTGTTGTGAACTGTGTTTCTGGGCTCCCTCTGGTGGTCACTAATGGTATTGTGTTAGGTGTTGTGAATTTGGATTCTGGGCTCCCCCGGTGGCTACTGGTGGAATTGAACTGGTGTTTTCATCTTCTCTGTTCACCTGTTCCCATCAAGATGTGGGAGTCGCTATATAACCTTGCTGCTCTGTTAGTTGCTTGCCGGTCAACAATGTTATCAGAAGCCTCTCTGTGCTTGTTCCTGCTCCTAGACAACTACTAGATAAGTTGGACTCTTGTCCATGTTTTGTTTTTGCATTTTTGTTCCAGTTCACAGCTGTAGTTTCGTTACTGTGTCTGGAAAGCTCTTGTGAACAGGAATTGCCACTCTGGTGTTATGAGTTAATGCCAGAGTTTTAAAGTAATTCCTGGATGGTATTTTGATAGGGTTTTCAGCTGACCATGAAAGTGTCCTTTCTGTCTTCTGCTATGTAGTAAGTGGACCTCAAATTTGCTAAACCTATTTTCATACTACGTTTGTTATTTCATCTTAATTCACCGCCAATACATGTGGGGGGCCTCTGTCTCCTTTCGGGGTATTTCTCTAGAGGTGAGCTAGGACTAATATTTTCCTCTGCTAGCATTATTTAGTCCTCCGGCTGGTGCTGGGCATCTAGAATCAACGTAGGCATGCTACCCGGCCACTGCTAGTTGTGCGTTAGGTTTAGTTCATGGTCAGCTCAGTTCCCATCTTCCAAGAGCTAGTTCCTATATATGCTGATGCTATGTTCTCTTGCCATTGAGAACATGACAGTTTGACCGGCCCACAAAGTGTTAATTGTTTGGGCTGAAGCAGGAGAAAAAGAAGTGTTTAGGGAATTTTTTTTTTTTTTTCCCCTCAGAGTTTTGCTGCCTAGCCCTTAATTGCTGTCTAGCTGCTTCTTACCTCCTCTTAACCCTTGAATGGCTCTGTGTCCACCTGTTTGTAATGGATCTTCAGAGTGTAACTGCAGGTTTGAATAATCTCGCCACGAAGGTACAAAATTTGCAAGACTTTGTTTGTCATGCACCTGTATCTGAGCCGAGAATTCCTTGGCCGGAATTTTTCTCGGGGAATAGATCTGGGTTTCAGAATTTTCGAAATAATTGCAAATTATTTTTGTCCCTGAAATTTCGCTCTGCCGGAGACCCTGCACAGCAGGTCAGGATTGTGATTTCCTTGCTCCGGGGCGACCCTCAAGACTGGGCTTTTTCATTGACACCAGGGGATCCTGCGTTGCTCAATGTGGATGCGTTTTTTCTGGCCTTGGGGTTGCTTTATGACGAACCTCATTTGGAGCTTCAGGCAGAAAAAACTTTGATGTCCCTATCTCAGGGGCAAGATGAAGCGGAAATTTACTGTCAAAGATTCCGTAAATGGTCTGTGCTTACTCAGTGGAATGAGTGCGCCCTGGCGGCGACTTTCAGAGAGGGTCTCTCTGATGCCATTAAGGATGTTATGGTGGGGTTCCCTGTGCCTGCGGGTCTGAATGAGTCCATGACAATGGCTATTCAGATCGATAGGCGTTTGCGGGAGCGCAAACCAGTGCACCATCTGGCGGTGTCCACTGAGAAGTCGCCAGAGAGTATGCAGTGTGATAGAATTCTGTCCCGAAGCGAGCGGCAGAATTTTAGACGGAAAAATGGGTTGTGTTTCTATTGTGGTGATTCTACTCATGTTATATCAGCATGCTCTAAGCGCACTAAAAAGCTTGATAAATCTGTTTCCATTTGCACCTTACCGTCTAAGTTTATTCTATCTGTGACCTTGATTTGCTCTTTGTCATCTATTACCACGGACGCCTATGTCGACTCTGGCGCCGCTTTGAGTCTTATGGATTGGTCCTTTGCCAAACGCTGTGGGTATGATTTAGAGCCTTTGGAGACTCTTATTCCTCTGAAGGGGATTGACTCCACCCCATTGGCTAATAATAAACCACAATACTGGACACAAGTAACTATGCGTATTAATCCGGATCACCAGGAGATTATTCGCTTTCTGGTGCTGTATAATCTACATGATGATTTGGTGCTAGGATTGCCTTGGCTGCAATCTCACAACCCAGTCCTCGACTGGAGAGCTATGTCTGTGTTGAGCTGGGGATGTAAGGGGGCTCATGGGGATGTACCTGTGGTTTCCATTTCATCATCTATTCCCTCTGAAATTCCTGAGTTCCTGTCTGACTATCGTGACGTCTTTGAAGAATCCAAGCTTGGTTCATTACCTCCGCACCGAGAGTGCGATTGTGCCATAGATTTAATCCCGGGTAGTAAATACCCAAAGGGTCGTTTATTTAATCTGTCTGTGCCTGAACATGCTGCTATGCGAGAATATATAAAGGAGTCCTTGGAAAAGGGACATATTCGTCCATCGTCATCTCCCTTAGGAGCCGGTTTTTTCTTTGTGTCAAAAAAAGACGGCTCTTTGAGACCATGTATCGATTATCGGCTTTTGAATAAAATCACTGTAAAATATCAATACCCATTGCCGTTGCTGACTGATTTGTTTGCTCGCATAAAGGGGGCCAAGTGGTTCTCTAAGATTGACCTTCGTGGGGCGTATAATTTGGTGCGAATCAGACAGGGGGATGAGTGGAAAACCGCATTTAATACGCCCGAGGGCCACTTTGAGTATTTAGTGATGCCTTTTGGTCTTTCAAATGCTCCGTCAGTTTTCCAGTCCTTTATGCATGATATTTTTCGCGATTATTTGGATAAATTTATGATTGTGTATCTGGATGATATTCTGATTTTTTCGGATGACTGGGACTCTCATGTCCAGCAAGTCAGGAGGGTTTTCCAGGTTTTGCGGTCTAATTCTTTGTGTGTGAAGGGTTCTAAGTGTGTTTTTGGGGTACAGAGGATTTCCTTTTTGGGATATATTTTTTCTCCCTCTTCCATTGAAATGGATCCTGTCAAGGTTCAAGCTATTTGTGATTGGACGCAGCCCTCTTCTCTTAAGAGTCTTCAGAAATTTTTGGGCTTTGCTAACTTTTATCGTCGATTTATTGCTGGTTTTTCGGATATTGCTAAGCCATTGACCGATTTGACTAAGAAGGGTGCTGATGTTGCTGATTGGTCCCCTGACGCTGTGGAGGCCTTTCGGGAGCTTAAGCGCCGTTTTTCCTCTGCCCCTGTGTTGCGTCAGCCTGATGTTGCTCTACCTTTTCAGGTTGAGGTCGACGCTTCTGAGATCGGAGCTGGGGCAGTGTTGTCGCAGAAAAGTTCTGACTGCTCCGTGATGAGGCCTTGTGCCTTCTTTTCCCGTAAATTTTCGCCCGCTGAGCGGAATTATGATGTTGGGAATCGGGAGCTTTTGGCCATGAAGTGGGCTTTTGAGGAGTGGCGCCATTGGCTTGAGGGGGCCAGACATCAGGTGGTGGTATTGACTGACCACAAAAACTTGATTTATCTTGAGACCGCCAGGCGCCTGAATCCTAGACAGGCGCGCTGGTCATTATTTTTCTCTCGGTTTAATTTTGTGGTGTCATACCTACCGGGTTCTAAGAATGTTAAGGCGGATGCCCTTTCTAGGAGTTTTGAGCCTGACTCGCCTGGTAACTCTGAGCCCACAGGTATCCTTAAGGATGGAGTGGTATTGTCAGCCGTTTCTCCAGACCTGCGGCGGGCCTTGCAGGAGTTTCAGGCGGATAGACCGGATCGTTGCCCACCTGATAAACTGTTTGTTCCTGATGATTGGACCAGTAGAGTCATCTCTGAGGTTCATTCTTCTGCGTTGGCAGGTCATCCTGGCATTTTTGGTACCAGGGATTTGGTGGCAAGGTCCTTCTGGTGGCCTTCCCTGTCACGAGATGTGCGAGGCTTTGTGCAGTCTTGTGACGTTTGTGCTCGGGCCAAGCCTTGTTGCTCTCGGGCTAGTGGATTATTGTTGCCCTTGCCCATTCCTAAGAGGCCTTGGACGCACATCTCGATGGATTTTATTTCAGATCTGCCTGTTTCTCAGAAGATGTCTGTCATCTGGGTGGTGTGTGACCGTTTCTCTAAGATGGTCCATTTGGTTCCTCTGCCCAAGTTGCCTTCTTCTTCCGAGTTGGTTCCTCTGTTTTTTCAAAATGTTGTTCGTTTGCATGGTATTCCTGAGAATATCATTTCTGACAGAGGGACCCAATTCGTGTCTAGATTTTGGCGGGCATTCTGTGCTAGGATGGGCATAGATTTATCTTTTTCGTCCGCTTTCCATCCTCAGACGAATGGCCAGACCGAGCGGACTAATCAGACCCTGGAGACATATCTGAGGTGTTTTGTGTCTGCTGACCAGGATGATTGGGTTGCTTTTTTGCCATTGGCAGAGTTCGCTCTCAATAATCGGGCCAGCTCTGCCACTTTGGTGTCCCCGTTTTTCTGTAATTCGGGGTTTCATCCTCGATTTTCCTCTGGTCAGGTGGAATCTTCGGATTGTCCTGGAGTGGATGCTGTGGTGGAGAGATTGCATCAGATCTGGGGGCAGGTGGTGGACAATTTGAGGTTGTCCCAGGAGAAGACTCAGCTTTTTGCCAACCGCCACCGTCGTGTTGGTCCTCGGCTTTGTGTTGGGGATTTGGTGTGGTTGTCTTCTCGTTTTGTCCCTATGAGGGTCTCTTCTCCTAAGTTTAAGCCTCGGTTCATCGGCCCGTATAAGATATTGGAGATTCTTAACCCTGTTTCCTTCCGTTTGGACCTCCCTGCATCCTTCTCTATTCATAACGTTTTTCATCGGTCATTATTGCGCAGGTATGAGGTACCGGTTGTGCCTTCCGTTGAGCCTCCTGCTCCGGTGTTGGTTGAGGGTGAGTTGGAGTACGTTGTGGAGAAAATCTTAGACTCTCGTGTTTCCAGACGGAGACTCCAGTATCTGGTCAAGTGGAAGGGATACGGCCAGGAGGATAATTCTTGGGTGAATGCATCTGATGTTCATGCCTCTGATCTGGTTCGTGCCTTTCATAGGGCCCATCCTGATCGCCCTGGTGGTTCTGGTGAGGGTTCGGTGCCCCCTCCTTGAGGGGGGGGTACTGTTGTGAATTTGGATTCTGGGCTCCCCCGGTGGCTACTGGTGGAATTGAACTGGTGTTTTCATCTTCTCTGTTCACCTGTTCCCATCAAGATGTGGGAGTCGCTATATAACCTTGCTGCTCTGTTAGTTGCTTGCCGGTCAACAATGTTATCAGAAGCCTCTCTGTGCTTGTTCCTGCTCCTAGACAACTACTAGATAAGTTGGACTCTTGTCCATGTTTTGTTTTTGCATTTTTGTTCCAGTTCACAGCTGTAGTTTCGTTACTGTGTCTGGAAAGCTCTTGTGAACAGGAATTGCCACTCTGGTGTTATGAGTTAATGCCAGAGTTTTAAAGTAATTCCTGGATGGTATTTTGATAGGGTTTTCAGCTGACCATGAAAGTGTCCTTTCTGTCTTCTGCTATGTAGTAAGTGGACCTCAAATTTGCTAAACCTATTTTCATACTACGTTTGTTATTTCATCTTAATTCACCGCCAATACATGTGGGGGGCCTCTGTCTCCTTTCGGGGTATTTCTCTAGAGGTGAGCTAGGACTAATATTTTCCTCTGCTAGCATTATTTAGTCCTCCGGCTGGTGCTGGGCATCTAGAATCAACGTAGGCATGCTACCCGGCCACTGCTAGTTGTGCGTTAGGTTTAGTTCATGGTCAGCTCAGTTCCCATCTTCCAAGAGCTAGTTCCTATATATGCTGATGCTATGTTCTCTTGCCATTGAGAACATGACAGTTAGGCATGTCTTGTTGCAGGCCTGAGCTCCAGCTGTGTCGTTAAGCAGCGGGTGTTCCCTATTTAAGTCTCCTCTGGACTCAGTCTCTTGCCTGGCATCGTTGTATCCAGACCTATATGGTCTCCTCTGGATTCCTTTCAGTCTGCCTCATGCAAGAAAAGCTAAGTCTGTTTTGTACAATTTGGATCGTTTGCATTATTTAGTGTTTTTGTCCAGCTTGCTTTACATTTGATTTTCTGACTCGCTGGAAGCTCTAGGGGGCTGATATTCTCCCTCCACACCGTCAGTCGGTGTGGGGGTTCTTGAATGTTCAGCGTGGATGTTTTTGTAGGGTTTTCTGCTAACCGCATAGTCCTCTATCTATTTTCTGCCTATTTAGACTAGTGGGCCTCACTGTGCTGAATCTAGTTCATCTCTACGTTTGTGCTTTCCTCTTGCCTCACCGTTATTACATGTTGGGGGCTTTCTATATCTTTGGGGTTCAATTTCTCTAGGGGCAAGTGAGGTCTTATTTTTTCCCTCTAGGGGTAGTCAGTTCTCCGGCTGGCTCGAGACGTCTAGAACCAACGTAGGCACGTTCACCGGCTACTTCTAGTTGTTTGTGTTAGGATCAGGTATGCGGTTAGCCCAGTTTCCACCTCCCTAGAGCAGTATTTATATTTTTGCTATCTTGCCGGAATATCAGAGATCCTCTGCCATTGGGATCATAACAGAATGCCAGGCCAAAAGAAAATGTTTAATGCATCGCAGAAGCGGGATTAAAAAGAAGTTCTGAGGTTTTTTTTTTTTTTTTGTTGCTGCAGTTTGTCTAGCTTCCTCCATCCCCTTTTTCTCTGAGTGGCTGAATCTCTGCTGCAGATATGAATGTCCAGACTCTGACTTCTAGTGTGGATCAGCTTGCTGCTAGGGTGCAAAGCATTCAGGATTTTGTTATCCATAGCCCTATGTCTGAACCAAAAATACCTATTCCTGAGCCGTTTTTTGGAGATAGATCTAAGTTCCTGAATTTTAGGAATAATTGCAAATTGTTTCTGTCTCTGAAACCTCGTTCCTCTGGTGATTCAGCTCAGCAAGTTAGGATTGTTATTTCCTTTTTGCGCGGCGACCCTCAAGATTGGGCCTTCTCTCTGGTGCCAGGAGATCCTGCATTGGTGAATGTTGATGCGTTTTTTCTGGCACTTGGTTTGCTTTATGAGGAGCCTAATCTTTAAAATCAGGCTGAAAAAATGTTGCTGGCTATCTCTCAGGGTCAGGACGAAGCTGAGGTATATTGCCAAAAATTTCGGAAATGGTCCGTGCTTACTCAACGGAATGAGTGTGCACTGGCCGCAAATTTCAGAAATGGTCTTTCTGAAGCCATTAAAGATGTGATGGTGGGGTTTCCTATCCCTACAGGTCTAAATGATTCAATGGCTCTAGCCATTCAAATTGATCGACGTTTGCGGGAGCGCAAATCTGATAATCCTTTGGCGGTGCTGTCTGAACCGTCACCTGATTCTATGCAATGTGACAGAATTCTGACCAGAGCCGAGCGACAAAATCATAGACGTCAAAATGGGTTGTGTTTCTACTGTGGTGATTCAACACATGTTATCTCAGCATGCTCTAAACGTTTAAAAAAAAAAGTTAATCCTGTCGCCATTGGTACTTTTCAGCCTAAGTTTATTTTGTCTGTGACTTTAATTTGTTCATTATCTTCTTACTCAGTTATGGCTTTTGTGGATTCTGGTGCTGCTTTAAGTCTGATGGATTTGTCGTTTGCCAAGCGCTGCGGTTTTGTCCTGGAGCCTTTGGAAAATCCTATTCCTCTTAGAGGAATTGATTCTACGCCATTGGCAGAGAATAAACCTCAGTATTGGACGCAAGTGACCATGTGCATGACTCCTGTACATCAGGAGGTGATTCGTTTTCTGGTACTGCATAAAATGCATGATGTTGTCGTTTTGGGTCTGCCATGGTTACAGGCCCATAATCCAGTTTTAGATTGGAAAGCTATGACTGTGTCTAGTTGGGGGTGTCAGGGGATTCATGGCGATTCTCCATTGGTGTCTATTGCTTCTTCTACTCCTTCTGAGATCCCTGAGTTTTTGTCTGACTACCAGGATGTATTTAATGAGGCCAGGTCCAGTGCCCTTCCTCCTCATAGGGACTGTGATTGTGCTATAGATTTGATTCCTGGTAGTAAGTTTCCTAGGGGACGACTCTTTAATTTATCTGTGCCAGAGCATGCCGCGATGCGGAGTTATATAAAGGAGTCTTTGGAGAAGGGACATATTCGCCCATCCTCGTCCCCTCTTGGTGCAGGATTCTTTTTTGTGGGCAAGAAAGACGGGTCTCTGAGACCTTGTATTGATTATCGTCTTCTGAATAAGATCACGGTTAAATTTCAGTATCCTTTGCCATTGTTGTCTGATTTGTTTGCTCGGATTAAGGGATCCAGTTGGTTCAGCAAGATAGATCTTCGTGGTGCGTATAACCTTGTGCGCATAAAGCAGGGAGATGAATGGAAAACGGCATTTAATACGCCCGAGGGTCATTTTGAGTACCTGGTGATGCCTTTCGAATTATCTAATGCTCCTTCTGTGTTTCAGTCCTTCATGCATGACATCTTCCGGAAATATCTGGATAAATTTATGATTATTTATCTGGATGATATTTTGGTTTTTTCTGATGATTGGGAGTCCCATGTGAACCAGGTCAGGATGGTGTTTCAGGTTCTGCGGGAGAATGCTTTATTTGTGAAGGGCTCAAAATGTATCTTTGGGGTACAGAAAGTTTCTTTTTTGGGTTTTATTTTTTCCCCTTCTACTGTGGAGATGGACCCAGTCAAGGTCCGTGCCATTCATGACTGGACTCAGCCCACGTCTGTTAAGAGCCTGCAGAAGTTCTTGGGCTTTGCTAATTTTTACCGTCGTTTTATCGCTAATTTCTCCAGCGTGGTTAAACCTTTGACGGATATGACCAAGAAGGGTTCTGATGTTGCGAATTGGTCTCCTGCGGCCGTGGAGGCCTTTCGGGAACTGAAGCGTCGGTTTACTTCAGCACCAGTCTTGTGCCAGCCGGATGTCTCTCTTCCCTTCCAGGTTGAAGTTGATGCTTCTGAGATTGGTGCAGGGGCTGTTTTGTCGCAAAAAAGTTCTGATGGCTCCGTGATGAAGCCATGCACCTTCTTTTCAAGGAAATTTTCGCCTGCTGAGTGGAACTACGATGTTGGTAATCGGGAGTTGTTGGCTATGAAGTGGGCATTTGAGGAGTGGCGACATTGGCTCGAGGGAGCTAGACATCGTGTGGTGGTCTTGACTGATCATAAAAATCTGATTTACCTCGAGTCTGCCAAGCGCCTGAATCCTAGACAGGCTCGTTGGTCGTTGTTTTTCTCCCGTTTTGACTTTGTGGTCTCGTACCTGCCTGGTTCGAAGAACGTGAAGGCTGATGCACTTTCTAGGAGTTTTGTGCCTGACTCTCCGGGAGTCTCTGAGCCGGCTGGTATTCTCAGAGAGGGAGTGATTTTGTCTGCCATTTCCCCAGATTTGCGACGAGGGCTGCAAAAATTTCAGGCTGATAGGCCTGATCGTTGTCCACCAGAGAGATTGTTTGTCCCTGATGGATGGACCAGCAGAGTTATTTCTGAGGTTCATTCTTCGGTGTTGGCGGGACATCCTGGGATTTTCGGTACCAGAGATTTGGTGGCTAGGTCCTTTTGGTGGCCTTCCTTGTCGCGGGATGTGCGTTCTTTTGTGCAGTCCTGTGGGATTTGTGCTCGGGCTAAGCCTTGCTGTTCTCGTGCCAGCGGGTTGCTTTTGCCCTTGCCTATCCCAAAGAGGCCTTGGACGCACATTTCCATGGATTTCATTTCGGATCTTCCGGTATCTCGGAAGATGTCTCTCATCTGGGTGGTGTGCGATCGTTTTTCTAAAATGGTCCATTTGGTGCCCTTGCCTAAGTTGCCTTCCTCCTCTGATTTGGTCCCTTTGTTCTTTCAGAATGTGGTTCGTTTGCATGGCATCCCTGAGAATATTGTATCTGACAGAGGATCCCAGTTTGTGTCCAGGTTCTGGCGATCCTTTTGTGCTAAGATGGGTATTGATTTGTCTTTTTCGTCGGCTTTTCATCCTCAGACTAATGGCCAGACCGAGCGAACTAATCAGACGTTGGAGACTTATTTGAGATGTTTTGTTTCTGCTGATCAGGACGACTGGGTTACCTTTTTGCCACTGGCCGAGTTTGCCCTTAATAATCGGGCTAGTTCTGCCACCTTGGTTTCACCCTTTTTCTGCAACTCTGGTTTTCATCCTCGTTTCTCCTCGGGCCAGGTTGAACCTTCTGACTGTCCTGGGGTTGATTCTGTGGTGGATAGGTTGCAGCGGATTTGGAACCATGTGGTGGACAATTTGAAATTGTCACAAGACAAGGCCCAGCGTTTTGCCAACCGCCGCCGCGGTGTGGGTCCCCGACTTCGTGTTGGGGATTTGGTTTGGTTGTCTTCTCGGCATGTTCCTTTGAAAGTCTCCTCTCCTAAGTTCAAGCCTCGCTTTATCGGTCCTTATAAGATTTTGGAAATCCTTAACCCGGTGTCTTTTCGCTTGGACCTTCCAGCGTAATTTGCTATTCATAATGTGTTCCATAGGTCCTTGTTGCGGCGGTACGTGGTGCCTATGGTTCCTGCTGTTGAGCCTCCTGCCCCGGTTTTGGTTGAGGGCGAGTTGGAGTACGTGGTGGAGAAGATTCTGGATTCTCGTATCTCTAGACGGAAACTCCAGTATTTAGTTAAGTGGAAAGGCTATGGTCAGGAGGATAATTCCTGGGTTGTCGCCTCTGATGTTCATGCGGCTGATTTGGTTCATGCCTTTCACGCTGCTCATCCTGATCACCCTGGGGGTCTTGGTGAGGGTTCGGTGACCCCTCCTCAAGGGGGGGGTACTGTTGTGAACTGTGTTTCTGGGCTCCCTCTGGTGGTCACTAACGGTATTGTGTTAGGCATGTCTTGTTGCAGGCCTGAGCTCCAGCTGTGTCGTTAAGCAGCGGGTGTTCCCTATTTAAATCTCCTCTGGACTCAGTCTCTTGCCTGGCATCGTTGTATCCAGACCTATATAGTCTCCTCTGGATTCCTTTCAGTCTGCCTCATGCAAGAAAAGCTAAGTCTGTTTTGTACAATTTGGATCGTTTGCATTATTTAGTGTTTTTGTCCAGCTTGCTTTACATTTGATTTTCTGACTCGCTGGAAGCTCTAGGGGGCTGATATTCTCCCTCCACATCGTCAGTCGGTGTGGGGGTTCTTGAATGTTCAGCGTGGATGTTTTTGTAGGGTTTTCTGCTAACCGCATAGTCCTCTATCTATTTTCTGCCTATTTAGACTAGTGGGCCTCACTGTGCTGAATCTAGTTCATCTCTACGTTTGTGCTTTCCTCTTGCCTCACCGTTATTACATGTTGGGGGCTTTCTATATCTTTGGGGTTCAATTTCTCTAGGGGCAAGTGAGGTCTTATTTTTTCCCTCTAGGGGTAGTCAGTTCTCCGGCTGGCTCGAGACGTCTAGAACCAACATAGGCACGTTCACCGGCTACTTCTAGTTGTTTGTGTTAGGATCAGGTATGCGGTTAGCCCAGTTTCCACCTCCCTAGAGCAGTATTTATATTTTTGCTATCTTGCCGGAATATCAGAGATCCTCTGCCATTGGGATCATAACAGAAGAGGATTCTTTACTGTTAGGGCAGTGACAATCTGGAATTCCTTGCCCGAGGAGGTGGTGATGGAAAACTCAGTCGAGGGGTTCAAGAAAGGCCTGGATGTCTTCCTGCAGTGTAACAATATTGTATCTTACAGTTATTAGGTTCTTTAGAAGGACGTAAATCTGGGGATTTATTCTGACGGAATATAGGCTGAACTGGATGGACAAATGTCTTTTTTCGGCCTTGCTAACTATGTTACTACGTTAGCAATAATATACTTGGCACTCAGAAGAACTTTGTGGTGAAGAAAAACATCATTTATTCAGTGCATCCAGTTCAACATGAACGTTTTCGGTCCAAACATAGGACCTTCATCAGACAGGATTTTTGAATACTGGAATACACAATATGTCTGTATGGGCCCACGGATGGTGCCAGAATCAGACAAAGTCCAGGAGGTGTGATACCGTCTTATATAGTATGTAAGAATGCGCTGCAAAAAAGGGGCGAGATGCTCGCTGGTGCAGGGCACCTCGCCCCTTTTTTGCAGCGCATTCTTACATACCATCCGTGGGCCCATACAGACATATTGTGTATTCCAGTATTCAAAAATCCTGTCTGATGAAGGTCCTATGTTTGGACCGAAAACGTTCATGTTGAACTGGATGCACTGAATAAATGATGTTTTTCTTCACCACAAAGTTCTTCTGAGTGCCAAGTATATTATTGCTGATGTACTACGGGTTGGATACCTAACTTGAGCACCTCCCAGATACCCAGAGTGCCGTGCTTTACTATATTATATGTTACTACGTTACTCCGGTTCCGAGCGCTGGCGGCAGTGCCGGGTACTGAGGTGCGAGACTCGTGTGAGTTTCTCGCAAGTGTGACCCCGGCCTTAAATGCAATATTTGTTTAATTAAAAAAAGGTAAAAAAAAGGGCGTGAGCTCCCGCGCAATTTTCAAAACCAGAGAGAGAAAGCCAGTGACTGGGGGCTGATGTCTATAGCCTGGAAAGGGGGTAATACCCATGGAGCTTCTCAGGCTATTAATATCAGCTCACAGTTGTTTATTTAGCCTTTACTGGCTATTAAAATAGGGAAGCCCCCCCAAAAATGATGTGGGGACCCCTATAGTTAATAACCAGAAAAGGCTATTCAGACAGCTGCGTGCTGATATTAATAGCCTAAGAAGGGGCCAGGGATAGTGGCCCCCCTCCTGGCTACAAACACCAGCTCTCAGCCACCCCAGAAATGGCACATCTCTATGATGCATCAATTCCGGCACTTAGCCTCTCTCTTCTCACTTGCCCTGTAGTGGTGGCAAGTGGGGTAATAGTTGTGGGGTTGATGTCACCTTTGTATTGTAAGGTGACATCAAACCCAGCTTAGTAATGGAGAGGCATCTATAAGACACCTATCCATTACTAATCCTATAGTTGGTACACGTTAAATAAAGACACAGCCAGAATAAAGTATTTTAATTAAATAAAACACAACAGTTTACCCATTTTATTATACTCCTAATTCCTGCGACGCCCTCGATCTCCTGCAAAATAAATAAATAAACCAACACAAATACTCCCTGTTCCGATGTAGTCCATTTAATAATGACTGTCCCACGATGATCTCCCGTGTAGAGCTGTCACATCTGGAGATGTGACCGCTCTACAGGGGCCTCCGATGATACACTGACCAGAGATAATACTCCCGCAGTGTACTTCATCAGAGCTCATGCTCTCACTTTACAGCACTACCATTGCATGAGAATTTTCTCACGCAGCGGTGCCGCAAGTGACAGTATGAACTCCGGTGAACTCTAGGTGGCGGAGTAATCCACTGTGGGAGGATACCTCCTGTCACTATCACTGGAGCCCCGGTAGAGCGGTCACATCTCCAGATGTCACTGTTCTACAGAGGAGATCGTCGTGGGACACTCGTTATTAAATGGATTACATCGGAACAGGGAGTATACTGTTGGTTTATTTTATTTTTTTTGCAGGTGATCAAGGGTGTCAGGGATTAGCTGTTTGGTTAATATGTGTACTGTATGTGTTGTGTATGTGTGTTTTTCTTACTATTCAACACAGTAGCCGGATGATGGGACTACTACTGTCCCATCATCGGCTAATGCTGTCACTGTTCTATGTGACAGCAGACATAGCCAGGTGGGACTAGTAGTCCCATCGGACGATGCCTGCCTACACACAGACCCGCGCACACACACACACACAGCCACGCACACACCCTCAGATCCCCACAGACACACACAGGTGCACACACGTGCACACAGACACGCACATCTTCCCCGCTCATTCATAGTCTCCGCCCACACACATCTTCCTCCTTCCTATCTGCCGCATATTTCGTATGCAACTCCGCAGCGAAACCACAAATCTTTTTACACCAGTGGTTTTGCTGCAGATTTGACTGACTCAATGGAAGTCAATGGGTGCAGAAAAGCTGCAGATCTGCAAAAAGAATTGACATGCTGTGCGAGAGGCTCGGAACACAGACGAATGACATTCGGCTCCTACTCGCAGCAGAGCAGGAGCTGAGGGTCAGTAGCATATTGGATGCCATACGCTCGTCTGACCCCGGCCATATTGTAAATGTGTGATTAACCCTAAATCTATAGGTAAATAGTGATTTCCAAGATGAGTGCTTTCCATCAAATTTATCAATAATACAATGCTCTGGCTGCTTCAGAATAAGATTAGGACAAGTGCTTTAAATGGAGTTACAAATAATCACAATTATTACCTCTCTATAAAATGGATGATTGTTTATTGATTTCTAATGGTTTAGAAGTCAACATTCCCGATCTTAATGTAGTAGTTGCTCAAGTTATCTGGAAAGGGCAAAGGGGCTTGGCCGTAGCTTATCACATTTCTCAATCGAAATAAACATGCAAGTTTGGCTGATTTGTGAGTGCACATAGGCGCGGCCAAATAAGAACAGAATTTGGATATATTAATCTATCATGGGATTGTCTATCATGTTTTGGGCTTCCACTCAAATTTGTGAGGATACAGATGAATATATAAATTACAAATTAGTTATATAAAATGTTAGATAATTTAATTTAGGTCTAAAAAATATGCTCTACTCATAAACATTAAGGGAACAGTTCAGCTGGCCTTAGACATTATTTAGCTGTCGGCCGAACTATTGCTTGGTTGACATCTCTCTCTCCCAATACCTGCAGGACTATGGGATGCATTATGCTGTATGGACTATGGGGTGCATTATATTATACAGATGACTATGTGTTACATTATAGTGTATGGACTATAGGGTCCGTTATACTGTATGAACTAAGGGGAGTACATTATGCTGTATGGACTATAGGGTGCAATGGAAGGGGGATCTACGGCTCCAGTAGGAGGAACATTAGAGAGCACGCAGTACCACACAGTAGGTGCAGTAATATGGACAAAGCAGCAACTCAGCATTGGGATAGCAGCAGGATAAGGAGTGTGGAAAGATGGGGATGATGCCTGAAATGTGACAAACCATATGTGTCTTTGGGTGGTTTCACATTTGCATTGGGCAGAGCAGCGGGGGGCTGCGTACTTCCTCTGTTAAGCCCCGCCCACCGCCACACCTCTTACATTCAGCTCCGCCTACGTCTGCATGTGTCCTGCGTACCTATCTGTAACATTGGGTATGCAGGCCATGCGGATGTATGCGGATGCGTCCGCATGCGTCGTTTTGACCACAACAAAATGCAACATGTTGCGTTTGGCGCAGTGTCAAAGCCATGTTACAACCCAATGTTAAAGATAGGTACGCAGGATACATGCAGACGTAGGCAGAGCTGAATGGAAGAGGTGTGGCAGTGGGTGGAGCTTAATGGAGGAAGTACGCAGCCCTCCGCAGCTCTGCCCAACGCAAATGTGAAACCGGCCTTCTGCAACTTGGCTGATAGAAGTTGTCATGTTGGTCTGGGCCAGATGGAAAAGATGGGAAAAGTGAATGACTCCACCAGAAAGAACATCAGCTGTAAGTCACTATCTGTAACTGAACTGTAATCTCTTACATGTTATGCAGCACTGCTATCTTCCACTATATGGTCACCATATGACAGTAATATCAGTGTTGTTCTTTGTATAGAGATTATTTTTAATAACAGCTCGGTCATCTGCTGAGGCTCTCCTACATCCTTTATTAGGGTATGCCACCATATTTGTAATCAGGGTTACCTGGTTAGAGACACACACAGAAGTTTCACCCCCGCCTGAACCAAACCCCTTGCTACGGATCTGCACACAACATAATCGTATATATATATGCCTAATCAACAAGCACCAATGTATCCTGTAGCTGAGGGTATAAGTCCCTCCCTGAACACCCCAAGGGTGTCCAACCAAAAGTACAACTCCAATTACATAGAACCAAAAAAGAAAGGAGTATACATGTCCCAAACACCATATTTAAAAACCAATTATAAACTTTATTACACAAACTGAATAATAAACATATCCATAACAATCATATGTATATATGCAGTAAGCAATATATACCAACACAGAGGTATCAAAGAGAAAACATAACAGTATGCCAGGTTACAGGTGAGTCGCAAACTATATCCCTAGGATAAACAGCAAATATATATACAAATAGCAGCATATAGAACCCTAAAACAAATTATGCATCATATAGTCCCCATGTGACAGGAGAGGGTCCAAAAAATGCCGCTGTCAGATCAATATGGTTGCACACTTACCCATACTAAATACAGAGGGGAGTGACCCACACTTCACCCGGTGGCCCCGGATGCGCGTTTCGTGGTGTAGCTTTATTACCCTGTTTTGTTGCATATGAAATTGACAAATTCACCTGATGAAGGAGATGGACCATTTCTGAAACGCGTAGTGCCATTAAATGTAATCTTTCTCTACATATTCAGTTTCCTCCATCGCAGTGCCTGGACAACATTCAAATGTTTCCTTCTTTTAGTCTATGCATTACAGCTCCTGCCAGGGAGGGTGTGGAGTAGCGATCGGTGCTGCCGCTGATAACAGCTAGAGCAGGTGGCATTGATGGGAGTATTCTTGAGAGGTGGGAGGTAACATCAAGCCCAGAGGTTAGTAACGCCCCCATTACTGACCCGTCACCCATAGTCATGTTGTATAAAAAAACAAACACCACCAGAATAAAGTCCATTATTTGAAAGAATGACATTGATTCCTTCAATAAATCTAAATTAAACCATACTCGCGTCATCACCTGTTCCACTAAAACCATGATCTCCTGCAATAAAACAAATATAAAAAACAACTATATCCCTCACCTGTCTGTCGTTCTGTCCCATGCCATACTCCATGTCTGGGGATAAACAGTTTTGAACCTGGATGGTGCCAAGATGCGACCTTTCAGGCTGAGAACCACTGCAACCTCAGTGACTAGTGGTGACATCATCGAGGTCTCAGCCGGTCACTGAAGCAGCGTTCACGGCTGGGATCCTAAAGTGCGGGGAACTTTGTGAGATAAATGCTGCACCGTGAGACTTTTACTCACTGTGCTAGCGGTGATCTCACCGAGGTCACTGCAGTTCAGGGGCCCAGCTGGGAACGCTTCCTCAGTGACCAGCGGTAACCTCAATGAGTTTACTGCTGCTCACTGATGCTATGCTCATATCAGCTCATACCTCAGTGGTTCTCAGCCTGGACGGTCGCATCTTGGCACCATCCAGGTTGAAAACTGTTTATGCCCAGACATAGATTACGGCGTGGGACAGAATGATGGACAGGTGAGGCATATGGTGGTTTTTTATTTTTGTTTTATTACAGGAGATGAGAGCTTCAATGGAATGGGCATTAGGTAAGTATGACTGTGTTTGCTATTTTTAAATAAAAAAGAAAAATTGTGTTTTGTTTTAATTTCAAATAAAGGACTTTATTCTAGCTGTGTGTTTATTTACAATATAACTAATGGATTATAGATACCTCGCCATTGCTAAGTTGTTGGATTGATGTCACTGGACTATACAAAGGTGACACCAACCCAACAAATATGAACCCCACTTGCACAATTACGTTTCCCACTGTGCTCCCACTGACTTCAGTGAGTTAAACTGAGTTCATTGGCTGTGAACTCCCTGGACCTTTCTAACGGCACCACGAGATACTGAGCAGCGGTAGCATATGCTGCTTAGTGTCTCTGCAGGATGGCAGGCTGTATAGTCGCATCATGCAACAATGCAGCCTGCCATCTAGGTGTAGCATTTCTTCATCCGTCACCGGACAAATGGATTATTATCTTCTCGGCTGACTGGTAAGGAATATTGTGGTTTATTATTTTAATTCTGTGGACTAGGCTATGATGTGAGTATGGGTTAATTTAGATTAATTAAAGAGGAGTCTGTGTCATTCTTTCAATTAAAGTACTCTATTCTGGCTGTGTGTTTATTTACAGTATAACTATAGGAATTGTAATGGGTAGGCATCTTATAGACGCCTCTCTATTAATAACCCATGGGCTTGATATCACAGGACAATCCAAAAGTGACTTCAAGCCCACAAATATGAACCCCACATGCCACCCCCACAGGGCAAGTGGGAAGAGTCGGGCAAAGCGTTAGAATTGGCGCATCTAAGGCCGCCGTCACACATGCGAGTTTTACGGACGTAAGAGCGCAGAAACTACGTGCGTAAAACTCGCATAACATACGGCACAATGCTTCTCAATGGGTCTCGTCCTATCAGCCGTATATTACGGATCCGTAATATACGGCGTTCTACGGCTGTACAAAATTGCAGCATGCTGCGTTTGTCAGCGTATTGCGCAAAACAAATCGCCAATGAAAGTCTATGGGGGCGAGAAAAATACGGATTCCACACGGACCAGCAGTGTGACTTGCGAGAAATACGCAGCGGTGTTAGTGAAAAGTCGGTAATTCAATTGCCAGCTTTTCATTTCTCCTGCCTAAACCCGACAGGATATGAGACATGGTTTACATACAGTAAACCATCTCATATCCCCTTTTTTTTGCATATTCCACACTACTAATGTTAGTAGCGTGTATGTGCAAAATTTCAGCGCTGTAGCTGCTAAAATAAAGGGTTAAATGGCGGAAAAAATTGGCGTGGGCTCCCACGCAATTTTCTCCGCCAGAGTGGTAAAGCCAGTGACTGACGGCAGATATTAATAGCCTAGAGAGGGTCCATGGTTATTGGCCCCCCGTGGCTAAAAACATCTGCCCTCAGCCACCCCAGAAAAGGCACATCTGGAAGATGCGCCTATTCTGGCACTTGGCCACTCTCTTCCCACTCCAGTGTAGCGGTGGGATATGGGGTAATGAAGGGTTAATGCCACCTTGCTATTGTAAGGTGACATTAAGCCAGATTAATAATGGAGAGGCATCAATTATGACACCTATCCATTATTAATCCAATTGTTTGATAGGGTTAAAAAACACACACACATGATTTAAAAGTATTTTAATGAAATAAACACAGCGGTTGTTTTAATATTTTATTGCTCTCTCAATCCATTTGCAGACCCTCGCTTGGCAAAACAATAAACCCACACTATACATACCTTCTGCTGACCCGTCACGTCCCACGAGGTAATCCATCTGAAGGGGTTAAAATAATTTACAAGCAGGAGCCCTGCAAATGCAGCTGTGCACGTGCTTGTAATTCCCCGGCGAATGAAGGAAATGTAGGTCATTGACCTACATTTCCTTCAGTGGCGGTGATGCGCCCCCTGGTGGATGTCCTCATATGACCTGGAGCGTGGGAACGTGTGTGTGTGTTTTTTAACCCTATCAAACAATTGGATTAATAATGGATAGGTGTCATAATTGACGCCTCTCCATTATTAATCTGGCTTAATGTCACCTTACAATAGCAAGGTGGCATTAACCCTTCATTACCCCATATCCCACCGCTACACGGGAGTGGGAAGAGAGTGGCCAAGTGCCAGAATAGGCGCATCTTCCAGATGTGCCTTTTCTGGGGTGGCTGGGGGCAGATGTTTTTAGCCACGGGGGGCCAATAACCATGGACCCTCTCCTGGCTATTAATATCTGCCGTCAGTCACTGGCTTTACCACTCTGGCGGAGAAAATTGCGCGGGAGCCCACGCCAATTTTTTCCGCCATTTAACCCTTTATTTTAGCAGCTACAGCGCCCAAATTTTGCATACACACACTACTAACATTAGTAGTGTGGAATATGCAAAAAAAATGGGGATATGAGATGGTTTACTGTATGTAAACCATGTCTCATATCCTGTCGGGTTTGTGCAGGAGAAATGAAAAGCCGGCAATTGAATTACCAGCTTTTCACATATATCGCGCTGAATTAAATATAAATACAGAATATATATATATGTGTCTCAATGACATATATATATATATATATATATATATATATATATATATAGTATATATATATATATATACTGTATATATGTTTTCCCGAACATTTGAGCACATAAATCCATTAGATGTCGGTTTTGCAAGCCTGAGAGAAAATATCGCAGTACGGATGCCATACGGATTACATACGGAGGATGCCATGCGCAAAATACGCTGACACACCCTGCCTACGGATCACTATTTTGGGAACATTTCTCTGTATTACGGCCGTATTACGGCCATAAAATACGGACCGTATTGTCTTACGCCGAGTGTGACGCCGGCCTAATAGATACGCCGTTTCTGGGGCGGCTGGGGGCTGCTATTGTTAGGCTTGGGGGCCAATATCCATGGCCCCTTATCTGAGAATACCAGCCCCCAGCTGTCTGCATTAGCTTGGCTAGTTGTCAAAAATGGGGGGACGCAATGCCATTTTTTAAGTTGTTTACTTAAATAATAAAAAAAATGGTGTGGGGACCCATCTATTCTTGATATCCAGCCTTGCTGAAGCTGACAGCTGAAGGTTACAGCCCACAGCTGTCAGTTTTGGCTGGCTGGTTATCAAAAATACAGGGGAACCTAATGTCATTTTTTATTATTTATTTATAGCTCAGCTTGCTTTCGCTGTTAACAGTTGAATACAACTCTCAACATTGTCTACTGGTACCGCTGATCGCAGCATGAACAGGGGACAGTGATGTGAGCTGTCTTCACTTCAGCTCCCGGCGCCGGGGAACAGCGCGAACAGTACATGTCACACTGATGACACAGGGAAGTCATCCGTGTGTCACCAGTGTGCACATGTGCAGTACATTTTGTGGCCTGTGCTGCTACCGGAAACTCTGACATCTGAATGAGCCCTTAGTGAACTTGTTCATTTACTGAACTTTGGGCGACTTTTGCCAATTCTGAGCAAAAATGCTCAGGAATCCGAACACGAATCCGAATGAGCTATGTTTGTGCCGAATTTGAGATTGGTGAATGTTTTTCGAACAAGTTTGCTTATCTGTAATTATAATAACACACATGGAATTGAAATATTGCCCTCCTAAACTATCAGCAGATACTGATAAACTAAGTCTGTAGCCTGTAGTGTGTGCAAAAGCGTATCTTCCTAGCATTAAAGATGACCTGTCACTTCCTCAGAAAATGGAGTTAAATAGTTTGTGAAAAATCCTTGATCTCCCCCTATTCTGCTGCTCATTTCCATTTTGTGCTGTGTCCCTTCATTCTAGAGAGTCACATTTCTTGCGTTTGGACCGCAATATGTGAAATCTCTGTTTGTAGTGCAATTGGGCTTTTTTCCAGAGACTTCTCTGAGGGTGTACGCTTTCACGGTTCCATCCTAGATGCATATAATCACATCTCGACAGCCAGTCTTGCAGCCTAAGATTCTGACGAGCTGTCATTGGCTATGTGGGAAGAGGAGTGAAAGCACACATCTCTAGAGCAGACTGTGAAGAAATGCTCAGCAAGCAGAAATTTAGCATACTGCGCTCCCAAAGCAACAAATGTGAATATCTCTGCAATGGAGGGACACAGTGTAAAAAAAAAGGAAAAAAAGCATCAGCAGTTTAGTTAGTTAGTTTAGTTAGACATTTTTGGAAAATTACCGTAACCTAATTTTTGTATAAGAGTTCTGCAGATATAATACATAAGTCATAATAAGAGACAAGGAAGATGCTACAGTTTTTTATTATGCTTTAAACCACATAAATGATAGAAAAGATCAGAATATCTTTTGTTTCCATCTTCCTCTTTCTTCTGGATAACATAGGCGACCGCCATGTGTGTCTGAAACTGGCCTCCGCCACAGGCTTAGGAGCAGAGGAGAGGCGGGGGAGATGCAAAGACACGGCTTTCATTTGGCCAGAGGACATAAAATAATGCTGGCGACCTTTTCCAGAAAGAGTACTACAGCTGCTGGAGACACAGGGGGGTGACTTAAGTAGAGGGGGGGCAGCTCCCTGTTAATTTGTATCAGCGTTAAAATGATAATAATGTATGCTGGAGGGTAGACCATCCCCCCCTTCCATCCAGTGAACATCTAAATGATATTTTAATGAGCATGTCAGGCCTCTCCAATCATTTCTTCTATGATTTTATCATGACAACCTTCTTTGGCATTTCAAACAAGTACTTTATTTATTAAGCCTTAATGAGAAGTTAAAGAAAAGGATGGAAAAGGTTACATTGTCTGAATAGAAGAGAAAAAGAGAGAGATTTTTTTTTTCTTTTTGCTGCCAAGTGTTTGTAGCCAACATTAACATTGTAGAAACTGGAAATTTCTGTATAAACACATTTGTTACGTATTTAATTGGCACCTCTCAGTATGTCATATTATATTGTATATACAAACTGAGCAAGAAAATACATTCACGTAGAAGAGGCCGACCCGATCAATCAAGAGGATCAGTCAGCACTCCAGACCACTTGACGAAAACACAGATACAATGGCTTGCAAAAGTATTCACCCCCTTGGCTTTTTAACTATTTTGCTACATTATGACCTGTGTTTAAATATTTTTGTAATCCGATTTGTGTGTGATTCATCAGCACTAAATAGTCTAAGTTGGTGAAGTGAGAAAAATCTAGGCATAAATTAAATTTATGGGATCAAATATTAAAAAATTAGCATGTGCATATGTATTCACCCCTTTTGTGATGAAGCCCTTAAAACTTTGTGATGCAAGCAATTACCTTCATAAATCACATGCATAGTGAAAGGAAGCTCACCCATGTGTAATATAAGTGTCATATGGGCCGTCAGTATATCCACACCTTTTCTGAAACAGGAGGCACCAGTAACCAAACAACACCATGAAGACCAAGGAGATCTCCAAACAAGTCAGGGGCAAAGTTGTTGAGAAGTACAAGTCAGGGTTGAGTTATAAAAAAAATATCCCAATCTCTGATCTGTGAAGCGCCATCCAAGCCATTATCATCAAATGTAAAGATCATGACAAGAGAGGGCCGCCCACCAAAACTCTGAGCCAGGGCCATGGAGGGCATTAATCAGGGAGGCAATACAGAGACCAAAGATAACTCTGAAGGAGCTGCAGAGTTCCCAAGCAGAGACTGAAGTATCTATCCATACCACCATAATAAGCTGTAGATTTCATAGAGGTGGTGTTTATGGAATAGTGGGCAGTAAAAAACCGTTACTTATGCAGAAAAATTGTAAGACTCATTTTGAGTTTGCCACAAGACATGTATGGAGGAAGGTGTTGTGGTCAGATGTGACCGAAATTGAACTTTTTTGCCACCAACGTAAACACTGTCTTTATAGAGCCAGAGAAGGTTGGATATCAAGGGAAAACTAAGGTGGGAAGGTGCACAGAACTGTTTGGCCAGTCCATGGGTACACTGAGCACTTGAAATTGTTTTGAACAGTCATTTTGTACTGGGAGACTCGTATTAAGGTCAAGCAACATGATTAAAAAATGAGAAACGCATTGGGTGAAAATTGCATCCATGGGAGAGTTGCAATATGCAATCCTCAGCTGAGTAGAAAAAACACAAAAGTTTATCTCAGGTTTATCAAAAGCATCTTGAAGACACAGAAAACCTTTGGATAATATTCTGTGGACTGATGCATCAAAGGAGAACTTTTTGGAAGACTTTGGTCTTGATAAATGTGGCCAAAAGTTAACAACTCATTTCAGCATAACAACAATATCCCAACAGCCCAACAAGATGGTGGTCATACGATGGTGTGGGGCGCATTTGCTTCCTGAAGACTTAGATGCTTTGTCAAAATTGAAGGAAACATGAATTCAGCTCTCTATTATAAAATCCTCAAGGACAATACAGGCTCATCCTTTCATGAGCTAAATCTCAAGCAGAGTTGGATTATGCAGCATTACAATGAGCTGAAGCACAGAAGCAAGTCCACCCATAAATGGGTCAAAATAAAGACTTCAAGGCTGAATCACGTTCATGTGCTGTGGGAAGACAATAAAACTCTTCCACAGCAATTGAAAAGGCTTATTACAGATGTTATCGCCAGTCTGTGATTGTAGCTATAACTGCCAAGGGTGACATAAACAGTTATTAGGCTGATGAGAGGGGTAGGTTTATTATTTCTTCAAATGGGTAATCTACAGTCGTGGCTCAAAGTTTTGAGAATATCAGATATTTTGGTTTTCACAATGTTTGCTGCTTCAGTGTTTTAAGGTTTTTAGTCTGATGTGTCTATGATTACTGAAGTACAGTAAGAAGCATTTCATAAATTTTTACACTTTTATTAACAAATACATCAAGTTTATAACATCCTGAATATCAGCTTCTGGGCCAAAACCTGACTCATGACAACCTATTCTTGTCTAATCTGTGCTTCGAGTTTACCACAATTGCTGTGTTTTTATTTGTCAACTTGCTTTTTAAGGATTGACTACAGGTTTTCAATAGGATAGACATCTAAGACATTTCATGGGCATGGACCCAAAATTTCAATGTTTTGTTAACCAAGCCACTTAGATGTCACTTTTGTCTTGTAACACTGTGCTTGATCGTGCTGGGAATAGCATTGTTCATCACCAAATTGCTCCTGGAAGTCGCTCTGGAAGAAAGTTTAGATGCCATTCTTTATTCATGGCAGTGATCTTAGGCAAAATTGTGAGATAGCCTTGTCCCTTGGATGAAAAGCAACCCCACACATGAATGAATATGTTTCCTTGTAATTTACCATGGTTAAAGGGACTCTGTCACCTGAATTTGGAGGGAACAATTTTCAGCCATAGGGGCGGGGTTTTGGGGTGTTTGATTCACCCTTTCCTTAACCGCTGGCTGCATGCTGGCTGCAATATTGGATTGAAGTTCATTCTCTGTCCTCCGTAGTACATGCCTGCGCCTGCACAAGGCAATCTTGCCTTACGCAGGCGTGTACTATGGTACTTTTGCTTTGATGACTGCATTGCACACTCTTGGCATTCTCTTGATGAGCTTCAAGAGGTAGAGGTAGAGAACCCCATCTGTAAGGCAAGAATTCCCACTTATTAAACCTGACAGGGCACACCTGTGAATTGAAAACCATTCCCAGTGACTACCTCTTGAAGCTCATCAAGAGAGTGCCAAGAGTGTGCAAAGCAGTCATCAAAGCAAAAGGTGGCTACTTTGAAGAACCTAGAATATAAGACATAATTTCAGTTGTTTCACACTTTTTTTGTTAAGTATATTCTTCCACATGTGTTAATTCATAGTTTTGATGCCTTCAGTGATGATGACTGCTTTGCACACTCTTGGCATTCTCTTGATGAGCTTCAAGAGGTAGTCACCGGGAATGGTCTTCCAGCAATCTTGAAGAAGTTCCCAGAGATGCTTAGCACTTGTTGGCCCTTATGCCTTCACTCTGCGGTCCAACTCACCCCAAACCATCTCGATTGGGTTCAGGTCTAGTGACTGTGGAGGCTAGGTCATCTGGCGTAGCACCACATCACTCTCCTTCTTGGTCAAATAGCCCTTACACAGCCTGGAGGTGTGTTTGGGGTCATTGTCCTGTTGAAAAATAAATGATGATCCAACTAAATGCAAACCGGATGGAATAGCATGCCGCTGCATGATGCTGTGGTAGCCATGCTGCTTCAGTATGCCTTCCATTTTGAATAAATCCCCAACAATGTCACCAGCAAAGCACCCCCACACCATCACACCTCCTCCTCCATGCTTCAAGGTGGGAACCAGGCATGTAGAGTCCATCCGTTCACCTTTTCTGCATCGCACAAAGACACGGTGGTTGGAACCAAAGATCTCAAATTTGGACTCATCAGACCAAAGCACAGATTTCCACTGGTCTAATGTCCATTCCTTGTGTTCTTTAGCCCAAATAAGTCTCCTCTGCTTGTTGCCTGTCCTTAGCAGTGGTTTCCTAGCAGCTATTTTACCATGAAGGCCTGCTGCACAAAGTCTCCTCTTAACAGTTGTTGTAGAGATGTGTCTGCTGCTAGAACTCTGTGTGGCATTGACTTGGTCTCTAATCTGAGCTGCTGTTAGCCTGCAATTTCTGAGGCTGGTGACTTGGATAAACTTATCCTCAGAAGCTGAGGTGACTCTTGGTCTTCCTTTCCTGGGGCGGACCTCATGTGACCTAGTTTCTTTGTAGCGCTTGATGGTTTTTGCCACTGCACTTGGGGACACTTTCAAAGTTTTCCCTATTTTTCAGACTGACTGACCTTCATTTCTTAAAGTAATGATGACCACACGTTTTTTTTTACTTAACTGCTTTTTTCTTGCCATAATACAAATTCTAACAGTCTATTCAGTAGGACAATCAGCTGTGTATACCCTGCAAGTTTGAACAGAGGGAGAGGGTATGTGATACAGTGACTGGCATCATTGTGAATGGCCGGTAGGTGTTTCAGAGACAGAGGTTGTCCTCTGTGCTGTAAGCCCAAAATATTGTTGTTCTGGGACTTGTAGTTCCACAAGTGTTTATTTTGTTATAAGGGGGGCTTACAGAGTTAGTTGGAGAGCTGGGCAGGACTGACTAACCACACACCTCCTGCCTATGGGGGTGGTTACAAGTACATAATGTGACCAGGGTCAAATGTTGAGAGTGTATGGACCTGAATGGTCAGTGTGAGGTCCTGGATGGCCTGTGTGTTGGAATGTCCTGGAGTGGACTGGACTCCTGGAAGCACATGGTGAGGCCATGGACTTAAGGCCTGTGTGTTGGAAGTTCCTGGGACTGGTCTTCCTGAATAGCACCTGGAGAGGCCGTATGTGCAGAATCTGTGACGGCACTGCGTTGGGGAAGCTACTGCCCTTCGGTAGGTCAGACTGTCGGGTGGCCTGGTAAGCAAGGCATCATCCGGGACGGTGATCCCAATTAGGCTGCTTCCCTGCGAACAAAGACTGACAAGAAGTCAGCTTGTGGAGCATGAGCTCCAGGAAGGTAACTCCAGAAAAAGGGGGTTATGTGCAGAGAAGTATCTGCCATTGGAACAGACTCTCGGTGGTTATTGTGTTCCGTTGATATATATAATGAACTGTTTGGGTGCGGTTTATGATGCCAAAATAAGTTAGATAGACTGTTTATGTGAGAAACCGTGCCAGAGTGCTTTAATCCCGTTGCCAAACAAGTGTCCCCAACGCACTCAGGGAGCGCCATCTCACAATACACACACGCACACATTATATATACAGTACAGACCAAAAGTTTGGACACACCTTCTCATTTAAAGATTTTTCTGTATTTTCATGACTATGAAAATTGTACATTCACACTGAAGGCATCAAAACTATGAATTAACACATGTTGAATTACATACATAACAAAAACGTGTGAAACAACTGAAATTATGTCTTATATTCTAGGTTCTTCAAAGTAGCCACCTTTTGCTTTGATGACTGCTTTGCACACTCTTGGCATTCTCTTGATGAGCTTCAAGAGGTAGTCACCAGGAATGGTTTTCACTTCACAGGTGTGCCCTGTCAGGTTTAATAAGTGGGATTTATTGCCTTATAAATGAGATTGGGACCATCAGTTGTGTTGTGCAGAAGTCTGATGGATACACAGCTGATAGTCCTACTGAATAGACTGTTACAATTTGTATTATGGCAAGAAAAAAACAGCTAAGTAAAGAAAAACGAGTGGCCATCATTACTTTAAGAAATGAAGGTCAGTCAGTCTGAAAAATTGGGCAAACTTTGAAAGTGTCCCCAAGTACAGTGGCAAAAACCATCAAGCGCTACAAAGAAACTGGCTCACATGAAAGGAAGACCAAGAGTCACCTCTGCTTCTGAGGATAAGTTTATCTGAGTCACCAGCCTCAGAAATCGCAGGTTAACAGCAGCTCTGATTAGAGACCAGGTCAATGCCACACAGAGTTCTAGCAGCAGACACATTTCTACAACAACTGTTAAGAGGAGACTTTGTGCAGCAGGCCTTCATGGTAAAATAGCTGCTAGGAAACCACTGCTAAGGACAGGCAATAAGCAGAAGAGACTTGTTTGGGCTAAAGAACACAAGGAATGGACATTAGACGACTGGAAATCTGTACTTTGGTCTGATGAGTCCAAATTTGAGATCTTTGGTTCCAACCACCGTGAAGCATGGAGGAGGAGGTGTGATGGTGTGGGGGTGCTTTGCTGGTGACACTGTTGGGGAGTTATTCAAAATTGAAGGCATACTGAACCAGCATGGATACCACAGCATCTTGCAGCGGCATGCTATTCCATCCGGTTTACGTTTAGTTGGCCCATCATTTATTTTTCAACAGGACAATGACCCCAAACACACCTCCAGGCTGTGTAAGGGCTATTTGACCAAGAAGGAGAGTGATGGCTTGCTACTCCAGTTGACCTGGCATCCACAGTCACCAGACCTGAACCCAATTGAGATGGTTTGGGGTGAGCTGGACTGCAGAGTGAAGGCAAAAGGGCCAACAAGTGCTAAGCATCTCTGGGAACTCCTTCAAGATTGTTGGAAGACCATTCCCGGTGACTACCTCTTGAAGCTCATCAAGAGAATGTCAAGAGTGAGCAAAGCAGTCATCAAAGCAAAAGGTGGCTACTTTGAAGAACCTACAATATAAGACATCATTTCAGTTGTTTCACACTTTTTTGTTAAGCATATAATTCCACATGTGTTCATTCATAGTTTTGATGCCTTCAGTGTGAATGTACAATTTTCATAGTCATGAAACTACAGAAAAATGTTTAAATGAGAAGGTGTGTCCAAACTTTTGGTCTGTACTGTATATATATATATATATATATATATATATATATATATATATATATATACACAGGAAAAAAAACACAAAAATTGAGCGTAAGTTGAGTTGGTACACACGCAGAAGTTAAACGCATGTTCACATTGGCCACAAAGCATTAAAACCTACAAGAGAGAAGGTACGCAAAAACCCTGATGTAACTAAGTAAAAAAGCAAAAGTGCATTTAAATAACACAGAGTTTTTAGTAATATTGCTTTTTGATCAAAAAATAGCACAAAAGCCATCCCACCGTGTCAAGGTAACTCTGATCGGGACAGTCCTACACTGTCTAATTTTAAAACCTTACCATGTGTCAATGTTGACCTCAGTGTGAATAAGGGCAGACAAAAGGACTGGGCCCATATTCACACTGAGGTCAACATTGACACATGGTAAGGTTTTAAAATTAGACAGTGTAGGACTGTCCCGATCAGAGTTACCTTGACGTGGTGGGCTGGCTTTTGTGCTATTTTTTTTTTTTATAAAAAAACAGTATTACTAAAAACTCTGTGTTATTTAAATGCACTTTTGCTTTTTTACTTAGTTACATCAGGGTTTTTGCTTACTTTTTCTCTTGCAGGTTTTAATGTATATACACCAGTATCACTTATATAATGTATATACACACCCATCAGTAGCAGTGTCACCTATATAATGTATATAGACTGCTGTACATACATTATATAGGTGATACAGTGATTATATACAGTATATACAGCAGTATCACATATATATTGTATATACAGCAGTCTATACACATTATATATGTGCAACTGCTGTATATAGATAAAAACACGTTTCCTCTTGGGACTCACCCAGGTCCGAGATGGGGGAGGATGAAGAGATGAGATGGGTCCACTCCAGCGTCGGCAGTGAGAGCAGGCTTCTCTGACGCTGGTACTGGCATGCCAGCGTCAGACACAGCTAGAGGAGCCTATGCGCGTGGCGGCGGAGGTGGTGGTGGCCTTTTCAAATTTTTAACTTGGTCCTGTGTGCACGCGGCTGCACGCGATCTTCTGCTTGGCAGTGCTGACAAAGTTGGCAGCCGCGCGCACACACAAACTAGATAGCATACTTGCACACCGGGCCAGCCCTTCACTGAAAAAATTAAATGTCCGGTAGTGGAAAAACGGGTCGGTGGCTGGAGGCTGGATCAGCGGCCGCCGGTCTGCTGCCCACTATGACTGATATCATCGCGGCCCAGCGGGAAAATGCCCTGTGAGGCAGATTATAAATCCGGGCCTGGTCAATCCTCAAAATGCAGCGGAACAAAGAAAAACACAGAAATCGTGATATCTCCAAGTAGTGATGAATGAGCATGCTCGGATAAGGTGCTATACGAGCATGCTTGAGTGCTAGAATACTATGCTTGAGTCGCAGCAGCGGCATGTCTCATGGCTGTTTGACAGCCGCAACACATATAGGGATTTTTTTTTTTTTATAAAGGACTCCTTGAGCATTTGAAATGCGCAACTATATCTTGCCATGTGAACTTTGCCATTGCCATTTTTTTTTAAGAAGCATTTTCTAATACATTTTTTGATTCAAAGAAGCTGGAACACATCTCCTTTTTCTCATCAGTACTACACGTGACCACATGAGTTCCGTGCTTCAACAAGCCGTATGCCGCTGTGGGTGAGCTGGTTTTTCTTTGTTTCACATGCAGAGATTGCCTGTTTGTTAGGGTACCGTCACACAGTGCCATTTTCATCGCTACGACGGTACGATTCGTGACGTTCTAGCGATATCGTTACGATATCGCAGTGTCTGACACGCAGCAGCGATCAGGGATCCTGCTGAGAATCGTACGTCGTAGCAGATCGTTTGGAACTTTCTTTCGTCGCTTGATCACCCGCTGACATCGCTGGATCGTTGTGTGTGACACCGATCCAGCGATGTGTTCGCTTGTAACCAGGGTAAACATCGGGTAACTAAGCGCAGGGCCGCGCTTAGTAACCCGATGTTTACCGTGGTTACCAGCGTAAACGTAAAAAAAACCAAACAGTACATACTCACATTCCGGTGTCTGTCCTCCGGCGTCTCAGCTTCTCTGCACTGTGAGCGCCTGCCGGCCGGAAAGCGAGCACAGCGGTGACGCGGTGACGTCACCGCTGTGCTTTCCGGCTATGGTGCTTACACAGTGGAGAGAAGCAGAACGCCGGGGGACAGACACCGGAATGTGAGTATGTACTGTTTGTTTTTTTTACGTTTACGCTGGTAACCAGGGTAAACATCGGGTTACTAAGCGCGGCCCTGCGCTTAGTAACCCGATGTTTACCCTGGTTACCCGGGGACTTCGGCATCGCTCCAGCGCCGTGATTGCACAGTGTGACCGCAGTCTACGACGCTGGAGCGATAATCATACGACGCTGCAACGTCACGAATCGTGCCGTCGTAGCGATCAAAATTGCACTGTGTGACGGTACCCTTAGGCAATCCCTGCACGTAGCACACTGAGATTCTCGATTAGCACTAGAGCATGCTCAAATAGCACCTTAAACGAGCATGCTTGTTCATCACTAACTCCAAACACTAATTAAGGAAGAATGGGTCTTCATCAGTCAGGATTTAACCCAAAAACCGATTTCCAGCTGTCAGTGCGAATGGCAGAAGTCTTGAAAAGTAAGGTACAACACTGTAAATATTGAGGCTTTACATAAACTTTATGCATTTCTCAATAAAAGTTTAAAAACACATGAAATGCTTCTAAACCCTTAACTAAAAAATCTAAAAGCTCTAAAGCAGTAAACTTTGGGAAAACCAAAATTTGTCAGTCTCAAAACTTTTGGCCATTGCTGTATATATTAAATATATCTTTATCTTACATAAATGAAAAGTGATATGCAACAGCTTATCAAGAACATTCTTTTAAATAGAATCACAGCGTCTGACATGCTCTCTTCATATACTTGTCTGGATCTTTTTATTTTAGACTCAGAGAAATGCTCAGAATACTACAGGGATCATACAGAAGAATGTAGAAAGTCCATCGAGTCATTCACAGGGCTATTATAGGAATTGGATAAGATCTTGGAGTCTCTAAATAACAATATATATACATGTTTTTCCGGGTTGAAAGGATTTTTCCTAATTAGGATTTCTAATGGCCCTTTCCCAATGACTTTACAGGAAGAAGTTTTGTGTTTTTTTCTTTTGTTGCTTCCTCTCTTTGTAGTGGACTTGCATCTTTCTGTGGCATGCAGCTCTTTGTACTTGTGATCACTCAGAGCCATAATGATTAAGTGTATATTTTCCTGTGTTGAAAACATGCCACCGTTCAAAACAAGCAGAATCACCATCAATATGGGAATTCTCCAATATATATATAGGATGACAGACTAATTAAAATAAACGTGTTGTTAAATTACATTGACATATTTCTAAGGGTCTGTGTTCTGTTAACCAATGCAATTACACAGGGATTGTCATAGTAAGCCCAAGTCTGCTGCATGGTGTTGTAATACTACAACCCCTGGCAAAAATTATGTAATCATCGGCCTTGGAGGATGTTCATTCAGTTGTTTAATTTTGTAGAAAAAAAGCAGATCACAGACATGGCACAAAACTAAAGGCATTTCAAATGGCAACTTTCTGGCTTTAAGAAACACTGAATGAAATCAAGAACAAAAAATTTGATAGTCAGTAATGGTCACTTTTTTTAACCAAGCATAGGGAAAAATTATGGAGTCACTCAATTCTGAGGAAAAAAATTATGGAATCATGAAAAATAAGCAAACAAAAAAACACTCCAAAGCATAACAAGTATTTTGTTGAAAACCTTTGGCTTTTATAACAGTTTGCAGTCTCTGAGGCATGGACTTAATGAGTAGTCTTCATCAATCTGGCTCCAACTTTCTCTGATTCCTGTTGCCAGATCAGCTTTGCAGGTTGGAACCTTGTCATGGACCATTTTCTTCAACTTCCACCAAAGATTTTCAATTGGATTGAGATCTGGACTATTTGCAGGCCATGACATTGACCTTATGTATCTTTTTTAAAGGAATGTTTTCACAGTTTTTGCTCTATGGCAGGATGCATTATCATCTTGAAAAATTATTTTATCATCCCCAAACATCCTTTCAATTGATAGGATAAGAAAAGTGTCCAAAATATCAACATAAACTTGTGCATTTATTGAAGATGTAATGACAGCCATCTCCCCAGTGCCTTTACCTGACATGCAGCCCCATATCATCAATGACTGTGGAAATTTGCATGTTCTCTTCAGGCAGTCATCTTTATAAATCTCGTTGGAACGGCACCAAACAAAAGTTCTAGCATCATCACCTTGCCCAATGCAGATTCGCGATTCATCACTGAATATGACTTTCATCCTGTCAGACACAGTCCACAATTGCTTTTCCTTAGCCCATTGTAATGTTGTTTTTTTCTGTTTAGGTGTTAATGATGGCTTTCGTTTATCTTTTCTGTATGTAACTCCCATTTCCTTTAGGCGGTTTCTTACAGCTCGGTCACAGACGACTCCAGTTTCCACCCATTCATTCCTCATTTGTTTTGTTGTGTATTTCCTGTTTTGGAGACATATTGCTTTAAGTTTCCGGTCTTGACACTTTGATGTCTTCCTTGGTCTACCAGTATGTTTGCTTTTAACACCCTTCCCATGTTGTTTGTATTTGGTCCAGATTTTAGACACAACTGACTGTGAACAACCAACATCTTTTGCAACATTGTGGGATGATTTACCCTCTTTTAAGAGTTTGATAATTCTCTCCTTTGTTTAAATTTACATCTCTCATGTTGGAGCCATGATTCATGTCAGTCCACTTGGTGCAACAGCTCTCCAAGGTGTGAACACTACTTTTTAGATGTAGACTAATGAGCAGATCTAATTTGATGCAGGTGTCAGTTTTGGTTTTGAAAATTTACAGAGTGATTCCATAATTTTTTCCTCAGAATTGAGTGACTCCATAATTTTTCCCCTATGCTTGGTTAAAAAAAGTAACCATTACTGACTACCACATTTTTTTCCTTGATTTCTTTTAGTGTTTGTTAAAGCCATAAAGTTGCCATTTGAAAAGAATTTAGTTTTGTGCCATGTCTGTGATCTGCTTTTTTTCTACAAAATTAAACAACTGAATGAACATCCTCCAAGGCCGGTGATTCCATAATTTTTGCCAGGGGTTGTACATGTGCAGCGCCCCAGAGTCCTGGTCGTGCAGTATTGTCGCTCTGCCGCTAAGGGGAGTGATGGTACATCTGATGGCACTAAAGGAGTTCACCTGACCAGGTATCACAGTCACACATTACACTTCACACTCCGGCCACCAGGGGGAGCAAAAGGTTCTCTGTATTAGGCCACTCCTCACACTCTGGTAAATCTGGGGGTTGGATAGAAAGTTAGAGAGAAAGCTGACTGGGTTTTGCCCAGGCAACATCCAGTGAGAGAGGGTGTTGCGGAGAAAGATTCAGGGGGGTCCCTGTCAGGGGTGGGATCCTGACAGAGGCCTAGCAAGAGACAGATCATTACGGAGCCGCACCTGCACTTCATTGCGGCGGCATCTTAAGAAAGGACAAGAAGCGAAGTATATTGTGGAGAAGTGAGAAACGAGACCACAGCAACAAAGGAGATAATACCGGGAGGAGTCGTGCCCTAAGATCGTGGCAACATCCTTCTGAGGCGCGTAGCCGGTGGCCGGAACACCAAGGGAGTACTGGCTCTACGCTTTACTTCAATCACGGCAGGGCAGTTGACTTTAGGTTGGCTGTCTCACCTTTTCACCTAAGCAGACAATGGAGGCAAATTGTGGGAGAGGGGCGTCTCTAGGGTCCCTATAAAATAGCTCCAGGCCTACCCCCGTCATACGGGTGCGTCCTATCCAAACTGGGGGACGGAGAGAGAGAACATCAGAAACAGATACAAGAGTTGTGAGGACTATCCCGTGGTGCTCAGCAGGGAGGTACTACAACACACAGGCGCAAGTAGGAAGGCTACTGATTTCCACCTGCAAAGGGAACTGTGGATGTGCCTTCGGACCGGCCGGTCTCAGCAAGCCCTGTTAGCAGTGCTCTGGATTGTGGATGCCGAAGTCTACCGTAAAAGGTAAAGAGACTGCAACCTTGTGTCCTCGTTATTTACCGCGACCTAAACCACCACCACCTACTCCTTTAATTGGACGTCCCTTAGCAGGGCCACGGACTGGGTCGGGCCACCGTGACATCCCCAGAACCGCGACAGAGGGACCCGGTACCGAGTACCCCATTGCCCTGCGTCTGGGGGCGCTCCACATGTATGAGTGCCAATACTCCTATTTTCACAACTCTCAAAGAAGTAAATGAAAAAGAACATTAGCAGTCGCCTCTACATGTTTTGTGTGGGTAGGACTTTCATTGCTTTCCTTATGTTGGTAGGACTGCATTTATCAGACATTTATGACATATGCTATTGATAATTGTCCCAGATGCGAACACCCCTATAAGTATATGTGTGACACCCCAGGAGTTAGGTTGTCACAGTGGTATTGCCTTCCTCACAGGGAGGGTGATGCCATACTTGGAAGTGATGAGGATCCCTTTAACAGGTAACGAGTACATACAGCGCTGTTCTGACTCCAGGCCAGAAGGGGGAGCTTGAGACCCGGATTCAGTGGAACTTCCTTACATATATTCTGGCTGAAGTAGACGTTAATTAGTCTGTCAGAGGGAGAGACAGAGAGAGTCTGTCAGAGAGGAGTGAGTAGTGGAAAGCTGGGGCCGTGCAGACCCGAGGTTCTGCAGCTCCTGGAAAGGGAAGAGAGAGACAGTGTAATTTGTAAGAGAGTATGAGGGGGAGAAGGAGCAAAGGAGAAGTGAAGAGCTGGAGGGGAGCTGCGACTGAGCTCCCTCCACGCTGAAGTGCAGAATACCGGATGCCGGAATTTTGAGGTTGTGGTGGTAACTATATGCCCCACAGCAGAAACCGGCAGGCAGGAGATTTCAAGTCGCCTGTCCACCATTACATCCGAAGGCACATCAGCATATACAGCCCAGAGTCACCGCAACTAGGGACACCTGTAAAATGGCTCAAGTTGCCTGCCATACAGATTACTGTCCTGCTAATAGGACAGAGAGAAAGAGAGGACCTTGTGTGAAGCCTTAGGCAGCAAGGGACTTAAACCACAGCGCAGTAAGGAAGGCTTCCAACCCCACCTGGCTAGGGGAATTCCGAATCGCTTCCAGGCTGACCGGACCTCACCATCACCTGTTACCGGTACCCTAGACTGTGGCTGCATACTACCAGTAAAGGTAAAGAGACTGCAACCTTGTGTCCTCTAATTCTTTTCGGCACTACACCGTCTGTCATCTGTGCCCACTACACCGGAAGCCCTGGGGACTAGGCTTCACCTGTGGGAAGCCATATCATCCCTTCTGCCGTACCATCATCCCCAGTAGACCCCTTTAAGCAGTGTTGGCCATCCCTGATCGAATACCACAGGTGGCGTCATGAACATTCTTTATTCAAAACAACCCCTTTAAAGACTTCCCCTTTAACTTGGATGCCCAGGGCCATGGACCTGGTCACTGCAACCGTGACCACCCCTTTAGTGACCTCCGGACCCGGCCTGAGTACTCCACGGCCCTAGCGGGCACTCCCACTTGGTGTCACAAACAGGATGGACCGACCCGAAAAATCGGGTCCTGTGTGCCTAAGAGACTGTGCTTAACCAGAAGATCATTGACTGTTAATTTGTCGCCATTATTGCAGCATGTGGCATGCAGGAGGAGAAGGGCGTGTTGTCATGGGTGGAGCTTGGAAGAGAGGTGCGAAAGCCATGACCGCACTTCACCAATACTACTATGTGAGAGAAGTATGTCCGGCAACGAGAGAGAGGGCTGCCTCCTGGTCTGGGATGGTGGGAAGAAGAAGAGGAACCACCCATGAAGACAAGTGTGGTACAGTGAAACCATGGGAAATGAGACTGACGAGGAAGTGCCAAAAGCAACATGGCGGAAGCTGAGCACAGATTCCAGAGAGTGGGGTGGAGCAGCAGGACTCCCCCAGCCACCGATGTTGGATCCGGACTTCCTGTGTAAGGAAGTGGAGGAACTTACCTGGCAGCTAGTGCAGATGCAGTTGGAGGCAGTGAGTGAATGGAAAGAGGCCTTCCTGGGGAATCTCACCGGAAGACCGCCAATAACCTCGTCCGGCTTGGAGCAGGAGAGAAGGTCTGGCACCCTGCAGGAGAAGGTAAGTGGTGTGGGGCCCTGACCCCGGCGGCAGAAAACCCAGCGGCTAGGCCCATATCACCCCCACCGCAATACACTCCCGACCAGGATTTTGGGTCCCTCGGTGGAATGTCACCGTACACTGAGAGTGCTCTGGCCTCAAGTCCCGCTGCAACCCCTGTGCCAGATGACACCCTGGTGGATCCCTTACCGGTCCCGTCGACTCCCAGGCCTGGAGGGATAAGCCATCGACTTCATTGGTACCAGGGGGATGGCAGCCTAGACCAGATGACAGCCCCGCTAGTGGGCCCCGGGTTAGCTACATCAAACCCGTGGTATTTGCAGGAGAATCTGCGGGGGTAGAAATGAGAGAGCTACAAGGGGAAATCCCCATCATGACCTGGTGGGAGCACTGCAGATGGCGGGAGGAGCAGGAGAGGAAGCAATCCCTGGCCCGGCAGGCATAGGAGGAAATAGACAGCTAAATGTTTGCTGAAGCTTAAAGAAGTTGTCCACTACTATAACCTTTTTTTTTTTTTCATAAATCTTGCTATTATGTGCCACTGAAAACATCTACTGTGTTTATTTTAGCAATATTACCTTTTATCATGCTGTAGCAAAACATCTTTAGTGCTGGATCCAGCTCTCATGGGGTTAATTGACAACTTCCTTTCTCCTGACTTATTGTGCTCTAAGGCCGGTTTCACATTTGCGGTTGTGTCCGCAGCATTTCTTCCTCAAATAGCCGCATGCGTTGTGTATTCCTATCTTTAACATTAGGGACGCATGCGTTTGCGATCGTTCACGTTTTACCGCGTTTGATGCCGCATGCGTCGTTTCATCGTCTGCGGCTTTTCACGGAAATGCAACATGTAGTAATTTTTAGAGGTGTCAATTTACTGCCTGGATGGAAACGTATGCGGTCGATTGCGCAAGGAATGCGCCAAAAAAACGCATTGCTGTCAATATGAACGCATGCGTTTACAAGCACGTGTTTGTTTGCGTTCGTGAACGCATGCGTTCCACAAGAGGAAAACATGTCTAGACACTGATAAGCCACCCCCCACATACAAGGTGATAAAGGGAGGGAGTGGACGTTTGCAGGTCACTACTCAGCAGACACAGAAGCAGACGAGACGCAGGCTACATGCTTGGAGGAAAACAGCACACTGAACAATGTGAGTATATCCTATCCAATGCCTTTATTTTCTATTTTCTGTCTCTACATGTCCTAATTTCTGCCATTTCTTTCTGCATGCATCAGAATGTCTTCTTCTTCTGTTGAGGAGCAACGTCCTGGGCCTTCTGAAGTAGAACATGTCAGTGAGGTGAGTACTTGCCTCCTCAGATTGGTAAGTATTCACTGTCACATCTACACATATGACAATTTTGGTTTTTCATTTTTTTAGAGCTCTTCTTCTACTGCGGCTGAGACTGGGCAGGAGCAGCGGAGTCACAGTCGGGTGGCAAGGCGGCAGCGTGTATGTATACAAGGCTGACTGTTTACTGTAACCTCACTTTACTATTCTTGAATCTTCCTTTCTTTACTTTCCACTTTCTTTACATTTTTCTTCTGGACTCCTTTTTTATCTTGACTTTCCTTATTCATGCCATTTCTCAGCCTCTGTTTTCTTTCTTTTCCTTATGTTAATGTATGCAACATTTAATGTCTTCATTCATGTTTTAGGTTCCAGAACGGGATGAGGACCTCATTGACATCGATATACTCATCTCCCTGGTCCATGAGCGAGTTCCGTTGTGGGACACCCAGGATCCACTGCACTCAAACAACGTGACGATCCGGCGCCTATGGAATGAGGTGGCCATAGCGATGTGGGATGGCTGGGACAACGCCCCGAATCGGGTCCGAAGTGCATTTGGTAAGTATTGCAATGCAGTGCGAAGCAGCAGAGACCTTGGCCGTGCTAACACAACTGTGTGTGATGAAAGAAACTCTCAGGAGGCCAAAAGTCCTTTTTCTGCCCGTTTATTTTTATTTTTTAACAGTGGCCAAAGTGAAAACACGTTGGCGTTCGATGAAGGACCGCTTCAACAAGGACCTGCGTCAAGAGAGCCGTGTTCCCAGTGGTTCAGGAGCAAGGATCAGAAAATACAAATACTATCGCGTTCTGGCATTTTTAAGACCGGTCCTTGCCCAGAGAACGTAAGTATTTTCCCCTTGCATTTGGTTGTATTGTATTGCCATAATCTGTATATTTCTTTTCCACAGGATTTTGCGCCTGGTTAATTCTTGATATTAATTTTCTTTTTTCTTTTTTCACAGCACATGGAGCACTACTCTTGGCCCAGGTTCTGGAGCGGTCCTTCATCAGACAGCCACGGACCCGTCCCAGCCATCCAGCAGCGCTGCAGCAAGTGGGCCTGCCACACTAACTGGAGACCAGGAAGCTGGTCCATCAGATGTTCGCCTTTCCCAGTCCACTGCCATTGCCTCTTTTTTCGGGGGCTCCTCCCGGCAGCAGCAGAGGGCATCGAACAGGTCCCTCATGCCCGAGTTTTTGCACTTGAGCTCGGTTTTTCACGAAGGACTCAAGGCTATGGGTGACCGAATGGATATTTCACTTAGCCACATGAATACACGTATCCAGGAGGTCACCAAAAGCCTTGACCAAGTAAAAGCCGACCTCCAGAGGCCAGCACATCATTTTTTTAACCAAATTGAGCAGGGCATGTCGTAACACCTTACTCCTGATCTCCAGCTGAGTGTCATGCAGGCCTGCAATGCTGCTTACGTGCAGGCTATGCAGCAGAGTCAGTATTTTCAGCAGACAGTGGCGGCATATCCACCTGTGCCTTCACTGTCTCGATTATCCTCAATGCCGACCTCTGCTGCATACCACTGCAAGGCCACCTCTATTCCTAGCAGTGCCGGACACCAGTACAGCACCACCACCATGCCAAGTGCTGTTAGACAGCCCACCGCCACCACCATGACAACCGCTGCTCCTGCTTGGACCTCCTCCACTGACACCACGATGCAGCAGTACCCTGGCATGGCCTTCCGTACCGCCACCATCACGATGCAGCAGGACCCTGGCATGGACTTCCGTACCACCACCACCACGATGCAGCAGGACCCTGGCATGGCCTTCCGTACCGCCACGACCACGATGCAGCAGGACCCTGGCATGGCCTTCCGTACCGCCACCACTATGATGCAGCAGGACCCTGGCATGGCCTTCCGCTCTACGAGCGCTATGGACTCTGGCATGGCAGCACGCTCTACGAGCACTATGGACTCTGGCATGGCTGCACGCTCTACGAGCACTATGGACTGTGACACTGCAGCCGGACCCTGAAAGGTCCCCCACCATGACCATGCCACGCCATATGAGCCCACCGAGGCTTCCCAGAACCCGGCAATCCCCCCAAAAAACAACAAAAAAACACAGCGGACTCTAAGTATTCCCCCCCCTTCACCTCCCAGTGTGTCTGTAATGTCAGGTTTGTCTCCCCCTTCCCTTCCAGCGTGTCTCAAGCCTCTCGTGTGTCAAGCCCCATCCCCGAACTACCAGACCCCACTAGTTTCATTGCCCCTTCTCCTGCCACCTCTGCGTCGTCCACGATTAGCCAGGCCTCAGTGCTTCACGCCCCCCGTTTACATCACTCTACCCCAAGCCGGCGCAGTTAAATAAATATTTTTGTTGTTTAAAAATAAAAACAATTTTTTTGGTACAATTATGTTTGGTTTACTGTGTCTTTCGCCGCCGGGAACACACACCATGCGCCAAATAAACTTCACACACTTTATTTTTTGGCCACATCATATCTCCAGTAGTTAGCAAATAAAAGACTGCAGCTATGTGTGTCTTTAGTATAGAGATATGAGGTGGGCCAAAAAATTAATTAATGTATTATCTCCATAATCTCTTCCTTCTGCTTAGTCAGTGACTAGTGTAGCAGTCTGAAGAGAAAATGGCGGAAATACAATGCAGAACTATACGCAACAGGTCAGGTGTCAAAAAAATTATTAGTTAGGACACCTGACCTGGTGAGTGGAGAACTGCCTTGTATAACCTCCATTTTTTCTTCTGTGTACGTAATCTATTCCACACAAAGTGAAGGGACGATGGTGGTCATACACGGCATATCTATGCTCACCTGCACAGGTGTCAGAAATAGTGAACTCATGAGGCTGTTATATGTGCATCATGAATTCATTATTTCTGACACCTGACTTGATGACTATAGATCTCTTTAGTGTGACAGTCATTGTCTCTTCAGTCTGTGTCCAATGGATACTGTAGAACAGAATCAGGACGCAATGACGTCAACAAGCTTACCACTAAAGCAACATGGCTGCCGTCACACTAGCAGTATATGGTCAGTGTTTTATATCAGTATTTGTAAGTCAAAACAAGGAGTGAACAAATTATAGGTAAATTATGATATTAACATAATAACTAGCACCTCTGCCTTTATCAACCACTCCTAGTTTTGGATTACATATACTGATATTGAAGACAGACAAAATACTGCCAGTTTTAGGACAGCCTTGGTTTGTAGAGGAAATACATAGGAGGCACGGTCAACACAAACAAAAATAAAGTTTATTAATGAGACATATTATTCACATTTAAGAAAATTACTTGTACAGATAAAATTACAACATGACATTTACACAACATTGTCCTGCCATGACACACGTCCAATATCAGAATAAAAAAAGGCTGCAAATTGGTTCCGCATGTGACCAACTTCAGCAGTTGACCGCAGCGGGTGATGCTGGTAATCGGGCAGTGGGTGTGCAACTGGTTCATCTAGTTCAATGTTGGGTTGCTCCTTTGCCATTATATAATTGTGCAGAACCACACAGGCTTTGACCACCTCGTCGACTGTCTCCATTTTTAGATTAATGGCTGATGCAAGAATGCGCCATTTTGAGACTAGAATGCCAAAGGTACACTCTACTGTTCTTCGGGCCCTGGTCAGTCTGTAGTTAAAGATCCTTCTAGTGTGGTTCAAGTCCCGACTGGAATATGGCTTCAGTAGGTTTTCACACATCTGAAAGGCCTCATCCCCAACCATAACAAATGGCATCGGTGGACCTTGAGTGTTGGGGAGCGGTTGTGGCCATGGAAAATTAAAATTTTTGCCATACACACGGCGACCCATATCAGAGTTCTTAAAAGTCTGGGAATCGTTGCCATGGCCAAAAGCTCCAATGTCCACGGCGATGAAGCGACAGTCCGCATCAGCTATTGCCATGAGCACAACAGAAAAATATTTTTTGTAATTGAAGTACTCCGATCCTGTTCTGGCTGGTTTGATAATGCGAATGTGCTTTCCATCCACCGCTCCCAAACAGTTGGGGAAATCACACACACTCCAGAATTTTTCCACAATTTCAAGCCACATTTCCGCGGTGGGTAGGGGTATAAACTCATCCCAGAGTACATTCCACAAAGCCCGGCAGGTGTCTGCAACTATTCCGGACAGGGTGGATATTCCGAGCCGGTATTGGAAGTGGAGGGATGATAAACTCTCTCCGGTTGCCAGAAATCTGTAAGAAAAACAAACCAAAAAAAAAATTACAATCTATTCTATTTATGGTGTGGTTACGCTAAAGACAGAAAGGAAAATACCCAAAAAATACATGTCAGAACACCAAAAATTTGGACGGTCATTGGTTTAGATTTGGAACGTACCTTAATGTAACCAGCAGACGTTCCTCGGGTGGAATTGCTCTACGGAGCTGGGTGTCCTGTCTCCGTATGGCTCCTTGGACACGAGCAAGCAAATCCCGGATCGAGTCTTGCGACATCCTTGTATATTCATGGAATTTCTCCGGGTTGGCATTAAGCTCGCCATACAGCATGTGATAAGCTCCACGGCTCTCACGTAGTTCGATAATGGGGTGTCTCCAAAAACGCCTACGATGTCTCCTTCTCCATCTTTCGCGATTTCTGTCTTGCTCCCAAGCAAATGCACAAGCAAGAAACAGCTGGATGCTTAAATCCAGGTTGAAATAAAAGCTCTCCATGCGAAGATCCATTCTGACACAGCATACAGGAGCAAAATCTGAAGATTTCAGCTGTTCAAGGGTCTATATATTGAGATCCCATAGTACACACCCTCTGTAGTCCCATTGGCGGTTTCTGGTTATCTCGATTTTTCTCCTGTAAAATTTGTCACCATGCGCACCAAAAACGCAAACGCAGGAAAAAACGCATAGAAAAGCGTGCAAACACAGCGTTTTTTTAACCGCATGCGTTTCCGCATGCGTCTAAAAAACGGCGAGTTTGTACGCGTTTCCAAGCGTTTTTTCCTGCACTTGCGGATGCAGATTAAACGCTGCGGATTTGAACGCCAATGTGAAACTAGCCTTATACTACAAGTTCCATGATGCATTGCACTCGCCTGTAACTCTGCACCTGGCACACCCACTCCAAAACACACCCCAACCCCTCCCTCCTCTCCCCCCTCTATCTTCAAAAAGATTTGTGATGTCATTTCTGTCCAACCTCCTCTTTTACATTTGTCCAACCCACACTCCGTTACACACAGATAGATAGATAACAAATAGATAGATAGATGAATACATACAGATATATCTATGTCTATGTCCATATCCATATTTCTAAACCACTTTACCCCTGGAGCTTTTTTGTTTTTGTTTATCGCTCCCCTTCTTTCCAGGGCCAGAATTTTTCCGTCAATATGGCCATGTGAGGGCTTATTTTTTGCGGGACAAGTTCTACTTTTGAACGACACATGTCGTGTAACAGAAAATGTGAAAAAAATTCAAAGTGCGATGAAATTGGAAAAAAAGTGCAATCCCACACTTGTTTTTTGCTTGGCTTTTTTGCTAGGTTCACTAAATGCTAAGGCTAGGTTCACATTGCGTTAGGGCAATCCGTTTAGCGCTAGGGATTGCGCTAACGCAATGTATTTGTAGGGGTCGCGTTTAGGGGTCGCGTTAACGTCTCCGCTCTCGCAGATCCCCGATCTGCGAGAGCAGGGAACGGACCTCGGGCGCGCCGCAGACGCTGCAAGCAGCGTCTGAGGCGCGCCACAAAAGAACGGCACATCGCTAGCGCGAGCCGAAAAAGGCACGCGCTAGCGATGCGCTTCAGGCAGAAACAACATTGCTGTCAATGGGTGCGCTAACGGACCCGTTGCACGGCGTTAATTGCGACATTTTTGCCGTGCAACGCTGTCCATTAGCGATGACCCAATAACGCAATGTGAACCTAGCCTTAGGCTGTGTGCACACGTTGCAGATTTGATTGCAGATCCGCAGGGTTTTTTTGCCGCACAGAATTGCATCAAATCCGCAGTGTAGTGCACAACCAATGTGAGTCTATGGGAGCCGCAGACTTGTGCACATGCTGCGGAAAAAGCCGCACCAAAACGCAGCTTTTTTCCCCCACAGCATGTCACTTCTTTTGTGTGGAACTGCAACGTTTCTGCACCCTTAGACTTTCATTGAGTCGGGCACATCCGCAGCAAAACTGCAGATGTAAAAAAGATCTGCAGTTTTGCTGCTGATGTGGGTCCGAGAAATGCTGCAGTTCGGGAGGAGGGAAGTGTGTGGGTGGAATGTGGGCGGTGACTGTGTGCGCGTATGTGTGTGCTGGGTCTGCCGGCTGTTCGGCTGTGTGCGGGACTATTCGGGTGTGTGCGGGGCTTTTTGGGTGGGTGCCTGGCTGTTCGGGTGTGTGCGGGACTGTTCGAGTGTGTGTGGGGCTGTGCGGGGGGTGTTGTGGATTCTGTTTGCGGGCTCCCTCTGGTGGTTACTGCTGGTACTGGGTGACTTTGGTGGGTTGCGGCCTTTGGTTTCCATCTGTCCATCAGAGGCTGGGTGTTTCCTATTTTACCTGGCCTTTCTGTCATTTCCCTTGCCGGCTATCAATGTGTTCAGATGTGCTCTGTTTGGTTCCTGCCTACCTGCTCCCAGATCTTTCAGGATAAGCTAAGTGCTGATTTTCAGTTGTTTGGTTTTTTTGTCCAGCTTGCTTAGAATGTCTCTTTGTTAGCTGGTTGCTCTAGTGGACTGAGGTTCTCCCCATGTGCCATGAGTTGGCACATGGGTTCTTGTAATCTCAGGATGTTTTTTTTGATTAGGGTTTTTTGCTGACCGCTCAGTCCCCTTTTGTATCGTTCTGCTTTCTAGTTTACAGCGGGCCTCAATTTGCTAAAACTATATATATCATCTCTATGTGTGTGCCTTCCTCTCATTTCACCGTCAATACATGTGGGGGGCAACTATATCTTTTGGGGTTCATTCCTCTGGAGGCAAGTGAGGTCTTTATTTTCTCTGCAGTGCTAGTTAGCTCTTAGGCTGGTGCGTGGCGTCTAGAACCAACGTAGGCACGCTCCCTGGCTATCTCTAGTTGCGTTTGTCAGGCGTAGGGCAGCGGTCAGCCCAGGTTCCATCACCCTAGAGCTCGTCCGTAATATATTTGTACGTTGCTTGTCCTGTGCTATCCCTAGCCATTGGGATTCATGACAGTATAGCCGGCCCACAAAGTGTTAATTGTTTGGGCTGAAGCAGGAGAAAGAGAAGTGTTTAAGGGAAATTTTTTTTTTTTTTTTCCCTTCAGAGTTTTGCTGCCTAGCCCTTAATTGCTGTCTAGCTGCTTCTTACCTCCTCTTAACCCTTGAATGGCTCTGATCTTAGCTGTTTAACATGGATGTCCAGAGTTTGGCTTCCAGCCTGAGTAATCTCGCGGCAAAAGTTCAAAACATACAGGATTTTGTTGTTCACACTCCCATGTCTGAACCTAGAATTCCTATTCCAGAGTTCTTTTCTGGAGATAGATCTACCTTCCTGAATTTCAGGAACAATTGTAAATTGTTTCTTTCTTTAAAATCTCGCTCCTCTGGAGACCCTGCTCAACAGGTCAAGATTGTAATATCTTTCCTGCGGGGCGACCCTCAGAATTGGGCATTTGCATTGGCACCAGGGGATCCTGCATTGCTCAGTGTGGATGCGTTTTTTCTGGCATTGGGATTGCTCTATGAGGAACCTAACCTGGAGATTCAGGCTGAAAAGGCTTTATTAGCCCTCTCTCAGGGGCATGATGAAGCGGAAATATATTGTCAGAAGTTTCGGAAATGGTCGGTGCTTACTCAGTGGAATGAGTGCGCCCTGGCTGCAAACTTCAGAAATGGTCTTTCTGAGGCCATTAAGGATATTATGGTGGGGTTCCCTACGCCTACAGGTCTGAATGAGTCTATGGCTATGGCCATTCAGATTGATCGGCGTTTACGGGAGCGCAAACCCGTGCACCAGTTGGCGGTGTCTTCTGAACAGGCACCTGAGACTATGCAATGTGATAGAATTCAGTCCAGAAGTGAACGGCAAAATTATAGGCGGAAAAATGGATTGTGTTTCTATTGTGGTGATTCAGCTCATGTTATATCAGCATGCTCTAAACGCACAAAAAGGGTTGATAAATCTTTTGCCATTGGTACTCTGCAGCCTAAGTTCATTTTGTCTGTGACTCTGATTTTTTCACTGTCTTCCATTTCCGTCGATGCCTATGTGGATTCGGGCGCTGCCCTGAGTCTTATGGATTGGTCATTTGCTAAACGCTGCGGTTTTAGTCTGGAACCTCTGGAAGTTCCTATTCCTCTGAAGGGAATTGACTCTACACCATTGGCTATGAATAAACCGCAGTATTGGACACAAGTGACCATGCGCATGACTCCCGTTCATCAGGAGGTGATTCGCTTCCTTGTACTTTATAATTTACATGATGTACTAGTGCTTGGTCTGCCATGGTTACAAACTCATAATCCTGTCCTGGACTGGAAAACAATGTCTGTGTTAAGCTGGGGATGTCAGGGGGTTCATGATGATGCACCTCCGATTTCAATCGCTTCATCTACTCCTTCTGAGATCCCTGCGTTTTTGTCTGACTATAGGGATGTTTTTGAGGAGCCTAAGCTCAATTCGCTCCCTCCGCATAGAGATTGTGACTGTGCTATAGAATTGATTCCTGGCAGTAAGTTCCCTAAGGGTCGCTTATTTAATCTGTCACTGCCAGAGCATACTGCTATGCGGAATTATATTAAGGAGTCCTTGGAAAAGGGACATATTCGTCCATCTTCGTCCCCTCTGGGAGCAGGTTTTTTTTTTGTGGCAAAAAAGATGGTTCCCTGAGGCCTTGTATAGATTATCGCCTTCTGAATAAGATTACAGTCAAGTATCAGTATCCATTGCCATTATTGACTGATTTGTTTGCTCGCATTAAGGGGGCTAGGTGGTTCACTAAGATAGATCTTCGCGGTGCGTATAATCTGGTGCGGATAAAACAGGGTGATGAGTGGAAAACCGCATTTAATACGCCTGAGGGCCATTTTGAGTATTTGGTAATGCCTTTTGGACTCTCCAATGCTCCGTCAGTCTTTCAGTCCTTTATGCACAATATTTTCCGTGAATATCTGGATAAGTTTATGATTGTGTATTTGGATGATATTTTGGTGTTTTCTGATGACTGGGAGTCTCATGTTCTACAGGTCAGGAAGGTGTTTCAGGTTCTGCGGGCCAATTCTCTGTTTGTGAAGGGCTCAAAGTGTCTCTTCGGAGTCCAGAAGATTTCTTTTTTGGGGTACATTTTTTCTCCTTCTACTATTGAGATGGATCCCGTCAAGGTTCAGGCGATTTGTGACTGGACACAACCTACATCTGTTAAGAGTAGTGTTGAGCATTCCGATACTGCAAGTATCGGGTATCGGCCGATACTTGCTGTATCGGAATTCCGATACCGAGATCCGATATTTTTGTGATATCGGGTATCGGTATCGAAACAACATTAATGTAAAAATGTGTAAAAGAGAGAATTAAAATAAAAAATATTGCTATACTCACCTCTCCGACGCAGCCTGCACCTTACCGAGGGAAGCGGCAGCGTTCTTTGTTTAAAATTCGCGCTTTTCTTTCCTTTACGTGAGTCCCGGCTTGTGATTGGTTGCGTGCCGCCCATGTGACCGGCACGCAACCAATCACAGCAAGCCGTGACGTAATTTCAGGTCCTTCAGGATTTTAAAATTAAAAATTAAAATTGTCCCCCGGAAGAAGGCACGCACGCCGAAACGCGCGTAGGGGTGGTGGCGCCGCAGGTCCGAGGTAACTATGCTTCATTGTAATTTTATATGTTCCTGTTGTCTGCAATAGGTGGTATCGCTGGATGTTTTGTGCACCAACTTAGTAGATTGTTCCTATGTGTTGGACTGACTAAGTACACCAATCTATGTCAATGTGGACAAAGGCATTATACCCAGCATTGGTTTAAACCTCTGATCTGCGGCTCCTTTGTAGTATTCACCTTTTAAAGCACCTTGATTCTTGTTTATTTACAGTTTTTTTAATCAATAAATTTATATATTTATGTATCCTGGTTTTCTTGCAGTATTTTTTTTTAGGATTTATCTAGAACCAACGTAGGCACGCTCCCTGGCTATCTCTAGTTGCGTTTGTCAGGCGTAGGGCAGCGGTCAGCCCAGGTTCCATCACCCTAGAGCTCGTCCGTAATATATTTGTACTTTGCTTGTCCTGTGCTATCCCTAGCCATTGGGATTCATGACAGTAAGTATGGCGATATTTTTTATTTTAATTCTTTATTTTACACTTAAATATGGATCCCAGGGCCTGAAGGAGAGTTTCCGCTCCTTCAGACCCTGGGAACCATTGGAAACCCAATGCACTGCATTGGGTTTCGAGTTTCGGCCGACCCCGACTTTTTTATAGGATCGGCCGATTTCACTCGACCCGACTTTTGAAAAAGTCACGTTTCGTGAAACCCGACCCGATCCTATAAATGTAAAGGTCGCTCAACCCTACTGGGGACTAAGCTTCACCTGTGGGAAGCCATATCATCCCTGCTGCTGTACCATCATCCCCAGTGGACCCCTTTAGGTAGCATCGGTCATCCATGACCGTGTAATAATTATAGGGGATAACTCAGGAGACTCTTTGCGTGGAACAAGACAACTACAGGACACAGTTTTATAAGTGGTAAAGTCTATATTATCACACGGTGATTCAAACAGGTGCAGAGAGAAACTCAAGTCCACAACACTTGGTGTAAATATTAAACGCAGCTTAGCAGTCTATAGGAAACTTCAGAGGAAAATGCAATCAAGCAGAAAGTCTATGAAGCACAGTTATTCTTGAGGATACTTGACACGAATAAATCCTTGTCTTAGTCCAAACACAGATAGATAAGCTTATATGGCAGTTCAAATCATATTTCAGCTCAACCAGGGAGGCCTGGTCAATAGTCTCAGGTTTTTGCAGAGCAGAAACAGCTTACATGTCCAGCAAATGAGATGGAAGTAAACAAGAGCAGCAGATGAAGGAGGATTACTGGAAACTGGTGTATGCAGCAGGAACTCAGAGCAGAGTAGCAGGATCACCACACAGGTTCACAGGAGCAGGTATATAGCCAGGGAGTAATCAGAGGTCAGGAGCTGGATGCAAGGCAGAATACTCTAGCACAGACTGAAGGCTGGGGTGGAGTTTTATAGCAGGAAGACACAGTGCACATGAGACCAAAGATGCCATCTTGGAAAAGGGCACAAAAGGTAAAAAATGTTCAGAGTCCTGACAGACCGAATACCACAGGTGGCGTCACGAACATTCTTTATTATTCAAAACAACCCCTTTAAAGACTTCCCCTTTAACTTGGACGTCCAGGGCCACGGACCGGGTCACAGTGACCACCCCTTTTAACCCCTTTCTGACCTCAGACGGGATAGTACGTCCGAGGTCAGATCCCCTGCTTTGATGCAGGGCTCCGGCGCTGAGCCTGCATCAAAGCCGGGACATGTCAGCTGTTTTGAACAGCTGACACGTGCCCGCAATAGCGGCGGGTGAAATCGCGATTCACCCGCTGCTATTGACTAGTTAAATGCCGCTGTCAAACACAGACAGCGGCATATAACCGGCGCTTCCTGCCGGGCGGCCGGAAATGAGCGCATCGCCGACCCCCGTCACATGATCGGGGGTCAGCGATGCTTCTGCAGAGTAACCATAGAGGTCCTTGAGACCTCTATGGTTACTGATCGCCAGTAGCTGTGAGCGCCACCCTGTGGTCGGCGCTCATAGCACACCTGATTTTCTGCTGCATAGCAGCGATCTGATGATCGCTGCTATGTAGCAGAGCCGATCGCATTGTGCCAGCTTCTAGCCTCCCATGGAGGCTATTGAAGCATGGCAAAAGTAAAAAAAAAGTAAATGTGAAAAAAATAAAAAAATATAAAAGTTTAAATCACCCCCCTTTCGCCCCATTCAAAATAAATCAATAAAAAAATCAAACCTACACATATTTGGTATCGCTGCGTTCAGAATCGCCCGATCTATCAATAAAAAAAAAGCATTAACCTGATAGCTAAACGGCTTAGCGAGAAAAAAATTCAGAATGCCAGAATTACGTTTTTTTGGTCGCCGCAACATTGCATTAAAATGCAATAACGGGCGATCAAAAGAACGTATCTGCACCAAAATGGTATCATTAAAAATGCCAGCTCAGCGTGCAAAAAATAAGCCCTCAACCAACCCCAGATCATGAAAAATGGAGACGCTACGAGTATCGGAAAATGGCGCTTTTTTTTTTTATCAAAGTTTGGATTTTTTTTTCACCACTTAGATAAAAAAATAACCTAGTCATGTTAGGTGTCTATGAACTCGTAATGACCTGGAGAATCATAAGGGCAGGACAGTTTTAGCATTTAGTGACCCTAGCAGAAAAGCCAAACAAAAAACAAGCGTGGGACTGCACTTTTTTTGCAATTTCACCGCACTTGGAATTTTTTTCCCGTTTTCTAGTACACGACATGGTAAAACCAATGATGTCGTTCAAAAGTACAACTTGTTTCGCAAAAAATAAGCCCTCACATGGCCATATTGACGGAAAAATAAAAAAGTTATGGCTCTGGGAATGAGGGGAGCGAAAAACAAACACGGAAAAATGGAAAATCCCAAAGTCATGAAGGGGTTAATGACCACCTTACCTGGCCCGAGTACCCCAAGGCCCTAGCGGGCGCTCCATATGAGTCAGGCTACCTCTGATGAGCACATGGAGGGCTGTGCGGCCCTCCAAAGAAATGCCTCCCCACACCTTTACTGACCCACTGCCAAACCGGTCATGCTGAAGGATGTTGTAGGCAGCAGATCACTCTCCACGGCATCTCCAGACTCTGTCACATCTGTCACATGTGCTCAGTGTGAACCTGCTTTCATCTGTAAAGAGCACAGGGCACCAGTGGCGAGTTTGCCAATCTTGGTGTTCTGTGGCAAATGCCAAGCATCCTGCACGGTGTTGGGCTGTGAGCACAACCCCCATCTGTGGCCGTCAGACACTCAGACCATCCTCATGGAGTCGGTTTCTGACCGTTTGTGCAGACACATACACATTTGTGGCCTGTTGGAGGTCATTTTGCAGGGCTCTGGCAGTGCTCCTCCTGTTCCTCCTTGCACAAAGGCTGAGGTAGCGGTCCTGCTGCTGGGTTGTTGCCCTCCTACGGCCCCCTCTACGTCTCCTGGTGTACTTGCCTGTCTTCTGGTAGCGCCTTCAGCCTCTGCACACTACGCTGACAGACACCTCAAACCTTCTTGCCACAACTCGCATTGATGTGCCATCCTGGATGAGCTGCACTACCTGAGCCACTTGTGTGGGGTTGTTGTTATGATCTGGTGACCTTGGAGCCGCATGAAAACTTTCTCTGGAGTTGGTGGAACCTGTACTGACTGCAAATCCTGAACTAACACCGCAACTAGAAGTAGCCGTGGGGTGTGCCTAACAAACCCTAGACACCTCGACACAGCCGGAGGACTAAATACCCCTATAGATGGAAATAGGAATGCTATCTTGCCTCAGAGCAGACCCCCAAAGGATAGGCAGCCCCCCACGAATAATGACGGTGAGTAGGAGAAGAATAGACACACACAGGTAGAAAACAGGATTTAGCAAAAGAGGCCACTCTAGCTAAATAGGAAAGGATAGGACAGATTACTAAGCGGTCAGTATTAAAACCCTTCCAAAAATATCCACAACAGATAATACAAAAAGTTCCACAATCTAACTAAAGACATGGAATGTATATCTGCCACTCCAGAGAATCCAACAAGACTGAGAAAATACTGACACAATCTAAGCTGGACAAGAAAACACAAAGAATAGCACTGAATTGTGAAGCACACAGCATGTGTGCCACAGGAAAAAAAAACCAGACACTTATCTTTGCTGATTTGGCAGAAAGGCAGGAAGAACCAGGCAGAGGTCCTACAACTCCCAACAACAATTGACAACTGGCAAGGACTAATGAATCCCGCACACCTAAATACCCCAGTCAGAACTGCAATCAGCAGACACACCTGACCAGGACTGCAACCCAGGGACAACTGCATTACCACCTACTACCACCAGAGGGAACCCAAAAGCAGAATTCACAACAGTACCCTGCCCTTGAGGAGGGGTCACCGAACCCTCACCAGCGCCCCCAGGCCGATCAGGACAAGCCAGATGAAAGACACGGACCAGATCAGCAGCATGGACATCAGAAGCAAAAACCCAAGAATTATCCTCCTGGCCATAACCCTTCCATTTGACAAGGTACTGAAGCCTCCGCCTCGAAAAACGAGAATCCAAAATCTTCTCAACCACATACTCCAACTCCCCATCAACCAAAACAGGGGCCGGAGGATCAACAGAGGGAACAACGGGCACCACATATTTCCGCAATAAAGATCTATGGAAGACATTATGGATAGCAAAAGAGGCCGAAAGCGCCAATCGAAAAGACACCGGATTAATAATCTCAGAAATCCTATAAGGACCAATAAACCGAGGCTTAAACTTAGGGGAAGAGACCTTCATAGGAACATGACGGGAAGACAACCAAACCAAATCCCCAACCCGAAGCCGGGAACCAACACACCGACGGCGGTTAGCAAAACGTTGAGCCTCCTCCTGAGACAACACCAAATTGTCCACCACATGAGCCCAAATCTGCTGCAACCTGTCAACCACAGAATCCACACCAGGACAGTCAGAAGGCTCAACCTGCCCAGAAGAAAAACGAGGATGAAAACCAAAATTACAAAAAAAAGGTGAAACCAAAGTAGCCGAACTAGCCCGATTATTAAGGGCAAACTCGACCAATGGCAAAAAGGCCACCCAATCATCCTGATCGGCAGACACAAAGCATCTCAAATAAGTCTCCAAAGTCTGATTAGTTCGCTCAGTCTGGCCATTTGTCTGAGGATGAAATGCAGAAGAAAAAGACAAATCAATGCCCAGCCTAGCACAAAAGGCCCGCCAAAACCTAGAAACAAACTCGGAACCTCTGTCGGACACAATATTCTCCGGAATACCATACAAACGAACCACATGCTGAAAAAACAACGGAACCAACTCTGAAGAGGAAGGCAATTTAGGCAAAGGCACCAAATGAACCATCTTAGAAAACCGGTCACAAACAACCCAGATAACCGACATCCTCTGGGAAACCGGAAGATCAGAAATAAAATCCATAGAAATATGCGTCCAGGGCCTCTCAGGGACTGGCAATGGCAAAAGTAACCCACTAGCACGGGAACAACAAGGCTTGGCCCGCGCACAAGTCCCACAGGACTGCACAAAAGAACGCACATCACGTGACAACGAAGGCCACAAAAAGGACCTACCAACCAAATCTCTGGTACCAAAAATACCAGGATGACCAGCCAACACAGAACAGTGAACCTCAGAAATCACTCTACTAGTCCATCTGTCAGGAACAAACAATTTCCCCACAGGACAGCGATCAGGTCTATCAGCCTGAAATTCCTGAAGAACCCGCCGTAAATCAGGGGAAATGGCAGAAAGGACCACCCCTTCTTTCAGAATGCCGACCGGTTCAAGGACCTCAGGAGAATCAGGCAAAAAACTCCTAGAAAGGGCATCAGCCTTAATATTCTTATATCCCGGAAGATACGAAACCACGAAATCAAAACGGGAAAAAAACAAGGACTATCAAGCCTGTCTAGGACTCAGCCGTTTGGCAGACTCGAGGTAAATCAAATTCTTATGATCGGTCAGGACCACAATACGGTGCTTAGCTCCCTCAAGCCAATGTCGCCACTCCTCAAACGCCCACTTCATAGCCAACAACTCCCGATTGCCGACATCATAATTGCGTTCAGCAGGCGAAAACTTGCGGGAGAAGGCACACGGTTTCATCAAAGAACCAACAGAATCCCTCTGAGACAAAACGGCCCCTGCCCCAATCTCAGAAGCATCAATCTCAACCTGAAACGGAAGAGAAACATCTGGTTGGCGCAACACCGGAGCAGAAGTAAATCGGCGTTTAAGCTCCTGAAAGGCAGAGACAGCCGCAGAGGACCAATTCGCCACATCAGCTCCTTTTTTCGTCAAATCAGTCAAGGGTTTAACCACGCTGGAGAAGTTAGCAATGAACAGGCGATAAAAATTTGCAAAACCCAAAAATTTCTGAAGGCTCTTCACGGATGTGGGTTGAATCCAATCATGAATGGCCTGAACCTTAACCGGATCCATCTCCATAGATGAGGGAGAAAAAATAAAGCCCAAAAAAGAAACCTTCTGCACCCCAAAGAGACACTTAGACCAATTCACAAACAAAGCATTGTCACGAAGGATCTGAAATACCATCCTGACCTGTTCCACATGAGACTTCCAATCATCGGAAAAAATCAAAATATCGTCCAAATATACAATCAAAAATTTATCAATATAAGTCCGGAAGATATCATGCATGAAGGATTGAAAAACAGATGGAGCGTTAATGAGCCCGAATGGCATCACAAGGTATTCAAAATGGCCTTCGGGCGTATTAAACGCAGTTTTCCATTCATCACCCTGCTTAATACGAACAAGATTATATGCCCCCCGAAGGTCAATCTTCGTAAACCAACTAGCCCCCTTAATCCTAGCAAACAAATCAGAAAGCAAAGGTAAAGGGTATTGAAACTTGACCGTGATCTTATTTAAGAGGCGATAATCAATACAAGGTCTCAAGGAGCCATCCTTCTTAGCAACAAACAAAAACCTGCTCCCAACGGTGAAGAAGATGGCCGAATATGCCCTTTCTCCAAAGACTCCTTAACATAACTCCGCATGGCGGTATGTTCAGGCACAGACAGGTTGAAAAGTCGGCCTTTAGGAAACTTACTGCCTGGAATCAAGTCAATCGCACAATCACAGTCCCTGTGCGGTGGAAGGGAACTGGACTTGGGCTCATCGAATACATCCTGAAAATCAGACAAAAACTCTGGAATTTCAGAAGAGGAAGAAGAGGAGATTGACATCAAAGGAACATCATTATGAACCCCCTGACAACCCCAACTAGTCACAGACATAGATTTCCAATCCAACACAGGATTATGTACCTGCAACCACGGGAAACCCAGCACGATAACATCATGCAAATTATGCAACACCAGAAATCGACAATCTTCCTGATGGGCTGGCGCCATGTGCATGGTCACCTGTGTCCAAAACTGGGGCTTATTTTTAGCCAAAGGTGTAACATCAATCCCCCTTAAAGGAATAGGGTTCTGCAAAGGCTGCAAGGGAAAACCACAACGCCTGGCAAACTCAAAATCCATTAAGTTCAAGGTGGCACCTGAATCCACAAACGCCATGACAGAAAATGATGACAATGAGCAGATCAAGGACACCGATAACAGAAATTTAGGTTGTACAGTACTGATAGTAAATGAACTAGTGATCCTTTTTGTCCGCTTAGGGCAGACTGAAATGACATGAGAAGCGTCGCCACAATAATAACACAACCTATTCTGACGTCTGAATCCTTGTCGTTCCGTTCTAGACAAAATCCTATCACACTGCATTGGCTCAGGACTTTGCTCTAAGGGAGACGCCACAGCGCGCAGTTTGACGCTCCCGCAAGCGCCGATCAATCTGAATGGCCAGAGACATAGAATCACTCAGACCGGAAGGCGTGGGAAACCCCACCATAACATCTTTAACGGATTCAGAAAGACCCTTTCTGAAAATTGCCGCCAAAGCATCATCATTCCATTTAGTCAACACAGATCATTTTCTAAATTTCTGACAATACAATTCTGCCGCCTCTTGACCCTGAGACAGGGCCAACAAGGTTTTCTCCGCTTGATCCACAGAATTAGGTTCATCATATAATAATCCAAAAGCCTGAAAAAAGGAATCTACATTAAGCAAGGCCGGATTCTCAGATTCCAGGGAAAATGCCCAATCCTGTGGATCGCCACGCAGCAGGGAGATGACAATTTTAACCTGCTGAATGGAATCACCGGAGGATCGCGGTCTCAGAGCAAAAAACAGTTTACAATTGTTTTTAAACCCCCAAAATTTGGACCTATTACCAAAAAACAAATCAGGGGTAGGAATCTTCGGCTCTAAAGCAGGAGTCTGAACAATATAATCAGAAATACCCTGTACCCTAGCAGCAAGCTGGTCTACACGAGAAGCTAATTCCTGAACATCCATGCTGGCACAAGACTCCTCAGCCACCCATAAATAAAGAGGGAAGAAAAGACAGAACAGACTGCAGAAAAAAAAATGGCTCAACACCTTTCTTCCCTTCTTCTGAGATGCATTTAACTCATTATGGGCCAGTTGTACTGTTATGATCTGGTGACCTTGGAGCCGCATGAAAACTTTCTCTGGAGTCGGTGGAACCTGTACTGACCGCAAATCCTGAACTAACACCGCAACTAGAAGTAGCCGTGGGGTGTGCCTAACAAACCCTAGACACCTCGACACAGCCGGAGGACTAAATACCCCTATAGATGGAAATAGGAATGCTATCTTACCTCAGAGCAGACCCCCAAAGGATAGGCAGCCCCCCACGAATAATGACGGTGAGTAGGAGAAGAATAGACACACGCAGGTAGAAAACAGGATTTAGCAAAAGAGGCCACTCTAGCTAAATAGGAAAGGATAGGACAGATTACTAGGCGGTCAGTATTAAAACCCTTCCAAAAATATCCACAACAGATAATACAAAAAGTTCCACAATCTAACTAAAGAAATGGAATGTATATCTGCCACTCCAGAGAATCCAACAAGACTGAGAAAATACTGACACAATCTAAGCTGGACAAGAAAACACAAAGAATAGCACTGAATTGTGAAGCACACAGCATGTGTGCCACAGGAAAAAAAAACAGACACTTATCTTTGCTGATTTGGCAGAAAGGCAGGAGGAACCAGGCAGAGGTCCTACAACTCCCAACAACAATTGACAACTGGCAAGGACTAATGAATCCTGCACACCTAAATACCCCAGCCAGAACTGCAATCAGCAGACACACCTGACCAGTACTGCAACCCAGGGACAACTGCATTACCACCTACTACCACCGGAGGGAACCCAAAAGCAGAATTCACAACAGGTTGTAGAGTCTGTCTCATGCTACCATGAGTGTGAAAGCAAAACCAACATTCAAAAGTGACCAAAACATCAGCCAGAATGCATTGGTACTGAGATGTGGTCTGTGGTCCCCACCTGCAGAACTACTCCTTTATTGAGTTTGTCTTGATAATTGCCAATAATTTCCAACTGTTGTCTATTCCACTTGTACAAAAGCATGTGAAATTGATTGTCCAACAGTGTTGCTTCCTAAGTGGACAGTTTTATGTCACAGAAGTTTGATTTACTTGGAGTTAAATTCTGTTGTTTAAGTGTTCCCTTTATTATTTTGAGCAGTGTATTTACAGTTAGGTCCATATATATTTGGACAGAGACAACATTTTTCTAATTTTGGTTATAGACATTACCACAATGAATTTTAAACAAAACAATTTAGATGCAGTTGAAGTTCAGACTTTCAGCTTTCATTTGAGGGTATCCACATTAAAATTGGATGAAGGGTTTAGGAGTTTCAGCTCCTTAACATGTGCCACCCTGTTTTTGAAGGGACCAAAAGTAATTGGACAATTGACTCCAAGGCTATTTCATGGACAGGTGTGGGTAATCCCTTTGTTATGTCATTCTCAATTAAGCAGATAAAAGGCCTGGAGTTGATTTGAGGTGTGGTGCTTGCATTTGGAAGGTTTTGTTGTGAAGTAAACATGCGGTCAAAGGAGCTCTCCATGCAGGTGAAACAAGCCATCCTTGAGCTGCGAAAACAGAAAAAGCCCATCCGAGAAATTGCTACAATATTAGTAGAGGCAAAATCTACAGTTTGGTACATCCCGAGAGAGAAAGAAAGCACTGGTGAACTCATTAATGCAAAAAGACCTGGGCGCCCAAGGAAGACAACAGTGGTGGATGGTCGCAGAATAATCTCCATGGTGAAGAGAAACCCCTTCACAACAGCCAACCAAGTGAACAACACTCTCCAGGAGGTCGGCGTATCAATATCCAAATCTACCATAAAGAGAAGACTGCATGAAAGTAAATACAGAGGGTTCACTGCACGGTGCAAGCCACTCATAAGCATCAAGAATAAAAAGGCTAGACTGGACTTTGCTATAAAACATCTAAAAAAGCCAGCACAGTTCTGGAAGAACATTCTTTGGACAGATGAAACCAAGATCAACCTCTACCAGAATGATGGAAAGATAAAAGTATGGCGAAGGCGTGGTACAGCTCATGATCCAAAGCATACCACATCATCTGTAATACACGGCGGAGGCAGTGTGGTGGCTTGGGCATGCATGGCTGCCAGTGGCACTGGGTCACTAGTGTTTATTGATGATGTGACACAGGACAGAAGCAGCCGAATGAATTCTGAGGTATTCAGAGGCATACTGTGTGCTCAGATCCAGCCAAATGCAGCCAAACTGATTGGTCGTCATTTCATACTACAGATGGACAATGACCCAAAACATAAAGCCAAAGCAACCCAGGAGTTTATTAAAGCAAAGAAGGGGAATATTCTTGAATGGCCAAGTCAGTCACCTGATCTCAACCCATTGAGCATGCATTTCACTTGTTAAAGACTAAACTTCAGACAGAAAGCCCCACAAACAAACATCAACTGAAAACCACCGCAGTGAAGGCCTGGCAGAGCATCAAAAAGGAGGAAACACAGCATGTGGTGATGTCCATGAGTTCAAGACTTCAGGCCGCCATTGCCAACAAAGGGTTTTCAACCAAGTACTAGAAATGAACATTTTATTTAAAATTATTTAATCTGTCCAATTACTTTTGGTCCCTTTAAAAACAGGGTGGCACATGTTAAGGATCTGAAACTCCTAAACCTTTCATCCAATTTTAATGTGGATACCCTCAAATGAAAACTGAAAGTCTGAACTTCAACTGCATCTGAATTGTTTTGTTTAAAATTCATTGTGGTAATGTCTATAACCAAAATTAGAAAAACGTTGTCTCTGTCCAAATATATATGGACCTAACTGTATATATATAAAGTGAGGAAAATAAGTATTTGATACACTGCTGACTTTGCAAGTTTTCTCACCTTTAAAGAATGGAGAGGTCTGTAATTTCGTCATTGACTATCTGGATTATTTAGAGGAGAAATGGGTGAAGGTCAGATGAGGCCAAAATAGAACTTTTTGGTATTAACTTCACTTGCTGTGTTTGGAGGAAGAATAAGGATCAGTAGAATCCCAAGAACACCATTCCAACCTTGACGCATGGTGGGGGAAACATCATATTTTGGGGGTGCTTTTCTGCACAGCAAACAGGACGATTGTACTCTATTGAAGGGAGGATGAATGGGTTCATGTATCGCTAGGTTTTGGCTAACAACCTCCTTACCTCAGTAAGAGCATTGTAGATGGGTCGTGGTTTGGTCTTCCAGCATGACAATGACCAGGAACACACAGCCAGGGCAACTAAGGAGTGGCTTCGTAAGAAGAATTTGATGGTCCTGGAGTGGCCTTGCCAGTCTCCAGATGTGAACCCAATAGAAAGTCTTCGGAGAGAGCTGAAACTCAATGTTGTCCAGCAACAGCCATGAAATGGAGAATATTTGTATTGAGGGGTGGGTCAAAATCCCTGCTACAGGGTGTAGAAACTTGGTCAAGAACTACAGGAAATGTCTGACCTCTGTTATTGCAAAAAGTTCTGTTTTTCTATTGCATCAAATACTTATTTCACGCAATAAAATGCAAATTATGTAAAAATCAATCAATGTTATTTTCTTGATTTTTTTTAAGATTCTAATCTTTCACAGGTGAAGTGTACCTACAACAAAAATTACAGACCTCTCAATTTTTGCATGTGGGAAATCTTGCAAAATCGGCAGTGTATCAAATACTTATTTTCCCCACTGTAATTCATTACAGTATAGAAGTATTATCAGGAAGCACATTTTCTTGATAAGCTGTTGTGCCTGTTAATGTGGAATAACACAATTTCTCTCCTCCCTTCCCCAACGGACATAAGACGGAATTTGATCCCTGACTGAAGAGAGATTTGTAGACAGATTTGAGCAGCGTTTAAGAGTGAATGATCAGTGGAAGAGAGAAAAAGTAACAGATAAGTGAGGAAGGAAACATTTTTCATCTAAGATTTGTAAATAAGAAAAAAAATGTAGCTACTGCATAAATGTTTTTTTTTTTTTTTTTTTTAATAAAAAAGTTGGTGTGGCCACTACATCAAAGTCACATAATTTAGAAGCGCTGTTTTGAGCTGGTGGAGGGCGGATATTCTGTGAGCAGGACCAAGGATTGTTGGGCACTATGAAGTTGTGCATTTTATATTTCAGTATAGACTTGAATGTAAAATCTGGCTAATGCATTGACAACCTCCCCTCACAAGAACAAGGACAGTAAAATGCGATGACAAACGAATATGGATTTTTTTTCTTAAAAAGGAAATGAAACTAACCTTATTAACATTTTTCACTTTTGCACTTTCGTTTTCTTCTCCACTTATTCCAAGAGTCATGACTTTTTTATTTTTTTGTCAACATAGCCATGTGAAGGCTTGATTTTTGCAAGATAAGTTGTACTCTTGAATGACACCATCCATTAATCATGTGATGTACTGGAAAGCAGGAAAAAAATATCAAGTGTGGTGAAATAGCAAAAAAAGCGTAATTCCGCAATTGTTTTGAGTTTTTTTTTTATTTCCAGCATTCATTGTAGAGTAAAAATAACCTGTCAATATGATTGTCCAGATCAGTATGATTCTGGAGATACCAAACGTAGAGTTTTTGGTTTATTTAAATGGTTAAAAAAAACTCAGAAAGTTGTTAAAAAAAATTGCCTCTGATGCTATTTTCCAAGAGCCATAACATTTTACATTTTTGGGATATGGAGCTATGTGAAGGCTTGTTTTTTTGCACCATGAGCCAATGCTTTTATTGATATCATTTAGGGGAGGACATGTTGTTTTGATAACCTATTGTTGTATTTTATCGCAGTGCTGTGACAGCAACCCCCCCCCCCCTTCCGCAATTCTGGCATTTTTATTTTTTCTCATTAGGCCGCTTACTGATCAGATTAATTTATTTTATATAGATGCCCATATAGATTGCTTAGGAAGGTTGATCCCACTGACAGATTCCCATTAATGACCATCAAAAGAAGTTGACTAGGCACGCATTTCCTTTCTTTTCATAGACCTCAGATATTTGTTAGGTATAACATATTGGTAACTTACTAGCAGTAATATACAAAAATGTAAATAACACAGCTAGCATGTGGAGGAAGGTGTTCTGGTCAGATGAAACCAAAGTAAAACTTTTTGGTTTAAAGGCAAAGAGCTATGTATGGCAGAAAACTAACACTGCACATCATCCTTAAAACACCATCCCCACAGTCAAACATGGTAGTGGCAACATCATGCTGTGAGGATGCCTTTCTAAAGCAGGAACAGAGAAGTTAATCAGAGTTGTTAGAGGCTGAATAAGACTTAAGACTGGGGCGTAGGTTCACCTTCCAGCAAGACAACAAAACTATATATACTGACAGAGCTATAGTGGAATGGTTTTGATTGAAGCATATTCATGTGTGTGAATGGCTCAGTCATAGTCAAGAGCTAAATCCCATTGAGAATCGGTGACAAGATTTGAAAATTACTGTGCAAAGATGCCTCCATCCAGTCTCAGTGAGCTAAAGTTAGTATGTAAAGAAGAATGGGCAAACATTCCAGTCCCTACATTGATGCCTTAATTGCATGCGGGCTCCTTGATGATAATGGCTAAGAAACATGCTATGAAAATTGGTATACTGCTATATTAAAAAAAAGAATAAAAAATACAGTTAAAAAACCCTTGAACAAGTGATATAAATGGCAATGTCTGCCACACGTCTTTTTCCAACTCCGATATCTTAGTTCCCAGGTTACCTCATTGGCACTTGAGCCAGTGATATTTTTTTTACACAAAGGCTTATTGGTTGCTGGCACAAGTGCTCCATTGTAGATTTCAATGCACCTGGATAGGCAGGTCCACAACTTATATCAAGCCAGGCAACTAGATCACAAATCTTCAACCCTGCCCAAAAGCAGGGACGGCATTCACTATAACCCCAAAAGCTAAGAATGGCAACAGCACTACAGTAGGTGAGTAACGAAAAGGCATGATTTGTTTTAGTGTTTTCCGTCATTCACATTTTATTGCTGAAGGTATCAGATTCGAAAGAAACACTTGTGATGTGTATTCTTTGCTTCAATACCCAAACACAATGCAATGAAATAATTTCTAGGTAAAGCAATCCTATTGTCCTTTCACACAAATAACTATCAAATCACCTACTGAATATGGCATACAGGAGGCAAAATGAGTGTGGTGAGATAAACCAATTATGCTAGGTAAAAACAAAAGTTGGCCATAAACAGTAGATGAACCCCTACTGATATTGGCGGTGGTGGCGTCGGCTGACTATCTAATGTGAACTCAGGTGTCTTGAATCTTAATTGCAGATACAGGGGGATATATTATTGAGACTACAAATTGCCTGAGGAAGATAATCTACATCTGTGGGCAAGAGTTTAGTTTTTTAAACTATTGAATGTGACTTTCTCTAAGACCTTATTCACATGTTAATCATTGTTTCCATGCCTGACAAAAACAGGCCGTTTTCAACAATGTGCTGGTCCACTTCTTTCAGTTTTTGGTTTGTGCATCTGTTTTCAGCCAATTGTATGTCATCCATTTTTCTCATAAGCAAAAGATACACAGTTTCTTAAGCTTCTCCTAGCAACCGGTCGGTGAAAACTGACAACATATATATGCAATCCATCTGCATACCTACCAACATTGAAAGACAGGATAGAGGGGCACATGCTGTAGCGTGCCACTGCAATTTCTCTAAGTTATTTTCCTAACCTTGCCTTTACACATGTGAAATATTAGTCCTAGTGAAGCCCCTGTGTTCCCACACAGTCTGGTACCACACAGTCTGGTACCACTTTGTGTCCCACAGCCCCATTCTACACATTGTGCTTCCCATCACAGGTTCCCCTACACAGTATGATACCTATCATGGCACCTCCACCCTAAACAGTATGGTACCCACTACAACCCTCATAACAAAGTATGATGGTCCCTTTGTCCCAATCGTCGCAGTATGATTCCCACCACAGCTTCCATACACAGTATATTGTCCACCACAACTGCCTATTCAGTATGATGCCTGCCTCAGCTCCCTTACACGGTATAATGCCATCACAGCACCCCTACACAGTATGATGCCCAACACAGCCCACCTCTACACATTATGATGCCCACCACAGCCCAACCCTACACAGTATGGTGCCCACCACAGCACAGCCATAAACAGTGTGATGCTCTCCACAACCCCCCTAACACAGTATGATGGTCCCATAGCTCAGTATTCACAGTGTGATGCCCATAACAGCCCCCTCTTCAAAGGATGACTTCAAATACAGTCCTCTACTCAATATGATGCTCTCCACAGCCCCCATACATATTATGATTCCCACGACAGCCACCATGCAAAATGATGATGGTACCACAGCCCCCCTCCCCTGAAATTCAGCCCTGGCATTTGAAATCACACAGGCCCATGCTGTCCCTGTCCCCAAGCATCAGATGGAATATATTACTAAAATTACCCTGGATGGAGGGAAGGAAGATTTACTACATGACAAATATTTCTCATGATTCCCGTGGCCTGATGGATTAAGTGATGGAGTCAGCAACTTTGTGCTCCTTCACAACTCTTAACAATATGGATATCTTGAGAACACCGATTCTGTTAATAACGTAGCAGACAAGGCAGCCCTTGACCAGACAGGCCCTTCTGGCATTTGCCGGAATTGCCAGATGGCCAGTCCGGCCCTGCACTTACCTGTCACATGCCTGCTTGCTGCTACTTTGGTACTTGTCTCTGTTGCCAGTTTAGGTAGAGCTTGACAACTTGCCAAGACCTTCAGGTCACATGGTCTGAAAATCTTTACAACATCTTCAAGCTCTACCTTGACAGCATGGTGAAACAAGAACTTGTCCACTCCTGGCCCCACCAATATATCTGTGTTTTGAGGATAGAGGTGCAGTTGAAGTTGGATCTAATCCCTTACCTCCCAGGACAGCTCTCCAAATTCAGGACTGTCTCACAGGATCTGGGATGGTTGAGAGGTATGCATCTGCTGAACAATTTTTTCTCTCACCCATTTACTTGCATGACTGGTTTCTCAGTAGTTTTTTTTCTTTGCAAACTTTGAGTAGCCCTTATAAAATACAATGTGTTCATGTAAAAAACAAGTGCAAATACAAGTGTAACACTTAAGGTACCTTCACATTAAGCGACGCTGCAGCGATAGCGACAACGATGCCGATCGCTGCAGCGTCGCTGTTTGATCGCTGGAGAGCTGTCACACAAACCGCTCTCCAGCGACCAACGATGCCGAGGTCCCCGGGTAACCAGGGTAAACATCGGGTTACTAAGCGCAGGGCCGCTGTTGTGAATTAGACTTTTTGGCTCCCTCTTGTGGTTACTAGTGATATGACTATGGGATTATCTTTCCTCAGTTTGGCACCCACCTGGGTCGTTAGTCCAGGGGTGTTGCTATATAAACTTCCTGGATCCTTAGTCCAGTGCCTGGCATCGTTGTAATCAGATCCTTTCTGTTTGCTCCTGTCGGCTGCTCCTTGTTCGTGCAAAATTAAGCTAAGTCCTGCTTCTTTGTTTTTTGGTTATTTGCTTTGCTCTTATTTTTGTCCAGCTTGTACTAAATGTGATTCCTGACTTTGCTGGAGGCTCTAGGGGGCTGGTGTTCTCCCCCCGGGCTGTTAGACGGTTCGGGGGTTCTTGAATATCCAGCGTGGATATTTTGATAGGGTTTTTGCTGACCATATAAGTCATCTTACTATATTCTGCTATTAGCTAGTGGGCCTCTCTTTGCTAAATACCTAGCTCATTCTTACGTTTGTCTTTTCCTCTTACCTCACCGTTATTATTTGTTGGGGGCTTGTATCCAACTTTTGGGGTCTTTTCTCTGGAGGCAAGAAAGGTTTTTCTTTTCCCTTCTAGGGTTAGTTAGTTCTCCGGCTGGCGCGAGACGTCTAGAACCAACGTAGGCACGTTCCCCGGCTGCTGCTATTTGTGGTGCTAGGATTAGATATATGGTCAGCTCAGTTACCACTGCCCTATGAGCTGGTTTTTTGTGTTTACAGACTTAGTAATTATTTCTGAGACCCTCTGCCATTGGGGTCATAACAGTATGCCAGGCCAACATTGAATGTTTAATGCATTGCAGAAGTGGGATAATAAGAAAGGAAATTCTGAGTTGTTTTTTTTTTCCTCTCTTCCTCCCCTTTACCTCTGAGTGGCTTGTGCTTGCTGCAGACATGAATGTCCAGACCTTGATTACAAGTGTAGACCAGCTTGCTGCTCGTGTGCAGGGCATACAAGATTTTGTTACCAGTAGTCCAATGTCTGAACCTAAAATACCTATTCCTGAACTGTTTTCTGGAGACCGATTTAAGTTTAGGAATTTCAGGAATAATTGTAAATTGTTTCTATCTCTGAGACCCCGTTCATCTGGAGATTCAGCTCAGCAAGTTAAAATTGTTATCTCTTTTTTACGGGGCGACCCTCAGGATTGGGCTTTCTCGCTAGCGCCAGGAGATCCGGCATTGGCAAATATTGATGCGTTTTTTCTGGCGCTTGGATTGCTTTATGAGGAACCCAATCTTGAAGTTCAGGCAGAAAAAGCCTTGCTGGCTATTTCTCAGGGCCAGGATGAAGCTGAAGTGTATTGCCAAAAATTTCGGAAATGGTCCGTGCTTACTCAGTGGAATGAGTGTGCTCTGGCCGCAAATTTCAGAAATGGCCTTTCTGAAGCCATTAAGAATGTGATGGTGGGTTTCCCCATTCCTACAAGTCTGAATGATTCCATGGCGCTGGCTATTCAAATTGACCGGCGTTTGCGGGAGCGCAAAACCGCTAATCCTCTGGTGGTGTTGTCTGAACAAACACCTGATTTAATGCAATGTGATAGAATTCAGACTAGAAATGAGCGGAAAAATCATAGACGTCAGAATGGGTTGTGTTTTTACTGTGGTGATTCTACACATGTTATATCAGCATGCTCTAAACGCCTAACAAGGGTTGTTAGTCCTGTCGCCATTGGTAATTTGCAACCTAAATTTATTTTGTCTGTGACTTTAATTTGCTCATTGTCTTCTTACCCTGTTATGGCGTTTGTGGATTCAGGTGCTGCCCTGAGTCTTATGGATCTGTCATTTGCCAAGCGCTGTGGTTTTGTTCTTGAACCGTTGGTAAATCCTATTCCTCTTAGAGGTATTGATGCTACGCCATTGGCGGAAAATAAACCGCAGTTTTGGACGCAGGTAACCATGTGCATGACTCCTGAACATCGGGAGGTGATTCGTTTTCTTGTTCTGCATAAAATGCATGATTTGGTCGTTTTGGGTCTGCCATGGTTACAGACCCACAATCCAGTCTTGGATTGGAAGGCAATGTCTGTGTCAAGTTGGGGCTGTCAGGGAATTCATGCTGATTCCCCGCCGGTGTCTATTGCTTCCTCTACTCCTTCGGAAGTTCCTGAGTATTTGTCTGATTATCAGGATGTATTCAGCGAGTCCAGGTCCAGTGCTCTGCCTCCTCATAGGGACTGTGACTGCGCCATAGATTTGATTCCAGGTAGTAAATTTCCTAAGGGAAGACTATTTAATCTGTCTGTACCTGAGCATGCCGCAATGCGTTCGTATATCAAGGAGTCTCTGAGAAGGGGCATATCCGTCCATCCTCTTCCCCTCTTGGTGCGGGATTCTTTTTTGTGGCCAAGAAGGACGGATCTTTGAGACCTTGTATTGACTATCGGCTTCTGAATAAAATCACTGTTAAATTTCAGTATCCTTTGCCTCTGTTGTCGGACTTGTTTGCCCGGATTAAAGGTGCCAAGTGGTTCACCAAGATAGATCTTCGTGGTGCGTACAACCTTGTGCGCATTAAGCAAGGAGATGAATGGAAGACAGCATTTAATACGCCCGAAGGTCATTTTGAGTACTTGGTGATGCCTTTTGGGCTCTCTAATGCTCCCTCAGTGTTTCAGTCCTTTATGCATGATATTTTCCGGAAGTATCTGGATAAATTTATGATTGTTTATCTGGATGATATTCTGGTTTTCTCTGAAGATTGGGACTCACATGTGGAGCAGGTCAGGATGGTGTTTCAGGTTTTGCGTGAGAATGCTTTGTTTGTTAAGGGCTCAAAGTGTCTCTTTGGAGTACAGAAGGTTCCCTTTTTGGGGTTTATTTTTTCCCCTTCTGCTGTGGAGATGGACCCAGTCAAGGTCCGAGCTATTCATGATTGGACTCAACCCACGTCAGTTAAGAGTCTTCAGAATTTCTTGGGTTTTGCTAACTTCTACCGTCGTTTTATCGCTAATTTTTCTAGCGTTGTTAAACCTTTGACGGATATGACCAAGAAAGGTTCTGATGTTGCTAACTGGGCCCCTGCAGCCGTGGAGGCGTTCCAAGAGTTGAAGCGCCGGTTTACTTCGGCGCCTGTTTTGTGCCAGCCTGATGTCTCACTTCCCTTTCAGGTCGAAGTGGATGCTTCTGAGATTGGGGCAGGGGCCGTTTTGTCACAGAGAGGCCCTGGTTGCTCAGTAATGAGACCATGTGCTTTCTTCTCTAGGAAGTTTTCGCCTGCTGAGCGGAATTATGATGTTGGCAATCGGGAGCTGCTGGCCATGAAGTGGGCATTTGAGGAGTGGCGTCATTGGCTCGAGGGTGCTAAGCATCGTGTGGTGGTCTTGACTGATCACAAAAATTTGATGTATCTCGAGTCTGCTAAACGCCTGAATCCTAGACAGGCCCGCTGGTCATTGTTTTTCTCCCGTTTTGACTTTGTGGTCTCGTATTTACCAGGTTCAAAGAATGTGAAGGCTGATGCTCTTTCAAGGAGCTTTGTGCCTGACTCTCCTGGAGTCGCAGAACCAGTTGGTATTCTTAAAGAGGGAGTTATCTTGTCGGCCATTTCTCCTGATTTGCGACGTGTGTTGCAGAGATTTCAGGCTGGTAGACCTGACTCTTGTCCACCTGACAGACTGTTTGTTCCTGATAAGTGGACCAGCAGAGTCATTTCCGAGGTTCATTCCTCGGTGTTGGCAGGGCATCCGGGAATTTTTGGCACCAGAGATCTGGTGGCTAGGTCCTTTTGGTGGCCTTCCTTGTCACGGGATGTGCGGTCATTTGTGCAGTCCTGTGGGACTTGTGCTCGAGCTAAGCCTTGCTGTTCTCGTGCCAGCGGGTTGCTCTTGCCCTTGCCTGTTCCGAAGAGGCCTTGGACACACATTTCCATGGATTTCATTTCAGATCTCCCGGTGTCTCAGGGCATGTCTGTCATCTGGGTGGTATGTGATCGCTTTTCTAAAATGGTCCATTTGGTGCCTTTGCCTAAGCTGCCTTCCTCTTCCGATCTGGTTCCTGTGTTCTTTCAGAATGTGGTTCGTTTACACGGCATTCCTGAGAATATTGTGTCTGACAGAGGATCCCAGTTTGTTTCCAGGTTCTGGCGATCCTTTTGTGCTAGGATGGGCATTGATTTGTCGTTTTCGTCTGCCTTTCATCCTCAGACTAATGGACAAACGGAGCGAACTAATCAGACTCTGGAGGCTTATTTGAGGTGTTTTGTTTCGGCAGATCAGGATGATTGGGTGACCTTCTTGCCGTTGGCTGAGTTTGCCCTTAATAATCGGGCTAGTTCCGCTACTTTGGTTTCGCCATTTTTCTGCAACTCTGGTTTCCATCCTCGTTTTTCCTCGGGACATGTGGAGCCTTCTGACTGTCCTGGGGTAGATTCTGTGGTGGATAGGTTGCAGCAGATCTGGAACCTTTTGTCACAGGAGAAGGCTCAGCGTTTTGCCAACCGCCGCCGCGGTGTGGGTCCCCGACTTCGTGTTGGGGATTTGGTATGGCTGTCTTCTCGATTTGTTCCTATGAAGGTCTCCTCTCCTAAATTTAAGCCTCGCTTCATCGGTCCTTACAAGATATTGGAAATCCTTAATCCTGTGTCCTTTCGCTTGGATCTTCCGGTGTCGTTTGCCATTCACAACGTGTTCCATAGGTCTTTGTTGCGGCGGTACGTTGTACCTGTGGTTCCTTCTGTTGAGCCTCCTGCTCCGGTGTTGGTTGAGGGCGAGTTGGAGTACGTGGTGGAGAAGATCTTGGATTCTCGTCTCTCCAGATGGAGGCTTCAGTATCTGGTCAAGTGGAAGGGCTATGGTCAGGAGGATAATTCCTGGGTGGTTGCTTCTGATGTGCATGCGGCCGATTTAGTTTGTGCCTTTCACGCTGCTCATCCTGATCGCCCTGGTGGTCTTGGTGAGGGTTCGGTGACCCCTCCTTAAGGGGGGGGGTACTGTTGTGAATTAGACTTTTTGGCTCCCTCTTGTGGTTACTAGTGATATGACTATGGGATTGTCTTTCCTCAGTTTGGCACCCACCTGGGTCGTTAGTCCAGGGGTGTTGCTATATAAACTTCCTGGATCCTTAGTCCAGTGCCTGGCATCGTTGTAATCAGATCCTTTCTGTTTGCTCCTGTCGGCTGCTCCTTGTTCGTGCAAAATTAAGCTAAGTCCTGCTTCTTTGTTTTTTGGTTATTTGCTTTGCTCTTATTTTTGTCCAGCTTGTACTAAATGTGATTCCTGACTTTGCTGGAGGCTCTAGGGGGCTGGTGTTCTCCCCCCGGGCCGTTAGACGGTTCGGGGGTTCTTGAATATCCAGCGTGGATATTTTGATAGGGTTTTTGCTGACCATATAAGTCATCTTACTATATTCTGCTATTAGCTAGTGGGCCTCTCTTTGCTAAATACCTAGCTCATTCTTACGTTTGTCTTTTCCTCTTACCTCACCGTTATTATTTGTTGGGGGCTTGTATCCAACTTTTGGGGTCTTTTCTCTGGAGGCAAGAAAGGTCTTTCTTTTCCCTTCTAGGGTTAGTTAGTTCTCCGGCTGGCGCGAGACGTCTAGAACCAACGTAGGCACGTTCCCCGGCTGCTGCTATTTGTGGTGCTAGGATTAGATATATGGTCAGCTCAGTTACCACTGCCCTATGAGCTGGTTTTTTGTGTTTACAGACTTAGTAATTATTTCTGAGACCCTCTGCCATTGGGGTCATAACAGGCCGCGCTTAGTAACCCGATGTTTACCCTGGTTACCAGCGTAAAATGTAAAAAAAACAAACAGTACATACTTACATTCGTGTCCCCCGGTGTCCGCTTCCTGCACTGACTGAGCGCCGGCCCTAACAGCAGAGCGGTGACGTCACCGCTGTGCTGTACTTTCACTTTCACTTTACGGCGCTCAGTCAGTGTGGGAAGCGGACGCCGGGGGACGCGAAGGTGAGCATGTACTGTTTGTTTTTTTTACATTTTACACTGGTAACCAGGGTAAACATCGGGTTACTAAGCGCGGCCCTGCGTTTAGTAACCCGATGTTTACCCTGGTTACCAGTGTAAAACATCGCTGGTATCGTTGCTTTTGGTGTCAAACACGACGACACACACCGGTCTGACGACCAAATAAAGTTCTGAACTTTGTTCAACGACCAGCGATATCACAGCAGGATCCTGATCGCTGCTGCGTGTCAAACTAAACGATATCGCTAGCCAGGACGCTGCAACGTCACGGATCGCTAGCGATATCGTTTAGTGTGAAGGTACCTTTAGGGTTCTCCTAGAACTGTATTAAACTCCTTCTAAGCTCTTTAACATTAACACAGCCTTATTAATGCCCAATTGTCCTCAATGAAGAAGCTGTAGATTTTTTTAACAAGCCTAACAAAAAATATCTCATGATTTTTGGAAAAGCAATAGATTTGCTCTTTTTTGAAAATGAAGAAGCAATGAATTTGTACCAGCGATCTGCTGCACTGAAGACAGTGGAGGCTGGACATCACTTTACACTCATAACAAACTGGGCTACTTTTTGCCACTGATCCAAACTGCTGGCCCAAAAGTCAATGACATGCCGATAACTGGGAGTGTACACCTGTTTCCTTGACACACAATCAGGGATGGATATCTGGTGGTGTAAAAAAGAATGAGGACTGGAGTAATCAAAGTACGCAAAAGCCGTATTTGTGGTTAATGATAACACTGACAAGGTACTTTTTGAGACCACCATTACCAGAGCTTTTAGGTGCTGTTGAAACTCCTCCACCAACAACACTTGCTATATTACCTGTTCCCGAGCTTACCACTGAAGAATTATGTCTTTCGGAAGATCTTTTGGAGTGACATCAGCTTCACTCTTTATTGTCCATGCCACATCCCTACTCTTCTGATTACAAAACCACCTTAATAGAAAAAGGAGATTGACGTTTCAGAGTAAACCGTGCTGCTGTATTTAGAAAGCAGTTCCAGAATGGAATAGCAATTTTATATTTTATATTTTTCCTCGTTTCATGCTTGCGCCAAGCAAAAAACGACATAGTACAATCAGTTAGGGTTGAGCGACTTTTGCTTTTTTAGGATCGAGTCGGGTTTCGTGAAACCCGACTGTCTCGAAAGTCGGATCGTGTGAAATCGGCCGATTATTGTGAAAAGTCGGGGGGCCGACCGAAACACGAAACCCAATGCAAGTCAATGGGTTTTCCTCCTCCTCCTCCTCCTCCTCCCGCCGCACAAAACGAGCCGGAACCCATGTCATCACGCTGCACACACTCCTTCATTGGCTGAAAAAATGGCGGGGAAAGCGTCATATGAAACGCGACTTTGGCGCAAAGATCGCCGACCGTGTGGCTGATTCCACGCTGGGGTCGGGTTTCACGAAACCCGACTTTGCCAAAAGTCGGCGACTTTTGAAAATGACCGATCCGTTTCGCTCAACCCTACAATCAGTATAAAAGGGAAAGGAGGTTGTGCTATGCAGTTTGTTTTTTAAAAAGAGCTTGGTGAAAGCACAAAACGCATAAAAATAAATACTTCAAAATTCCTATTCCACTCTGGAACTGCTTTCTTTCTACAGCAGTGTGATCTACTCTGAAACATCCTTTTTCTACTAATCTATATGCATTTGCCAACATGGCTGCAGCAGCTGTAATATTCACAGGCAATTATTGGAGTTGTTACAATCACAACCCTTTCAGGGGAGTATCTCCATAATTCCCTTCTCATTTGTACCTTTCAATATCACCTTATGTGCACTTGTGTTCCCTTTTTTCCTCTACAACACCATCTTAGCACCTCGATCTGGTTCCCAGGTCTTGTCTACCAAACATCCATTATAATAATCACCATTATCATTATTCCTAATTCTGCTGCCAGTTTCTTTGGTGTGGGAAATGCCTAAGCTCCTTGCTCCCCTGCCTGAGTCTTAACTTTTGATTTGTCCTAAGAGTGCCATGATCACCTCAGATGCCTCTGCTAACCAACACAGCAGGACATTTGAACTGTGTCCTCCATCTCTGTGTTGCATAGTTTGATCACAGAAGAAACTTGTGAGAGCAGATTATATGGGGTAATTCAACTTTTATCTACACAGAACATGAGGTACATGCATCAGCTTCTTAATACAGCATAACAGAAAGTCTGAAGCACCTTCTACCAGAGAGAAAGTGAAACCAAAAGTACAACAAGTGTACGCATTACATTCAACTAAGCATATAAAAGTAACAACATCACCATCTCATGTCAGAAATGTATAAACTCCTCCTGCACACACATAAGTCTGTATCTGTTATATATCTGCCAACACCCTTTCTCAACAGTAAGGACTTATTCAGATAAGCCTAATTTCTTCAACAGTCTCTGATGTCTTTCAGCATTCAAAGACATTGTGAAAATATCTGCTGTCATATCTTCAGTTGGGCAGTACTCTAAATTCATGATTCCTTGTTCCTGGTGATCTCTCAAGAAATGAAACTTCACATCAATGTGTTTAGTTCTTGGATTAATTCTTTCCATCTGAGCAAGAACTAGACATCCTTGATTGTCCTCATACATCTTTGTTGGTCCCAATTGTTGTTGTCCTAAGTCTGTTAGCAATTGTCTTAACTATAGAACTTCTTGACTGGCATGTGCTGCGGTGACATATTCTGCTTCTGTCGACAGTGTTACTATAGATTGTTTCTTACTAGTCCAACTAATTGGTTCGCCTGAGAGCAAGAAAAGATAGCCACTGATAGATTTCCTGTCAATTGGATCTCCAGCCCAGTCTGCATCAACGTATCTGGTTAAAATGCATTTCTCACTTGCACGTAGTTTCAGTTTAACGCTGCTAGTCCCTTTCAAATAACGGATTACCTTCTTCACTGCATTCCAATCCATTTTGTGTGGCTTTGACACCTTCCTGCTCAAAATTCCCACTGCTGCTGCAATGTCTGGCCTTGTAACAGTCACAAGATATAATAATTTTTCCATTGCCTTTCTGTATTGTTCATTTTCAGTAACAGATTCTGTTCACTATTTCCTTCAGATAGTTCGTTTCCATTGGAGACTTTACTGGTTTTGCATCTTTCAATCCAAATGTTTTGATTATGTCTTGAATCATGTGATTTTGATTAAGAAGGAAACTCCCGTCTTCTTCTCTTTCTATCTGTAATCCTAGGTACTGTTTCACATTTCCCAGATCTTTGATCTCGAAGTGTTGATCCAAAGTTTTCACTATCTCCGCTTCATCCCTTTCTTTTTCAAAACAAACTAAAATATCGTCCACATATATCAACACATAGATCCATCTGTCTGTCAGTCTCTTTGTATATAGACAAGGATCCGCTTTGCTTCTTTGAAAATGTTCATTTATGAGTACTTCTGTGATTTTATCATTCCATGCTTTATCGGCTTGTTTTAAACCATATATACTTTTACATAGATTCCAAACCATGTTTGGTTTCCTTTTATCCTTGAATCCTGGGGGTTGTTCCATGTAAATGTCTTCTGTTAACTCTCCATTCAGAAATGCTGCCTATATATCGAGATGTTTCAACAGCATTTGTTTCGTTGCTGCAACTGCAAACGTGTATTCAATCTCCACTCCTAGAGCCTGAACTACAGCTGCAGCTTATACCGAGCAATGTGAGTTTACACCAGCAGGCACACTGAAGAGCTATCAATCAGGCTAAGCAGGTGGAGACTCGGCAGGGAGGAGGGATACCGAGAGCTTTCAATCAGGATTGGATTTCAACTTCCAAAAAGCATTATACAGCCATTAAACTTTGGATTTTCAAAAGTAAGACTGTCTCATCACATATCTGCAGTCATTGCCGAAAGTGTTGGCACCCTTGACATTTTTCCAGAATATGATTTCTCTCAGAAAATTATTGTAATTACAAATATTTTGATATACATATTGTGGAGACATGGGGGTCAGTGGGTGCTCTCGTCCGCTGGCCCGGCTGTCTTAGCGAGACTGCATGACCAGGGCTCATGCCATTGAACGCCCGCTCTCTCGCCCCGTGGGCAGAACACTACTCACACAGCAGAGGGTGAGGGTAAAACAGTGTGGCAATACTTTATTGAACCACAACACACAATAGCATACAGAACAGTCCCAGCAAATACCCAAGAAGGTGCAAATTACAGACTCGCCCTTCCGCTGACTCACCTGGAATAGAGCTGCTACCAGTGTCGCATGCCTGTTAACACCACGCCGAAGTCCTGCTCTGACAGGCATGGTTTCCAGCGTGTCTCTTCACTCACCCATGCTGCGGTCACTTCTTCTCTTCCCCATGCTCTGCATGCTTCCAGCCGGTCCTCTAGCCATGTCCTTAGGGCACACACGCATGCACCCCTACCCTCTTAAAGGGTTGGCGCGTGCACTTGCCATTTCCTCCCCAGCAAATAGCTGTGGGACATTATGTATTTATTGCTTCCTCCCCACTAGGGAGGTGCCTGAGCAACCTTCCTGTTTTGCAGTCTAAGTTGTGTAAGGTTGCATACCTGTCCCTGCTGCACTCCGGTGCAAATCCTGCCTGCTGCACTCTGGTGCAAATCCTGCCTGCTGCACTCTGGTGCAAATCCTGCCTGCAGCAGTCTGGTGCAAATCCTGCCTGCTGTACTCTGATGCAGATCCTGCCTGTTGCACTCTGATGAAAACACTGCCTGCTGCACTCTGGTGCAAACACTGCCTGCTGCACTCTGATCCAGCTCCTGCCTGCTGCACTCTGATACAAACACTGCCTGCTGCACTCTGGTGCAAACTCTGTCTGCTGCTCTGTGGTGTGAACTCTGTCTGCTGCACTCTGAGGCGAACTCTGCCAGCTGCTCCCTCCGGTCTGTCCTCTGGGTCCAGCTGCTGCGTATCCATTGGCCTGTCCTGGAGTGGCACCTGGCATTCATCGAGAGCCAAGTCTAACCTCACCATCAGAGGCTTTAGTGAACAGTCAGGTGTTCGCTTAGTCACGCCCCTCCAGCCTCTCCACAGTTCCTGGCACAGTGGTTCCACAAACCACGTCCATGACAATACCCCACCAGTGGCTGCCCACCTTTGGCAGTCCCCCACAGTGAGGAGGTAATGACAAGCTTAAGATGCTAACCAAGAGCAGTGAGGTATGTGGCCAGGTGAACCGATTGTCCCAACCTGGATTCTTTAAGAGGAGGAACAAATGGAAACCATGAAAAGGACAAGAAGGAAGAGGTGATGGACGCACGCCAGTTAGGAGATGAACAGGATAACGATTCCCTATCTGTTATACATGGTTGCCACAAGGGGATGGACAAAAAAGTTTGATTGTTATCCCGCCACCAATACACTGTGGAGTTGGACCTCACGAAAGACACCGACCCATGTGCAACTTCTTGTACCACTATCTGCAACATGATTGTTACCCGCATAGTTATGCTTTAAAATAGTACTGACTTCTGGGTGCCAATGTGTTCTATCCATGACACAAAAGTACACTTTGACAGTTGCCTCCCACACCTGAAAAAGGGATGTGCACATTCTGCAGTATCAAAATATGTTTGAAGAGAATCTTGACAGTGGATTTCCCCAAGACAGCAGTGACGCACCCAGTTTGCATCATAGTGATAGGCTTGCAACCACAGAAACGCTGATTCATCAATGTAAAAACATTAGCAGCCTTGCAGTGCTGGAGTCCTGTGTTCCAACTCCACCAAGGACAGCATCTGCAAAGAGAGTTTGTATGTTCTAACCATGTATGCAAGGGTTTCCTACCAGTACTTATTTTTTAACCACACTAAAAAGACATACAGATATTAAATTGTGATTGTGAGTTCCAATGGTGACAGTTGCAGTAATGCTTGTGAATGTCTGATTGATGGTCAGCCACACTCAGGTGGCACAAATATCAGTTTAGTTGATTACTATTGTCAGAAAAATGAAAGAATAGTAACATGGGTGGTTGACTCAATGAGAGTGAAGGACTGCCGGTCTCGATTGGCTACTGCTACAGGCAGCACACATGAAGGAGACTCAATCAGGAGTCTACGCATTTCCAAAAATGTATTGGCAGACACCAACAAAGTGTCATCAATTTCACCACAGTATAAATGTTATAATAGGGACCTACAGGTCTTCCACTACACCAAACTCAGCAGATGGACAGTTGGACACCCAACCAGGACTGCTCACATTTCAAACAATTATTGGCAGCCACTACCAAAGTGACATCAATTTCACAAGAATAAAAATAGTATAATGGGGAGCAACATCTCTTCATCTACAGCCAACCCAGCAGATGTACACCCAACCATGAGTGCACACATTTCCAAAAATGAGTTGGTGTCAATGTAAGGGGGAGAAACTAACCAGGTTTGCCTCATCTGTAACGGGTCCAGCACCGTCGGGTCTGTCACCTAGGATACAGGGGGAGAGCATGGGGTGTCAGAGTGTTCCCTGTGCTCGAGAGAAGGGGGCGTGGCTAAGCAGACAATTAATGCATATGCAGAAATGCATACAGTTCAACCGGGAATGGCGCGCGTGGGAGTCATGTCAGAAAAGATCAACTGTGAGGCGAAGCTGACTGGAGCCAGGGACGAGAGGACGCTCTGACAGGAGCCGACAGACGGGGTCCCACTGACACACCGAAGATACCGCTGTCCACACTAATGTAACACCCCAGGTAACCGGTTGTTACAGTGGCATTGCTTTCCTCACTGGGAAATGAGATGCCATGCTTGGAAGCAAGGAAGGATCACTTTAACAGGTAACCAGCACATACAACACTGTTCTGATGCCAGGCCAGAAGGGGGAGCTCTGAATCTGGTTTCAGGGGAGGTTCCCTAGATATAGATATATTCTGGTCTGGAGGAGGAGTTAGTCAGTCTGACAGAGACAGGGAAGGAGTGCGATCAGACAGAGAGAGTCTGAGAGAGGAAAGCTGGGGCCGTGCAGCCATGTGAGGTGCTGCAGCTCCTGGAAGGAATGAGAACAGAGCAGTCTGTAGGAGACTGAGAGGGGAAGAGAAGCGCAGGAGAGTAAAGAGCTGGAGGGAAGCTGCGACTGAGCTTCCTTCATGCTGAAGCGCAGAATTCCGGTAGCCGGAGACTGAGGTTGTGGGGGTAACTCTATACCCCATGACAGAAACAAGCGGACAAGAGATTGCAGGTCGCCTGTCCACCATTAACACCCAAAGGCACAGTAACAGATAGAGCCTGGGGATACCTGCCATGCGGGTAGTGTCCTACCAACAAGGGGGACAGAGAGAACGTGAGGACCTTGTGTGAGGCCTAAGGCAGCAAGGGACTACAACACAGCGCAGAATTGAAGGCTTCCAACATCACCTGGTTAGGGGATTCCATATTCGCTTCCAAGTTGGCTGGACTATGCCAGTACCTGATATCCGATACCCTGGACTGTGGCTGTCTGAATTCTACAGTAAAAAGGTAAAGAAACTACAACCTTGTGTCCTCTGTTTCTTACTACACCATCTTTATTTAGTATATCGGAGCCCTGGGGACCCAGCTTCACCTGTGGGAAGCTATACCATCCCAGCTGCCATAACATCACCCCAGTGGACCCCTTTAAACAGCGTTGGTCATCCCTAACCGAATACCACAGGTGGCGTCACGAACATTCTTATTCCTAAAAACCCCTTTAAAGACCTTTTCTTTTACTTGGACGCTCAGGACCTCGGACCGGGTCGCTGCCACTGTGACCACCCCTTTATCGATGACCGGACTTGGTACCAAGTACCCTCAGGGCCCTGGCGGGCGCTCCACTAACACTGGTGTCCCCGCTTACATCACAGACATTTACGAGACTGTTGATGCATCCTCCTAAGTTAACAAATCCGTCCGGGCAGGTGACATTGAGAGGCAAGGTCTGTGTACAGGATACAGGCACTGAACAACACAGGGCAGCGGACCGGGCTGGCCATTATGAGAGAAGAGATTATTCCCTTTCCTTCCTTCATCCGTTTAGGCCAGTGCCCGTGCTGGAGCCACAGACTATCGCCGCCATCGACAGGATTGGGGGGGGAACGCCACCATCGCCAGGACCACAACAAGACAATGCCATCGTCAGGACCACCAGAGAGCACCCGTCGCATGCGGCGCATGACACTGACATGATACCCTGGTGATGACGGGTGCACACTCTTCAGTATTGATCGAGATGTGCACCCCAGCGGTTCAGGTAATGAACGCTGGGTGCGTGCGCCCCTGTACATACGCTGCCTGCACTTTTAAAGGGCCCATACCCCTAAAAAACGCAGACCAAGGGCCCACCGGGGAAATCCCCGCCACCCCGCCAGGCCAGTCTGACCCTGGAAGCAGTGCACAACACACTTGTAGGACATGTGCCCTGCAGAATTTGTCTGAGAACCTCAGTATTGCCACAAAAAGAAAAAATTCCAGAAGGTAAATTTTACAGCCACACTGGACACTATCTAGCTACACTATCTGACTGATATACAACTTCCTAACTAAATAGCTGAAATCTTGCTAGTGGCAGCCTCAGGAGCAGCCTCTCTGCGCTGTTAATGTCAAAGGGGCGCTAAAACAAGATGTCCGCTCTTTATATGGAGAGGGACATGTGATTTCAGCAGCCAATGACACAAGCTGTGGTGTCAGGACATTGAGGATGTTTCCTGCTCCCTGATTGGCTAACCACAATGTGCACATATAAAGTTAGGAAAAAAAAAAAGAATGCTGTGCTGTGCTTCCAAGAACGCCGTGCCTCTCAGCTCTGCAACACCCCTCCCCTCATCATCCACATGTCAAACGCTCATGATACACCATCATTATCGTTGCTAAAGTGCTGAAAATATTTTTGTGGCAACGCAAATATTTTCCCGCACATTTACCGAATGTTATAGATATTTATTGATTTTATAAAATTTTGCCCAGGTTTAAGACCACGAATCCAAATGTGTCATATTCGTGCCGAATTTATGTTTGGTGATCATTTTCCAAACAAATTCGCTCATCTGTATTCTGAATCATCTTCTGAGCGGATTTATGACAACTTAATAGTTGAACTTTAAGTTATTTACAAATATAAACAAATATATATGCATTTTTAATTATGAAAATTGCCCCTGTAAGTTTCCATTGCCTTTACACCCAAATGTGGTTTTACAGAAAAAAAAATCTTTACAGAAAAATCACAACTCACATCAAGACATATCATACGGTAAATCCTGCTGATTAAAGGGTTTTTCCCAAATGGACTGGCCTCTTGAACTCCAACGATCGTGAGAAAAGGACAGACAGAATAGAGCCGTGCATCATTGTTCATATCATTGTCTATTGGCAGAGATAGCGGAGTGCAGTGTTTGGCCATCTTTGCTAGATAGATGATGACTAGAGCAGCCACATACCCAAGCGCCACTCCATTCTAATGGGATGGCCCATCTGAAAAAGCGCTAAAAAAAGGTCAAATGGAATGAACATATGCCCAAATTTCTGCACATATTTTCAGTCGTTTGAGCCTCGCTTAACCACTTCAGGCTTCCAAAGCAGCAAACAGTTAAAATAAGTGACCTGACCATTTTTTTGTTGGATTCTGCTTGGAAGCCACTCAATTTCAATATTTGCAGATGACACTAAACTCTGCAGGGTAATCAATACAGGGGAGGACAATGTTATATTACAGGATGATTTATGTAAACTAGAAGCTTGGGCTGATAAATGGCAAATGAGCTTTAATGGGGATAAATGTAAGGTCATGCACTTGGGTAAAAGTAATAAGATGTATAACTATGTGCTTAATTCTAAAACTCTGGGCAAAACCGTCAATGAAAAAGACCTGGGTGTATGGGTGGATGACAAACTCATAATCAGTGGCCAGTGCCAGGCAGCTGCTACAAAGGCAAATAAAATAATGGGATGCATTAAAAGAGGCATAGATGCTCATGAGGAGAACATAATTTTACCTCTATACAAGTCACTAGTTCGACCACACTTAGAATACTGTGCACAGTTCTGGTCTCCGGTGTATAAGAAAGACATAGCTGAACTGGAGCGGGTGCAGAGAAGAGCGACCAAGGTTATTAGAGGACTGGGGGGTCTGCAATACCAAGATAGGTTATTACACTTGGGGCTATTTAGTTTGGAAAACGAAGACTAAGGGGTGATCTTATGTTAATGTATAAATATATGAGGGGACAGTACAAAGACCTTTCTGATGATCTTTTTAATCGTAGACCTGAGACAGGGACAAGGGGGCATCCTCTACGTCTGGAGAAAAGAAGGTTTAAGCATAATAACAGACGCGGATTCTTTACTGTAAGAGCAGTGAGACTATGGAACTCTCTGCCGTATGATGTTGTAATGAGTGATTCATTACTTAAATTTAAGAGGGGACTGGATACCTTTCTGGAAAAGTATAATGTTACAGGGTATATACACTAGATTCCTTGATAGGGCGTTGATCCAGGGAACTAGTCTGATTGCCGTGTATGGAGTCGGGAAGGAATTTTTTTTTCCCAATGTGGAGCTTACTCTTTGCCACATGGTTTTTTTTTGCCTTCCTCTGGATCAACATGTTAGGGCATGTTAGGTTAGGCTATGGGTTGAACTAGATGGACTTAAAGTCTTCCTTCAACCTTAATAACTATGTAACTATGTAACTATTCATTAATTAGACTTAAAAAAAAAACATTGGTGGCAAAGCCACCATAAAATGCGTCAAGTAAGATGTAAAAAAACACGCTTCAGGAAAGACACCTCTGGCATAAAAACTCAACAGGTACATCGGTGTCTAAAAGACGCCGAGTCCAAATACCCAGGGACACTTCAAAGACAATATCTCAGGATTGGTAAGGCTTTCCACTGGATGGTCCTGTGGATAGGTGATAGGGAATAGCATTTAAATAGTACAAGTTATTTGTATTTTTCTGTATCTCTTCATATACTTACATTTTGGTCTTGAGAAACTTAATTCATGTTGCCTGCTCTCACCCCTCCTCCTGCCTCATATTCTGTGAGGCTGAGCTTGCCCTGAGCTACCTCAGAGACCTTTAGAGCATCCACAGGTCTCTTTGGCAACCGAGAGCTTAACGACTCCCTAGCTTTTTCTTGCTCTAATTCAGATGGAGTATTGTAGCCCCCCACCCTCCCGTTTCATCTCTGTCGTTCATTACCCAGATACATAATGATCGCATTTTTACATGCATGGTGCTCCTGGAAAATTGGCTTAACTATAAGGCCTCATTTGGTTGTTCATTTTTTTTCTTGTATGTGAAAAAATATGGAACAATATTCATCAGCATGCTGGGTCTAATTTTGTAAGTCAGTTATTACCATCAATGTGGGATCCATTTTTCTCGTAAGAAAAAAATAATTCAAAGCTTCATCTACCCAATAAGCAGTAAAAACCAGACAGCACATAGATGGTGTCCATATGTGTGTTTTTTTTAATGGACCCCTTAACTTGCATTGGTATTTCATCCGTGATCAAAACCTAACACTTCTCAGTTTGTCTTTTTATGTGCACACTTGGAGCCCGATTCATTAAAATGTCAAGGCTTTTCTTACCCAAGGTTTAATAATGGGCGCGCAGAAGTAAAATCCACCGAATTCATTAAGATATGCAAATTGTCTCTTCAGAGAGGAAGAGGACTTGAAATCTAGTGTCACCTATTTTAAGTAGAAATCCTAAAAGTTTATATCGACCCTTTAACAAGCCTTGCCATACGACTTAGGATAAAAGCCAAACCACAATCTCAATTTTCAGACACGTTTTTCGGAGTTTTGCCCCTCCTCAAAGCAATGCATGAAATCTGATTTGACTAGGTGAGAGGCCTCTGACTGTGGTCTAAGTGGTAATATTTCTCCATGCCACTTAATGAATTAGGTGCATCTTATCACTGGCGTGTGTCTTGGCAGAACTGTTACTCCAGTTCAGGACTAGAGTAATACACCACAACTTTTGATGAATTTTTCAAGTGGCTTTGTCATGCCACTTCCCAGTTCTGCAAACTTTGGCAGAGCTAGCAGAAACTGTAACGAAAATGCCAAAAGTTTAACATTTTTTCTTTCAATGGTTTTTCTGTTAAGGGATTTTTAACAATAACTGGGAAGGGGGGTTGGGGGGATGGGAACATACAAAAATAAACAAGCAAGAGTAATATTTTCTCTTTTAAGAATCTAAAAATAACAATTCACATCTTTCCAACTACCTAAAAAAATAAAGGAAAGATATTGAAAGACAGTGTTGAAAGATAAGGAAAGAAAGGGGGATATGGAGAGGAAGAAAAGGGGGAAAAAGGAGGAAGTTAATAGGGCCCTTAGTTCGCAAAGTTTACCAACATGTGAACAGCCTAAGTGCGCTTTTAGTGATTCCGGTACTTGTCGTGACAGTTTTCACACATACTGGAGACACACACATATACCCAATCAAGTGAATGGATCTGTGCACATGTCACATTGCCCACTGGGAATTACACGGACTGTAATTCCGTGGGCAAAAGATGCTGACATGTCCATTTTTTAACAGCAGTACGGGTCACAAAACGTCCCTCACACGTGATCTACGGTGAACTTACTGAGCTGAACTGTGGTTACCTCACTGACTTTTTCTTATGGAGCTGAGGTCACCACAGTTCAGCCCGGCTGGGAACACAGCATCAGTGACCCGCTGTAACCTCAATGACGTCACCTAAGAATACAAGCCCTCGCTGTCTGCTTTAGCTTGGCTGGTTGTAAAAAATTGGGGGACACCCATCACCTTTTTTAATTATTTATTTAAATAATTAAAACTAAGTTGTGGGGACCACTATATTCGTGATATCTAGCCTTGCTAAAGCTCACAGCTGAGGGTTGCAAGCTGTCAGCTTTGCCTGGCTGGTTATCAAAAATTAAGGGGAATCCCACATTATTTTTTTTCAATGTTTTTATTTAAAGAATAGGCTGTGGCTGATGAATGCTCTCATCAGCCACCACATGCTTTCGCTGTTATCAGCTGAGTACAACTCTAAACATTGTCCCCTGCTAGCATTGATCGCAGCATGAGCAGGGGAGAATGATGAGAGCTGTCTTCAGCTCCCGGCGCCGGGAAATAACACTAACAGCACCGCTGCTTCCCAGGTGCCGGTATGTGTGATACTGATGTGGCACATGGGTGGCACACAGTTGCCACACGTATGCCACAAATACTACACATACGGCTGACACATGTATGTCACAAGCATTACACACACTTACATGCGGAAACTGGTATCTCCGGTACTGATTTTTCTAGCACCAGAAAAATCAGGACGCGTGAAAGAGCCCTTCTGCTCTGTAATGGTTACAAAACAAAGAAAGAGCACGTACATGAAAAATGGACGTCTGAATGACCCTCAAAACTATGGGTGCTTCCATTTTTTTCCTTTTCTTTTTTGTTTGTTTGTTCATATATTTGTGTTTCTTCAGAAACTTTGTTATGCCATGCCTGAGGAAGGGACCTAAAAAGTCTCAATAGATTGCTTTGTAGCATCATTTATTTTATCTTTGTTATCCACTAAAAGGTATCATAACTACAAGAATATCCTTTTTTTCCCACTGAAAGAATTCTTATCCCTTGGTAAATTTAAGTGTAACAAAAGTACCTGTTTGATACAGAACTTTCCTTTATTCAATCGCTCACTCGCTTATGTTACTTGCATTTTAATATCTCCAGAATACGACCTTTTCTCAACTTTGAAAGTAAAAACTCTTATTGTAGCTTTTATTCCTTCTTGACTGGACTACTGCAACTCTCTACTGATCGATTTCCCTCTAACCATACTTTTTCCTCTCCAATTAGTCCTCCGTAATGCAGCATCCAGGGTCGTATTTCAGTCCAGCCAATACAACGGTGCCTCTACCTTGTGCAAGTCATTGCACTAGTTGCCCATTCGCAACAGAATACAAAACAAACTCATCTCTCTCACCCACAATGTTCTAGGTAGTTCTCTCCTTTCTGTAACTGATATAACACATAACACTCCATAATCCCAACCTCGCACCTCCATCTCCAAGATTTCTCTTGTGCTGCGTGCTGCATTAGTTTTCTGAAATTCACTACCCCAGACGATCCGACTAATTCCTAGCCCCACATTTTTAATTGAGCTTTAAAAACACATCTCTTTAGACAATACTTTTACCTCACTTCACTAATCTGACTTTTTGCTGTTCCCTCTTTTTAACTTTTTCCTCAGAATCTGTTCACATCTTCTCATCTGTCTCCACATCCTCCATGCACACAATAGCATTTGGGCACTGTACTTAGATGTAGTCAGATGTCCTGATCATACAGCATTTTAGCATAACCCCTATTTATTATAATGATGGCAAGACCTTGTATGACTAGCATTTTTTACTTATTGTGTCCCCCCTTTTTTTTTTATAAATTGTAAACTTGTGAGCAAGGTCCTCACTCTTCCTGTAACTGGTGAACTATGTGTCACTTTGTATTGTCTTTATTGTCTGTTAAAATGTATATAGTAATTACTCTGCACAGGAATAATGCTTATAGTGATATCACAGAACCTAGTTAATGCACACTATGATATTTCACAACAGGGATACTTAAAACAGTGATGTCACAGTATAGCTATTATACATGCAGTAATTCCAAAGTACAGAGATAAACGCACAGATCATAATACATTGGTAATAAACAGTGATATCACATCAAAGGACCAGGATTGGCGTTAAGGGCAGGAAAAGTAGGCATTTTCCTTGGGCACCCAATCTCCCAGGGGCCCCCAGCCAGTGGCATACCACTAATAATGGCACACCATGCAGCCGCTATGGGGTCTGTGAGTCGGGGGGCACTCCCAGCATCGCGCATTCAACTACCAATATAGTTGAAATGAATCATGGAGGAGAGAGCTTCAGCTGACTCTCCCTCTACCTTCATTCCTCTTCTGAGTCTGATGTGCCACGCTGCTGAGCAGACGCGATGCAGATGGAGCGGCCCCCAGACGCAGGGCAGCAGGGTACTCGGTACCGGGTCTCTCGGTTCTGGGAATGTCACGGTGGCCCTACCCGGTCCGTGGCCCTGCTAAGGGGCGCCCAATAAAAGGTGTAGGTGATGGTGTTTGTTGCAGTAAATGACGAGGACACAGGGTTGCAGTCTCTTTACCTCTTTACTGAAGGCTTCGGCATCCACAATCCAGAGCACTGCTAACAGGGCTAGCTGAGACCGGCCGGTCCGAAGGCACATCCAGAGTTCCCTTTGCAGGTGGAAATCAGTAGCCTACCTACTAGCGCCTGGGTGTTGTAGTACTTCCCTGCTGAGCACCACGGGATAGTCCTCACAAGTGTCGTGTATGTTTCTGTTCTTTCTCTCTCCGTCCCCCAGATGATATGGATAGGATGCACCCGTATGACGGGGTAGGCCTGGAGTTATTTTATAGGGACCCTAGAGATGCCCCTCTCCCACAATTGCCTCCGTTGTCTTCATTAGGTGAAAAAGGTGAGACAGCCAACCTAAAGTTAACTGTCCTGCCGTTGGTTCAAAGTAATGTGTAGAGTCTGTTACTTTCTACGCGTTCCGGCCACCGGCTACGCGCCTCAGTAGGATGTTGCCGATCTCGGGGCACGACTCCTACTGGTTCTATCGCCTTTGTGCTGTGATCTCGTTTCTCACTTCTCCACAATATCCTTCGCTTCATGTCCTTTCTTAAGATGCCGCCGCAATGAGGTGCAGGCACGGCTCCGTAACAATCTGTCCTTTCGCTAGGCCTCTGTCAGGATCCCACCCCTGACAGGGACCCCCCTGAATCTTCCCAAGTAACGCTCTCCTCTCACTAGATGTTACCTCGGCAAAACCCAGTCAGCTTCTCCCTAACTTCCTATCCAACCCCCAGTTTTACCAGAGTGTGAGGAGTGGCCTAATACACAGAACCCTTTGCTCCCCCTGGTGGCCGGAGTGTGAAGTGTAATGTGTGACTGTGATACCTGGTCAGGTGAACTCCTTTAGTGCAATCAGACGTAACATCGCTCCCCTTAGTGGCAGAGCGACATTACTGCAATGACCAGGACTCTGGGGCGCTGCACAGGCACCGGAGAAGCAGGGGAATGGGGAGAGGTGAGCATTGTATTTATTTTAAATCAGTAATTACATTGTGGTGGCCATAATACTGGAGGTATATGGGGCTACATTGTACTATATAGGGATGTATTATACTACATGGGGGCTGCATTATACTCTATGGGGCTGTATTATATTTTATGGGGCTACAGTATATATATATTGATATACTGTAAGGGGCGCTGCATTATAATATATGAGGCTGCATTATACTATTTTGGGGGCTACATGATACTATGTCAGGCTGCATTAAACTATATGGGGCTGCATTTTACTATATGAAGCTGCATTACACTATATGTACTATATGGAGGCTGCATTATACAGGATGGGCCATGTATATGGATACACCTAAATAAAATGGAAATGGTTGGTGATATCAACTTCCTGTTTGTGGCATATTAGTATATGGGAGGGGGAAAACTTTTCAAGATGGGTGGTGACCATGGCGGCCATTTTGAAGTCGGCCATTTTGGATCCAACTTTATTTTTTCCAATGGGAAGAGGGTTATGTGACACATCAAACTTACTGAGAATTTCACAAGAAAAACAATGGTGTGCTTGGTTTTCACGTAACTTTATTCTTTCATGAGTTATTTACAAGTTTCTCTTTGTTTACAGCCATTGACATGTCGCAGAGGTTAACACGTGAGGAGCAGATAGAAATTGTGTTGATGTCTGGTGAACGCAGTACCCGGGTCAATGCAGCAGATTTCAATGCAAGACACCCTACGCAAGAAAACTGTCATCATTCACATTTTATTTAGGTGTATCCATATAAATGGCCCACCCAAAAAAGTTTGCCTCATCACTAAACATAATGTTCTGTGTAAACTGAAGGTCCTGTTCCAATTTTTGTTTTGCCGAGGGTCATCCTCGTTGAGATGTTGCAGCAGCTGTTTTTTGTAAGGCTGTATTTCTACGGTCAGTAAACTCTGCGGGTTTGACGCTGCATACAACCGCAGAATCATACCCACAACGTCCAGATGTTACAGCATAGTGGAGGGGATTTCATGATATCCCATCTCCGCTATGCGTTCAGAGACACAGGTGGCAGACCTGCATATCCGGAAATGCGGCGGGTCTTTATAGACCACAGCATGTCTATTTACCATGCGGAGACGCTCCATACCCGCAGCGTAAATATTCCATAGACTATCATTAGATGCAGTAAAACCACATCTAATGATTAGTCACATTCGTAATAACTGCAAAAACGCAGCTTACTATGCATGTCTACTGATTTAAATAAGGTCTTACCTGTCACACCGCTGGAAGTCCTCGTCCACTGCAGTTCTCGCGATAACTTAGCTTACCGCGAGAACTGCTATGCACGTGAACGGGGATTATCTCAGGTCACCCTAGGATAGTTCTCAGGGTCAGCTGACTGCGAGAACTAGAGTGTAGGTGATCGTCGGAGATCTCCGGTGGTCATCTACAAGCTCTGCTATGTCTGGATGTCCGGAATCCAGATGTAGCAGAGCTGGACTCTTCATGGGACACTCGTTATTAAGGACTATGTCAGAACAGGAAGTATTTGTGTTGGTTTATTATTTTTCTTTATTTTCAGGAGATCGAGGGCATCACAAGGTTTACCAGTGTAATAAATATGGGGAAAATGTGTAGTGTTTTATTTCATTAAAATACTTTATTCTGCATGTGTGTGTGTTTATTTAACCCTTTGCAAATATTAGGATTAGTAATGGATCGGTATCTTATTGACACCTCTCCATTACTAAGCCGGCTTAATGTCACCTTACAAAGGTGACATTAAACCCTTATTACCCCATATGCAACCACTACAGGGCAGTGGGGAGAGAGGCTAAGCGCCGGAATTGGCGCATCTTACAGATGCGCCACTTCTAGGACGGCTGAGTGCTGGCCCCTTCCTATTCTATGAATATCAGCCCGCAGCTGTCTGCATAGCCTTTTCTGGCTAATAATTATAGGGGGACCCCATGTCATTTTTTTTTTTTTGGGGGGGGCCTATTTTAATAGCCAGTAAAGGCTAAGTATACAGCTGCGGGCTGATATTCATAGCCTGGGAGCATCCGTGGGTATTACTCGCTTCCCAGGCTATAAACAACGGCCCCCAGTCACTGGCTTTCCCTGTCTGGTGCAAAAAATTGCGCAGGAGCCCACGCCATTTAAAAAAAAAAAAATTTAACAGATATATTGCATTTAAGGCCGGAATCACAGTTGCAAGAAACTCGCACAAGTCTTGCACCTCAATACCCGGCACTGCCGACCAAAACTCGTACTCGTAAAGATATATATATAAAAAAAGAATTGTGATATAATTTCTTGTCCAACCTCTTCTTTCACATACTCTATTGAAGAATAATGTTTACACACACAGATAGATAGATAGATAGATAGATATAGATAGATAGATAGATAGATTGATAGATCTATCTATCTATCTATCTATCTGTCTGTCTGTCGGTCTGTCTCTGTCTGTCTGTCTATCTATCTATCAATCTATCGCTATATCTATCTATCTATAGCTATATCTATCTATCTATAGATATATCTATCATCTATCAATCTATAGATATATAGCTATCTATCTATCGATATATCTATCTATACCTGCGTCAAATCCTTAGCAAACACTGAGTCATTCCTGACCGTGGAAACATACCCTAAGGGTGATACTTGTGAGTAGCTAATATCCGCCGAAGGGATGTTCGACTGATGCCATATCGGCACGCTGAATTTGCAGAATGGGCAGATTTTTTAACTTTTTTAACACGGAATTGGCTGGAATCAAGATCGGACGCCATGTCGCGTTTGGAGAGCCCCTGATGTGCCTAAACAGTGGAAAGCCCCCAATAGGGTCTATCACAGTGATCAAAATGAACCAATAGGAAAAATCTCCTATTGTTGCCGGGTGCCGGCAGATCTTGGCGGGCACACTGCGCATGCGCCTGCCATTTTATTACCAGAGGAAGACACTGGTGGCCCAGGGGGGAACCAGGAGGACCCAGGGACACTGGGATTGGGGACCCTATTTCTCTCTCCTCTGATGTGCGATCACATCAGAGGAGAGAGAAATGAAATGACAAGTTGGACTTTTGTTTAAATTGCGGTCTCCGTTATACAGTTAATAACGGCGATCGCAACACCAGGGTCGGTAAAAACCGACCCAAATCATGTTCTCTGGGGTCTAGACTAACGACTCTGGGGGGCGCTATACACTTTTTCCACTTTTTAACGGCGCTGTGGTTTAAGTACCCTTAACTACTGCCGTTAAAAGGTGTATCGGCGTTTGTTAAGGGGTTAAATCTTTCCTCCAAATGTAGAGGATGCCCTCTTGTCCTCATCTCAGGTCTACGAGTAAAAAGATCATTAGAAAAGTCTTTGTACTGTCCCCTCGTGTATTTATACATTGTAATAAGATCACCCTTTAGCCTTCGTTTTTGCAAACTAAATAGCCCCAAGTGTGATAATCTATCTTGGTATTGCAGACCCCCCAGTCCTCTAATAACCTTGGTCGCTCTTCTCTGCACCTGCTCTAGTTCAGCTATGTCTTTCTTACACACCGGAGACCAGAACTGTGCACAATATTCTAAGTGTGGTTACACTAGTGACTTGTATAGAGGTAAAATGATGTTCTCCTCATGAGCATCTATGCCTCTTTTAATGCATCCCATTATTTTATTTGCCTTTGCAGCAGCTGCCTGAGACTGGCCACTAAATGTGAGATTGTCATCCACCCATACACCCAGGTCTTTTTCAGTGAGTTTTGCTCAGTGTTTTACAATTAAGCACATTTATATATTTTATTTCTTCCGCCCAAGTGCATGACCTTACATTTATCCCCATTAAAGCTCATTTGCCATTTATCAGCCCAAGCTTCTAGTTTACATAAATCATCCTGTAATATAAAATTGTCCTCCTCTGTTTTGATTACCCTGCAGAGTTTAGTGTCATCTGCAAATATTGAAATTCTACTGAGGTGGTTCGTATTGTTCTCATCTCTCATATGATGCCTTCATGTAGCACTGCATTGCTTGTAATATGACACATGATAACTCTTCCTCTACTTATTTAAAAATTAGACGCACACCAGGGAACACTATGGGCCTAAGCAGTCTATGATGCCATAAATTAGATCTATAATACACACATACCTATAAAGGTGTTGTTGGAACAAGTTATAATCTATCCACAGAATAGGAGATAACTTTTATTTCCGTGGGGGTCTGATCGCTGGGATCACGAGAATGGGGCAGACCCCAATGCTTCATTTCAGCTTTATGATACCACATTAGAAAGCCAAGTGCAGCACATGGACAAAGCCAAAGAGAATAAATGGAGCAGTAGCTGAACGGGTTTAAAATTGCCTCGTTTTGGTTATTGATGGAGGTCAAAGCGGATGGATTCCCATCAATCTAGAAGTTATTCTTTGTACAGGTGATAACTTGTTACAATAGGACAACCCCTTTAAGGGAAAACCATAGGGTTTGTTCAGAGGTAGCAAATATGCAGAGTATTTTTGGTGCAAGGTGTCAATTTTCCCTCTCCCAGATTTTTCCTTTTGCAGTCCATAGTCTGAAATTCATAGCAAATCCACATGCACACGTGAATTTGGCTGCAGATTTTCCACAGATTCATTTCAGGTTTAGTTGCTGCAGATATGTGGCAAAATTTGAGATGGAAAAATTCCATTACATGTGAACATAACATTGTCATCCATTTTTAATTTAGAATCCAACTGAGTGTAAAAAACAATCCAGGAAATAAAAACATCAAAATGTCAACTGAATGAAGTTGTGCATTGTATGGTCGCTATGCAGTCCTTTTCCTTTTCGTATACGAGCACAATATGAACCAAAAATATGCTCATATGAACTTAGTCTTAGGCCACGATCACACTTTCAGCATTTGGTCAGTATTTTACCTCAGTATTTGTAAGCCAAAACTAGGAGTGGGTGAAAAATACAGACGTGATGACGTGTGTCTATTATAGTTTTACTTCGATTGTTCCACTCCTGGTTTTGGCTTATATACTACGTGGGCTATGCTATATACTACGTGACTGCTATATACTACGTGGGCTGTGCTATACTACGTCGCTGTGTTATATACTACGTGGCTGTGCTATATACTACGTGGCTGTGTTATATACTACGTGGCTGTGTTATATACTACGTGGCTGTGCTATATACTACGTGGGCTGTGCTATATACTACATGGGCAGATTGCTCTGCATGGGGACAGAATGCTGGACATGGGGGACAGAATGCTGGACACGGGGGACAGAATGCTGGACACGGGGGACAGAATGCTGGACACGGGGGACAGAATGCTGGACACGGGGGCAGAATGCTGGACACGGGGGCAGAATGCTGGACACGGGGGCAGAATGGAGATACGGGGCATGATTGGAGACACGGAGCAGGATGAAAGACATGGAGGCATGACTGGAGACACTGGAAGCATGACTGGAGACACTGGGGGCAGGATTGGGGACAAATTGGGCAGGAATGGAGACAGGAATGGAGGCAGGAATGGAGATACGGGCATGATTTGAGACATGGGGCAGGATGAAAGACATGGCATGATTGGAGACAGGGTTGGAGACAGGGTTGGAGACAGATCGTGCAGGATCATGGGGCAGGATGGATACGATTGAGACAGATGGGGCAGGATTGGGAGATCATATGGGGCAGAATGGATACTCATGAGGGCAGGATGGGAGAACATATGACTGAAGCCAGGAATGAGACACACGGGCACAAGGATGGGGAATATTATTACCATAGGGGCTAAGTAAGGGATATTAATACTGCAGTGATGTATTTATTTTATTTTTTGAGCATACTGTTTTAAATGGGGGGGGGCAGTCCTGTTACTGTGTAGAAGTACGCCTTTTTTTCTTCATGTGGTGTAATGTAGAAGTTGGGAAAAATTAAAGAATGTTTTCTGCCAGCGGAGCTCGAGATAGCTGTGTTATTTCCTGCAGAGATGAGCCCTGGCTGAAAGAAGTGATGGCGGTCTGTGCTGGATGAAAAACAAAGATGAAGGACTTCACCTAGAAACGTCACTGGTGAGTCAGTGTGTTACCTATACACTGGCACTATACACTGTATACTATATACAGAGGTCCTGTGTATAATGTCACCAGTGATCACTGTATTACCTATACATTATATATAGAGCTCCTGTGTATAATGTCACCAGTAATCACTGTATTACCTGTACACAGACACTGCATACTAAGTACAGACCTCCTGTGTATATTGGCACTTATGGTGATATTAGTATTATGGTTTTTTTTTACTACTGATCAGTATTGTAGTATTCAGTCACTATGTGGTGGTAATATGTGGTCTGGACATGGTGTTGCAGTATTTGTCCCTTGTATGTGCTATTTGGTCACTTTGTGGTGGTAATATGTGGTCTGGTCATGTTGTTGAGGTATTTGTCCTTTGTATGTGCTATTTGGTCACTTTGTGGTGGTAATATGTGGTCTGGTCATGGTGTTGTGGTATTTGTTCCTTGTATGTGATATTATTTGATCACTGTGGTGGCAGCAATTTTCAAATCAAATCTTTGGTTTGCCACCGAATTGCACTACTGTTTTTTTTTTTTTTCTTGTTTTTATAGCTCTTAAGCTGCATTTTTGCACATGTCACTAATTGGGGTCAGTCATCAGCATTACAAATCGACAGTGAATGCAAAACAATGGGACAACGAATACTGATGTGTTGCGATGCTGCAACCCAGTTTGCACTTTTACAAATGTTCTACGTTAATACTTTCTAATGTTTACTTTAAAAAGTGTTCCATTAAAAAAATTGTCGTATTCAATGTATGCAGTTTTTTCTTTGCAGCAAGTTCAGCTAACAATATAATGCCTACTGGTAACTGAGGAAGAGGGAGTAGGTCACAAAAATTGGCATATAAGGGGTTGACTTATATAAAGCCCCTCTGCTGTATGGTATTGTAGAATTTACAATAGCTATCACTCATGTAAGAAGTGAAATCTGGCATTGTACTATACCTATATTTCTCAGCTGTATCTGTGCATCATGAATCGTGGTATGTGTTAAAGGGGGGGCCACTGAGACTCTTTTTCCCGGGGCCCTCAAAAACCTGGAGCCGGCCCTGCATAGTTGTGTGTGCTAGTCTTGTGCCACTGTGTTGTTTTTTTTAATGCATCCAAAAGCCCCCAAAAATTAATACAGACTGTTATGTCAAGCTGAGTCCTGGTGTATCTGTTTTTGAAAAACAGTATTTCCACAGGCATACGTAGCATAGTTCTGTGTGCTAGTCTTGGTCAAATTTTTTTGGTTTACATTCACCAAAAAGCAAAAAAGCAAAAACCAAGTTTGGGCACTTTAGGCCATTTTGCCACTGTTTTTGCTGTCTGTTACTCTAATTATATACAGCACTATTTAGCATAAAAAAAAAAATAAAAAAGCCACATATTATGTGTTATTTCCGTGACAGCCCTCATATATCTGCGTGTTCCAAGTTTGTGCATTGTAGGCCGGTGGACCACTTTTTTTGCTGTCTGTTACTCTACTTATATAATGCACTATTTTGCATAAATTAACTTCACAAAAAGCCCCCCAAAATTGAATACAGTCTGTTATGTCAGGCTGAGGCCTGCCTGGTGTTTGGGTTTGAAAAATCATAGATTTGCAGGCATACTGATCAGATATTATTTCGCTACTAATAAATATATTTGTGTTGAGCATTTGAAATAGTGCAGTAGTCCATTTAAAATGGGCAAGGCAAGGGGCAAGGGACGGGGAAGTGGACGTGATGATGATGGTGCATGCAGAGGACGAGGCCATGGCCAAGGTGAAAGTGGGCAACAACAAAGACCCACACCTTCTCGCTCGACCTTCCTGTCCCAGTTTCTAGGGGACCGCAGCACACCACTATTGAAGCCAGAGCAGTGTGAAACGGTTGTTGGTTGGATAGTGGATAATGCTTCCAGTCATCAGGTGGACGATGATGAGACACCATTGCCAGAAAGTCAGGAGGAGCAGGGCGTGGATGTGGAAGATGAGGTGGTGGATGACTATGTGACTGACCCAACCTGGCAGGAGGACATGCAGAGTGAGGGCAGCAGCACACATGGGGAAGGAGGCATATCACCCCAACAAGCAGGAAGTAGCAGTGTGGTGGCCACAGACAGAAGGCGTGCATCTGTTCCCCGTAACACCAACATGAGGGAAGTTGCCATTCCAACTGTTAGATCTTCCCGAGTCTGGCTATTTTTTAAAAGACTCTGCCGATAACCCCAAACAGGCCATTTGCATCACCTGCCATGCCCACATCAGCAGGGTTAGCAAAACAAACAGCCTGACCACCACCAGCATGATCAGGCACATGGCAGCAAAGCACCCGACTTTGTGGGCCGAACCCCAGGCTCCAGGACCACTGTCTGCAGGTCACACCACTACTTCTTCCACTGATTTGGAACAGGGGGGTAGGCAAAAACCTAAACAAACGACCAAAGAGTCCATAAATATAAAAAACACAATCTTTATTGAATATAATATAACATAGTACACAGAACAGGTGAGGATAGGTGCACCAAAAACAGTGCAAACTGCTATGTAAATGCACAACAGCACCGAGAGCGCACGGAGCTAGGGGATCATACCAATCACAATAAAATTACACTAATAGTACAAATACCAAAAATTGAAAATCTCCACTCACATAATAGGGATTAATGGAGATGTAGGCTAATTACAATCAGTGATCACATCTGCATACCATCATGATGTATCTGTAGGTAAGGGTAAAGCTAGTTCAAATAATATAGACTGCGATTTGAAAAAATTTCAATGCAGGAAGCCAAACAGATAGATGATTAAACAAGTGTTACCTTAAATAAGTTGCAGATATGGGGGTTCCCTTGGTCCGTGCGCTCACCATTTTTGCCAATAACCCCAAACAGGCCATTTGCGTCACCTGCCATGCCCGCATCAGCAGGGGTAGCAAAACAACCAGCCTGACCACCACCAGCATGATGAGGCACATGGCAGCAAAGCACCCGACTTTGTGGGCCGAACCCCTGGCTCCAGGACCACTGTCTACAGGTCACACCACTGCTTCTTCCACTGTTTTGCATAGAAGCCAATCCCCAGTACACAGTGCATGTGAAGATGCCTCTAGCCCTGCACCTGTTGTGGCCCACAGTCAAGCAGCACCATCATCAAGCCCGTCCACGTCCTTGTCCCAGCACAGCCTTCAGTTGTCTATAACCCAGTCTTTGGAATGCAAGCGGAAATACCCAGCCAACAGCCAACAGGCCACAATCCTAAATTCTAATATTTCTCTTCTGCTTGCACTAGAAATGCTGCCTTTTAGGCTCATTGAGACGGAAGCTTTCCACAACCTGATGGCGGCGGCCGTCCCAAGGTACTCGGTCCCCAGTCGCCACTATTTCTCCCGGTGTGCCATACTGGAATTACACCAGCATGTGTCCCACAACATTACCCGTGCCCTCAACAATGCTGTTACAGGGATAGTCCACCTAACCACGGACAAATGGCCAAGTGCTTGTGGGCAGGGATGGTACATCTTACTGAAGGCACACTGGGTTAACATAGCGGAAGCCGGGACCCAGTCGGACCTTGGGATGGAACACATCCTCCCCATGCCGAGGATTGCTGGCCCTACATCAATCAGCGCTGCCCCCACAGTTTACAGCTCCTGCACCTCCTCCTCCTCTTCATCCTCCATCTCTGAAATCAACACATCAGTCAGAAGCTGGAAGCACTACAGCACTGCCTCAGCCAAGTGGCAACAGGCTGTGCTGAAGCTAATCTGCATAGGTGACAAACCACACAATGCAGAAGAGTTGTGGACAGCGCTGAAAAAGCAGTCAGATGTTTGGATGACACCGCTGAACCTACAGCCAGGCATGGTCGTGTGTGACAATGGCTGTAACTTGGTGGCGGCTATAAGGCAAGGTGAGCTCACACACGTACCTTGCTTGGCCCATGTGCTTAACCTCGTGGTTCAACGTTTTCTGAAAAGCTACCCAGAACTGCCAGATCTGCTAGTGGAACTACGCCGTCTGTCTGCCCATTTTAGAAAGCCAGCTACAGCTTCAACCGCACTTGCCATACTTCAGCAGCGTTTGCAGCTTCCTGCTCACGGCTGGTGTGTGATGTCCCCACGCGCTGGAACTCTACACTGCATATGTTGGAAAGGATTTGTGAGCAGAAGAGGGCAGTTGTTGACTACCAACATCAACAAGGCCGTCGATATTCAGTTCAGACTCCACACAAGACCTCAGGAGTGGACATGGATGTCCAACATATGTACCATCCTCCAAAACTTTGAGGACTGCACCAAGATGGTGAGCGATGATGACGCCATAATTAGCGTCACCATCCCGCTTCTCAGCATTCTGAAAACCTCTCTGCTCACAATTAAAGACGATGCATTGCAGGCAGAGCACGAGGACATGGAGCAAGGAACCATGCAGGGCGATTACACTCAGCCCAGCCACATATCTTCTCAACGTGGATTGGTAGGCAATGAGGAGGAGGAGGAAGAACAGGAGCTATTTTCATGCACTATAGACGGTACTACAAACACAGCTGTCATACCGTCTGTTCATCGGAGATGGCCTGAGGACAGGGAGGAGGAGGATGAGGATGAGGAGGAGAAGGACAGCAAGGTCAGTCATCCTGTTGGTGAGGACACGGAAGTCTTGCTCATTAGCAGTCTGGCACGCATGGCTGACTTTATGTTGCGCTGTGTTTCACGTGACCCTCACATTATAAAAATTTGGGGTGACACTCATTACTGGTTGGTGACACTTCTAGACCCACACTACAAGGAGAACTTTCAATCTCTTCTGCCAAAGGCAGAGAGATGTACTAAAATGTTGCAGTACCAGAGGGCCCTTGTAGCGGAACTACTTAGAAAATTCCCATGTGAGAACGCTGGCAGCAGACGTCAGAGTTTGTTGTACAACCAAGGAGTCCAAGCGAGAGAGACAGAAATACAATCCAGATCAGGTAGGGGAACAATGGCAAAGTTCTGGGACAGTTTTCTCAGACCCTCCCATCGTGACTGCACAGAGGCAAGGGGTGCTGTCACAAGAAGTGCAATGTTTGGGAAGATGGTGAGGGAGTACCTTGCAGATCGTACAAACATTCTCCGTGATTCCTCTGTGCCTTTTAATTATTGGGTTTCCAAGCTGGACACGTGGCATGAACTGGCTCTCTACACCTTGAAGGTCCTGGCCTGCCCTGCTGCTAGACTTCTGTCTGAGTGGGTTTTTAGTGCCGCTGGTGGAATTATAACAGATAAGCGCATCCGCCTGGCAACTGAAAATGCTGACAGGCTGACTCTTATAAAAATGAACAAGAGCTGGATTGGGAAAGACTTCTGTACACCACCAAGTGAAAACAGCTAAAAATAACCTCAAATACATTCTCTCTTTTGGGGAGGTGTATTCTCATGCACCTCTTCACAACCACACATGGGTATACGTTTCCAGATTTGGTCTGTTTGTTATTATCGTCCTCCTTATCCTCATCCTCATCATCCAAAACCACTAGATGACCAGAGTGAATGTGCTCTGTACTGTTATAGGCCAGTGATTTCGGGCAAGGGGGCTGTGATGGAACTATTTTTATTTGTAAAAAAGGACCCCACATTGGGGAATTGGGCATGACTTTACATTGGGCCTACTTCTTCATTCTGTCTCCTGCAATGTGTCCTTTAACTACCACTAGATCACCAGGGTGAAAGTGCTCTGTACGGTGCATTTTGGGCAAGGGGGCTGTGATGGCACTATTTTTATTTGTAAAAAAAAGGACCCCACATTGGGGAATTGGGCATGAATTGTGAATTGGGCATACACCACATGGCCAGCAAGGGTAGTTAAATGATACAATGACATTTCCTAGTGAACGCATTTGTAGTGGTTGAAAGCAATGTTAAAGTTGAAAAACGCTTAAAAAACGCTGCGTCTGAAACTAAGCCTAAGTGGGGGAGGAAATTTTCATTCTGGGGTTAATAATTTATAACAAGTCATTGACCTGCAAAGGATGTACCTGTCCTTAACATATTTCCCAACAAAATCCGTTTTGGTTTCCTTTTAGGGTGTTTTTGGTGTCAAAGGGAAAAATGGCATGAATCTCGGAAAAAATGGTTTAAAGCTATGAACTAGGAGTCAGTAATGCTTCGAGGGGCGATCCCCATGATATTCCTGTGTCATTTGAGCAGTGTTTCCATCATTTTTAGACATTTTTAGACCTTAAAAGGACCCCCGGGGGGATCGCGGTAAAAATACTCTTGTCTCCCATAGACTTACATTGGGCTCGTTGTTCTGGCCGAGTACCCGAGTATTCCAATCTGCTCGACCCGAGCAACGAGCACCCGAGCATTTTAGTGCTCGCCCATCACTAGAAGCCTGTTTTCACCTTCCTGACCACCCCAATTTTTACAATTCTGACCACTGTCACTTTATGAGATAATAACTCTGGATCGCTTCAACGGATCCTAGTGACTCTGAGATCGCTTTCTCAGGACATATTGTACTTTATGATAGTGGTAAAACTTCTTTGATATGACTTGTGTTTTTTTGTGAAAAAAAATGGAAATCTGGCAAAAATTTTGAAATTTTTGCAATTTTCAACCTTTTATTTTTTATGCCCTTAAATCAGAGAGTCTTTTCACACAAAATAGTTAATGAATAACATTTCCCACATGTCTACTTTACATCAGCACAATTTTGGAAACATTTTTTATTTTTGTTAGTAAGTTATAACGGTTAAAAGTTGACTAGTGATTTCTCACTTTTACAAAATTGGCAAAACCAATTTTTTAGGGACCACCTTACACTTGAAGTGACTTTAAGGGGCCTATATGACAGAAAATACCCAAAAATGACACCATTCTAAAAACTGCACCCCTCAAGGTGCTCAAAACCACATTCAAGACATTTATTAACACTTCAGGTGCTTCACAGGAATTTTTGGAATGTGGAAGGAAAAAATAAACATTTAGTTTTCTTTCACAAAACTTTTCCTTTAGACCTAAGGTTTTTACTTTTACAAGGGTATCAGGAGAAAATGTAACATAAAATTTGTTGTGCAATTGCTCCTGAGCATGCCGATACCCCGTATGTGGTGGAAATCTACTGTTTGGGCACACGGCAGGGCTCGGAAGGGAAGGAGCGCCATTTGACATTTTCTTGTTCAAATGATTTTTATTAAACATTTTGAAATTTTTTGAAATTTAACCTTGAGTTAAACTTGAGCAAAGGCAAGATTGTACATATAACAAATCTATGAACATTACATACCAATGTCAATTTCTACAATTGAGCAACAAGTTTTTTTCAACAGCATAGATATAAAACAGTACGTCATTTAGAATAGTAATTTCTAATTTGTGCTTCCATTTTTTAGGAGGATGGGTTCAGAAAGGAGGGAGGGAGGACAGTGGGCAGATGTTGTCCCAGTGAGACCATTTCTTTGAAAATTTGGTGAGTTGATTATTTAACACCGCAAATTTCATTTCATAAGACCTATGTAGTGAGATTTTCTCCATTATGTCTGAAAAAGAAGGAAGAAGCTTGTTTTTCCACGCTGCAGCTATAGCATTCTTAATTGTGAGTAAGGGTACCGTCTCACAGTGGCACTTTGGTCGCTACGACGGCACGATCCGTGACGTTCCAGCGATATACATACGATCTCGCTGTGTCTGACACGCTACTGCGATCAGGGACCCCGCTGAGAATCGTACGTCGTAGCAGATCGTTTGAAACTTTCTTTCCTCGCTGGATCACCCGCTGTCATCGCTGGATCGGTGTGTGTGACACCGATCCAGCGATATGTTCGCTTGTAACCAGGGTAAATATCGGGTTACTAAGCGCAGGGCCGCGCTTAGTAACCCGATGTTTACTCTGGTTACCATTGTAAATGTAAAAAAAACAAAACACTACATACTTACATTCCGGTGTCTGCCACGTCCCTCGCCGTCAGCTTCCCGCACTGACTGTGAGCGCCGGCCGTAAAGTAAAATCAGAGCACAGAGGTGACGTCACCGCTGTGCTGTGCTTTACGGCCGGCACTGACACAGTCAGTGCGGGAAGCTGACGGCGAGGGACGTGGCAGACACCGGAATGTAAGTATGTAGTGTTTTTTTTTTTTTTTTTTTTACATTTACAATGGTAACCAGCGTAAACATCGGTTTACTAAGCGCGGCCCTGCGCTTAGTAGCCCGATGTTTACCCTGGTTACCCGGGGACTTCGGCATCATTGGTCGCTGGAGAGCTGACTGTGTGACAGCTCCCCAGCGACCACACAACGACTTACCAACGATCACGGCCAGGTCGCATCGCTGGTCGTGAACGTTGGTAAATCGTTTAGTGTGACGGTCCCCTAAGATTTGTAGTATTATGTGTCTTTTATCTGGACTATAGTCTGTGAGTTCCAAAGATAACAGTGCTGTTTGTGGGCTTAAGTGTTCCGTTTTCCCTGTAATTTTGTTTATGATATTGGATGTTTGGGACCATATTGAGTTTAATTTTGGGCAACTCCAAAAAATGTGGAGCATATCTCCTTTCTGACCACATTCTCTCCAACACAAATGTGAAGTATCCTGACCAAAATGGGCCATCCTGGCCGGAGTAAAATACCATCGGGAGATGACCTTGAAGTGAGTCTCCTGTAGGGACATTGAGAGTGTAGAATTGTATGTTGAGGTCAGTGCTATTTCCCAGTCCTCATGGGAGGGAGTTATATTCAATTCTCTTTCCCACTTTTGCGTGTATGGGTTTTTTACCAAATCAGCATCATGGTTTAGCCAGTCATAGATGTATTTATGGCTCCAAAAAATTCTGTGATCTAAGTTGCTTATAAGATTTAAAGTAGCTTCTGAGAGCCTAGGTTTCTTCCGGAGAAAGGAAGAGATTAGCTCTTTCAGAGATAAGTATTCAAGAAACATTGATGACGGAAGTTTAAATTTGGTTTTTATTTCGTTGAATTTTAGAAAAGTATTTCCGACATGTATGTCCCTCAATCTTTTGATGTGATATTCTTTCCATGACGCTGGTATAAGCTGATAGACAGCTTGAATACATGTGGGGATTCCCTAGCAACCAGGCAACCCCCACATGTACTCAAGCTGGCTAGCAGCCGTAAATCATGCAGCTGCGTCAACAAAAACTAAATTTCTGAGCAATTACAAATACTCGGAGACCACCTGAGCGTGCTCGGGAAAACCCGAGCAACAAGTACACTCGCTCATCACTATTGCTGAGTGAAAATGGCAAACTGCCGTTGTAGTGACCAGTATGCTGTAGCGACCAGCACATTATGCCCAGCTCATGCTTCTGGAGACACGCACCTGTAAATTAGGTGGGCTCTCATCACTACAGAAATGCTAAACATGTGGGCGGTAAATGTGGTTTAGGCACACTGGAGCTCAGAAGGGAGGGGGGGCATTTGGATTTGGGAGCTGCGAATTTGCTGAATTTCTTTTGGCGGGTGAGGAGCCATTTCGCTTTTCCAGTGCCTTTGTGCCACCAGTAACGTGGAAGCCCCCTATATTTCTACTGACAGATCTGAGTGGGGACTTGCTTTTTTTTGTGGATTAAGTAGAAGCTTTTATTGGTAACATTTTACATCTAAAGCTCTGAGTGACGTGATTCAGATGAAACCCCCGATGGATCCATTCACTATAGTGAGGCAGCAGAGTTACTCTGGACTCTGTCTCGCCTCTGTTCCGCAGTTTTCTTTTTTTTCAGAAGTTCACAAAACTGCGTCCGACGGCACTTTTATGCACTCCTAAGGCCGGCGTCACACTAGAGAGTTTTACGGATGGACGAGAGGCGCAAAAACTACGCATTGCACACTGACCAATTATTTTCTATGAGGCAGCTCCTATCTGCCGTATATTTCGCAGCTGTATTTTACGTGCGTAGAACATCGCAGCATGCTGCATTTGTCAGCGTATTGCGCAAAAAATCCGCCAATGAAAGTCTATGGGGGCGAGAAAAATACGGATTACACACGGACCATGCGTGTGACTTGCTATAAATATGCACCGGTGTTCTAGAGAAAAGCTGGTAATTCAGTGCAGTGTACAGTAAAATCACACTGACAGGTTAGAATAGAATAGATCAAATAAATGTCTACACATAGTATAGGTACTGTATATATACAGTACATGTTATATATATATGTTATTGAGACACACATATATATATTTTTTTATATTTCATACAGCGCTAGACAGCATAAAAGCCGGTAATTCAATTATCAAACCCGACAGGATATGAGACCATTTTATATCCCTTTTTTTATAACATATTCCTCACTAATAATGTTAGTAGAGTCTGTGTGCAAAATTTGGAGGCTCTAGCTGTTAAAATAAAGGGTTAAATCACGGAAAAAACTGGTGTGGGCTCCCGCACAATTTTCTCCACCAGAGTGGGAAAGCCAGTGACTGAGGGCAGATATTAATAGCCTAGAGAGGGACCATGGTTATTGGCCCCCCTGGCTAAAAACATCTGCCCCCAGCCACCCCAGAAAAGGCACATCTGTAAGATACGCCTATTCTGGCACTTAGCCTCTCTTCACACTCCCCTGTAGCAGTGGGATATGGGGTAATAAAGGGTTAATGTCACCTTGCTATTGTAAGGTGACATTAAGCCTGGTTAATAATGGAGAGGTGTCAATGAGACACCTATCCATTATTAATCCATTAATATTATAGGGTTAATAATACACACACATTAAGAATAAAGTATTTTATTGAAATAAAAACACACATGGGGTTGTAAAATCTTTATTATACACTTAATCCACCTGAAGACCCTCGTTCTGTAAAAGAACAAAAATAAAAAAGCAACAATATCCCATACCTTTCCGGCGCTCAGTCATGTCCCACGCTGTAAATCCATCTGAAGGGGTTAAATAATTTTACAGCCAGGAGCCTGCTAATGCAGCTGTGCTCCTGACTGTAAAATCTGGGGATTTAATTGAAAGCAGGGGAACGTAGCATCGTACAATTGCGGTGCTGCGCCCCCTGCTGGTATAAACATATGAACTCGAGCGTGAGAAAATATTCATAAAAATTCCCACGCTAGAGTTCATATGAGTTTATACCAGCAGGGGGCGCAGCATCTCTGCACGATGCTTCTCTATGCCGCTAGCACCGATCATGGGCGTTGCTGCGGGGTGTCAGCTGTCACATACAGCTGACACCCGCACGCGATCACTGTGTCGCTCAGCGTGAGGCCACATGATTGCAGTGCCGCACTAGTACTGCTCTGGGCACAAATGCACCTCCCGCAGAGCAGTACTGGTACGGCGCATGTACGGGGTTAAAATGTTCTTTGTTTGTTTGATAACCACTTTAATAAATGTGTCACCTGGCATGTGTGTGTAACTTGGCTCAGAAAGGTACCATTCGCTTCCTCCTTTTACACCCCGACGCGCTACAGGAAAGTGTGGGTCCTGACTGGGTGTATGTACTCATGTTGTGAGGGCCATGTGCTTGTGCCGGCCGCCTGTAGACGGTGTTGTTGGCCAGCCAGGACCATGGAATCTACAGTTCAATAAAGGAGACTCCCATTCTAAAACACAGTCTTTAATGAATGGTAACTTTGTGTGGGTTATGAATAAGAGATAGTGGGTCTTATGGACGTTTCCCTTGCAGTACAAAACATTCTCACTCACCCAGTATCCTTCCTCTGTAGTGTATTCCAGGGCTGGTGAAGCACACTGTTTTGCTCTACTTTGTCACAACCCAGCTGTTATGCCACAGTCCTGATCAGCGAGTCTCCCTATTTGCTCACCAGCTGTGCATCTTTTTTCTTCCACCACTGGTACCCTGGATCTACAGCTCAGGACCCCCACTTGTCCCATGAACTCAGACATATTTTGGTCTGTTACCTTCGGTGTTTGTAAGCTCAGAGTTTCACATGATCCGTTGCCCTATTCAAGGACCTCATTCCAGAAGGCCACTAAATCATAGGTCACTTTAGCATCTCGCAAATTTTCTTGCTCTTAGTCTTCTCTAGATCCGGATCACCCTTAAGGCAGCTCTTCTCGCGCTGCACCACCTACTCGCAATTTAACTAGTACTCCAACTAACTACAGGAAGTGGTCCCTTTCTCTACCACTATGCTCTAATCCCAACATTAACCCTATAATTTTTTACCCTTATGTCACCATCTAAACTATAGTTACCTATCTATATTCTATCTTGAACATTATAATACCTTTTTTATTATAACATTCTACTTTCTATATTACACTTCACATGGCATGCTACACAATGCAAATGACGCGATCGATGTCTCCAGGTGCAGAAACGCAATAGTCATTGTCCACCATCCTCGCATGTACCAGAATTCCGAGTCCCATGGCTACATTCCTCGATACATACCATCACACCTGTCCGCGGGTTGTATCTGATATTGTAGCTCAGCTCAATTTGGGTGTCCACAATTATGCACATAAAAAAAATGCAACAGTGGTGGTTTTGCAATAATCACAGAAATTGGTGTTAGCAAATATAGCTCATATATGATAGGCGATATTGCACCATAGAGACCTTGTCTAATCAAGGTGTTTGAACTTGCCTTACAACTCAGAAACAGCAACTTCCTCCAGCACTGGTTCCCTTACCACGTACACAAATGAGCTTGCAAAATCATGCCGAAGTTTCAATGTTCCCTTTAATAGAGTGTGTGCAATGTATATAACACGGTGACATTATTTACTACGCTGTTGTTATGGTATATTATATCTTTTTATGCATCTCTCTGGAATTTTACAGAATGGTAGGTGAAATAGTAGGTGAAATCATGGTACGTATTTATAATGGCTTACATTTCAAGTAATTCCAGAGATATCACCGGCTGTAGATCAAGTAAACAGATCCCATCTGGAGGAGAACAACGTCTTAATACAAAATTGCGTTATAAACAACCGTCCTTCTGTGGTACATTCCTCCCTAGGCCAGCTCCAGGACAGAGATGGAGTGCAGTGTACATATGTGTGTGATATGTGAGCTTTGTATGGCTGAACAACAGAGATACTCTAATGTAATTTCCTAGAAAATCTAAAAAAAAAATTTTGGATCATGAAATTGCGGATCCAGATATCACATGTGTACACGGCATGTCAGGGACTTCAATACGCTGAGGCCCTGATTCAATAAGAATGGCATTTCCTACACCAGTATTAATGAGAGGCATAAAGGAATACGATGCACCAAATTCATCAGGAGGCGAACCCCACTTAATAAATTTGGCACACCTTACCAGTGGTGTTCACCTCTCTGTACCTCGCTAGAAAAGTCAGTCCAGTCAGGGAATGGAGTAACATTTCTGACTTAAGAACTTTACATGAATTTGACAGGCACGTATAGTCACACCCTGTCCCGATCTCAGCTCCTTCCCAGCTCTGTTCATTTTGACAGATGTTTTTAACTGGCGTGAAAATGCAAAAAAGTGCAAAAATGTTGTTACTATTCAAAGGGCCTGATTCATCAAAGCTTTTAAGCTATTATTCTAGCGCAAAAACCTTTAAAAGTTCTGGTGCGTTAAAATTTTTTGACTTTGGTTGTTCTCAATCCACTTTGTTGGAGCTGGAGTGGGACAGAGACGTCAAATTCATGACGAGAGACTGGGGTTTCTACAATTTATGGTGAGGCGAACAGTGAGATGTAGGTCATTCCTCCGACGCATATGCCTCTTCATGAATCAGGAGAGTCTGAATCCAGCACATCTTCTAATCAAGATCGGCATAAACAACCCTGGTCTTGATGATTTGGGACCAAAAATGTTTTATGTCAGTTTTATGGCATAAACACCTTGATGCATCGGCCCTTAAGTGTATGTTCACACAAAGGTTTTTAGTAGAATTTTGAACCTGAAGTAGCTCCAAATACTCTTTGAATACTCTCCCTGCTCCCATCAATGGAAATAAACTTTGTTGATCATACAAGTTTTTTTCTACCCAGGTTTTAAAAACTTTGCTGTGAAATAAAAGAAGTGACCAGTCCCTTTTTAAAAACAACTCCAAATTCGACACTGTTAAATTAATGGAATTTGCCACTAGGTTTTTGCTACCCCAATTGAAAGCAGCATGATATTGTGGCAGAGATCCTGATTGCAGCGACGTACTAGGCTGCTTGCTTCAGTTTTGATAAAAGGGAAAGAAAATAAGAATTAAAAAAAATAAAATAAAAATTGATTCTTTATTGCAAAAATTACTGAAATAGCAAGACACTAGGGCTGTGGTAGCTAATACAAGTTGGCAAAATACGCGGAGAAAAGAGAAAAGAAAACATGTTTCGACCGCAGTCTTTGTCCTAGCTGATCTCAGTCCACATAATACTGGTATATATACACAAACAGACCAAACAGAACAATATATTAAAGTCACATGACCCATGTAAGAAAAGAAATTACGTGCTCCATAAACCAAAAACGTATATTAAATGCATAATGCAAAATTCAAAGATCAAAAAATTTCACCCGAACATGACAACTTTGCTGAAAAAAACATTAATAGTGAAACATGATTTCATTTCTTCTGTTGAGACCGTCCCGGAAGCTGGCTCCCAACTTGTATATCCAGAAAGCCTCTTGGGTGAAAAGGAGTCTCTGCATATCCCCTCCATGGTAAGATCTTTTCACCTTTTCAATACCAAAAGTCTGAAAAGTAACCACATTACACTGATGACAAATGATAAAATGATTAGCTGCTGCAGACACATTGTGTATGTATTTTTAGTATTAATAATGTAATTTACATGTCCTGAAATGCGCACCTTCACTTTGCGAGAGGTGCACCCCTTATACAATCTAGAGCAAATCGTACATCGTATTGCATATACAACATTTTGTGAATTGCAATTAATAAATTGCTTAATACCAAAATTGGATGAATTATCCTTATTAGAAAATTGTTTGATATTCACTGTGTACTTGCAGACTTTACACTGTCTCCCACCACATTTATAAAAACCTCTTCAATTGGGACAATTGTTTTGAGACATTGTGGAGAGGAACAAACTCGGGAGACAGTGTAAAGTCCGCAAGTACACAGTGAACATCAAACAATTTTCTAATAATGATAATTCAGTCAATTTTGGTATTAAGCAATTTATTAATTGCTATTCACAAAATGTGGAATATGAAATACGATGTACTATTTGCTCTAAATTGTACACACGTGGTCAAAATTGTTGGTATCCCTCGTTTAATGACAGAAAAACCCACAGTGGTCACAGAAATAACTTGAATCTAACAAAAGTAATAATAAATAAAAAATCTATGTAAATGAACAAATGAAAGTCAGACATTGCTTTTCAACCATGCTTCCACAGAATTTAAAAAAAAAAATAAAACTCATGAAATAGGCCTTGACGGATATGATGGTACCCCTAAAAATAATGTGACAAAAGGGACATGTTAAATCAAGGTGTGTCCACTAACTAGCATCACAGGTGTCTACAATATTTTGTTGCACAACCTTTTGTCAATGAGACTTCTGCACCTCTCGACAGGTATTTTGGCCCACTCCTCAAAAGCAAACTGCTCCAGTTGTCTCGTGTTTGAAGGTTGCCTTTTCCAGATGGCATGTTTCAGCTCTTTTCAAAGATGCTCAATAGGATATAGGTCAGAGCTCATAGAAGGCCACTTCACAATAGAACAATGTTTTCTTCTTAGCCATTCTTGGGTGTTTTTAGCTGTGTGTTTTGGGTCATTATCCTGTTGCAAAACCCATAACCTGCGACTGAGACCAAGCTTTCTGACACGGGGCAGCACATTTCCTTCTAGAATCCCTTGATAGTCTTGAAAAATATTTAGAATTGAGAGTCCTCAGTGGTTGATACCTTTTAATGGCTAACGGAAAAGATGGTAACAAATTGCAAGCTTTCGAGACTACTCAGGTCTCTTCTTGAGGCATAGACTAATATAGAACCAGAATATAGACCCCTGTTGAGAAAGCTAGACCATGAAACGTGCGTCAGAGGGCTGCTGTGTGAGCTGGGGGAACCATCTGTTTGGACATGGGTAAGCACCTGGGATTTACTATCTGAGTAGGAGTACCTATGGGGTATTATACCTATATACCTGTGTATTTTCCTGGCTCTATTTGTAGCATGGGATTGCTCTGATAGTTCCTTGTTATTTATTTTACTTCCCACGTGTTTTTACTCTGGATGTGGAGTGCCCCCACTGCCGCAGGGCCGAGGGGCACCCGGTACCGGGCCTCTACGTCTCGGTTCTGGGGTTGCCACGGTGGCTGGGCCCGGGCCGTGACCCTGCTGAGGGGCATCCAGTGAAAGTTGAGGATGATGTTGTTGTTGTTGTGCGGTGCAGGTCGCAGTAAATAACGAGGACACCAAGTTGCAGTCTCTTTACCTCTTTATTGAAGGCTTCAGGATCCTCAGTCCGGAATACGGTTAACCGGGCTGCGTGAGTCCGGCCGGTCCGATGGCACCTCCAGAGTTCCCTTTGCAGGTGGAAATCTGTGCCTACCTTCTAGCACTTGTGTGTTGTGGTCCTCCCCTGCTGTGCTTACGGGATAGTCCCCACAACTGTTGTGTCTGTTTCTGAAGTTCCCTCACAACTCGATTTTGATGTTCTTCTTCGTCCCCCCAGATGATATGGCTAGGACGCACCCGTATGACGGGTAGGCTCGGAGCTCTTCCGGGACCCTAGTGTCGCCCCTCTCCAACTGTTGCCCCTCATGTCTTCTTAGGTGATTTGAGTGAGACAGCCCGCCTATAACTGACTGCCGTAGGTTTGAAGTAAGGCCTGGAGCTCAATACTTCCTCGGCGTTTCCGGCCACCGGCTACGCGCCTCAGTAGGATGTTGCCTCGTCTTACAGCACGACTCCTACTGGTGTTTCTCCTTGTTGCGTTGATCTCGTTTCTCACTCAGCACAATAAACCCTTTAAGAGTCAACCCTAGTTGGGTTGTAGCAGCAAGAAAACACATAGAAAGACAGGGAGTTAACTATATACAAATGATGAAGCATTCTTGCTTACTCAGTTTCTGGCTGGGCAGGAGGCGGCCTCCTCCTCCCAGACAGGGGTCTGGGTGGCCACCGTTTTGGTTTCAACTCCAGCTGGGGCACCAGTTACCACTGCGGCCAAGCTCCCGGCCACTACAGCGGCAGTGGTAGTAACAGTGCAGGTGGTGGTCTTTACCACGGTGCAAGTTGGAGTAACCACCGTGGTCTTTGTAGTGACGATGGATCGGTCATAGGAGGGCATCTTCATCACTTGGGGCTGTTTTACAAGCACCTTGGTTGGGGGTTCCGTAAGCTTTTTCTTGTGGACATTTAAAGCGAACCACCCCTTCTCCCCAAAGTGCCGGGTGTAAGTGACTTCATCCCCTGGGTAGAGGTCCCGGTCCGGATGGCCCTCCCTCAAGTGAGACTCGACATCCCTCCGGTTGACGAACACTTCTGCGTACAGGCCTGGCTCTTTAATGAAGCCCCAACCTCCACGGAGCTTGAAGGCGAAGACGGTGCCCTGCCTGCGCGGGGCCTGGTGAGCGGTGGGGTCCTTGCGGGCCCGGTCCTTGACCGCCAAGTCTTTTTGATGGTAGGCCTCCATCCCGGCCCGGTATGCCTCCTCCTTCTTCTCCCACTGCTGTTCTAGCTGGGCCTGGTATTCCTCCCAGCTAAGGGCCTGTACCATCTCACCCTCCTGGGTCGCCACCCCGGGGAACCCCATAAAGTTGGCTCCGAGGTTCACCCAGCAGCAGACCGTGCGCTCCGCATAGACCGCGCCCGGCAGGGTGACTGGTGAGTTTGGGGGCTTCAGGAGGTGCTCCATGCCCGTGGCCTGGTCCCAGGGAAGGAGGCAATGGGGTCGGTGGGTCCCCGGGGAAGGTGGCGCCACAACTGGGCCTATCAGCAGGTCCTCTGCTGACGGGGCAGGGTCGGCGGGCTTACCGGCTGGTGCAACGTCCTCCCTCGTGGCTGGTCCCACTGGCGGTGACATCGGTGGAGACGTGGGCAGCAATTCGAGCAGCGATGCAGGGACCGGGGTCGGGGAATCCTCCGCTGGCGTTTCCTGGGAAGCGATCTTGGCTTCCACCCACAGCTGGAGAAGTTGTTCAATCAGGTCCTCCATTTCGAGTTGCAGGAGACCCACATCAGCCGTGGAGACGGGGCCACTACGCTCCTCCGGGTAGTTGGGGGAGTTCTCCACTTCAACCCCACATTCTGGGTCTGAGCGATCAGCCATCTCATCCTCCACGTGGGCCCCTTCCTGGTCCTTTTCCCGCTCTCTCCTTTGTGGGCGGTTTTGTTTTCTCTGTCTCCGCCCACCATTGAGAATTAGGAGGCGGATCTCGGCTGCTGACGGACACGTCCTCAAGGTACAGAAATATTTAGATTGGGCGGCCATTGTCTTTCGCGCTCTTCAGCTGGTCCACGCCTACTCCACGCCCCTCTTCTCCTCCTGCGCTCTCCTCAGCGCTGTAATGGCGGCGGTTTTTGGCGGCAAGTGGCAATGCACAGTCTTTGCAATAAGTCACAGTCCAAGTAGAATAAATCACAGTTCCAAGGCACACCTGACCTCATTCTTCAGGCTTAAGTAGATCCTGTTCGTGACGCCAAGTTGGAGCGCCCCCACTGCCGCAGGGCCGAGGGGTACCCGGTACCGGGCCTCTACGTCTCGGTTCTGGGGTTGTCACGGTGGCTGGGCCCGGTCCGTGACCCTGCTGAGGGGCGTCCAGTGAAAGTTGAGGATGATGTTGTTATTGTGCGGTGCAGGTCGCAGTAAATAACGAGGACACCAGGTTGCAGTCTCTTTACCTCTTTACTGAAGGCTTCAGGATCCTCAGTCCGGAATACGGTTAACCGGGCTGCGTGAGTCCGGTCGGTCCGATGGCACCTCCAGAGTTCCCTTTGCAGGTGGAAATCTGTGCCTACCTTCTAGCACTTGTGTGTTGTGGTCCTCCCCTGCTGTGCTTACGGGATAGTCCCCACAACTGTTGTGTCTGTTTCTGAAGTTCCCTCACAACTCGATTTTGATGTTCTTCTTCGTCCCCCCAGATGATATGGCTAGGATGCACCCGTATGACGGGTAGGCTCGGAGCTCTTCCGGGACCCTAGTGTCGCCCCTCTCCAACTGTTGCCCCCTATGTCTTCTTAGGTGATTTGAGTGAGACAGTCCGCCTATAACTGACTGTCCTACCGTAGGTTTGAAGTAAGGCCTGGAGCTCAATACTTCCTCGGCGTTTCCGGCCACCGGCTACGCGCCTCAGTAGGATGTTGCCTCGTCTTACAGCATGACTCCTACTGGTGTTTCTCCTTGTTGCGTTGATCTCATTTCTCACTCAGCACAATAAACCTCGCTTCTTGTCCTTTCTTGGGGTACCGCCGCGATGAAGTGCAGGCGCGGTCCCGTAACGTTCTTTCCTTTTCGCTAGGCCTCTGTCAGGATCCCACCCCTGACAGGGACCCCTGTTGTGAAATTGGATTTTGGGCTCCCCCGGTGGCCACTGGTGGAATTGAACTTGTGTGCATCATCCCCTCTGTTCACCTGTTCCCATCAGGATGTGGGAGTCGCTATTTAACCTTGCTCCTCTGTCACTTCCATGCCAGTCAACATTGTAATCAGAAGCCTTTCTGTGCATGTTCCTGCTTCTAGACAACTCCCAGCTAAGTCGGACTTTTGTCCTTGTTTGTTTTTTGCATTTTGTTCCAGTTCACAGCTGCAGTTTCGTTTCTGTGTCTGGAAAGCTCTTGTAATCTGAAATTGCCACTCTGATGTTATGAGTTAATACTAGAGTCTTAAAGTAATTTCAGGATGGTATTTTGATAGGGTTTTCAGCTGACCATGAAAGTGCCCTTTCTGTCTTCCTGCTATCTAGTAAGCGGACCTCGATTTTGCTAAACCTATTTTCATACTACGTTTGTCATTTTCATCTAAAATCACCGCCAATATATGTGGGGGCCTCTGTCTGCCTTTCGGGGAAATTTCTCTAGAGGTGAGCCAGGACTGTATTTTCCTCTGCCAGGATTAGTTAGTCCTCCGGCTGGCGCTGAGCGTCTAGGGATAAAACGCAGGCTACGCTACCCGGCTACTGTTAGTTGTGCGGCAGGTTTAGTTCATGGTCAGTTTAAGTTTCCATCCTTCCAAGAGCTAGTTCATATGTATGCTGGGCTATGTTCTCTTGCCATTGAGAACCATAACAGTTTGACCGGCCAACAAAGGGTTAAATTAATTGGCAGAGAAAGGAGAGAAAAAAGAAGTCTGCTGAAAATTTTTTTTTTTTTTTTTTTTCCTTCAGTTCTGAGTGTGCTTTCAATTGAATCACTTGCAAGTCTGCCTATATTGCAGCCTTCCTCTCTCTCTCTCCTTCTAATCCTGGAATGGCTCTGTGTTCACCTGTTTAAAATGGATATTCAGAGTTTAGCTGCAGGTTTGAATAATCTCACCACGAAGGTTCAAAATTTACAAGATTTTGTTGTTCATGTTCCTATATCTGAACCTAGAATTCCTTTGCCTGAATTTTTCTCGGGGAATAGATCTTGCTTTCAAAATTTCAAAAATAATTGCAAGTTGTTTTTGTCCCTGAAATCTCGCTCTGCTGGAGATCCTGCACAGCAGGTCAGGATTGTGATTTCCTTGCTCCGGGGCGACCCTCAAGATTGGGCTTTTGCATTGGCTCCAGGGGATCCTGCGTTGCTCAATGTGGATGCGTTTTTTCTGGCCTTGGGGTTGCTTTATGAGGAACCTCATTTAGAGCTTCAGGCGGAAAAAGCCTTGATGTCCCTATCTCAGGGGCAAGATGAAGTTGAAATATACTGCCAAAAATTCCGTAAATGGTCTGTGCTTACTCAGTGGAATGAGTGCGCCCTGGCGGCGAATTTCAGAGAGGGTCTCTCTGATGCCATTAAGGATGTTATGGTGGGGTTCCCTGTGCCTGCGGGTCTGAATGAGTCCATGACAATGGCTATCCAGATCGATAGACGTCTGCGGGAGCGCAAACCTGTGCACCATTTGGCGGTGTCTACTGAGAAGACGCCAGAGAATATGCAATGTGATAGAATTCTGTCCAGAAGCGAACGGCAGAATTTTAGACGAAAAAATGGGTTGTGCTTTTATTGTGGTGATTCAACTCATGTTATATCAGCATGCTCTAAGCGCACTAAGAAGCTTGATAAGTCAGTTTCAATTGGCACTTTTCAGTCTAAGTTTATTCTATCTGTGACCCTGATTTGTTCTTTATCATCTATTACCGCGGACGCCTATGTCGACTCTGGCGCCGCTTTGAGTCTTATGGATTGGTCCTTTGCCAAACGCTGTGGGTATGATTTAGAGCCTCTTGAAACTCCTATACCTCTGAAGGGGATTGACTCCACCCCATTGGCTAGTAATAAACCACAATACTGGACACAAGTAACTATGCGAATTAATCCGGATCATCAGGAGATTATTCGCTTTCTTGTGCTGTATAATCTACATGATGTGTTGGTGCTTGGATTGCCATTGCTGCAATCTCATAACCCAGTCCTCGACTGGAAAGCTATGTCTGTGTTAAGCTGGGGATGTAAGGGGATGCATGGGGACGTACCTTTGGTTTCCATTTCATCATCTATTCCCTCTGAGATTCCTGAATTCTTGTCTGACTATCGTGACGTTTTTGAAGAACCTAAGCTTGGTTCATTACCTCCGCACCGGGAGTGCGATTGTGCCATAGATTTGATTCCGGGTAGTAAATACCCTAAGGGTCGTTTATTTAATCTGTCTGTGCCTGAACATGCTGCTATGCGAGAATATATAAAGGAGTCCTTGGAAAAGGGACATATTCGTCCTTCGTCATCTCCCTTAGGAGCCGGTTTTTTCTTTGTGTCTAAGAAAGATGGCTCTTTGAGGCCGTGTATTGATTATCGGCTTTTGAATAAAATCACGGTTAAATATCAATATCCGTTGCCACTGCTGACTGATTTGTTTGCTCGCATAAAGGGGGCCAAGTGGTTCTCTAAGATAGATCTCCGTGGGGCGTATAATTTGGTGCGAATTAAGCAGGGGGATGAGTGGAAAACCGCATTTAATACGCCCGAGGGCCACTTTGAGTATTTGGTGATGCCTTTTGGCCTTTCAAATGCCCCTTCAGTCTTTCAGTCCTTTATGCATGACATTTTCCGTGATTATTTGGATAAATTTATGATTGTGTATCTGGATGATATTCTGATTTTTTCGGATGACTGGGACTCTCATGTCCAGCAGGTCAGGAGGGTTTTTCAGGTTTTGCGGTCTAATTCCTTGTGTGTGAAGGGTTCTAAGTGCGTTTTTGGGGTTCAAAAGATTTCCTTCTTGGGATACATTTTTTCCCCCTCTTCCATCGAGATGGATCCTGTCAAGGTTCAGGCTATTTGTGATTGGACGCAACCCTCTTCTCTTAAGAGTCTTCAGAAATTTTTGGGCTTTGCTAACTTTTATCGTCGATTTATTGCTGGTTTTTCTGATGTTGTTAAACCATTGACTGATTTGACTAAGAAGGGTGCTGATGTTGCTGATTGGTCCCCTGCTGCTGTGGAGGCCTTTCGGGAGCTTAAGCGCCTCTTTTCTTCCGCCCCTGTGTTGCGTCAGCCTGATGTTGCTCTTCCTTTTCAGGTTGAGGTCGACGCTTCTGAAATCGGAGCTGGGGCGGTTTTGTCGCAGAGAAGTTCCGACTGCTCCGTGATGAAACCTTGTGCTTTTTTTTCTCGTAAATTTTCGCCCGCCGAGCGGAATTATGATATTGGGAATCGGGAGCTTTTGGCCATGAAGTGGGCTTTTGAGGAGTGGCGTCATTGGCTTGAGGGGGCTAGACATCAGGTGGTGGTATTGACCGACCACAAAAATTTAATTTATCTTGAGTCCGCCAGACGCCTGAATCCTAGACAGGCGCGCTGGTCGTTGTTTTTCTCTCGGTTTAATTTTGTGGTGTCATACCTACCAGGTTCTAAGAATGTTAAGGCGGATGCCCTTTCTAGGAGTTTTGAGCCTGACTCCCCTGGTAATTCTGAACCTACAGGTATCCTTAAGGATGGAGTGATATTGTCTGCCGTTTCACCAGACCTGCGGCGGGCCTTGCAGGAGTTTCAGGCGGATAGACCTGATCGTTGCCCACCTGGTAGACTGTTTGTTCCTGATGATTGGACCAGTAAAGTCATTTCTGAGGTTCATTCTTCTGCGTTGGCAGGTCATCCTGGAATCTTTGGTACCAGGGATTTGGTGGCAAGGTCCTTCTGGTGGCCTTCCCTGTCACGAGATGTACGAGGCTTTGTGCAGTCTTGTGGCGTTTGTGCTCGGGCCAAGCCTTGTTGTTCTCGGGCTAGTGGATTGTTGTTGCCCTTGCCTATCCCGAAGAGGCCTTGGACGCACATCTCGATGGATTTTATTTCGGATCTTCCTGTTTCTCAGAAGATGTCTGTCATCTGGGTGGTGTGTGACCGTTTCTCTAAGATGGTCCATTTGGTTCCCCTGCCTAAGTTGCCTTCTTCTTCCGAGTTGGTTCCTCTGTTTTTTCAAAATGTGGTTCGTTTGCATGGTATTCCGGAGAATATCGTTTCTGACAGAGGAACCCAATTCGTGTCTAGATTTTGGCGGGCATTCTGTGCTAGGATGGGCATAGATTTGTCTTTCTCGTCTGCTTTCCATCCTCAGACTAATGGCCAGACCGAGCGGACGAATCAGACTTTGGAGACATATTTGAGGTGTTTTGTGTCTGCAGATCAGGATGATTGGGTTGCTTTTTTGCCTTTAGCGGAGTTTGCCCTCAATAATCGGGCCAGCTCTGCCACCTTGGTGTCTCCTTTTTTCTGTAATTCGGGGTTTCATCCTCGATTTTCCTCCGGTCAGGTGGAATCTTCGGATTGTCCTGGAGTGGATGCTGTGGTGGAGAGGTTGCATCAGATTTGGGGGCAGGTAGTGGACAATTTGAAGTTGTCCCAGGAGAAGACTCAGCTTTTTGCCAACCGCCGGCGTCGGGTTGGTCCTCAGCTTTGTGTCGGGGACTTGGTGTGGTTGTCTTCTCGTTTTGTCCCTATGAGGGTTTCTTCTCCTAAGTTTAAGCCTCGGTTCATCGGCCCGTACAAGATATTGGAGATTCTTAACCCTGTGTCCTTCCGTTTGGACCTCCCTGCATCTTTTTCTATTCATAATGTTTTTCATCGGTCATTATTGCGCAGGTATGAGGTACCGGTTGTGCCTTCCGTTGAGCCTCCTGCTCCGGTGTTGGTTGAGGGCGAGTTGGAGTACGTTGTGGAAAAAATCTTGGACTCTCGTGTTTCCAGACGGAAACTCCAGTATCTGGTCAAATGGAAGGGATACGGTCAGGAGGATAATTCTTGGGTGACTGCCTCTGATGTTCATGCCTCCGATCTGGTCCGTGCCTTTCATAGGGCTCATCCTGATCGCCCTGGTGGTTCTGGTGAGGGTTCGGTGCCCCCTCCTTGAGGGGGGGGTACTGTTGTGAAATTGGATTTTGGGCTCCCCCGGTGGCCACTGGTGGAATTGAACTTGTGTGCATCATCCCCTCTGTTCACCTGTTCCCATCAGGATGTGGGAGTCGCTATTTAACCTTGCTCCTCTGTCACTTCCATGCCGGTCAACATTGTAATCAGAAGCCTTTCTGTGCATGTTCCTGCTTCTAGACAACTCCCAGCTAAGTCGGACTTTTGTCCTTGTTTGTTTTTTGCATTTTGTTCCAGTTCACAGCTGCAGTTTCGTTTCTGTGTCTGGAAAGCTCTTGTGATCTGAAATTGCCACTCTGATGTTATGAGTTAATACTAGAGTCTTAAAGTAATTTCAGGATGGTATTTTGATAGGGTTTTCAGCTGACCATGAAAGTGCCCTTTCTGTCTTCCTGCTATCTAGTAAGCGGACCTCGATTTTGCTAAACCTATTTTCATACTACGTTTGTCATTTTCATCTAAAATCACCGCCAATATATGTGGGGGCCTCTGTCTGCCTTTCGGGGAAATTTCTCTAGAGGTGAGCCAGGACTGTATTTTCCTCTGCCAGGATTAGTTAGTCCTCCGGCTGGCGCTGAGCGTCTAGGGATAAAACGCAGGCTACGCTACCCGGCTACTGTTAGTTGTGCGGCAGGTTTAGTTCATGGTCAGTTTAAGTTTCCATCCTTCCAAGAGCTAGTTCATATGTATGCTGGGCTATGTTCTCTTGCCATTGAGAACCATAACAGACCCCCCTGAATCTTCCCCTGCAGCACCCTCTGCCACAGGATGTTGCCTGGTTCCAACCCAGTCAGCTTCTGACTAACTTCCTATCTAACCCCCAGTTTTACCAGATTGTGTGGAGTGGCCTAATACATAGCACCCTTAGCTCCCCCTGGAGGCCAGACTGTGAAGTGTATTGGTGTCTGTGATACCTGGTCAGGTGAACTCCTTTAGTGCCATCAGACGTACCATAGCCCCCCTTAGCGGCGGAGCATCAGTACTGCAACGACCAGGACTCTGGGGCGCTGCAGATGTATCTTGTTTCCCCTGCATAACCCAGCATACCTACATGTCTTCTCCATATTTCCTCTCTGTAAGTGTCATATGAGTATTTTATGGTGTAATTTGGTTGTGATATAATAAAATATTTTTTCTAATTATTACTATGATTTATTGGATGTCTATACTCCGTCTTTTCGTTTTTTATATTTTCTGGAGTTGTCCTGTTGGTCCAGTGTGTCTGGACATTAATGTTGGGGGAGTGACACTGATCCACTCTCGGCCACATTTTCATTATATGTTTGATGATTTTTGATTTAATATAGAACCAGACCCCAGAGGACAATAAAACATTCACACTCCTTATCTGTGAACTGTTCTAATATTTATGGACATAACTGTTTATCACTCACATAATGGTAATTCTGCTTAACGTCACCTGTCTTATCTATGACATTTTTCTGTACTGTGTTGTGCATAAATATCTGATTCTTCAGAATTTCTATTAGTCTGTGCCTGAAGAAGAGACCTAAGTAGTCTTGAAAGTTTGCAATTTGTTACCATCTTTTCAGTTAGCCATTAAAAGGTATCAACCACTGAGGACTCTCAATTCTAAATATTTTTCTATCCACTGGCTAACACGGGACCAAGATAAATATCTTTCCTGTATCAAAACATTGATAGTCTTGAGATTTCATTGTACCCTGTACAGATTCTAGACACCCTTTGACCGATGCAGCAAAGCACCCCAGAACAGAGCCTCCTCCATGTTTCGCAGTAGGGACAGTGTTCTTTTCTTGATATGCTTCATTTTTCTGTCTGTGAACATAGAGCTGACGTGCCTTGCCAAAAAGTTCAATTTTTGTCTCATTTGTCCATAGGACATTCTACCAGAAGCTTTGTGGCTTGTCAACATGTAGTTTGGCAAATTCCAGTCTGGCTTTTTTGTGATTTTTTTTTCAACAATGGTGTCCTTCTTGGTTGTCTCCCATGAGGTCCACTTTGGCTCATACAAAGAGGGATGTTGGGATCTGACACTGATGTTCCTTGAGCTTGAAGTTTGCCTTTAATCTGTTTAGAAGTTTTTCTGGGCTCTTTTGTTACCATTCGTATTATCCATCTCTTTGATTTGTCATCAATTTTCCTCCTGCGGCCATGTCCAGGGAGGTTGGCTACAGTCCCATGGATCTTAAATTTCGGAATAATATGTGCAACTGTAATCACAGGAACATCAAGCTGCTTGGAGATGGTCTTATAACGTTTACCTTTAACATGTCTACTATATAATTGTCTAAGGGTCACTTCCGTCTTTCTGTCTGTCCTTCTGTCTATCTTTTTGTCTGTCACGGAAATCCTAAGTCGCTGATTGGTCGTGGCAAAACAGCCACGACCAATCAGCGACGGGCACAGTCCAGCGGCAAAATGGCCGCTCCTTACTCCCCTGCCATCAGTTCCTGCTCCATACTCCCCTCCAGTTAGCGCTCACGCAGGGTTAATGGCAGCGTTAACGGACCGTGTTATGCCACGGTGTAACGCACTCCGTTAATGCTGCTATTAACCCTGTGTGACCAACTTTTTACTATTGATGCTGCCTATGCAGCATCAATAGTAAAAAGATCTAATGTTAAAAATAATTAAAAAAATAAAAAATAGTTATATACTCACCGTCCGTCGGCCCCTCGGATCCAGAAGAGGCCTTTACCGCTCCTCGTGAGACCGCTACGTCATCATCTCACGAGACCGCAATGCACTCTTGGGACGGGAGCGCGCGAGGAGCATCGGTAGATGCTTCGCCTGGATCCGGGGGCCAACGGAAGGCAAGTATATAACTATTTTTTATTTTAATTATTTTTTTAACAGGGATATGGTGCCCACATTGCTATATACTACATGGGCTGTGCAATTTACTAAGTGGGCTGTGCAATATACTACGTGAGCTGTGCAATATACTATGTGGCTGTGCAATATACTACGTGGGCTGTGCAATATGCTACATGGGCTGTGCAATATACTACTTGGGCTGTGCAATATACTACGTGGGCTGTACATTATACTACGTTGCCTGTCTTATACACTATGTGGGCTGTGTTATACACTATGTGGGCTGTGTTATACACTACATGTGCTGTGTTATATACTACATGCGTGGGCTGTGTTATATACTACGTGAGCTGTGTTATATGCTACATGGGCTGTTATAAACTACGTAGCTGTGTTATATGCTATGTGGGCTGTTATACACTCCGTGGGCTGTGCTATATACTACGTGGCTGTGCTATATACTCCATGGGCTGTGTTATATACTACGTGGCTGTGCTATATACTCCGTGGGCTGTGCTATATACTATGTGGCTGTGCTATATACTATGTGGCTGTGCTATATACTCCGTGGGCTGTGCTATATACTATGTGGCTGTGCTATATACTCCATAGGCTGTGCTATATACTACGTGGCTGTGCTATGTACTATGTGGCTGTGCTATTTACTACGTGGCTGTGCTATTTACTACATGGGCTGTTATATACTACGTGGCTGTGCTATATACTACGTGGCCGGCTGCGAACAATCAGCGACAGGCGCAGTCCAGCCGCGAATTGGCGCGGGATTTGAACCACGCTTCGCTAATTGGTTGTGGCCGGCCGAATTCTGTGTATTCATTGTATTATTCTAAAATCTTCATAAATAAACTACATACATATTCTAGAATACCCGATGCGTTAGAATCGGGCTACCATCTAGTTTGTCTATAATTTTCTTTCTAATCTCCTGAGACAACTCTTTCCTTCGCTTCCTCTGGTCGATGTTGAGTGTGATACACACCATGTCACCAAACAGCACAGTGGATACCTATAGGGCTATATACAGGCCAACTCACTGATTCCAAGATTATAGACACCTGTGATGCCAGTTAGTGGAAACACCTTGATTTAACATGTCCCTTTTGTCACATTATTTTTAGGGGTACCATCATATCCGTCAAGGCCTATTTCATGAGTTTTATTTATTTTTTTTAATTCTGTGGAAGCATGGGTAAAAAGCAATGTCTGACTTTCATTTGTTCATTTTCATAGGACTTTTATGTATTATTACTTTTGTCAGATTCAAGTTATTTCTGTGACCATTGTGTGTTTTTCTGTCATTAAACGAGGGGTACCAACAATTTTGACCATGTGTGTGTATACAGGCTGCACCTCTCGCAAAATGAAGGTGCACATTTCAGAACATTTTAATGACATTATTAATACTAAAAATACTTCCTGCAATGTGTCCGCAGCAGCTAAACATTTTATCACTTGTCATCAATGTAATGTGGTTACTTTTCAGACTTTTGGTATTGAGAAGGTGAAAAGACCTTTCCGTGGAGGGGATATGCGGAGACGCCTCCTCACCCAAGAGGCTTTCTAGATATACAAGTTGGGAACCAGTTTCAGGGACGGTTTCAATAGAAGAAATGAAATCATGTTTCACTATTAATGTTTTTTTCAGCAAAGTTGTAATATCATGTCATGTTCGGGTGAAATTTTTTGATCTGAAATTTTGTATTATTTGCTTAACCCCTTACCACATTAGACGTATCTATACGTCTCTATTACCTGGTAGTTATTGACCTGGGTTGTATGGATACATGCACTCGTCTGTGCGCGCGCGATTGCCGACTAGTATCAGCTGATTCTGACAGCTGACACCTGGCACTCAGTGCCAGGATCGGTCCTGCATGTGAACAATTCCTTATTCTCCCCTACAAGCAATGCATCAGTGATTGTATGGGACAAATTTTTGCATGAGCCTTCATGCAAAAAAAACCCCCAAAAAACAAAACAATGGAAGGTGCCTTCAGCTTAATGTTCATAAACAGAGAAGTCTTTATTAGCGTGGGTGGATTTGCAGCTTGGAAAAGAAAAATATACATCCAGAGCTTCCATTTAAAAATATCTTCTTCATTTCTCAAAAATTAAAATATATTCTAAAGGTTCTGACTTCAATATTTCAACTCCAGTGTTTAATTTTACCAATTGGTTGCTTTACTTTGCACCACTTTTTTGGTACACATTGCTGGATATTAAGCGATGCCCTTTTCCCATAAGTCATCCCACCGCTACGCTGGAAAACTCATAATAAATATGTTTAAAACTAGATACAACAATTTGTCACAATGTGGCAAAATTTGGCACATTTATTGCTGAACACTTGTTACTGAATCAGTGTCCCACTTGTGTTCCTTGTACTATAACGACTCTATTTCTACACTCCATCACAAGGTCTTCTAAAAATGAGTTTCATAAATGAGTCTCAAAATTGTGTTCTGAACAAATATCAGTCATGATGATTTAATTAAAAGCAGACACATGAGAAAACATAAACCAGAGTAAAAACTAGAAACACACACGTAAACATCCTGTGTGACATATGCACTTTTGTACACATCAATAACTAGAATGATGTATCCAAAATGCTGGATTCATACACAGGGTTTTCACAGTGTTTTTGTTGCTGCTGGCAGGGTTCACAATGCTTTTCATGACATTTTGAAACGTTTCCTTTTGCCAGATGTAAATCTAGGTTCACAATTTTTTTTTTTTAAAGTTTAAAGTTTCTCTGATTTTTTTTTATTTTTAATATCCAGTCCAGTTCAGTTAGTGCTTTTTTATGTACATGTAGATTGTGAGCCCTCGCGGGCAGGGTCCTCACTCCTTTTGTACCAGTCGTGACTTGTATTGTTTAAGATTATTGTACTTGTTTTTCATTATGTATACCCCTTTTCACATGTACAGTGCCATGGAATAAATGGCATTATAATAATAAATAATAATAAGATGATAATAATAATAATGTGTATTTATCAGCCATAAAAATCCACATGAAAATACTTTTCCCATGCACATAGTACATTTTAATCAATAGATCTTGGAATAATAATAATCTCCATAATTAGATGTTTAAATAAAATGTTCCTGTGCTGAGATAATCTTATAAATGTGCCCCTGCTGTGTTCTGTGTAATGGCTGTGTCTGACCGTACAGGAACATAGTCTGATCATACCACATCTCCTGTGCAGGGGAGGAAGAAAAAGACTATACTGAGATGACAGCATGTGATCGCATCTGATTCTTTTTGTGAGGGAAAACATTTTACTAAAAAAATGTAGAAAAAACAGAACTCGCCATTCCTTAAAAAATTATGTCCTTTATATCATGTGGTGGGACAGTCCTTAGAAAGCAGGGGGAGCGGGGAAGTGTAGGAGGACAACAGCCATTTCGTGACTATCCCAGTGCTTCTTCAGGTCACAGATGCATAACACATGATCTTGGTGGGAAAAATGTAAATTATTTTTTCTTCACTGCCCAATCGTATTTTGTCTGTGACACACCTGTAGTGTCAATATAATCAGTGCACCCCTAGATGAATTCATTGAGAGGTTTAATTTGTAAAAAGGTGTCACTTATGGAGGGTTCTGCTGTTCTGGCCCTCAGGGGTTCTGCCAATGTAACATGGCACCCTCAAAAAAGTGCAGCAAAATTTGCACTGTAATATGGAGTTTCTTCAATTCTGAGCTTTGCATTGTGCCTCAAAAGTAATTTTCAACCACATATGGGGTATCGGTGAACTCAGGAGAAATTGCACAACTTTTGGGGTCCATTTTCTATTGTTAGGCTTCTTTTACACATACCGTTGTTTTGCAGCCCTTTTTTGCGGCCCCAATAGATTTCTATGGGGCCGCAATAATTTCACGGTGCGCCGTATGGCCGTGAGGGCCGTATTTACGGCCGTGAAAAAAGATCGAGCCTGCTCAATCTTTTTCACGGCTTACGGACACGGCCCCCATTGAAAATCAATGGGGCCGCAAAAACAACGGAAGCTTGTTTTTGTGGTGGACCTTGAATTCCGGTTTTGTGGAACGCCGTTTTTTTCCTATGCTATTTCCATAGTATTGGAAACCTGAAAAACAGCGATTCGCAAGTTTTTTACAGCCCTCGAAAATTGCAGCGATACGGCCCTCAAAAAAGGCCCGCAATAACGAGCCGCAAAAAAACGGTATGTGTAAAAGAAGCCTTACTCTTGTGAAAATACAAAAAAATTGGAGATAAAACTGATTTTTGCGGGAAAAATCTGATTTTTTTAATTTTCATGGCTTAACGTTATAAACTTCTGCAAAGCATCTGGGAATGGAAGGTGCTCAATACACATCTACTCAGGAGAAATTGCACAACAAATTGTATGGAGCAATTACTCCTGCTACCCTTATGAAAATGCAAAATTTAGAGCTAAAAAAAAGATTCATCTCGGAAAAATGTGATTTTTTTTATTTTCACGGCTGTACATTATAAACTTCTGTGAAGCACCTGTGAATTCAAGGTGCTCAATACACATCTAGATAAGTTCCCTAAGGGGTCTATTTTCCAAAATGGTGTCACTTGTTGAGGGTTTCCACTGTTAAGGCATATCAGGGGCTCTCCAAACGCGACAACACGACATGGCATTCACTAATTATTCCAGCAAATTTTTCATTCAAAAAGTGAAAGGTTTTTGCGGGAAAAATATGATTTTTTACATTTTCACGGCTTAACGTTATAAACTTCTGCAAAGCACCTGGGAATGGAATGCATTCAAAAAGTCAAATGGCTCTCCTTCCCTCCAAACCCTGCAGTGCACCCAAACAGTTGTTTTCCCCCACATATGGGGTATCTGTATGCTCAGGAGAAATTGCACAATAAATTGTATAGTCCATTTTCTCCTGGAATACTTGCAAAAGTAAAAAATAGGTCTAAAGGAAAATGTTTGTGAAAGAAAAGTACAGTGCCTTGAGAAAGTATTCAGCCCCCTGGAACTTTTCAACCTTTTCCCACATATCATGCTTCAAACATAAAGATACCAAATGTAAATTTTTGGGGAAGAATCAACAAGTGGAACACAATTGTGAAGTTGAACGAAATGTATTGGTTATTTTAAATTTTTGTGGAAATTCAAAAACTGAAAAGTGGGGCGTGCAATATTATTCGGCCCCTTTAACTTAATACTTTGTTGCGCCACATTTTGCTGCGATTACAGCTGCAAGTCGCCTGGGGTATGTCTTCCTTGGCAAACAGCTCGAGTTCAGTGAGGTTTGATGGAGATCGTTTGTGAACAGCAGTTTTCAGCTCTTTCCACAGATTCTTGATTGGATTGAGGTCTGGACTTTGACTTGGCCATTCTAACACCTGGATACGTTTATTTGTGAACCATTCCATTGTAGATTTTGCTTTATGTTTGGGATCATTGTCTTGTTGGAAGACAAATCTCCGTCCCAGTCTTAGGTCTTTTGTAGACTCCAACAGGTTTTCTTCAAAACCTTTATTTGGCTCTATCCGTCTTCCCATCAATTTTAACCATCTTCCCTGTCCCTGCTGCTGAAGAAAAGCAGACCCAAACCATGATGCTGCCACCACCATGTTTGACAGTGGGGATGACGTGTTCAGGGTGATGAGCTGTGTTGCCTTTATGCCAAACATATCGTTCGATTTTGGTTTCATCCGACCAGAGCACCTTCTTCCACATGTTTGGTGTGTCTCCCAGGTGGCTTGTTGCAAACTTTAAACAACACTATATCTTTGAGAAATGGCTTTCTACTTTCCACTCTTCCATAAAGGCCAGATTTGTGCAGTGTACGACTGATTGTTGTCCTATGGACAGACTGTCCCACCTCAGCTGTAGATCTCATCCAGAGTGATCATGGCCTCTTGGCTGCATCTCTGATCAGTTTTCTCCTTGTTTGAGATGAAAGGTTAGAGGGACGGCCGGGTCTTGGTAGATTTGCTGTGGTATGATACTCCTTCTATTTCAATATGATCGCTTGCACAGTGCTCCTTGGGATGTTTAAAGTTTTGGAAATCATTTTGTATCCAAATCCAGCTTTAAACTTCTCCACAACAGTATCACGGACCTGCCTGTTGTGTTCCTTGGTTTTCATGATGCTCTCTGTGCTTCAAACAGAACCCTGAAACTATCACAGAGCAGGTGCATTTATACGGAGACTTGATTAAACATAGGTAGATTATATTTATCATCATTAGGCATTTAGGACAACATTGGATCATTCAGAGATCCACAATGAACTTCTGGAGTGAGTTTGTTGCACTGAAAGTAAAGGGGCCGAATAATATTACACGCCCCACTTTTCAGTTTTTGAATTTCCACAAAAATTTAAAATAACCAATAAATTTTGTTCAACTTCACAATTGTATTCCACTTGTTGCTGATTCTTCACCAAAAATTTACATTTGGTATCTATGTTTAAAGCATGATATGTGGGAAAAGGCTGAAAAGTTCCAGGGGGCCGAATACTTTCGTAAGGCACTGTAAATGTTTATTTTTTCCTTCCACATTCCATTAATTCCTGTGAAGCACTTGAAGGGTTAATAAACCTCTTGAATGTGGTTTTGAGTATCTTGAGGGGTGCAGTTTTTAAAACAGTGTCACTTTTGGGTATTTTCTGTCATATAGACCCCAGTCACTTCAAATGTGAGGGGGTCCCTTAAAAAAATGGTTTTGCAAATTTTGCTGTAAAAATGAGGAATTGCTTGTTGACTTTTAACCCTTATAACTTCCTAACAAAAAGTATATTTCAAAAGTTGTGCTGATGTAAAGTAGACATGTGGGAAATGTTATTTATTAACTATTTTGTGTGATATGACTCTCTGATTTAAAGGGAATCTGTCACCTCATTTTTTGCATATAAGCTGTGGCCACCGCCATTAGGGGCTTATCGACAGCATTCTGATGTATCCTGAAAGATAAGAAAAAGAAGTTAGATTATAATCACCCAGGGGCTTTATGTCAGAGCTGGCAAAACTGGCGTCAAAATGGAAAACGTTGCACAAAAATTTGGCATCATATTAAACTGTTTTACGCCTGAATTCTGGGAGCCCATGATCACACTACTTATTAAAAAATGTCTAATATTCATCTGGAAATAAAGGATGATTTTTCATCTGTATGGCATTCATTTTTATACATCAGCAATTAATAACATTTACAAGACCAAATACACTTTCCTATGCTAAGAATTGCAATTTATTCATAAAAATAAAATTCTATGTGGTTCATCTATATGGGATCTGATTATTTTTGGCGTACACACAAACTTAAATGGGCAATTTTTTTTTCCACAAGGACTTTTTTCTGTGCAAAAAAAATGGTCATTTGAACAGCCTAACATTCTGTTAACTGTGAAACAAGATGTCACCAGGGGTTGGTGACAGGAGCAGTGAGAGACATCAGTATTGCCCCCTGATGACAACAGTGCTAGAAGCTGTGAGGCAACACTGGTGTCATGCACTGTTTCTATTTCTGCCCCCTAATGACATCTTGTTTCACAGCAATAGCCAGTGTAACACCCCAGGTAGCCGGTTGTTACACTGATGTTGCCTTCCTTTCAGGGAGGGCGATATCATGTGTGGAGGCAAGGGGGATTCTCTTTACCAGGTAAGCACACACATGCAACATATTCTGAATCCAGGCCAGGAGGGGGAGCTCAGGACCCGGATTCAGGGGAGCTTCCCTCAAAGCTGGATATATGTCCTGGTCTGGAGGAGGAGTTAGACAGTCTGGGAGAGACAGTGGACAGAGACAGTTGGTCTCCAGGAGGGAGAGATATAGGAAGGACGTCTGGAACAGAGAGGGAGGCCAGCAGCCACATGGGAGCTGCAGCCTCTGGAAAGAGGAAAACCTGAAGGGTTGTTGCATGCAGTGGAGCTTTAAGGAAAGGAGCACAGGAGTGGAACAGGGCACAGCAGGGGAACAGTGGCAGGACACCGCCAGAGCGGATTAGCCTGGAACCCTTCATTACCCCATATCCCACCGCTACACGGGAGTGGGAAGAGAGTGGCCAAGTGCCAGAATAGGCGCATCTTCCAGATGTGCCTTTTCTGGGGTGGCTGGGGGCAGATGTTTGTAGCCAGGGGGGCCAATAACCATGGACCCTCTCCTGGCTATTAATATCTGCCCTCAGTCACTGGCTTTACCACTCTGGCGGAGAAAATTGTGCGGGAGCCCACGCCAATTTTTTCCGCCATTTAACCCTTTATTTTACAAGCTACAGCGCCCAAATTTTGCACATACACACTACTAACATTAGTAGTGTGGAATATGCAAAAAAAAGGGATATGAGATGGTTTACTGTATGTAAACCATGTCTCATATCCTGTCGGGTTTGGGAAAGAGAAATGAAAAGCCGGCAATTGAATTACCGGCTTTTCACATATCTCGCGCTGAATTAAATATAAATACAGTATATATATATATATATATATATATATATATATATATATATATATATATATATGTCTGTGTCTCAATGACATATATATATATATATATATATATATATATATATATATATATATATATATACTGTATATATGTTTTACCGAACATTTGAGCACATAAATCCATTAGATGTCGGTTTTGCAAGCCTACGAGAAAATATCGCAGTGCGGATGCCATACGGATTACATACGGAGGATGACATGCGCAAAATACGCTGCCACACCCTGCCTACGGATGACATACGGATCACTATTTTGGGAACATTTCTGCATATTACGGCCGTAATAAACGCACCGTATTTACATACGCTGAGTGTGACGCCGGCCTTAGAGAATAGGTAGATAAGGGGAAGTGTAGGGCATTGTGTAATAAAGCTAATTACAAAAGTGGTTAGGGTGGTTAGATATTTACCACCCCTTTAATATGGGAAACTGAATTTGGTTTTGTAAATTTTGATAAATTTTGATGTATAAAAAACGAATACCATAAAGATGTCATATGAAAGTAAAAAAGAAGACATGCAAATTACACACGGATGACATACTGATGGCATACAGATGATAATATGGATGTAAAAAATTATTATTTATGAAAATCGGTCAATTTTTCATACACTTCTCTGAATCCGGCCTAAGAGTATGTTCACACTGAGTCTTTTTCTTACATCCTTTGAGCATGTCAGCTCATAAAAATGTAGGAACATTTTTTACAATGCTAGAAAGAATTGCCCTATCCGTTTGTATGGAAAAGCGACTTCTTGTTCATATATTTAGGCTTTTAAGCTTCTTTTAAATGTTTTGCTGTTTCAAAGACACCAAGCATTTAACAGAAGTGTCATGACCATGTTTTTACATAGAAATGTATAGGTTTATTCCTTTGAGCATTTTGTCAACATGTACGCAGCATGATAGAATAAGATCAGTACCAATGAAATCAGTCAAAACCATGAATAGCACTTGTCCGATTTAAAAAAAAGTTGATCGGCGCATCCAAAAAAATAGATAAAATCTTCACATTTTATTCCATAGGTATCAAAGAATTAAAGTCCACATGTTAGTGATAGAAAAACACTCTGACGCTTTTCTTTTGCTGTATGCGCCCTTTGTCATAGAAAACTAACTGTCAGTCCAAGCCTGTTTTAGGTTAACTTGCAACAATATATATGAGCAGAGTGCGTAATCCAATAAGTAACTCAAAGTAGGTATAGCAATTGGATATCTTAAAACTTGACTTTTAATAAATCATGTTAAAAAATTCAAAAAAAATGCGACATGTAACACCAAAAAACAATATACATGGGGAAGGGAACCGTAGTGAGGAAAAATGCCCTATACCCTACACAGAAGGAAGGACTGACATAAATACATAAAAATAAAATGACAGTACTGATTGTTCCCTCAACTGGTATTGGACCAGTCAAAGGGATGATGCCCAATTTACTTTATAATAGTGGGGAAAAAAAGCGTATTTTCCTTATGCCCCTTAAAGAAAGAAATATATACAAATTCCAATTAAAGGACATAATATATCAAAACAATCTTCCATATAAGACAATAGTAGCCTGGACTGATATATTTCCTGTGATCAATAGTGCAAACTGGTATCAAGCCTTGTATTGCACTTATACACAATAATCAGAACCAATAATGGGAAGATTTTTGATAAATATTAAATTCCAGCCCGCAGTGTTATATCAGGGGGCTTTTTAGGAGAATCTGAGGCCCTGCATTTGTCACTATGCAGGTCTATATCAGTGATGTTATATCAGGAGGCTTTTCCCACTATTAATATGTTCATATGCATCCCTTTTTAGCATAAATCACAGTGACTGTCAGTGATTGGGAGACGCTGTCCATAGCTGGGGCTTCTGTTTTTGCTCAACACTACTGGGGGACTTCTGATAGAGAGGAATCTCTCCAAATCTCCGGTGAGATCTACCCATAAGTTGGTGATTTTCTTTGTATATGTTGGTTAAATGCTTGTCCAGCTAAAACAAGTTATATACACACATAAGGTCCAGCATCTGTAAATCCATTGTAAGGGAACGCATGGCACTAACAATAATATTTTTTAAGGGCTATACTTTTCCATATTTACAAAAGTGTTGGTTTGCAGTCTCTTTTTTTGATGCTGGTATGAGATATGAAGCCTCACTGCTATGCTGCTACTGACAGTCACTGTGATTTATGCTAAAAAGGGATGCATATGAACATATTAATAGTGGGAAAAGCCTCCTGATATAACATTACTGATTATAGACCTGCATAGTGACAAATGCAGGGCCTCAGATTCTCCTAAAAAGCCCCCTGATATAACACTGCGGGCTGGAATTTAATATTTATCAAAAATCTTCCCATTATTGGTTCTGATTATTGTGTATAAGTGCAATACAAGGCTTGTTACCAGTTTGCACTATTGATCACAGGAAAGATATCAGTCCAGGCTACTATTGTCTTATATGGAAGATTGTTTTGATATATTATGTCCTTTAATTGGAATTTGTATATATTTCTTTCTTTAAGGGGCATAAGGAAAATACGCTTTTTTTCCCCACTATTATAAAGTAAATTGGGCATCATCCCTTTGACTGGTCCAATACCAGTTGAGGGAACAATCAGTACTGTCATTTTATTTTTATGTATTTATGTCAGTCCTTCCTTCTGTGTAGGGTGTAGGGCATTTTTCCTCACTACGGTTCCCTTCCCCATGTATATTGTTTTTTGGTGTTACATGTCGCATTTTTTTTGAATTTTTTAACATGATTTATTAAAAGTCAAGTTTTAAGATATCCAATTGCTATACCTAACTTGCTACAATGACTTTTTTGATGAGTTTTTGGCACTGCATATTTTAAAAAAAGCTGCTTTGTCTTTTATACTTCCTGGTATTTCACTTTGACAAATTGTGTCAACACTTTGTGTTTTTGATGCGTTTCCACCACGGAAATGTACTAAAACCGGATTAACTTTTTTTATCTATAGATTTTCTGCATCTAATGCAAGTCTATGGGAAAAACGCTATGGGAACGCTCAGCGTACCTGCAAGAGAAATTGACATGGTGCGGATTTGAAACTCGCACTGCAGGTCAGTTTACACTGAGTAAAAATAAGCACAGTGGGCATGAGATTCTATAAATCCCATCCACTATGCTGAAACTGCTAAAAAATTTCACGTAGCAAAGATATACCGCATTAAAAATGCACCAAAAACTCATTGTGGACAGACAACCTAAGGCGCTACAGAAAACGCCAGTGTTTTTTGTGTTTCCTGAGCGGTCTAGTTTAACATTTTTTGGTGCACTTTTTCAAAATGTTTGACAACCATCTTTTTTTTGTAGTGGTTTTTTTTCATCGTTTTTGAGACATCTTTTTTGCTGGCATTTTCTGTATATTCTATTTAGATAAATTCAACAGTAAAGAAACAAGCAAAAACACTGGAAAAATGCTCAAAAAGATAGTCAGGCATCTAGCGTCAGTCTTTTGAATTTTCCCTATTGACTTGAGTAAGTTATCTCCCTCTGGTGTTAGTGAGACACACGGTGTCTACGTTAAAGTCTCTCTCTCTGGGGCCAAACCTGTGGTGCCTCATTTATTAGGCCGGGGTCACACTTGCGAGTGTGATGCGAGAAACTTGTGCGAGTCTCTCGCATCACATTTGCAAGTGTGACCCCGGACTTATAGTAAAAGTAGGTAGTAGAAAATAACCAATAAGATTTTAACCAATCAAAGTACATAGAATATGAACCAATCAAAATGCATTTTCCATATTATATAAATATTTAATATTTAATTGCATTACTTATCTCAAAAGCATATAATTTATTGTTAATGCTAAGAAGCTTCCTTATAATATATATTTTTGGATATAGTCAGACAGTTTTGGTTCTCCAATGTCATGTCTACTTGCATAATGCTGTGATTCATCATTTCAGATGGCTGAGTTTGTTACACCTGGTCTGGTTTCCGTACCTTCGCGGGGTCCCCGTCGGGACTCCCGCTCTGTGCAGGCCCCATGCTGTCCAGACGGGACCTCTGCTTCTCCTCCCTCCTCTGCTCCCAGGCGTACAGCCAGTAGGTCCTCGCGCTGTGTGCTTAGGTCGCGTGCGCGCTCACTCCCGGTCTATTAAAGAGACAGCGCACATTTTTCAAAAGGTGCTTCTGACCAATGGTGTGTGAATGATTGCTATTTCTAGTCCTTCCACTATAGGGAGGGTGCTGGAGCAACAAGTATACTCCGTTGCTAACTTCCTGTTCCTGCTAGCATGTGCTTCTGTTCTGAAGTCTCTGTCAGTGTTTCGCTTACACTCTTTGTCTCCACAGACTATCTGCTACCTGTTACCTGGCTATTCTGGACTAACTCCAGCCTGCTTCCTCCGGTACCGTTTCGTCCCACCATTCAGTCACCTGAACCTCAGGACTGGATCCAGTCTCTACCCGTACCCCTGGTATCCACCGGTTAGCTCCACGTCACCTGCTAACCCTGTTAGTACATCTGTCCCGCTGGGTCAGCAACCACGAGTCCGGGGTCTAACTGGAGGTAGCGCCTGTGTCCCCCAGGTGTCCCATTCTGACCCTGTTCAAGGGGTCTTACTACGGGTGTCTGGGGCTCACGTAGTCATGTCCCCTTCAGAGCCCCCCGAACCGTGGTCCAGAGGTTCCACACTCTATGATAATAAAAATGAATGTGAACTTTTCCACCTGTGCCTCCGTTTCCTTTCGTTACAGAATTAGAGCAAAGGTTACAATGTTAACAAGCAGAAATCAGAAAAAAATATAAACAAATAGTCAAAGCTGAGTTATATACAAGAAGTCAAATGTTACAAAATGGAGATTGTGTTGCATGAAATATTATGTTCGCATACAGATAATTAATTTCTCTCACACAGCATACATGTACAGAGAGCTGGCTGTCAATCAAATTACTGGGGAGAGATCATAGAACACTTACTGTACAGTGAATTATAACTGTAACCGCTCCCTGCACCATCCCTATGACTGGAAGTGAGTGGCTGCAGGGAGAATAAAACTATTGCCTTAGGCCTCTGTACAGGAATTAAATTCGATTTACCTGCAGATTACGGCCCCATTCAGACATCAGTCTTTTTAACCCACGAGAAAAACGTACGGCTTTTTATCTGTGATTTTCATCAGAGTGTCATCGCAGAGTTTCATTGTTTTTTTTCACAAGTTTCTCAAAAAGTTTACTTATTACACATCAGTAATTTAATTCAACTGTACTAATCCAATCTACTGCAGCGCCCCAGAGTCCTGGTCGTTGCAGTACTGTGGCTCCGCCACTATGGGGAGCTATGGTGCGTCTGATGGCACTGAAGGAGTTCATCGGATCAGGTATCACAGACACCAATACATTTCACCGCCGGGCCTCCAGGGGGAGCTAAGGGTTCTATTCATTAGGCCACTCCTCACATACTGGTAAAACTGGGGGTCAGGCAGGAAGTTGGAGAGAAAGCTGACTGGGTTGGAACCAGGCAACACCTTGTGGCAGAGGGTGTTGTGGGGGAAGATACAGTAGGGTCTCTGTCAGGGGTGGGATCCTGACAGAGGCTTGGCAACTTGAACGAACGTAACGGGACCGTGCCTGCTCCGGGTAGCGGCGGTGCCCAAGGAAGGATTAGAAGCGAGATAGATTGTGCTGAGTGAGAAACGAGATCACGCAAAGGAGAAATACCAGTAGGAGTCGTGCTGTAAGACCGAAGCAACATCCTACTGAGGCGCACTACCGGTGGCCAGAACGCCGAGGGAGTATCATAACATTCAGCTTCAAGCAATACTCCAAACAGCGGCAGGACAGTCAGTCTAAGTCGGGCTGTCTAACTTTAATCACCTATGCAGTCTTGGGGGGCAACTTGTGGAGAGGGGCGACTCTAGGGTCCCGGAAGAGCTCCGAGCCTACCCGTCAAACGGGTGCCGTCCCAACCAGAACACCAGGGAGGGACGGAGGATTAGCAGAACATCATCTAATCGAGTTGTGAGGGAACTTAAGAAACAGACACAACAGTTGTGGGGACTTTCTGTAAGCACAGCAGGGAAGGACCACAACACATAGCGCTAGAAGGAAGGCACAGATTTCCACCTGCTAAGAGAACTCTGGAGGCGCCATTGGGCCGGCCGGACTTGCGCAGCCTGGTTATCCGGATTCCGGACTGAGGACCTAGAGACCTTCAGTAAAGAGGTAAAGAGACTGCAACCTGGTGTCCTCGTTATTTACTGCACCGCACCACTACAGCCTCCCCACTACCTTCACCCGTCACTTCATTCACCGCGCGCCCCTCGGCAGGGTCACGGACTGGGCCTAGCCACCGTGACAACCCCAGAGCAGAGACTCAGAGGCCCGGTACCGGGTACCCCTCGGCCCTGCGGCAGTGGGGGCGCTACACTACCATCTCAGATGACCAGGACAAGCTGGTAAACCTGGAGAAAAATAACAAAAATAAATGGGTTTCATATACTGCTGTACTTGCTTTTTCCCATTTTGTTAGCATTTTTGTCATCATCCATTGCGTGAAAAACGCTGAAAAAACGCTGAAAGATGTGATATGCTCTATATCCGAAAAACCATGCAAAGCACAAAATACTCATGACAAAAAAAAACAATGTGTGTGCATGAGATTTCTAAAATCTCATAGGCTCTGCTAGTACTGTAAAAACGCAGCTGAAAATTATAATAAAAAACGCAGCAATATCACCTAGTGTGGACTGAGCCTTAGGGTACTGTCACACAGTGGCACTTTGATCGCTACGACGGTACGATCCGTGACGTTCCAGCGATATCCATACGATATCGCAGTGTCTGACACGCTACTGCGATCAGGGACCCCGTTGAGAATCGTACGTCGTTTGGAACTTTATTTCGTCGCTGGATCTCCCGCTGTCATCGCTGGATCGTTGTGTGTGACAGCGATCCAGCGATGCGTTCGCTTGTAACCAGGGTAAACATCGGGTTACTAAGCGCAGGGCCGCGCTTAGTAACCCGATGTTTACCGTGGTTACCAGCGTAAAAGTAAAAAAAAAAAAAACGTACATACTCACATTCCGGTGTCCTTCAGGTCCCTTGCCGTCTGCTTCCCGCTCTGACTGACTCCCGGCCGGAAAGTAAGAGCAGAGCACAGCGGTGACGTCACCGCTGTGATCTGCTTTCACTTTACGGTGGCACTCAGTCAGAGCGGGAAGCAGACGGCAAGGGACCTGAAGGACACCGGAATGTGAGTATGTACGTTTTTTTTTTATTTTACTTTTACGCTGGTAACCACGGTAAACATCGGGTTACTAAGCGCGGCCCTGCGCTTAGTAACCCGATGTTTACCCTGGTTACCCGGGGCCTTCGGCATCGTTGGTCGCTGGAGAGCGGTCTGTGTGACAGCTCCCCAGCGACCAAACAACGACTTTCCAACGATCACGGCCAGGTCGTATCGCTGGTCGTGATCGTTGGAAAGTTGCAGAGTGTGACAGTACCCTTAGGCCATGTGCACACGCTCAGTATTTGGTCAGTATTTTACCTCAGTATTTGTAAGCCAAGATCAGGAGTGGGACAATCAGAGGAAAAGTATAATAGAAACACGTCACCACTTCTGTATTTATCACCCACTCCCGGTTTCTGCTGAGGTAAACACTGATATAGAAAATCCTCACCAAATTCTGAACACGTGCACATGGCTTAGGCTACTTTCACACTAGCGTCGTTTGCCTACGTCGCAATGCGTCGTTTAGGAGCAAAAATGCATCCTGCAAAGTTGCCCGCAGGATGCGTTTTTTCCCCATAGACTTACATTAGCGACGCATTGCGACGTATGGCCACACGTCGCAACCGTCGTGAGACGGATGCGTTGTGTTTTGGCGGACCGTCGGCACAAAAAAAGTTACATATAACGTTTTTTTGTGCGTCGTGTCGCCATTTCCGACCGCGCATGCGCGGCCAGAACTCCGCCCCCTCCTCCCCGGACATTACAACGTTGAAAAACTGCATCCGCTGCCCCCGTTGTGCTTTTATTTCACAGCATGTGTCGGTACGTCGGCCCGACGCACTGCGACGGGCCCGTACCGACGCTAGTGTGAAAGTAGCCTTAGGCTACTTTCACACATCAGGTTTCTTGCATCAGGCACAATCCGGCGAATGTTGGAAAAAATGGATCCTGTGCAGATTGTGAAAAACTGATGCGACGGATCCGACTAGCATATCCAGATAATTGGATTAAAAAAAATTTGGAGCATGCTCAGTTTAAAAGAACGGAATCCGGCGCCGGAATCCGTCATTTTCCGGATCCGGCACCTTCCGGCTCCCATAGGCTTCCATTCTAGCAAATAGCCGGAAGTTCTGGATCCGGCGATTCAGACTTTTTCGCCGGAGACAAAGAATGTTGCTATGGACATTTTTTCCAGAAAACGGAAATGGCAGATTTGCTGGATCCGACGAAAACCCGACGAAACGCAATGTCATCTGGCACTAATACAAGTCTATGGGAATTTTTTTTTTGTTTTAAATTTAGCCGGATTGAGCCTAATGGTGAAAACCTGATGTGTGAAAGTGGAGCGCCCCCGTAGGGCAGTGGGGTACTCAGTACCTGGTCCTTCGGTTCTCAGTGGGGATGTCACGGGGGCTGACCCGGTCCGTGGCCCTAGGGACGTCCGTTGTAAATGGGGGAAAGGTCTTTAAAGGAATAATGTTCGTGACGCCACCTGTGGTATTCGGTCAGGGTGACCGACGCTGCTTAGGGGTCCGCTGGGGTGATGTGATGGCAGCTAGATGGTATACCTTCCCACAGGTGAAGTGTATCTCCAGGGCTTCCCAGAGTGTAGATGGTGGATGGTGTGAGGCGCAGTGAAGAACGAGGACACAAGGTTGCAGTCTCTTTACCTTTTTACTGATGGCTTCAGCATCCACAGTCCAGAGCACGAGATCACAGGGCAGGCAGAGTCCGGCCGGTCTGAAGGCAAATCCAGAGTCCCCTTATCCAGGTGGAAATCAATAGCCTTCCTCTAGTGCCTGGGTGTTGTAGTACCTCCCTGCTGAGCTTCTCGGTAAGGTCCTCACAACTGATGTTGGTGTTCTAGATGTTATTTCTCTTTCTCTCTGTCCCCCTGATGGAATGGATAGGACAAACCCGTATGACTGGTGGCCTGAGGCTTTTTTACAGCGACTCTATCATGCTCCGGCCCCCACAAGTTGCCACCGTGCCTCCTGGGTATGGGTCGGGCAGCTAACGTGGAATTAACTATCCTGCCGGTCTCTGGAGCAAGGCTTGGGGACTCCCTCGGTGTTCCGGCTACCGGATACTGCGCCTCAGAAAGGAGGCAGCCTTTTGTAGGGCAGAACTCCTTCTGGATTCCTCTCCTGGTGCTATGACTTTGTTTCTCACCCTCTACAATACAATTCTCTTTCGTGTCCTTCCTTAGGATACTGCCGCACGTGGGGCAGGCACAGCTCCGTGGCCTTCTGTCTAGGCCTCTGACAGGATCCCACCCCTGTCAGGGACCCCTCTGTCTGCATCTCTTTGATGTTCCTCCTACCCCTCTGGCTGCCTGACAGGGTGCTGCCTGGGTGAAGCCCAGTCAGCTTCTGCCTAACGCCCAGTCAGCTTCTGCCTAACTTCCTATCCAGCCCACCAGTTTTACCTAATTGTGAGGAGTGCCCTAATAAATAGGAGCGTACCTCCCCCTGGTGGACTGGAGTGTGAAGTGTGGTGTATGGTTTGTGATACCTGGTAAAGAGATCTCCTTTATTGCCTTCAGACGTAACATCGCTCCCCCTGGTGGAAGAACAACATTACTGCAACGACCAGGACTCTGGGGCGCTGCAAAAGTAGCCTATATGCAAATCCCTGATAGAACTCGGTCCATTTTTCTCGTAAGTTAGAATAACTGATGTCTGAAGGAGGGTTAAGGCTAAGTTTACACGAGGGTAGAAAAAATTGTCAGCTTTTCAGCCAGAAAAAATGGACGTTTTCCATCTGTGGCATCCATGCGGCATCTGTTTTTATACAGTAGCGTGTTATCAGCTTCCATAGACTTGACTACGCAAGTCTCATCCAAAATATGGAAGAGACAAATCCATGAAAAATGAATGAAAATGTAGAAGCAAAATCTGAACAAATGCTGATCAAATGCGGATGCTTCCGCCATTATAGGTTCACATTGCAGATCCATATGACATTGGTATTGTCGACTACCCCCCTTTATTAAGTACCTTCCCAAGGGATCACCGACCCCTTTTCCTTCCAACCTCCGAATAACGACATGAGTCTCAAGTTGGATATAATTGGCCACAGCGGCCTTTATTATTACAAACAAAACATATAACCATAAACAGCTGGGAAGGGGTCCTTAAAGCTGAAATCTGGTGTCACCCAAAGTATGAACAGGTGGACAAGAGATCAACCGTAGATTACTCTCAGCCGTTACCCCACAGGCTCGAGAGCACCAAAATACCCCGAAGGGTTCCCATTGTCCACCTCCAACTTAGGAATCTGGCCCACCATTACCAAGATTCCCCCAGATCACCAGACCCGCAACCAAAACTTAAACCAACTGGAGAGTCCGTATCCCGACGGACCCCCCAGGCCAATTTAGCACCAACTCCAAGGACCCCTCCCCCCGCCTACAGCCACTATGACCCGAAAATAAGGACAAAAACCCATTAACACAACAAAAAAGGGGAGGGCGGGCGGGACTGCTTCAGGTCCTGTAGAGCGAGAAGTGAACCGCTCCACCCCCGCTCCCATCATCCCCTTCACCACCGCTAACCCCTCCCCCTGGAACGTGCAACACGCCCCCCAACCCCTTGTCCCCTGCGCCAAAGCCCCTGTCATGGCGGCCTCCACGTACGCCGCCCGGGGGGGGGGGGGGGCGGGCGGCTCGCTCCAGCCTGTCTTGACATTGGTATTGTCGACTACCCCCCTTTATTAAGTACCTTCCCAAGGGATCACCGACCCCTTTTCCTTCCAACCTCCGAATAACGACATGAGTCTCAAGTTGGATATAATTGGCCACAGCGGCCTTTATTATTACAAACAAAACATATAACCATAAACAGCTGGGAAGGGGTCCTTAAAGCTGAAATCTGGTGTCACCCAAAGTATGAACAGGTGGACAAGAGATCAACCGTAGATTACTCTCAGCCGTTACCCCACAGGCTCGAGAGCACCAAAATACCCCGAAGGGTTCCCATTGTCCACCTCCAACTTAGGAATCTGGCCCACCATTACCAAGATTCCCCCAGATCACCAGACCCGCAACCAAAACTTAAACCAACTGGAGAGTCCGTATCCCGACGGACCCCCCAGGCCAATTTAGCACCAACTCCAAGGACCCCTCCCCCCGCCACCATGAGGATACTTGACCCCCTCAAGTAGCCGAAACCCCACCAACCTTAACCGCTATGGCCCGTTCGATTCCTGACTGCAACCCCAGAGCCCACAAATCCATGCCTACCGCGTTTAGATGAACCCCATCTCCCAATAGAAATTGGTCACCACCACGCTCCAACTCAAAATGGCGCACGGCCATTCCTCCGTTTCGCACAATAAAACCCGACACGGCCCGGTTCACCTTAATACGGGCCCTATTTATCTTGTCTACCGACCTGGCATGCCTCCAAACTGTACGAGGAACAATCTCGGACCACACAATCGACATCTCCCGAAACGAAACCCATAACCGGAGCATGTCGTGTTTTATGTCGCGTATCAACTCTCGACAAGGACGAATTCCCAAGTCGTTTCCCCCAACGTGCAGAACCAAAATGTCCGGAGGCCTATCCAGCTGAATAGCTTTGTGTACCTCCTCCAGGACTCTGTTCCAACTTAAACCCCGAAACCCCAACCATCTGAGGACGGCCACGTCCCTGGAAAACCCAAGCTGTCTTCCATCCTGCCTGACGTCGGCCCGTCTCGCACCCCAGTACACATATGAATGGCCGACGATCCACACCAACAACGAGGATGGACCTGAAAAACAAAAACAACTTAGACAAAAGCCCACGCACACCAATTATCAACCATTCCCCGATACTCAAGGCCTCACATAACTCCGATAGCGGCCGGATTCCCACCGCCCAATCCTCTGTACCACGTCCGGAGCTAAACCATGTCGCGCCGCCTCGGTGGCAGCCCCAATCCGAAAAGAATGGGAAGCGAACCTGGCCGCATCTACCCCGATGGCCTTTAAACACTGCCGAAAAACCGCTACAAACTGATATTTGGACAGGAAAGACCCATCCTCGTGACACAACAAAGGCCCATCACCACGCGGATGCAACCTAACAAAAGCCTGCCAGCAACGAATAGGACACATCACAGAACCAGGAACTGTGCCCAACACAACTCTTTTACCCCGCCCCATCTGATCTGTCTTAGATTTCCGAATCCAAAACTGCATAGACCCCTCGGAAACAAAAACGTCCACCGCCCACAGGCCCCCTTGACGAACCGTAGTGGGAGACACCAATTCCCCAATCCTCAACGCTCCATAAAAAGCCAACGAAAAAGCTAAACGAAACAGCGCAACCTCAAAATTGGAAACGCATACATCACCCAAACGTGCCCCCAACCGCTCCAACATTTCAAAGGACACCGGGCGCCTACAATCTCCTCGGCTGCCTGATCTTCTCAGCCCCTTCACGGCCTGCTTTACCAGAAAGGACTTTGTCATGTCCTGAAAACCCCGAATCCTGAAACCGAAGGCTAAAGCCGCAATCGTCCTATCCACCTTCGCTGCCGACCATCCCTGATCCGCCCCATATCTCAACCACAGTAACAACGCCCCCACCTGATCCAAACCCGAACACCCGACACCACAAGCCGCCAACCAACTCTCCCAACTGTTCCATACCGCCTGATAAACCGACCACGTACTCGGGGCTAAGGACGCTTGGATTAAAGGCTCTGCAGCCCGGACACCACGTTCCAGAGTTCCGCCGGGCATTCCAGGCCCGTCTCCTCGGCATACGGCGCCAGCGACCGGAAACGCTCCCACTGGAAACGAGACAAAGAATCGGCAATGCAATTATTAACACCAGGCACATGCGAAGCTGTGAAATAAGCATTCAAGTGTAAACAAGACAAAACCAACTGCCGAAGCACTCTGATCACCGGGGGAGACGCCGTCGTCAAACTGTTAATGGCGCACACCACCGCCATATTATCACAGTGAAAGCGCACCCTTTTGTTCCGAAATTCGCCGCCCCAAATCTGCACCGCTACTAAGATCGGAAAAATTTCCAACAACGTGATGTTCCGCACCAAACCCGTTTCAACCCAGGCTTCTGGCCACCTGGCCGCACACCAACGGCCCCCAAAAAAGGCCCCAAAACCAATACCGCCTGAAGCGTCGGTAAACAAGTCCAAATCAGCATTGGCCACTGCCTCCTCGATCATCAATGAACGCCCGTTGTAACAAGACAAAAAACGGTCCCAAACCTCCAAGTCAGCCTTGTGCTCAGCTGACAAACGCACAAAATGATGCGGGGCGGTGACCCCAGCCGTAGCACTGGCCAATCTACGTGAAAAAATTCTCCCCATGGGAATAATTCGGCACGCAAAGTTCAATTTTCCCAAAAGCGACTGCACTTCACGCAGTGGCAATTTTTTCACACGCCGAGCTCGCGCTACTTCGTCTCTCAATCCCAGCACCTTGTCCACTGGCAACCTAAACTCCCACTTCTCAGAGTCGATGACAATGCCCAAAAAAGACAAGCTCGTACACGGGCCCTCAGTCTTGCCCGGTGCCAACGGGACCCCGAAGCGCTCCGCTACCCAAACAACCGTCCTTAACAGGATCTCACAACATTGAGACTGCTCCGGGCCTATACACAAGAAGTCATCCAAATAATGAATTATTGAGTCTAAACCGGACACATCCCGCACCGCCCACTCCAGAAAGGAACTGAAAGCCTCAAAATAAGCACACGACAGTGAACAGCCCATCGGCAAACAACGATCAACGTAGAACGCACCGTCCCAGTAACAGCCTAACAACCTCACGCTATCGGGATGAACGGGCAACAAACGAAAGGCCGACTCAATATCAGTCTTAGCCAACAACGCTCCCTTACCGCAAATGCGCACCCACCTGGCTGCTTCATCAAACGAAGTATAAGCTACCGAACAAAGCTCCGGATCAATCCCATCATTAACCGACCTCCCCTTCGGGTATGACAAATGCTGAATGAGCCGGAACTTATTCGGCTCCTTCTTGGGCACAACGCCCAGGGGGGACACAACCAAATCCTCCAAAGGGGGAGTAAAAAACGGACCAGACATCCTACCCAACGCCACCTCTTTTCCTAACTTTTCAGACACCACCGAAGCGTGCAACCCGGCCGATTTCAGGTTCTTCAGCGTAGGCGGTATCACGAAACCCGGAGCCGGTATAGAAAAACCCACATCAAACCCAGCCCGAAGCAACTCTGCCCCCTCCCTATCAGGATACCTACTTAGATAGGGGGCCATCGCGTCCAACTTCACCGGAGTCGCCCCCTTTGGGATTACCCTCTGGCCTCCCTTTCTTCTTAAAGCATTTGGAGGCTCCGTGGGAGGCGCCATTACAGTGCGAGCACAGATGCTTGAACTTGCAAGTCGCCCCGAACTTACATTGGCCCTCGTTGAACTGCCAACAGACGCCATGCTTCTGGCTTCCGGATTGACCCGCCTGACCCCCGGCTCCCGCAGAGGAGCCCTGTCCAAAGCCTTGGCCGGAAGATCCGGCCCCCCCTTGAAAGGATTGACCAAACTTCGTCGGCGCCATTACACGTAACCACAAACCAATGTCCTTCTGATCCCATCTGATCACTGGACGAACCGCCTTCCGCTGCCGGAACTGCTCATCGTATCTTAACCACGCCTGACCACCATAGGCCCTATGCGCCTCCCCTATGGAATCCATGTAGCAAAACAAGGCTGAGCAATTCTCGGGAGCCTTTTCGCCAATAACACTTGCCAAAATCGCAAATGCCTGAAGCCAGTTCATAAACGTCTGAGGAATAAGTCGCCAACGCCGCTTCTCCTCATCCTCCTTCTTACTATCCTCTTTCTTATTCTTGTCCAAGTTAAATTTCTCCAATGGTAACAGTGAAAATATCTCCACGTACTCGTCTTTCCAGATCTTCTCACGCACTTCCTTCTTCAAGTGCGCCCCCAACGGCCCTTCAAAGCAAACATACACCTCACCACGTGCCTTATCATCTAACCGAACACCCCCTTCCTTCTCCTTTTCCGTTTGTACTGACACCGAGACCGGCTCGGCCGACCTACCCTGATCACCCAAACCGCTACCTGACAACGTTAAACCTGATTCGGCCGATCCAACCCAAGCTGACAAAGGGGACGGCCCCAACCTTCCGCTGCTCAACCGTGACAACAGCTCTCGTACCCCCGATAACAATTCGCCCACCCCTTCCCGCGTTGCATCCGCGCGTACCGTGACTCCCTCGCCGCGCTCCACACCCCCCCCCACCCGATCAACCGAAGTCAAAATCGGCGTTGACCACGCCGGGGACAAACAAAACATAGAGTGGTTCTCACCAGGCTGCAGGGGCGCAGCAGTCCCCCCAGCCGCCGACGTCGTCCCGCCGTCTCTTGCCTGCGAAGTCGTCTGAGCGTCCACCCGGACGTGGACCTCGCTCCTCACCGATCCAGCTGCTCCGCCACCAGCAGAGGGGACCGTGCCGGCTCCGTTATTCTGGAAGGCCGCCAGGAATCTGTCGTGCCCCAACCCGGACCCGCCGACCACAGCGCTACCTTCTGTCGCCGTCCCCTGGAGTGGTGCAGGCCCGGTCGCAGTTGCATGAGGGGAATGGGGTACCCCGGCTGAGCCTGGCAGCCCCGCTGAGTCTGGGGCGCCGCCTGCTGCTGGAATGCTCCCCCGCCGTCTCATGTTGCCGCCGGAACCAGGCCGCCCAGGACGGGCATAACCGCCGCGGCCCGCCGTGCTCACACCGCGCACAGCTGCTGTTCTGGCGCGCATGGGCCCACCCCCCCTGGCAGATGAGGGAGAGGGGCCAACTGCCGCCGCATGCCCCAGCGCGGCAGGTGGATTCCTCCCGGACCGCGGCCTGCTGGGGCGCCTGCAAGCAGGCACGCGGCCCGGAGGGTCCGGTGACGGGCTCCTGCGCCGCCGCTGGGGCGCCGGGGCAGCATCCGGTGACAGCCGCTGAGGGGGGCGCACTCGCCTAGAGCGCCGCTCACCAGGCCCAGCCGCCGATGGGTCAGGGGAAACCGCTCCGCTTCCACTTGGGCCTCCCAGGATGGACGCTAGCTGCCCTTCCAGCCAGCCGGGTGGCTGCGCTGCCGCCGCCGCCCGCAGCTGGGCCAGAATCCGGTCGATGTCGGACATAGTCACCGCAGGTACCAGCGTTCGTGACTGCTTCAGGTCCTGTAGAGCGGGAAGTGAACCGCTCCACCCCCGCTCCCATCATCCCCTTCACCACCGCTAACCCCTCCCCCTGGAACGTGCAACACGCCCCCCAACCCCTTGTCCCCTGCGCCAAAGCCCCTGTCATGGCGGCCTCCACGTACGCCGCCCGGGGGGGGGGGGGGGCGGGCGGCTCGCTCCAGCCTGTCTTTACGGGTGTACCAAACATGCTCACATGAGAGAGGCCATTGATCGGTATGTTGGTTTTCACCACTTGTTTGGAGTTGAGTTTTCTGAAGCTCCTCCACAGTAAAATACAGACGATACAATGATGACACATGGATGGCATTCCTGAGCTATCCGATTTTTTCTGGGACCCCTTGCCTTGCATTGGCGGGTTTCATCCATGACTCAGATAAAAAATGAACCTTTCAGTTTTTTTTTTTTGTCTGAATTTGACCCTGAAGTTTATCTTGGTCATGCAGAGGTTAATTCATTTAATTACCTCCTTCAGGTGCTCATATATAGTCATCAATGTGATACCTACACAGATGAGGATGGTTGTTCTTGTTCAAGGTTCCTGAACATGAGACCCCTGTAGGATCACACAGCTACAAGCCTGGTTCTTGCCTTTGAGAATCATTGTCACTTTCACCATGGCTACAGAGCTGTATGAGCAATGTAGCCAGCGCAGGTAAGAGAATGAAAGGACTAGGAAACTTTGGCTCATACAACAATTATTTTTTGTGAGTTAAAACACACTTTCATCTGTCTTTTTTTTTTTTTAGCCATTCCTGGTCGCTGCCTGTAACATCTGATTTTATTGTATGCAAACCCCCAACCTCCCTCGTAGATTTGCCCATAGATAGTAATGGATATGTGATCCTGTCTGTGCGGATAGTACTGGTAATGAGAACTAGATATATGAATGAGGCTGAATTGCAAAACTGACAAATTGTCTTCAATTGGAAGATTCTCCCTCTTGGTGAATCTTTTTGGACTTGTTTTATGTTTCCTTTAGTGTTCTGGCAGCTTTTTGACTTTACAATGTCTAGTTTGGAGCATAGTCCTTAGGAGACTCTTTTGTAGATGTGACATGCTTTCTTCTTTCTCCCACCAACTGACTTATCAAAATCTGATGGGAGAGGGTGAGCACCCAATAGACTGAATATATGACCAGGAAGATGTTCCTAAACAAAACTTTAATAGAATTTCTGCTCTGAAGTCTACAAATTGACTGTATGAACAAAGCCCATGGATTTGTTCACTGTCATTTTTCTGCTCCTTAACCCCTGGTCCATTTTCTGCTTTTGCGTGTTTTTTTGCGTGCTTCAATAGTCTCCATGGAAGACCTAGAAGCTGCAGCACTTTGATCGGCTCTGCTACATACAGGCGATGATCAGATCACCTGTATGTAGCAGAAATGCGCTGCTGCTATGAGCACCACTGGGTGGCGCTCATAGCAATCGGGCTATGACAACCATAGAAGTCTGGAGAGACCTCTGGTTGTCATGCCAACCCATTGTTGATCCACGCTCACATGACTGTTACCGATGGTTGGGATTTCTGGCACGCTTGCTGGAAGCACAAGTTAAATGCCGCTGTCAGAAATTGAGTGGCATTTAACTAGTTAGCAGTTCTACCTGTGGCTGTTGCGGGAACATGTCAACTGTATATATCACCTGCACCAAGCAGGGGGAGTCCAACATTGGATTATTACACCCGATGTTGGAAAGGAAATGATGTTTGTTTCGTGGGTTGGTTTTTTTTTTTTTTTTTTTTTTTTTTTGTGCAATTGCCACCTCTTCAGTTAGCCGTTAAAAGTTATCAACCACTGAGGACTCAAATTTTAATAATTTTTTCTATCTACTAGCTAACAGGCACATATATTTATTATGCGGGCTAGGGGTACCGGGTCCTGCGGTTCACAGGGGGATGTCACGGTGGCTGCGACCCAGTCCATGGCCCAGGTCGCCCATGTAAAAGGGATAGTTTATGTTCGTGACGCCACCTGTGGTATTCGGTTAGGGTGACCGACGCTTCTCCAAGGGGTCCGCTGGGGTAACGTCACGGCAGCTAGATGGTACACCTTCCCACAGGTGAAGTATGTCCCCAGGGCTTCCCAGTGTATAGCTGGTGGTATGATGAGAGGCGCAGAGAAGAATGAGGACATGAGGTTGCAGTCTCTTTACCTTAACTGAAGACTTCAGCATCCACAGTCCAGAGCACCAGATCACAGGGCAGGCAGAGTCCGGCTGGTTTGGAGGCAAGTCCAGAGTTCCCTTGTCCAGGTGGAAATTGGTAGCCTTCCCTTGCGCTGCGGTAGTGTAGTCCCTTACTGCCTATGGCTTCACATAAGGGTCTCACAGATTTGGTGTTTCGCTCTCTGTCCCCTGTATAGGATAGGACAAAACCCGTATGACTGGTGACTTGAGCCTGTTTATAGGGTCTCTTGGATAACCCGGCTCTGTGGGTGTCACCGTACCTCCTGGGTGTAGGTGTGGACAGGTAACCTGCAATTAGCTGTCCTGCCGGTCTCTGAAATAAGGCGTAGAGGTCCTTGCTCCCTCGGTGTTCCGGGATTTTGCGCATCAAAGGAAGCAGCCTGAGTGGGGCTGGTCCCCTTCTGGTATCTTCTCCTTTTGCTTCGATTTCCTTCACGCTCGCTGCAATTCAATTCTGCCTTTCAATGTCCTTCTGGGAGCTGCAGCTCTGAGGGCATGCACAGCTCCTTTAACCTTCTGTCCTCCTCAGACTCTGGTCTGGAATGAACTAACAGAACTGCTGTCTGGAGCTCTGCCAGGAACTGACTAACTTTTCCTACAGACTACCAGTTATATCTATATGGGGATTGACCTAATAAATAGGAGCAGGAGCTCCCCCTGGTGGTCTGGAGTGTGAAATGTGTTGCATGTTTGTGATACCTGGATGCAGTTATCTATCTTTGCCTCCAAACGTAGCATCAGTCTCCCCGAGAGGAAAGCAATACCACTGTGACGACCAGGACCCTGGGGTGCCGCAGTTGTACATATAGCCCTTGCTTTTATTCTTTCCAATCTGTTAAACTTGATGGACATTTGTCTTAACTGTATGAACTATGATTATAACTACACAAGGGGCACTTCTGTCTGTCTTTCACGGAAATCACGTGTTGCCTGGCAGCCGTGACCGATCAGCGACTGGCACAGTCCAGCCGCGAATTTGCCTCTTCCTACTGTCAGTGCCCCCTCCAGTCAGCACTCACACAGGGTTAATGGCTGCATTACACCGTGTTATGCAGCGGTGTAACGCAGTCCGTTAATGCTGCTATTAACCCTGTGTGACCAACTTTTTACTATTGATGCTGTCTATGCAGCATCTACAGTAAAAAGATCTAATGTTAAAAATAATAAAATTAAAAAAATTAAAAATCATTATATACTCACCGTCTGGTGCCTTTCCCGCTCCTCTCGACGCTCCGGGCCATGCATTGCAGTCTCACGAGACTGCAATGCATTCTTGGGACTGGAGCATCGCATCGCTAAACCCCTCTCCTGGATCCGGGGGCTGACGGAAGGTGAGTATATAACTATTTTTTATTTTAATTCTTTTTTTTTTTTTTTTTTTTTTTAACAGGGATATGGTGCCTACATTGTTATATGCTGTATTTATATACTGCGTGGGCTGTGTAATATGCTACTTGGCTGTGGTATATTTCTCTGCTGTATCTGTGCATCATGAATCGTGGTATGTGTTAAAAAGGAGGGCCCACTGAGACTCTTTCACCCGGGGGCCTCAAAAACCTGGAGCAGGCCCTGGCTTCACTGATTGGCCGCGGCCAATCAGCTACAGGCGTAGTCCAGCCGCGAATTGGCGCGGAATTTAAACCACACTTCGCTAATTGGTCGCTCCCAGCCGGCCAAATCCTGTGTATAAATTGCATTATCCTGAAAACTTCATAAATAAACTACATGCATATTCTAGAATACCCGATGCATTAGAATCGGGCCACCATCTAGTCGTGTGTGTGGGTTTTTTTTTTTTTTTTTTTAGGGGAAAACATGGTTTTTCAATATGTAAATGAGTTTAAGATCTATGGGCCGGACATAACTAACTCTAAAGGCAGATTCTCAGGAGATCTAGATCTGGCCCATAGATCTTGACAGATCATTTAGATATTAAGAAAAACATAGATTTCTCTGGAATAAGGCTACTTTCACACTAGCGTCGTACAACGCACGACGAATTGCAACGTACCGATGCAAGCAGTGAAAGCGCCGCACAACGGGGGCGGCGGATGCTGTTTTTCAACGCATCCGCTGCCCCATTGTGATGTGCGGGGAGGCGGGGGCAGAGTTCCGGCCGCGCATGCGTGGTCGGAAAAGACGGTCTCAATGCACCAAAAAACGTTACATGCAACGTTTTTTGGTGGCGACGCAACCGTCGCACAATGGTTGCAGCGTGTGGCAATGCATCGCACTGCGTCGCTAATGCAAGTCTATGGAGAAAAAACGCATCCTGCAAGCACTTTTGCAGGATGCATTTTTCCTACAAAACGACGCATAGCGACGTGCAGTGCACGACGCTAGTGTGAAAGTAGCCTAAGACAACAGGTCGGAATTAAAATATCAATTCAGCTTATGATCTAACTTTTGTCGAAGTAGTCTCACTGTCATCATGCATTCCTAATATTGTGTAATAACATTATTTTATGTAGAACCTTGTGCTTTGTGTTCACTGATTTATTTCTGAATTTGTAGTGAATATTAGATCATGCTTTTGTTGGATGTCCTAATGTTAACACGCTGCCCAAATGGCTTTTTAAGAACAAATCTTTGGCAGTTGCTTGTGTAAACTTTGCGACAATTGTGTAGTTCCTGTCATTGATGATTAATTATGACTATTTTGGCTAAAGTGATTTGTAGGATATTGAATAATCACAGGTACTTTGTTTTGACATTGAAGTAAATATTGTTACGGGTCTTGTGGTCCAATTCTTTAATCATTCTGTTCAGATAGGGGCTGATTCAATAATTATTATTATTATTATTTTTATTTTTTTTGTCAACACAGAATGCCTGTTCAAACCAAGCACGTTCCAACTTTTTGGAGAGAAGACAATCTCCCCAACCCCTATACTGACAGCCTGGCTTTAGTTTAGAGCAAGAAAATGCAAAGATGGACCAAAAACCGTTGGTTGCTGCATTTAAATATTTGGCCACGTCCAGGTTGCAATGAACACCAGTACCTGGCTTGATCAGTCATTCTGACAGACACCATTTAAAGTCTACTATACAGGTCCTTCTAAAAAAATTAGCATATAGTGTTAAATTTCATTATTTACCATAATGTAATGATTACAATTAAACTTTCATATATTATAGATTCATTATCCACCAACTGAAATTTGTCAGGTCTTTTATTGTTTTAATACTGATGATTTTGGCCTACAACTCCTGATAACCCAAAAAACCTGTCTCAATAAATTAGCATATTTCACCCGTCCAATCAAATAAAAGTGTTTTTTAATACCAAACAAAAAAACCATCAAATAATAATGTTCAGTTATGCACTCAATACTTGGTCGGGAATCCTTTGGCAGAAATGACTGCTTCAATGCGGCGTGGCATGGAGGCAATCAGCCTGTGACACTGCTGAGATGTTATGGAGGCCCAGGATGCTTCAATAGCGGCCTTAAGCTCATCCAGAGTGTTGGGTCTTGCGTCTCTCAACTTTCTCTTCACAATATCCCACAGATTCTCTATGGGGTTCAGGTCAGGAGAGTTGGCAGGCCAATTGAGCACAGTAATACCATGGTCAGTAAACCATTTACCAGTGGTTTTGGCACTGTGAGCAGGTGCCAGGTCGTGCTGAAAAATGAAATCTTCATCTCCATAAAGCATTTCAGCCGATGGAAGCATGAAGTGCTCCAAAATCTCCTGATAGCTAGCTGCATTGACCCTGCCCTTGATGAAACACAGTGGACCAACACCAGCAGCTGACATGGCACCCCACACCATCACTGACTGTGGGTACTTGACACTGGACTTCAGGCATTTTGGCATTTCCTTCTCCCCAGTCTTCCTCCAGACTCTGGCACCTTGATTTCCGAATGACATGCAAAATTTGCTTTCATCAGAAAAAAGTACTTGGGACCACTTGGCATCAGTCCAGTGCTGCTTCTCTGTAGCCCAGGTCAGGCGCTTCTGCCGCTGTTTATGGTTCAAAAGTGGCTTTACCTGGGGAATGCGGCACCTGTAGCCCATTTCCTGCACACGCCTGTGCACGGTGGCTCTGGATGTTTCCACACCAGACTCAGTCCACTGCTTCCTCAGCAATCTTCCTCAGGGTCCGGTCACCTCTTCTCGTTGTACAGCGTTTTCTGCCACATTGTTTCCTTCCAACAGACTTACCATTGAGGTGCCTTGATACAGCACTCTGGGAACAGCCTATTTGTTGAGAAATTTCTTTCTGGGTCTTACCCTCTTGCTTGAGGGTGTCAATGATGGCCTTCTTGACATCTGTCAGGTCGCTAGTCTTACCCATGATGGGGGTTTTGAGTAATGAACCAGGCAGGGAGTTTTTAAAAGCCTCAGGTATCTTTTGCATGTGTTTAGAGTTAATTAGTTGATTCAGAAGATTAGGGTAATAGGTCGTTTAGAGAACCTTTTCTTGATATGCTAATTTATTGAGACAGGTTTTTTGGGTTATCAGGAGTTGTATGCCAAAATCATCAGTATTAAAACAATAAAAGACCTGACAAATTTCAGTTGGTGGATAATGAATCTATAATATATGAAAGTTTAATTGTAATCATTACATTATGGTAAATAATGAAATTTAACACTATATGCTAATTTTTTGAGAAGGACCTGTATGTTTGCATTATATATAATGCAATTATTATATTAATATAATGCAATTATTATATTATATATATTTTCTTTTGCTGGATTCATATTTGCAACTTTTCAATGTAGTCCAGTCAACCACCTTACACTTTGAATTTTTCTTTAATGATTTTTGGTGCAAAAGTCACTTTTCGCAAAAATATCTGGCTTGCAACGAATTGCATGGCTCGTTGAAAGGTTGCAAAAGGGGATTTGGGGCCAAAAATATCTGGTTACAACTTAGGGTTTCTAATCTAAATTCCCTATGGGGACAGCGATAATGTCTGCAAAGTGCTGCAGAATGATGGCACTATATAACAAATGCAAAATAAAACTGGATGTCTGCTGACGCTGTGTAACCTGTATTGTATAGGGTGACTGTTACATTCTGCAGTATACGTAGATTCTCTAATAATGTACTGGATGATTATATACATGTGTAATCTATATAATTGTAGGCAAGTGGAAAATATATATAATGCATAGGGTCTCTGGTACTGATGGACTACATGTACCAGGTAACAGAGGTCCTATCTCCACGTGTGGGCTGTGCCTGGTCAGGATGTAGCAGAGAGCTGTGTGTTCCCCCTGCAGACCCTGAGCTCACTAGAAGGAGTTAAGATGTGGCTCCTTGTGAGGAGGGAGGAGACGGAGCCGTCTGTCAGGAGGTGGACGAGGTGTGTGTGTGAAGGACTTTGGCTTCCTCCCTGTGAATTGTGACAGTGCTTCTTCAGGATGGAGAGGGGCAGCCGTCTTATCTCTGGCAGGAGGTAGCACCGGAGGGCTGGCTTCTCCTTCTTTATAAAAGACCTTGTAACCAGTGAGTGTCTCTCGCTTCACCCACAGGGGGATGAAGGTGCATCTGGGACCACCTGGCTGGCCGAGCCTGGAGATGATCAGGACTCTTGTTTTGGGGCTGCTCCTGGTGGGCAGCACCTCAGCCCTGGACAGTGCCTGGCTGCCAAATGACAGTTATGGGACAGATGAAGCTGCTGCCCAACAGTTTGCCAGTGACTACAACCATACAGCGGAGCAAGTGCTGTACCTGAGTGTGGAAGCCAGCTGGACCTACAACACCAATCTAACGGACTACAACTCTGCCAAGCAGGTAAGGGGGCACCACTGCATGCTAGCTGCGGGGGGCTCCCCACTGTGCCCAGGCTGACAGCTGGGAAAGTGTAAGGATTTACTAGTCAGTCACAGCTGTGAAGTTCTCAGGCTCTGCTGAGCCCATATTGGCTCCATTCTTACATTAACTGGATCCCAGAGTGTAAGTTCACTATCGTCTTCCTCCTAAATTACATTCTTTTTTTTTTTTTTTTTTTTTAAATGCATGGTTCCTGCCATCTTTATAGTGGCACTGATTTTATGGCAAGAAAACAATCTGCTTACAAAAAATCTATAGGGTTCTTTCCCGGAGCCATACAGTAACCTAAATGTGAATATTTCGAGAGTTGGATCACAAATGAAAGGTCTGACTTGGAAACCCACCGCCCCTTCCTGATCTCCACAATGTGAACATTTGCTATCCAGCTATTTTATATATTCAAGCTAAATGTAAAATATATATATATATATATATATATATATATATATATATATATATATATATATATATATATATATATATATATTGTGTCAAAATGTAACAATTGCTCAGCGCTGTAGTCCTGGAACCCCTCAGAAGTGTATTAATGCCTGACCCCCACAGTCAGAATATCCATGCTGTGATTGTGCTTCAAGGTAATGCGCACATCCTCCTCAAACCGCAGGGTTCAATTTCAGCTCTATGATCCAATTTTGCATTGGGTCGGAGGATGCCAAAAATAACATGTAAATAGAAGAGGGAATTGAGAAAATTGCCTCTGGTAAAGAAAGCAGAACAATGTCAGGAGGAAGAACAATTAGGTTTGTTTGGATGGTTTGCGGAGTCTCCCTTTAAGGGCACGTTCAGTATTTTACCTCAGAATCTGTAAGTCAAAACCAGGAGAGGAACAGAGACAAACTGTAACAAACACGTCACCACTTCTGTATTTATCACCCACTCCTGGTTTTGGATGTGAAATACTGAATGTGAAAACATGGCTTAAGTGTTCTAATGTGTAAGGTTGTCCAGTTCTGGGTAAGGCTACTTTCACACTAGCGTTAACTGCAATACGTCGCAAATGCGTCGTTTTGCCGAAAATACGCATCCAGCAAAAGTTCTTGCTGGATACGTTTTTTCGTCATAGACTAACATTAGCGACGCATTGCCAAACATTGCGTCCGTTTTGCGACGCTTGGGCGTGTGGTAGCGGACCGTCGGGACAAAAAAACGTTACATGTAACGTTTTTTGCTCCCGACGGTCCGCTTTTTCCGACCGCGCATGCGCGGCCGGAACTCCGCCCCCACCTCCCCGCACTTCCCCGCACCTCACAATGGGGCAGCGGATGCGTGGGAAAAATGCATCCGCTGCCCCCGTTGTGCGGCGGAGACCACGCTAGCGTCGGGAACGTCGGCCCGACGCACAGCGACGGGTTGTTCCCGACCCTAGTGTGAAAGTAGCCTAAAATTAGGATTATTTTAGGACAGACGCATGCTGAGTACCATCCAATAGGTTTTCAGCAGGATAGTGAAGTGCCATCACTGTGGACGAGGCTTGAAGAAACTTCAGCCTCATGGTATGTAAAGTTAAAATGACTTGATGCTTCAGAAATCCCCCATGGATTTCACCCTGGAAGAGAGAACACCGCTTTATAGCTGTGAAATCTGCATGTGTTTTTATTTTTCTGCTAGATATTTTCTTTTCCACTGCAGAAGTTTGGCAGCTGCAAGGTTCAATGGGAAGTATCCCAGGGGTACGTCGGAGTACATGTGCATCAAACTCTGCATAGTGTGACATCCACTGATCAAAATCGGCCTGTCTATTTACGCTTTGGGATTTTAAGCCCATATGACTTAAATTTCACAGCAGATATTTATTTATTTTTTTGCCAATTTTACAATTCTATGTGTGGATTATCCACAGCAGATCTGTCAACATATGCTTGGGAAACACTTATCAAAACAGATGTACTGTGTGTAACACAGGGATTTAAAGAGTGGCTGACATTTTAACCAGAAAGTGTCTTAAAAGCAAATCGGTCACCATGTTTTTGCTGCCTCACCTGATTGGCATTATCCAGACAGCTCCTGATTCCAGAGATGTCACTTACTGGGCTGCTTGCTGCAGTGTTGGTAATATCGCTGTTTTATCAGAAGGAGATGATCACTAGAGGACTTTAAACCTGCTACATGTAGTCCTCCATAATAATTACCTCAGTATAGCCCCACCGCTGACAGCTTTCTGTTTATACTCTGCATAGGCAGAAATCTGACAATGGTGGGGGGCGGGGTGATATGGAGCTCATTAATATGGAGGACTACATGGCAACAGATTTACCTGTCTAGTGATCTCCTGCTGATAAAACTGACTTTATCAAAAGTACAGCAAACGGCCCATTAGTGACACATCATTGGAATTGGTTGTTTTGGTTTTTTTGTGTTTGTTTTTTTTTTTTTTTTCCTTCCTACCCCCTAAATTATGCAGCTCTAGAGGAAGATTAAAAAAAATTAAATCTGCCACAAAGAATGGGGTTTACCATGGAATTTGTGCTATAGCAAATGTGAATATCAGAAGATCTTTGACCACATTGCTGATAATAATGATAATAATAATAATAATAATAATAATAATTTGTATTTATATAGCACCAAAATATTCCGCAGCGCTTTACAAATTATAGAGGGGACTTGTACAGACTTGCAGCTGTGTACCCAAATGTGTGGGTGAGGTGAGGGGGGGGGGGGGGTTGTTTTCATCCTGTGGGCTTCCAATATTGGAATTTTCAGTTCTCATATGGGGCAGTGTACAAAACTTCAGTATTTTATTAGTGATGTAGTAAAGGGCAATCCTTCTCTTAGCATACTTCACTGCTAAAATCAGAATGGCAAACTTGTATGACATAATCATGTAGAAAGTGGTTTTAATGTTAACAAATGGAGTCCTATAATATAGTAAGGAAGGGCTCATATACACAGCATTAAACATTTCTATAAAAGTGTAAAGTGTTCGGTTATGAAGAATCTCTCAATGAAGGGGAGAAAGGCCTGCATGTAAGTCACCATAAGCTGCACATTGCTGATAGGCGTCCTACAAATACCAGGAAGACAAAAGCTAACATAGATAAAGAAAGCAATTAAGCGTTAAATGCTATAGTGCGTCCAGCTGTACAAGAAATGGGACCAAACGTGAAAAAATAAACATCAGGAAGAGGAAAAAAATGTGAAAATGAGCTGATTTTCCTGAGTAATGAGCGAAGAGCTGTAATCAGCAGAACGCAACGGCGATTAAACACTAATTGGGTGGAGAACGAGCACTGCTGCCGGAGAGGAGATAGCACTGTTCTGCGCTAGGGCTCTGGGGCAGGGTTACAGATGTTTACAAGAAACTAAGATGCATATAGAGGATTAATGTGTGGGCAAGAATGCTTTAACCCCTTCTCACTGACAAAATGTATATTTGCATCCTAGATATGATGACCATGCCTTAATCTATTTACAACACCCCTGGGAGGTGATGGGAAGGCTTAATGTTTAGTTTGCCATTTAACACGCTTTTATGTATATATTTCTCATCATAGTGACCTATGATCAGTCAAGCTGATTCTGGTTATATACAAAAAAACAAACAAAGAGGGGGGGGGGGAAACAAACAAAACTTGGGAGTCTGAACACAAATAGTAAAATAGAGTTCAGGTGCTTGGTGTACCCTTGGTGTGGCCAAACTGTCTAGTGCATTTCCTTCCCATTCTACTTATTTTCTATCTAGCTCTGCCAAGGGTGCACTGAGGACCTGTTTGGTTTGAGCAGTCTTTTTGTGCTGACAGACTCCATAATCGCTGGTTTAATTTCATAATTCCCCAGTAAACTGTCATAAAACACTTTGAAAAATTGCAAATTCATCGCTACAACACAGAAGCCCCCAAAATCTTGCGCAATTTTAGTATCTTAATGCCGTTTTGAACTCTGTAAATCCTGACTGACATGCCATTTCTGACGATGTGAATTCTGCACATCGGACTCCAGCAAAATCTTCACTAAGGCTACTTTCACACTAGCGTCGGGAACAACCCGTCGCTGCGCGTCGGGCCGACGTTCCCGACGCTAGTGTGGTCTCCGCCGCACAACGGGGGCAGCGGATGCATATTTCCCACGCATCCGCTGCCCCATTGTGATGTGCGGGGAAGTGCGGGGAGGTGGGGGCGGAGTTCCGACTGCGCATGCGCGGTCGGAAAAAGCGGACCGTCGGGAGCAAAAAACGTTACATGTAGCGTTTTGTTTTCCCGACGGACCGCTACCATACGCCCAAACGCCGCCAAACGCATTCACCGTTTGGAAATGCGTCGCAAATGCGTCGCGAATGCGTCGCTAATGTTACTCTATGACGAAACAACGTATCCAGCAAAAACTTTTGCTGGATGCGGCGTTTCGCAAAAACGACGCATTTGCGACGTATTGCAGTTAACGCTAGTGTGAAAGTAGCCTTAGACTTGTGTATGTGCAGTACCAGTGATAATGAAATGGCCCAAATGTAAAATCTCTCTAGGAAGGACGTCTGGTCTGCATTTGACTTCCTAAGCTGTGGCTTTTCATAAATTTGGCACAACATGATGCCATAGTGAGGGAGCCAAGGTTATTTATACTTGGTGTCTAGCCCTGATGTGTGTGTGTGTGTGTGTGTGTGTGTGTCTTTCATTTAGGTCCTGGAGCTACTTGGAACTACTTGTCTCCTAGTATATCATGGGTCAAACTGTTAAGTAAATTTGCTGAGAAATAAAAATGTTGAAAATTGGAGCAAGGGAACACATCACTCCAGCTTCTAGATTCAGTTACAGGGAAAGTCTTTTCTCTTATTGCTGAGTGTTTTCAATGGGGAGAAAGTTGCTGCCCAACACCTTTGGATAGCTGCTTGCTTTCCAGGAGAACAAAGGGATTGAATGTTGGAACGGAGTCTGGACACCCCACCCTACATCACATGAGCAGGTGATCCCACCAGAAAAACACAAGGGGTTCATTTCTATTCTAAGTCGTAGCTGGGCTTTTAGACTATGACCAACCTATAATTTTTCACACTACAAAAAATTGCATTTTCAGACTCCAGTTAGTTTCTTTGTGGAGATTGCCAAGTCTGTGAGGAGACTTCTATGCCAAGTTATGCTTCTCTGGAAAATTTAAAAAAAAAATACAAATGGACTTTTCAGAGAGGGGCAGGAACTCTAGCACCATCCTTATAATCCTTATAAATCTGCCTGTAAATGGAGTTTCTAGTTAGGATAAGAAGCCAGTCATGTGGCAAGGTTCACAAAGGGTCGATATTGACTTGTAGGGCTTCTAAATCCAATTGGTGCCAGTCCTCTGCAGGCACTATTTGGATATCTGACTCTGATTTCATTCAGTGTATTTAAAATGTCAGTCTTTCTTGTACAGACCATTAGTGTAGTCCCATCATCTATCACTGCTCCACCTAAACCAGGACACTTGGTCTATGCCATCTCGTATCGGAGCAGTATACATTTGCTTGATTTGTTAGTTCAATGCTCTGGCCTATTCCTGAAGACTCTCCACTCAAAATCTCATCGTAAGATGTTACTCAGCAAGACAAGTCATGGGGTGCATTTACATATACTGGTTGTCGTGCTTTCTGGATCGCCCCGTCTAGGGCAGTGGGGTGCTCGGTAACGGGTCCTTTGGTTCTCGGGGGGGTGGGGGGGGGGGTGGGGGGCTTCGCGATGGCTAACCCGGTCCGTGGCCCTAGGGACGTCCATTGTAAATGGGGGGGGGGGGGGGGGGACGGGGAGAGAGAGAGAAAGGTCTTTAAAGGGATAATGTTCGTGACGCCACCTGTGGTATCCGGTCAGGGTGACTGACGCTGCTTGGGAGTCCGCTGGGGTGATATTATGGCAGCTAGATGGTATACCTTCCCACAGGAAGTATATCCCCCAGGGCTTCCCATTGTGTGGATGGTGAGAGGCGCAGTGAAGAACGAGGACACAAGGTTGCAGTCTCTTTACCTTTTTTACTGAAGGCTTCAGCATCCGCAGTCCAGATCACAAGGCAGGCAGAGCCCGGCCGGTCTGAAGGCAAATCCAGAGTCCCCCTTATCCAGGTGGAAATCAGTAGCCTTCCTCTGGCACCTGGGTGTTGTAGTACCTTATTGCTGAGCCTCTCATAAGGTCCTCACAACTGTTTGTAGATGTTATGTCTTTCTCTGTCCCCCTGATGGTAAGGATAGGACAAACCCGTATGACTGATGGCCTGAGGCTTTTTACAGGGACTCTAGCACGCCCCAGCCCCCACAAGATGCCACCGTGCCTCCTGGGTATAGGGCGGGCAGATAACGTGGAGTTAGCTGTCCTGCCGGTCTCTCGAGCAAGGCATAGAGACTGTTGCTCCCTCGGTGTTCCGACTACCGGATCCTGTGCCTCAGAAGGAGGCAGCCTGTGCAGGGCAGAACTCCTTCTGGTTTCCTCTCCTTTTGATATGACTTCGTTTCTCACCCTCTACAATACAGTTCGCTGTTGGTGTCTTTCTTAGGATGCTGCCGGGCAGGCGCAGCTCCGTGGCCTTCTGTCTAGGCCTCTGACAGGGTCCCACCCCTGTCAGGGACCACCCTGTTGGCAACTGCTAGATGTTCCTCCTTTTCCCTCTGTCTGCCTGACAGGTACTTCCTGGGTGAAGCCCAGTCAGCTTCTGACTAACTTTCTATCCAGACCACCAGTTTTACCTAATTGTGAGGAGTGCCCTAATAAATAGGAGCATAGCTCCCCCTGGTGGACTGGAGTGTGAAGTGTGTTGTGTGGTTTGATACCTGGTAAAGTGATCTCCTTTATTGCCTTCAGACGTAACATCACTCCCCCTGGTGGAAGAATGACATTACTGCAACGACCAGGACTCTGGGGCGCTGCAAAAGTAGCCTATACGCAAATCCCTGATGGAACTCGGTCCATTTTTCTCGTACGTTAGAATAACTGATGTCTGAAGGAGGGTTAAGGCTAAGTTCACACGAGGGTAGAAAAAATTGTCAGCTTTTCAGCCAGAAAAAATGGGGCGCTGCACTTTTCACCACCATTCTGGGCAAACTTTTTTTGTTTGTCCAGGGCACCACTGTTAACCTAAGTGGGGTCCCAAGTGCTTTGCAAACATATTGAACTGTCACAAACCTTTATGCTTATTTCAGACCCTTAGAGCTAGTTTATTGACCAAGTAAAAAAAAAAAATGGTTATTCTGTACACAAGCTGATGAATGATCACTAATGGCTTATTTTGCCCACAAACATATACAACATATTACAAGCTTTAAGTAATTTATAGAAATGCTGTTTATGGACTTCACAACAGCTAAGTTTGGAGGATATGAGATTATGCCTTCTAGCCAAGCCAAACATCACCAGCCCCTCTGCTTGTGGAACATTTTGAACATTGTGCTATACAAACAACTATCCTTATCACACGGCCACTTCTTCCTTTAGATGGTGGCTGTCTAAATGGACTTTATGCAATGTCCAAAAGTGCGGGAAATGACATCCTTGCAATATAGGATACAACCCCTAGTGAAATTTTTTTTTTTTTTTTTTTTTTGTGGCCCTCATGTTGGACACACCTCAACATCCATGTAGTCCATTTTAAACCCCAAATTTGGTGGGCTTGTGTATTATGTGCTATATTCTGTAAAGGGACAATGTTTCTTGCTCATCAGGGTCCACTCCTATAAAAGTCTGAAGCGCACACTGAAAAAATCCAGAATAAACATTTTCTGCAAATACACTTCTTTTCTAGTGTTGAGAAATCCATATGCCACAGATGACTCTCACCGCTAGTTTTGGATGGGGCGTATAAGTGGACTGTCTGTGCGCACCATCTGGAATAATGATGGGTCCATTATGATTTTCACCCTTCTATCTCGTTTATATTACAGGAGTGTATACAATTTTCAGTATTTTTGTTCTCATGAAGAAAAGTGACTTCTGAATATGTAATCAGATATTTATTTCTTTTTTTAGGTGGAAGCTGCTGGCATAGAGCAGGAATTTAATTATGTTTGGGGAAAAAAAGCCAAGGAACTTTTCCTTAACACCTATGGTAATTTTACAGATCTTGAGCTGAAAAAAGTAATTGAATCTATCTGGACACTAGGCGTTGCTAACCTTGCGGAAAGCGAACGTAATCAGGTGAGTGCCACCCCCCCCCCCCATCCTTTCCCACACATGACCTCTGCAAGGCAAAAACTTTATTGAAATTAACACTTCTAATTTTTCTATTGTGGACTTTGTCGTGTGTCTTTTTTTTTTTTTTTTTTTCCTATTGACACTCTACAATACGCTTGATGTTGTCAGTTCAGCCACTATGCAAATGTATATGGGTGTAGTTCAGAGACACTTCTATGTAAGGAGAAATTGGCACCCATGCCCAAACAACCTGTGAAACGTGAGTTTTCTGGATATATTGTAACATGGCATTGGGCTGGGTGGTAGCCATTGGCGAGGCACCCTCGCAAGTTACATGAAGGTGTGGACTTTCTACGCCCTTGTAGGCATCATGTAACTGATTACTTGAGTTGACCAGGACCAGATGTTAAACCTTTCAGTGAGGGAGACCACCAGTCAAAATGTTTTACTGAACAAAAACTTGGTTGGGATTATGTACAGTAGATCGTGGGTACACAACTTTGAGCATTTTATTCACAAAGTTCCAATTCCTTCCACTTTACTTGCTTGTTCTCAATCTTCACCACAGCCCAGCTCCGTTAGGAAGTCCTATTCTCAACTTGCGGTTCCACGTCTTCTTTCCTCTCTACCGGCCATACCCGCAATATAGATCCTTACTTATCTTTTTTGTCCATGATGCTCTGAAATGTTTTGTCTTGCTTTTGCCCATCCTCTCATTAAATTCTGTGCGGTACTTCAAGGTGTCCTTTTCTGGGACCCTTCTCCATCGATCACTCTGCCCTTCAGTCATCTTTCTCAATTTTTCTACTAAAATCTAGCTATACTTTCACGTTGGGGATACCCAAATGATACAGCACTGCTACAGGCTAGAACTTGGGGCCCAGTCAGTGCCTGGAGTAGACTGATCTGATGGTCTGTCCCTTCGCCTCCTACTCTGAGCTAGTCCCAAACTTTAACTCTAACTTTCCCTACTGTTGGACAACACACATTAACGCATGTCATAATGCACATTACAACCATATTCTTGGGGAAATTTAGGCAGCTTTGTCAATCTCCTCCTCAGTGCCATAAGGGCATATGCAGAAGTTGTCTTTTTTCAGGTGGGTCTGCTCTGAAATCCACCAAAAGTGCTCAAAAGAATGAGCAAGTTTTTACATAGAAATGCATATGTTACTTCACTTTAGTTCCCTCCCCCCCCCCCCCCCTCGAAATTCTAGTAGTAATTTTTTAAACCATTGAAGGAGGAAGAAAAAGGACACAGTGAAGTTAATGACTCTTTAGGACATACTCTGACTTGTCCTGAAGCACCTTCCTGGAACTGGGTTCACTCTGCCTTGAAACCCCTGTTCTAACAGTCATGTGTGGTGGAGTTGGTTCTTTAATAATCTTTATAATCTTTTTTTATATAGCGCTAACATTCCGCAGCGCTTTACAGATTGCACACATTATCGTTGCTGTCCCCATTGGGGCTCACAATCTAAATTCCCTATCAGTATGTCTTTGTTTCTTAATAATAAATTTTTTTTTATTCATATGTATGGGATGTTTGGGTGGGCATAGGGAGGCTATGGGGGTGTCGTGCTGCATACTGGGAGGCTGTGTGGGGCTCATGCAGCATATATGGAGGCTGTGTGGGGCTCAAGCTCCATATAGGGAGGCTCTGTGGGGCTCATACGGTATATAAGGGGGCTCATACAATATACAGAAGGGGCTGTACTTTGGTTAAAACAATATTTAGGAGGATGGCAGTTTACTTAATTCTGCTCTATATTAAGTGATACAATTAATATAATTATCATGATATTAATAGTGAGCAGGATTAATTCCAGCCTATTGGTTTGGCCCTCAACAAGTCACGGTCTCATGTGGCCCCTCAGGAAAATTAATTGCCCACCCCTGTTCTAGATGATCCATACTACACACACCCACACCTCTCCAAAGTTTAAACAATCTTCTCATCTAGATCATCAGTTCCTTGCTACAGCTGATCTTGCAATAGTCAGAAATTGACTAACCACATATAAGTCGTAAAGGGGTTTCCACAATCTTTCTAAAACAAATTGCAAACAGTTGGCCAATTGAGCATAACCCCCATTCATGATGATGTCCAAAGCCCCTGGACAAGACAAAAAACCCTATGGAAAGTCTGCATGATCTGATATACATTGACACTATAAAAATAGCTGATCCAAGGCTAAAATCATCGTTTTGAGAATAAAACAGTTAGATCTACAGACCAGGAGTCATCTGACAAAGCCTCTACATCGCTTTTCCCAATGAACTCCTACACTTAACTCTTCCTCCAAAGGAATATTTGTTACTAATATAGTTTTACAGGAAGGGAATGATTCCGTTACGAGAATTTCAGAAACCTAAATAGTGTTTGGCTCCATAACATTATGTTGTAAATACCTTTTTTCCCATGCCATTCATCACCCTTGTTCGTGGAGAGCAAAGGACATTCCTCTTGAGATTTTATTGGTGTTTGTTTTTTTTTTTTCCTTTATTTAGGAATGCAAGAATGTTCTCTTTATAAGGGTAATTCTATCTGATTATGAAAGCTGACATATCATTTTAGAGCTATGATCTCCCAAATTTGAGGAAGTGATACCCCTAAGTAGCTGAAGTGTCATCCAGGTGGAAGACCTGAGTTAGTCCCTCAAGTTCAAACTTTCGGCTGCAATAAGATCTAATTTGTCAATTGATTAGGATCATTCTCAGGTCTTTTAGTGTTACCCATTTTCAGAGTGCTGGAAACTATTGTATTTCCAAACTAGACAACCAATTAATGCTTCCATCTGCCCTTCTCACTTAATTCCTTTTTGCTTCTCTCCTAGGTACACCCTTTAGAATGACTGTTCAGTAAAATGGGCACTCTACAGAAGAATGGCCATTACGTTAGCGATGTACTAGCCACCAATAAACGTGCGGCCTTTACTAAATGAATACAGACTAAAACATAACACCTATTCATAGGAGAGATGTTAATTCCTGATTTCCACCTCCCATATGATTAGAGTAGTGGACCACTACTTCATTAATGCTGGATGGCTAACAGCTGTTCTGTCCTTCACCATCTAGATCTGCACATGTACTTATAAACTTTAACTACCTGACACAATGTAGAATATTCCTTCTCTATAAATAATGGGGGAGGTATTACAGAAAATGACTGCTCCTTAAGTATTCAGGCATTTAACAGCACCCATTTCTCATTCATCCCATTAATGGCGGCTGTTGTGAGGTTGGTGCATGTTCCGACCTTGAACAGACATGGGGAGCATGGCAAGAAATGTCAGGAATTGTCAGAGCCCTTCAGAGGAAAATGATTCGAGCGTTTAATGAGTAACTCAAGTAGCTGCAGTCGACTTGCATTAGCACAAATGTGAATTATATCCAGCACCAAAGAATATGTTGGGATATATTAAAGGTACAATTGGAAAGGGTTCTAAGCTACCTGGATCCAAATGTGGATTCTTACAACCCAATGCAAATTCACTATTCATGCTTTTGCAGCATGTGGATGAGATGTTTAAAATGTCATCCCCATGCTAGGTACTGTAAACAATTCAGGTATTGCTTGTGCAAATTTGCAGGTAAAATCCTTAAACTTTTTCAGTCCATGTTTATTGCCCACAACCATTGGCTAAATCCAGCCAACGGTAAAATTTTGTGGGCTTCTCTACTGCTCCTCGACAGACTACCTGTGAGGCAAGGTGTGAGCATTTTGGTTTACATTGTGCCTATCCTTTGATTGCATTTTGAGAACTAATATTTGACCATTTTAACAATCCTGTGTATGGTCAGCTTAAGTGCACTTCTAAAATTCAGATATGGTTACAATTCGCTGCCATCAATATACCAGGTTTCCTTGTCCTGAAAAATGCACTCTTATGAACCAGTCCTTAACGTAACAGAAGCATATGTGATATGGTTGCTACTGCTGGGAATTTTCCCTTCTGCCCTCCATTGTGAATTTTGCTCTGCTTTTTGTACTCGTGCTTTTATGGCTTCAGTAGAAATGTATATACCATATATTATATTATATTTTATTTTCCTTTGACTAGCACTTGCTTGAACAACTTATTCTTATCTAATGTGTAAATTTGCATTTTATTTTATATATTTTTTTTTCAACACTTCAGTGAACAATCCTTCTGAGAATTATTGATCAGAGATGGATAACTTTTTAAGTTAATCATGAACCTTTAGGACAGTAGCCTCACATTCATATTGATGTGTACTGTGTTTTTATGGAAGCTTTGATAAGCAATCTGCTTAAATACCAGGTTACAGCAGATAACTAGAGTTCTAGTCCTACTTCTAAAATAGTGCAGTTAATCTTGATGGCACCATGACCTAGTCTAGTTTTTTGCTAAAGAAGCAAACCTTGATTTATAAGCACTAGAAATATTATCCGAAGGATAAACCAAGGCTGTTGTGCCCTAGACAGTCTGAATTTGCCCTCCTTTGCAAGTGTACCATGGTTTTTCTGTGGCATCACTGCTAAGGTTGTGCTTTTTACTTGTTAAAGTTGTCCACTACTTGTTGCCACTCGCTTTCCCTGGGGCTGCCATTCAGTTGTTGTCACTGACACATGACCTCTGTGCCCAATTGGCGCTAGCATCACTGCCCCACCTTCAGACAAAATGAACATTAAAAGGAAGCCCGGGCTGTGGCTGGTCTGACTTCCTCTTCATTTTGAACTTGTCCGAAAGTGAGGGCATTGTAACATCCTAATACATTCTCTTTATTGCTGATTTTCCCCTGTAACTAGGATTATTGTATTCGCCCCAGTTACAAGGGAAATTTGACCTTATGCATTCATAGAGCTGCCTGGCTAGGATTTCTAGAAACAGCAGCTCCTGCTCTCTACCTACACCCAGCGATCACAAGATCACTGGGTCCGGAGGAGGAAACTTCATCAGTGCTTCCTAATCTGTATACATGGCATTTAAGAGATGCGATCAGGAAAGCTGGTATGGTAATGGGCAAAGCCAGGCTTCCCAAAGAAAAGGCACATTGTTTGACAGCCAGTTCCCCTCTCCCGCAAGTGGCTTTCTTCTATTAAGGCTTTTAAATGGCGGACATCAATTCAATTTGCACTTTACTCTAGACTGAGTGGTCCAGAGCTAGTTTAAGATCTACTTCAAGGACCAAGTCCTGGGATGTCGTGTATATACTCTATATATTGCTCAAGAAAAAAAAAAATCTAATGGTGGTTACGGGTTACAACATTGCTCTATATTTGGTGAACAGGAGCTGAATGTTACTCACTGCTGTGGGATCTGCATGTAACTGTATGGTGCCGAGACCCTTCCACTCTGTACACTGTTTTGGCTGTTTTTTTTTTTTGAGTACTGAGCTCATTTTTTTTTATAATGAATTTTTCCTTTTTCAAATAAACATGAGCTAGAATTTTTCACGATTCGCACCTTCTTGCATCGCCTATGTTTTAGTGATGTGTGCAGATAACAGATTTTACTTCATGTCCTTAGACACAGCAGGCTATGGGCTCACCTTGGACATAACCAATGTTCTGCACATATCATTAGCTTATATCAAATAATTGAGGTGGTTTTCTTTTTCTCAGACCAACAACATTCTCAGCCAGATGGAAGAAATCTACTCCAAAGCAAAAGTCTGTCCGCCGGGGCAAACCACAAACTGCTGGTCTCTAGATCCAGGTAGGACACATTTTCTATAGTAACTGGTGAAAAATCTGATGTATTTTGTACTGTTTAGCTTGTACAATCCACTGTGTAAAGCCGGAAGTAGCATGGTGATTAGCAATGATACTGTAATAGCGTGCAGGTACTGAGTATGTCACCATGGAACAGGCAAACCAACAGTTGAGGGGTTTAATAACCGGAATTAGGTTCTCCTCGCAGGGAGGAAGCAATGGAAAATTACTAGCAATAAAACAATGCAAAAATACGGGAGTTAAACAATAAAACAGAATTAAGCAGGATTTCTTGAGAAAAGAACACTTATCAGTTTCATGAGGACTTGCTTGAAGGGTCGTCTTCTCCAACGTAGGCGCCGAGAAACAGCGGCACTTGTCGTCCCTCTGGGGTCCGTGAGCAGAGTAGTCTCTGAGAGCCTGCTGCCTGGGGTTTCGGGAGTTAATGTGGTATGCACAGGCTCTGAGTCTTTAACCTTTATAGCACAGCCAGAAAATCAGGGCTCCGCACGGTTGTCTCTGTACCAGGAAAACAAGGGGCTCTGCACTGTTAAGTCTCTGTACCAGGAGTCAGGGGCCAGGGTGTAGTAGTCTCTCAACGGGTCTCAAAGCGCCCCCCTAAAGTCACAGCAGAGTCCGCTTTAAGTACTCACTGGATGCAGTCTTTCTGGGCAGTCTCTACAAGATGCAGTCTTTCTGGGCAGTCTCTACAAGATGCAGTCTTTCTGGGCAGTCTCTACAAGATGCAGTCTTTCTGGGCAGTCTCTACAAGATGCAGTCTTTCTGGGCAGTCTCTACAAGATGCAGTCTTTCTGGGCAGTCTCTACAAGATGCAGTCTTTCTCTCTCTCTTCTGGTGCGCAGCTGCACCCGGCTCTGCACGCTGCTCTGCAAGCTGCTCTCTCTCCTGCATCCATCCTTTTCCTGCTCTCTGGCTGCTTCCCTCCTGTCCCAGTCTACAAGTCTCTCCCCTAGGGAACCTGCAGCACAGCTCAAAGGTTCCGGGCACAGAGCCGAGAAGGTAACCGCCCCCAGACTCTTCTGGTGCTTTTAACTCCTTACATTCCCCCCCTCTTTCTGCTCGCCATTCCACGGGCGAGATCTTTAGGAGCTCCTGTTGGCAATCTGCTGCCAGATGAACTCATCCTGATTGTAGCGAACAGGGGGTACACCAGCCGTTGAACGTTCAGAGCGTCTAAAAGCAGCAGGGGCGGTGGTGTCAGCTGCTGTGGGAGGAGTCGAGGCTTCCTCCGGTACGTTGGTAGAATCTGGCACCAGTCCTGTTCCTGGGTTCACTGGAGGAGATTCGAAGTCTTCTTCCTCATCTTCCACATCTACATTGATCACTGGCGCAGCCGGTGGGGGTGCTGGAGCCAATTGGACTGATTCAGGATCTCGAGACAAACATGGACGCAACATATTCCTGTGCAGCGTGCGGGTGGGAGTCCCTTCTTCCGTTTCGGACTGGACCTCATAAACGGGACCCCCGTTGCCGAGCCGCCGCTTCACTCGGTACGGCCTTTTCTCCCATCGGTACTCCAGTTTGTTGTGTGGGCGCTTTTCCCTCACTAAGACTCGGTCTCCAGGCCACAGGGCTGTCCCCTTTTTAGGAGCTACCTGGGGATGCTCCAATTCTTGTAGCCGGTCCTGCACTAGACGTTGAATTGTCCGCAGCCGACGACGATGTTCTTGAACCCAGGAGTACACCCCCGTCCGTGGGTAGTCCTCCTCGGGTTCCAGGGCCAGCTCTGCCAGTCCCTTCCCGGGTCGGCCAAAGAACAGAGAGTAGGGGGTGAATCCGGTAGTGCTGTGTTTACAATTGTTATATGCCCACACCAATTCAGGGATGGACTCAGTCCACTTCGCCTTCTGGTCCTCCTCCAGAGTCCTCAGCATTTGAATCAGAGTGCAGTTAAATCTTTCACAAGCCCCATTCCCCTGTGGATGATAAGGGGTGGTCCGGGACTTATCTATTTTGTACAGCTGGTGCAGCTCCTCCATCACTCTTCTGAGGAAGCGGGCCCCTTGATCAGAATGGATGCGCTTGGGACACCCATACACCTGAATGAAGTGTTTGCAGATTGCGTGAGCCGCAGACTCGGCAGTTTGGTCCCGCGTGGGCGTCACTACGGCAAATTTAGTAAAGTGGTCTATCATCACTAAACAATGCTCATAACCTTGATGTGCTGGTCCAATTGTCAAGTAATCTATTGCCAGTAGGTCCATGGGGCCAGAAGACCTCACCGTCTCTGTGGGAGCTCTTTGTTCTGGTGGTTTGACCAGCTCACAACTTCTGCATTGCCGACATACTTTATCCACAGTGTTCCTTAAGTGGGGGTGATAAAATAGGCGCTGTAACCACTGGAAAGTCTTTTCTGGCCCAAAGTGTGCTCCTTTCTCATGTGCTTCCTTAGCCACCTGGTCTATCATGGACGAGGGAATCACTGTCTGCCATACAAGACTGAGTTCTGTTTGCAGGAACACCTTCCGGTACAGGATACCATCCCGCAACTCGAGCCTCTCCCACTGGCGTAGCATCTTCAGTACTTCAGGTGACATGGACCTCCTCTCACGTCGATTGGGCATTTGTTCAGACACGACCCACCTTCTCAACTGAGCTAGCTCCGGATCCTCCTGCTGTACTCGGACCCACTCATCGCGGGGCTGCTCCAGCAAATTCACACAGGCCTCTTCCTGTTCAATTTCCCACGCCGCTGCCACCGTCCTGGCAGTCTTTCCAAAACCTGGAACCTCTACATCTTCCAGTTCTTCATCCTGGCTGGGTGCTGGTTTGCGATAGTTTACTCGGGAGAGGGCATCCGCATGTACATTCTCAGCTCCTCTTTTATATGAAATTCTGTATCGGAACTTGGCCATTCGGGCTACCCAACGTTGTTCTAGGGCGCCTAACTTGGCATTCTCGAGATGGGCCAACGGATTGTTATCGGTGCGTACATGAACTTCTGAGCCAGCCAGATATTCCGCAAACTTCTCAGTCATTGCCCACACCAGCGCCAACAACTCCAGCTTGAATGAACTGTAATTTTCTGGATTCCTTTCTGAGTCATGCAGAGACCGACTGGCGTATGCGATGACACGCTCTTTCCCGTCCTGCATCTGCGACAGTACAGCCCCGAGGCCCTGCAGGCTCCCGTCAGTGTGCAAGATGAGCGGTTGTGTGAAGTCGGCATAGGCCAGCACGGGGGCCTCCGTCAATGCCTTCTTCAAAGCCAAGAATGCCTCTTCCTGATGCTTCCCCCACTGTATGTTCCTGTTTTTGGCGCAAGAGGGCACTCCCCTCAACAACTCCTGGAGTGGATTAGCAAGGCGGGTAAAGTCTTTTACAAAGCGTCTGAAGTATCCCATGAGTCCCAGGAATGCACGCACATCTTTCACAGTTTTTGGAGTTGGCCTCTCTTGTACCGCAGCGATCTTCTCCTGGGAAGGCCTCACCCCTTCAGCGGAGACAACATGTCCCAAGTATTCAATCTCTGTACGGAAGAGGTGACATTTCTGGGGTTTCACTTTCAAGCCATACTTCTGTAGCCGACTCAGAACTTGCTCTAATCTCTGCAGATGCTCCTCAAAGGTGGGGGCAAAGATGATGATATCCAAGTAGATCAAAGTGGCTTCAAAGTTCAGGTCTCCCACACATCTCTCCATGAGTCGCTGAAATGTTCCTGGGGCGTTTGCTAGGCCGAAGGGCATCCGGTCAAACTCATACAGTCCCATCGGAAGGATGAAGGCCGTCTTGGCTCGGTCTTGCTCCGACATGGGCACCTGCCAGTAGCCGCTGGCCAAGTCTAACGTGGAGAAATATCTGGCATTCCCTAGTGCCGTCAGGGACTCCTCTATCCTGGGCAGTGGGTACGAGTCCCGCACTGTGCAAGCATTAAGCCGCCGATAGTCCACACAGAACCGCAGCGACCCGTCTTTCTTTCTCACCAAGACGATAGGGGCAGCCCACAGGCTCTGACTCTCACGTATAACTCCCTTCTTCAGCATGTGTGACAGCATTCCCTTCACCTCCTGGTACATCTGTGGAGGTATTTGGCGGTACCGTTCCCGGATTGGCGCCGCATCCCCGGTGGGTATCTCGTGGGTGATGGCCGTGGTACGTCCAAAGTCATCTTCATCTTTGGCGAACGCATCCTGAAATTTCCCCAATACAGCTTCTACCTGAGGTACCTGCTGCGGAGTAAGTTCCGAGAGCTCCGCCCTCATGCGTTCCAGTATCTGGCGCCCTTCTTGCATTAACCTGGGGTCCAGAGCTGCCTCCGCCTTGACGGTCACCAGCCACGGATCTTCTGGCCTTGCTGTCAGCTGTACCGCCTCAGTGGGGACCAATTCGTCTGGAAGGCCCAGGACTTGAGCGACTTTGCTTCTAGGGGGCAAAGTTATATCTGTCTCCCCCAAATTGATGCAGCGCGCAAGGACAGTTCCATCCCGCACGGTAGCCAGGGACCGTGCGACCAATATTCCTGACGGCAGCTGGTCGGCTCTGCTGGGCTCAATTTGAACTTCGACCCCCTCCAGCGGGATGCCAGCTTGTACAGGCAGGGGAAGCACTGTCTGCCCAGGGGGCAACACTCGATTGACTGAGGCGGGGACGACGACTTTGCAGAGTTCCTTTCCGTCGCTGTATGCTTCCCGGACCTGGGCGGTCCATATCAGTTGTTGGAAGACCCTTCTCTGGGGAGTTTGGTCACTCCATTGTTGTAGGAACTGTTCCGGGGACTCGTTGAAAACGAGGCTTCCGAGGTCTTTTAACACATTCATGCCCAGGGTCACGGTATGGTCTTTAGCTACCTCTCCATCCACCAATACCACTCCTCTCCTCCCGAGGTCTTTTCCGCAGACCTCTATGTTCATCCATACCACCCCTGCGACCGGGATGGGCAAGTGATTGGCAGCCATAAGTTTGATCACTGGACCCCATTCGGGCCATAGCGCCTCTGTGAAGTGATGGCGGAAATATATCAGGCATGGTGGTCACTTGTGAGCCGGTGTCCATCAAGCATCACACTGCTCTTCCATTGATTTCTGCCCAGACCAGAGGGCACGTGGAAACAAGACTGTGGGGACTTTTACTCCTCCTCCTCTGTTCTTCACGCTCTGAGCGGCGCCCCTCAAGCCCAGAGCCACCTAGTTTAAAGGAGGATGCGGGGATGGTCGGCTCCGCCGGGGACACCATCGAGCAATGTGGCCGGACTCTCCACAAGTGTAGCATGTAAGAGGGCTTCTCCTCCTGGTAGTTTCACCCTCCCTTCGGGGGGCAGCTTCTCTGTCTCGCACCAGAGGGCCAGGCCCCTCTGCCAGAGTTCTTCTGGAGGCCGCCATTTCTTCACGGACCGGTCTAATCTCCATTCTCAGGTCCTCCACCCACTGGGGAATATTGCCTGCGGTGGTGGTTACCTCCCCGCTCTGCACCCTTCCTACCAGCCCCGTCACTCCCTGTTCTTGTTCTCGCACACGCGCCTCACTGCCAACCTCAGAGAAAGTCATGTCTGGCTTTACTCGCATGCGCTCTCGCAGTGCCTGTTTCATCATTGCGTCACGCAGTCATGTCACTAGCTGATCTCTGAGCACCACATCAACTGACCCTACCCCTACACCGTCCTTTCGTCTGATAGCAGTATGAAGCTCTTGTAGGGCGTTCATGAATTGGGTCACGGTCTCCCCCTCCCATTGTACCCGGTGAAACAGTCGCATGCGAAGTTCCCCTACGTCAGTGGGGTCCCCATGCGTTTCCTCAAGTATGCGCAGCACTTTGTCCAGGGTATCTCTCTCCCGGGGGGACCTATGCATGACAGAATCCCGCGCCTCCCCCTCCAGAGCCATCAATGCAATTTCTGCCTCCAGGGCTGGTGTCATGGGGTGCATCCGCATCATTCCCCGGATACGCTCTGTCCAACTCCACAACATTACATTGTTCCCAGTGAACCTTGGCAAATTATTCAACATGGCTCCCAAGGAAATGCTAGACCTGGGAACTTCCCCCGCTGCTTGGTCTGCCCTATCCGCACTACCGTGTGACATCCTGCCGACTACGCCAAATGTAATAGCTTGCAGGTACTGAGTATGTCACCATGGAACAGGCAAACCAACAGTTGAGGGGTTTAATAACCGGAATTAGGTTCTCCTCGCAGGGAGGAAGCAATGGAAAATTACTAGCAATAAAACAATGCAAAAATACGGGAGTTAAACAATAAAACAGAATTAAGCAGGATTTCTTGAGAAAAGAACACTTATCAGTTTCATGAGGACTTGCTTGAAGGGTCGTCTTCTCCAACGTAGGCGCCGAGAAACAGCGGCACTTGTCGTCCCTCTGGGGTCCGTGAGCAGAGTAGTCTCTGAGAGCCTGCTGCCTGGGGTTTCGGGAGTTAATGTGGTATGCACAGGCTCTGAGTCTTTAACCTTTATAGCACAGCCAGAAAATCAGGGCTCCGCACGGTTGTCTCTGTACCAGGAAAACAAGGGGCTCTGCACTGTTAAGTCTCTGTACCAGGAGTCAGGGGCCAGGGTGTAGTAGTCTCTCAACGGGTCTCAAAGCGCCCCCCTAAAGTCACAGCAGAGTCCGCTTTAAGTACTCACTGGATGCAGTCTTTCTGGGCAGTCTCTACAAGATGCAGTCTTTCTGGGCAGTCTCTACAAGATGCAGTCTTTCTGGGCAGTCTCTACAAGATGCAGTCTTTCTGGGCAGTCTCTACAAGATGCAGTCTTTCTGGGCAGTCTCTACAAGATGCAGTCTTTCTGGGCAGTCTCTACAAGATGCAGTCTTTCTCTCTCTCTTCTGGTGCGCAGCTGCACCCGGCTCTGCACGCTGCTCTGCAAGCTGCTCTCTCTCCTGCATCCATCCTTTTCCTGCTCTCTGGCTGCTTCCCTCCTGTCCCAGTCTACAAGTCTCTCCCCTAGGGAACCTGCGGCACAGCTCAAAAGTTCCGGGCACAGAGCCGAGAAGGTAACCGCCCCCAGACTCTTCTGGTGCTTTTAACTCCTTACAATACGCTGGACAAAAACTGATACCATGACTGATCACTGGATTAGTTCTTGTATCTGTCGTGTTTATCGTTGCACTGAACTCTTCAATGTTGTCACGTTTTTCAGTCTAGCCCTCTGGTTTGACAATAGAAATGTGATTAATCCCAAAGACAAAAATATTAGCAAAAAATCAAATTATGGGTTTAAAACTTTTACTAGTTAGTTTTCTAAAAAGAGGCCATTACCTCCATAAAAACAATGTGACTATTACCCACCACACATACCGTATATCCATTTAAATGTCTCAAACCCCTATCTAGGGGAATATAGTACAAATCCCTATTCTCCATCAGGGATAAAGAGTAAAAGTATTTACCTCAGATATATACCGTGAATCAAAAATAGAACCCAGAGCCTCACCTCAGGGAATTCCACTTGGGTTAATTCCCCATCTATAATGTTCACAGATATGTGGCAGACTTTTTTCTGATATAAAGATATTTCATACATAGTATGGAAAAGAAAAAGGAACTGTCTCACCATATGCAGCTTTTTCCCTTTTTTTTTTTTTTTTTTTTATCATCGCAAATTTCGGAGTCCGGGTCTAAATACTCATTCCTAAATTTGGCTGACCCTGGTATCCCAATGACTCCTGCCCTTACAAGGGCAGTCCACAGCTAGCCCTATATCTAGCCAGCCCTGGACTGATCCTCTGTGCCTTCTGACGCGTTTCTTCCACAATGTGATTCATTAGGGGATTGGCACCTTATTCTTTATCAGGAACATTTGGGTATATTTTTTTTCTTTTTTGTTTTCTGTGGTAAAAAAAAAAATGAGTTTTGAGAAAATTGTTTTCTCTGGAGAAATATATATATTATATACACTCACCGGCCACTTTATTAGGTACGCCATGCTAGTAACGGGTTGGACCCCCTTTTGCCTTCAGAACTGCCTCAATTCTTCGTGGCATAGATTCAACAAGGTGCTGGAAGCATTCCTCAGAGATTTTGGTCCATATTGACATGATGGCATCACACAGTTGCCGCAGATTTGTCGGCTGCACATCCCAAAGATGCTCCATACAAGGCAGGATGGATCCATGCTTTCATGTTGTTTACGCCAAATTCTGACCCTACCATCCGAATGTCGCAGCAGAAATCGAGACTCATCAGACCAAGCAACGTTTTTCCAATCTTCTACTGTCCAATTTCGATGAGCTTGTACAAATTGTAGCCTCAGTTTCCTGTTCTTAGCTGAAAGGAGTGGTACCCGGTGTGGTCTTCTGCTGCTGTAGCCCATCTGCCTCAAAGTTCGACGCACTGTGCGTTCAGAGATGCTCTTAGGCCTACCTTGGTTGTAACGGGTGGCGATTTGAGTCACTTGCCTTTCTATCAGCTCGAACCAGTCTGCCCATTGTCCTCTGACCTCTGGCATCAACAAGGCATTTCCGCCCACATAACTGCCGCTCACTGGATTTTTTTTCTTTTTCGGACCATTCTCTGTAAACCCTAGAGATGGTTGTGCGTGAAAATCCCAGTAGATCAGCAGTTTCTGAAATACTCAGACCAGCCCTTCTGGCACCAACAACCATGCCACGTTCAAAGGCACTCAAATCACCTTTCTTCCCCATACTGATGCTCGGTTTGAACTGCAGGAGATTGTCTTGACCATGTCTACATGCCTAAATGCACTGAGTTGCCGCCATGTGATTGGCTGATTAGAAATTAAGTGTTAACAAGAAGTTGGACAGGTGTACCTAATAAAGTGGCCTGTGTGTGTGTGTGTGTGTGTGTGTGTGTGTATGTGTATGTATGTATGTGTGTGTGTATGTATGTATGTATGTATGTATGTATGTGTGTATATATATATATATATATATATATATATATATATATATATATATATATATATATATTCTATCCCAAAGACAACTGATGTAATCTTGACATCAGTTTTAATTAGTTAAGGCACAAGAAAATTCAAAGTACAAACCCAGACTCCAAGTAGCCAAGCAAAGTGATTGATCTGCACATCCTGTGAATTTGCAGCAGTGTGCATGCCTTGTCTATACACTGCCTTCTTGCTTTTTCGGTAACTTCTTATCCATATGAAACTAGGCCGAACAAGAAGTTCCTGACACTAGCTGAAAGTGTATTCTCTGCAAAAAAAATGGGAGTATTCGTGATTCATAACTTCTTGCCCATATGAGAACTTGGACTGTGCAGCCAATGGAAACGTTAAAAAGGGAAAAAACTAAGACTTGCGTATAATGGTTAGAGAACCTGTCAACACCATTTTGTAATGGTGCTGTAATACTGATTACATTGAAGAAATCTGCTTTGTTTTTCTTTAAAAAGTTTCAATCACCATTATGAAGTTTTCTGGTAATTAGTTTTGGGAGCACAGGGCCCAGACTGTGCACTGGGTCTTCTCTTCACTTTCTTTTTTTTTTTTTTTTCCCCAGCCCCTTCCTCTGCCTCTTCTGTTGAAAAATTGTAGCAGTGACATATCATTCAAAGACATGGAGGGGAAGGGTCCTCAGACAAGGAGACCTAATTATTAGAAAGTCAAATGTGGATTTCTTTACCAAAGCTCAATGTAAGGCCAGTCTCACACATCCAGATAATTCTGGTACTGGAAAAATCGGTACCGGGAGTTATCCGTGTCCGTATGCTCATGTGGCACACGTGCGGCAGCCGTGTGCCGACTGAGGACCACACGGACCATGCAGGAGACAGCGCTAGAGTTTATCGCTGTCACCTGCTTTTGGTGCTGAAGCTGGCATTCATTCCTCCTCCCCAGCAGCGTTCGCTGGAGAGAAACTTTATTTTTAAAGGAAAAAAGCAAAACGTAATTTTTCATCTCTTCTGTTCTGCAAGCGCTGCTTTCAGCCGAGCAGGACAGAAGGGATGAATGCCACCTTCAGCACCACAAGCAGGGGGGACAGCGCTTACTGTAGTGCTGTTTCTCCTGTGGGCGGTACGTGCACACAGAAGAGAGTGCACACTGTTCTCCGTGTGCGGGACGCTTTGCGGACCGTGCTGCTGGAGAAAAACTGACATGTCTCCTTGTTTTGAACACGGTCCATGAAAACACGGTCCATGAAAACACGGTCCATGAAAACACGGTCCATGAAAACACGGTCCATGAAAACACAGACATGTACATAGACCCATTCATTTGAATGGGTCTACGTGTGTCTTTGTCTCCAGTATGTGAGAAAACTATCACTACACGTACCGGAGACACTGACGTGTGAAACCGGCCTAACTAGTATTGCATCCATGACTTAACTTTCCGAAAACATGCTGTCAGGTTCTCGTTACTGCAGGTCTCCACATTCTCATGCTTTCTTCAAAATTTAGTGTAAGCCATGCAAACTGTTGAACTGTTGTCCATCAAAACCTGTTTGGGTAAAATCTTTGTTTATACACTTATTTTTGGTCCTAGATCTGACTGACATAATGGCTACTTCCAGGAGCTACAAGAAGCTGCTCTATGCTTGGGAGGGATGGCACAATTCCGCTGGAAAGCCCTTACGGTCACTATATCCAGAATTTGTGAAACTCAGCAATAAGGCATATGTGCTGGACGGTGAGTAAGGGAATTGTAAAGAGAAAAGTCTTCAACATTGTAAACGATCACACCTTGTGGTGCTATTATAAAAGTGCACACCTCAGGATAGATTCAAATATGTAATATGTAGTCACCATAAACTTGAAGGGGTTGTCCACTACTTGGATGGCCCCTTCTTGATCAAAATGTTTGGTCCCCATAGAATAAAGCTTATACTCTCCTGCAGTGTTGGCACTCCCTCTCCCCAGGGCTCCCATTCAGTTGTGACACGTCACATTGGTGCCCAATCAGCGTTGGCGTCACGATCACTGCCTTCAGACAAATAGAGCATTTAAGAGTCAAATCGACCACACTAAAGATGCACCAGATTTATCTTCCAGCATGAGCCAGACACTGTACACCACCACTGTACGTCACAATGCGTCGTTTTGGAGAAACGCATCCTGCAAAGTTGCCCGCAGGATGCGTCTTTTTTTTTCTCCATAGACTTTCATTAGCGATGCATTGCCACACGTCACATCCGTCATGCGACGGATGCATCGTGTTTTGGCAGACCGTCAGCACAAAAGTTCCATGTAACTTTTTTTTGTGCGTCCAGTCTGCCATTTTCGACCACGCATGCGCAGCCAAAACTCCACCCCCCTCCTCCCCGGAACTCACAATGGGCAGCGGATGCGTTGTAATACTGCATCCGCTGTCCACGTTGAGCTACATTAACACAGTCCGTCGGACCGACTTTGCGACGGCCCGTACCGACTGACTAGTGTGAAAGTAGCCTTTCACACACTATTCTAATGTATGAGTTCACGCTCCGCAGTTAAATGATGACACAGGCAATGCAGTTTTGGTCCAAATGTGCAGTTTTATTGCTTTCCTAAAACTCCAAGTGGTTCAAAACTGCCTCATCTGCACACAAATGTGGAACTTCAAATAAACAGTTCATTCAGCGGGCACATATGTCAGTGTGGGGTCATCTGACCAGATTAGGGTACCGTCACACAGTGCCATTTTCATCGCTACGACGGCACGATTCGTGACGTTGCAGCGTCGTATAAGTATCGCTCCAGCGTCGTATACTGCGGTCACACGTTGCAATACACGGCGCTGGAGCGATAATTTCATGACGTATTTGCTATGTAGAAGCCGTTGGTTACTGTGCGCACATCGTATACAACCTGTGTCACACAATGCAATCATGCCGCCACAGCGGGACACTAGACGACAAAAGAAAGTTTCAAACGATCTGCTACGACGTACGATTCTCAGCGGGGATCCGGATCGCAGTAGCGTGTCAGACACAGCGATATCGTAAATGCATCGCTGGAACGTCACGAATCGTGCCGTTGTAGCGATCAAAATTGCACTGTGTGACGGTACCCTTATTAGTCCTTCTCTCAGCTTCCAGCTGAGACTGTCAATACTAAAGGTTTTTTCTTCCTCCCAGATACAGCTCACATTTGCTGGTCACTTACCAGCTCCAACAAGCTCCACACTGGTCAGCATCCCCCAGCAGATTGACCCAAAATGAACACCGGGTCTGGCTCTAGACGCAGCTAGTCAGGTACCTCTAATCACCCCCCTTCAGAGCTAGGATTTAACCCGGTCCTTCCAGGCTTTCCTAAAATGTATTTTATTTGGTTTTCTGTCAATGTATGCCACTCCTGCCCCTTTCCACTTAGACATGTTGGCGACTTTGAGGTGTTTGGTACCCAGACAGCTCAAAAGATGCAACATGCTTATTAAAAGGGTTGGCATATATTTCTCGAGTGATCTTTTGGCTGAACGTCATATTGTTATCTAAGGACAACTCTGTATCGTGCTTCATTGAACTAATTGCAGTTATTTTGAGAAATCATTCACTAGTAACTTGTGTGGGACTTTGACCTAATCCTTTATCAGCCTGTACTTTGTTGCATTCCACAATTTGCAATGAATACTGCAGGGCAATCATGGGCTTGGTTCATATCCAGATATTTGGTCTGTGGAATTGATGACCTAACTTCAGAATTCCCCTTATGGTTATTAATATTGGACATCCTAGCTGTCCTCCAGTGCTTTTTAAAGAGGCTCCCCCGGGAATAGGAAAAAATAATTCACCTTTTTAGGAATTCTAGAATTACACTTCAGCAACCCCCCCCCACCCCCCACCCCCCATTTTTTTTTTTTTTTTTTTTTTTCCTAAGCAAATCATTCATTTTTGTATTTGGGGTGCTGAGGTAAATATATCCACCAGGAGCACATCTTCCTATTCTGCTCATACTCGTGTAATGCAGGTGTGTGTATGCAATGCAGAGGCACAAGGCGGAAACGGTCAGGGATGATTATAGCTCTCTGTGTACAGTGATTTAAAATGACTCTAAACAATGTGTTAGTAGCTAGGCAGATTAACATTCAAACAAAGATACTTAAATGGAAAGGCAAAGGAAGTCAACATCAATGTTCTGTTCATAACGGTTGTATGCCCAGTCATGGGAGCCACCACGTAAGTTGTCACTGCAAATCTGGCCCTAGTGGCGGTCACTGGGTTTTCCTGCTATGCCGTGAGCCTCTGACGTAGTCTGTTAAGCCTGTTGACACGTACCAACAGACCCACGTCCAACCTGGGAGCCTAATCCTAGTACACCCTCAGCATTATAGAGGATAGTTGGAAGTGACCATCGACGGAAGTCTCTTAGGACTTGAATGGAGTGGACTAGGTCTTGGCTCTTGACGGGTGATGTCTGGAGCCTTACTGGCGTGGCACCACTGTAACAGGCCTCAGCGGAAAGTCTATGCCATCAAGGCCATCACCTGACAAGGCCCGAATTCTGCACAGGAGGACTTGGTTCTGCCTGTGATGCTCTGGATCAGGATTTGTTCCTGATCCAGAGTATCGCAGGTAGAATGGAGCCGTCCTGTGAAGAATTTGGGCCTTGTCAGGTGATGGCCTTGATGGCGTAGACTTTCCGCTGAGGCCTGTTGCACTGGTCTCAGCAACATCCCTGGAACGTGTCTGCTCCACTGTATTCTCTGGTGCCATATCTGCATATCTGGTGCAGTTTCTTCCCCCTGCAAATCTTCTGGAACAATTTTGGTTCTGCTTGATTTTGCGTGGCCAGCAGATGGCAGTCTTTATGCATAAATGGCACATCCTGCAACGGCTCTTCAGGGATTTCACTGCCGCTTATTACATTTGCGCATCGGTTGTAGTAACGTTCTCGGACACTTCTATCAGTGTAACAAAATTGTGCACGTAATGCTGACATTAATGATTATAATTATGGCGGAGGTGAAGTAATGTATTCATTTGTCTCCTGAATTTAGGACACCAGCTACATGAATATACAAAAGATGTACACAAAAAAAATATTTTTAGGAATTTAACAGACGGCAAATATAGATCAACATTATTTATTTTCTCTTATTATACAGGATTCAAAGACACAGGGGAATATTGGCGGTCTTGGTATGATTCACCCAATTTTGAGAGTGACCTAGAGGAGTTGTACCAGGAGCTGGAGCCACTGTACCTCAACCTGCATGCCTACGTACGCAGAAAACTGTATGAACGATATGGAGAAAAGTACATTAACCTGAAAGGGCCAATTCCTGCACATTTATTGGGTGAGACTATGCACCATTCCTTACTGACAAAGTTTAGAAACTTTTGCGAAGAGATTGTAAGGGGCTCCTCACACAACAGCCGCATGCTAAAGCTGATCCAGTAATATTATCTGCTAGTGATGAGACAACTTGATCTTCATCCAGTTTTTTATTTTATTTTTTTTCTTAAAATGCCAAAAAAACTTGCTTAGTTTCCTAAACATAGTATTCAAAATTATATTCTAGGTGTCCAAACAGGACACTTAAACATGTTGATCGTGCACCCGTCTCTATAGGTGTTTGGCGTTGTAAACGTTATTGGGACCTACCGCCTCCAATAAGGTAGTGAGCCTCTTCAAATCACCCATACAATGTGCATTTTAAAGGCCACATTTGCAATAAACTTTTAATATGTATTTTTCTATAGCTTGCATATTCATCTTGCTAAATCTCCATATTGTGCAGGGAATATGTGGTCACAGCAGTGGAATAATATCTACAACATGATGATTCCTTTCCCTGACAAAACCAATATAGATGTCACTAGTACCATGGTTGCAAAGGTAAGAACAAATGACTTGGATATACACATTTCATAACTTCTGGACTACTCGACTATTTTGTATTGTTTTTCTCTAATAGGGCTGGAATGCAACATATATGTTTCAAGTTTCTGAGGAATTTTTCACATCGTTGGGTCTCCTTCCGATGCCCCCAGAGTTCTGGAGCAAATCCATGTTGGAGAAGCCAAGTGATGGTCGAGAAGTAGTATGTCATGCTTCTGCATGGGACTTTTACAACAGGAAAGATTTCAGGTGGGTTGCCTAACACCTTTAGGTCAATCCCAATTTTTTTTATTTTTTTACTACACCTGAATCTATTGAGTAGAATAGATGTATTCACGCATCCACACTTAGGGTACTGTCACACAGTGGCACTTTGGTCGCTACGACGGTACGATCCGTGACGTTCCAGCGATATCCATATGATATCGCTGTGTCTGACACGCAGCAGCGATCAGGGACCCTGCTGAGAATCGTACGTCGTAGCAGATCGTTTGGAACTTTATTTCGTCGCTGGATCTCCCGCTGTCGTCGCTGGATCGTTGTGTGTGACAGCGATCCAGCGATGCGTTCGCTTGTAACCAGGGTAAACATCAGGTTACTAAAGCGCAGGGCCGCGCTTAGTAACCCAATGTTTACCGTGGTTACCAGCGTAAAAGTAAAAAAAAACAAACCATACATACTCACATTCCGGTGTCCTTCAGGTCCAGGGCCGGACTGGCCATCGGGCACTTCTGGCAAATGCCAGAAGGGCCGGTGCCAGTAGTGGGCCGCTGCACTGTTCCTCCCCCTCCCCCGCCAGTGCCGCCGCCGCATTTAACTATACCGGCGTCTATGACGCCGGTATAGTTCAATGCAATGATGGAGGAGAGAGCGTCACCTGACGCTCCCTCTCCCATCATTCCCCGCTCTGCCTCTGACACTGCGGGTGCGCGATGACGTCATATCATCGCGCACCTGCTGTGTCCCGGGCAGACTGCAGCCGCCGAGACAGGAGCCAGGAGCAGCGCGCAGCGCGGGCAAAAGGAAAGGTGAGGAGAGTGTGTTTTTTGTTTTTTTTTTTTTAATTGTAACTGGACTGTGGGGCCATTATCGGGGGGGGGGGGGGGTGACGTGATGTGGAGTCTGCTGTATATACCCTTGTGTGGGCTCTGCTATATACACCCCTGTGTGGGCTCTGCTGTATACTGTGTGGGCTCTGCTGTATACTGTGTGGGCTCTGCTGTATACTGTGTGGGCTCTGCTGTATATACCCCTGTGTGGGCTCTGCTGTATATACCCCTGTGTGGGCTCTGCTGTATACTGTGTGGGCTCTGCTGTGTATATACCCCTGTGTGGGCTCTGCTGTATATACCCCTGTGTGGGCTCTGCTATATACACCCCTGTGTGGGCTCTGCTGTATACTGTGTGGGCTCTGCTGTATACTGTGTGGGCTCTGCTGTATACTGTGTGGGCTCTGCTGTATATACCCCTGTGTGGGCTCTGCTGTATACTGTGTGGGCTCTGCTGTATATACCCCTGTGTGGGCTCTGCTGTATACTGTGTGGGCTCTGCTGTGTATATACCCCTGTGTGGGCTCTGCTGTATATACCCCTGTGTGGGCTCTGCTGTATATACCCCTGTGTGGGCTCTGCTGTATATACCCCTGTGTGGGCTCTGCTGTATATACCCCTGTGTGGGCTCTGCTGTATATACCCCTGTGTGGGCTCTGCTGTATACTGTGTGGGCTCTGCTGTATATACCCCTGTGTGGGCTCTGCTGTATATACCCCTGTGTGGGCTCTGCTGTATATACCCCTGTGTGGACTCTGCTGTATATACCCCTGTGTGGGCTGGGCTGTATATACCCCTGTGCGGGCTGTGCTCTATATACTATAGGGGGTATATTATATTCTATGGGGGAGGCCATGTTATATACTATGTGGCTGTGTTATATACTATTGCGGGGGTATATTATATTCTGTAGGGGAGGCTGTGTTATACTATGGGGGGCTGCATTATATATTATGGGGAGGTGGGCTGTATTATATTCTATGGGGGGCTGTATTAGATTTTATGAGGGATGATTGCATCATACTCTGATGGGGCTGCATTATATTCTATGGGGAGGTGGGCTGTATTCTATTCTATTTGGGGCTACATTAAATTCTATTGGGGGGGCTGTATTATATATTCTATGAGGGGTGATTTCATCATACTCTATTGGGGGGGCTGCATTATATTCTATGGGGGGTTACATTATACTCTGTAGGGTGGTGGCTGCATTATACTGTATGTGGGCTGCATTATACTGTATCGAGGACTATGGGGAATACGTTATACTATATGAAGAACTATGGGAAGTGAATTGTACTACATGGATGACTATGGCGGTGCGTTATACTATATGGAGCACTATGAGGAGTGTATTATGCTCTGTGGAGGACTGAGCAGTGTATTTTAATATATGGAGGACTATGGTGCACATTATAATATATGGAGGACTATGGGGTATATTTTACTAAACAAGTAAAATGCTGCATATTCAGATTGTTTTTGCCGGAACAAAAATCATTGTTCTCAGCAGCACATCGCCAGCGTAAACTGTAGATGTGCTGCTGATAACATGATACTGTATGGTGATCTGTTAGTGATCGTTCTGTCCCATCATTCTGTCTCAGACGGTGGAAAGAGGCCGGGAAACAAGCGTTGAACAACTTCAGTATTGTCGATTAAACTCATTTAGCGGCCTGAGATCAGCGCATGTAAGTAAATACAACCGAAATGCTTTTGTGTGATGTGCAATATGTTAGCATTTGGGGCCCCATTTTAAACTTTGCCTAGGGCCCCACTTTGCCTAAAACCGGCCCTGCCTACAAGTGTACAAAGGTATTATACAGTCACCGTGTGACAAGTGGGCCTGTGTAACTTCAAATGCCAGGGCTGAATTTTAGTCCCAGTCCGGCCCTGTTCAGGTCCCTTGCAGTCTGCTTCCCGCTCTGACTGCCGGCCAGAAAGTGAGAGCAGATCACAGCGGCGACGTCACAGCTGTGATCTGCTTTCACTTTACGGCGGCACTCAGTCAGTGCGGGAAGCAGACGGCAAGGGACCTGATGGACACCGGAATGTGAGTATGTACCTTTTTTTTTTTTTTTTTACTTTTACGCTGGTAACCACGGTAAACCTCGGCATCGTTGGTCGCTGGAGAGCTGTCTGTGTGACAGCTCCCCAGCGATCACACAACGACTTTCCAACGATCACGGCCAGGTCGTATCGCTGGTCGTGATCGTTGGAAAGTTGCAGAGTGTGACAGTACCCTTAGTCCTAATCCACATTACTGTCAGCCAAACTAATCTGTCTGTTGGCTTGGCAGACAGGCTAATGTGTATGAGGGGCCTCAACAGATACGTAGGGGTTGATGAGGATCCAGCACGTCAGATTGCCGATCGTTTTAATTATGGTGGGATAAGTCGCCAACAGATCTGTAAATGGAGTAGTTGTAAGGTTTTCACATTTCTGTGCCTTGTAGGATAAAGCAGTGTACCACTGTTACTATGGAGCAGCTGTTCACTGTCCACCATGAAATGGGCCACGTGGAGTATTACTTGCAGTATAAAGACCTTCCAGTCTCTTTGCGCCGTGGTGCAAATCCAGGATTCCACGAGGCCATAGGAGATGTGCTCTCCCTCTCGGTGTCCACCCCAGGCCACCTGCAGAAAATTGGTCTATTGGACAATGTTGTGGAGGATAAAGGTGCGTTATCTTTTTTTTTTTTATATATATATATATATATATATATATACTAGAGATAAGCTGGCCATAGACTTCCCATATTTCTCTGGATGGCTTTCTGTTGGCCTCTTTTATGACCACCTCATCTTCACACTGTGAGCATCCTGTTAAATATACGGTCAATGGATCCATCTTAACATTAGTTTGTTTATCTAATTTTTTTTTTTTAGAAAGTGATATTAATTACCTCTTTAAGATGGCTCTAGAGAAGATTGCTTTCCTGCCATTTGGCTACTTGATTGATCAGTGGAGATGGAACGTATTCAATGGCCGCACTCCTCTAAGTCGATACAACTATGACTGGTGGAATCTAAGGTAAGTTTAAGAGGACCATAAAATGCATAGTATTTGCCATGCATGTAAGTATTGGTTTTTATGGGTTTTAGTGGCCTAATTATAACTACCGGCTCGTGAAGAGACATAACCAGTTGCCTAGTTATACAGTTCTAGGAGGCAGAATAGAGTTCTTTGAAAAGATGCTATAGAATTTCACATTGAGAATACAAGTAGCTACTAAAACAGACATGCCAGGAGAGATGTAAAATCTTCATATGAAAAGAGGACATGTAAACAGGCGTTGTCCCACTAACCTAATGATGAAGGCACATCCGACTCCGTCTTCTGCAACGCTTGCTAAAATGTTGATTTACAGCCATCTGCTGGCCACTATGAGAATTACATGCAGATTCTAGTAATCTATTTCCCCATAAAATAGACCCCTTTTGCTTTTGTGGTTGTTTCTTTCTACTGTGTAAAATTGCATCAATTCTTTTACTCTCCTTTCTGTACACTTTTTTTTTTTTTTTTTTTTAATTTCTAGCAAAAGTATAAATGGTTAAAGAAAAGCTTGTAAACTTCAAAAGGTGACTGTCAAACGTCCTTGTCTCCTCAATGTAACCTAACTTTGGAACAATACCATGAAGTCTGTAGTGATATAGGCAAGACATTTGTAAAGTAAAGGATGTCTGAGGGGGCCAATGCTACCACCTCTAAGGCTAGTTTCACATTTGCGTTTAAAAACGCAGCGTTTGCACACGTTTACATGCGTTTTTTTCACCACTTGCGTTTTAAACGCTGCGTTTTTTAGACGCATGCGTTTTCTCATGCGGTAAAAAAACGCGGAGTTTTGACGCGATTACATGCATTTTTTTCCTGCATTTGCGTTTTTGAAACGCATGCTGAGAACTGTGACAGCTGTCAATCATCAAAATCATCTAGAAAACCCACTATAAATAGAAATAGCTAGGGTTAGGATCCCTAGGGTTAGGGTTAGGATCCCTAGGGTTAGGGTTAGGATCCCTAGGGTTAGGGTTTGGATCCCTTTATCACCTTGATGGTGGGGGCTTATCAGTGTGTATTCCTGTTTTTTTTCCTATTGAAACGCATGCGTTTACATAGACAGCAATACTTTTTTTGCGGCAAAAAAAACACATGGCTTTTTTGCGGCAAAAAAACGCCTCTAGAAATTACTACATGTTGCATTTCTGCAACAAAACGCAAGCATAGAAAAGACGCATGCGTCGTCAAACGCGGCAAAACGCATACAAAAAAAGCATGCATTTTTAATGTTAAATATAGGGGGAAAAAAATGCATGCCTTTTTTTGCGCTAAAATGCAGCGGCAAAAAACGCAAATGTGAAACCAGCCTTACAAGTGCCCTTTATTGAGTTATTAGGAGTTTACATTAAAATAAATTAAAAATGGCCTTTGAAAAGTTGTTCTTTAAATTGAAAGGCAATGGGTTAAAGATTTGATTCTTGTTTCAGAACAAAGTATCAAGGAATCTGTCCACCAGTGCCCCGTGATGATACGGATCAGTTTGATGCTGGAGCAAAATATCATATTCCAGGCAACACCCCCTATATTAGGTGATTTTTAATTTTGACTTTTTACTAACTGTTTTATGAGAAATGTATAAAAAAATAAATAAAATAAAACTAATATTGAAATTGATGGCTAATTATTGTGGGAAGTGTTTCAGGAAAAACTTTTAGTTATTGCAATTGTTTTTGTATGCATGAGTCCAGTGGGCGGTCCTAATCGGTGATTGACAGTCTTCCCTATTCTGTAGTTGCCGAGAACTGCCAATCACCCAATAGGACCACCCACTGGACAAACTCCAGAGTTTTACAATAAACCTAATTTTCTGCTCAGCTTCTTCTCTGTAACCTGCTGTCCACTTTACTACATGTACAACATAACCGGTGTCCCTTAAGGCCCAAGTTAAAGAAAACCTTTCTTCTAGAAACAGCGCCACATCTGTCCATGGGTTCCCAGATATTCCACCTTGGTTCTATGGAAGTGAGCTGCACTATAGCTATATTTTAACAGGATTGCAATGACTTTTTAATCTGTCATAACCCCCTTGAACTTGGTTTATATTCTACTCAGGCTAAATCGCTCGTGTCCGATCTTGTGTTTCAGATACTTTGTAAGCTTTGTGCTGCAATTCCAGTTCCATAAGGCCCTCTGTGGAGCAGCCAAACACACTGCGTCTCTCCATAAATGTGACATTTACAGGTCTGCAGAAGCTGGCAAATTACTCGGGTGAGTCTTAAAAAAATAAATAAAAATAAATAAATAAAATTGGGTAAATGGCATTCTAAAAGATGGTGATCCTTTCTATTACTAGGGATGTCCTCCGTGCTGGTTTGTCTAAGCCTTGGCAGGAGATTCTCAAGGAAATGACTGGCACAGATAAAATGGATGTTGGGCCACTGTTGGAATATTTCCAGCCTGTCACTGAATGGCTAATAGAACAGAACACAAACAACGGAGAGACACTTGGCTGGCCCGATTTTGCATGGACACCCCCTACTCCTGATGGATATCCTGGAGACATTGGTAAGATCAGAAATGGAACGTTAACGTAGAAATCTTTAGGGCTGTCGGTGGACAAACTGACCGCATACATGTGACACTGAGGTAAGGCCAACATGTTTCTGTAAGGATCGCATGAGCCTAGGTGTTCTCTAACTACTTTAGGCACCAGTGACCTTTTTCTTCTGGGGGTGTGGGCAACTTCCTGCTGATGTTTCTTGCTCAGGCCACATATATTCAGATGACACAAGAACCCTAAATCTAAAGCATTAGCTAAGAAGAATTTGGTCAATTTTATAAAAACAAAGTGAACTTCACTGGCAGAAATGGAGAGGGATGTACTGTAGGTAGCAGGTACAAAGCATGTTGTCAACATCTTATGACTGTGTAAAACAAATGGTCACTTGTGGTGGCTCAGCACTTGTTGGCTACATAATTTTAGCAATATAGAATAGAGTATTTAAATCGCTTCAGTCCTTCACTGACCACAGCCAGCTTTCCATGCTGTGACTGTGCCCAGACCTAGCAAGTCCAGTATTTCTTCACAAATGCCCCCAGGTCTGTCTATACAAGATTCCTCTTCAGTCCCACTTTGTTCATGCTGTCTTGGTTACCCACAACTATAGCCCCTCCAGGCCATAAGCACTGAAGCTGAGCTTCCAAAGATGTTCTGGTGGTATTTAAAGTGAACCAGTCAGCAGGATTTTGCTAAGTAATCTACTGGCATTGCTAGGCTGCAGCTGTTCATGTATTTAAAATGATACCTGGGGTGAAGAAATCTGTCTTGTGGTTCTTGTGTAATCGGTGTTAGAAGTTTTCAGCTTATGCTCTGGGGTAGACCTGTAGGCAGTCTTAACTTCCTGCTCTAGGCTAGAGAAACCAAGGAAAGACTTGCCCACAGGCCGTCCTGAAGCATGAGCATATCATTAACTGAAAACTTCTAACACTGATTACACAATGACTACAAAAGTGATTTTCTTCAACAGGGGTATAATTTTGATCTGATAACAGCTGCTGAAATCCTGCTGACAAGCTTGCTTTAAAATCCAGACTGCCATCTCCAATAGTTACATTGATTTTTAGCCGGCTTCTCAAAAATCAAACAAACGTATTATTTTATTTTTTTTTAGCCAAATTTGCGCTACTGATTTTAAAAGTGCCACCATGCTTCAAAAACTATCTCCCTGTCCAGAAAGCCGTACTTTTTTTTTTTTTTCCATCTCCTGAACCTTCTATCTTTTTAACACCACTCTTTTAAAAATCTTCCCCAAAAGAATGGACGTTATGTCTGCAAAGTGGGGACCAACTCCATATGACATCCTATTTTAAACCCGCAGACATTAATAAGTATTTTGACACCTACCATATTACACAGCTCTTTTTCTGTACAGTGTAAGTGTAGCACCCCCACTGTCGCAGGGCCGAGGGGTACCCAGTACCCGGGCCTCTGAGTCTCTGTTCTGGGGTTGTCACGGTGGCTAGACCCGGTCCGTGACCCTGCTGAGGGGCGTACAATGATAGGTGGAGGGAATGGTGATGATGTTGTGGTGGTGCAGTGCAGGTGGCAGTAAATAACGAGGACACCAGGTTGCAGTCTCTTTACCTCTTTACTGAAGGCTTCAGGATCCGGAATACGGTTAACCGGGCTGCGCAAGCCTGGCCGGTCCGATGGCACATCCAGAGCTCCCTTTGCAGGTGGAAATCTGTGCCTACCTTCTAGCGCTTGTGTCTTGTAGTCCTTCCCTGCTGAGCACCACGGGATAGTCCTCACAACTGTTGTGTCTGTTTCTCGTGTTCCCTCACAACTCGATTCTGATGTTCTTCCACGTCCCCCAGATCTTATGGTTAGGACGCACCCGTATGACGGGGAGGCTCGGAGCTCTTCCGGGACTCTAGCGTCGCCCCACTCCTGTTACCCCCCCCCCCCCTGTGTCTTCCTAGGTCAATTGGGTGAGACAGCCCGCCTATAACTGACTGTCCTGCCGTAGGTTTGAAGTTTGGCCTGGAGCTCTATACTTCCTCGGCGTTCCGGACACCGGTTATGCGCCTCAATAGGATGTTGCCTCATCTTACAGCACGACTCCTACTGGTATTCTCCTTGTTGCGTTGATCTCGTTTCTCACTCGGCACAATAAACCTCGCTTCTTGTCCTTTCTTGGGGCACCGCCGCTATATCGTGCAGGCGCGGTCCCGTAACGTTCTCTCTGGTTGCTAGGCCTCTGTCAGGATCCCACCCCTGACGGGGACCCCTCTGAATCTTCCCCTACAACACCCCCTACCACAAGGTGTTGCCTGGTTCCAACCCAGTCAGCTTTCTCTTCTAACTTCCTGCCTAACCCCCAGTTTTACCAGATTGTGAGGAGTGGCCTAATAAATAGAACCCTTAGCTCCCCCTGGAGGCCAGACTGTGAAATGTATTGGTGTCTGTGATACCTGGTCAGATGAACTCCTTCAGTGCCATCAGACGTACCATAGCCCCCCTTAGCGGCGGAGCATCAGTACTGCAACGACCAGGACTCTGGGGCGCTGCATAAGTGTGCTGGGTAACTGGCATCCAAAAAACATGTATGTTGTGATTTTCCTTGCATTCTAAATGTTAAGGCCAACTTAACCCTTCTGACATGTCTGATTTGTTACATTAATTGCTGCTACGTCTGGATGCATATCCTGAGATCTGTTTATTTTTCAGAGAAAAATGCTAATGAGAGGGAAGCGGAAGATTTCCTGAGTGTTTACAACAGTACCGCAGAGGAGGTGTGGAATTCCTACACTGAAGCTTCATGGGCCTATAACACAAACATCACAGACCACAACAACCAAATTATGGTGAGCACTGGGTGTTTAACTGGGGAGGGGGAGCTGGGGGTGTACTCATTGTAGAGTCTGTAAATGTCATATTGGGTAAATTGCTTGAACTGCTTGGCCACTAACTGGGTGGCCTCCTTCAAAATTACTAGATTTTCCCCATGTAATTTAACAGCCTGTACTTGCCACCAGTTCCAGTGTCATCAAGGTTGCTGGAGACATTATGGCACTGGAACCCTGCAACCACTAATGTCGTCTAACATTCTTAGGAATGGAGCGTGAAGCATCTGGAGGAAGTCAGGGCAGCAGTAGGTTTCACTTCCTTCAGAAGAAACCGACAGATCTGAGTGAGGCAGCCACTGACTGCAGGGCTCACATGACATAATGTCATGCGAGCACTAGGAGACCTGACATTGCAGGAACCGCACCCGCATATTCCATTGTGGGTTTTTTGTTTTTGTTTTTTTTCCCATGAGGGACTATAGTAATTGAGAAGGGGTGGTCTGAGTAATTGACCCCCCCCCCGCACATGATTTAGTCACTGCCTTGGCCTCCATGTGTTGAAGGTCTTCAGTAGGCTCCCACAAGTGCTGGATACTGGTCGCTTAAGGCCCATTTCACAACAGTTTTTTGCCGTCGGTCACAATCCGTTGGCTCGATGGATCCGTTGCAGATTGTGAAAAACTGATGCGACTGATCCGTTTTGTTTTTTTTTTGGACAGATCTGACTAGCAGATCTGGCTAATTGGATCGGAGCATGCTCGGTTTAAAAAAAAATACAAACAAACAAAAAAAAAAACGGAATCGGTCACTGGATTCCGTCATCTGACGGATCCGGCGCCATAGGCTTCCATTCTAGCAAAAGACAGATGGTGCCAGATCGTCACTGTCGGTGTGGGTGTTCTGTGTGGGTTTTTTTTTTTTTTTCCCCTGACTGACATGGGTTACTTTGTCTGGCGAACGACAGATGTATTATTGATGGTTGGCCTCATGTTTCAAGTCAATGAGAAAAAAACAGATCCGGCGGCATCAGTCACTGGATCGGTTTTCAAAATTCGACTGATTGCGACCGATAGCAAAAAACAATGTGTGAAAGGGGCCTAAATTCAAACATGTAAGTTTATGGGTTTGAGTAAATTTAAAACTTTGAACTTGTAAAAGAAGGGGGGACAAAAATTCCTCCTATACATTTTTGAAAGCTAAACTAAAGACTTAAGATAAAACTGCTTTTATTCCTTTACAGCTGGAGAAGAACCTAGCAATGTCTAATCATACTTTGCAGTATGGAAGACAGGCACGCAACTTTGATTTCAGTGATTTCACAGACTCTGAGACCCAGAGGTTACTGAGGAAGCTCAGTGATATTGATAAGGCTGCTCTGACAGAAGAGAAGCAGAAAGAGGTGAGTACTGCTCTTGCACGTGATCTGTGGTTTTTATAATAAATGTTTTTGGGGTTTTTTAATGCATTACGGTATATACGAAGACCTTTAAAACTGAAATTGTTTGCTTGAACCTTTTTCTCAAACTTACAATAAATGTTAGCTGAAAAATCCACTTTTCAATCTGTTCCGTCCGATGAGGTTTAGCAAGATTGGACATTTTTAAGTTGGCTGTTGGATCACCCCAATTTGACACTAAGGACTGGTCAACCATATTGTAGTCCTGGACAACTGCTTAAAGTTGGATTGATTTAAACGTTTTGTCATTTCAGTACAACCAAATAGTCTCCGATATGGAAACCATCTATAGCAAGGCAAAAGTATGCAAAGGTGACAAGTGTATGCCCCTTGACCCAGGTGAGGTTGTGTGGTGGTAACTTGCTCTTTATAAGCTACAATGACTGTGAATGCCTCATTCAGAACATGCATGTGAAAATCTGATACAAAACGTACTTTTCTATGGTGTGGCTCTCATGGAGACATGGACAATTATATATATATATATATTTTTTTTTTTTTTATCTCCTCCGTTATGGAGACTAGCATATGAAATATCACTAGATAATCTCCACTATAATGAAGTAGGTATTGGCTACCAAAAGTGAGATGTAGGGTAGGACTTGAGGGAGGAAAGCAGAACTGTCTTTAAATGTCAAACCACACAGTGAAATCTGGCTCTGATCTTCTAGGTGTTTCTCCCTGCCTCAAGTTTGTTGCTTCTTGCCTATGATTGATCAATGTCATACAGGAGGAAGAAAGTGCACTCCCTCAGTGAAGCATCTCCCTCTGGCCAATAATAGAAATTGGCATGACCTTTAGAAGCAAACGTTGTCAGAAATGTAAAAAGCCAAACAACAAATACCTTCAGCTCTGCAGCCACTAATTTATAATGTGGCCAGCTGAACATGCTTAAACTGTTAAAATGGCAACTTTATTTTAGAGGGGTGTGTTAAGATTAACCAAACCTTAAAGGCCTTCTCAATATTAACATATTATTTGAACCCTTGCTACAGCTGTACGTAACGTGACCTACACTTTATGTAATGCTATGGGTACTGTTTTGTAATTGGACAAAGCAATCCTGACTTAAATTAGTAAAACTGTGCCCAACACTTGGCGCTCGTCACTCATGTCCTTTTTGTGTTTATAAGATCTAACTGAAATAATGGCCAAATCAAGGGACTACGATGAACTATTGTTCGCCTGGAAAGGCTGGAGAGATGTTTCTGGAAAACTAATGCGCGGAAAGTACACTAGATATGTGGAACTTGGGAACGAAGCGGCAACACTGAACGGTAAGACTGTCTATAGTGTTACAGATGGATGCCTTAGGAATGTTTACATTTCATGCCCTAAGGAATATGTCTTCAGCTGGGCATATATTGTCCTGTGCCCACATCTGTATCTGTTGGGTCTGGAGGTGGTACTGCTGATTTCAAAAGCATTTTTATTGGCGAATTTCAGTAGTTTGGTTCATCCACCCTTCTCTAAATTGCTTGTCCATAAATGTCATACTACTGTTCTGATCCCATCACTTTGCACAGGGCCTCCATGTGCACTGAAAACATGATTGTATCTCCTATGGACATATTGTTTGAGTGGTTGTGGTGTCCCTTGTATACAATAGCAAGTTTCTTGATTTCTTGAGCTCAGCCATGTCCCCTCTCTGCAGAACTCCTCCTGCTTTTAAAGATGTCAGAACTAATATTAAGGAAGTTATAAAAGGCTTGTGGAGCTACAAGTTGTGCACCAAAAAAAATTTCAGCATTTTAACCAGTGCACTTTATTGTAGCAAACAGACAATGATTTGTAAGCTTCTCAATGTGATTGCCTAAACTTTGACATGAACTAAGTGTGTAAAGTAGTGAGCTTAAGTGGCAAATTGTCTCAGAGGCAGGAAGTCTCACAGAGGTCACAAGTGTCATATAATTTACACAAATTGACAAACCATAAGTGTGTGTGTGACTGCTCTGGAGTTCGAAGATGCCCCTGTTCATGGGACAGTCCTTAATGTACAGACCAAATTTATGCAAGAAGTTTTTCAATCTAAAATACTTTTTTTTTTTTTTTTGTTTGTTTGTTTACTGCCTGATCTCCTCTTCTAGGTCATGCAGACAATGGAGCATACTGGAGATCCTGGTACGAAACCCCAACTTTAGAGAGTGAAGTTGAAAGACTTTATCATGAGCTGCAGCCGCTCTACCATGAACTCCATGCCTACGTCCGTCGTGCACTCTACAAGAAATATGGAGACAAGAAAATTAATCTGAAAGGGCCTATTCCTGCCCACCTACTTGGTGAGATGAAGAATAATTTTTCCATTCATTTGGGGTGCTTGGTTAAAAAACCTGTATGATGTATCAAAATGTCTGTGGGATCTCTAATGGTTCCAGCACTAACCTAGAAAATGTAATTAAAATTCCATGCATACATGTATTTGACAATCACAATGTCATAAATGTAATTGTGTATACTTTACAGGGAACATGTGGGCGCAGTCCTGGTCCAACATATATGATCTTCTTGTCCCATATCCTAATGCCGCACAAGTTGATGCTACCCCTGCAATGATAGCTCAGGTAGGTTATTCAATGGTACAGTACATTTTACTGGAGAATTTACTCTCATGCCAGAAGTCTGAAAGCATTGTAGAGAAGGCTGGTGTGGTGACAAAGGCTTCATCCTCTAACTGCTTAGATGCAAAGATAAATAAAAACTGCAGCAGCTAAGGGGTTAAACTGGCATGATATGAGCTTGATAGACTCCTTATGAGGGTGAGCAATTATGAAGAGGATCGTTGAATTTGTATACAATTGGTAGATGATGGATATTGAATAAGTTTTTGAAATATTCTTAGAAGGATTAATTAGTCAAGCACAAACTGAATTCAGACAGCCAAGAAAAAATGGTTAGAGTATAGACTAGATGTGGGTCTCCTTCCCCAACTCAAGTCTTATAGGCCTATATGAAGATCTTGCGTTCATGTCAGGAGAACCGAAGATGGGCAGTATGTCCCAGTGCATACTTGGACAGACTTTTGGCTAACGAATGCACATGCCTTAAATGCTTTCCACAGTCAGAATGGTCCTTTTTAAAGATGAATAAAATATTAAGTACAATTCAAATCCCTCAATGCATTTTAAAGGTAAAAAAATGAGTAGTTGGGTGGGATTGGAGAGTGACTGATCGGTCAGGACATTTCTTTATTGGGCATTCAAATATCTGAAAATCTAAAGAAATCTGTGTTCAAAATAAATGACGGGGTATTGGTATGAAAAGTTGTGAAATGTAGTATTGCATTTTGTAATCTCCTAACCTATACAGTCATTTACCTTAATTTGAAAAAATATATATTTCATGCATCTACCTAATTAGGAAATTTCTATGGCTACTACACAGCACCCTATGTAGATAGGAAAAGAGGCTCTGGTATCAAGTGTTTCAGAAATCACAGTAATAATCATCCCTTGGATCGATCCCTTTTCGTTGAACCTCCTGGGCTATTCTAATTTTGTATTCCAATTCAATGATGCTTCCTGATGTCAGGACTCGCGCCAAGGAAAGAAGGTCCAGTATGCGGCTATGACTGAACAATGTTAGAACTTCAGAAAAAAGCTTGTACATGACAAAATTGTGACCAAACTGTACAATTAAGGGTTTTTTTTTTTTTTTAATTTATTTAAGAAATGGACCGCTAAAAGGATGTTTGAAGAATCGGATAAATTCTTTAAGTCTCTAGGTCTTATCCCCATGCCAGATGAATTTTGGGAAAAATCCATGATTGAGAAGCCTTCTGACAGAGATGTAGTATGTCATGCATCTGCTTGGGATTTCTACAACCGGAAAGACTTCAGGTATCAACCTCTTAAACTTGTGAATGTATTAGACTTTTTATTTATTTTTTTTATTTTTTTTTTATAAACGTCAATTTTTATTTTCATGACCAAAGGGCTGTACTATATTCCCCAAATCAATTATGTTGGATTATTATTATTTCAAAATTGCTACTTTAAGATATATATATATATATATATATATATATATATATATATATATATATATATATATATATATATATATATATATATATATATATTTATTTATTGGACAGGGGCATTATCTGGGTCCTATATTCATACAAAATAAAAAATAAAATGGAGTGGTCACCTGATTGCCAGATACATCCTGGAATAACTTAGTCGGGTTGTCTTTCTGAAAATCTTTATCCCCTTCTCTTTACTTGCTGTCCCAGAACATGTAACCTGAGGCTGCTGTGATTTAAAGGAAAAACTAAAATGTCGTTATCCATGTCTCTGGTTTTATGGACTGCAAACAACTCGTTGTATTCTGACTCCTGCTGTCTGTTTTCTTGCAATCCATACCCAACCGGACTGCTTACCTATAGAATATGAAAGGTGTTTTGGGGGCTTTTGAGATTGACACCACCTATAGATTGCTGGCCCCCCAACAAATACAATATTGATGGTCTAACACCCTCTTAAATCAAGTGCAGTGGCAGCCAGATGTAAAGCACACAACTGCACTAGCTATGTATTGGCCATTATCAACAGCCATTACATAGGCTTTGCAGTCATCAGTGGCTGAATACAACTGGTCAGTGAGTGCCAGGTGCACCACCAATACCGTATTAATGACATATGCCTAAAAGAACTTTTTAACAAAGTGGAGGACACTGCAAACTTTTTTTTTTTTTTTTTTTTTTCTTAGTCAAACTCTACACTGTGCAGAATTATTAGGCAAGTTGTATTTTTGAGGATTATTATTGATCAACTATTATTAATATTATTCTTAATCAACCCAAAAGACTCTTTTTAAAACAAAACAAAAAAAAACCACTCAACGTCCAAAAATATTAAGCTTTTGATATTTAAGATTTGGCTCTTAGGAGGATATCTGCTTGTGCAGGTAACAATTACTGTGCAGAATTATTAGGCAACTTAATAAAAAAAAATATATATATATTCCCATCTCATTTGTTTATTTCTAAATTTTGTGCAGTGATATTGGTTTACCTGGTGAAAATAAACATTTCTGACATGCAAAAACAAAACCCCAAAAAATTAGTGACCAATATAGCCACCTTTCTTTATGACGACACTCAACAGCCTTCCATCCATAGATTCTGTCAGTTGCTTGATCTGTTTACGATCAACATTGCGTGCAGCAGCCACCACAGCCTCCCAGACACTGTTCCGAGAGGTGTTCTGTTTTCCCTCCCTGTAGATCTCACATTTTATGAGGACCACAGGTTCTCTATGGGGTTCAGATCAAGTGAACAAGGGGGCGATGTCATTATTTTTTCTTCTTTGAGACCTTTACTGGCCAGCCACGCTGTGGAGTAGTTGGAGGCATATGATGGAGCATTGTCCTGCATGAAATTCATGTTTTTCTTGAACGATACTGACTTCTTCCTGTACCACTGCTTGAAGTTGTCTTCCAGAAACTGGCAGTAGGTCTGGGAGTTGAGCTTCACTCCATCCTCAACCCGAAAACGTCCCACAAGTTCATCTTTGATACCAACCCATACCAGTACCCCACCTTCACCTTGCTGGCGTCGGAGTGGAGCTCTCTGCCCTTTACTGATCCAGCCTCTGGCCCATCCATCAGGCCCATCAAGAGTCACTCTCACTTCTAAAGTCCATAAAACCTTTGAAAAGTCAGTCTTAAGATATTTCTTGGCCCAGTCTTGACGTTTTATCTTATGTTTCTTGTTCAAAGGTGGTCGTTTTTCAGCCTTCCTTACCTTGGCCATGTCCCTGAGTATCGCACACCTTGTGCTTTTTGTTACTCCAGTAATGTTGCAGCTCTGAAATATGGCAAAACTGGTGGCAAATGACATCTTGGCAGCTTCATGCTTGATTTTCTTCAATTCATGGGCAGTTATTTTGTGCCTTTTTGCCCAACACGCTTCTTGCAACCCTGTTGGCTATTTGCCATGAAATGCTTGACTGTTCGGTGATCACGCTTCAAAAGTTTGGCAATTTCAAGACTGCAGCATCCCTCTGCAAGACGTCTCACAATTTTGGACTTTTCAGAGCCCATCAAATCTCTCTTCTGACCCATTTTGCCTAAGGAAAGGAAGTTGCCTAATTATATAGGGTTTTAATGTCATTAGACAACACTCCTCCTCATTACAGAGATGCACATCACCTGATTTACTTATTTCGTAGTTGGCTCTCAAGCCTGAACAGCTTTGAGTAGGACAACATGTATAAAAAGTGTCATGTGATCAAAATACAACTTGCCTAATTCTGCACACAGTGTAAAGAAACAAATCAGACGTGCACAAGCCCATAGGCTAATGTGGCACCCCAGGAGTCCGGATGCCACAGTAGCAATGCCTCCCTCACAGGGGGAAATGCCATGCCTGGAAGCAAGAAGAGAACCCCTTAATGGGTAACACTAGCATGCAACACTTTCCTGACTCCAGACCAGAAGGGGAGCTCTAAACCCAGTTTCAGGAGAGCTTCCCTGATGAGTTCTGGTCAGGAGGCAGGGTTAGTCGGCATGTCTGAGCTAGTGAAGGAAGAGGACGCAAGTGAGAAGCTAGGGATGGGAGCTGCGTCTAAGCTCACCCCAGGACTGCGCGCAACAGACCGGAGTCGGTGGTTGTGTGGGAACTGCATGACCAGCAACTGAATCCAGAGAACAGGAGATTGCAGGTCTCCTGGCCACATCTGACACCCGAAGGCACAGCAACAAACTAGAGCCTGGAGCCACCACAAAGGAGTGACAGCAGGAAAAGGCTCAAGCTGCCTGCCATGCGTATAGTGTTCCACTTAAAGGACAGACTGAGAGGGACTTGAAGAGAGCTTAAGGCATCAAGAACCTAAAGAACAGCGCAGTAGGGAGGCTTCCAACCCCACCTGGCTAGGGGGGTTCTGAAATTCTTCCAGGCTGCCTGGATTTCCAATACCACCTGTACCTGTGCTCCAGACTGCACCTACAATCAAAGGTAAAGAAACTACAGTCCCTGTGTCCTCCAATCATTCCTGCACTCCAACTCCCACAACCCCCTCATAGACTGTTCTGGTAGCCGTGGGGAGCAGGACCATCCTAGCTGCATTACCATCGGCCCCAGTGATCCCTTTAAGCAGCATCGGCCATCTATAGCCAAATACCACAGGTGGCATCACGAACAATCCCCTATAAACAGTCTCTCATCCCTTTTTAATTGCGCGCCCAGGGCCACAGACTGGGTCACTGCTGCCGTGACCACCCCCTTAAGAACAGTCTGACCCGGTTCAGAGTCCCCACGGCCCTAGCGGGTGTTGCACTAACATTGGTCTGGGTGCAGTCCCCAGTGCGTATTCAAATACTTCCATCTACATAAGCCCTTGTTGGGATTTTTAGCTTATCAACTCTTTTAAAGGGAGTATAAACAAAACAGCAATTCTGCTGTATTTTTTTTTTTTTTTTTTGCTTGTGGATCTAGTGGTCTGTAATCCACTGTGACACTCAGTATATTGAACCTATGGATTAAGTGGCTGTTATGTAGTAATCAGAATAAATGCTACCACAGCTCTGCTGATTGGCAATGTGATGGCTGATAACTTCTAATTATGCAAAGTATTTTAATCCATATAGAACAAATGCTCATAGATGGCTTAAGGACAGGATTCTTATACATGTTCTGGATAAAACATAAGACTTCCCGCAGTGAAACAAGTGGACAAATGCTTCTTGTGAATAAGTAATTAGAAATAATGGTCTCTCTACCTAATTGGTACAATTGTCATCTTGCACTCCTGGCATTCAAAGAATTGCCAGCAGAGATTCCCAGGAAATCGTAGTCAATTTATATGCAAGAAAGTTAACTAAAGACTCCTACTGTAAAATGAGAATGTTTAAAGGGAAATGTAGTTGAATTGTACAGCAGCCAAATCAATGTAACTTTTTTTTTTTTTTTTTTTTGGTCTTTTATTCAGAATTAAGCAATGTACAGTGGTTAACATGGATGACCTGATCACCGTACACCACGAGATGGGCCATGTTCAGTATTTCCTACAGTACAAGGATCAACCAGTTACTTTTAGAGAAGGTGCAAATCCTGGCTTCCATGAGGCTATTGGTGATGTAATGGCCCTGTCTGTTTCCACACCAAAACATCTTCACTCTATTGGCCTCTTAGAAAAACCTGATGAAAACGAAGGTATGAAACACCAGAGTGTTATATTTTCGTTGTTTGTCTATCGTTTAAATATTCACCTTGGACAATCGTACCTTGAAGCTGTTTTACCTGCATCAGGTCTGATTGTTCTAATTGTAGGCTTTGTTCGAACTCTAAAGAGTTTGTTCATCTTTCTAAACCTGTCCTATATTAAAACCTTGTCCTTTTTTGTACTAATTTTATACTTGTCCCTCACCTGGGACCCTCAGTTTTCAACTGTAATGTGGGGAAACCTAGAACGCCACCAAAGTAGAATGTAGCATTACACATTGTAAAGGGCAATTGATTTAATACAAGATGGATCTATAGCAAGAGACACTTTGTAACTATGCTCCACTTGAGCCAAGAGCTGAGGATCTGAGTCGCCTACCAGGGCAATGGGGATACTCCGTACCAGGTCCGGTCGCTCTTAAAGGGGATGTCAGTGGCTGCGACCCGGTCCGTGGCCCTAGGCGCTCACTTAAAAGGGGAAAGGTCTTTAAAGGGAATTTGGAAATAAAGTCTATTTGACACCCCCTTTTAGTTCTCAGTCAGAGGGGACCGATGCTGCTTAAAGAGGTCCTCTGGGTGATGTTGCTGCAGCAAGATGGTAACGCTTCCCATAGGTGAAGCGGGGTTCCCAGGGTGTTTGGCAAGGATGCTGGGTTGCCGGTAAATAACAGATGAGTTGTAAAGTCTTTACCTGGTTTACTGGTGGTAGCAGTCCAGGGTACCAGGCACAGGTGGTGGTGTGGTCCGGCTGGCCTGGAGGCAATAGTGGTTCCCTCTCCCAGGTGAGGTCCATAAGCCTTGCTACTCACACTAGTATGCGAGGTCCCTGCTGCTTGTAGCTTGCTGGCAAAGTCCTCTCCCTCCTGTCCTGAGACAGGTACCTGTATGGTGGGCAGTGTGAGCTATTTTATATGGTCTCTATCACGACCCGGGCTCTTCAGGTGCTGCTTCGCCTCCAGACATGGTGTGGGCAAATGGCAGAACCGGAGGGCATAGGACTGTATGTTGTGTCCTAGAGTACAACACAGCCTTGGGCTCCCGGTGCCCGATTCCTGTGCTTCTGCTCTGAGGGTGTCTGGTCAGTTCCCCTCTGAACACCTTGCTTTCTCCACTGTGCGCCTTTCCTCAGTTGCTCCACCACTCTCAACCCCTCGGGTTTATGTCCTTCCCTGGAGCTCCAGCTCAGTCCTGGCTGCATGGCTCTGCTCTCTGTTCCAGACTTCCTTCTCTGTCCACTCTCACCAACTAACCTAACTCCTCCACCAGACGAGAACACTTGAAGCTGGGGAAGCTCCCCTGAATCTGGGTCCTGAGCTCCCCCTTCTGGTCTGGATTCAGAATGTGTTGAATGTGGGTGCATTACCTGGTAAAGGGAATCCTCCTTGCCTCCAAGCATGATATCGCCCTCCCCGAAAGGAAGGCAACATCATAGTAACAACCGGTTACCTGGGGTGTTACAGATCCTTTCTATTAACTTAGGAGTTTTATATGCTTCTTTAGAGAATTCTATCAAAAGATCATTAATTCTTTAAGTAAAAAAAAAAAAAACACTTTTGCAAAGTTTTGAGACAAAATAAAAATTGTCAATGTCCCTTTTTTTTTATTTTTTTTCCTCCCCTCAGCTTCCCCTTCATTATTTTTGTTCACACCCAATTTAACCCCTTAACGACCGCCGATACGCCTTTTAACGGCGGCCGCTAAGGGTACTTAAACCACAGCGCCGTTAATTAACGGCGCTGTGGAAAAAGTGAATAGCGCCCCCCAGAGTCGGATTTTCTCTGGGGTCTCGGTTGCCGGGGGTAGCCGAGACCCCAGAGAACATGATTCGGGTTTTTTTTACAGACCCCCGAGTTGCGATCGCCGGTAATTAACCGTTTACCGGCGGTCGCAAAAAAAAGCTATTTGTCATTTAATTTCTCTGTCCTCCGATGTGATCGCACATCGGAGGACAGAGAAATGTGGTCCCCGATAGCCCCAGATAGCCCCCCCAATACTCACCTACCTCCCCCGGAGCTCCTCGTGGCTCCCGATGGGCGCCGCCATCTTTTTCCGGGGAAATAATGGCGGGCGCTGCGCCCGGCACCCGGATGTTCTTTGGGGTCTCGGCTGCCGGGGTTAGCCGAGACCCCAAAGAACATGATTGGGGTCGGTTTTTACCGACCCCTGTTTTGCGATCGCCGGTAATTAACTGTTTACCGACGACCGCAAAAAAAAAAGCGATGTCATTTCTCTGTCATCTGATGTGATCGCACATCAGAGGACAGAGAAATGGGGGGATTCGGGGACCCTGTTATACTTACTGGTGTCCCTGGGTCCTCCTGCTTCTTCTGCTGGCCGCCGGCTTCTTGCTTTGGTAAGAAAATGGCGGGCGCATGCACAGTGCGCCTGCCATGATCGGCCGGCCGGCAGAAGAAAATTCTTCCTTTTTTTTATTTTGGTCACTGAGATCCTATCACAGTGATCAAAATAAAAAAAATAGTAAATAACCCCCCCCCCTTTATCACCCCCTTAGTAAGAAAAAAGTAATAAAATAAAAAAAAATTATGAATTTCTATTTTCCAAATAGGGTTAGGGCTAGGGTTAGGGGTAGGGTTAGGATATGTGCACACATAGAATGGTTCTCTACGGATTTTTCCGCAGCGGATTTGATAAATCCGCAGGACCAAAACGCTGCGTTTTTCCTGCGGATTTATCGCGGATGTACCGCGGTTTTTGTGCGGATTCCACTGCGGTTTTACACCTGCGGTTTTCTATTATGGAGCAGGTGTAAAACCGCTGCGGAATCAGCAGAAAGAATTGACATGCTGCGGAATGTAAACCGCTGCGTTTCCGTGTGTTTTTTTTTTTCCGCAGCATGGGCACAGCGTTTTATGTTTCCCATAGGTTTACATTGTACTGTAAACTCATGGGAAACTGCTGCGGACCCACAGCTGCGGAAACGCTGCGGATCCGCAGCAAAATCCGCAACATGTGCACATAGCCTTAGGGTTAGGGTTAGGGCTTGGGTTAGGGTTAGAGCTAGGATTAGGGTTGGAGCTAGGGTTAGGGCTAGGGTTGGGGCTAAAGTTAGGGTTAGAGTTGGGATTAGGATTTGGATTAGGGTTGGCATTAAAGTTACATTTGGGATTAGGGTTAGGTTTGGGATTAGGGTTAAGGCTAGGGTTGGGATTAAGGATAGGGGTGTATTGGGATTAGGGTTAGGTTTTGAGGTTAGGGTTGAGATTAGGATTAGGGGGGTGTTGGGTTTAGGGTTTTGATTAGGGTTATGGTTAGCTTTGGGATTAGGGTTAGGGGTGTTTTGGGGGTTAGGGTTGTGATTAGGATTATGGATCGGGTTGGGATTAGGGTTAGGGGTGTGTTGGGGTTAGGGTTGGAGTTAGAATTGGGGGGTTTCCACTGTTTAGGTACATCAGGGGGTCTCTAAACGCCACAGCCAATTTTGTGCTCAAAAAGTAAAATGGTGCTCCCTAACTTCTGAGCTCTGCCGTGCGCCCAAACAGTGGTTTACCCCCACATATGGGGCATCGGCGTACTCGGGATAAATTGGACAACAACTTTTGGGGTCCAATTTCTCCTGATACCCTTGTGAAAATAAAAACTTGGGGGCTAAAAAATCTTTTTTTGTGGAAAAAAAATATATTTTTTTATTTTCACGACTCTGCATTATAAACTTCTGTGAAGCACTTGGGCATTCAAAGTTCTCACCACACATCTAGATAAGTTCCTTGGGGGGTCTAGTTTCCAAAATGGGGTCACTTCTCGGGGGTCTCTACTGTTTAGGTACATCGGGGGCTCTGCAAACGCAACATAATGCCTGCAGACCATTCTATCGAAGTCTGCATTCCAAAACGGCACTCCTTCCCTTCCGAGCTCAGCCATGCGCCCAAACAGTGGTCCCCCCCCCCCACACATGGGGTATCAGTGTACTCAGGACAAATTGGACAACAACTTTTGGGGTCCAATTTCTCTTGTTACCCTTGTGAAAATAAAAATTGGGGAGCTAAAAAAATCTTTTTTGTGAAAAAAATATATTTTTTTTTGTTTTCACGACTCTGCATTATAAACTTCTGTGAAGCACTTGGGCATTCAAAGTTCTCACAACACATCTAGATAAGTTCCTTGGGGGGTCTAGTTTCCAAAATGAGGTCACTTGTGGGGGGTTTCTACTGTTTAGGTACATCGGCGGCTCTGCAAACGCAACATAATGCCTGCAGACCATTCTATCAAAGTCTGCATTCCAAAACGGCGCTCCTTCCCTTCCAAGCTCTGCCATGCGCCCAAACAGTGGTTTATCCCCCACATATGGGGTATCAGCCTACTCGGCATAAACTGCACAATAAATTTTGGGGTCCAATTTCTCCTGTTACCCTTGTGAAAGTAAAAATTTGGGGGTGAGAAGATCATTTTTGTGGAAAAAATGATTTTTTTTATTTTCATGGCTCTACATTATAAACTTCTGTGAAGCAGTTGGGGGTTCCTAGTGCTCACCACACATCTAGATAAGCTCTTTGGGGGGTCTAGTTTCCAAAATGGAGTCACTTGTGGGGGGTTTCTACTGTTTAGGTACATCAGGATCTCTGCAAATGCAACATGACACCTGCAGACCATCCCATCAAAGTCTGCATTCCAAGCGGCGCTCCTTCCCTTCCGAGCCCTGATGGGTGCCCAAACAGTGCCCTCCCCCCACATATGGGGTATCCGCGTACTCAGGACAAACTGGTCAACAGATTTTGTGGTCCAATGTCTCCTGTTACCCTTGATAAAATAAAAAATTGCAGGCTAAAAAATCATTTTTGAGTGAAAAAAAGATTTTTTTTTATTTTCACGGCTCTACGTTATAAACTTCCGTGAAGCACCTGTGGGTTTAAAGTGCTCACCACACATCTAGATAAGTTCCTTAAGGGGTCTAGTTTCCAAAATGGTGTCACTTGTGGAGCGTTTCCACTGTTTAGGCACATCAGGGGCTCTCCAAACGTGACATGGCATCCGATCTCAATTCCAGCCAATTCTGCATTGAAAAAGTCAAACGGCGCTCCTTCTCTTCCAAGCTCTGCGGTGCGCCCAAACAGTGGTTTACCCCCACATATGGGGTATCAGCGTATCCAGGAGAAATTGCACAACAAAATGTGTGGTTAAATTTCTGTTTTTACACTTGTGAAAATAAAAAAATTTTGGTTCTGAATTAGTGTTTGCAAAAAAGTTAAATGTTCATTTTTTCCTTCCACATTGTTTGAGTTCCTGTGAAGCACGTAAAGGGTTAATAAACTTCTTGAATGTGGTTTTAAGTACCTTGAGGGGTGCAGTTTTTAGAATGGTGTCACACTTGGTTATTTTCTATCATATAGACCCCTCAAAATGACTTCAAATGTGATGTGGTCCCTAAAAAAAAAAAAAAAAATGGTGTTGTAAAAATGAGAAATTGCTGGTCAAATTTTAACCCTTCTAACTCCCTAACAAAAAAAAAATTTTGTTTCCAAAATTGTGCTGATGTAAAGTAGACATGTCGGAAATGTTATTTATTAACTATTTTGTGTGACATATCTCTCTGATTTAAGGGCATAAAAATACAAAATTTGAAAATTGCAAAATTTTAAAAAATTTTCACCATATTTCCATTTTTTTTCATAAATAATTGCAAGTAATATCGAAGAAATTTTACCACTAACTTGAAGTACAACATGTCACGAAAAAACAATCTCAGAATCAGCAGGATCCGTTAAAGCGTTCCAGAGTTATAACCTCATAGTGACAGTGGTCAGAATGGTACTTAATGACAGAGCCAATTTTTACAAAATTGGCTGTCACTAAGGGGTTAAATTAATCTCAATCCTACTTGTATACCAATGTGATAGATGTTAAAGTTGAGTTTTACAGGAAACTTAGTAAGTTATATATCAAACTATGATATTCCTTTTAGAAAAAGTAATAATACTTTATCTGGCTTGCCTTCGTGGGATCCTGTGATGTCTTGTCAGGAAGCTGAATGTGATGTATATATAATTTCTAGCTTCTCCTTTTGCCCTGCACCAATTGTGCAGTGTAGGGCAGAATGGTATGAAGAACTGTGCAGCTATGATCAGCTTCAAAGTTCTCTCCTAGATCAAAATCTGAGCCCACTGTACACACACTTCATTAAAAGGCCCATCTGGCGCTGCTCGGTTCTGCATGATGTGGTGATTGTTCAGATGTGTTGTCAACGGCACCAAATACCCTGGCCCAAGAAGAACTTGATTCTTCTGTTTACTTAAGCAACCTCTAAGCTTCAATTGTATTCATGTACACTTATCAGGGAGATTCATCTAATTGGCAAAGGTTTTTGTTTTTAGAAAGTGACATCAACTACCTTATGAGCATCGCTTTAGACAAAATTGCCTTCCTTCCCTTTGGATACCTGATGGATCAGTGGCGTTGGAAGGTGTTTGATGGAAGATTCCCAGATTCTGAGTATAACCAGCAATGGTGGAACCTCAGGTTAGTAGTTTTATAACTTAAACTCTACAGTATTAAGTTATAAAACTCAATTATGATAAGTAATTAAGAATTCTTGTGGTGTGTTTTTTTTTTTTTTTTTTTTTTTTGTATGAATAAATCAACAAACCCATTAAATGGTTTGTTACTAACAAAACTAATATATATATTTTTTTTTTTAAACTCCTAGGTTGAAATATCAGGGAGTGTGTCCTCCAGTTCTCAGATCTGAAGAAGATTTTGATCCTGGGGCAAAGTTCCACATCCCAGCCAATGTCCCATACATCCGGTAACTCAACCTAGTTTGAGAAAACATTGGCTGTGTAATGTACTTGACACTTGGGCCTATCAAAACCTTAGTCTAACTACTCTTTAATTGGGGAAAAATCAGCTGTTGTATAAATGGCTGCCACTAGTTCACAAATGGGTGGAAACACTTTTTTATTTTTTTGGGGGAGGGCCAGTTTGATAGTGGTGTGTGTGTGTGTGTGTGTGTGTTGGTCAAAAAAAAACCTCCATGCTGTGAAGTGTCGTCTTTCACAAAATCAAAAAAGGCCGCAAACATACAAAATGACGCATGACAACTGACATGTAAATACCCCATTTTTGTGTCCATTTAAGATTATTGTGCACATTAAAAGGAGATCATACCTTATGTAATTGCCATCAGCACTTTAGGCATATAATATCAAATGCCACAAACTTTTGCAGAAAGTTTATTTCCATTGACATGTCTGCAGAACATTTTTGCTTACAAAACTGAGAAAAAAATATCACAGCTGTCCTGATTGTTTGCATTAGAACTTTTTATATTGTGACTTCAAACCTTTTTACATTTCTCTTGTTTTTAAGGTACTTTGTCAGTTTTGTGATTCAGTTCCAGTTCCACAAGGCTTTATGCGCAGCCGCAGGTCAGACTGGACCCCTTCATAAATGTGATATCTACCAGTCATTGGATGCTGGAAAATTACTTGGGTGAGCAATGATGGCTTATTGGCTATACATATGGAGACTAGACAATATGATTTTGTTGGGCTGGGTTTATTCTGTATCCTGGTAACCTCCTGCTCATAGTTGACTTGTATGTTTCCTGTTTTGCAGAGAAGCTATGAGGTTGGGTAACAGCAAACCTTGGCCGGAAGTCATGATGGCAATCACTGGGAATACTAGCATGTCTGCTGAGCCCCTTGTGGAATACTTTAAACCACTGATCAGTTGGTTGGAAAAGGAAAATCGGAAGAACTCGGAGACGCTTGGATGGCCGGAGTACAATTGGACTCCAGGTGAGTACTATTAAAAATGAGACCAACTTGTTCTGGGGAATCCAGTCTATAAATCTGGGCCATTATGTAAGGCACTACAGTGGGATAATTGGGATGCACAGGAAAGCATAAAACTACATTACCAGGACACAATTGATAGAAAACCAGAAGATTAGATGCTTATACTGTACTGCAAAGAAGTTAAAATTTATCTTAGTGACTGGATAGTTTTAATTTTGCCATGAAAACTGAAACACGTTTGCAGTAAATGCAATTATCCCACTTTGGACAATCATAAGGTTCATTTATTATAAATCAACAATTTGATTTCCTCCTTCCAGCTATGAACACTGTCATTGAAGAACCGTCCAATGTTGACTTCTTGGGAATGTCGTTGAGCAGTGGGCAAGCATCGGCAGGGGCCTGGGTCCTTTTGGCAATTGGTATAGTCCTGGTTCTCACCACCATTGTGCTGGGCTTCAAGTTCTCAAAAGTGAAACGTAGGGCAAAGAAATCCTCTTCTGAACTGGAGCTAAAATAACGTGGAGCGCCTAGAACTAGCAGTACCCTCTTTTGGTAGAAGGGCCACTGCCAGCCTTCTGAAACTGGGGACACTCAATGTGTGAATTCCATCAGGGGAAATCTTGTTGACTATGCAAAGAACTTCATCCTTGAAAGCTCAATCCACTAGCGCCTTCAAAACCAAAATTTAGAGGATGAACTTTTACACAGGTGCTGATGGGGAGGGAGGTTTGGTGTAACTGGGTGTAATTAATTATATTATTGGGGTTATGATCATGTTGGATCTTTTCTCCATCAATGGGAGCAATAAATATTGTAAGTGAAAACTTAATACTTTTGCCATCTTGAAATTTGGTTTACAACATGAGTTGCATTCACATTTGGCTACACCAGTATTCGAGATATTCAACCTGTAGCTCAAGCCTCCAGTCAATGATTCAGTACATACAAATTGTCTCCTATTGTATCGCTAAAGTATCTTCTGCATGATATTTTACTTCTGCAAAATTCTAGAAATGTGTTCTGCTTCTTGTATTTGTCAAAGTTTACAAAAAGGACCATGAAAGATGGAGTCCAGCCTGAGGGAAATCTGAACCCATCTGTTCTGACATCTGTGATGCAGAGAACCTTGCAAGTGATGAAGTGGACTGTCTATCATGAGGGGGTTTCTAAATGTAATACTAGAAATGTCACTGGCATTTAATTGGGTCAGGGGTGGTGTTCGGTGCCAACTCTTATTAAGAACACAGTAGGAGCAAGTGGCCAACAATCCCAGTGATCTGTAATGATGAGCAGACAGCTGCTAGCTTTACCATCAATTCCCAGGCTACTATCTAAAACACATGCTTCAGCTAAATGAGCAAATCAATTATTCACATGACTTGCCAAAAACTTGTTTGTCGTGTCTTTTTTAATATTTTTTTTTTTTTTTTTGTTCTGTTACGCATGTGCATTTGTCAGCAGCAAATAAGTTTGGATTTTCTAACCTGACTAAACCGTGTTTAAAACATATTTTTTTTCATAAAATATTTTTGTATAACTTTGGACCTGGGGAAAAAAATTAAAGCACTTCCATTAAGTTTTTATCCTCTTAGTGTATTGCAATAATCATATAGCACTGTGTACTTACAACTGCTCATTTTGCCTTTCTACTCAGCTTTTTTTTTTTTCCCTGCAATTCATTCCTCTCCAGCTGCTCCCTCACTTGCAAGGGATTTTTGCAGCGATGACTGACAGGGAAGAGACTTCCTGTTTCTGCATGGGGCTTAAGGATTCAGCTAGTCGGTCTTTAATCACATTTTATAGCACTAATGGAAAAATGGGAAAGAATTAGCTGGGTAGAAGGGAAAAATGAGCAATTGTAAGTACAGTGTTATATAATTGAAATATATGTTAAAGAGGATAGCAGTTTTTATGGGAGTGGCCTTTCAAGATGAGGACACCACGTTTTTTTTTTTTTTCTCCTTTTTTTATGCACATGTAATACAGTCCAGTAGGTCTATGGCTGTCTTTTCAACAGTGATATCTCACTGGAATCTGATGTAAAACCAGAATATATTTCATTCTTCATTCTAGTTCTTGGTGGTCTAACCAGCTCACAATCACGCTGCAATGCTGATTAAAAACTGGTATACCAAAAGTCATGCAACGGCAAAATATTTTTAATGTTTAGCAAAAAAAGAGCGAATTTGTAACCGGCACTGACAACGTAATGTGTTCAAGCAATCTCCTGTGTGATCTTATGTGGAGTACACGCCTTTGCCTCCATTCAAGATTCAGTGGTGCTCAGCATTATGTCTGTGTAAATCCATGAATATGCCAAATGAAGAAAAGAAATGCGGCACTCACCATTCATCTTCAGCTAAAAAATCCTTTATTTAGCACTTTAAAACTTCCAAAGCATGTTGCGGCATCGGCAGCATAATACGAGGGAGCGGGGAGTGCGAAAGGTGGACGACGGCCGTTTCGCGCTTGAGCGCTTCTACGGGTCCATGTGTGGTGCACAGGTGATATCATTTCCTTTTATCAGGGCAGATGTACCACAGTGATTAAAAACAACAATTCGTAGTGAAGAAAAATAATAAAACATACCTTAATTACGGACTGTATTTCAAAATGAAGTTGGATAAATATTGCCATGTCTAATTTATCGTTTAATCCTAGGGGACCTTGTGCGTTAGTTTTTAAAATCCATTTGGCTTCACGCTGTAGTAACAGCTTGCCATGGTTACCCCCTTGTTCAGGGAAATTAACCCTCTCAAGCCCTGCAAATCGTAATAGATTAGGATTGCCTGAGTGTGCTTCTTGCATATGTTTTACAAAACGCACTCGTCCCTTACCGGTTAGTATAGAATTAAAATGTTCTCGGAAACTGACCATTAAAGGTCTTATGGTTTTTCCGACATAAAACCGGTTACACGGGCAAAAGATGACATATACGATAAACTTACTCTTACAAGTTATAAAGTCTCTTACTGTATGCTCTATGGGTCCTAAATTAAGGGGATTATTAGTACTGTGCAAATTGCAAAAATTACAACTGCCACATTTGAAGTTACCCTGTGGCGAAGTTTTTTTAATCCAATTGTTCTCCAAACGAGGAAGCCGGTTTTTAACTACTAGGTCACCTATGTTTCTTGACCGTTTATAGGCAAATAAGGGGGCAGCTGTAATTGAATTGCTAAAATCCGAGTCCTTCTGAAGAACATGCCAATTTCTTCTTATAGCCACGTGGATCTGTTTAAAGACATCAGAAAACTCCATTTGTATAAGCATTTTTGCAAAAATAAAGAGCAATATATTACCATCTAGCACTGATACACCAGTGACCATAGGTAATTTGGGGTTTATAGCTTATCCAACCGTAGAAAGAAGATTTGGAATTAATATCACTTTTAGCAAATCTAGATGATAATAGCGAAGTAAGTGAGCTGAGCTGCACTAATCTCAATGCTTCCCATACATTTAAACCTTTCACAGGGGGAGTGAAATCTAATTGGGTCCCCCCAATATCACCAGGGAACGCCATAGATTTATTCCATGACTTAATTATTAAGGATATTGAAGCAATTTTATACAAGCAACCCCAAAAATCTATCGAGACAGGAGGAGAGAGCCCTCAATGAAATAAAAAAAAAAAAAGGAATGATGTGGTGATTAGAAGAGCTGACAAGGGGGGCAACCTTGTCATTCTAGATAGAACTTATTACGTAGAGGAGGCTCTCTCACAATTGAATGACCCGGACACATATGTAGTTCTAGATACAAATCCAACAAATAAATTTAAGGAGAAATTAAGAGGTTTATTAAGAAAATATGTGGAAAAAGGGACAATCACTAGGAATCGAGCAGAGAAATTGTTACCAGAATACCCAAATTTCCCACACTGGTACAGCATCCCTAAAGTTCACAAGGATGCAAAGAGACCACCGGGACGTCCTATAATTTCAGGGAAGGAATCATTAACCGAACCCCTCTCAATTCCTAGACTGGTTGTTAAAACCTTTACTCCCAAGAATTTCTTCATTTGTAAAGGACTCGGGGGATTTTCTATTAGCCTTAAAAGACTTTCAATGGCAGCCCACCTTTGCGTTAGCTTCCATCGATGTAGTTAACCTCTACACAAGAATTCCCAAAAAAAAGGGACTTGAGGCAATACATCGTATTTTGAAAAATACAGGAAGAGACGAAAATTTAATATCATTTATAATGGATGGATTGGAGTTTGTACTTTCGCACAACGCTTTTAAATTCCTTGAAAAATGGTACCTCCAGAAGACCGGTACTGCAATGGGTACTCCGGTGGCATGCGTTTTCGCGAATCTGTTTCTTGCGGCATTCGACGAAAGGCATGTCACCGGACCCCAAAATCCATATCTCAAACATACGGCTTTACTTGCGGTTTGCCGACGACATATTTATAATATGGGATGGAGGAGAAAAAATCTTCAATGAATTTGTGTCATTTCTTAACATAAATAATGATGACAATATGAAATTTACAGCGATGTTTGGTAGTAACGAACTAGAATTTCTGATGTTAAGGTAGAAGTGATAGAGGATTCAATTAAAACAAGCGTTCACAGAAAAATAACTGCCACAAATAATATTTTACATTTTCAGAGTGCCCACCCCAGCCATACCAAACAAAGTATTCCATACAGTCAGATGGTAAGGCTGAGAAAAATTAATAATGACGAGGCCACTTACCAGAAACAAATTAAAGAATTAAAAACACGCCTCTCTAATAGAGGATATCCCGATCATGTATTGCAGCAGGCAGAACGCCGCGCAGTGAATTTATCCCAATTAAAACTCTTGGAAAAAGGCAAAAAGGGTAAAAATAAATCAAAAAATCCAACAGATAGTATAGCGGACAAATCGAATGATATCCGACGCTTCACCTTCACATTTAAACATAGCCCGATGGATAAAGAAATCCACGCGGCTATAAGAAGAAATTGGCATGTTCTTCAGAAGGACTCGGATTTTAGCAATTCAATTACAGCTGCTCCCTTATTTGCCTATAAACGGTCAAGAAACATAGGTGACCTAGTAATTAAAAACCGGCTTCCTCGTTTGGAGAACAATTGGATTAAAAAAACTTCGCCACAGGGTAACTTCAAATGTGGCAGTTGTAATTTTTGCAATTTGCACAGTACTAATAATCCCCTTAATTTAGGACCCATAGAGCATACAGTAAGAGACTTTATAACTTGTAAGAGTAAGTTTATCGTATGTCATCTTTTGCCCGTGTAACCGGTTTTATGTCGGAAAAACCATAAGAACTTTAATGGTCCGTTTCCGAGAACATTTTAATTCTATACTAACCGGTAAGGGGCGAGTGCGTTTTGTAAAACATATGCAAGAAGCACACTCAGGCAATCCTAATCTATTACGATTTGCAGGGCTTGAGAGGGTTAACTTCCCTGAACAAGGGGGTAACCATGGCAAGCTGTTACTACAGTGTGAAGCCAAATGGATTTTAAAAACTAACGCACAAGGTCCCCTAGGATTAAACGATAAATTAGACATGGCGATATTTATCTAACTTCATTTTGAAATACAGTCCATAATTAAGGTATGTTTTATTATTTTTCTTCACTGCGAATTGTTGTTTTTAATCACTGTGGTACATCTGCCCTTATAAAAGGAAATGATATCACCTGTGCACCACACATGGACCCGTAGAAGCGCTCAAGCGCGAAACGGCCGTCGTCCACCTTTCTCACTCCCCGCTCCCTCGTATTATGCTGCCGATGCCGCAACATGCTTTGGAAGTTTTAAAGTGCTAAATAAAGGATTTTTTAGCTGAAGATGAATGGTGAGTGCCGCATTTCTTTTCTTCATTTGGCATTTTTAATGTTTAGTCATGAGCAAACGTGTTTCGATAAGATGTTATCAAAGCATGCTCGTGTGCTAATGCTGCCTTCGGTGTGCTTGAATAATAGATTTGCGTTCTCACAACTGCACATCTCGCAGCTGTTTGTTAGACAAACCCTCCATGTGTTGCGGCTCTCGGTTTCAAAATGTGCAGGGACTCAGGCATTATCCGAGCATGCACGAAAATGATAATCTGAGCACGTTTGCTTATCACGAATGTCTCGCCCTAATCCAAAAAGTTTATTTACAGCGAGGCGATAAAAGATTTACTTTGATCCTCTGATTTCCTTCAGCAAAGGAGCGAGTATTGCGTATGTTAAAACAAAACAAAATAAATAAAAATTGGCCAAAGCCAGACCATGGGATAAACTAATAAAACTTATTTTAATAATAATAATAATAATAATAATCTTTATTTTTATATAGCGCTAACATATTACGCAGCGCTTTACAGTTTATACACATTATCATCATTTTGACCAGTTATATCCCTTGCCACTGCTATAATCACCAATCTTTACCTACTTGGTAGCGATTGTGTGCCAGTTACACACAACTGTAGCCAAGAGAACAAAGATCAGGGACTAGCTACAGTAGTCACAAACCTATATCATTGCTGCAGTAAAGATGGTGATGGGCAATGTATCTCAAAAATGTGTAACTTTATAAATTGGGATCTGTGACTCAATGTGTCTTCTAGTCAGACCAGAGTTGGTCATAATTAGGCTGGTAATATGGACACTTTTGTTAATTGTGCCTTTACACTACTCACAAGTCCGTCTATATACAAAGGTAAAAGGTGTTTTCTATACAGTCCTGTAAAGTGTTAATGCATTGCGGTTTGCATAAATGTAACAGTCAGTATTCTAATGATACAATATATTGTAGTAGGCTGTTAATTATCAATCTAGTTTAAAGCCTCTTTAAAAGTGATGACCCACTCCAAATTCAAGGGTATGTAATCCTATGTCATACATGTTGGTTACAAACCACTTTGAGATTTCTTCTATCAAAGAATTCAGCAGATGGCGCTGCCCACCACTAAAAAAAAAAAAAAAAACCAAAAAAAAAAAACCGTATCTCTAACATTCCAGCAGCACAAATTTACCTATTCCAAAGGAAAGGGGGGGACATGGCTCACAAGGCTAGCGGCTTGTATAATGATCCCAGTATTGAAGCATCTGGACCCTGGAGGAGTAATGGGTCCTAAAAATCCATAAAACTCTAGCACCTGATGTAAAAATGTCTGTATTCTCATTATTGAAAACATATGTCATTGTCATGAGCAGAGCCAATGTTTTTTTTTTTTTTTTTTTGTTCCATTACTTTTCTGGATTATACCAATTCCGTTTCAATGTGCTGCGGTCTGAAGCAGAGCCCATTTCCAATAATTATGTCCAATAATTAACAATTATTTTTGTTCATTGTGGGCATGTTTGACAGTAATGTGTAAGATTTGTTCAAGAGTGTAGTACATGGATCTTTGAAAATACTATTTTCCCTTCACCCATGACAGCACTCCGGGGGATCTGTCCAGCCAGGACAGGAACCTACTGAGATAAGGGGGCGGTACCTCCCCCCTGAGTTGGGTTCCTGTCCTTGATGGGATTTCCATGCTGAAACCTTTGATGGGTGAAGAGAAAACTATTGCCCCAGGCCTGTCAGTGGCAAGAGCAGACTGTGTACCTGTAGTGCTGGCCTTCAGGTGACGAAGTGCCGTCCACTGGGCCCCTGGGGGCTTGGTGTACGTGTGGGTGACGGTCAGCGCTCTTCTGGCTCAGTCCACCACACCGCTCTCCCTGCTGGTCTTGGCGTGGTAGAGCAGCTAGGTCAATATCTGGTGAGCACCACTGATGTCATGGCGCAGGACTCACTCAGGCACGCCCATACCCAGTAACGTCGGGAGTGCGCTGGAAATAGATGGTGGCGCCCTATGTGACGCCGGCCGGGATACTAAGTAGGACTGTGCCCCACAAGATGGTGCTGGCTACCCCTTAAGGGTGATCAGCAGAGCAGGTTGCTGCTAAAGGCTCCAAGTCATCATACCAGGTGAATGTGGACCAAGGCAATCTTCAGCAGCAGCTAACACCACCATCAGTGTGGACACAAGGGAGGCAGCCGTTGGTGTGGTAGGATAAGCAGCTGTCGCAGCCAGAGGAGCAGGGCATCCCAAGACTCCTCAGTGTCCAGAGATGATATGTTGTGTCCCACCACAGCTTCTGAATCTGGTACCCTTGAATGATAGCAGGTGGTGAGTCATCTCCGGCAATGTCACCATTTAATAGGCCCCTTGTTTGTTTAAATAATTAGGAGATACCTAGGAAAGCTAGAATTAAGAAGATGAACAGGGAGTGTGCGCTATTTAAAAACCTGCTAGCGGTGGACTGGCAGAAGGACTTCTGCTCCGACTGCATCCACAGGACCATTTAATGAGGAGACCACTAATTTTGCAGCAAGCCTTTGTTTTATAAAAGGGAGCCCTCCACTTCTGATCTAATAACGGACCACTTTTAAAAAGGAAGAAACCTGAGTTTTCTTCAATACTGACTCCTCTCTTCCAATCATCACAAGGACAATGCTATATTGAGTCCTCAGACAGTGACACGGGGGCAGACCTTGATTTCCCATGGAGGACATGGATAAGCTGCTTAAATCCATTAGAACAACTGTGGGCCTAAAGGAGGAGAAAGCAGCCAAGTCTCTTGAGGATGTGATTAGAGGAAAAACTCTCCTTCCCGGTCAACATGAAGGTCCAGGCTCTCCTTAGGAGAGAGTGAAGGTGACTGGAGAAATCTGGTGCATTGTCCTCCTCCTCAAAAAGGAGATATCCTTCTGAGGAAAAGGATAGAGTTGTGGGACAAGGTCCCTAAAATCAATGGCGCTGTGTCTAGGTCTTCTAAGAGGTCAGTTCTTCCCTTGGAAGATTTGGGGGTTCTCGGAGACCCACTAGATAAAATGTCCACCTTCTTATCTAAGGTACACATGGGAAGCAGTAGGTAACAGCTGGAGGAACAGCTTAAGTTCAAGGTGCCAAGAGAGAATATTGTCAAACATGTCTCAGTTGCATGGAGCTGCAGCATTCCTGGCAGATACATCTGCTGACTCTGAGATAGACCAGTAGACCTAGCTGCCAATCGAACACGACAAGATGGGCCTTATGGCTCAAGTGCTGTCGAGATCTGAAGTAGAATAACACGTTATGTTCCTTACGTGTGAGTTTTTGTTTGGGGGGTGGGGAGGCTGGATGACATCCTAGAGAAAGCTGGTGACAAGAAGGGCTTTCCTAGGTTCAGAGGAGCCGAGAAGGTCTTCCTTTAGGAGGCAAAATTAAATAGGGGACGTCCTCCAGGGGAAAGAAGGAAGTGCAAAGATAGATGTAAAAGGGAGTCCGGATTCATGTTCTTCGGTCCTTCCTCCACTTCCAAAAAGTCCTCACAATGATGCCAGAACAGCAGCAGGGGAAGGGGGGGTGTCAGAGGCTTTCCCTCTTTACTCAGGCCTAGGAGAATCTCCTCCATCACCTGGGTCCTGGATATAGTAAGGAAAGGCCTGAAAATAGTTTTACATCTGCTACATGAAACATTTGGAATAACCCCCCCCCCCCCCATCAGAAGATCAGCAGGTGAACAACTTGCCCTAGAGACAGTCTGGGCCTAGTAGACAGAGGTTCTATGAGAAGTGAACAAAAGGGTGAACAAAAAGGGATTTCATTCACCCCCTCTTTTTGATAAAGAAGCCGGATGGCTCATTCAGGATCAAGATAAATCTGAGAAGTCTCAATCGCTGGATAAAAAAAAAAATCACACCTTCAAGATGGAGTTGGTGAATACAGCTATAAAGCTTCTTCATAACAATTGTTTTATGGTGGTCAGGGCCGCCATCAGGGCATTACTACCCTTACTTGTGTAAGGGGCCTGTGAACAGAGGCAAGGAGGGAGGGCCCGGACTGACTGAGACACACTGGCAGCATCTCTCACACTTCGGGCCCCACCTCTTTTCCTCCTGATAACCGGGCCCCAGGGACAGGGGTGGCACTGTCCTGCTGACTGCATCGCTCCTCTCTGATGTGGCCGCACCCACTGGTGCTCGGCAGTGGCACTAGTTCTGTGCGGAGCTCGGGACAGGCTCCGCCTCAGTCATCTCTCCCCCTCTACCTACTCCTGAAAATGATGGCAACAGTGACCTGAGCTCTGCAGGAAGAGACTGGAGCCAGAAAAGGTCAGCAATTCTGTGATGCTGCCTCCTACTGGCTCCAGAACTAGGGCTTCTCACTGGGCTGCAGGAGGGGCCCCACTATTCCTGTGTGAACAAGCTGCCAGCACTGCACTACATTACACTGCCCTTCTAGTACTAGTTTGGAAACTGCAGTCTCCCTGTACTCTCATCACCTGCTGCAGTCGGGACCGAGGGAGGGGGAAGGGGTGAAAGTGTCTGTACTAGAAGAGGAAGCAGCCATCAGTCTTCTGCTGTACTGGGGACTCGGCCTACTGACTGACAGAGGCGCCGGGCCTCTCTGACCTTTCCTGGCGCCTGCGCACTGTAGTACTTTGCTCTGCCCTCAACAGGGCAGACAAAGTACGCCTGTGCCGGATCCGCAGCCTGAAGAAAAGAAGAGGACGTCATCGTAAGAAGATGGGAGGCCCCGGACTGGACCACGACGCCCATCGGAACAGAACCGGGACTGCCCACCCAGGTGAGTATAATGTAACCTCTTTTTCTCATCTTTCAGGATACATCGGGGGCTTACCTATAGCATTCCAGAATGCTGTAGATAAGCCCCTGATGCCGGTGGGCTTAGCTCACCTTCGATTTTTGGGGGTGGCAGGTTCCCTTTAACCCCTTAACCCCCGGAGCTTTTTTCGTTTTTTGCTCCCCTTCTTTCCAGAGCCATAACGTTATTTTTTCGTCAATATGGCCATGTGAGGGCTTATTTTTTTTGTGGGACGAGTTGTACATTTGAACGATACCATTCGTTTTACCATGTAGTTTAGCAGAAAACGGGGAAAAAAATTCCGAGTGCGAGGAAATTGCAAAAAAGTGCAATCCCACACTTGTTTTTTGTTTGGCTTTTTTACTACGTTCACTTAATGCTAAAACTGACCTGCCATTATGATTCTCCAGGTCATTACTAGTTCATAGACACCAAACATGTCTTGGTTCTTTTTATCTAAGTGGTAAAAACAAATTCCAAACTTTGCTTAAAATAAAAAAATAAAAAAATAAAAAAAGCGCAACTTTCCAATACCCGTAGCGTCTCAATTTTTTTGTGATCTGGGGCTTGGTGAGGGCTTATTTTTTGCACACCAAGCTGATGTTTTTAATGATACCACTTTTGTGTAGATACGTTCTTTTGATCGCCTGTTATTACATTTTAATTCATAATCGCAGCAACCAAAAAACGTAATTCTGGTATGTATGTATGTATGTATGTTGTTTTTTTTTTTATCTCACTACGCTGTTTAGTGATCAGGTTAATCCTTTTTTTATTTTTATTTTTTTTTATTTTGATTGGGACGAAAGGGAGGTGATTTAAACACTCGCCAATTGTGTGCACATGTCAGCTGTTTTCAACAGCTGACATGTTGTGGTTTTGAGGTGGGCTTAGCGCCGGAGCCCACCTCAAAGCGGGGGATACTGCCAGCTGACGTACTATTCCGTCTGCTGGCAGAAAAAATTTCAGCGTGTAAATTCTTCTAGGGTTTTTGCTGCATTTTTTTTACCTTTTTTAAATGAATGCATCAAAAATGCACATATTGTGCGCAGCATTTTTTCTGCCAACACTGCATTTTTATTTTTATTTTTGCATAAAACTGCGACCCAAAAAAGCAGTGTGAACAAGTTCAGAGCACAGGCAGGATCCAGTGTTTCTGCATTCTCATGTTTATCATTATGGTCATTATATAATGGACGGACTAGTCCACGCAGTAAAACCGCGGTTATTTCACTATATGTAGGTGTAGATGAGTGCGGTCAGGGTCTGCAGTGATTATCATGTCTGTTTTATATGGTCGCTGAGTTCTCTTTTTATCTTATTATCACAAACTATTAGGCTACCGTCACACTAGTAGTGTTTGGTCGGTATTTTACATCACTATTTGTTAGCTAAAACCAGGAGTGGGTGATAAATGCAGAAGTGGTGCATATGTTTATATTATACTTTTCCTCTAATTGTTCCACTCCTGATTTTGGCTTACAAATACTGATGTAAAATACTGACCAAATACTGCTAGTGTGACTGCAGCCTTATATGTATGACCCAACACCACACGAGAGCCCCGTTGAGTGCGAGTGCTGACACCATGGGAACGACGCCGCATGGGTGGTGAGTACAGGCTTTATTATTGTATCAGGGCCGAACAAATTAACATCAAGAAGGGGTTGTCCTAGTAGTGGACAATCACTTTAATATATAATGCCTGTGGACCCTTTGTTGTGGAGTTACTCCTGGAAGTGTGTGTGTGTGTGTGTGTATAGCACCTGGCCCAAGCACACACAACTACCTGATCTTGCCTATAAGGCTACAGCTGCTGTACAAAGCAATTTACTGTGTGCTGTGCAATTCTTAGAACTGCAGCTTTCACTTGATGGGTTATATTAATCAGTCGCATTGCAAAATCTGTATCCCAGGCCTTACTGACAACTAGGGATCACCATTCCTCTCCCAAATAAGATGCGTCCATACAGTCTGATGCTGTCGGCAGCGATCAGCCAAGATTAGACTGATAGGGACACGCAGATGAATGGTGTCAGCCATTTGTCAGTTTATTCATATATTTAGTGAAGATGGCAGAAAGGTCCTTATTACCTCTCCCAAGAACAGGCTGATCAGTACTGTAGATTCCTATAAATTACAGAGCTTAATCCTCTGCTGACTGCCTGCACAGACCTGCTATCTGAGCACAATATGGCCACTTTATGGGGGTAGACTTGGTTATATTAGTGTATACTTCTCTGACTAAAGTACAGGTGTATGTCTGTATATCTTGACCATGTATATTTATGGCATATTGATGGGATATATAATCTGTTACATACATAAATATTCCACCAGAGTCATTCAGAAATGTTTTCAGTTCCTATAATGTACAATAACAAATTGTTTTGTGTTGGCCAGAAAAATCGATGTGAATACTTTTCTGCCCAATGATGACAGAAGTATTCTGTTTAGGTACCGTTACACTAAACGACTTGCCAACGATCACGACCAGCGATACGACCTGGCCGTGATCGTTGGTAAGTCATTGTGTGGTCGCTGGGGAGCTGTCACACAGACAGCTCTCTCCAGCGACCAACGATCAGGGGAACGACTTCGGCATCGTTGAAGACAAAGTCCCCCTGCAGCACCTGGGTAACCAGGGTAAACATCGGGTTATTAAGTGCAGGGCCGCGCTTAGTAACCCGATATTTACCCTGGTTACCATTGTAAAAGTTAAAAAAACTACATACTCACATTCTGATGTCTGTCACGTCCCCCGGCATCCACAGGGTTAAAACTGCTTTTGGCAGGAGCGCTGCTAATATGCACACGCTGCTGCCGAGAGCTTCCCTGCACTGAATGTGTCAGCGCCGGCCGTAAAGCAGAGCACAGCGGTGACGTCACCGCTGTGCTCTGCTTTACGGCCGGCGCTGACAGTCAACCCTGTGGACGCCGGGGGACGTGACAGACATCAGAATGTGAGTATGTACTGTTTTGCTTTTTTTTTTTTTTACTTTTACAATGGTAACCAGGGTAAATATCGGGTTACTAAGAGTGGCCCTGAGCTTAGTAACCCGATATTTACCCTGGTTACAAGTGAACACATCGCTGGATCGGCGTCACACACGCCGATCCAGTGATGACAGCGGGTGATCAGCGACCAAAAAAAGTCCTGATCATTCCCATCGACCAACGATCTCCCAGCAGGGGCCTGATCGTTGGTCGCTGTCACACATAGCGGGATCGTTGCTTACGTCACCAAAAGCGTGACGTTGCAACGATATCGTTATGTGTGACTCAGCCTTTTGGGAATACAAACTAATGAATGTTTAATTCGTTGACACTTAAAGTTCACTTCCTTCAGTCGCGGTGATGCGCCCCCTGGGGGATGTCCTCATATGACCTGGAGCGTGGGAAAAAGTTCCCAGGCTGCAGTTCATGAGAACATCCAGCAGGGGCGCATCACCGCGACTGAAGAAAATGTAGGTCATTGACCTACATTTCCTTCATTCGCCGGGGAATTACAAGCACGAGCACAGCTGCATTTGCAGGGCTCCTGCTTGTAAATTATTTTAACCCCTTCAGATGGATTACCTCGTGGGACGTGACGGGTCAGCAGAAGGTATGTATATTGTGGGTTTATTGTTTTGCCAAGCGAGGGTCTGCAAATGGATTGAGAGAGCAATAAAATATTAAAACAACCGCTGTGTTTATTTCATTAAAATACTTTTAAATCATGTGAGTGTTTTTTAACCCTTTCAAACAATTGGATTAATAATGGATAGGTGTCATAATTGACGCCTCTCCATTATTAATCTGGCTTAATGTCGCCTTACAATAGCAAGGTGACATTAACCCTTCATTACCCCATATCCCACCGCTACACGGGAGTGGGAAGAAAGTGGCCAAGTGCCAGAATAGGCGCATCTTCCAGATGTGCCTTTTTTGGGGTGGCTGGGGGCAGATGTTTGTAGCCGGGGGGGGCAATAACCATGGACCCTCTCCAGGCTATTAATATCTGCCGTCAGTCACTGGCTTTACCACTCTGGCGGAGAAAATTGCGCGGGAGCCCACGCCAATTTTTTCCGCCATTTAACCCTTTATTTTAGCAGCTACAGCGCTGAAATTTTGCACATACACACTACTAACATTAGTAGTGTGGAATATGCAAAAAAAAGGGGATATGAGATGTTTACTGTATGTAAACCATGTCTCATATCCTGTCGGGTTTAGGCAGGAGAAATGAAAAGCCGGCAATTGAATTACCGACTTTTCACTAACGCTGCTGCGTATTTCTCGCAAGTCACACTGCTGGTCCGTGTGGAATCCGTATTTTTCTCACCCCCATAGACTTTCATTGGCTTTTTTTTTTTTTTTTTTGCGCAATACGCTGACAAACGCAGCATGCTGCGATTTTGTACGGCCGTAGAAAGCCGTATAATACTGAACCGTAATATACGGCTGATAGGAGCAGCCCCATTGAGAATAATTGTGCCGTTTATTTTGCGAGTTTTACGGACGTATTTTCTGCGCTCTTACGTCCGTAAAACTCGCAAGTGTGATGCCGGCCTTAGAGTTCTGGGTAGAGCTCCCTCATTACCTGAGTGGGATACCACACCTCTTGATGAGGTGCTGTACCTCTGTGGTGACTGGACCCCAGGGGCGCCACATATCTTCCCAAAGCAGCATTAAAGTTTCATTGAAGTCAAGAATTTTGTCCATCCCTCCTTCTGTAGTAACCCTAAAATCAGGGGAGAGAAATTTTCATAATCTTGATGTTAGAAGGGCACTGTTACAGTAGGTGACTAGCCAGTGGAGGAAAGCCCAGGCTGTCTGTAGCCTTCCAGGATATTAGGGTTACTGGGTAATAAAGGTACCTTTGCCAGATGGATTGGGGAGGCCTTTAGTTTAGCTTACTCTAGTAGTGGTGCTCAGATCCTTGACAGCATCAAGGCTCATTCCACCAGAGCCGTGGTGACCACCTGGGCAGAGAAAGCGTAGGTATCAATTGATCAAATTTGTAAGACCGCTATCTGGTCCTCACCATCCACCTACTTTAAGCACTCTAGATTGAATCTATCCTCTGATGACCAATCAGTGGTCCCTCCCTAAGGTGTTTCAAATTCTCCAAAAGTCTCTCAGGTGTGATGTCATTGGTCAAGGGAAAACACCAAGGTTTCTTACCGGTAGCCGTATTTTCCAGAACCCATTACAGTACCCTGCATCTTCTTCTCCTCCTCCCCCCCCCCCCCCTTTTTCACCTTATTGGGGTGCACTAGTGTGGTGTTGGGTTATGTGTTAATTAACAGGGAGGTCCTCTCATGCTCTGTAACCAACTGAAGTGGGTGAGAGGTACTACTTTTTTTTTTTTTTTTTTTTTCTCTTTCCCCAGTAGGTTTTTGTCCTGGCAGTGCGGATCCTTCTCCTGCTGTCATGGGTTCTGGTAAATTCGGCTACCAGTAAGTAACCTTTTGGTGTTATTGTACTTTGTCATTTTATGAGATGGTGAATAAAATTAATCCACATACAATGGAAGTAGCCTGGCAGAATGTCATCACTTTATGGTGGGGGTTTGATTTGACCTCTATGAATGGAGAACGTGTAATGTTAAGCTTTTACTGCTGAAGCCTTTTCAGCCCCCCACCCCCATGCTCAGCGGCGTCATGTTCATCGCTGTACAGAGAAAATGCAGAGCCACATTTTATACCAACATTGATTCCTTACATTTTATTTAATTTGGTTGTTCCAGGACTAAAGGTAATTTTAATCAACAGATCTTAGAACAATTTCCACAATTTGGATGTTAATTAAAAAAAAAAAAATCCAGTGCTGAGAATCTTGTGTTCCTACATTGTAATGGCTGTCTGACTGTCCAGTGACATGGTCTGATCATACCATAGCACCTAGGCAAGGGAGGAAGCATAAACAGTATACAGATAGGACAACATGGGGTCACAGCTGATTCTCTGAGGGGAAAACTTAAAAAAAAAAAAAAAAAAAAAAAAAAAAAAAGGCAAAATGCTTCATCTCACGGCATGGGATTACAGCTGATTTCTGTGTTTTTTTTTTTTCTTTTTCCTTTCTGGCTTCCTCCAGTGCCCAGGAGATATGGTATAAGACCATGTTTCTGCACAGTCAGACACAACCATTGCATAGGACATGGTAAGGGAACATTTATGATTTTAAAAATGCTCTTGTGCGAAGATAAACACATCCAATTGTGAACATTGTTATTCCAAGATATATTGATTAAAATTTAACTTTTTGAGGGGAAACTCATCTCATATGAGAGATTTGTATTCTGGCCAGTGATAATGAAAAAGTATTAGAGGAATTCAAGTCCATCCTTTTCATGTAGTTCTGGCTTGGGAAGAGTGCTGCTGAGCGGTCGAGTCTTGGAGTGCAGCAATTGGTAAAGATCACTGCACCGATCTACAATTACTGCTTCCATGATGGAAATTCTGAAGTTCCACTGTTATAGGTACAGTTTAGATTTGAGTTCATTCATGCTAAAAGGTTGAGACAACTTACTAACCTAATCTACAGTTTGGTAAAGCTTGACGTCTTCTCGTAGCAGCATTATATTGTATGTGTAATATGGAACGCTGAGGATCCTGAGCTTCGAGCACGTTTCTTTTTCTCTTTTCAGAGTGCAGGATCCCGAGTGACAAGATAATGTATGGTCTGCTCTAAGCTATCTCCGCTGCACGTCTCTACTAGGAAGAATAGTGCCATTACTGGGACAGAATACAAGGCTGTTTTCCGATCACTAAGAGGCCTGGCCTGCTCTTGTAACGTGGAGCATTTTGTTATGTGCACATTAAAATAGAAATCAGGAGCATTTGAAGAAGTAGGTTGTGCGGGCCCAGTGCAGGGTAAAGGAATAATTTTGATAGCAGGGTAAAGGAATAATTTTGATAGCATCTGTCAGCAGTTTTAAGATGTGTAGATGGTCATGGATGTTGCACAACCTATAAATCCATGTTTTAATGCAACAACCAGGATGTGGTCTTGATGTCCACTGAACACTGGTGCAAAATAGTCCTAGTATGTAATCGGTGGATGACTAGAGCTATTACCAAGAGGGAAGAGGCTAGTCACTGCATATGAAATGGTAGACTCGTGAGCACATGCAATCACCATTACAGGGACAATAAAACATGCATTCTTGGTCATGCCACCTGCCTGACGATCACACACTGGTATGCACTGATCTAACCATACCGACAAGTTTTGAGGGGATGTGAGCCCCAGGTTATTACAATTTTCATTTTGCACAAGTTCCTCCTTTGTGACAAAATTTAGACAGTCTGGACTTCACACTTTTGTATATTATGACCATGTAGAAGATCAGATCTGACCTACTAGAGTACTTCAAGGTAAGTACCTATACCCTTGGTGTCTTCCAACATTTAATTCTTGGAACTGTAGTAATTGAATGATCTGGATCAGTATGAAATCCTGGGGACATGAGGTATAATTGCTCTGATGCAGATAATTATTCTGATTTAATGTATAATCATGCTGATGTGAATCGTACTGAAACTATATGGGACATGAATTTACAGGTCTATCCCATTTTCATCTTGCAGAAAATTTCCATTGCAACTAAGACATTTGCTTCAGGAAGTCAGGTTCACGGTCTTGTAGTGGAGAAGAAAAGTATCAGGGAGACGTTTGTTAAATCCATGGTCCCGAAGGATGGGTTTTCCATTGCTCTTTAGTAACCAAGCTCCTACTTCCACACGCAAGTCTACAGGGAAAACTGCTAAACCAGAATCCTGCTGCTCTGACTTATTTACATCCTTTCATGTGTTTCACACCAATAAGGTGTATTCTACTACTCATTTACCACTGAGACTTACAATCTGAACCGGTGATTTCTTCACAAAAATGATGACTAAAAAACACTTAAAGAATAATCTGATTTTTGGGTTTGAAATATATCACTAATATTTGTCTTTTGGGGGTTATATATTTTAGGTAAAAAAAAAAAAATCCAGGGAAAATACAATATATATATATATATATATATATATATATATATATTACACTCACCGGCCACTTTATTAGGTACACCATGCTAGTAACGGGTTGGACCCCCTTTTGCCTTCAGAACTGCCTCAATTCTTCGTGGCATAGATTCAACAAGGTGCTGGAAGCATTCCTCAGAGATTTTGGTCCATATTGTCATGATGGCATCACACAGTTGCCGCAGATTTGTCGGCTGCACATCCCAAAGATGCTCCATACAAGGCAGGATGGATCCATGCTTTCATGTTGTTTACGCCAAATTCTGACTCGACCATCCGAATGTCGCAGCAGAAATCGAGACTCATCAGACCAAGCAACGTTTTTCCAATCTTCTACTGTCCAATTTCGATGAGCTTGTACAAATTGTAGCCTCAGTTTCCTGTTCTTAGCTGAAAGGAGTGGTACCCGGTGTGGTCTTCTGCTGCTGTAGCCCATCTGCCTCAAAGTTCGACGCACTGTGCATTCAGAGATGCTCTTAGGCCTACCTTGGTTGTAACGGGTGGCGATTTGAGTCACTGTTGCCTTTCTATCAGCTCGAACCAGTCTGCCCATTCTCCTCTGACCTCTGGCATCAACAAGGCATTTCCGCCCACAGAACTGCCGCTCACTGGATTTTTTTTCTTTTTCGGACCATTCTCTGTAAACCCTAGAGATGGTTGTGCGTGAAAATCCCAGTAGATCAGCAGTTTCTGAAATACTCAGACCAGCCCTTCTGGCACCAACAACCATGCCACGTTCAAAGGCACTCAAATCACCTTTCTTCCCCATACTGATGCTCGGTTTGAACTGCAGGAGATTGTCTTGACCATGTCTATGTAGCGCCCCCACCGCCGCAGGGCCGAGGGGTACCCGGTACCGGGCCTCTGGGTCTCTGCTTCTGGGGTTGTCACGGCGGCTAGGCCCCGGGGCGTGACCCTGCCGTGGGGCGCACAGTGAAAGATAGGTGTGGATGTTGGTGGTGCAGTTGTGGGGTGCAGGTCGCGGTAAATAACGAGGACACCAGGTTGCAGTCTCTTTACCTCTTTACTGGAGATCTCTGGGTCCTCAGTCCAGAATACGGTTCACCAGGCTGCGCAAGTCCGGCTGGTCCAATGGCACCTCCAGAGTTCACTTCACAGGTGGAAATCGGTGCCTTCCTTCTTAGCGCTATGTGTTGTAGTCCTTCCCTGCTATGCTTACGGAAAGTACCCCACAACCGTTGTGTCTGTTTCTCGTGTTCCCTCACAACTCGATTAACTGATCTTCTGCTAATCTTCCGTCCCTTCCTGATGTTACAGTTAGAACGGCACCCGTTTGTCGGGTAGGCCTGGAGTTCTTCCGGGACCCTAGAGACGCCCCTCTCCCGCAATTGCCTCCCAAGACTTCATAGGTGATTTAGGTGAGACAGCCCGCCTGAGACTGACTGTCCTGCCGCTGTTTAGAGTATTGCTTGAAGCTGTCTAATGAAATACTCCCTCGGCGTACCGGCCGCCGGTAGTGCGCCTCAGTAGGATGTTGCTCCGGTCTTACAGCACGACCCCTACTGGTATTCTCCTATTGCTTGATCTCGTTTCTCACTCAGCACAATCTATCTCGCTTCTAGTCCTTTCTTGGGTCCCGCTGCTTCCCGGAGCTGGCGCGGACCCGTTACGTTCTTTTCAATGCCAAGCCTCTGTCAGGATCCCACCCCTGAGGCCGGGGTCACACTAGACCGTAATACGGACGAGTGCTATGCGATAAAAAATCGCATAGCACTCGGCCCAATGTTAATCTATGGTGCAGCTCCCATCATCCGATATTTTCTCCACCGTATTTCGGATCCGAGGGAACTCGCAGCAGGCTGCGATTGTCAGCGTATCTCGGCCGAGACTCGCCAATGAAAGTCTATGGGTGCGAGAAAAAATCGGATTACACACGGACCATGCGTGTGCATTGCGAGAAATACGCAGCGGTGTTCTATAGAAAAGCCGGTAATTCAATTGCCGGCTTTGCATTTCTCCTTCACAAACCCGACAGGATATGAGACATGGTTTACATACAGTAAACCATCTCATATCCCCATTTTTTTTGCATATTCCACACTACTAATGTTAGTAGTGTGTATGTGCAAAATTTCAGCACTGTAGCTGCTAAAATAAAGGGTTAAATGGCGGAAAAAATTGGCGTGGGCTCCCGCGCAATTTTCTCCGCCAGAATGGTAAAGCCAGTGACTGAGGGCAGATATTAATAGCCAGGAGAGGGTCCATGGTTATTGGCCCCCCTGTGGCTAAAAACATCTGCCCCCAGCCACCCCAGAAAAGGCACATCTGGAAGATGCGCCTATTCTGGCACTTGGCCACTCTCTTCCCACTCCCTGTAGCGGTGGGATATGGGGTAATGAAGGGTTAATGCCACCTTGCTATTGTAAGGTGACATTAAGCCAGATTAATAATGGAGAGGCGTCAATTATGTCACCTATCCATTATTAATCCAATTGTTTGAAAGGGTTAAAAAACACACACACACACATGATTAAAAAGTATTTTAATGAAATAAACACAGCGGTTGTTTTAATATTTTATTGCTCTCATATTCCATTTTCAGACCCTCGCTTGGCAAAACAATAAACACACAAGATACATACCCTCTCTGATGAACTGTCACGTCCCACGAAGTAATCCATCTGAAGGGGTTAACTAATATTACAGGCAGAGCTGCGATAAACCACTCGCTCGTGCCTGTAATCCCCGGGTGCTGAAAGGAAAGCAGTGATCTATACTTACATTCAGTCGCGGTGATGCGCCCCTGCTGGATGTTCTCATGAACTGCAGCCTGGGAACTTTTTCCCACGCTCCAGGTCATATGAGGACATCCACCAGGAGGCGCATCACCGCGACTGAAGGTAACTATAGGTCATTGACCTACATTTCCTTCAGTCGCGGTGATGCGCCCCCTGGTGGATGTCCTCATATGACCTGGAGCGTGGGAAAAAGTTCCCAGGCTGCAGTTCATGAGAACATCCAGCAGGGGCGCATCACCGCGACTCAATGTAAGTATAGATCACTGCTTTCCTTTCAGCACCCGGGGATTACAGGCACGAGCGAGTGGTTTATCGCAGCTGGTGCCTGTAATATTAGTTAACCCCTTCAGATGGATTACTTCGTGGGACGTGACAGTTCATCAGAGAGGGTATGTATCTTGTGTGTTTATTGTTTTGCCAAGCGAGGGTCTGAAAATGGAATGAGAGAGCAATAAATTATTAAAACAACCGCTGTGTTTATTTCATTAAAATACTTTTTAATCGTGTGTGTGTGTTTTTTAACCCTTTCAAACAATTGGATTAATAATGGATAGGTGACATAATTGACGCCTCTCCATTATTAATCTGGCTTAATGTCACCTTACAATAGCAAGGTGGCATTAACCCTTCATTACCCCATATCCCACCGCTACAGGGAGTGGGAAGAGAGTGGCCAAGTGCCAGAATAGGCGCATCTTCCAGATGTGCCTTTTCTGGGGTGGCTGGGGGCAGATGTTTTTAGCCACAGGGGGGCCAATAACCATGGACCCTCTCCTGGCTATTAATATCTGCCCTCAGTCACTGGCTTTACCATTCTGGCGGAGAAAATTGCGCGGGAGCCCACGCCAATTTTTTCCGCCATTTAACCCTTTATTTTAGCAGCTACAGTGCTGAAATTTTGCACATACACACTACTAACATTAGTAGTGTGGAATATTCAAAAAAAAGGGGGATATGAGATGGTTTACTGTATGTAAACCATGTCTCATATCCTGTCGGGTTTGTGCAGGAGAAATGCAAAGCCGGCAATTGAATTACCGACTTTTCACAGATATCGCGCTGAATGAAATATAAATACAGAATATATATATATGTGTCTCAATGATAGATATATATATATATATATATATATATATATATATATATACTGTATATATGTTTTCCCGAACATTTGAGCACATAAATCCATTAGATGTCGGTTTTGCAAGCCTGCTAGAAAATCTCGGCATACGGATGCCATACGGATGTCACACGGATCATTTGATGCGAGGAAATCGCATCCTCGCACTGCACACGGATCACTGTTTTTGAAACATTTGTGCAATTCTCGGCCGTGAAAAACGGACCGTTTTTTTTATACGTTAAGTGTGTCCCCGGCCTGACAGAGACCCTACTGTCTCTTCCTCCACAACACCCTCTGCCACTAGGTGTTGCTTCGTCCAATCCAGTCAGCTTTCTGCTCTAACTTCCTGCCTGACCCCCAGTTTACCCACTATGGTGGGGAGTGGCCTAATGAATAGAACCCTTAGCTCCCCCCGGAGGCCCAGCTGTGAAATCTATTGGTGTCTGTGATACCTGATCAGATGAACTCCTTCAGTGCCATCGGACGCACCATGGCTCCCCATAGTGGCGGAGCCACAGTACTGCAACGACCAGGACTCTGGGGCGCTGCACTCCCCCCTGGTTAAACACAGTACTCCGGGACTGGGAAGAAAACAACAATACAGGTTAGCAAAAAGACATACAATTTTTGTTGAGTGCAAATAATAATAAGTATACTTGAACAGAGCTTCCCTTTATGGGAGGTGAGGACACTTGAACGTTACAAACATGGTTAACATTATAAATTACAGGCTATAAATAACTCCTGTTACCCAACCGGGTATTCTACTAAGTACAAAATTGTTGAACAATAATTTAACATTGCCTTTAAGGACTCACACTCTAAATCCACTAAAGACCTTCCTATAATCACATTATAAGGTATTTTAACTTTCCCATTCGCCTTCTTTAAATCTGCAGGACCGCCTGTCCTATCGGCACCAGACCTACTGCCTCTCCTTTCTGTTACAGGACCGCCCCGTTCAGCCAGGGCCTACTGCCTTTTCAACTACTATACACAGTATAGAACATAACATTTCTTTCAGTTTAAGAGCACCGAGTCATCTCTACATGACTCCTATCAGGACTCGGGGTTTACCTTCTATCCTAACTTTCTATCAGCATTATCTAAACATTGTCTATCGAACACTAAGCCTTCTCATTATCTTTCTTCCTTTCTTGCATGCTGGACACCACATCTATTTCTACGGGCCCACTGCATCCTTCTTCTATCTTTCACCTTTTACTTCTCAGAGCACATCATCAGTATTCCTTCACATTTAACTAATTAAACACATATAACTTTCTTGTACAAACATTATCATCACTTTTCTCTCATCATCATTATTGCTACTTGTCTTAAGCAATATTACTATCGAAACGCAACAAATGAACATCCCCTTTAAGAGAGGACCAAGTCTCTGTGAGGTAGCGTATTTTCTCAAGCTACCAGTCCATACTCAGCAAAGGTTCCAGTGCAGTATCTTCGCAAAGAGTCTTTAAGTAAAACCAGTAGGGAGCGCCTTTAATAAGGTGCAACTATTTACAAGAAGTTCGGATCATGCACTGTTCATGATTTCAGCAGTTTTTGAATAACATAGAAAAAATAGAAAAGTAACCAAAAACAATAGGGATCCCGGGTCCATAGAGGGATCCCCTTAAAAGTTTACCCTGAACGGGTTTTAGCAATCATAAAAGGCAATAAAACAGTAACTATTTTACAAGTAACAAAGTACAGTAGAATCTTACTGTGGTGGTCTCCGGTCTGGCATCATCAGGCCAACGGATCGCACTGGTGCGCCAGGAAGCGGTTCCGGTCCCAGCAGTGATAAAATCCCTCGCCGGGACGCCCTTCTCACGGGTAGGTGCACACGTTCCTCCGGAGCACGGCGAGGACGGGCTCCTCGAGATTCCGCGGGGCCGGGCTCTGCTGCTTACCCCTTGGGATCATCTTCTTCCGGTGTTCCGGCAGCAGCCTGGAGGGCAATGCATCGTTGCACACCTCGCGCCATCCAGCCAGACTCTCCCGCAGCCCTCCTCCATCTGGTGTAAGTCACCGCATCGCCTGGCTCCAGGTCGCGGGGAAATCCTCCGCTGCAGGGCTCCACCTCCTCCCGATCCACGTGGATTTGTAGCAGCTCCCCGATTTCTTGGATAACCCCGCATCCATACTGCGGGTTAAAGGCCACCACTACACCCCAGTGTGATGGCGGGATCTCCGGGGTGCTAATTAAATCAACCTGCTCTGCAGGCTGGGGCCGGCTCCGCCACGCTGCCATCAGACGCCGTAGATGTTCGGCGTCCGGCATGATCTTCAGGCCCGGCGTCTGTAGCGTACCTTCAGCCGCGGCTAGGTGGGAAGGAGCAGGGGACACTGGGGATAAACGGATCTCCGTGGGCTGGCCTAGCCGAGTGAGCACGTGGGCATCAGCCTCCAGCCTGCGGGCTAGCTGTCGGGCCTCGGCTGCAGCCACACATTCCTCAGATAGCGGCAAAGGGGGTCGGCTCATCGGTGACCCTGCGAGGGTCAGACCCCGCAGCGGTGGCGTTTCTGGGGCTATGTCATGTTGCGCAGCCTCAGGCCGGACCGGGTCAGCCCCGCGTGGTGCTCCTGGTGTCGCCATTTTTGCCTTTTCTCCAATGTCTTCTTCCCGCGGTCTCTTTCGTGGGCGGCCCCGTCTCCATGGTCTCCACCCTCCAAACAGGATCAGGAGGCGGACCTCAGCTGTTGACGGACACGTCCTCAGGACACAGAAATATTTGGACTGGGCGGCCATTGCTGTTCGCGCTCTCCAGCTCGCCTACGCCCACTTCACGCCCCTCTTCTCTTCCTGCGCTCTCCTCAGCGCTGCAATGGCGGCGGATTTTGGCGGCAAATGGCGCAGCACACAGTCTTTGTAATAAAGCACAATCAAAGCCCGATAAATCACAGTTCCAAGGCACACATGACCTGATTCATCAGGCTTAAGTAGATCCTGTTCGTGACACCAAATTGTAGCGCCCCCACCGCCGCAGGGCCGAGGGGTACCCGGTACCGGGCCTCTGGGTCTCTGCTTCTGGGGTTGTCACGGCGGCTAGGCCCCGGGGCGTGACCCTGCCGTGGGGCGCACAGTGAAAGATAGGTGTGGATGTTGGTGGTGCAGTTGTGGGGTGCAGGTCGCGGTAAATAACGAGGACACCAGGTTGCAGTCTCTTTACCTCTTTACTGGAGATCTCTGGGTCCTCAGTCCAGAATACGGTTCACCAGGCTGCGCAAGTCCTGCCGGTCCAATGGCACCTCCAGAGTTCACTTCACAGGTGGAAATCGGTGCCTTCCTTCTTAGCGCTATGTGTTGTAGTCCTTCCCTGCTATGCTTACGGAAAGTACCCCACAACCGTTGTCTGTTTCTCGTGTTCCCTCACAACTCGATTAACTGATCTTCTGCTAATCTTCCGTCCCTTCCTGATGTTACAGTTAGAACGGCACCCGTTTGTCGGGTAGGCCTGGAGTTCTTCCGGGACCCTAGAGACGCCCCTCTCCCGCAATTGCCTCCCAAGACTTCATAGGTGATTTAGGTGAGACAGCCCGCCTGAGACTGACTGTCCTGCCGCTGTTTAGAGTATTGCTTGAAGCTGTCTAATGAAATACTCCCTCGGCGTCCTGGCCGCCGGTAGTGCGCCTCAGTAGGATGTTGCTCCGGTCTTACAGCACGACCCCTACTGGTATTCTCCTATTGCTTGATCTCGTTTCTCACTCAGCACAATCTATCTCGCTTCTAGTCCTTTCTTGGGTCCTGCCGCTTCCCGGAGCTGGCGCGGACCCGTTACGTTCTTTTCAATGCCAAGCCTCTGTCAGGATCCCACCCCTGACAGAGACCCTACTGTCTCTTCCTCCACAACACCCTCTGCCACTAGGTATTGCTTCGTTCAATCCAGTCAGCTTTCTGCTCTAACTTCCTGCCTGACCCCCAGTTTACCCACTATGGTGGGGAGTGGCCTAATGAATAGAACCCTTAGCTCCCCCCGGAGGCCCAGCTGTGAAATCTATTGGTGTCTGTGATACCTGATCAGATGAACTCCTTCAGTGCCATCGGACGCACCATGGCTCCCCATAGTGGCGGAGCCACAGTACTGCAACGACCAGGACTCTGGGGCGCTGCATCTACATGCCTAAATGCACTGAGTTGCCGCCATGTGATTGGCTGATTAGAAATTAGGTGTACCTAATAAAGTGGCCGGTGAGTATATATATATATATATATATATATATATATATATATATATATATATATATAGATATAGATATAGATATAGATATAGATATATAGATATATATATATATATTGATTAGTAATGAGTGAACGTGCTCGGATAGATAGATATATATATATATATATATATATATATATATATATATATATATATATCTATCTATCCGAGCACGTTCACTCATTACTAATCAATATATATATATATATATATATATATATATATATATATATATATATAATATATATATATACTCACCGGCCACTTTATTAGGTACACCTGTCCAACTTCTTGTTAACACTTAATTTCTAATCAGCCAATCACATGGCGGCAACTCAGTGTGTGCTGTTCAGTTTATTCTGATAGACTTTCAGCCATACATGGACATTTATGTAATAGTAATATACCTAGTTCTATCGTTTATTGTATTTGTTATACTTTGCTGCCATCTACTGGCCATTGCTGTATCACACTGTAATATTCCTTAAGGAACTTTCCCACAATGCCTTTCTGTCTTTAGTTCCTCCTATCTTCTTCCTTCTTTTCCTGTTTTGTACTCTGTGCCATCTTAGATCTCACATGTGCTGCAGAGCTGGAGAAAGGATTCTCTTGTTACCTCTAACCTGGAGCTTCTACTATCTCTATCTGGTGATCCTGTAATACCTCTAACCTACAGTCCTCATCTCACCAAGGTACTGTAAATAAAACCTGTTGAATGTATCACTGCATCATCCTTCCGGATCACCACGCACAGCTGATAAGGACTAGGAGCACAGTTAGTGAGTAACGCTGTCCGCCATTGTTTATATAGCGATTTGTGATCACATCCCTCAGACACATCTCATCCACATATATCGGTGGCAGAATAGTAACAAGAGACCTAAGTCTACAGTGTCTGTGTGCATATGCATTGTCTGCTAGCAAGTCTTAACCGTCCGCCATCTTAGCTAAAACATGTCCACAAAGGGCACCGTGGACCCATCTGCAAGTGAAGCACATCAGGTTCCCCACACCATATATGCTGCAGGAGCAGAGTCCACACTTACTACAGAGCAGGACGTACGACCCAGACGTGTAACCAAGCCGACACAAAAGGCCAGAGAGAACTTTGAGACTACTAGAGACGAGTTCCATGATAACCTAGAACATTTATGGGGCAGAGTTGATCACTATTTAGCAGCTCTTCCACGCTATCACAGTGACGCCGCAGGTTTAACCGCCACATTGAAGAGTTTATCTGCCGCCTATGATCGCTACCAGAGACTGTCTGTAAAGTACATCACATTCCTGAGTAACTGTGACATGGAAGATGCCCCAGCAGAACTAACTGAAAGGGAAACTCTTCTCCAAGAAAAGACCTCATTAGTCCGAGATGCTCAGGATAAAGCAGAACTCCGCATCGCTCACCTCCAAGAGGTTAGGTCGCATCGCACAACATCGACCAAAATCACAGCTCGGTCTTCCAGATCATCTCACTCCAGGAAGTCAACATTGTCCAACAAGCTACTGGAGATCCGTGCGGCTGCAGAAGAAGCTAGAGTAAAAAGCTCCTTTGCTAAGAGGGAGGCTGAAGTGGAAGTAGAAGCTCAAAGGAAATTAAAAATACTCCAAGCAGAAAGGGAAGAAGCAACAGCCCTTGCTAAACTGAAGGTCCTTGAACAAGCACTGGGACAAGATGATAATTCGGACTGTCTTATTCCAGAAGAAATGGAGGATGCAGCTGATCGCACCACTGACTACGTGCTAAGACATTCAACATCTGCACCAGCGCCACCTCCAGTTTCTAACACGGATGTGCACGCAAGTCAAGAAATGTCGCCACCTACTGCCGACAAGGTAACTTCCAGCACTAACCCACAATTTAGGCAACAGCCAACAGAACCTTTAGAGACTAAACCGCAGTTTAACCCTCATGCCGCATCATTTCGTCCTGATTTGTCGCAGTCATATAAGCCAGAGAACTTACATTCCCTACGGATACCACAAGTTCATCCTGCAACAATGACCGGGAGATCGGACATGTCTGACTTCGCCAGATACATGATTCGCCGGGAGTTAATAAACATTAGTCTCTCAAAGTTTGATGATCGTGCTGAGAATTATAGAGCCTGGAAATCCACCTTTCAAGCAGTGATCCAAGACCTTAATCTCACCGGCAAGGAACAACTGGATTTGCTTGTTAACTGGTTAGGCCCTGAATCAGCAGAGCGCATAAAGACAATAAGGGCAGTTCATGTGGACTATTCAGATGCAGGTCTTATTGCAGCCTGGGAGAGACTGGAACAAACCTATGGCAGCTCAGAAGCAATAGAAAGTTCCTTATTTAAAAGACTGCAAACCTTCCCAAAGATAACTAACAAGGACAATAGAAAACTTCAAGATTTGAGCGACCTGCTAAAAGAAATAGAATTGGCAAAATTAGACCCACGTCTTTCAGGACTGAGCTACCTAGATACTGCTCATGGCGTTAATCCAATAGTGTCCAAGTTGCCACACGGCATGCAGGATAAATGGGCAGACCACGGCTCACGGTATAAAAGGCAGTATGATGTGTCCTTTCCCCCCTTTTCACTTTTTTCCAGGTTCATCAGTGACCAAGCTCGGAAGAAGAATGATCCCAGCTTCGACTTCACTGAGCCTACTTCACCAGCATCATCATCATCTACAAGGTATGATAACATTGCCAAACGTAGAGATTCAAGGAACACAGTATCTGTGAGAAAGACTGACATTCCACTTACTTCACCTGCCTTCACTAAAACAAATAATGTTGCTCCTAAAGTCAGGGACAGTAACCGTATGTGCCCTATCCACAAAAGGCCTCACCCACTCAAAGAATGCCGTGGATTCAGAGCAAGAACTCTGCAGGAGCGTAAAGACACCCTCAAGGAGCTAGGGATATGTTATAAGTGTTGTACCTCCTCAGACCACCTCGCTAAGGACTGTAAGGCCGTCATTAAGTGCACTGAATGCAGCCGTGATAAACACGTCACAGCCATGCATCCCACGCCAGCTCCACACAACTCACAACCTTCTGCAGCATCCGACCCTGCTCAAAAGCATGGCGGGGAGCCACAAGTCCCTGACCCAACTGCAACTGCTGTTTCCTCCTCATGTACTGAGGTATGTGGAGAAGGGATCATTCCTAAATGCTGTGCCAAGGTATGTCTGGTTAAGGTCTATCCAGAAGGACAACCCGACAAGGCCTCTAAAATGTATGCCATAATAGATGAGCAAAGTAACCGATCTCTAGCAAGGCCCAAATTCTTTGAGATCTTCAACATAAAGGGACAAACGACTCCATACACCCTCAACACCTGCTCTGGTCGTATTGAGACTTCTGGCAGGAGAGCCTCTGGGTACATAGTCTCTTCAATCAAGGGAAACGTGCATATACCCTTGCCAACCATAATTGAATGTGACCAGATACCTGATAACAGGGAGGAGATTCCCACTCCGGAAGCCGCACTTCATCATCGCCACTTGAGGCACCTGACTAATGAAATTCCTCCTCTGGACATGAATGCTGATATTCTAATCCTACTCGGAAGGGACATTCTGAAGGTCCACAAGGTACGCCAACAATGCAACGGCCCAGATGATGCTCCATACGCCCAAAGACTCGACCTAGGCTGGGTAATCGTGGGCGATGTATGTCTGGATAGGAGTCATAAGGCATCCGAAGTCAACGCCTGTAAAACGTATGTGCTCCAAAATGGTTGCACAACTCACTTTAACCCCTTCATGACCCAGCCTATTTTGGCCTTAATGACCTTGCCATTTTTTGCAATTCTGACCAGTGTCCCTTTATGAGGTAATAACTAAGGAACGCTTCAACGGATCCTTGCGGTTCTGAGATTGTTTTTTCGTGACATATTGGGCTTCATGTTAGTGGTAAATTTAGGTCGATAATTTCTGAGTTTATTTGTGAAAAAAACGGAAATTTGGCGAAAAATTTGAAAATTTTGCAATTTTCACATTTTGAATTTTTATTCTGTTAAACCAGAGAGTTATGTGACACAAAATAGTTAATACATAACATTTCCCACATGTCTACTTTACATCAGCACAATTTTGGAAACAAATTTTTTTTTGCTAGGAAGTTATAAGGGTTAAAATTTGACCAGTGATTTCTCATTTTTAAAACAAAATTTACAAAACCATTTTTTTTAGGGACCACCTCACATTTGAAGTCAGTTTGAGGGTTCTATATGGCTGAAAATACCCAAAAGTGACACCATTCTAAAAATTGCACCCCTCAAGGTGCTCAAAACCACATTCAAGAAGTTTATTAACCCTTCAGGTGTTTCACAGCAGCAGAAGCAACATGGAAGTAAAAAATGAACATTTAACTTTTTAGTCACAAAAATGATCTTTTCGCAACAATTTTTTTATTTTCCCAAGGGTAAAAGGAGAAACTGGACCATGGACGTTGTTGTACAATTTGTCCTGAGTACGCTGATACCTCATATGTGGGGGTAAACCACTGTTTGGGCGCACGGCAGGGCTCGGAAGGGAAGGAGCGCCATTTGACTTTTTGAATGAAAAATTGGCTCCAATCTTTAGCGGACACCATGTCGCGTTTGGAGAGCCCCCGTGTGCCTAAACATTGGAGCTCCCCCACAAGTGACCCCATTTTGGAAACTAGACCCCCCAAGGAACTTATCTAGAAGCATAGTGAGCACTTTAAACCCCCAGGTGCTTCACAAATTAATCCGTAAAAATGAAAAAGTACTTTTTTTTCCACACAAATTTTCTTTTAGCCTCAATTTTTTCATTTTCACATGGGCAACAGAATAAAATGGATCCTAAAATTTGTTGGGCAATTTCTCCTGAGTACGCCGATACCTCATATGTGGGGGTAAACCACTGTTTGGGTGCACGGCAAGGCTTGGAAGGGAAGGCGCGCCATTTGACTTTTTGAATGGAAAATTAGCTCCAATCGTTAGTGGACACCATGTTGCGTTCGGAGAGCCCCTGTGTGCCTAAACATTGGAGTTCCCCTACAAGTGACCCCATTTTGGAAACTAGACCCCCCAAGGAACTAATCTAGATGTATAGTGAGCACTTAAAACCCCCAGGTGCTTCACAGAAGTTTATAACGCAGAGCCATGAAAATAAAAAAATATTTTTCTTTCCTCAAAAATGATTTTTAGCCCGGAGTTTTTTTATTTTCCCAAGGATAATAGGAGAAATTGGACCACAAATGTTGTTGTGCAGTTTGTCCTGAGTACGATGATACCCCATATGTGGGGGTAAACCACTGTTTGGGTGCACGGCAGGGCTCGGAAGGGAAGGCACGCCATTTGGCTTTTTGAATGGAAAATTAGCTTCAATCATTAGCGGACACCATGTCGCGTTTGGAGAGCCCCTGTGTGCCTAAACATTGGAGCTCCCGCACAAGTGACCCCATTTTGGAAACTAGACCTCCCAAGGAACTAATCTAGATGTGTGGTGAGCACTTTGAACCCTCAAGTGCTTCACAGAAGTTTATAACGCAGAGCCATGAAAATAAAAAAAATATTTTTCTTTCCTCAAAAATGATTTTTTAACCCACAATTTTTTATTTTTCCAAGGGTAACAGGAGAAATTGGACCCCAAAAGTTGTTGTGTAGTTTCTCCTGAGTACGCTGATACCCCATATGTGGGGGTAAACCACTGTTTTGGCACACGTCGGGGAGCGGAAGGGAAGTAGTGACGTTTTGAAATGCAGACTTTAATGGAATGCTCTGCGGGTGTCACGTTGCGTTTGCAGAGCCCCTGATGTGCCTAAACAGTAGGAACTCCCCACAATTGACCCCACTTTGGAAACTAGACCCCCAAGGGAACTTATCTAGATGTGTGGTGAGCACTTTGAACCCCCAAGTGCTTCACAGAAGTTTATAACGCAGAGCCGTGAAAATAAAAAATGAGTTTTCTTTCCTTAAAAATATTTTTTTAGCCCAGAATTTTTTAATTTTCCCAAGGGTAACAGGAAAAATTTGACCCCAAAAGTTGTTGTCCAGTTTCTCCTGAGTACGCTGATACCCCATATGTGGGGGTAAACCACTGTTTGGGCACATGGCGGGGCTCGGAAGGGAAGTAGTGACGATTTGGAATGCAGACTTTGATGGAATGGTCTGCGGGAATCATGTTACGTTTGCAGAGCCCCTGATGTGCCTAAACAGTAGAAACCCCCCACAAGTGACCCCATTTTGGAAACTAGACCCCCCAAGGAACTTATCTAGATGTGTGGTGAGCACGTTCAACCCCCAAGTGCTTCACAGAAGTTTACAACGCAGAGCCATGAAAATAAAAAATCATTTTTCTTTCCTCAAAAAAGATGTTTTAGCAAGCAATTGTTTATTTTCACAAGGGTAACAGGAGAAATTGGAACCCAATATTTGTTGCCCAGTTTGTTGTGAGTACGCTGATACCTCATATGTGGGGGTAAACCACTGTTTGGGCGCACGTCAGGGCTCGGAAGGGAAGTAGTGACATTTGAAATGCAGACTTTGATGGAATGGTCTGCGGGCGTCATGTTGCATTTGCAGAGCCCCTGATGTGCCTAAACAGTAGAAACACCCCACAAGTGACCCCATTTTGGAAACTAGACCCCAAAAGGATCTTATCTAGATGTGTGGTGAGCACTTTAAACCCCCAAGTGTTTCACATAAGTTTATAACGTAGAGCCGTGAAAATAAAAAATAATTGTTCTTTCCTCAAAATTATGTTTTAGCAAGTATTTTTTTATTTTTGCAAGGGTAACAGGAGAAATTGGACCCCAATAGTTGTTGCCCAGTTTGTCTTGAGTACGCTGGTATCCCATATGTGGGGGTAAACCACTGTTTGGGCGCACGTCGGGGCTTGGAAGGGAGGGCGCACCATTTGACTTTTTGAACGCAAGATTGGCTGGAATCAATGGTGGCGCCATGTTGCGTTTGGAGACCCCTGATGTGCCTAAACAGTGGGAACCCCTCAATTCTAACTTCAACACTAACCCCAACACACCCCTAACCCTAATCCCAACTGTAGCCATAACCCTAACCACAACCCTAACCCCAACACACCCGTAACCCTAAATCCAACACTAATCCTAACCCTAATCCCAACCCTACCCACAACTGTAACCCCAACACAACCCTAACCCTATCCTTAACCCTAACCACAAGCCTAATCTTAACCCTATTTCCAACCCTAGCCCTAATTCCAACCCTAAGGGTACCGTCTCACAAAACGATTTACCAACGATCACGACCAGCGATACGACCTGGCCGTGATCGTTGGAAAGTCATTGTGTGGTCGCTGGGGAGCTGTCACACAGACCGCTCTCCAGCGACCAACGATGCCAAGGTCCCGGGTAACCAGGGTAAACATCGGGTTACTAAGCGCGGCCCTGTGCTTAGTAACCCGATGTTTACCCTGGTTACCAGCAAACGCATCGTTGGATTGCTGTCACACACAACGATCCAGCGATGACAGCGGGAGATCCAGCGACGAAAGAAAGTTCCAAACGATCTGCTACGACATACGATTCTCAGCAGGGTCCCTGATCGCTGCTGCGTGTCAGACACAGCGATATCGTATGGATATCGCTGGAATGTCACGGATCGTACCGTCGTAGCGATCAAAGTGCCACTGTGAGACGGTACCCTAACTCTAATTCCAACCCTAACCCTAAGGCTATGTGCCCACTTTGCGGATTCGTGTGAGATTTTTCCGCACCATTTTTGAAAAATCTGCAGGTAAAAGGCACTGCGTTTTACCTACGGATTTACAGCGGATTTCCAGTGTTTTTTTGTGCGGATTTCACCTGCGGATTCCTATTGAGGAACAGGTGTAAAACGCTGCAGAATCAGGTATAAAACGCTGCGGAATCCGCACAAAATTGACATGCTGCGGAAAATACACAGCGTTTCCGCGCGGTATTTTCCGCACCATGGGCACAGCGGATTTGGTTTTCCATAGGTGTACATGGTACTGTAAACCTGATGGAAAACTGCTACGAATTCGCAGCGGCCAATCCGCTGCGGATCCGCGGCCGATCCGCTGCGGATCCGCGGCCGATCCGCTGTGGATTCACAGCCAAATCCGCACTGTGTGCACATGCCCTAACCCTACCCCTAACCCTACCCCTAATTCTAACCCTAATTCTAACCCTAGTTCTAACCCTAACCCTAGCAGAAAAAAAAAATATATATATATATATTTTATTTATTTTTATTATTGTCCCTATGGGGGTGATAAAGGGGGGTCATTTACTATTTTTTTTATTTTGATCACTGTGATAGGCTATATCGCAGTGATCAAAATACATCTGAAACAAATCTGCCAGCCGGCAGATTCGGCGGGCGCACTGTGCATGCGCCCGCCATATTGGAAGATGGCGGCGCCCATGGAGAAGCCGGACGGACACCGGGAGGCCCGGTAAGTATGAAGGGGGGGTGATCGGATCACGGGGGGGGACCGGAGCACAGGGAGGGGGCACCGGAGCACGGGGGCAGCGGACAGGAGGACGGAGGAGCGGACAGGATGAATTAGGGGGGCGGCCACGTAACGGAGCACTGGGGGGGCGATCGGTGGGGTGGGGGGGAGGCAGATTAGGTTTTCCAGCCATGGCCGATGATATTGCAGCATCGGCCATGGCTGGATTGTAATATTTCACCGTTTTTTGGGGTGAAATATTACAAATCGCTCTGATTGGCAGTTTCACTTTCAACAGCCAATCAGAGCGATCGTAGCCACGAGGGGGTGAAGCCACCCCCCCTGGGCTGAAGCACCACTCCCCCTGTTCCTGCAGATCGGGTGAAATTGGAGTTAACCCTTTCACCCGATCTGCAGGAGCGCGATCTTTCCATGACGCATACGCTGCGTCACAGGTCGGGAAGGCACCGACTTTCATGACGCAGCGTATGCATCAAAGGTCGGGAAGGGGTTAAGCCATGCCTTCATCACTACGAAGTGAAAGAAAGGTTCTCTGATTGCATCCAGGAGCCTGACATCATTCCCACTCCCTACGGTGATGACTTAGGGAGAACAGTGTTTCACACAACAAAAGATAACAAAGTCGCCTTATCCATAGAAGACAAGGAGTTTCTTAAAATCATGGACAGTGGATTCTTCAAAAATGAATCTGACCGCTGGGTTGCTCCCTTACCCTTCAAGGCTTCAAGGACCAGGCTTCCTAACAACAGAGAACAGGCCTTATCTAGATTCATCTCACTGCAGAGAACATTAACGAACAAGCCTGAAATGAAGGAACATTTCATAGCTTTTATGGACAAGATATTTCGCAATGATCACGCAGAGCTAGCTCCACCATTGCAAGCTGATGAAGAATGCTGGTATCTACCTTCCTTTGGAGTGTATCATCCAAGAAAGCCGAAACAAATCAGAGTGGTGTTCGATTCAAGCGCCAAACATGACGGCGTATCTCTGAATGACGTTCTCCTCACTGGTCCGAACCTGACTAATAACCTGGTGGGAGTGCTCATGAGATTCAGAAAGGAACCTGTCGCCATTACCGCTGACATCGAACAAATGTTCCATTGTTTCATCGTGCAACAAGATCACAGAAATTATCTCCGTTTTCTATGGCACCGAGACAACGACACCAACAAGGAAATGATCGAATACCGCATGAAGGTGCACGTTTTCGGAAACAGTCCTTCTCCTGCAGTTGCTACGTACGGCCTACGTAGGACCGCCTCCGATGGTGCTGCAGAGTTCGGGAAGGATGCCCAACAGTTCGTTGAAAAGGACTTCTACGTGGACGACGGTCTTAAATCCCTGCCTACAGCGGAGGAAGCCATAGATCTGCTCAAACGGACACAAGGTATGCTTTCTAAAGCTCATTTAAGATTGCATAAAATTGCCTCCAATAGTGCTGTTGTCATGAAGGCCTTTCACCCTAATGATCATGCCGCAGAATTTAGGGACTTGAACCTAGGCTCAGACAATCCACCAGTACAGAGAAGCCTAGGCCTGAGGTGGAATTTGCTAAAGGACTCCTTCAGCTTTCAGGTTAATGGTGCAGAAAAACCATTTACTAAGCGTGGGGTTCTGTCAGTGGTGAACAGTCTATATGATCCACTTGGGTTTGTCGCACCCCTGACTATACAAGGCAAGCTCCTGCTGAGACAACTCTCAGAGTGCATTAAGGACTGGGATATACCACTCCCTGCGGACAAACAACTAAAGTGGAAGTCGTGGAGAGAATCTCTTTGCGCCTTGGATAAGATCCACATACCACGCTGTTACACTCCGGCATCCCTAACCACAAGTCAAAGGAAAGAGATTCATGTATTCGCTGATGCCTCCACTGAAGCTATTGCCGCTGTCGCTTACTTGAAGGTTGTAGACTCTAATAATGAAGCCCATGTTGGATTTCTGTTTGGAAAGGCTAAACTGGCTCCTAAACCCGAGCACACCATACCCAGACTTGAGCTCTGCGGGGCTGTACTAGCCATAGAGATTGCAGACTTCATACAGAGTGAACTAGCTATTCACGTGGATGACACAAAATTCTACACAGACAGTAAGGTAGTTCTGGGCTACATATACAACCAGACGAAACGCTTCTACGTCTATGTCAGTAACCGAGTGGAAAGAATCAGGAAATCCTCCAAACCCCAGCAATGGCAGCACGTCCCATCCCATCTTAACCCTGCGGACCTTGCTACTAGACCAGTGTCTATTGGTGCCTTCGCAAGCTCTTCTTGGTTGACAGGACCAGAGTTCCTTCACGAACAGTGCGAAGAGACTGCCGTTGAAGACAGCTTCAGCCTTCAGGATCCAGATGTCGACCCAGAGATCCGTCCTGATGTCAGCACCTTCATCACCAAATCCAAGGAGAAGGTTGGCTTGGAATGTCGGCGTTTTGATCGCTTCTCAAGATGGACGAGACTGGTTCGTGCCATTGCAAGGTTAGTACACGTTGTACAATGCTATCGCAATAAGGACAGTAACACTGATTGTCACGGTTGGCATATCTGCCATAAGCCTCTCTCTGCAGAAGACATTGCTCTGAGTGAACTCATTGTGATACGCAATGTGCAGCAGAATGTTTTTCACAAGGAACTGGATTGTATACGTAAAAAACAAGACATTCCTAAACAGCCCCATTGTCAACCTAAACCCAGTAATAGACGAGAGGTGTTTATTGAGAGTTGGTGGTCGTTTAAACAAAGCTAAATTGGATGAGAAAGAAAAGAATCCTCTAATTGTTCCTGGTCATCATCATATCACCACTCTACTAATACGACATTACCATGAAAAAATCAAACATCAAGGCAGACACTTCACTGAAGGAGCCTTAAGAGCTGCAGGCTTCTGGATTGTGGGAGCAAAGAGACCAGTTTCCCATTTAATTCATAATTGTGTTCCGTGTCGTAAGACAAGAGGAAAACTGCAACAACAACAGATGTCTGATTTGCCTGCTGATAGGACAAGCACAGAACCTCCATTTACCTATGTTGGCTTGGACGTTTTTGGCCCATGGGCAGTCGCTGCACGTCGGACCAGAGGCGGGCATGCAGAAAGTAAACGTTGGGCAGTGTTGTTCACGTGCATGAGTATACGAGCAATACACATAGAAGTGATAGAGTCCATGGATTCCTCCAGTTTCATTAATGCCCTAAGACGATTCTTCTCCATCAGAGGACCAGTAAAACAACTAAGATCTGATTGTGGAACAAACTTTGTAGGTGCCTGTCGAGAACTACAACTGAATTCAACACCAGTCCAGAACTTCTTGACAACCAATGGCTGTTCCTGGGTCTTCAATCCTCCTCATGCTTCCCATATGGGCGCATCATGGTGTAGAGATCAGATTGAAGAATCCATTTTGTCTTCCTCTACTCAGAGACGTATATGAAGAAACTTGAGCAAGGTAGACATTTCCTTTTATGGACGCATTCCTTTGCCATATTGTAACCTGCATTCCAGAAGTGAACGTTATCAGTAGAATAGATACTCTTTGTTAGAGAATATGAGCCCTTGTACGCATGTCTGTAAATGCTTATCTCATTCCTATATAAACAGGAGGGGTGAGCCCAGTGAGTCAGAGGCGAGCTCCTGGGCGATCCCTGCATATGAATACACATCTCTTGTGCTGTGTGTTATTACTTGGATCTCTCTACATCAGAAAGCCAGGGACGGATGAGGACTCAACAATTCTGGCGCCCGAACAGGGACCTGAGGAGAGAGTGTTTGCTCGAGATTTACCTGCGGATACGGACAACGGAGATCTCGGATAATGGACGGCAAATGAACTGAAAAACCTGGCCAGGTAAGAGACATTATTAGTTCTCTTTTATCTGCCCTGTATTATCCGAAAGATCTCTATGAGCCGTGTCACGCTGGGTTAGTCTAGTAGTGAGTAGATACCTATAAAACTCGGGTTACCATATTGTATAGATTTATGAGTCTAGTCCCTGGCAGTGTGTGAGCAGTGTGTGAGCAGTGTGTGAACAGTGTGTGAGCAGTGTGAAGGTTGTGACATGTTGTGAAAGAAGAATAGAAGTGCGTAGAACAATAAGCCACGATTGTTAGAACAAGGTTATTGGTGAAGTCAGCCTAACTGGGTCATGTGGTTGCGTCCTTCTGGGAGACCTCCGCCCATGCTTGACTCTCCTATAGAACTTGTTTCTACATTCCCTGGATAAGGTGTGATAGAATGAGCCCAGGACGCGGTTTTCATGAGCCTGGGACAAGTATGCTAACTGACACAGAAAGTTTTGTGATCTGTATGGTGTTGCTGGGTCTGTGTGCATAATAGCACTTAAGTACGTCCTGCATATTAGAAGAAACAGAGCAGACAAGCCCTTCAATATTTTAGCTCCCTAGGAGAGAAGGCAACGAGACGCCACCAACAGAGGAAGTGGTTGTCCAAACGTCACCTGGGGTAGAAATAGCAAATATTGAAAGGATATTTTAGCTCCCTAGGAGAGAAGGCAACGAGACATCACCATAGAGTAAGTGATTGTCCAAACGTCACCTAGGGTAGTCATAGCTAATATTGAAAAGAAAAATGGGAAATAAACAGACCAAAACCGTCTTAGGACAAGTGGAAGCAGCAGATATCATACAGGAAAGATGTGGAAAGATAGTCAGAAAACAGATTAGAAGAGTAAGAGGAAAATTGGGAATTTCAGAAGCACTTATGTTCAGTACAGAATGGGAAAGACTGAGTAAAGAACGAGGTGGAATTATCAAAGACAATGGGTGGGAAGAAATCATACACTGTATGATAGAGGTCTCAAAAACAGCTAAAGAGGAGAATTGGAAGTATGATCCAGACACTTCCAAATGGATCATGGGAAAGGGAAAAAGTTGTGATATAATCCCACCACCTTACCTAGATCCAAAAGCCCAATCATTTGTACCATCTGGAAGAGCAGAAGGAGGAAAACAATTTCCAGCCTTGTATCCCAATCTTGGTGGGGTAGGAGGATGGGAATGTTCACACTGTGGACAACAAAATCCAGATTGGAGAAATGATTGCCTAGCCTGTGGTACACCTAGATATGGCGCTGTACTTGCCCCTGTTAGGGTAGTACCAAGACCTTTTAGAGAAGCTGGTGCTGACGGGGTAATGAACACCAGATATCATCAGACCAGACAATACTTCCCTTGGTCCCCTGCTGAGGGTATGTCCCTCTTACATAACGCACCAGATCCTATCCAGTTTCCAGTTAGATTTGCACAGTATATACAACAAATCATGCAGACTCATGCTGGGGTCTGGGCGGACGGGGAAGAATTATGTAGAATGAAAATGTCCCCCGGACTTTTTCAGGAATTATTGACACACTTACAGCCCAATAGACCAGTGGCAGAAGGGGGTGCCTTACAGACAGAAGCATCAGGTACCCAGTTCACAGAGGCATTAATAATTTTCATGAGGGGAAAACAGAGGGAAAGGGGGTCTACAGGTGTGATTATGCAGAAATTTGGGCAAAGTATTGAAGAATATAGTCAGGAACTAGAAAATAGCTTTAGGGATGAAGGATTGGATTTGACTGATGCTTCAGTAAGGAGACTTTTTACAAAACAATTAATAGAGGGGCTAGATCCGAAAATCAGAGAAAAATTTAAATCCTCTACTCCAGATTGGAGAACAATTGAACAACCAAATATTGTGAAACAACGATGTTTAGGAATAGCCATGGATATGAGAGAGAATCATAAGCCTGTTAGAATAGCACAAGCTAATACAGGAGGAAGAATGAGACACAATTTTCCTTGTCACTACTGTAAAAAGCCAGGTCATTTCCAAAGAGAGTGCAGGAAGAAGTTGGCAGATATAAAGTCAGGCAAATTTGTTCCCAGAAATAACCCTCCCCAAACGGACAACCAGCAGAAATCTACCATCATAGATGGTCCCATACCAGATTCAGATTGACTCAATGTGTTACAAACTTCCCTACCAGCTAGGAGACCTATGATACAGGTGAATGTGGGGGGGAGAGAGATTCCATTTTTGATAGATACAGGTGCAACTTCCTCAATTTTGAATCAAGATTTTCTTCCAAATCCGGAAGATATTTCAGAACAAACAACTTTTGCTGAGGGTTATGATGGGGTAATTCAAACACTGCCATATACTGTGCCCCTAGAGGTCTCATTAGGACCTAAATGTTTTGCATCCAGATTTTTGTATGCCAGAGGTGCCCCAACATGTTTGTTAGGAACTGATGTCCTAAAGAAATTAGAAGCTAACATCAATTTTAGGGACGATGGCACAGTTATGTTGACTATCCCTGATGATGCAGAATTATTAGAACAATATGTCAGAATTCAGGCTTTTGAGGATTATACTGAAGAAAAAGAGTACAACACAGATCTAGACCTCTCAACGGTCCCAGAAACACTGTGGGCACAGGGTGACACTGATGTGGGATTATTGCATATTTCTCCTGTAAAATTATCTGTGCAACCAGGAGCTGTTCTCCCACAGCTCAGACAATACCCTGTGAGTGCCCAGCAGGAATTAGCGATTACAAAACAGATAGAGGGATATAGAGAGAAAGGAGTTTTGGTAGAGATACAATCACCTGCTAACACTCCTCTGTATCCAGTCAAGAAGAGAACTCTTGATAAGGGTTCTATGCCCAAATATCGTATGGTACATGATCTAAGAGAAATAAACAAAGTTCTAGATCCAATCACCCCAGTTGTACCCAATCCTCATACGTTACTATCACAGATACCAGCCAGTTCTCAAGTGTTTACTGTAATAGATCTTTCAAATGCATTTTTCTCGGTTCCTTTACACCAAGATAGTTGGCATTTGTTTGCATTTACATTTAAGGGCAAACAGTTGGCGTGGACACGCCTTCCACAGGGAATGATACACTCCCCTACTCTTTATTCAAATGCCCTACAAACAGTTCTTCAGAGGTTTGAACCCGAACCACAGGTAGTAATTTTGCAGTATGTGGATGACCTACTACTTTGCTGCCCAGATCTAGAAACAGCAGAAAGGTCCACTGTGAGTTTACTATGTTTTCTAGGAAAAGAAGGGTGTAAAGTGAATAGACAAAAGCTACAAGTTTGTCAGATCAAAGTGGTCTTTCTAGGTCATTGCATTTCTCAAGGTAAAAAGCATCTTACACCTCAAAGGACTGAAGCAATAAGACAGATGAATGAGCCTAGAAATCATAAACAGCTACGAGCATTTTTAGGAATAGTGTCTCATTGTAGACAATGGATTATACATGCCAGTCAACTAATGCAACCACTGTATGACTGTGTAAAAAGTGAACCTTATTTGTTGACAAAAGAAGGTCAGATTTCGTTCCAACAATTAAAAGATGCCCTTGTTTCAGCTCCAGCGTTAGGGCTACCAGACTACACCAAACCATTTCAGCTTATGGCTGCAGAAGTTGATTCCCATGCTACAGGAGTTCTTACCCAGAAGCATGCAGGGAAACAAAGACCAATTGCATATCTTTCAGCAAGGTTAGATCCAGTAGCTAAAGCAGCGCCAACCTGTGTACGTGTGGTTGTTGCTGTCTCGCTATTGTTGGACAAAGCATCAGAAATTGTCCTAGAGTATCCACTCACAGTTCAAACTACGCATGATGTTTATGGGATATTAAACCAGGTCCAGCCAAAACACATTTCCATGGCTAGACATTTGCGGCTGCAGTGTTCTTTGCTGCTCCCCTCTACTATCACATTTGCAAGGCTTCAGACTCTCAATTTAGCTACACTGCTACCTCTCGAGTCTGAAGGGGGGAATAAGGACACTGATCCACACGCAAATTTTTTCCCTACAGACACACATGATTGTACAGAGCTCATTTTACAAGAAACGGTAGGCTTACCCAATGTATCCGAAACACCACTTCAAAATCCAGATTTAGAGCTGTTTATAGATGGTAGTAGGTTTGCAGATGACACAGGTAATTTCCATACAGGGTATGCAGTTGTGTCAGAATCTGAAACTCTCAAAGCAGAACCTCTTCCACCGAAACAGTCTGCACAAGAAGCAGAACTAACAGCATTGATTGAAGCGCTAAAAATAGCTGAGAATCAGACAGCTAATATATACACTGATTCTAGGTATGCACATGGTATTGTGTTTGACTTTGGAGTAATCTGGAGAGCTAGAGGTTACATGACAGCGTCAGGCCAACCTGTAAAACATGCTTCTCTGATCAAACAGATCTTAGAGGCTGCACAAGAAACAAAAGAAGTAGCAGTAATTAAGGTAGCTGCACATGTGAGACTCGACACTAGGGAATCTAGGGGAAATGATAGGGCTGATAAAGCAGCCAAGGCAGCAGCGGTCAAACCCTTACAGCAGGTTCATACTGTAAACCCCACAGAAAATACTGAAGATAGACTGAGACAAGCACAGGAAGATGCAGGAGAAGAGGAGAGGGACAGGTGGAAAAAGGAAGGGGCAGAAGAACAAGCAGGAATTTGGAAGAAAGATGGACTAATATGTCTACCTAGAGCCTGGTACCCGATTGTAGTTGGTGGACTGCACCACCCTACTCATGTGTCTGCAAATGCAATGACACTACTGGCAAAGCAAGTCTGGTTGGCTCCAGGTTTTGGCAACTACGCAAGAGACTATTGTGCAACATGCGCTATATGCCTGGCACATAATCCCGGACAGACAACAAAGACCCCTATGAAGCATCACGTCCGACCTCTCTATCCGTTTCAGCGATTACAAATAGACTTTATCCAGCTGCCGAAAAGTAATGGGTATGAGTATGTGTTGGTATGTGTGGACATGTTCTCGGGGTGGCCAGAGGCCTATCCAGTTCGGAAGGCTTCAGCTAAAAACACTGCTGTAAAGCTAGTTGCCGAACTGATACCCCGTTACGGTCTCCCTGAAGTGATCGAGTCAGATAGGGGTACTCATTTCACTGGAGAAATATTTCAAAATGTACTGAAAATGTTGGGTGTTGAAAGTCAGTTACACACTCCATACCATCCTCAAAGTTCCGGTAAGGTGGAACGCATGAATGGAACTTTAAAATTAAAAATACAGAAAGCCATGGCTGAAACAGGAAAGCCTTGGACAGAATGCCTTCCACTGGCCCTTTACTCAATACGCAATACCCCAAGGGGTAAGACTAAACTGTCTCCATATGAAATTTTGTTTGGCAGGACTGCCAATTTAGGATGTTATTTTCCACAACAACTTGTGTTAAATATTGAGTCATTGACTTCTTATGTGCAAAATCTTCAGAAACAATTAACTAAGGTGCATGCACAAGTTTTTGCTTCTCTTCCAGATCCTGACAACACTGAAGGAAGTCACAAGTTGGAACCAGGTGATCAAGTCTATGTAAAAAGACACACCAGAAAGGCTCTTGAACCAAGATTTGACGGACCCTTCCAAGTCCTGTTGACAACACCTACATCAGTCAAGCTCGAAGGAAAGGCATCATGGATACATGCAAGCCATTGCAAAAGAGCAGTATAAAACTCAGAATATTGATGTTAATAGTGTTAACCTCAACGGAGGCATGGGATAGACTGAATTCTCTAACCCCTTTGAACAATAGATTCGTACAACATCATAGAAAATTAGTACATGACTTGTTAAATAATACACAACCCCTAGCAGATGGTTGGATCTGTACCCATTCACCAGTATCAGCCACAAGTATACCTTTTCTAGCAGTTCCCGTGTCAGTTGAAGAAATATTCGCTTGGCCTAATTGTTCAGACAACCTGGCCAACAACCAAATTGGTAATACTAGGCTGTGGAATACTACAATCGCCATACCAATTGTGGGATGGGTAGAATTTCCTTGGTGGCAGGGTAATCTTACAGGAAGAATAGGCAACTTACAATATTTTGCATTCAGGGGAGGAAAATGGGTACCTAGAAATAAGACTGGATTAACTGATTTAGGACAGGTCCCCACTGAAAATCTACAGCTCAGTTTCAGTACAACCACCGACTCTTCTTATGCTTTCAAACCTACAATGTTGGAAAGGTACATACATAATAGAAAATGGGAACATTCTGCGTTGTTCCCCCAAGGTGATGCAAACAGTTGTACAAGCAAACCGGGGAACCTGGTTTGTAATGAATCCGATGAGTATATCAGAGGAATGCCTTTATGTGGGAATCCCGCAGCCGGGTACTGTAGCCCCTTGGGACAAAAACCCTCTTGGTGTATGCTTCAGAATGTATCTAGATTTGTGGATTTGGCTCACAGATTGGTATTGCAGCACTCAGCACTATGGGATCTGCCTGAAGGTACATTTTGGATATGCGGAGAAGGAGCATATAAATGGCTTCCCGTAGGTATAAAGGGTACTTGTACATTAGGACGCCTAACCCCAGCTACTTTCATAATTTCGAATAAACAAGTGAATATGCAAGCCGTGCCCAAGCACACACTGTATAAAAGAGCTGCAGATAACTCACCACGTCCCTCAGGGAGACCACACATAGTGCAAATGGGTATAGCCAATAAAATTGTCAGTTCTATTTTTATTTATCCTATGTTAACACAAATGTGGGATAAATTAGTTAGAGCCACGGATTATCTAGATGATCAGATCTGGGATATATTGGATATACTAAACACTAGTATAGCTGTACAGAATCAGCTTATAATAGTCATCAACCAACATACTCTGGTATTGGATTACCTAACTGCCTCACAAGGGGGTATGTGTCAAATCATCGGACCCACCTGCTGTCATTATATAGACCCGAATAGTACGATGAGTATGACATTCAAATTAAAGGATGTACAACGACTCAGAGATCAGTATGATAAAGACAATGACCAGAATAAGGATAGCTGGTGGTCTGATACTTTCTCTTTTCTCAACCCAGCCAACTGGTTCAGAGGAATCGGCGGGTGGGTTGCTGGGATTATGCAGAGCATAATACATATAGTTATGATTATTGTAGTCATATACGTACTATTCCAGATTGTGCTCAAGAGTATCTCAGTATGCACAGATAAATTTTGTGTAATGGATGCAAGAGTATAAATTTTCTTCTTCATTCTTATGTTATCCTCTAGTGATTCTAATTAATATTACTGTACTAATTTTTGTTTTTATATTTTAGTATACTTATTGCAGAACAAAGAAAAGGTTGTGAGAGTTAAACGGAAGAATTGATAGTAGATTTGATTCTCTTATTGAATACAAGCGTGTACATGTGTAATACCAAAAATAAAGGCTTTGTCTTTGGCCCTGTGGTAATCTAAAATATGGATATGTTAAAGGGGGATTTGTGATAGATTATAAAAGGAATATGTCAAAGGGGGGAATTGTAGAGATCAGATTGAAGAATCCATTTTGTCTTCCTCTACTCAGAGACGTATATGAAGAAACTTGAGCAAGGTAGACATTTCCTTTTATGGACGCATTCCTTTGCCATATTGTAACCTGCATTCCAGAAGTGAACGTTATCAGTAGAATAGATACTCTTTGTTAGAGAATATGAGCCCTTGTACGCATGTCTGTAAATGCTTATCTCATTCCTATATAAACAGGAGGGGTGAGCCCAGTGAGTCAGAGGCGAGCTCCTGGGCGATCCCTGCATATGAATACACATCTCTTGTGCTGTGTGTTATTACTTGGATCTCTCTACATCAGAAAGCCAGGGACGGATGAGGACTCAACAATGGGAAAGAATGATAGGCATTACTCGTCGGTACTGGAATCTATGCTGAGTGACTCAAATCTTTCAAGACTCACTCACGAGACCTTGACCACTTTCTTAGCAGAAGTCTCTGCTATAGTAAACTCAAGACCTCTTGTACCCATATCTACGGATCCAGAATCTCCTACAATTCTCACTCCGGCAACTCTCCTCACCCAGAAACTTGGAACTGTTCCTAACCCGCCTGAAGACTCTGTGTCCGGTAACAAATATCAGAGACGGTGGAAATATGTGCAACATCTGGCTGATTGTTTCTGGAATAGATGGAAGAGGGAGTACCTGACACTTCTCCAAAAACGAAGAAAATGGCAACAAGTAAAGCCAAATTTACAAGTAGGAGATATTATCCTCATGAAAGACCAGAAGGAGGAAAGAAACGCATGGCCTATGGGACTTATATCTAAAACCTTTCCAAGTGATGATGGCAAGGTACGTAAGGTAGAAGTGACAGTTACTAAGCAAGGTGACCCCAAATCTTTCATTAGGCCTATATCAGAGATTATCTTACTCATACCAGTTGAGGATTGATTATCCATCCAGTCAGTAAGAACTCTTTTAAGGAACTTCAACCTTTGGATTACAAATGGGTTGGAGACAGTTTGGCCTAGCGCGGCTTCTCCAATCCGAAGATGGGTTATCCGTTGGATTACTTCAGGAACTCGTTATAGACATTTGTCTATCTTGTTATACAATATGTTATTGTTGCATTACATGCATTGTTTTTATCTTACAGGTTGAGGTATCCCTCCATGCACTTCTGGTTAACACTCCCAATTCGAGACTTATGGTATAGTGAAATCCAAGGATTTCAGACGGGGAGTGTGCTGTTCAGTTTATTCTGATAGACTTTCAGCCATACATGGACATTTATGTAATAGTAATATACCTAGTTCTATCGTTTATTGTATTTGTTATACTTTGCTGCCATCTACTGGCCATTGCTGTATCACACTGTAATATTCCTTAAGGAACTTTCCCACAATGCCTTTCTGTCTTTAGTTCCTCCTATCTTCTTCCTTCTTTTCCTGTTTTGTACTCTGTGCCATCTTAGATCTCACATGTGCTGCAGAGCTGGAGAAAGGATTCTCTTGTTACCTCTAACCTGGAGCTTCTACTATCTCTATCTGGTGATCCTGTAATACCTCTAACCTACAGTCCTCATCTCACCAAGGTACTGTAAATAAAACCTGTTGAATGTATCACTGCATCATCCTTCCGGATCACCACGCACAGCTGATAAGGACTAGGAGCACAGTTAGTGAGTAACGCTGTCCGCCATTGTTTATATATCGATTTGTGATCACATCCCTCAGACACATCTCATCCACATATATCGGTGGCAGAATACAGTGCATTTAGGCATGTAGACATGGTCAAGACAATCTCCTGCAGTTCAAACCGAGCATCAGTATGGGGAAGAAAGGTGATTTGAGTGCCTTTGAACATGGCATGGTTGTTGGTGCCAGAAGGGCTGGTCTGAGTATTTCAGAAACTGCTGATCTACTGGGATTTTCACGCACAACCATCTCTAGGGTTTACAGAGAATGGTCCGAAAAAGAAAAAAAATCCAGTGAGCGGCAGTTCTGTGGGCGGAAATGCCTTGTTGATGCCAGAGGTCAGAGGAGAATGGGCAGACTGGTTCGAGCTGATAGAAAGGCAACAGTGACTCAAATCGCCACCCGTTACAACCAAGGTAGGCCTAAGAGCATCTCTGAACGCACAGTGCGTCGAACTTTGAGGCAGATGGGCTACAGCAGCAGAAGACCACACCGGGTACCACTCCTTTCAGCTAAGAACAGGAAACTGAGGCTACAATTTGTACAAGCTCATCGAAATTGGACAGTAGAAGATTGGAAAAACGTTGCTTGGTCTGATGAGTCTCGATTTCTGCTGCGACATTCGGATGGTAGAGTCAGAATTTGGCGTAAACAACATGAAAGCATGGATCCATCCTGCCTTGTATGGAGCATCTTTGGGATGTGCAGCCGACAAATCTGCGGCAACTGTGTGATGCCATCATGTCAATATGGACCAAAATCTCTGAGGAATGCTTCCAGCACCTTGTTGGATCTATGCCACGAAGAATTGAGGCAGTTCTGAAGGCAAAAGGGGGTCCAACCCGTTACTAGCATGGTGTACCTAATAAAGTGGCCGGTGAGTGTATATATAGTCACTGTTCTATATGAGCTGGAGAACCTGTATATTAAAACAAATATCTAATTTTTAATATATGAGCTCTCTAGCTTGTATAGAACTGTGACTAATATAAGATGAGTGAATGTGCTTGGATAACACTGCGCAAGTGTTGAACCTTGGTCTCCCTCAATTCGTTCCCAACATCTTGTCTTGTCCTGCCCTATCTAGCGGTACCATGCCGTCTGCAGAGGTGTATGTGTTAACCAGGACACGCAAAATACCTCGCCACACCACAGTCCATGTGGGGGAGGGGAAGTACAACTAAAGCCCCCGTCTCACTAAGCTAGATCGCTAGCGAGATCGCTGCTGAGTCACAAGTTTTGTGACGCAACAGCGACCTCAGTAGCGATCTCGCTATGTGTGACACGTAGCAGCGACCAGGCCCCTGCTGTGAGATCGCTGGTCGTGTCGGAATGGCCTGGACCTTTTTTTGATCGTTGAGGTCCCGCTGGGTAGCACACAACGCTGTGTTTAACACCTTACCAACGACCTCGTTGACGACTCAGACACTGAATCGTCATAATAGCTCCCATGTGACATCGTTGTACAGGTCGCTACAGGTCGCTGGTGAGATGTCAAACAGTGAGATCGCAGCAGCGATCGTTGGGAAGATCTCACTGTTTGACATCTCGCCAGCGACCACATAGCAACGCAGCAATGATCCCTGACAGGTCGTATCGTTGTCGGGATCGCTTTAGCGTCGCTAAGTGAGACGGGGCCTTAAGTTTTGCTGTCTCCAACAAAATGGAAGAGTTAGAATGAATGTTGTTGGAGCATAATTATGACATGGTGGGGATATCTGAGACATGGCTGGATGAGAGCCATGGCTGGGCTGTTAACTTGCAGGGCTATAGTCTGTTCAGAAATGACCAAACAGATAAGCGAGGGGGAGGGGTGTGTCTGTATGTAAAATCATCCTTAAAACCCATACTGTGTGATAATATAGGTGAATCTAATGGTAATATAGGTGAATCTAATGAAAATGTGGAGTCCCTGAGGGTGGAGATGAGGGGGGAAAAATAATAAATTACTGATAGGGGTTTGTTATAAGTCTCCAAAAATAATGGAAGCAATGGAGAATATCCTCGTAAAGCAAATAGATGAAGCTGCGACTCAAGGAGAAGTCATTATTATGGGGGACATCAACTACCCTGAAATAGATCGGGGAACAGAAACCTGCAGTTCCAGCAAAGGAATCGGTTTTTGTCAACTATGAGAGACAATTACCTTTCACAACTGGTTCAGGACCCAACAAGAAGGGGGGCACTGCTAGACCTAATATTAACCAACAGGCCAGACCGCATATCAAATATAAGGGTTGAGGGTCACTTGGGGAATAGTGATCACAAAATAATAAGTTTTCATGTATCCTTCAATAAGATGGGTAGTAGAGTGGTTACAAGGACACTAAACTTCAGGAGGGCAATTTTCCAACGGATGAGAGATTATCTTGGTGCAATTAACTGGGCTGATCCTGAGACCTAAAAATACACAAAGAAAATGGGAGACGTTTATTAGCATCCTGGATAGGACCTGTGCACAGTATATACCGTATGGGAATAAACATACTAGAATTAGGAGGAAACCAATATGGCTAAATAGAGCTGTAAGGGGCACAATAAGTAACAAAAAGAAAGCATTTAGAGAATTAAAGAAAGTAGGTACCAGTGATCAAAAATAAAGGAGGCCGAGCAGAGTATTCATCCTCCAAGTTTATCAATGAACTGATGAATGACCTGATAATATGGTTGTGTTCATTAGTGTCTATTTATAAAGCATTACTAACAGGTTGCATAACCACACACTGCCACATAAGCTATAATTAGAAGTTTCAATATAAACTGCATTATATATGGGTGCTCTAACTCTTAACCCCTTCACACCACCAAGCCAGTTTTCACCTTCATGATTAGGCCAAATTTTACAATTCTGAGCATTGTCACTTTGAGGTGTATTAACTCTGGAACGTTTCAATGGATTCTACTTATTTTGGGAGTTTTTTTGTGACCTACCGTACTCCATGATGGTGGCAAAATTTATTCAACATGACTTGTGTTTATTTGTGAAAAAAAATTGGAAATTTTGCAAATTTTGAAAATGTTGCAACTTTCAAACTTAAGGGCATAAAAACTTAACTCTGATTTAAGTCACACAATAGTTCATAACATTTCCCACATGTCTACATCACCAAAATTTCAATTTTTTTAAACTTTCTTTTTTTGGTTAAGAAGTTAGGCTTAAAAGTTGACCAGCAATTTCTTTTTTTTTTCACAACTTTTTTTTTTAAGGGGGACTGCAACACATTTGAAATGACTTTGACAGGTCTAAAGTCAGAAAATACCCAAACATTCTAAACTGCACCCCTCAAGGTGTTCAAAACCACACTCAAGAAGTTTATTAACCCTTCAGGTGCTTCACAGGAACTGAAGAAATGTGGAAGGGGAAAAAAATGAACATTTAACTGTGTGGAAATTACTTCAGACCTAAACTTCTTTATTCCTGTTACCCTTGGGAAAATAAATAGACCCAAAGACTTGGTGTGCAAGTTCGCCTGAGCATGCTGATATCCCATATCTGGGAAGAAAAACTACCTTTTGTGCACACATCAGGGCTCAGAAAGGAAGGAGCACTATTTGACTTCTTGAATGCAAAATTTGCTGGAATCATTATTGGATGCCATGTTGTGTTTGGAGAGCCCCTGATGTGCTTAAACAGTTGAAATCCCCAACAATTGAAGCCATTTTTTGAAACTAGACCCCGTCAGGAAACTTAACTAGATGTGTATTGAGCACCTTGAACCCCCAGGTGCTTTGCAGAAGTTTATAACGTAGAACCCTAAAAATAAAAGCATCAGATTTTTCCCACAGAGTTCTTTTGGCCCCAATTTTGTATTTTCATAAAGGTGACAGGAGAAAATTTGCCACACAATTTGTTGTGAAATTTCTCCTGAGTACGCAGATAACTAATATGTGGAGAACTACTGTCTAGGTGCATAGCAGAGCTTGAAAGGTAAGGTACGCTATTTGACTTTTTGAATGCAAAATTTGCTAAAATCATTAGTGGACACATGTCGCGTCTGGAGTGCCCCAGATGTGCCTAAATGGTGGAAAACTCCCACAAGGTACCCCATTTTGGAAACTAAAGAATTATATTTTTACCGCAAAAAATGTGTTTTTTTTGCTCTCGCCACCACAGCACCCACTGAGAGCCCACCATCAGGACCGGAACGTACAGGTTAAAAAGGGGGTGGTCCCCATCGCCTCCTCAGTTGGGTTCCTTTCCTGATGGGGACCTGCAGAGAAGCTTACCCGGGTCCAGCAACCTCTGTGCGCCAGAAGCAGTGTCAGGGGTGTTCTGCATGTAGACCCCTCCTCGTTTGTGGTGGATGTCTCCTTCCCAGGGTCTGGGTGAGGCCGCTCTGGGTTGTACCGAGCAGGTGAGGCTCCCTGCCTCTATCCAGAAAACTGGTCAGTGCCGCGTGTGGTCGTTTTGCGGCGGCATGTGAGGCAGTGAAGCACCCGTAACCCGGAAGTGATCTGTTGAACTTCCAGCAGGAAACTGGTAGTGGCTGGGTCTTCTTATGCCGGCGCCGGGCAGCAGCGGATATGCTGCGGAAATGTCTTCAGTTGATATGGACAAGCACCCACCACTTGCGGTGGTATTGTCGAAGCAGCGCAAAAAGGGAAAAGGCAGTGGTCGCTCCAGAGAGAGTGAGACCATTAAGGGCAAAAGTGGACAGGGGCAGCAGTCATTTAGGGCCCCGATGTTGCGTGCTGGATCCCCGCTTCCTGAATCGGTACCCTGCTGAGACACGGCTTCAATGGTGTGTATGTATGGTCACCTAATCCATTGAATCCCGCCTTCTGTGCTCTATGTTCCCAGGTTAAAAAAAAATTGGCAAAAACTAAGTGTAGTCTGTGTGCTTTTGGCACAGTACCCCTGCCCGACAGTTATGTCAAGTGGCTGTGTCAGTCTTGCATATACCAGACCCTGGAAGAGGAGGTCTCCATGCGTACATCGGATCTGAGTGAATTTATCAGGGAGGAAATTTAGAGCTGCCTCAAGGGGAAGACCTGTAAAAAGAAGGCGGACGTTGTGAGGTCTGGCTCCTATTTGCCATCCTTTTATTATAGCCCTGCTACAATGGAGGAACAGAAGTGCCATACACTATAAATTAAAAGGGCAGTATTAGAGTACTTAGAAAGGACTCGGGCTTGGAGGTAGAGTAGGGAACTATTTGTCTCCTTTCAGGGTCATAGGAAGGGGTTGAGCATCACAAGCAATGCTATCGCCTGGTGGATAAGAGATGTGATCTGCCTAGCGTATTCAGCCAAAGGTGAATCTCCACCAGATGCCGTGAAAACTCACGCAGCGTGGGCCATGGCGTCCTCCTGGGCTGAAAAGGCGGACATCTCCATTGAGTCAATTTGTAAGGCGGCAACGTGGTCGTCACCTTCCACCCTTTATAGACATTGCTGTCTTGATCTATCATCCACCTCTAATCTAGACTTTGGGCAATCAGTTCTCAATGCTGTGGTCCCTCCCAGGTGATAGTCTCTTAAAGTCTCTCGGTGGGAGCTGTCGTGGCGAGAGGAAAACCGGTTATTACGTACCGGTAATAGGATTTTACAGAGTCCACGACAACAACGGCACGAACACCCCCCCTGGTAATTAATCACTGTCTTTCCTGCACTCTGAGGGAAAGGGGAAAGTGTGTTATTAAACCTTTCACTCTCTAGAGGTGACGGTATTTTTTTAAATTGTAATTAAGATAATTAATGTGTATTAATCCAATAGGCGGTTCCTCTCATGCTCTGAAACACAACTGAGGAGGCTAGGGGGGCCGCCTCTTTTTTTAACCTGTAGGTTCCTGTCCTGATGGTGGGTGGATCCCCTCTCTCGGTGGGTGCTGTTGTGGACTCCGTAAAATCCTATTACCTGTACATAATAACCGGTTTTAGTTCCAAATCTTTAATTTTTATGAGGGCTAATTGGAAAAAATGTACCACTCTATTTGCTGTGCAATTTTTCCTGAGTGCACCAATACCCTACATGTAATTGGAAACCACTTTAGAGGCACAGTGGAAAGCTCAGAACGGAAGCGGCACCATAATTTAGTGCAGATTTTACTGTTCTTGTTTGTGGGTGCCATGACCCACTGGGAGAGCCCCTGAGATGCCAGAACAGAGAACAATAGAACCCACCATAAGGGGCCACATTTTACAAACTACAACTCTCAATTAATTCATCTAAGGGTGCAGTGGGTGTGGTGATTTTACTCTCTGCCACATCCACTGTTTCTGAAAAACACCCAGAGTGAAAATTGCAAATCTGCTATTGTAGCACCCGTACATTGTGCCCAACTTGTACTTCTGGAGACCTGCATCTGTAAGGCTAAGTTCACATTTGCGTATGAGTCAACAGCGTATTGTCTGCATGCGTGTATGCAGCGTTTTCTTTATCCACATGTTCTTGCGCACGACTTAAAAAAGCGCTGAGATTGTATGCGTTTTTGCATGCGTACGGCATTTCCAAATGGGCGTGGCTTATGGATTTTCTATATATAGAGACACTGTACAGCAGAAATTCGCTCCTTTTGGATGCTGCTGCTGCAAGATGGAGAGCTTCAATATGAATCTGGATTTATCTTTGAAATTGGCTTTTTCTTTCATTATGGCTTGTGAGGAAGAAAGCAGAAGAGAAGGATGGAGATGACGACGTCGTCGCTTTTGGCAACACCGCATTGTTGAACTCCGACAGAACCATGGAACCTACCACTCATTGTACACAGAGCTTTGTGAAAACCCGGCAAAGTTTTTTTTGACTACATCATGATGTCACAACACAGCATTGATGATTTGCTGCAATGTGTCTGAGGATACATCAGTAGACCAGACACCCAACTACGTACCACAATTCCTGCTGAGGAATGTCTGTTGGTGACCATAAGGTATGTAATTTTGAACAACAAACACCAGTCTTTACTATTATTGTTAGAAAAGCCACGTACTGATTTATTTGTTCCTTTGTCTGTTCTGCAGATTATTGGCTACCGGAGAGACATTAAGATCTCTACATTTTCAGTTTCAAATTGGACTGTCCACCCTTTCTGGGATTGTTGGAGTCACCTACCGTGCATTGTGTGATGTTCTGTGTGCTGGCTTCCTCCCCTAACCCACTGCTGAACTCTGGATGAAAAATGCAGCAAAATTCAATGAAGTGTGTAATTTTCCTAACTGTGTGGTGGCTGTGGACTGCAAACCTATTCGGATTCTGAAACCTGCAGGAAGTGGATCTGAGTGCTTCAGTAAAAAAAAAAACAACTTTTCCATTGTTCTGATGGCAATTGCGGATGCTGAATGTCGATTTGACGTTGGCTCATTTGGACGAGGAAATGACTCGCATCCTTTCAAAAACTCAGACATGGGACAATGACTGTATGGGAATTACTTTAATTTTCCGCCGCCACAACCTCTTCCTAACACTGAAGGGCCGCCAATGCTGCTTGTTGTTGGTGATGAGGCCTTTTAATTGTCTGGCAACCTCCTAAAACCGTACTCAAGTCGGGACTTGAGTCACACAAAAAGGATTTTCAACTACCGACTGACAAGGGCACAAAGAACTGGAGTGTGCCTTTGGTTTGCTGGCATCTAAAAGTGCATATTGGGCACAGCCATAAATCTAAAAATAGACACAATTAATGAGGTTGTGCAAGGATAACTACATCCTCTCAAAAGCGCAACCCCACTTTGAACTTGAGGAAACTATTAATACCACATTGCAGGTTTACCAACATAACCGTCTCAGGACTACAGTCCAAGTTGCCCAAATGAGGGATACATTTACAGCCTATTTTGTTTTCCCTTCCCCATGACAGCACCGGTACATGAGAGATGGTCCCGCCCCCAAGAACAGGAAACCTGCAGAGGAGATAAAAGATGGGGGCGGCACCTCTCTCCTCAGTTTGGTTTCCTGTTCTTGCGGGGAACCTGCAGTGCTGCATGGGGAGAGGTCTCCCTTGCTAGGCCGGTCTCTGACCGAGGTCCGCGGTGGGAGCAGCGGCGGCGTGCGCGCGTCGCCTCCATACCTGGCTGCATGTGCGTCCTTCCCCACTGCGAAGGCGTACCCATCACGACGCAGGCGCCGAGTGAATGGGGGAACTTCCGGGTTGGAATCGGAAGTGACGCTACACTCTGAAGGAGCGGTGTGCTGACACTCCCCAGGGGGGAGGAAGTTAAGGGGCGCACACACCGCTTCCTGTCCGCCCTTATTTAAACTACAAGGCGGCAAGCAGGCACTGGTAACAGTCTCCTGCAAGATGGCAGAAACGATGGTATCAGCGATCCCAGCAGAGAACCCACAGCCTGTCGTGGTACTGAGGGTCCGGTGGGTGAGTGCCTTTGTAAGGCAAAAAACATGTCAGTAACACTGTGTTTTCTGTATGTATATGCAGGGAAAGAAAGTTACCTCTAAGCAGAAGCATAAAGTGTGTGCACTCTGTGATAAAAGCCTTCCCAAAGCATATGAGAAGCGTATGTGCCGCTCATGTATAGAAAAGACTGTAACTGAAGAGTCTTCATCATTGCTTCAGAATATAAAGCATATTGTTAGAAACGAAGTGCAAAGCACAGTAAAGGAGCAATTAAGACATCATGGGGTGCAGAGCTCCGTAAACCCGCCTTTTACGCCTGCCCAAACATCTGATATAGAATCCGAGGGTGAACTGGGGGAGCTTCCGCCCGAGGAGGTTTCAGACCTGGACTCTTCAGATGAAGAGTGTGGCCGGCCATATATGTTATCAGAAGATATGGGGAAGTTGCTAAAACTGGTCAGGTCCACCCTGGGGGTTGAGACGCCAAAAGGAAAACAAACGATTCAGGACTCCATGTTCAGTAATTTAGAAGATAAGAAACGGAAAGTTTTTCCATTTCACGATAATATATTAAATCTTATCAAAAAAGAATGGAAAAAACCAAATAAAAGGATCTCAGTTTCCCAGGCCTTAAAACGTAAATATCCCTTTGATGAGGAAATTTGCGAAAAATGGGAAAAGGTGCCTAAGTTGGACGCGGCTATCGCAAGTACCTCCAGGGGCATAGCGCTTCCTTTTGAGGATATGGGGGCCCTAAAAGACCCCCTAGATAAAAAGGCGGATGCCTTTCTAAAATCAGCCTGGGAAGCTTCAACTTGGGTGTTCAAACCTGGAGTAGCGGCTACTTGCACTGCCCGTGCCATGGTTAAATGGCTAGATGAACTAAGCGACCAAATAAAAAACAAGTGTCCAAGAGACAGACTTCTAGAAGTCATCCCTTCACTACAAAATGCAGCGGGATTCCTGGCGGATGCTGCTATTGATTCTGTACGGTTTGCTGCCCGGGCTAGTGCCCTCTCTAATTCGGGAAGAAGAGCGTTATGGTTAAAAAAACTGGAATGCTGATTTTTTGTCAAAAGTGAAGCTCTGTGCTGTACCCTGTGAGGGGCAATATTTATTCGGGAGAGCTTTAGATGAAATTTTAGAAAAAGCAGCGGACAAGAAGAAACACTTCCCACCACCTCCCTTCTTTAAACGACGTTGGTATGACAATCGTCGGTCCTTTCGAGGATCAGGTAGAGGCCGGGGCCGTCCAACGGATAGAGCCACACGGGGGGAAAACCTGGGGTGAAAAAAGAGAGAGGTTTCCTTTTCAGTAAACCTCCAAAACCAGATCCCAAATAATGACGCCATATTCCAGGTGGGAGGAAGGTTACGGTTTTTTGTCCATCAGTGGGTAAGCTTACACCCGTCTCAATGGATAATCAACTTGTTATCCGACGACCTACGATTAAACTTTATCTCCCTACCTCCTCACCGAATAAAAGTTACTCGTGTGGCCAAAAAGAACCAATTAATACTCGAAAAAGAAGTTCATCTTCTTTTAGACAAAAAAGTCCTGGTAAGAGTACCTCCACAGGAAATAGGGAAGGGTTTTTACAGCACCCTTTTCCTCACACCAAAACCGGATGGGTCTTTAAGAACAATTTTCAACCTAAAAGAGTTAAACAAGTTCATCTGAGTGGAAAAATTCAAAATGGAGACTCTGAGAACGGCGGTAAAACTGCTGTATCCGGGATGTTACATGGCAGTATTAGACCTTACGGATGCTTACTATCATCAGCATAGAGCATCAACAATATCTAAGGTTAGTAGTGCAGCTGGGACACGTTTACACCCATCTACAATACCAATGTCTCCCCTTCGGGGTATCGGTGGCTCCTCGTATTTTTACAAAAATAATTTCGGAAGTAGCATCCTTCGTGAGGAGAGAAAATATTCTACTAGTGCCCTATTTAGACGATTTCCTCCTTATAGCAGACAATCAAGAAGATTGCACAAAAGCAGTTACGAAAGTACGAGAGCTACTAACCAGGCTGGGGTGGATAATAAACTTAAAAAAATCAAGAATGATTCCGGTCCAGATACAGGAGTTCCTGGGAATTCAGTTAAATTCAATCAGACAAGACTGTGTCCTTCCAGACAGAAAGATCGAGGCCATAAAACAGCGAGTAAGACAAATACAGACGGCCCAATCCATCTCGGTGAGGGAAGCCATGTCCCTCCTAGGTATGCTAACTGCAACAATTCCGGTGGTCCAATGGGCACAACTGCATTCAAGGGACCTACAGTGGCAGATTCTGTCAGAACAAACAAAAATACCCTACAACTTAAATCGAAAAATCGTATTGTCACAACATGTACGGGACTCTCTAAGCTGGTGGCTAGATTCCGAAAATCTAAAAAAAGGGGTCCCATGGTCAATCCAGAATCCGGTGGTACTGACCACGGATGCGAGCCCGTTAGGTTGGGGAGCACACCTATCAGATCGGATCCTACAGGGTCTATGGGATCCACAGATGCAATTAGCCTCCTCAAACCTGAAGGAATTAACAGCGGTAAGGCAAGCGATTCTTCAAACGGAAAAGGACGACAAAGGAAGACATCTGGTAGTGTTGTCCGACAACAGCACAACGGTATCGTATATAAATCGACAGGGAGGAACGAGATCAAGTCCCCTAATGGAAGAAGCAAGAAGGCTATTTCGTTAGGCCGAAAACCATCTCTTATCTCTTACAAGTACACACTTAAAGGGGTCGGACAATCTTGTCGCAGACTTTCTGAGTCGTCACGTCCTGCACCAGGGCGAGTGGTCGTTAAATAAAAATTTTTTTGGAGAAATCTGTGCCATCTGGGGGCTTCCTCAAGTGGATCTTTTCTCCACAAGGCAGAATCGAAAGGTAGAAAGATTCTACTCTCTGAACCCGAAAGAGAACCCGGAAGGAGTAGATGCGTTGCTGCACCAATGGAGATTCCAACTAGCCTACGCGTTTCCCCCAATCCCATTAATCCCTACAGTCCTGAAGAAGATACGAGAAGAGAAATCGCGCATAATCTTAATCGCACCCTTCTGGCCAAAGAGAGCTTGGTTCACTTGGCCCAGACGTATGTCCGTCTCGGACCCATGGATACTTCCAGATGTTCCAAACCTTCTGCACCAGGGTCCAGTGACACATCCTCAGGTTCACAGTCTACACCTCACTGCTTGGAACTTGAGAGGGGACTTCTGCTAGCGAAGGGATTCTCGGATCCGTTAGTGACTACTCTGCTGTCCAGTAGAAAGAAGATCATAGCTGATAAATACCAAAGGGTATGGGAAAAAATTTTTAGAATTTTCAGGCCGAAGGATAAGAAATACCGTTCAGAAAGTCCCTATATCAGAAATCTTAGAATTTCTCCAAAAGGGTCTGGAGAGAGGATTATCTACCAGCACCTTAAAAGTGCAAGTCTCAGCGCTTAGCGCCCTGTTTGACCAAAAATTGGCTGATCACCCCTGGGTGTGTAGGTTCATTCGGGCCTCCTTTACAGCCAGACCATTCAAACCTCGCCCAAAGGTCGCTCCCTGGGATTTAAATTTAGTTTTAAATGCTTTGACCACCTCTCCCTTTGAGCCTCTTTCCTCTATATCGGTGAAAGCGCTAACTTTAAAGACTGTTCTCCTGATTGCCCTTACCTCAGCCAGACGCATTAGTGAGCTCCAGGCTATATCTATAGACCCTCTTTACACTACATTTCTAGAGGATAGGGTAATTATAAAATCTGATCCGGCCTTCTTACCAAAGGTCAACTCAAAATTCCACAGGGACCAGGAGATAGTCTTGCCCTCATTTTGTGCCAAACCAAAATCCCAGGGAGAAGAAACCTTTCATTGCTTGGACGTCAGACGTTGCCTACTTCAATATATAGAAGTGACGAATCCATGGCGACAGTCTTCAGCCCTTTTTGTCTCCTTTCAGGGGGCAAACAGGGGAAAAAAGGCCACAAAATCAACCATTGCACGGTGGCTCCGTATGGCTATATCACTTTCCTATTCCTCTGCGGGGCAGGTCCCTCCACCTGGTGTTACGGCCCACTCTACTAGGGCTATTTCCACATCTTGGGCAGAGAGGGCAAATGCGTCTATAGAGCAAATCTGTAATGCAGCAGTATGGTCTTCACCCTCTACTTTCTTCCGCCATTATAGATTAAATCTGGGGCTATCAGATCTCGCCTTTGGGAGAAAAGTGCTGTCTGCCGTTGTCCCACCCTAGAGGTTCCTTCTATTTCTTCCTCTCATGTACCAGTGCTGTCATGGGGAAGGGAAAAAATGATAATTACTTACGGGTAATTTGATTTTCCAGATCCATGACGGCACCACTCTAATTCCCGCCCTATCTTGGTGATGGTTGTGTTTCACAAAAAAAAATTAATAATTAAATAATAATATAATATAATATATATATATATATATATATATATATATATATATATATATACTAGCTGTACTACCCGGCTTCGCCCGGGTTAATGACTGCTGTTAGCAAAATAGAATGTGTTAACAAAAATTTATTCTGCACACAAAAACCACAAAACAAATAGATAGAAATGTAATTATTAAAAGGCAAAAACTAAACTAAGCTAATAGAAGAATTTCACAACATATATTAGCTTTGTTATACTGAGAATGTCTTTGTTGCCTATATTAACCAATCAGAGCTCAGGTAAATTAACTGTAGCAAAATAGAAGCTGAGCTGTGATTGGTTGCTATTGGCAGCCTGATAAATCCCCAGCCAACAGGAAGCCCTCCCCCCTGGCAGTATATATTAGCTCACACATACACATAATAGACAGGTCATGTGACTGACAGCTGCCGTATTTCCTATATGGTACATTTGTTGCTCTTGTAGTTTGTCTGCTTATTAATCAGATTTTTATTTTTGAAGGACAATACCAGACTTGTGTGTTTTTTAGGGCGAGTCTTTTAGGGCGAGTTTCATGTGTCAAGTTGTGTGTGTTGAGTTGCATGTGGCGACATGCATGTAGCGACTTTTGTGAGATGAGTTTTGTGTGGCGACATGCGTGTAGCAACATTTTGTGTGTCGAGTTGCATGTGACAGGTTAGTGTAGCAAGTTGTGTGCAGCAAGATTTGTGCATGGCGAGTTTTGCGCGTGGCGAGTTTTATGTGTGGTGCGTTTTGAGTATGTGCAAGTTTTGTGTGAGGCAACTTTTGCATGTGGTGCAACTTTTGTACATGTGGCAATTTTTCTGTGTGTGCAAGTTTTGCATGAGGTGAGTTTTCCATGAGGTGAGTTTTGCACGTGTGGCGAGTTTTGCGTGAGCCTAGTTTTGCATATGGCGAGTTTTGCATGTAGCGAGTTTTGCGCGTTGCGAGTTTTGAGTGGTGACTTTTGTGTTTCGACTTTTATGTGGCGAGGTTGGTGTGTGTGTGGTGAAATGTGTGCTGAGGGTCGTATATGTGTTCAAGCACGTGGTAGTGTGTGGCGCATTTTGTGTTTGTGTTCATATCCCCGTGTGTGGTGAGTATCCCATGTCGGGGCCCCACCTTAGCAACTGTACGGTATATACTCTTTGGCGCCATCGCTCTCATTCTTTAAGTCCTCATTGTTCACATCTGGCAGCTGTCAATTTTCCTCCAACACTTTTCCCTTCACTTTTTCCCCATTATGTAGATAGGGGCAAAATTGTTTGGTGAATTGGAGCGCGCGGGGTTAAAATTTCACCTCACAACATAGCCTATGACGCTCTCGGGGTCCAGACGTGTGACTGTGCAAAATTTTGTGGCTGTAGCTGCGACGGTGCAGATGCCAATCCCGGACATACACACATACATACATACACACATTCAGCTTTATATATTAGATATACCTGTATGTAATCTCCTGTATATAGTATATACCTGTGTGTCATCTCACCTAAATATAGTATATATCTGTGTGTCATCTCCTCCTGTATATAGTATATACCTGTATGTCATCTCCTCCTATACATAGCATATACCTGTATGTCATCTCCTCCTGTATATACTATATACCTGTAGGTAATCTGCTCCTGTATATAGTATATACCTGTGTGTCATCTCCTCCTGTATATAGTATATACCTGTATGTCATCTCCTCCTGTATGTAGTATGTACCTGTATGTCATCTCCTCCTCTATATAGTATGTACCTGTGTGTCATCTCTCCTGTATATAGTATATATCTGTGTGTCATCTCCTCCTGTATATAGTATATATCTGTATGTCATCTCCTCCTGTATTAGCCCTCGTTCACACGTTATTTGGTCAGTATTTTTACCTCAGTATTTGTAAACTAAAATGGCAGCCTGATAAATCCCCAGCCAACAGTAAGCCCTCCCCCCTGGCAGTATATATTAGCTCACACATACACATAATAGACTGGTCATGTGACTGACAGCTGCCGGATTCCTATATGGTACATTTGTTGCTCTTGTACTTTGTCTGCTTATTAATCAGATTTTTATTTTTGAAGGATAATACCAGACTTGTGTGTGTTTTAGGGCGAGTTTCGTGTGTCAAGTTGTGTGTGTTGAGTTGTGTGTGGCGACATGCATGTAGGGACTTTTGTGAGATGAGTTTTGTGTGGCGACATGCGTGTAGCAACTTTTTGTGTGTCGAGTTGCATGTGACAGGTTAGTGTAGCAAGTTGTGTGCAGCAAGTTTTGCGCATGGCGAGTTTTGCGCGTGGCGAGTTTTATGTGTGGTGCCTTTTGAGTATGTGCAAGTTTTGTGTGAGGCAACTTTTGCATGTGTTGCAACTTTTGTGCATGTGGCAGTTTTTCTGCGTGTGGCAATTTTTCTGCGTGTGCAAGTTTTGCGTGTGGCGAGTTTTCCATGAGGTGAGTTTTGCACGTGTGGCGAGTTTTGCATGTGGAGAGTTTTGCGCGTGGCGAGTTTTGTGCGGCGACTTTTGTGTTTCTACTTTTATGTGGCGAGGTTGGTGTATGTGTGGTGAAATGTGCGCTGAGGGTGGTATATGTGTTCGAGCACGTGGTAGTGTGTGGCGCATTTTGTGTGTGTGTTCATATCCCCGTGGTGGTGTGGTGATTATCCCATGTTGGGGCCCCACCTTAGCAACTGTACAGTATATACTCTTTGGCGCCATCGCTCTCATGGCCACACAAGGCCCATTCATACAAAATAAATAAAGACTCCAGACAATGTTTGGAAGTAAATGGCCGTGTCATTTATTTTTGAGTTGCTTGAAAAACCAAACTCCAAACAGTTTAACTTTAAACTTAACTCTTTAAGTTAACCACCAGATTTTAACCACCGTAAAATGACCAATCCACCCAGCAAGGGCGATTTCCCAAACGCCAGGGCTCAGAGAGACCTGGCCACCCCACCGCGCCACAGCCAATCTTCCACCATTGTCTGGAGATTCAAATTAAATATATCCAGGCCTATATCAGAAAGATGAATTAAATCATTCCTGTAAAGACCGGGTAAAAACCCCTCTAGATCTTCATGCCTATAAGAGAAACCATTAATCATAGGAAAGAACTTAGACATCTCTCTGTTTACTCTCTTCCTTATCTTCTCCAAAAAGGAAAGAGTTCTTCTATTCCAAAGCAATCTAGGAACGATCTCTGAAAAGGCAAAAGACGTGAAAGGAAAACTTTGCTTCAGAAAAATAATATCAGCTCTCAAGGTAGCTAATAAATCTAGTGTTTTGACTTTTCCGAGATCGTTGCCGGCTAAATGTATGATGACTAAGTCCGGGTGAGGAAGTTTAGCATAACACTTGTTAAATTCCGCCACTAGCCTGTTCCAGGACATGCCGCGAACGCTATGCCAAAAAATTTGCACTGACTCCTGGCTGAATTAAAGATTTTCAGAATAGGAACGATGAAAGGCTCTCTTCTGTGCCCAGAATATAAAGGAATGTCCTAAAATCCAAACCACTCTGGGACCTGAAAGTAAATTCGACAGTTAATGCTCATATAAATCATGACGGACATAAAGCTTAAATCTTCCCGAGTCCCAGCGGCCCAATTTCATTATTTCCGAATCATGAAGGCCAGACCTTGCTGCCTCGGTTGCTGCTCCTATTCTAAAAGAATGAGAGGTAAACCTTAAATGCCCTTTACCTAGCAATTGCAGACACTTTTTGAAAACTGAATTGAATTGAAAGACCGTTGCATGGGAGCCATCCTCATGTACAAATAGCGGACCGGGGACACACGGTCTTCTGCATAACCAATTCTTGGTATTGAGCACTGGACAAAAGTTTTGATCAGGCATGGCGTTGATTTTTAGTCTAATACCTCTGCCTAGCTGATCAGTTTTTGATCGTCTGATGAATAAAAATAAATGGGAATCGCAGATGGACACATCCGATGCCATAAGGCCTGATGGATCCGATTTTTTTAAGGAAACTAGTTCACCCACCCTCAATGCTCCGAAAAAGGCTAATGAAAACGCGGATAAAAACAAGAGTCTCGAAGGAATTGTTACAAACCGACTGCAGAGATAAGCATAAGTCTTTCAAAAGGGGAAGCGACACAGGGCGTCTAGAATCCGGTTTGAAACTAAACAATTTTTAAAGGGGTTTAAAAGATCCAATCGGGAATAAACCCGTCAAAGGGGTCTTGCCAAACAACTTTAAAAAGAAAGAAACTCCGGCAAGTGACTTGGCCACTGCCGAATAGGAAAGACCCTTGTGACATAAAAACTCGACAAATCTCAAACCAGCAATCGGGCTAGATAAATTAAAATCAAAATTATTCGCATTACAAAAGGCGATCCACTGTTGCCAAGCGGCTGAGTAGTCAGCCCAAGTTCGTGCAGACAGGGAATTTTCAATACAGTGAGGTATCAGGTCAAAATCATGTCCCAAATTTCCTGAGGGCAGGGCGTCGCGTCCACGTCTGCGTTGGGCACCTGTTGGCAAAACATTTCCCATTGTTGACAACACAGAAGGTCCGTAATCGACGTCAATCTACTAGAGCCGAGTCTGGCTTTTAGCCATATGTTAAAATTCAGGCAAGTCAGAACTACCTTCCTCAAAATCTTCGCCGCCCTAGGATTCTTGGAAGACAGGGTGTTGATGGAAAAGACAACCCCTTTATTAACCGAAAAAATCATTAACCTGGCATTCTGCATAATATGACACCATAGCTGTAGGCCTATGAGAATAGCAAAAATCTCCAAAACCATCGGGTTTAATGCCAACTGTTCGGACCTCCAGGCTTCAGGCCATGGGTGAGCAAACCAGTGTGAAGAAAACAGAACTCCACAGCCGCAATCACCAATGGCTGAAAAAGCAAACTTCAATTCATCAGCAGAGACAAAAGAGGACTGCAAACAGGATTTGCCATTGAAACCCGATAAGAAAGATAACCAGGTTTTCACGTCTTCTCTCAAATCCGACGATACCCTAATGTGAGACTCTGGTGAAGAAAAACCGATTGTGGCATCGTAGAGCCGTCTTGAAAAAACCCTACCCATGGGGATGACACGTAAGGCAAAATTTAAAAGACCGAGAAGAGACTGCATCTCCTTCAAGGTCACTTTCTTTTTTGATAAAATTTTTTCCAAAGATTCACGTAATTTAAAAAATTTTTCCTCGGGTAATCTACATTCCATTTTGATGGAATCTAAAGTAATGCCCAAAAAATCGATGACTTCTGTGGGGAAGCAGGTTTTCTCATGCGCTAGCGGTACGCCAAAAGTGTCGCACATCGCAATGAAGCTATTAAGTGATTTGAGGCAATCACCCGAAGAGGGGGGGCCGATGAAAAGGAAGTCGTCCAGGTAATGTAACACACCTGCACCCTGAACGCTGTACTCTAAAACCCAGTGTAGAAAGGACAAAAAGGTTTCGAAATAAAAGCAAGATAAAGCAAACCCCATGGGTAAACATTTGTCAAAGTAAAATTGATTCTCAAAATGGAAGCCTAAAGAGTTAAAACCTGATGGATTAACAGGTAGGAGTCTGAATGCCGACTTGATGTCAGATTTCGCCATCAATGCGTTTCTGCCAAAGGTACGGAGGAGATCTACAGCTATATCAAAGGAAGCATAAGTAACTGAACATAGGGACTTGTCAACTTCATCATTGAGGGAGGAGCCAAAGGGATAAGATAAATGGTGAATCATACGGAAGCTACCGGGCTCTTTCTTAGGAACAATACCCAATGGGGAAATACGGAAATTTAAAAAGGGGGGAGAAGAAAAAGGGCCTACTATCCTGCTGGCTTGCAGCTCCTCGTTTATTTTCTTTCTAGCCACTTCCATGTGATAATTTAGTGAAGCCAAATTTTTAACTCTGACGCAACCAGGGCCTTTAAAATGAGGGATTTCAAAACCAACAGAAAAGCCATTAAGTAAGAGCTTACTGCTCTCTTGCTTTGGATATATGCTTAGCCACCAAAGCATCTCTGTTATTCTCACTGGGGTCCGAGCCCTTTGAAGCAAGCTCTCTGGTTGTTGGCTGAGAGGCTTGCTTACGGAAGCATTTTGACATTGGGTGAAGGTTACCGCAGCAGGAGCATTCGTGGCGAAATCTGCATGAGTTACCCCATTTGCATACCGACTCATTGAATGCAAAGCATAATCCCTTTTTTGTCTGAATTGGAGCTGGTTGTCTACTCGTGTAATGCCTCTGCGGCAACATGAGGTTGATCCATAGCCCCACATCCTTAGCTCCCCAATGAACGTCAGGGTGGACCGCCAATTTCTGTCTAAAGGCCTCATCATAATGAAGCCAGGCTAGGCCACCAAAGTTACGGTAGGCCTCCAAGATGATATCAATGTGTTGAAATAATTTACTGCATAAATTAGGGGACTTCTCACCCAAGACTGCAGAGTAAATCGAAAAAGCCTGCAACCAATTGTTAAATGTTTTAAGAGAACCTCTTCTAGAATCATCCACATCAGATTTGTCATATTTCTTTTCTGGTTTACTCATGTAGTCCTTACGGGGGAGAAGTGAAAATAAATCAATATAATTGTTATTCCAAATGTGCTCCTTAATGACTGAGCTCAAGTGGAAGCCCAGGGGCGACAGATCGCAAGTTAAAGCTTCCTTAAAGGGGTTTTGAGGGGGCTCGCATACTGCTAAAGGACTAATACAGGGGGATGGAGTAGGGGTAACTAATTCCCCTAAAGATTCAGATAAAACACTTCTAATAATATCTTTTAGTTGGTGATGAGGCACTGACAGGAGCACATTAAAAATCTCACCCCTTCCTGAAGAGTGTCCTGCGGAGGTCCGGTCATCTGGGCAGCCAGTACTCAAGCCCTGAGGGGAGGGCGAGTACAGCTGTGGGATATTCCGCGGCGGAGAGCTTGGCCTGACGTCCGAATCTTCATCCTGAGGGACAGCTGCTGATGATCGCTTCTGGCCGCTGGGAACCAGGGGTGAGGCGGCAACTTCGGCCTGACAGGTCGCTGCCGCCGCCGCAGCGCTTTTACGGCCGCAAGCGGCAGGCAACCTGTACTCAGGCTCCGATGGCGCCACCTGGTGGCCGCGCCGAGGACCTCGCGCCGGGCTGCCGTACTGCATGGGAGAAGGGCGGCGAGACCTCTTGCGCACGTCCGGTGCGCGGCTGCAGGATCTCGCCGGCTGAGATGGCGGCGAGTACGCCCTCCGTGGTGTCTTCTTCCTACCCCGGCTGGAAAGGTTCACTGCTGCGTCAGCCTCCTGACTCGCCGACCGGACCGCAGGCCCCGGCGCCTGACTAGAGGAGGCAGCGACCGAAGCTGCAGGTATGGGATTAATAGTGAGGCAAAGCTTAAGCCATTCTGCCCCATCTTCACGGCCTGCCCTGGCCAGAATCTGCTGTAACAGGCTCTCCATTCTTGTCAGGGGATCTTCGGTTTCTTCAGGTAACCGGTGAATGAGGTAAATCCACTCAGACAGGGCTATTTATAGCCCAGAAACAGCCCGGCAACCACAGCCCACCAATAAGAAATGTTAAATAAGGGCGCAAAAACAGCTGGAAAAAACGGTTAAAACTGCTCATGGCCCTTTTGCCATAGCTAACCTCAATTTATTAATTTACCTCATAAACCCTGTCATGAGGTAAAAACCACCACTAATCAGTTCCTGTGTGTCCATGAGACCCCCCCCTATAATTCTTTATTATGGACGGGGGAGGACTAACATTCTTTAAGTCCCCCTTGTTCACATCTGGCAGCTGTTAATTTGCCTCCAACACTTTTCCTTTCATTTTTTCCCCATTATGTAGATAGGGGCAAAATTGTTTGGTGAATTGGAAAGCGCGGGGTTAAAATTTCACCTCACAACATAGCCTATGACGCTCTCGGGGTCCAGACGTGTGACTGCAAAATTTTGTGGCTGTAGCTGCGACGGTTCAGATGCCAATCCCAGACATACACACATACATACATACATACATACATACATACATACATACATTCAGCTTTATATATTAGAGATATATATATATATATATATATATATATATATATATATATATATATATACACACACATAAGATGGGGCAATAACCACGTAACATAACAGTAGAAAAATAGTCTTTAGAGTTTAATATAATGTATATATGCCTTAGGGTACCGTCACACAGTGCAATTTTGATCGCTACGACGGCACGATCCGTGACGTCGCAGCGATCGTATGATTATCGCTCCAGCGTCGTAGACTGCGGTCACACGTTGCAATCACGGCGCTGGAGCGATGCCGAAGTCCCCGGGTAACCAGGGTAAACATCGGGTTACTAAGCGCAGGGCCGCGCTTAGTAACCCGATGTTTACCGTGGTTACCAGCGTAAAAGTAAAAAAAAACAAACCGTACATGCTCACCATCTGATGTCCGTCCGGTCCCTTGCCGTCCGCTTCCTGCTCTGACAGATCCGGCCGTACAGTGAGAGCAGAGTGCAGCGGTGATGTCACCGCTGTGATCTGCTCTCACTTTCCGGCCGGCAGACAGTCAGAGCGGGAAGCGGACAGCAAGGGACCGGACGGACATCAGATGGTGAGCATGTACGGTTTTTTTTTTTTTTACTTTTACGCTGGTAACCACGGTAAACATCGGGTTACTAAGCGCGGCCCTGCGCTTAGTTACCCGAAGTTTACCCTGGTTACCAGCGAACACCTCGCTGGATCGCTGTCACACACAACGATCCAGCGATGTCAGCGGGTGATCAAGCGACGAAAGTTCCAAACGATCTGCTACGACGTACGATTCTCAGCAGGATCCCTGATCGCTGCTGCGTGTCAGACACTGCGATATCGTAACGATATCGCTAGAACGTCACGAATCGTACCGTCGTAGCGATCAAAATTGCACTGTGTGACGGTACCCTAAGACTGACAAAGCGGTTACCTTACATTCTCTGTAAACAAACTGAGGAGAGAGGTGCCGCCCCCATCTTTTATCTCCTCTGCAGGTTTCCTGTTCTTGGGGGCGGGACCATCTCTTATGTACCGGTGCTGTCATGGATCTGGAAAATCAAATTACCCGTAAGTAATTATCATTTTTCTGATAGTGGATGTGTGTCATGGCAAGATGAAATGGTTTAACCTGTAAATAAAATGTACCTGTAATGTTATGTACTTTTAATGTTATGTACCTGTAATGTTTTCTGACTCTAATATTAACATCTTGAATCTAACTTGGATAATAAACACCTTAACTGATACACCCGGTAATACTTCGCTCAACAATATACACAGGGTTAAATAAAGAGATAAAGAAAACACAATGAGACCGGTATTGTGAATCAAAACAATTTTTACTAACTGAAATAGAAAATTTACAATTGTTTTTAAAAAAGAAAAAAACAAGAAAAATGATTAATTACTTTCGGGGTCTGTTGGAGGGAGTAACATGGTGGACCAGGGGGCTGTCAGGCTGTGATGGTACATTAGGAATGGTTGGGGAAGTTGTTGTTAGAATCTGTTTTGTTTTTTTGACCATCCACCATCTTGTGGTTTTCTGGCTGGTGGTCTATTTCCCCTGGTGCTGGGTTGTCTTAGGTCAGGTGATTGTATCACACTTTATTACCCAGCACTTGCCTCCCATTCCTTGCTGAACAACAGTATTAATCCGCTAGAGTTCTGGTTAGGTGCTTTGATAGCTTTCTGTGTTTGATATTGTGTAGTTCTGGGATCTCTGGTTCTGCTCTCTTTTAGTTTCTGTTTTCAGTTGGTTTCTGCAACCGACTCTGTGTTTTCTATTAGGAGGTGACCTGTTTTTATACCCAGTCCTTAGATCTTTTAGGGACCTCCTTCCCCCTATCTATAGGTCTTCGCTGAGATTAACCTAGGATCGTCGGTGGGTCTATTTGCAAGGAATGGCTCGCCCACTCTATCGTAGCGTATCAGCCCAGTCTCCGTGCAGGGTCAGTTTCCCCCCCCCTTCTATCCTAGTTCTATGTTGTAGTTCCGTAACAGTTGTTACAGGGGAAGTGTAAGACAATTGGGGGACTGGGTCAGACACATTGGGGAAGGAGTGGAAAACAAGTTGGAAGGGATTGACGCATTGGATGGGAAAGAACGAAGCAAAGGTGTGAACAGACTAGAAAACGCAGACACGTTAGGAGGTGAGGGTGGAGGGGGTGCTGGTAATATTTTTTTTCCTGTTTTTTTTTTCTCCTCCTGGACTTGGTTTTTGCTGCTTTTGTTTTTTTACCCTGGTGCTGCGTTGGTGTAGGAGAAGTGTGGGCTGCTGCACTCGGCTGCGTGGTGGTGGATGTGGATGGCTGGGCTGCTGCACTTGGCTGCCTGATGGGGGATGTGGATGACTGGGCTGCTGCAATCGGCTGCCTTATGAAGCTGGGTATACTTGGCAATGTTGTAATGTCCAGCAGAGGTGGTGGTAGATAAGTCTTTTGGCGAGTCAATGCTGGCAGATTCTGCCACAGCTGCTGTTCTAGAGCTTGTTGCCCTGTAGGGAAAGAACTTGGAACCTGCTGCTGATATCAGGACCGCTGCATGGCTTCGGTATAAGCATCCTGACAGGCCTTCATCACAAACAGCTGGAGATCAGGACTAAGGTTTTCCGTCATGCCCCATTCTATAGTGGAAAAATAATGATGCGCTGGTCTATTAAGGTCTCCTTCCAGGCGGGCAAGGCGTTTGTGGATTTCCTGTAAGAGTATGTTCACATGAGTGAACCCACACTCCATCCTATCCACAACTGCCTTCATCTCAGCCTGGAAGGCCGAGCTTAAGTGAATAAACTCGGGCATGACTGACCTCTCCCAAGCCTTCTGCTGCTGCCGAGCAGACCCAAGTAAAGTAGTGGCAGAAGGCTGAGAGAGGGGAAAACCGGAAGGACCGGCTTCCTGTTCCCCACCCTGTGAAGCCTGCCTGGTTGCTGAATGGCTGGTGGATGATTGGGATGGTTCCGGTTCGTTGGCTTGTCGATGAGGGGCCGCTCCAACAGAGGAAGATCCAGGTTCTACAGTGCTGCTCCAGGTTCTGTGTGGAAATGAAATGAAAAAAATTATTACAAAAAAGAATAAATTAAATAGCGAAAGACAACACAAAAGATACTCCCGTTCAATGAGAAAACGCTGGCTTTAGAAAAGAAAGCTCTTCATGATATTTGTATTTTCTTAGTTTTCGCGCTGCACCACTTCAAACCCAAATCTCCTCTCTCATGTCCTTATTGAAACGATACTTCATCGAACGCCAACGAACTTTTATTCTCTTCTCTGTTAGGGTTGGGATTAGGGTTAGGGGTGTGTTCAGGTTAGGGGTATGGTTAGGGTTGGGATTCGGGTTAGGGGTGTGTTGGGGTTAGGGTTGGAGATAGAATTGGGAGGTTTTCACTGTTTAGACACACCAGGGGCTCTGCAAACACAACATGACGTCCGATCTCAATCCATACAATTCTGTGTTGAAAAAGTAAAACTGTGCTCCTTCCCTTCTGAGCTTTGCCGTGGGGTATATGCATACTCAGGACAAAACAACTTTTAGGGTCCAATTTCTCCTGTTACCCTTGGAAAAATACAAAACTGGGGGCTAAAAAAATCATTTTTATAGAAAAAAAAGAAGTTTTTATTTTCACAGCTCAGCATTATAAACTTTAGTAAAACACTTGGGGGTTCAATATTGTCACAACACATCTAGATAAGTTTCTTGGGGGGTCTAGTTTCCAATATGGGGTCACTTGTGGGGGTTTCTACTGTTTAGCCCCTTAATGACAGCTAATAAGTCTTTTAACTGACCTGAGATATAAGAGAATACCATCCCCATACAGGTGACAATCCAGCAGCTGTCGGCTGTACACTATAGCTGACAACTTGCTGTATCAGCCACGATCAGTGTTGGCACCGTCCATATCTGTTTAACCCCTTAGATGCTGCTGTCAATAGTGACTACATCATTATAAATGGTTAACAGAGTGTGGGGGCTCCCTCTTTATCCCAATTGGTGCCCTCAGATCATGATTGTGTGGTCCTGATGTTTGCGATGGCAATTCACAACCAAATGGTGGCCTTAGAGTCTGTCGGCTGTTGTAACCTGTTCAGAAGTTAGCGACATTTAGGTGGTAAAAATACACATTTTCATTTCTGTCATACCACTTTGCATTAATTCCTGTAAAGCACCTGAAGGGTTAATAAACTACCTGACAGCAGTTTTCAATATGTCAGGGGGTGCTGTTTTTAAAACTGTATCACGTTTGAGGGTTTCCCAATATATGAGACCCCTAAAGTCACTTCAAACATGGATAGTTCCCTAAAAAATAAATGTTGTAAATTTCCTTGAAAAAATGAAAAATTGCTGCTACATTTTTAAACCTCCTAAAATGCTAACAAAATAAAATAACATTTTACAAATGGTGCTGATGTAAAGCCGACATGAGGGAAATGTTATTTATTAATGTTTTGCTGTGGTATGACCATCTGGATTAAAGGGATAATCATTCAAACTTTGAAAATTGCTAATTTTTTTACATTTTTATCAAATTTTTGATATTTTTTTATAAATAAACACAAAACATATTGACCTAAATTCACCATTATCTTAAAGTATAATGTGTCACGAAAAAACATTCTCAAAATCACTGGGATTTGTTGAAGCGTTGCAGAGTTATTACCACATAAAGTGACACTGGTCAGATTTCAAAAATTTGGCTCTGTCACTAAGGGGTTAGGTACATCAGGGGCTCTGCAAACGCAACGTGACGCCCGCAGATCATTCTATCAAAGTCTGCATTCCGTAGAGAAGTTCCTTAGGGGGTCTACTTTCCAAAATGGTGTCCCTTTTGGGGGGTTTCCACTGTTTAGGCACATCAGGGGCTCTCCAAACAAGACATGGCATCCTATCTCAATTCCAGCCAATTTTGCATTGTAAAGTCAAATGGTGCTCCTTCCCTTCTGAGCTCTGCCATGCGCCCAAACAGTGGTTTACCCCCACATATGGGGTATCAGCGTACTCAGGAAAAATTGCACAACAACGTTTGGGGTCCAATTTCTCCTGTTACTCTTGGGAAAATAAAAAATTGGGGCAAAAAATCATTTTTGTGAAAAAAAAGTTAAATGTTCTTTTTTTTTTTTTTTTTTAACCCCTTAATCCCATATGACGTACTATACCGTCGAGGTGGGGTGGGCCTTAATTCCCGGTGACGGTATAGTACGTCATACGCGATCGGCCGCGCTCACGGGGGGAGCGCGGCCGATCGCGGCCGGGTGTCGGCTGCATATCGCAGCTGACATCCGGCACTATGTGCCAGGAGCGGTCACGGACCGCCCCCGGCACATTAACCCCCGGCACACCGCGATCAAACATGATCGCGGTGTACCGGCGGTACAGGGAAGCATCGCGCAGGGAGGGGGCTCCCTGCGGGCTTCCCTGAGACGATCGGTACAAGGTGATGTACTCACCTCGTACCGAACGTCTTCTCCCTGCAGGCCCCGGATCCAAAATGGCCGAGGGGCTGTATCCGGGTCCTGCAGGGAGCACTTCCGGGTCGGAGCAGGCTGCAGATGAAAGCTGCAGCCTGCTCCGATGAAAGTATGATCGCAGATCTGATAGAGTGCTGTGCACACTATCAGATCTGCGATCTGTGATGTCCCCCCCTGGGACAAAGTAAAAAAGTAAAAAAAGAAATTTCCACATGTGTAAAAAAAAAAAATAATAATTCCTAAATAAATAATAATAATAAAAAAAATATTATTCCCATAAATACATTTCTTTATCTAAAAAAAACAAACAAAAACAATAAAAGTACACATATTTAGTATCGCCGCGTCCGTAACGACCCAACCTATAAAACTGGCCCACTAGTTAACCCCTTCAGTAAACACCGTAAGAAAAAAAAAAAAAAACGAGGCAAAAAACAACGCTTTATTACCATACCGCCGAACAAAAAGTGGAATAACACGCGATCAAAAAGACGGATATAAATAACCATGTTACCGCTGAAAACGTCATCTTGTCCCGCAAAAAACGAGCCGCCATACAGCATCATCAGCAAAAAAATAAAAAAGTTATAGTCCTCAGAATAAAGCGATGCCAAAATAATTATTTTTTCTATAAAATAGTTTTTATCGTATAAAAGCGTCAAAACATAAAAAAATGATATAAATGAGGTATCGCTGTAATCGTACTGACCCGACGAATAAAACTGCTTTATCAATTTTACCAAGTGCAGAACGGTATAAACGCCTCTCCCAAAAGAAATTCATGAATAGCTGGTTTTTGGTTATTCTGCCTCACAAAAATCGGAATAAAAAGTGATAAAAAATGGTCACGTGTCCGAAAATGTTACCAATAAAAACGTCAACTCGTCCCGCAAAAAACAAGACCTCACATGACTCTGTGGACCAAAATGTGGAAAAATTATAGGTCTCAAAATGTGGAGACGCAAATTTTGCTATAAAAAGCGTCTTTTAGTCTGGTTTCACACTTGCGTTTTTATCTGCATGCGTTTTTTAAAAAAACCGCATGTGTGAAAAAATGCATGTAAACGCGGTAAAACGCATGCGTTTTTATAGAAAAACACAAGAAAACAAGAAAAAAACAAAAAACCCTACCCCTAACCTGAAATACGTGGCACTGAAATACGTGGCACTGAAATATCGTGGCACTGAAATATCGTGGCACTGAAGTATTTACGTGCCACGTATTTTTCAGTGCCTGAAATATGTGGCACTGAAATATCGTGGCACTTAAATACGTGGCACTTAAATACGTGGCACTTAAATACGTGGCACTTAAATACGTGGCACTTAAATACGTGGCACTTACATACGTGGCACTTATATACGTGGCACTTATATACGTGGCACTTATGACTGTCAGAAAATGTTCAGTAAACGGTTAGGGGTAGGGTTTCAGGTAGAATTGGGGAGTTTCCACTGTTCAGGCACATCAGGGGCTCTCCAAACGCGACATGGCGTCCAATCTCAATTCCAGCCAATTCTGCTTTGAAAAAGTAAAACAGTGCTCCTTCCCTTCCGAGCTCTCCCGTGCGTCCAAAAAGGGGTTTACCCCAACATATGGGGTATCAGCGTACTAGGGACAAATTGAACAACAACTTCTGGGGTCCAAGTTCTCTTGTTATCCTTGGGAAAATAAAAATTTGGGGGGCTAAAAATCATTTTTGTGGGAAAAAAAATATGTTTTATTTTCACGGCTCTGCGTTGTAAACTGTAGTGAAACACTTGGGGGTTCAAAGTTCTCACAACACATCTAGATAAGTTCCTTGGGAGGTCTAGTTTCCAATATGGGGTCACTTGTGGGGGGTTTGTACTATTTGGGTACATCAGGGGCTCTGCAAATGCAACGTGACGCCTGCAGACCAATCCATTTAAGTCTGCATTCCAAATGGCGCTCCTTCCCTTCCGAGCTCTGTCATGCGCCCAAACAGTGGTTCCCCCCCACATAGGGGGTATCAGCGTACTCAGGACAAATTGGACAACAACTTTTAGGGTCCAATTTATCCTGATACCCTTGTGAAAATACAAAACTGGGGGCTAAATTTCATTTTTGTGAAAAAAAAATAATAATTTTTATTTTCACGGCTCTGCGTTATAAACTGTAGTGAAACACTTGGGGGTTCAAAGCACTCAAAACACATCTAGATAAGTTCCTTAGGGGGTCTACTTTCCAAAATGGTGTCACTTGTGGGGGGGTTTAATGTTTAGGCACATCAGGGGCTCTCCAAACGCAACATGGCATCCCATCTTAATTCCAGTCAATTTTGCATTGAAAAGTAAAATAGCGCTTCTTCTCTTCTGAGCTCTGCTATGCGCCCAAACAATGGTTTACACCCACATATGGGGTATCGTCGTACTCAGGACAAATTGCACAACAACTTTTGTGGTCTAATTTCTTCTCTTACCCTTGGGGAAATAAAAAAATGGGGGTGAAAAGATCATTTTTGTGAAAAAATATGATTTGTTATTTTTACGGCTCTGCATTATAAACTTCTGTGAAGCACTTGTTGGGTCAAAGTGCTCAACACACATCTAGATAAGTTCCTTAAGGGGTCTACTTTCCAAAATGGTGTCACTCGTGGGGGGTTTCAATGTTTAGGCACATTAGGGGCTCTCCAAACGCAACATGGCGTCCCATCTCAATTCCAGTCAATTTTGCATTGAAAAGTCAAATGGCGCTCCTTCCCTTCTGAGCTCTGCCCTGCGCCCAAACAATGGTTTACACCCACATATGGGGTATCAGCGTACTCAGGACAAATTGCACAACAATTTTTGGGGTCCAATTTCTTCTCTTACCCTTGGGAAAATAAAAAATTGGGGGTGAAAAGATCATTTTTGTGAAAAAATATGATTTTTTATTTTTACGGCTCTGCATTATAAACTTCTGTAAAGCACTTGTTGGGTCAAAGTGCTCACCACACATCTAGATAAGTTCCTTAGGGGGTCTACTTTCCAAAATGGTGTCACTTGTTAGGGGTTTCAATGTTTAGGCACATCAAGGGCTCTCTAAATGCAACATGGCGTCCCATCTCAATTCCAGTCAATTTTGCATTGAAAAGTCAAATGGCGCTCCTTCCCTTCCGAGCTCTGCCCTGTGCCCAAACAATGGTTTACACCCACATATGGGGTATCAGCATACTCAGGACAAATTGCACAACAATTTTTGGGGTCCAATTTCTTCTCTCACCCTTGGGAAAATAAAAAATTGGGGGTGAAAAGATAATTTTTGTGAAAAAATATGATTTTTTATTTTTACGGCTCTGCATTATAAACTTCTGTAAAGCACTTGTTGGGTCAAAGTGCTCACCACACATCTAGATAAGTTCCTTAGGGGGTCTACTTTCCAAAATGGTGTCACTTGTGGGGGGTTTCAATGTTTAGGCACATCAGGGGCTCTCCAAATGCAACATGGCGTCCCATCTCAATTCCAGTCAATTTTGCATTGAAAAGTCAAATGGCGCTCCTTTGCTTCCAAGCTCTGCCATGCGCCCAAACTGTGGTTTACCCCCACATATGGGGTATCAGCGTACTCAGGACAAATTGTACAACAACTTTTGGGGTCTATTTTCTCCTGTTACCCTTGGTAAAATAAAACAAATTGGAGCTGAAATAAATTTTGTGTGAAAAAAAGTTAAATGTTCATTTTTATTTAAACATTCAAAAAATTCCTGTGAAACACCTGAAGGGTTAATAAACTTCTTGAAAGTGGTTTTGAGTACCTTGAGGGGTGCAGTTTTTAGAATGGTGTCACACTTGGGTATTTTCTATCATATAGACCCGTCAAAATGACTTCAAATGAGATGTGGTCCCTAAAAAAAAATGGTGTTGTAAAAATGAGAAATTGCTGGTCAACTTTTAACCCTTATAACTCCGTCACAAAAAAAAATTTTGGTTCCAAAATTGTGCTGATGTAAAGTAGACATGTGGGAAATGTTATTTATTAAGTATTTTGTGTGACGTATGTCTGTGATTTAAGGGCATAAAAATTCAAAGTTGGAAAATTGCGAAATTTTCAAAATTTTCGCCAAATATTCGTTTTTTTCACAAATAAACGCAAGTTATATCGAAGAAATTTTACCACTAACATGAAGTACAATATGTCACGAGAAAACAATGTCAGAATCGCCAAGATCCGTTGAAGCGTTCCAGAGTTATAACCTCATAAAGGGACAGTGGTCAGAATTGTAAAAATTGGCCCGGTCATTAACGTGCAAACCACCCTCGGGGCTTAAGGGGTTAAACATTCCAAAAATTCCAGTGACACACCTGAAGGGTTAATAAACTTCTTGAATGTGGTTTTGAGCACCTTGAGAGGTGCAGTTTTTAGAATGGTGTCACACTTGGGTATTTTCTATCATATAGACCCCTCAAAGTGACTTCAAATGTGATGTGGTCCCTAAAAAATAAATGGTGTTGTAAAAATGAGAAATTGCTGGTCAACTTTTAACCCTTATAACTCCCTAACAAAAAAGAATTGTTGGTTCCAAAATTATGCTGATGTAAAGTAGACATGTGGGAAATGTTACTTATTAGGTATTTTGTGTGACATATCTCTGTGATTTAAGGGCATGAAAATTTGAAGTTGGAAAATTGTGAAATTTTCGCCAAATTTCCTTTTTTTTTTTCACAAATAAACTCAAGTAATGTCAAGGAAATTTTACCACTAACATGAAGAACAATATGTCATGAGAAAACATTGTATGAATCACCGGGATCCATGCAAGCGTTCCAGAGTTATAACCTCATAAAGGGACAGTGGTCAGAATTGTAAAAATTGGCCCGGTCATTAACGTGCAAACCACCATTGGGGGTAAAGGGTTTAACCCATGTAGTATTGACAGTCAGTACATACCAATCAGTAAATCAAATGTGATTACATAATCCGTGTCATGGGCACTTTCGGAACCTTCAGTGGAGGACATGTTGAGCAGGCAGCCGTCAAGTGAAACAATATAGAGAAAAAAAAAAAGGCAAATGTAACTTGTTAAAAGCAAAACACAATTTATTTCGCCAAAAATGAACACCAATACTTACATTATGGGCAGTAGTCCAAGCGCACAGCAGGCATACAACAGGAACTGCAACACAGCACCAGGACAGCAGCATCGGGACCAAGACAGCAGCACTGGGGCCAAAAGAGCAGCACCAGCACCAAGACAGCAGCACCTAATCTACAAGGAATGTAAAAAAAAAAATCTGTACAGAGTGCAAAGACATTTTCACATCTTCTATACTTACATACAGACTGCATCACTGGGACCAAGACGGAGGCACTGGGATCAAGACGGCTGGACTGGAACCAAGACTAAGGCACTGGTATCAAAACGGCGGTACTGGGACCAAGACAGTATCACTGGGATGGCAGCAACAAACAGTCTAGAAGCAACAGAAAAAAAAAACCAGTACAGAATGCAGAGAGAGACAGAACTTTTCAAAGCTTCTATACTTGCATCCAGAGTCTTCTATCTTCATCCAATGTCCTGTACCCGCATCCCGCATCCAGAGTCTTCTGCCTTCCACCAATGTCCTGTGGCCACATCAAGAGTCTTGAGAGTAATGGACTTCCTGTATCCAGGCTCCCTTTTAAACAGGTGGCAATTTTCAGGTGGTTACATCATTTCCAAGGCAAAATTAGTCAGAAGTACGCATGCGTATCAACCGCAAGCGTATGCATGTCCTTGCGTAACCATGCGTTCCCATAGACAGTAAGGCCTCTTTCACACTAGCGTCGTGCACTGCACGTCGCTATGCGTCGTTTGGTTGAAAAAACGCATCCTTCAAAAGTGCTTGCAGGATGCGTTTTTTCACCATTGATTTGCATTAGCGTCGCATTGCGACGCTTTGCCACATGTCGCAACCATCGTGCGACGGTTGCGCCGTGTTATGGCGGACCGTCGGCTGCAAAAAACGTTACATGTAACGTTTTTTGCTGCCGACGGACCGCCATTTCCAACTGCGCATGCGCGGCCGGAACTCCGCCCCCACCTCCCCGCACCTCACAATGGGGCGGCGGATGCGCTGGAAAAATGCATCCGCTGCCCCCGTTGTGTGGCGCATTCACTGCTAGCGTCGGTACGTTGGCCCGACGCACTGCGACGGGCCGAGTACGAAGCTAGTGTGAAAGTAGCCTAATGCTTTTTTTTACGCAATAATCCACAATCGTATGCATGCGGACGACTTCATTATTTTTGACGCTACAAAAAATGCAACATGTTGTGTTCACTGGAACCCGCCGCACGCCTCCAAACGACGCATGCGTACGCATCCACAAGCGAACGCATGCAAAAACATGTCATTGCGTACACAATGTTAAAGATATGTATGCGTGATGCATGCGGATCGTACGCTGCGCGCATAGACACTAATGTGAACCCAGCCTAAATTAGGTGAGCTCTCATCGCTATAGAAATACTAAACATTTAGCTACTAAATGTGGTTTAGGCACACTGTGAGGCACATTTGAATTTGGGACTGCAGAATTTGTTGGATTTTTTTGGGGGGGTGGGCCGGGTGGCAGGAATGCATATGCCCCCGGGCCGATGCCTAAGCAGCTGCACCGGGCCGCTGGAGGACTGGCAGTGATTATAATACATAGCGCACCTGTAGTGCGTGGTCGTGTCATCCTGCCAGCCACCCCAACATGCAGCAGGCTGCAGTAGTATGTGATGAGTAGGCTCCTGTGCGGCACTGCCACTCTGAGGGAGACAGCGCAGCCAGCAGCAATCAAGATGAAAGGTCAGCATACCGGTCTGTGTGTGCATGCGGAGCTCCCAGGGAGAGAGATGCTCCAGCTCCTCCTGCTCTTATCTGCTATCCCGACAGAGGAGAGACTGGGGGAAGTGCTGGGACAGGCTGCTGTGAGCAGGTGAAACTGAAGAGCTGCACATGGACATCAGCCACCCCTGCACCACAGAGGAGAATGTGTGAGGTGTGTATGAGGTATCTGGTGTGTGTGATGCTGCTTGTGTGTGTGATGCTGCGCTTGTGTGTGATGCTTGTGTGTGTGTGATGCTTGTATGTGTGTGATGCTTGTGTGTGTGATATGCGTAGGTGATGCTGCGCGTGTGTGTGATGCTGTGTGTGATGCTTGTGTGTGATGCGTGTGTGATGCTTGTGTGTGTGTGTGAGCTGAGTGTGTGTTTGAGCTGCGTGTGTTTGAGCTGCGTGTGTGTGAGCTGCATGTGTTTGAGCTGCGTGTGTGTGAGCTGCATGTGTGTGAGCTGTGTGTGTGGGAGCTGAGTGTCTGCAATGCTGAATGTGTGTGTGAGCTGCATGTGTGTCATACAGTAGGGCTGTGTGAGTCATTATACAGTGGGGCTGTGCATGTGTGTGCGTCATTATACAGTGGGGCTGTGCGTATGTGTGTGTCATTATACAGTGGGGCTGTGTGTGTCATTATACAGTGGGGCTGTGCATGTGTGTCATTATACAGTGGGGCTGTACGTGTTTCAGTCCTTGGTGCGTTCACTCTGTGTCATTCTATGTGGCTGCAGACTTGTGCTCACATTGCTCGCAGTTCTGTGGTTATTCGGCGAGTGTGTGGCTGCAAGTTTGTGATTTGCATACATGCGGTCACATGCTGACTAGACTTGCATGGCCTAATGCAACTGTATTGAACAAGGCCAAAAACAGTCTAGTCGGAATGTGGCTGGGAATATATATATCGCATGCTTGCGGTCACAAGACCACCTGTTCCCGGCACCAGAGAATCTTCACAGGGCTCAGTGTGCATGATATGAGAATTCACACATAGTGACTGTAGACATGTAGCTTAAGATTCGACAACCCCTTTAAGGATGGGCCCCTACTCATGGGCCACTGCTGTGTGCTTGCCCCCATGCCAAAATTTGCCAGCCAGCCCGAGCCATATCGCTTTTCCAAAGCCAGTGTGCTATCAGTAACGTGGAAGCCCCCAATATTTCTGTTAACAGATGGCAGACCTGACTGGGGATTTGCTTTTATTGGGAATATTTTGCATAACATTTATCTTGTGCTCTATGCATTACTGAGAACTTAAATCAGAGTTTCCATCTAAGGCCGGCCTCACACTTGGCGTAAGACAATACGCCACGTATTATACGTCCGTACTACGGCTGTAATACGGAGAAATGTTCCCAAAATATTGATCCGTAGTCAGGGTGTGTCAGCGTATTTTGCGCATGGCATCCTCCGTATGTAATCCGTATGGCATCCGTACTGCGAGATTTTCGCGCAGGCTTGCAAAACCGACATCTAATGGATTTATGTGCTCAAATGTTCGGGAAAACATATATACAGTATATATATATATATATATATATATATATATATATATATATATATATATATATATGTCATTGAGACACATATATATATATTCTGTATTTAGATTTCATTCAGCGCGATATCTGTGAACAGCCGGTAATTCAATTGCCGGCTTTTCATTTCTCCTGCACAAACCCGACAGGATATGAGACATGGTTTACATACAGTAAACCATCTCATATCCCCTTTTGTTTTGCATATTCCACACTACTAATGTTAGTAGTGTGTATGTGCAAAATTTCAGCGCTGTAGCTGCTGAAATAAAGGGTTAAATGGCGGAAAAAATTGGCGTGGGCTCCCGTGCAATTTTCTCCGCCAGAATGGTAAAGCCAGTGACTGAGGGCAGATATTAATAGCCAGGGGAGGGTCCATGGTTATTGGCCCCCCGTGGCTAAAAACATCTGCCCCCAGCCACCCCAGAAAAGGCACATCTGGAAGATGCGCCTATTCTGGCACTTGGCCACTCTCTTCCCACTCCCTGTAGCGGTGGGATATGGGGTAATGAAGGGTTAATGCCACCTTGCTATTGGAAGGTGACATTAAGCCAGATTAATAATGGAGAGGCGTCAATTATGACACCTATCCATTATTAATCCAATTGTTGGAAAGGGTTAAAAAACACACACACACACACACACACACATGATTTAAAAGTAGTTTAATGAAATAAACACAGCGGTTGTTGTAATAATTTTATTGTTCTCTCAATCCATCAGGAACACCCTCGCTTGGAAAAATAATAAACGCACAAGATACATACCTTCTGGTGAACCGTCTTGTCCCACGAAGTAATCCATCTGAAGGGGTTAACTAATATTACAGGCAGGAGCCCTGCTAAATGCAGCGGTGCTCGTGCTTGTAATTCCCCGGCGAATGAATGAAATGTAGGTCATTGACCTACATTTCCTTCAGTCGCGGTGATGCGCCCCCTGGTGGATGTCCTCATATGACCAGGAGCGTGGGAAAAAGTTCCCAGGCTGCAGTTCATGAGAACATCCACCAGAGGGCGCCTCACCGCGACTCAATGTAAGTACAGATCCTGCTTTCCTTTCAGCACCCGGGGATTACAGGTACGAGCGAGTGGTTTATCGCAGCTCGTGCCTGTAATATTAGTTAACCCCTTCAGATGGATTACTTCGTGGGACGAGACGGTTCACCAGAAGGTATGTATCTTGTGCGTTTATTATTTTTCCAAGCGAGGGTGTTCCTGATGGATTGAGAGAACAATAAATTATTACAACAACCGCTGTGTTTATTTCATTAAACTACTTTTAAATCATGTGTGTGTGTGTGTTTTTTAACCCTTTCCAACAATTGGATTAATAATGGATAGGTGTCATAATTGACGCCTCTCCATTATTAATCTGGCTTAATGTCACCTTCCAATAGCAAGGTGGCATTAACCCTTCATTACCCCATATCCCACCGCTACAGGGAGTGGGAAGAGAGTGGCCAAGTGCCAGAATAGGCGCATCTTCCAGATGTGCCTTTTCTGGGGTGGCTGGGGGCAGATGTTTTTAGCCACGGGGGGGCCAATAACCATGGACCCTCTCCTGGCTATTAATATCTGCCCTCAGTCACTGGCTTTACCATTCTGGCGGAGAAAATTGCGTGGGAGCCCACGCCAATTTTTTCCGCCATTTAACCCTTTATTTCAGCAGCTACAGCGCTGAAATTTTGCACATACACACTACTAACATTAGTAGTGTGGAATATGCAAAAAAAAGGGGGATATGAGATGGTTTACTGTATGTAAACCATGTCTCATATCCTGTCGGGTTTGTGCAGGAGAAATGAAAAGCCGGCAATTGAATTACCGACTTTTCACTAACAGCGCTGCGTATTTCTCGCAAGTCACACTGCAGGTCCGTGTGGAATCCGTATTTTTCTTGCCCCCATAGACTTTCATTAGCAATTTTTTTTTGCGCAATACGCTGACAAACGCAGCATGCTGCGAGTTTGTACGGCCGTAGAAAGCCGTATAATACTGAACCGTAATATACGGCTAATAGGAGCAGCCCCATTGAGAATAATTGTGCCATTTATTTTGCGAGTTTTACGGACGTAATTTCTGCGCTCTTACGTCCGTAAAACTCGCTAGTGTGAGGCCAGCCTTAATCTCCGAATGAAGTGATTCAGTTAAAAACCCCATGGGATCAAATCAGTATAATGAGGCAGCAGAGTTACTCTGGACTTAGTATGGCCTTTGTTCAGCAGTGTCCTTCTTTTCAGAGGTGCGCAAAACTGTGGCAGTTGGCACTTTTATGCATGCCTAAAAAGATGGGCACTGCCTGATCATAGGTCAGATGGTGTCCACAGTGGCTCAATCTGCCTCATTCTAGGGAATCTTCTGAAGGGGTTTCTGCCTGAATCACATATTTCAGAGATTTACACATGAACCCCGGTGTAAGCACTCAGCACAGAGCGCAAAATCAATGTGATCTGAATCTTCCTGCGATCTTTGGGAGGCAGAATGAACAAATCCACAGCATGTGAAGAATTGATTTTATTTTTTACGTGGTTCGGTAGAACTGAAAATACTTTATTCTTCAAGTCTGTATGATTACAGCGATACCAGATTTATATAATTTTTTTAATGTCTGGCTGCTGTCACATGCTTTCTTTTCTTTCTTTGCCCATTGCCATATTTTGAGAGCTATAATTTTCCTATATTTCAGCCAACAGTCATGTGAGGGCTTGTTTTTTGGGGAAAGAGTTAACGTTTATATTGGTACCATTTTTGAGCATATATATATATATATATATATATATATATACATATATATATATATATACACTCACCGGCCACTTTATTAGGTACACCATGCTAGTAACGGGTTGGACCCCCTTTTGCCTTCAGAACTGCCTCAATTCTTCGTGGCATAGATTCAACAAGGTGCTGGAAGCATTCCTCAGAGATTTTGGTCCATATTGACATGATGGCATCACACAGTTGCCGCAGATTTGTCGGCTGCACATCCCAAAGATGCTCCATACAAGGCAGGATGGATCCATGCTTTCATGTTGTTTACGCCAAATTCTGACCCTACCATCCGAATGTCGCAGCAGAAATCGAGACTCATCAGACCAAGCAACGTTTCTCCAATCTTCTACTGTCCAATTTCGATGAGCTTGTACAAATTGTAGCCTCAGTTTCCTGTTCTTAGCTGAAAGGAGTGGTACCCGGTGTGGTCTTCTGCTGCTGTAGCCCATCTGCCTCAAAGTTCGACGCACTGTGCGTTCAGAGATGCTCTTAGGCCTACCTTGGTTGTAACGGGTGGCGATTTGAGTCACTGTTGCCTTTCTATCAGCTCGAACCAGTCTGCCCATTCTCCTCTGACCTCTGGCATCAACAAGGCATTTCCGCCCACAGAACTGCCGCTCACTGGATTTTTTTTCTTTTTCGGACCATTCTCTGTAAACCCTAGAGATGGTTGTGCGTGAAAATCCCAGTAGATCAGCAGTTTCTGAAATACTCAGACCAGCCCTTCTGGCACCAACAACCATGCCATGTTCAAAGGCACTCAAATCACCTTTCTTCCCCATACTGATGCTCGGTTTGAACTGCAGGAGATTGTCTTGACCATGTCTACATGCCTAAATGCACTGAGTTGCCGCCATGTGATTGGCTGATTAGAAATTAAGTGTTAACAAGAAGTTGGACAGGTGTACCTAATAAAGTGGCCGGTGAGTGTGTGTGTGTATGTATATGTGTATATATATATATATATATATATATATATATATATATATATATATATATAAAAAAATTTATTTTTTTTTAAATTTATCTTTTCTAGTCTGATTTTTAGGAGGCAGAATTAACAAGAAAACTGAAAATTAGGAATTTGCTTTTTGGGAGTTTTTTTTAATGCCGTTCTGCATGTGGTAAAATTGATAAGGCAGCTTTCTTATGCGGTTCAGTACGGTTACAGCAATGAAAAAAAATTGTAAATGTATGTTCTGGCACTTTTACACTATTTTATAGAAAAAAATTAGTTTTGCATCGCTTTATTCTGAGCCATAACCTTATTTTTCCACTGATAAGCCACCATACAGCTCAGTTTTTTGTTTGACAAGATGACAATGTCAGATATATTATGTTCGTTTAAATAAGTTTTTGATAGATTTTTATTACTTTATGTTCGACGGTATGATAATAAAGCGTCGTTCACTGAAGGGGTCAACTAGTGGGACAGTTTTATAGGACAGGTTGTTCTGGGCGCGGTGATACCAAATATGTGTAAATTGGGTATTGCTGTAATCGTACTGACCTGAAGAATAAAAATGCCTTATTTTTACCACACGCAGAATGACAACAACAACAAAAAAACCCCGAACAAACAAGTCCTGAATTGCTGGTTTTTGTTCATTCTGCCTTCCAAAAATTGAAATACAAAAATGATCAAAAAAAGTTGTGTCTGGATATGGTATCAATAAAAACATCAACTTGTCCTGCAAAAAAAACAAGCTCTCGCATGACTCTGTGGGCCGAAATATGTAAAAATTATAGCTTGCAAAATATGGTGATGCAAAAGATAGTTTTTGCAATAAAGTGTTTTTAGTGTGTGACAGCAGCTAAAAATAGAAACCCGATATAAATCTGGTATAGCTGTAATTGCATAGACCCGAAAAATAAAGTCTCCATGTCACTTATACCACACGAGGAACAGTGTAAAAAATAAAAAAATAAATCGCCTGCTTTTGTTCTGCTCATTCTGCCTCCCAAAGATCGGCTCTGTGCATATTTATCCTGTGCTCTGTGCTGAATTCTTACACTGGGGTTTGCATGTAAATCTCTGAAATACGGGATTCAGATGGAACCTCTAGTGGAAGATTTCCTATAATGAGGCAGATGGAGGAACAGTTATCCGGCAGTGTCTGTCTTATTAGGCATGCATAAGTTGCGGATGTGCAGCAGTTTTCCATTCGGTTTAGAGTACCATGTAAACCTATGGAAAACAAAATCCGAAATGCACATGCTGCGGAAAATACCGCGGTTTATTTTCAGCAGCATGTCAATACTTTGTGCAGATTCCGCAGCGTTTTACACCTGCTCCTCAATAGGAATCTGCAGGTCTAAAACCGCAGGTGAAATCTGCACAAAAACTGCAGGAAATCCACTGGTAATCTGCAGGTAAAACGCAGTGCGGATTTTTCAAAAACTGAGCGGAAAAAACCTGCACAGAAATCCGCAACGTGTGCACATAGCCTTAAAGTGCCATCGGCCAAAGTGTTGTTCTCTTCTGAAAAGGACACTGCTGAACAGAGGCCAGACGGAGTCCAGAGTAACTCTGCTGCCTCATTATAGTGAGTGGCTCCCTCGGGGGTTTCATCTGAATCACATCACTCAGCGATTCTAGATGGACACCCAGATGTAAGTGCTCAGCAGGGCTGCCACTAGAAATTTCGGGGCCCCATACTGGCAAAATTTTCGGGGCCCCCTTGAGACTCCGCCCAGGCTCCACCCCAGCCCCGCCTCCACGCTCCACCCCTCAAACTGTCCACAGTCCCACCGCTCTCTCTTGGAAAAACTCCACTTCTCACCAATCATACATTGAGGGTACGTGTCCACCTTCAGGATGGCCGGCGGTTGCGTCGGAGCGGCAAACCCGCTCGGCGCTAAGCCCCGCCCCCTACTGTGACGCGATGATGCCGGATGTGTTCATTGCACACATCCGGGATCATCGCACCCCACACATAGGGCCCTGTGTTATAGCTTGCGGCGACGCAGCTGCCGCAAGGAACACGGACATGCTGCGATCTTAAACGAAGCGCCGCATGTCCGGAGTCGCAGGGCCGCCGGGTGCGTGTTACCACGCATAGTGGAGACGGGATTTCATAAAATCCCCTTCACTATGCTGGAACATCTGGATGCTGCGTGTTTGACGCTGTGGCCCCACGCAGCGTCAAACACGCAGCGTTTACTTAACGTGGACACATACCCTAACAGTTCCCATCACCAGATCACACATATAGCTGGCAGCTTTTGTTTTGGCCAAAAGATTTTGTAAGCCGCCACCATAACACGGTAGACTCTTTTGGTGAGGCCCTACTCTGCTGTAACCTATTAAATATTTGATAAAATATGCAATACAATTTAGGTATATTTTTATTTATTTTTCAATTTTTAAAATGACCAATAATATCACATAAAAAGAACAAATACCGCTACACCATGACCAGACCGCATATTACCACCACAGTGATCGAATAATATCACATACAAGGAACAAATACCGCAACACCATGTCCAGACCACATATTACCACCACATAGTTACTGAATACTACAATTCTGATCAGTAATAAAAAAAAAAAAGCACCACACTATCACCAAAAGTGCCATTATACACAGGAGATCTGTACTTAGTATGCAGTGTCTGTGTACAGATAATACAGTGATCACTAGTGAAATTATACACAAGAGCTCTGTATATAGTATACAGTGTATAGTGTCAGTGTATAGGTAACACTGACTTACCAGTGACGTCTCTAGGTGAAGTTCTTCATCTTTCCTCCAGCACAGACCGCCATCATGTCTTCCAGCCAGGACTCGTTTCTGCAGGAAATAACAGTTATCTCGAGCTCCGCTTGTAGAACACATTACTTAATTTTTCCCAACTTCTACATTACACCGCATAAAGAAAATGAGGCGACATAGTGTCACTCTACACAGTAACAGGACCGCCCCCTCATTTAAAACAGTGTCCTCAAAAAATAAATACATCACTGCAGTAATAATATCCCTTAATTAGCCCCTATGGTAATAATAATATCCCCCATCCTGGCCCCCATGTGTCTCATTCCTGGCGTCAGCCATATGTTCTCCCATCCTGCCCTCATGAGTATCCATCCTGCCCCATCTGATCTCCCCATCCTGCCCCATCTGTCTCCATCGTATCCATCCTGCCCCATGATCCTGCACAATCTGTCTCCAATTCTGCCCCCAGTGTCTCCAATCCTTCCCCATCTGTCTCCAGTCATGCCCCCATGTGTTTCATCATACCCCATATCTCCTCTCTGCCCCCTGTGTCCAGCATCTCTGCCCCCTGTGTCCAGCATCTCTGCCCCCTGTGTCCAGCATCTCTGCCCCCTGTGTCCAGCATCTCTGCCCCCTGTGTCCAGCATCTCTGCCCCCTGTGTCCAGTGTTCTGCCCCGGGCCCCAGCGTGTCCAGCGTTCTGCCCCGGGCCCCACCCCCCTGGGATCGCTGCTCTCAAAAAAAAACAAAACGAGTTCTTACCTGGCCGTGCGCTCCTGCGGCGGGGAACCTCACTTCCTCCACGCAGGTGAAGGACGCACTCGCCGGCGGCTGACAATGATGTCAGACGCCGGCGAAGTGCGACTGCGCACTGTGGCCGCTCAAGTCAGCTGCCAGCCTCCGACTGGCTGGCGGCGGCGGCTGTTAACTATTGACGTGCGGGCACGGGCCCGCACGTCAATAGTGTCCCGCAGGCCCGCAGCGCCGGCAGGTGGGGGGCCCGCAGCGCCGGCAGGGGGGGGGGGGGCCCGGTGAGCAGATTAGACGGGGCCCGATGCGGGCCCCCTCTGCTCACCGGGCCCCATACGCCAGTCATGGCTGTCATGCCCTGATGGCGGCCCTGGTGCTCAGTATAAAGCGTCAGAAAAATGTGCTCCCAAACGTTATGTAAAATGTTTCTAACAAAAGCTTCAACTCAATCCACAAAAAAAGAAAGTGCCCACTGAGGTCCGTCATCTGTTTACAGAAATATACGAGCTTTCATGTTACTGCTAGTACAAAGGCTCTGGAAAAGCAAAATGGCTCGTCAAATTATTATTTTTTAACTAATGGTAGAAATTTCTGTGAGGCACATGTGGTGTCAACATGCTCATGGCACCCCTACATTAATTAATTGAGAGGTGTAGTTTGTAAAATGATTTCACTAATGGGGGGGTTCTGCTGTTCTGGCACCTCAGGGGCTCTGCCTATGTGACACAGCACCCTCAAACCATTCCAGAAAAATCTAAACTGAAATATGGCGCATATTCCCTTCTGAGCTTTGCACTGTGCCTCAAAAGTAGTTGTTGACCACATGTGGGGTATCAGTGTACTCAGGAGAAATTGCACCATACAATTTGTTGTGCAATTTCTTCTGTTACAAAGCTGAAAATAAAAATAAAAATTGGGGCTAAAATAATATTTTTGAGAGGAAAATGTGTTATATATATATATATATATATATATATATATATATATATATATATATATATATATATATATATATATATATATATATATTTTTAAATACATTTTTACAGTTCAGCGTTATAAACTTCTGTGAAGCCCCTGGGGATTCAAGGTGCTCACTAAACATAAATACATTCCATGAGCGGCCTAGTTTCCAAAATAGTGCCACGTGTGGGGGATTTCCACTGTTTAGGCACATCAGGGGCTCTCAAAAGTCGACATAACGTTCGCTAATTGATCCAGCAAATTTTGCATTCAAAAAGTCAAAAGGCGCTCCTTCCCTTCTAAGTTCTGCTGTGTGCCCCAACATCTGGGGCATCAGCATGCTCAGGAGTACTTGCACAACAAATTTTGGGGTCCATTTTTTCCTGTTACCCTTGTGAAAATAAAAATTTGGGTCTAAAGTAAATTTTTTGTGAAAAAAAGTTAAATGTTCATTTTTTTTTTCCGCATTCCAAAAATTCCTGTGAAGCACCTGAAGGGTTAATAAACTTCTTGAATGTGGTTATGAGCACCTTGAGGCTTGCAGTTTTTAGAATGGTGTCATGTTTGGGTATTTTCTGTCGTATATAACCCTCAGTCACTTCCAATGTAATGTGGTCCCTAAAAAAAAAAATTATACATTTTGCTGGAAAAATGATAAATTGCTGATCAACTTTTAACTTCCCAACAAAAAAATTGTTTAAAAAATTGTACTGATGTAAAGTAGACATGTGGGAAATGTTGTTTAATTATTTTGTATGACATAACTCTCTGATTTAAGGGCATAAGAATTCAAAGTTGTAAAATTGGTGAATTTTCCAAATTTTCGCCAAATTTCTGTTTGTTTTTTTTAACACCTAAATGCAAGTCATATCGAAAAAATTTTACCACACGCATCAAGTACAATATATCACAAAGAAAACAGTCTCCAAAACAGTGGGATCCGTTGAAGCGTTCCAGAGATATTACCTCATACATTGACATTGGGCAGAATTGTAAAAATTGGCCTGGTCATTAACGCGCAAACCACCTACTCGGATACCACCTGAGCATGATTGGATGACCTGATATATGAGCACGTTCACTTATCACTAGTCAGCATCATACAAGGTGAAAGAAGTACATGCCCTCGGTGAAAACTCTAAAAACAACCAAATGTAACTAACTTTTTTTTTATTACTCATGAGGTGCCAAATACTGTGATTGCTAATATCTCTGCAATGTAGAGGCGAAATAAATAAATAAAAAAATAGTTTTGCGCTGCAGCCATTATTTCATTCTATATGCAGTTCAACATGAAAAATTTGGTGAGAGGTCCTCTTTAGAAACCTGCAACTTTGGTATTGCCGTAGTTGTACTCACCTGGAGAATCATGTTGACATGCCATTTTTTATACTCAATTTTCAGCATGCTAAATGATAAAGGAAATGATGTCATTAACAACTACACATTATCCTGCAAACTCCACGCCCTCATATGACAATGTAATTGGAAAAAAAAAAGTTATGACCTTTGGAAGTAGAGAAAGACATGATGAAAGCGCAAAAATAAAGTTCTCCTGTCATGAAATGGTTATTGATCATTCTGTGCACATAGAATGTTTGTCAGCCGTTAAACTACCATTCTGCATATATAACTAATTGGTAGTCATTTTAACATCCAGGGTTTGCTCATCAAAAGGGGCCATACATGTACATGAATGGATAAGTAACTGTTATGAAATTGTGATACTTGTCTGATATCATAGGATGAATAATGAATAAGTAATAAATAATTTATAATGTATCCAAGGTGACAAAAGGATGAGTAAAGCTGTTAGTAGTTATTTCTGGTTTTCGTCAAAGATTACCTGTTGTGCCAGTCACCCTTTAATTCTTCATTCTTCTTTTAGGATTACGTTTTTGTGGAACTCTTTTTGTTGATGGGGTTAGCACGTTCTGCGCTACCATCCCGCTCCAAGCAGCAGTCGAAGTATCTTCTATGTGTGATGTACACACGTGGTAAAAATTGTTGGTACCCCTCTTTTAACCCCTTAATGACTGCCAATACGTCTTTTAACTGGCCTAAGATATTAGAGAATAGCCTTCCCATACAGTTGACAATCCAGCAGCTGTCTGCTGTACACTATTGCTGACAATTTGCTGTATAAGCCACGATCAGTGTTTGCACCGTCCAAATCTGTGTAACCCCTTAGATGCTACAGTCAATAGTGACTACTTCATTATAAATGGTTAACAGAGTGTGAGGGAAATCAAGGTCCCAGAGTCTGGAGGAAGAGTGGAGAGACCACAATCCAAGCTGCTTGAGGTCTAGTGTGACGTTTCCACAATGAGTGATGGTTTGGGGAGCCATGTCATCTGCTGGTGTGGGTCCACTGTGTTTTATCAAGACCAAAGTCAGCACAGCCGTCTACCAGGAAATTTCAGAGCACTCCATGCTTCCCTCTGCAGACAAGCTTTTTGGAAATGGAAATTTCATTCTTCAGCAGGACTTGGCACCTGTCCACACTGCCAAAAGTACCAATACCTGGTTTAAAAACAACAATATCAGTGTGCTTGATTGCCCAGCAAACTCGCCTGACCTTAAACCCACAGAGAATCTATGGGGTATTTTCAAGAGGAAGATGAGACACCAGACCCAACAATGCAGACGAGCTGAAGGTTGCTATCAAAGCAACCTGGGCGTCCATAACACCTCAGCAGTGCCACAGGCTGATCACCTCCATGCCACGCTGCATTGATGCACTAATTGATGCCAAAGGAGTCCCTACCAAGTATTGAGTGCATTTATTGAACATTTCAGTAGGCCATGGATTTTAAAATCATTTTTCAAACTGGTGTTATAAAGTATTCTAATTTACTGAGATAACTCAAAAGTCATTTTCATTGGCTGTAAGCCAGAATTGTCATTTTCATTGGCTGTAAGCCATAATCATCAACATTAACAGAAATAAACACTTGAAATAGATCACTCTGTTTGGAATGACTATATAATATAGGATTTTCACTTTTTGTATTGAAGAACTGAAATAAATTAACTTTTTGATGATATTCTAATTTAGTGAGAAGCACTTGTATATGCTTTAACTTCAGTCTCCTATGTAATGTACATACACCAGCCCCAGCATCTTCCATATGATGTATATTCTCGAGCCCCAGTATCTCCTATGCGATGTATATGCTCCAACCCCAGTGTGATATATACAGCACTCGGTGTCTCCTATGTGTGATACATTTCCCACTTTGAGGAGACATGCAGTGTAATATGCATCTGTATTCAGACTAGCTTACTGCTGTGATCATTTCTTTACAAAACTTCAAAAAGTCAACTGCGACTGACAGACGCAAACCTGGAAAATCTAATAGCAACATTAATAACACATAATATCGCCCACCTCAAAGAAAAGTAGTTACCGCCATCACATTAAAGCTTTTTTTCATAAAATATAGCGGGATAATTTTAAAGTTGATGATTTTGTATGGTCCTTGATTGAGGTTATAAATCTCAATTGGCCCTTGGGAGAAAATGGTTCCCATCCCCTGATCTAAATTAAACAGACTGCCTACAATGAACCTTACAAGGTGAACTACAAAATATAGCCCCTGCTTCCCTTGTGTGGTTCGTAAAGGATCATGTTAGAGTGACGTACTTGCCCATTACAAGAGATGCCGGAAATTATTTCTGCCAACAGCTATACAAAGTTATGTTTGTGCTATGCTCAGGAACAATTTGTTCTTTAAGAGGAACTGTCACCAGGTTAAAAGTGGACAGTCTTTTACTCTTATTTTATTGCTCTCCTGAATGTGTTGTTTTTTAAAAATCTGCTATACGGTTCCAGAGATATGCTCCTTTTTAGCATGTAGACACAGCCCCCAGAGAATCCTGTAAGCCATGCCCCTTGTAAAGATCATCAAAATTAGCATTTAGTTAAAAGGCTCACATGTCTGGAACTCTAAGGCAGATTGAAATCAAAAATAAAAAGACAAAACAACGGAATACTCAGGGGAGCAGCAGGAATAAAATAATACCAAAAAAATGTATATTTTAGACCACGGTGAAAGGTCCTCTTTAAACGCCACAAGTTCAGTATTTTGGACAGAATTTATGCTACGGATCCTCTGTTACGTTGCGTTTACTCCAAACCAAATATATTACTCTTTGCTGGAATGGAAGGACCAAGTACTACTGTGAATGAGCCGATGTGAACATAGACCGCCAATAACACAATTGTTTGCTACATTGAATACGGCTTGTTGGTCACAACATTATTGCCCTCTGCAGCGTACCACATGACTGGCGGGGAACGTTATGATGGGCTTCATTAATTTCTTACACTGTTCTGGCAAAATGAAAGCTGAGCTCTGTTTGGTTGCTATGGGCAACAAAGGCCGCCCCTAATACTAAATGAGGTGCTACTGTGCATGCGCCACAGGCGGCACCATTTTGTTGGAGGTAAATTTTATATAGGAGGTTAATTTCAAATAGGAAGCAGGTCATGGAAGAATCAGTGAGCTGTCTTTTAAGCCACAATGTTGAAGATGAGGCCAGGCATGAAGACTCTCCCACACAGGCGGCCCCGGAACATGAGAATCTCATTAACTAAATATTTCAAAAAAATGTTAAACAACCACAAGACGGATTTCATGAATCAAGGTATCATTTTAATCAGTGTAACAGCGCCAACCTGACAATGCCTGTAATTTGACAGGTTTGCTCTAAATGAAAGGAGGCATTAGCAGTGTGAGACATGTAATGACTGACAGTCTGCTCTCCTGATCTACATGTCTCACTCTGGCAACACCCCCTCTCATTTAAAATAAGCTCTGGAGACAGATTCTCAGCGAGATCAGTGTCCGGCCCATAGATCTTAACAGCTCATTTACATATTAAGAAAAAATATTATTTCTCTGGAATAAGACATTGGTTCACGGATATCAAGGTACCATGTTATTCAGCTTCCTATGACCTACATGCCCATATAGATGGTTTAGGAGGGTTGATCCTACTGATAGATTCCATTTAAACAAGAGGTCATTTTCTTATAACATATTCCCTTCAAGCACCAACTTGACTGCTATCTCTCCTAACCACCTCATACACATTCACGCTCAGTTTGGTGAGCATACATGTGTTCTCAGTGGGGAGTGGGCAATAAGCTTATCAGATCAGGTGTTGTAGCTAAACTTACCTGCTTCTTGTCTCCAAAGACAGCATCTGTCGGAGGGGAGTTGGGAAGACCCGTTCTCATTAAACTGGCTGGTTTAGCCCATTTTAATCTGTACGCAGGGGCTTTAGACATTCTAATTATGCAGTATTGTATGCCAATGTTTGTCAAGACTGCGATGATTTCTATAGGTTACACATTAGTCTTATAATAACGCCATCTGGCTTTGCCCACAACAAGCACCTGCATACCTGCCCTGTCTGAACCCTGCATTATTCTTCACTTTTAGAGAACAATTCTTGTTTTGAACTGTAAGAACGAGGCTTGCTAGATTCTACACGAAACAAAAGAAAATAGTGTTTTCAATCTATCCTGAATGCAGCACTTTTCACACAGTACGGTATGGGACATGGTAGAAATTAAAATTCATTCAAAAAAAAAAAAAAAGCCAACATTCCTATCAAATGTTTAATGTTCATTTTTCAAACTTTTTCAGCCATGAAATTGCTTTCAAAATGATTTAAGGAGCAGAGCAGTCGCCAATATGTTGCTTGTGCTGTGTAATTGCATTGTACAGTGATCATCTAATCAGTCATCGCTATCTTCTGTTTGTTTAGAAATATGAAGTACATCCTCAGAATAATGTACAATGCGCAGAAGCTAGACAGTGTGAAGGGAACTTTATTAAGGGCGCAACACAGTATCACATTTTGGTGCACACCATAGCATTAAAGTTTTTATGTTTTTCCAACTTGACTTTCAACAGTTTTACTCCAGTCCCAACTTTTTGCATGTCAGCGGAGCTTAGTTTGGAGGGGGCGTGAATGAGTTCAACCGATAAATTCATGAAAGTTTACACCACAAAAGTGGCATAAAAGGCAACAGAAATGTACTCCAGTCTCACAGCGCATGGCAACTGAAAGATGCACCAATTCATTAAGAGGGCACAAACTTTCTTTGAGGAGAAGACTTTTTCTTTTCCTTAAAGGGAAATGGTCACCAGAAAAAAACACTATTAACCTGCAGATATGATGTTAATCTGCTGGTTAATAGCATTATTAACCTTCCTGGCGCCCTCACTTTATTCCCCTCAGTAGCATTCTGGCTTCAGTCACGGGGTAGTGCCGCCAGGGTTCAGTCACCACTCTGAGAATACAGAGTAGCTGCTGTAACGGCACTGTAACCCACTGCACTGATTGATAGCCAGCACCAATCCAGAGCCAGTGTTGGTGAGAGCCGCGGGTGCAGCTACATCCGCTGCTCTGTATACTCAGAGCGGTGACTGAACCGGTGCCGCCCCCGTAACTGAAACTGGAACGCTGCAGGGGGAATAAAGTTCATCTTCTCCCTGCATTGTTCAGCTACGTGTGGGCACCAGGCAGGTTAATGATGCTATTAACATGCAGATTAGCCCCATATCTGCAGGTTACTAGTTTTTTTTTCTGGTGACAGGTTCCCTTTAAGCAATTTTTCAAGCGTTTTTGAAGACTTTTGTTTCCTTAAGCATTTTTTGAAGCCTTTTTATAGGACAGTGCCTAGTGTACAGTGTTTTCCGTAAAGAAACACTTTGAAAAAGCAACTTGCACTCTTTTCTCTGGCCAGACAGTCTTCAGAACCTAAAGAGGAGGAAAAAGACTCAAAAGACTGAACATAAGAGCAGCAAGTTGTTTACAATAGAAGTGAATAGGAAGAGTCTTTTCAAGCATTTTTTGGGCGATTTTTCAGGAGTCTTTTGGAGCTGACCTGGCCACAAAATACAGAAAAACACTGTGCACATGTGCTAAAGTAATTTCTTTCTTATTTTTCTTTCATTGAGATTTCAAGCTTTAAGAATTACTGTAGACATTTAAACCTATTCCTGGTTGAATTCACGGTTGTGTCAAATTTCTATGCATGTTTTGTCTTTCCTTATTAATAGAGAGCAGAATATCCTTTGATTGTGTTGATTTTCAGTCCCGAGGTACATTTCAACATTGTGAACACTGGAAAAGTTCTCTGGAGTATGAATGACGCTTCAACACCTGGTACTTCGATAGAGGAATAATGGTATAAGGCTGCTTTTATTAATTTATTTAATGTTTCTTTTTTGGATTGAGTCCCTTTGTTCAAGTTAAATTGAAGACATCTTCAGAAAATGGCCTATTGTTTAAATCCGTTTTTTTCCATTACATGTATATTTAAAGAGAATTGTGGCAATGGTTTTCTTTCACATGTCATGATTAGTGATGAGCGGACCTGAGGGTGTTCAGGTTCGCTGAACGTATAGTAAAAAGTTCGGTTTTGGTCTGAACTTGACCTCGAACTTGACCCGAAACCAATAGAAATTAATGGGGACCGGAACTATGATGCTTTAAAATGGCTGTAAAAAGTGGCAGCGGGGCCATTGCAGGCTGTAAGCTGTCTTAAAGACATGAGTTTTCAAGGTCCACTTGAAAGTTGCAAAGGTAGGGGATAATCGGACGTGTTGGGCCACAGAATTCTACATGATGGGGGATACTTGGGAGTAGTCTTGCAGGCGATTGGATGAGTAGCGTACGATTAGAAAGGAGAGGAGGTGTAATAATTATATGGGAACTACGGAATCTGATAGCATGGGATAAAGCCAGTCTGAGAACAAAGTTGCAGAAAAAGATGTATCTACTTAAAAACAGAAATGTAAACAGAACTAACAGATATTTCTGCAATTGTAACGAGGGCCTCAGCTCTATATAGAAAATAGCCAACAGGATAGCAAACAAAACATAGTACAGATATTTCTGCAATAGTAACGAGGTCCTCAGCTCTATATAGAAAATCACAGCAAACTGAGTAGCGGGGCGCGACCGCTAATGTGAACCAGTCCAGCAAGGAAATTATGTGGAAGCAAACAAGACATTTGAACGAGGAACTCCAATAAGGTTATAGTGCAAATGCACACAGTACTTAAATGATGAAGTCCAGCGAAGCTTGCTCACACGTGTGCACAGTTCTTGTTAGTAGGAGTCCAATAGTTCACAGATGATACGTCATGTGAATGACGTCCTAGAAAAGAGAGGACGAGGGGAGAAAGAGGGAGAGCGCCATCTAAGCGTAGTAGATAATAATAATAATAATAATAATAATAATTTTATTTATATAGCGCCAACATATTCCGCAGCGCTTTACAACTTATAGAGGGGACTTATACAGACAATAGACATTACAGCATAACAGAAATCACAGTTCAAAACAGATACCAGTAGGAATGAGGGCCCTGCTCGCAAGCTTACAATCTATGAGGAAAAGGGGAGACACGAGAGGTGGATGGTAACAATTGCTTTAGTTATTTGGACCAGCCATAGTGTAAGGCTCGGGTGTTCATGTAAAGCTGCATGAACCAGTTAACTGCCTAAGTATGTAACAGTACAGACACAGAGGCTATTAACTGCATAAAGTGTATGAGAACATGATGGAGGAACGTGATTATGTTGTTGTTTTTTTATTAATAGGCCACACAGGGATAATTAGGTTAATGCGTTGAGGCGGTAGGCCAATCTGAACAAATGAGTTTTTAGGGCACGCTTAAAACTGTGGGGATTGGGGATTAATTGTATTAACCTAGGTAGTGCATTCCAAAGAATCGGCGCCGCACGTGTAAAGTCTTGGAGACGGGAGTGGGAGGTTCTGATTATTGAGGATGCTAACCTGAGGTCATTAGCAGAGCGGAGGGCACGGGTAGGTTGGTAGACTGAGACCAGAGAGGAGATGTAGGGTGGTGCTGAGCCATGGAGTGCTTTGTGGATGAGGGTAGTAGTTTTGTACTGGATTCTGGATTGGATGGGTAGCCAGTGTAATGACTGGCACAAGGTAGAGGCATCGGTGTAACGGTTGGCGAGGAATATGATCCTGGCAGCAGCATTCAGGACAGATAGATGAGTAGATCTTTCTTGGAGAGATAACACAGCTTGAATCTTGCTCACCTGGTGTGGTTGTGCAAAGAGGCACAACACTGGGAAAAGTTTAGTACACAAAGGAAATCCTTCCACTGGTGTGCTGCCAGTCGCAGCAGTTCCCGAGGCGAGAGGTAGCTGAATGGGGTGAGGCAGACCACCGAGTAGTGAGCAACAGAAGCAGGGGGTTAACCAGCAAACAGGCAGATGCTCAGGAGCCAGCAGCACTAAATATTCAGGCACAGGTGATCACAAGACCCGGACTTAAATAATCAGGACAGACAGGAAGTTCCATGACAGGGCGAGATCCAAGACTCCATCTTGGATCAGGGCGAACAGACACCAGGAAAGTCCGGAATCCTTACAGGAGGAGGTCTTGGGAGGACCAGAGATTATGTGGTGGGAGATATTGAGAGAGTAGTTCAGAAATATACCGGTGAGACAGATTATGGGTGGCACTGTAGCTAAGTGTTAGTAGCTTGAAGTGGATACATTGTGGAATTGGGAAGCAATGAAGGGATTTGCAAAGTAGAGAAGCAGAAGAGTAGCGAGGATAGAAGTGGATCAGACTAAGTTCACATTAGCGTCTCTGTGCCCAGCGTATCATCTGCATGCGCAAACGCATGCCAAAACGCATTCAAACGCATGGTTACGCTGCTTTTCTTATCCACATCAGTTTACGCATGAAGCCAAAAAAAATGCGTGTCCATGCATTTTAGCATGCGTTTGCATTTTTTCAGCACATGCGTTCAAATTTTTCCTTGACAAAAGCCACACCCAATGGGCATGTCTCATGGGGACTGTATATATAGACCCTACACAGATGAAATCCTCATCTTTTGCTGCTGTATCCAGCTGGAAGATGGATCTTGGCATGGAGAGCTTCTATAGTAATTTGGATTTGGAACTGAAATTGGCTTTTGCTTTTGCTGTGGCTTGTGAAGAAGAAAGGAGAAGAGGAAGACGGAGAAGACATCATCGTCGCTACTGATAACACCCCATCGTTTAAGTCCGAGAGAGCCATGGAGCCTACCACTCGTTGTACACCGAGCTACATGAAAATCCAGTGAAGTTTTTCGACTACACGCGGATGTCTGAACAGAGCTTCGATGAATTGCTGCAACGTGGGCGAGGATCCATCACCAGGCAGGACAAGCAACTACGTAGAGCAATTCCTGCTGAGGAACATCTGTTGGTCACCCTGAGGTACATAATTTTGAAAAATAAAGACGTCATTTGTATTATTGTTAGAAAAGCCATGGATTTTTTTTCCCCCATTTTCTCTTTGTCAGATTTCTGGCTACCAGAGAGACCTTAATATTTCTACATTTCCAATTCCAGATTGGAGTGTCCACCCTTTCTGAGAATGATGGAGACACCTGCCATGGTTTATGTGATGTTCTGTGTGAAGAATTCCTTCCCCAACCCAAAACTGAAGTCTGGCTGAACAATGCAGCAAAATTCAATGAAATGTATAATTTTCCTAACTGTGTGGGGGCTGTGGACGGCAAACACATTCGGATTCTGAAATCTGCTGGAAGTGGATCCGAGTACTTCAATTACTAAAAAAAACTTTTCGACTGTTCTTGATTGTAGATGCAGAGTGTTGATTTGTTGACGTTGGCTCATTTGGACAAGGAAATGACTCACAGACTTTCAAAAACTCTGATATGGGCCAACGTTTATGTTAATGATTTTAATTTTCCACTGCCACAACCTCTTCCGAACACTGAAGGACTGCCAATGTCATTTGTTGTTGTTGGAGATGAGGCGTTTCAAATGTGTGCCAACCTCCTAAAACCATACTTGAGTCGGGACTTGAATCACACCGAAAGGATTTTCAACTACCACCTGCCAAGTGCATGAAAAACTGGAGTGTGCCTTTGGTTTGCTAGCATCTAAATGGCGCATTTTTGGGAACACCAATCAATCTAAAAACCGAGACAATTGATGATGTGGTCAAAGCGTGTGTTGTTACGCACAATTACATCCTGGCAAAAGAGCGACAACAATTAGAACTTGACGATCCTGTTGATACCACTTTGCAGGATTACCGTGATCACCCTCTGAGCACTACAGTGGAAGTTGCCCAGATGAGGGATACGTTTGCTGATTACTTTGCTTCTGATATTGGACGTCTTGCATGGCAAGACAATATGGTTTAATACACTTTAAGTAAATGTTATATGCTTCCTGACTTTAATGTTATATGTTTGACTTTAATGTTATATGTTTGCTGACTTTACTACTAATAAACCACCTCCAGTTAAACACCCTGACTCAACAACACAATACACACGTGTGTTTTCGCATAAAGAGAAAACGAAAACAAGGATTGTGCAAACAAAATAAAAATTTTATTTAACAAACAAGCAAACAACTGGTTTTATTTTGGGGTCTGTATGACGGTGATATATTGTGGACCTTGGGGGTATTGAGCTGTGATAATTGGGTAACATTTGATGATGAAGGGGTTACAGGGGAAGGGGCAATAAATTGAAGGAATGGCTCCTGGATGGGACTGGACACATTGGGAGTAGATGGCACATTAGGAGTTGAACTGTGGGAAGGGATAGACAAATTGGAAGGGTGACAACCAAAGGAAGATAGTGACATATTAGAGAAAAGAGACACATTGGGAGGTGAGGGTGAAGGTGGTAGTAGCATTTTTGGCTGAGATTTCTTGCTCCTGGTCTTACAGGGCAGCACCAAGTCAATAGTTGGAGTCCTGAGTTTCTTAGTTTTGGCCTCTGTAGCAGTGCGTGCTGCTGGACTGTGCAGTGTGGTGGATGCTGCTTAGTGCAGGGGTGCTGCACTCTGGACCGAGTTGGATGCTGCTTGCTGCAGGGGTGCTGCACTCTGGAGCATGGTGGATGCTGCTTGCTGCAGTGGTGCTGCACTCTGGAATGTGGTGTAGCTGTGAACTGGGGGGAACAGGCCAGTGATGCTGTGCTTGCTGATGCTGGTAAAATTCGGCCTGTGGCTGATAGCTTTGGGACTGCTGCTGCTGTAATGCCTGGCTGTAAGCAGCCTGGCAGACCTGCAAGACATTCAGCTGGAGTTCAAGCATAAGGTTTTCCGACATGCCCCGCTCTATTGCAGAAAAAAAATGTCTCGCTGGTCTCTGAAGGTCGGCTTCTAGGTGGTCAAGGCGTCTGTGGACATCCTGGAAAAGTGTTTTTACCTGAGTGAACCCACTGTCCATTCTATCTCCAATTACCTTCATCCCATCCTGGAAGACTGAGCGTAAGTGAATAAACTCAGGCATGACTGACCTCTCCCAGGCCCCTTGCTGCTGACGAGAAGTCCCAACAAAAGCAGTGGCAGAGGGCTGGGAGAGGGGAAAACCTGATGGACTAGCTGCCTGTGAAGCCTGACGGATTGCTACATCGCTAGTGGATGACTGGGACTGTTCGTTGGCTGGTCGATGAGGGACCGCTCCAACAGAGGAAGATCCAGGTCGTGTGGTGCTGCTCCAGGTTCTGTGTGTAAAATAAAAGAAAACATTACTAAAAATTTTTTTAAAGTTTATATAATAGTCAGACAACAGAAAAGATGCTCACGTTCAGTGAGCAAGCGCAGGCCTCAGAAAAGTCAACATACGATTGTATTTGTACTTCGAAAGCTTTGGAGAAGCACCACTTTTAACCTGCATCTCCTGACTGATATCCTTATTGAAGCGATCCTTCATCGAACACCAATGAACTTTTACTCTCTTCATCTTCACTGTAAAGGGGGAAGAAAAAAAATCTGATAAAAAAAACACGATTTACAGCAAAACAGAGACCACATTACAATACTTACAAACATCCTTTCGGACTTTTGGCCTTGCATGGTCCCAATCTTGCAACAGCGATCTGGCCACTTCTTCCCAGAGTCGTCAAATCAATACTGAGTCGGAATGATTACGATCACGGAGGTCCCACAACGCTACACACTCTTGAACCAGGTTGACCTTCCTCACGTTGTCGATCCTATAGAACAAATAAAATAATAAAAAAAAATTAAGTACTACAGTTTTAAATATACAATTACAACTCTGATAATGAAAAGAATATTTACACCCCGTCTTTCCTCCTCAGGAATTTGAACCCGACAACCCTGGAAGATTCATTTCCACTTGACTGCTCCTGCTGTTCCACACTGGAAGGTTCCTGTAAAGAAAATACATGATTTACCACGTGTAGTACTGCCAGTCAATGCATACCAATAAGTATATCCAATGTGATTACATAATCAGTGTCATGTCCACCCTGGGAAACAGTCAGGTCTTCATTGGAGGACATGTTTGAAGAGCAGGCAGCAGTCAAGTGAAACAATATGGAAAAGAACAAATAATAAAAATTGAACTTGTTAAAAGTGCAAAAGCAAAAAAAAAAATTTTTGAAGGCCAATACTTACATTACAGGCAGCAGTCCAACAGCACAGCAGGCAGCACAGCACCGGAAAAGCAGCACAATGCGGGGACAGCAGCACCGCACTGGAAAATCTGTACAAAACATGGACACCAGCACCACCCTGGAAAATCAGGACAAAACGGGGACAGCAGCACTGCACAGTCTACAAGGGGAACAAAAAGGAAGACATAAGACACAAAGTGACGAAGGGTGTGGAACTGGGCAGAGTGTGAGACTGGGCAGAGCAGCATAGTACACACACTCATACTGCCACAGGGCCAAAGGAGCAATCCACAACAGGTAATAAAGGACAGTAAGGAGCAAGCCAGGCAAGGAGTCCAGGACAGGAAAAACACACAGTCTAGAAGGAACAGAAAACAAAACATAAAGTACAGACATACATTTTTAAAGCTTCTATACTTACATCCAGAGTCTTGTCCAGAGTCTTGAGAGTAATGGACTACCTGTTTCCTGACCCCCTTTTATACATCAGGGATTTTGCAGGTGGTGACATAATTTCCTGGACATGATTAGTGTGAAGTATGCATGCGTACGCATATCCTTGCGTACCAATGCATTCTTATAGACAGTAATGCGTTGTTTTGATGCACTCATCTGCATGCGTATGTCTGCGCTTAATTGACGCCTCAAAAAAATGCAACATGTTGCGTTCTCCGCACACCGCAAAACGACACATGCGTACGCATCCACAGGCGAATGCATCCTAATGCATGTCCCTGCATACACAATGTTAAACACATGTACGCAAGTTGCATGCGGATTGGTACGCAGGTATACGCTGGGCACACATACGCTAATGTGAACCCGGACTTAGGGCAGCAGAGTTAAGGACAGACTAGAGAGGTGTGATGATGTGATGGGGGATGATGAGCTTCAGACCCCACAAGGAGTCAAGGCTATCCAAGTGATGTGGGCAGTTTGGAGGAAGAAGTGGTGGTCGCAGTGGTGGTAGTTGCACTGGTCCAGCTGCACAGCAATGACACTGAGGAACTGAGCACACCAAAGCTAGCTAAAAAGAGCTCCCTGACAATACATGGGTGGCTTGCATGGTGTGACATCAGGCCTGCAGCAACGAATAAATGCTCGTTAAATAAGTTCTTAACCTGCGCACCACCTACATGACGAAGCATCTGAATACAAAGCATGAACTGCAGTGAAGTACACAATTGAAAAACCAGGAGAGATCTGAGTTTCCTTCTGTTTCCTCTTCTGCTGCGGTCTCGGCGTCTTCCTTTCACTTCTGAGCAACAGGGATACCTTGCTCACCGCAAGAAAGGATGTGACAGCACCACCACCAGCAGTGTCACCAATCATCTCCACACCATCTCATTGAAGTGCTCAGCTGTACATCCCCCAAACACTGGATTACAAATTCTACACATGGCCTCGCAACTTGCAAGTTATTTCTAAAGAGCTAACAAGACGTTGGGATCACGGGAACCACAGTACATGGATCCCTGCCACCACTGCTTTTCCAGGCAAGCCATATTTGGCCTGTACAAACATGTTGCGGACAAAATCAGGTGTGCACTGCCCAATACCATTGGTGTAAAGGTCCACATAACCACTGATACATGCACCAGTATGCACGAGCAGGCACATTTTATCTCTCTAACTGCCCACTGGGTACACAACTGTCCAGCCAGAGGACAGTTTAGGAGGATGAGAAATAACTGTGTTCATGGCAGGATGGCACTCAAAGCAGCTTACAGGCATCACTGGAGCATGGTTGGGGGAATATAGAGGATGCAGATGACACAGATAATACACCTTCCACCAAGGACAGCTTATCTTTGCATCTTGGCAGCCTGGCACACATGAGGCAATACATGTTGCTGTGCCTGGGCAATGACCACCTAGTTCGTGGGATTATTACCAGTGCTGATTACTGTGTAGCCCCCCTGCTGAATCCCCACTACAAGCACAGCATGCCATCTTACTTCCAACACTAGGGTAATCGGAAAATGTGGAAATGCAAGCGTACGCTGATGATGCACTACTAAAGGTATCCTCACCTGTCAGTGCGGGCTCAGTGGAAGCACAAGGCAGAGGAAGAAGAGGTCACCAATGCAAATGGGGCACTGGTACCACCATGGAAGGGAGGGTTAGCATGGCAGAAATGTGGACAGCCTTACTCAGCATGTCACAACATCCAACCCCACCGTCTGATACGGTCCATATTAGCTGGAGGCAGCGTTTACGTTATGCCTGTGTAGTAACTCACTTGCCAGTTCCTGTACAGACTAGATAACCAGACACTGCATTCTCTAATGGTGCATGTGGGTACAGAGATAGGCCTAACCAAAAAACTATTAGGCCGGGGTCACACTTGCGTGTGCAATGCGAGAAACTCGAATCAATACCCGGCACTGTCGCCGGCACTCGGGAGGGGAGCATTCAGCTGCATAGAAATACATGCAGCCGCACACTCCGTTCCTGAGTGTTGGCGGCAGTGCCGGGTGTTGGCTCAAGATTCTCCTCGCGAAGCTCCGTTCCCAGTAATGCCTTTCGGCAATAACCCGTGATCATGTAGCAGTCTTGCGAGATTGCTACGGCATCATCTCTCGAGACCGCTACGTGATCTCGAGTCATTGCCGCAATGCATTCTTGGGACCGGAGCATCGCGAGGAGCAGGAAAGGGTGCCGCGAATGCCGGAAGGTGAGAATATAATGTGGTTTTTTTTATTATTTTTAACATTTTCTGTTTTTACTATTGATGCTGCATAGGAAGCATCAATAGTAAAAAGTGAAGCGGTGTTTAACTCCCGCCCCAATATTGCTGATTGTTCGCAGCCGGCCGCGACCAATCAGCGACCCGGGATTTCCATTACGGAAGTTACAGACGAACAGACGGAAGTTCCCCTTAGACAATTATATATATAGATACCAGCTGAACCCAGACATTGTTAAGGTACCGTTACACTAAACGACTTACCAACGATCACGACCAGCGATCCGATCGTTCGTAAGTCATTGTGTGGTCGCTGGGGAGCTGTCACACAGACAGCTCTCTCCAGCGACCAACGATCAGGGGAACGACTTCGGCATCGTTGAAACTGTCTTCAACGATGCCGAAGTCCCCCTGCAGCACCCGGGTAACCAGGGTAAACATCGGGTTACTAAGCGCAGGGCCACGCTTAGTAACCCAATATTTACCCTGGTTACCATTGTAAAAGTAAAAAGAAAACACTACATACTCACCTTCTGATGTCACCGCTGTGCTCTGCTTTACGGCCGGCCAGCCGGCGCTGACACATTCAGTGCAGGTTAGCCGCCGGCGGGGGATGTGACAGACATCAGAAGGTGAGTATGTAGTGTTTTTTTTTTACTTTTACAATGGTAACCAGGGTAAATATCGGGTTACTAAGCGAAGCCCTGCGCTTAGTAACCCGATATTTACCCTGGTTACAAGTGAACACAGCTGGATCGGCGTCACACACGCCGATCCAGCGATGGACAGCGGGTGATCAGCGACGAAATAAAGTTCTGGACTTCTAGCTCCGACCAGCGATATCACAGCGGGATCCAGATCGCTGCTGCGTGTCAAACACAACGAGATCGCTATCCAGGACGCTGCAACGTCACGGATCGTCGTCATTCTCGCTGCAAAGTCGCTTAGTGTGAAGGTACCTTTACACTGCACCACAGTTTGTTTGTTCTATTTTCCATTCACAATGTTTTGGAGCCCACTCAAATAAAAATAAAAAAATAGGCTGTTTTTCAGAGTACCCTCACAGAGGATTTTTTCAGAGTACTTCCACAGAGTACACATAAAAGTTTTTCCGGCACAGTATTCCCAGACACAGTTGTAGAGTAAAAAATATTTGTTTTTACACTCAGTACTACCACAGACACGGGTGCAGAGTATAAATATATTTTAGGCACTCTACTCGCACAGACACAGCTGCAGAGCACTCTGGCTTGTTGGCACAATACTCCCAGAGGCTTATGGCACAGTACACACAGAAGCTTTTTGACACATTACTCCCAGAGTTGCACAGGCTTAAAGGCACAGTTATATTTTTAGGCACAGCAACAACTTAGCGATAGAGGAGAAATTTTTTTTATACACACTACTCACATAAAAACGGCTGCAGAGTAGAGTATCTTTTTAGAAACACTACATGTATAGACACAGTGGTAGAATAAAATAATTTTTTTGGCCCACAAATGGGAAAGAGATGGCTGCAGAGTAGAATTTTTTTCTTAGGCATGCTACTCAAAAATGCCACAGGGTACAATTATGTTTTAGACATGCTAGGCACAAAAAAATGCTGCAGAGTACACTTATTTTATACACATACTACTTGCAAAAAAAATCTGCACAGTACACTTATTTTTTATGCACACTACTCACAAAAAAAGCCGCAGAGTACAATTATTTTTTACATACACTACTCATAAAGACACAGTGGTACCGTAAAATTATTGGTTTGGCCTATAAATGGCAATGAGACGGTTGATGATCTTTAATCGAGCCAACTGCACCCTGATAGTACATTTGCTTGAAGGCCTGGGCAGGTAAGCATCTCTGCCTTTTTTCTGTTTTTTTTATTTTTTTTAGAGGATTTCTAAGTCTTCTTTTGTGTCTGTGAGCTCCATAGTACCAGTATGCTAGTAGCGATATGGGTTGCAGAATACATACTGCATTTTTTGACAGAGTGCGCAGTCAGAATCTGTCCCTCACTCTAGCTGTATCCTATCTCTATGCTAATGAGAGCATAATGGCTGCGGCGGCACTTGTGATCCAGGCTTTATACAGGCCGGGTCACGTGCTGTGCTGGCCAATCACAGCCATGCCAATACTTGGTTGTTCTGCAGCCTTTCAACAAGCTTTATTAGACTGGGGAACCCAAACAGGAAACTGAACATATAGTAAAAAGTCATTAATCAGTGTTCGGTAACAGACACTAGGTGTGCGGTACGGACCCTGAACTTTCCCGTTCAGGCTCGCTCATCCCTAATCATGATCTTTTTTAGACTCGTACTACATGTCTTTTCAGGAATAGTTTTTAGCAAGGCTTCTTATGATTAAGTGAAGAATTTTAATGACAGGTAACACCTCTATACACATCTGATAACACAGGATCCAGCCGAACTTTCCAGTTCGGGTTCGCTCATCCCTAGACATGATCTTTTTTGGGCTCATACTACATGTGGTTTCAGGAAGAGTTTTCAACAAGCCTTCTTATCATCAAAGGAAGAATTTTAATGACAGGTAACACCTCTATACACAGCTGATAACACAGAATCCATCAATCACAATAGTTAATGTCACAGATGAAACTGATCCTCCTTTCTTCATAATAACCTTTTCATATGCTGATTAGATGCTTCAATATAGAAGACAGGGTCGGAATTACCATTGTGGTAATGTACATGTATTGTTTCCTGAAATAACAGGAATTTAGAGTCTAAAAAACCAAAAGGCCAGTGTGAAAATTGCAAGATGTCTATTTTTTATTTTTAGTGCACATTGTGATATGTAAAAGAAAATGTTAAATAATATATTTATCACAAAACTTTGAGTTAGAAATTATTTGATATACGATTGTTTATTAGAAAATGTTGAGTTAGTAGGTAGGTCCCTAATTCAGGAACCTAATATAATAGCCAACGCAGAGATCAACTACAGAAAGCACCTCTCACTCTGTAGTGCATGGCACTTCCAAGTTGTACATGGACAGCTCAATCATTTTAATTGTGAATAGGTAGTTCATCATATCCCTTATGCAGAGGACATGAACACATGTTGCCAGTTTTTCCACAGTTGCAAAAAACTCTTTCATCAGGATATTTTTTATTTACTCTTCAACCAAGAAAAGAATGCCACATGCAAATAACCCTTGTATGTCGCATGCATGATTTTTTAGATTTTGTACTTGAGATTACTCTTGTGTCATGGCTCTGTTTGGGGATTCGATCTGCTGACCTGTTGCTGTGTGGTTGGTTCTCTTGTCTTCTGAGCTATTCCTTTTCTTTCCTATCCACGTGCTGATGGTTCCAATTGTCTTTGTTCCCCTTTCCTGGTTTGCTTCTCCCAAGGTGTTTTTCATTTTCCTGTTTTGGTCTGCCCTATCACATTCTGGGTTGGGTTTTATATGTTCAGTCATTACTTCACTTCGTTGCTTGCTATACCTTTAGGTGGACTTGGGTTTAGGAGTTCCAGACCGTCAGCTAAGGTTAGGTTCACATTGCGTTATGGCTGTACGTTAAACGGACTACGTTACACCGCGGCATAACGCGGTGTAACGTAGTCCGTTAACGCCGCCATTGAAAGCAATGTCGGACGCATCGCTAGCGCACGCCCACAATGGGCGTGCGCTAGGCGATGTGCCGTCATTGAGTGACGGACCGAGACGCGGGCTGCAGCGTTTCCGGGACCGTCACTGCTAGCGCAGATGGAGCTAGCAGATGCTCCATCTGCGCTAGCGCTGTGCCAAAGTCGGCACTTGCGTTAGCGCAGTCCATTAGCGTATGCGCTGAACGGACTGCACTAACGCAATGTGAACCTAGCCTAAGGGGTTTACCTTGCTGGGTAAACACTGGTTGAATTCTTGCAGTGAATCTGTTTGTTTTCCTCTTCCTTTCACTTCTTTGGGTTTCTGCGAGTTCACATGTGTTCCATTTACTTTTGGCTCTCTTTAGCTTTCTCTGTCTTGCCTATATGAACGTGTTTTAATGTTTCATTCTGGCTATTGCATCTTCTTGCACACTTTTCTCTCCTCTTGTTGGCAGTGTGTTGCAGCCTCCATTCTTGTTTCTCAGGAGGTTTGTGAGGCTATGTGCACACGTCAGGATTTCTGGCACAAATTTTCCTGACAAAAACCGGACATTTCTGCCAGAAATCCGCATGCGTTTTTACCACGATTTTACTGCGTTTTTGATGCGTTTTTTGCCAATGCATAGAATAGCGGGAAAAACGTGAAAAAAACGCAAAATTAATGAACATGCTGCTTTTTTTACCGCGATGCATTTTTTTCGCAGAAAAAAACGCATCATGTGCACAAAAATTGCAGAAACCATTCTAAATGATAGGATGCATAATGCATGCGTTTTTAATGAGTTTTTATAGCGTTTTTATTGTGAAAAAACGCGAAAAAACCTGAACGTGTGCACATACCCTCAAACTTCTCGGTGGCTCTTTAGGGAGCCAGGTCCGAGGTGGTGTTTTTGAGTTGTGCGGCTAGAGTCTTTCTGGTCTGTACAGGGATCAATTGGGTGTGGGTGCACCGTCTCTCTATAGTAGGTTTTCCTTATTTCTGTTACCTGTGTGTAAGCGTGTGTTACATTTATGACAGCAAGCCCAGATCAGAGGGGCCTTGTTTTACTGACTTTCCCCAAATGGATCTAATTATTCTAACCTGGTCTCATTATAAAATGTTCTGCCAAGTTTAAGTTGAAGTTACTCGACCTGTGTGCAACCCTAATCTAAACTACATTGAAAATCTCTGGATGAACTGAGAACCAGGTCAACAACTGTCTTTGATTCTGTTCAGGTCGCTGAACAAGCAAAAATAAAAACCCTCACAAAAGGGTGAAAGCAGTGATGGTAGATAAAGACAGAAGGGATCATCTCCATTGTAATGTACATGACCTCTTTTACATAGCTTGTATTGCCTAAAATTAGTGAAGACTGCTAGGTATATTGTTGTTTTATGGTATGTATGTATATATATATATATATATATATATATATATATATATATATATATATACGTGATTCCCCTTAGTGTCCGCCAATATGTCTTTTTACTGATCTAAGATATAAGGGAATAACATCCCCATAAAGATGACAATCCAGCAGCTGTCAGCTGTATCGGCCACGATCACTATTGGCACCGTCCAAATCTGTTTAACCCTTTAGATGCTGCTGTCAATAGTGACTACCTCATATAAATGGTTAACATCTTTATCCCCATCGGCACCCTGAGATCATGATTGTGTGCACTCATGTTTGCCATGGCAATTCACGGCCTTAGAGTAGCCTGTTCGGAAGTTAGCGACATTTAGGTAAAAATATACCTTTTCATTCCTGTCATGTCACTTTGCATTCATTCCTGAACAGTACCTGGAGGGTTAATAAACTACCTGACAGAGGTTTTCAATATGTCAGGGGATGCTGTTTTAAAAATGGTATCACTTTTGGGGTTTTTCCAATATATAGGACCCCCAAAGTCACTTCAAACCTGAATAGGTCCTTCAAAAATATAAATTTTCTCAAAAAAATGAAAAATTACTGCTACAATTTTAAACCTCCTAAAAGGCTAACAAAATAAAATAACATTTTACAAATGGTGCTGATGTAAAGCAGACATGTGGGAAATCTTATTTATTAAAGTTTTCTGTGGCATGACTATCTGGATTAAAGGGGTAATCGTTCAAATTTTGAAAATTTTACATTTTTGGCAAATTTCTGATCTTTTTTATAAATAAACACAAAACATATCGACCTGAATTTACCATTATCATAAATTACAATGTGTCACGAAAAAACAATCACAAAATCATTGGGATTTGTTGAAGCGTTCCAGAGTTATTACCACATAAAGTGACACTGGTCAGAATTCAAAAATTTGGCCCGGTCACTAAGGGGGTATATATATGTGATGTATGATTTTTCATGTCGCACAACAGACATTAAGCTGACCTTTAAAATAGAGATCTACTACTTTAATAAAGTTGCTACAAACATTTTCTTTCTAAAGACTGATAAAGTTATGCCATGGGATTTCCACATATTCACAAACGCTATATATAGCAAATATTGGATCAATAAATAAGACATTCTGGGCTGATCCTTCAGCTAGATAATGTGTAACTTGTGTTCCTAAAGGGAAATTCCAGTTATGAAAAAATGTCTTCTCTAAAATTATGTATTTTGTGGAAAACATGCTGAAAATGTGGTAGATGTGATGTATGTAGCTAAACAGTACTGATATTGCAAGGAAGCTGTTATGTGTTTAGTTAGTGGTCAGAAGGCCTAGGATTCATTGTGTTGATGAAATTGTTTTGCATGAGGAGTAAATACTTGTTGTGGCTAGTTTTAGAAAGTAGCAAACCTTTGACTTGATTTTCATGCTTTTTTGTGTAAATCGGTGGGGGACTGGGACCTGAGACCCCCACCAATCACTGAAAAGAATTGTGAATTGAGCAGCTCAGGAGACAGGACAGCACATGCAAAGCAGAGTATGGATTCAATAGACCCTCTATGCTTTGCTCTATGCACGCTCTCAGGAGGGAACTGTGAGCGCTTGTCTCCAGAGCTGCACACTTCTTAGATGTATTTTGAGTGATTGGTGAGGGTCTCGGGATCCAGACCCCCACCACTCTGCAGGTAAGTAAACAAGTCAAAACTTTAGTTACTTTTTAAACCAAAGTTCACTAAGTTGGAATGAAAGCTCCTAATGTGCCAGTCATCTAACCCAAATAATGACCATCTTGTAAGTCAATTTGACCCCAAATTGTGAAACTAGATACAAAATCTGAGAAATTTTGAGTTTCAAAAATAGCTCATAAAATGATATGCCCATTGTCTTACTGATGCATGCAGCATAGTCATATACAGTCATGGCCGAAAGTATTGGCACACTTGAAATTTTTTCAAGAAAATGCCCATTGAAACCTGTGGAGAGATCTTAAAATTGCTGTTGGGAGAAGGCACCCTTTAAGTTTGAGAGACCTGGAGCAGTTTGCAAAAGAAAAGTGGTCCAAGGTGGGCAGTGTAATAAGCTCTTTGATTGCTATAGGAAGCGATTGATGGCAGTTTTATATTCCAAAGGGTGTGCAACCAAATATTAAGTTGAGGGTGCCAACAATTTTGTCCAGAGCATTTTTGGAGTTTTGTGTGAAATTATGTCAAATTTGACTTTTTTCCCTCTGTTTTTTTGTGTTGTTCCAATACACACAGAGGGTATAAACATGTGTATAAAAAAATTGCAATCATTTTCTAGGAGAAATACTTCATTTTCTGGAACAATTTCAAAAGTGCCAACACTTTCGACCATGACTGTATATGATGTCTAACTTTATAGTTCTCCCTTGTAATGACACATTCATCACACATCCACAACATAAGATTTTTGCTGTTTGTGTATCATTTTTTGCTATGTTACTGCATTTCTTGGACATTATGGCCCTGATCCACCAAGACTGGCCAGTCTCATTGATGAGCATGCAGTAAAGTGACATGCCAAATTCATTATCAGTGGCTCCTTGCACCTCGCCAGAAATGTTACACCAGTCTGAGACTGGAGTAACATTTCTTGGTATAAGAAATATTGCCAATTTTAATGAATTTCCCATCCTTGTTCCTCTCCAGCTCTGTCTATTTTTGTATAACTGACCCAAAGGAGCTTGAAAACTCAAAAAGCCTCAACATTTTTGTGCAACTTTGTATTGCACAAAAGTTTTGCTTTTTTAAAGTGTTTAATGAAGTGGGTTAATGTTTCATTGTATCTTAAAGAATTGTTCAGTGCCATAAATATATGCACTTTTTATCCCAGAAATATTGAAATCTTTCATTGCCTGACTTAATATGCTCAGTGACCCTTAAAAAGTTGCCGTTTATAGCAGCCTTTGTCCTGTTAATGCCGCCCTGCAGGAATACAAGACTGTCTCCATACTGAAAAATCCCACAAATGACATTGGACAGAGTCTAAACCAGAGCTTAACGTTAAATAGGTTGTCCAATCTCTAATAAATAAATGATGGTTAAAAGGGTAACCTCTTTTTTTTCTTTTTTTTTTTAAAGGCTTCACAGCGACTGAAATCCCTAGTGATCATCTATAATCTGCTGGGCAGCCGAGCAGAAAGCGTTCACTCGTCCTACAGAAGCTCTATACAAATGTCAAAGATATCATCTGACTTTCCAAATAATGCAGACACACAAGATGAAAGATGTCCCTTGCTAAAAGGTGAGGGTTCGGAATGAGGAGCTCCTCTTTTATTTCACAATTCCATAACATGATATTTGCAATTTTCACAAACCAGACGACCCCTTTAAAGGGGCTTTCGGACAATTGTAAGGTGTAATTTGCTGTGCACTCTGGGTCTTACCACAGGCACCACTAGTAATACTGTGATTGGGGCTCTGCTACCCTGTTGTGAATGGAGTGGTGATGCGCCTGCTTGGCTTCCACTCGACTCACAGTCCATGGAACTGCTGATATAGCCGTGGGTTGTGCTCAGCTTTCTTGAGATATAGACAATGAATGGGGCAGAAATTGAACCAGTGAACTCTGTTCCATTTAAGACAGGACCCTGTTCTCATGGTTCCAGTGCCCCATTCTCAGGATTTTTGAGGGTCCAAGCGGTTAGACCTCCAGCGAACTGCAATATATCAACGTAACTAAAATCACGTAGGCTACACACTGTTTTTCGTGCAAAGCAGAAAATGTTTTGTTGGGTTTTATGAAACCACTTTTTTCCTGCTTGAGAAACCAGTAAGAGGGCCCATTCAGATAATCGCGTTATACGTCACTGTGCCATCTATAAGCAAAACCGATAACATACAGACTTCACATGGACCAATGCAAGTCAGTGGTGTAGTTCACATGAACATTTTTACATGTGGACAGATAATCCAAGTCACTGGCGGACAAAGACAGAAAAGGGTCCCTGTGCAAGAACAATTTATTCTTGGGCCCTTTGCAGCCCAAGAGCTCTTAAAATGAAAAATTGTACCTTCTTTGGAAGTAGAAATGGCCCTCTTACCTCCGGCGGCTGGACAGGTTGCACCAATGATATGTCCACCCCTGATCCATGTGTAATAGATCTCAGCATACACTAGTCCAAAGTTTATCTGAACTCTGCCTTATGGAAAATTCACACATCCATATGGTATCATGGTGTGGGATCGGATTTCTTTGCACAGATTGGCTATGGGTCTCCTCCCCCGAATTTGACAACCTCAGATATATGCATATGAGGCAGTTATATTCTGGTCAGGAGTCCAGAGCCCCGGTTGTGGATCAATGTGCATACTTAGACCGTGAGATATGGATGTCTGAATTTGGTCTAACCCTGCCTTACCCTGATATAGAGCATAGAGAGTTTAGCTGTAAGGCTATGATTATGAAAGATTCCAGAATTTCTAAGGGTACCTGTCACCACTCTTCTCATGTCTATTTTAGTTCTAAAAAAATTAAGTTTAATAGTTTTTAATTTATTTAATACCAGCATTTACAATAACATAATTGTGGGACATATTTTCCTATATTGTTGTGTTAGACAGTTTCTCAGTTATTCCTTCTGTTAATATGTGAATAAAATAATATGTTAAAATAATTTTCTGCTAGTTGAAGACTGGGGCAGCGGTAATTGGCTGACGGTGGACCGGGGGAGGATGAATACTAGATCATTTTATCATTTTAATACAGCGTTGGCAAAAGGAGGCCAGATCCCTAAGTCTATGTGAACACAGTTTTTGAGGGATCTTTTGGAGCCGGTCCATTCTAAAAGGCCTGCCCCACACGTCCAGATAATTCCGGTACCGGAAAAAATCGGTACCGGAGTTATCCGTGTCCGTGAGCTCACGTAGGCCATCCATGTGGCACACGTGCGGCAGCCGTGTGCCGCCTGGGTACCACACGGACCGTGCAGGAGAGACAGCGCTACAGTAAGCGCTGTCCCCCCAGCATGGTGCTGAAGCCGCCATTCATCCGTTCTCTCCAGTGCTCGCTGGGGAGAAGGGATGAAAAATCTTTTTTTTTTTTTGTTTTTATGTGTTTAAAATAAACTTTAGGGCATCCTCCCCCCTCCCACCCCCTGTGCGCCTGGCCGCCGGTATTAAAATACTCACCCGCCTCCCTCGACGCTTGCTCTCCGCCCCGCTGCTTCTCCTGCACTGAGCGGTCACGTGGTGCCGCCCATTACAGTTGATGAATATGCGGCTCCACCTCCCATAGGGGTGTCCGTGTAATACGTGCGCTCCCACGAACACTGACATGTCTCCGTGTTTGGCACACGGAGACACGGTCCGCAAAAAATCAATGACATCTGCACAGATGCATTGATTTCAATGTGTCTACGTGTGTCAGTGGCTCTGGTACGTGAGGAAACTATCACCTCACGTACCGGAGCCACTGACGTGTGAAACCGGCCAGAGATGTATGAAAAATCACCGGAAAACTGCTTTTCCTAATGATTTCTATTATAAAATGACTTGCTGGTCACATGTTCAGTGTTCTGAGCATTTTTTTCCGTTTCAGGTGTTGAAAAACACCTGGTGGGAGAAAGAGTGCCTGTCACTTCTTTGGCATATTTTCCTTGAGGAGATGCTTTAAACTAGGCACTATCCAATCAAAACATTCCAAAAATAATGTTTCAGGGAAAAAAAACTTTAAATATTCTTGAAAAACTCTTCAAAACCATTTCATCAAGGAAAACGCCCCAAAGAGAGAACTTTTCCTAAAGCAGTTTCCCCTAGAAAGCTCTTTGTTTTTGATCACCTCAAAAAAATCTCTGTGCACAAACCCTAAAATTCCCTTAAATGGGTTGTCCGATCTAAAATGGTCACTCTGTGTGACTGCAGATTTATGAATCCCCTTAGCACACGGACTGTGCTCTGTGAGGATTCCCCGGTTTCTGAGCCAGGACTGGAGGTGATGTATATGGATGCATACTCCTAGCCAGAGCCCGTCTCACTTGTATTGAGTGTTTGCGTGAGCCTCTTCCAGGTATTCCGGTATCCTCCCACACTACATAGTCATACTGATATAGGATTTAGATTGTGAGCCCCAATGGGGACAGTGATGATAATGTATGTAAGGTGCTGCGTAATATGATGGCGCAATGCATAAAAATAATAATAATAATAATACTTGAGGTATCGTGCCGACTAGACGTACTCGTCCTCTCTCAATGGAAATACACTGATAAAAGATGAGCACGTCTAGTAGGAATGTGACTGAAAGTATACAAATATGCCAGATGCATGAAAGTACTGTATATTGGAGAACCCAAACAAGAGTGCACACAACATGCCGTCATCATTCAGAAGTCTACATTCATAAAAAGTGCAGACTTTCATCCCAAGCCTCGACTTTAAGTCTGCAATGATTGAGATATATTTACATAAGATTGGACAATTCCTTTAAATCCATTAGTTGTTATATGAAGGCTCTCACCCCTCCCCCTCCCTCATTAACATGTTATCAGCTCTCATCTGACTACATCAGCTCATCTTATTACAGAATAAATCCCACTTTATAAGGAAAGAGAGAAAAAAACCTAAACGTCAGCCGCTACTGGAAGCACTTTAACCCTTTCTATATCAAATACCAAAAAAATGTTTGATATGATTGCCTTTGCAGGTCTGATTTGTGCACCCATCACCGGCTATGTTTGCCTTGCGTTTTCACATCTTTCCATGTATTTCTGGAAAATCTGATGAAAAAGGTAATGGAAAACCACGTAAAAATAATAGACTGTTGCTCCAGATTTATCATTTGTCTTATTGCTTTTTCTCCTGTATTTTTTTTTTTTTACCTGATATATACTGGACTGTTCCTATCGTTGCCGCACAGTTTCAAATCTATGATCTGTGTGCAGGGAATTTTTATGAACGGCGGGTTGTGGGACTCTTAAGGGGTGGAGGTGGTTTGGGGACTTGTCTTTTTATAAAATATTTCACATTTTTAATTTGAAAAATAGACGCAACTTAAAAATAAAAAATAGACGGACGGTAAAAGTCAATCGTCCCTGGTTTGGGTGAATTGAGACATGTCATTTGCAGCTTCTGTGCACACCCGAGCAGATCTGCCCAGCAACTAAAGAGTGAACAGAAGGGATTTCCTTCCAAACTGTCTTGTAGACACTGAGAATAAGACTTGTCTGTGCATGCAACGTGAGTCTGGATTTAATAGAGAGCAGCCCCTCTCCACCCCCAGCTGCGGATTACTAGCAGCACGTTCAGCACCGCACACAGAGGACAGCTCCCACTATCTTGCCATTGATCTGGATGCTGCTCTGGATGGGGAGGCACCTGTGATCTCTGACCTGGTTGGGCTTTATTTTAAGCCGCCAGTGGGCTGGGGTTGGATTGAAGTTGTCATCCTAACAGTTGTGGCTGTTGACAACTCCTCTCTTCTGGCACATGTGTAGTTTGGACGTGGCTCATTGTTCTGCTCTTCCCATCCCTGCAAATCCCTAATCCTCCCATCATTGCTCCTAGGATCCACAGGAATATCTGGTTTCTGCTTCCAGAAAGGGTTAAACTGAACGGCAAGATGTTATTAGCATGAAGCTAGAAGAGCGGATTCACGCACTGAGATTTCCTCTGATAAAAGACCCAGATATAGGGGTCGCCTAGGGGGATTTGGGAACTTTCTGCTGCGCTTTACTAAGAGGAGACATCTTATTCCAAGATGCCGGTGAGGAGAGGGCATGTGGCCCCCCAGAATACCTATCTGGACACCATCATCAGGAAGTTTGAAGGACAGAGTAAGTACTTGTCAGAAGTCTGTTGTCACTCATGCTAGTCTAGGCAAAGGGAGAATCCCACAAAAACAAGTCAAGTGGCACACAATGGGCACAGCAGGCATATGCTGGGCATGCGGATAGTGGGCACAGGATGCCTGGCACTGGCTGCAGTTATATGTCCATTTGATCAGTGCGATAGTGAAGCATCAGGATGTGTAGATCCAGGAATGATGGTTATACTCAGATGGGTAATACTGAGATCACATAACTGACAAGGCTGGTGTGCAGGGAGATCAGTAATGGGTCCTAGCCCCAGGCAGGAACAGAGACATCCTCATGATGAGTCAACTTCAGGGATACAACAAAAGTAGGATCCTCATTGTGAGACACATATCTTTTACCTGTGCATAGCTGTAGATTCACACCCTACTGATTATACATATTATACAATTATTATATAATATTATAATCATTTGACCATCATAATAATACATTGCAACCATGACCTGTCCTAATCTAATCTTACAGCCCTTAGGCATATGGGCCATACACCTAATAGTCTAATTGTCTTTGTATATATGGGCCATGCTCCTAATAGTCCTTGGGCATATGGGCCATACTTCTAATAGTCCTTGTATATATTGGCCATACTCCCAATAGCCCTTGAGTATGTGGGCCATACTTCTAATAATCTATTAGTCCTTGTATATATGGGCCATATACTTAATAGACTAATTGTCTTTGTATATATGGGTCATACTCCTAATAGTCCTTGGGTATATGGGTCATACTCCTAACAGTCCTTGTATATATGGGCTATACTCCTAATAGTCCTTGATCATTTGGACCATACTCCTAGTAGTCTAATAGTCCTTGTATATATGGGCCATACTCCAAATAGTCCTTGTTCATTTGGACCATACTTATTTCAACACATCGTAATGACTTGTAAAGAGGATTGCCAGGTTATTGGCAGCCAAAAACTCAAATCAAACACTGCATTCTCCCTGTGCCGTCATGCTGTTATAAAAGGATTGGGTGCAGGTGAGACTTAGCAATCAAAGCTGCAGAACCTCTTTAACATTGAAATATCCTTTACAGGGGAAACACATTTAAAGAAACTCAGTAACTGTGATGAAATGTCTTTCTCTCACTCTTCATTAAGGTGACTAGTGATAATCTTACAGGGGCTTATGTGCTCATGTATAGATCAATATACACCACAGAATAATAATATCTACTGGTGATTGCACCTAGATTCACATACATCCTCTACCAAGCAAGGGCTGAGTTTGGATGAAATACTTGTTGTCAAAGATTTAATCATAAATATTGTCAATAACTAATTCGAGCTTTCAATAGTTTTCCTTTAAGCCGTGTATGATAACTCCATTCCTGCAAAGCTTGGATCAAACAATGAAGTAAATGGTTATAACATGGTTACAATATGGCAATGTTAGTGTAAATTCTGCTTCATAATTCTATAAAAAGTTCTGTGCCAGTCACATGACAATTTGACGGGGGTACTAACTTATTCAAATGTTGGCTATAGAACGATAGTTACTATGCTGTGTATGGTGTGTATCTATAATGTATGGAGTATCGAGATGAAACATGATGAGGAGTTAGCATGAGATTGCCGATTATTTGTCTGACTTTTGCATCCACCAGTGTAACAAGCCCCTGATGTGCTGTATCCAAACATAAGAGTCATCGTTAGACTTTTTTATGATAAAGTGTGGAGCTGGCATGGGATTTTCCACCACCTCGCTGGTACCCTGCTACATGGGAGAGAGAGCTCATTAATGTAACAAATGTCTTCTATCAAATGTGAGGTCATAATAGACATAGATATCGCACGCATGGGTCACAAAGTATTCCATACATATCGCATGGGTCACAAAGTATTCCATACATATCGCATGGGTCACAAAGTATTCCATACATATCGCATGGGTCACAAAGTATTCCATACATATCGCATGGGTCACAAAGTATTCCATACATATCGCATGGGTCACAAAGTATTCCATACATATCGCATGGGTCACAAAGTATTCCATACATATCGCATGGGTCACAAAGTATTCCATACATATCGCATGGGTCACAAAGTATTCCATACATAACCCATGGGTCACAAAGTATTCCATACATATCGCATGGGTCACAAAGTATTCCATACATATCGCATGGGTCACAAAGTATTCCATACATATCGCATGGGTCACAAAGTATTCCATACATATCGCATGGGTCACAAAGTATTCCATGCATATCGCATGGGTCACAAAGTATTCCATACATATCGCATGGGTCACAAAGTATTCCAACAGTGGCAGAGTGATTTACAAATTTATTAAGGGGGTCTTTTACTAACAGGCAGTGATGGCATATCGCTAGGATATGCCATCAATGCCCGAACGGCAGGACGCCAGTTTCATATCGTCCCTCTCTACTCAAAATTAAACAGCCTTAACCCCTTTGGCTTCTCTCTAATGTAAAAGTGCCCCTAACTAATAATGAAACAGTAATATGCAATTACATGGGGACTTGGTTGCAGTTCTTGCACTTTTGCCCTACAAAGTTCCTTCTTTCCAGGGATTAGGGGTGAGCAGTAAGGTCGGACCCAACCAATCAGACTGGAATGGCTTTCCATCAATATTCCAGCATAATCTGATTTAGACAGGGCAGACATATCATTGGTGCAACGTGAGCTGTTAAACTGCAAAGGGTCATTATTGAATTTGCATAGGGATCCTTTTGGGTCTGTGTCTGCCAGTGCCTTTGGATGTACTTTAATTTTATGACATATATGTAACTACTGATACACTGATGACTTAAAATAACTATTTTATCTATTTACATGGTTTATTTCAGTGCAAGGAACTTTATGTCATGTTTTCTAACAAACTATAAAACCAGAATATCTCACATTTAAGACAATTCTAAAGCACAGGGCCGGTACATAAAAGAATAATTCTCCAACTGCTTCCAAGCAGCCCCAGGTTATGTTATAGCATTTTGTGTCCACTGCTGGTTTTACAGGATTACGGTGATAATTTTGGTTTCTCACCCCTGCTCCTTATGTATGGGACTGGGCTTTTCTTGGAATTTACATCAACAATTGATCCTCAGAATAAGCCATAAATGTGTCATTAGTTGGGTTCAAAGCAGCATAATAAAAGGGCTGTGGTGCTTTCTGGAGGACAGTCACCCCTTCAGTGTTGTTTTAGACATGTCTCATCTCTAAATGCAGATTTGTCTTGTACCCAGTCTAACCATATTTATTCGGCGGTCAGTTCCCAATTGATTACACTTTTATTACCTATTTTAGCAAGCTACAGTCTCACCAAATCTACCAAATGTGCAACCATTCTGTCCTAAATTTAAAGAGTCCATAATGGGATTCCTCAATACATGAAAATCTGGTGAGATCATCAAGGAGTTACCAGATGAACGCAAATGTGGCCAAAAATGTCCCATTAGCTTTCAGCAAGCCAGTGGATTCCCAGTTGGACCTTTAGGTCATCATTATATCAGTACCGCTGATATCAAATACAATATATCAAGATCATATGAAAATACGAAAGGGGTTCTGAAAGATTTCTGCTTGCTCCCATTTTTCACTCACAGAATGTTCCTTTTTAATAGGTAAAATGACAAAAGTGAAAACTACATTTCATGTTATAAAACATGGATATATTAGGAAACAGTTATAGATTACTATAATAATGATTATAATAACACTTAAGGTGCATGCCTGTTATATGCCGGCTTTTTTGCTCCATGCATCTCCCCATGAGAGTTTGTTTCCTAAGTGTATTCCTATGGGCTGTGACTCACGCGACACAATAATGTATTTCTCTAGACTCTGACTATATATATGGATGATGACATTTAGGAATCCAGTTGGCAAAAGAGCTTTGATGTGGACATGTAAAGATATGCATCTAATAGCCTGCATGCACCATGTAATGTATTGTGAATAAAACTAGGAGAGTCACTAATAGAGAAGGAATTGTGCGGACCTGTACATCAGACTCAGAAACAGTATGCAATGTCAACTAGCTGCTTCTAAAGCCAGCAGGATTCTTTACTGTAAGCGTTGTGATGCTGTGGAGTAGTTGGTCTCAGGGTTTCGGTAATATCCTTTGTGCATTTTGTGAATTAAAAACCAAACCAGGGATGAAGTGCTCTGTGTGCCAAGCAATATGTAAGGCGTAAAGTCATATTATGTCCTGTCTACTTGTGGTGTTCTTATGTTGGCACTTGTGTTTGCCACCTACTTGGTTGCTGGTTTCTACATTTTAGTAATCTTTTCAATAGAATTTGTCACAAGAGCAGAACAATATATTTATACCCTAAATGTTGTTACTAAGGAAGAAAGGTAGAGCTCAGTTCCAGCCATCCACATAGACCTATCAAGCATGGTCTTACCTCACTTGCATAACCTCAGCCACACTTGTTCAGTACATACCGATGGCATTACCCTATTAAACCTATTTGGGCATCATGTACTTTGCTGGCCTGGTATTGTACCCACCTGCAGGCTCGGACTGGCCCACAGGGTAACAGGTGAATCCTCTGGTGGACCCCTATGCAGGAGAAAATCACTTATCCCCAATCAAGAGCAGTTTTTGGCAGAATACATTTGATTCACTATGTACAGATAATAGCAGTATCTCATAATTCATTCAACAAATTACATAATTTATTAATATATCGAGGAATATGAACATTTGCGAATGAAGGTAATTTAATATTTGCATGAAGCTTAACAGTGGGCTCCTGGAGTCCATGAAACTGGTGGGCTCTTGCCACCTCAATCCGACACTGCCCACCTGGCAGTGGCGTAATTTAAGGCTTATGGGCTCTAATGCAAAATCTCCAACTATGACAGATTTTTAATCGGTCTTCTTAGATTGATTAAACAGACCTTTTTGGTCCCCCTAGGCCTCAAGGTCCAGGTGCAACAGCAACCTCTGCACCAAAGTTCGTTATGCTCCCAACACCAGCTTATCTTGTTGAAGTTACCATCTTAGTATATGGTCTGGATGTAGCTGCAACAAAAAAAACGTACTAATGGCTGGGCCATGGCCATAGGCTAAACCCTCCAAATGTTGCATTCTTTGGTCAACCATGGGGGAACCTGAGCAGTATTTTGGTCACAACAAGAGCCAAACTGTGTGTCTGTTATTATTTTATGTGGATGCTACCGAATATACCAAGGAAAAATTGTCTATATTCCGGCTGTGGCACATGTGCCAAAGGTTGATGACCCGAGGTCATTATAATCAACAAGTGTTGGTACAAACAGTTTATTGTTTCAAGAGAGGCTTAGATGATTCCTGGAAAATATGTAACATAAGCACTTAGGCGAATGTATAAAACCCTTGCTAAGCATCACTTGTAGAAAGGATTTTTTCCCCTTTTATGGCAACTCGGCCTTTGCCTTTTGGAGGATTTTGCCTTCCTCTAAATCAATAAGGATAACTAAAAATTGGCCAGCTCCCTTAAAAGGTGTTTCTGGTACTTTTCAAAGAACAAAAATGTATTTAAGCACTAACAGGCAGGTAATTGCAACTTAACTACCTGTTGTGCCCTGCGTCGGTCTTCCCCAGTGCAGGGCGGTCACACACCGCTCCTGCCAGAGATTCAGAAGCCTTTGCTGTCGTCACATCAACAGAGGGGAGGCTTCTTTTCGGGTCCGATCTATAGACGGGGCGGGAGTTCCGAGGTCATTCTGATTGACAGCCGGATCTCCCCTGCATAACTCGGGGAGTTGGCTGTTAATCAGACTGACCTCGTAAGTCCCAGTCCATCGTGTCAGCAGAGGGAACTGAATCCCTGGCAGCGGCAGTCTCTGACTGCTCTGTACCAGGGAGGAACAGCGCCAGGCACAACAGGCAGGTAAGTTGCAATTACCTGCCTGTTAGTGCTTAGTTACTGTTTTTGTTTTTTGAAAAGTCCCGAATAATTCCTTTAAGGGTTGCCAATCAGACATTTTTTGGACAAACTATAAAACAATAATGAAAGCTAAAGACTTTTTATAATACACATCTATAGCTCAATATAATGACATGAAATCAACTCCAGCATTTACTGTGAGCTGTAAAATGATGATAATTACAATCATGATGACCCGCTCAAGTACCACCAGCCTCAAAAAATCACAGATGCGTGTATATATATATATATATATATATATATATATATATATATATACTAGCTATTGAACCCGTTCTACGCCCGGGTGGCGAGCATTTATATTGGTATATGGTCTCCATCCTGGTATGTGCTGCTCCCATCTTGCTCTCCCATCCTGTCATGTGCTGCTCCATCCTGCGCCCCCATCCTGTCATGTGCTGCTCCACCGTATCATGTGCTGCTCCATCCTGCATCCCCATCCTGTCATGTGCTGCTCCACCGTGTCATGTGCTGCTCCATCCTGCGCCCCCATCCTGTCATGTGCTGCTCCACCGTGTCATGTGCTGCTCCATCCTGCGCCCCCATCCTGTCATGTGCTGCTCCACCGTGTCATGTGCTGCTCCATCCTGCGCCCCCATCCTGTCATGTGCTGCTCCACCGTGTCATGTGCTGCTCCATCCTGCGCCCCCATCCTGTCATGTGCTGCTCCACCGTGTCATGTGCTGCTCCATCCTGCATCCCCATCCTGTCATGTGCTCCCATCCTGCGCCCCCATCCTATCACGTGCTGCTCCATCCTGCGCCCCCATCAGTGCGGGCGGCTGTGCTGAGTGCGGGCGGCTGTGCTGGGTGCGGGCGGCTGTGTGTGGCTGTGCTGGGTGCGGGCGGCTGTGGGTGGCTGTGCTGGGTGCGGCGGCTGTGGACGGCTGTGCTGGGTGCGGTGGCTGTGCTGGGTGCGGTGGCTGTGCGTGGCTGTAGGCGGCTGTGGGCGGCTGTGCGTGGCTGTGGGCGGCTGTGCTCAGTGCGGCGGCTGTGCGGCGGCTGTGCGTGGCTGTGCTGGGTGCGGTGGCTGTGGTGGGTGCGGCGGCTGTGGGTGGCTGTGCTGGGTGCGGCGGCTGTGCTCGGTGCGGCAGCTGTGCTGGGTGTGGCGGCTGTGCGTGGCTGTGCTGGGTGCGGTGGCTGTGGTGGGTGCGGCGGCTGTGGTGGGTGCGGCGGCTGTGGGTGGCTGTGCTCGGTGCGGCGGCTGTGCTGGGGGCGGCGGCTGTGCGTGGCTGTGCTGGGTGCGGTAGCTGCGGCGGCTGTGGGTGGCTGTGCGTGGCAGTGCTGGGTGCGGCGGCTGTGCTGGGTGCGGCGTTGTGCGTGGCTGTAGGCGGCTGTGGGCGGCTGTGCTGGGTGCGGCGGCACTCGATGCGGCGGCTGTGCTGGGTGCGGCGGCTGTGCGTGGCTGTGCTGGGTGCGGCGGCTGTGCGTGGCTGTGCTGGGTGCGGTGGCTGTGGTGGGTGAGGCGGCTGTGGGTGGCTGTGCTGGGTGCGGCGGCTGTGCTCGGTGCGGCAGCTGTGCTGGGTGCGGCGGCTGTGCGTGGCTGTGCTGGGTGCGGTGGCTGTGGTGGGTGCGGCGGCTGTGGTGGGTGCGGCGGCTGTGGGTGGCTGTGCTCGGTGCGGCGGCTGTGCTGGGGGCGGCGGCTGTGCGTGGCTGTGCTGGGTGCGGTGGCTGCGGCGGCTGTGGGTGGCTGTGCGTGGCAGTGCTGGGTGCGGCGGCTGTGCTGGGTGCGGCGGCTGTGCGTGGCTGTAGGCGGCTGTGGGCGGCTGTGCTGGGTGCGGCGGCACTCGATGCGGCGGCTGTGCTTGGTGCGGCGGCTGTGCGTCGCTGTGCTGGGTGCGGTGGCTGTGGTGGGTGCGGCGGCTGTGATGGGTGCGGCTGCTGTGGGTGGCTGTGCTGGGTGCGGCGGCTGTGGACGGCTGTGCTGGGTGCGGCGGCTGTGGACGGCTGTGCTGGGTGCGTCGGCTGTGCTGGGTGTGGCGGCTGTCGCCACCTGACCCGATTCATTTCCGCCGCCATTTTCTTGGTCCTGCTCCCGAAATCGGCGCCTGCGCAGTCCGCGCTTTCCGGCGCCATTTTCTTGAAGACACACTGCAATGTGTCTTCAAGAAAATGGCGCCGGAAAGCGCAGACTGCGCAGGCGCCGATTCCGGGAGCAGGACCAAGAAAATGGCGGCGGAAATGAATCAGGTGGCGTAAGTAACAAATAGCTGTGGCATGAAGTGCCACAGCCTCATGGCACAGCAATTTGTTACTTGCGCTACCTCATTCATTTCCGGCGCCATTTTCTGTGTCCTCCTGGTGCCGGAATCGGCGCCTGCGCAGTCCGCGCTTTCCGGCGCCATTTTCTTGAAGGCACACTGCAATGTGTCTTCAAGAAAATGGCGCCGGAAAGCGCGGACTGCGCAGGCGCCGGTTCCGGGAGCAGGGGGACATTCATGGCCCGGAATAGCGTAGGTGGAACGGGACAGGTAAGTATACTCACCCTCCGCCTCCTGGCTCGTTCCTGTTTCTCCGTTGGAGATCGCGGTGTGCATTCAGCGCTTACGCATACCGCGATCTCCTGGGAGCGTCGCTCTGTGGGGTCCAGACTGCGCCGGCGCTTGCGCAGTCTATAAAGGCTTCGGACAGAGTGACGCTCCCAGCGTTATATTATAGATTTTAGCAGACAGTGGTAAATGTCCTGTATTATTACTGATTGTTAAGGAATTCAGTGTCAATTTGTAATTCTGCTTCTCGACACCGTCTTCTAGTTAACCATGTTAGTTATGCGGAAATTGCAGGGGTTTCTAAACTGAACTTAAATTTCTGCCGTCATTCAATCTGACCCAATCCTGAGTGTGTGCAATATACACACTGTCAGGATTCCCCTCTGTTGTCAGCTCAATTAAATATCAGATGCCCACCAGTATATGACTTTCATAGTGCAGACTAACTTCTCATCTGCTATTCTCAATTACATTGAATTGCTAGTCAGCACATGACTGCCAGTATCCTAAGTGCATACTTGTGGGTAAGCGATGACATTTCTAGCTGGCAGCAGAGCGCAATCCTGACAGTATGCATAGTGCACATAAATTGACTGCTGAAATTTTTGTCCACCATGGAAAGTCCCTTAAATTAACAATAATACACATCTCGATGTATTTCTTTGCTCTGCGGCGGTCAGATGCATGCACATTTCACTAGATATCCTTATCCACACTTGTTGCATGTGGATATTACTCTTAGTCGTTAAAGCAAGAATAAAATATTCTAGGTCCCAACATTTCACAGTTAAGAAATGTGATTGTCACAGTCTTGTCAAACCTTAGTTGATAATTAAAGTACACAAATTAAAGCTGTGGCAGTAGAATTCTATTTAGTTGAGAACATCAAGCTCAGCTTTGTGTGCCAAGCTCTCCCTGCCATCTCCCTCTGGTGCCCTGGGGGCATACAGTCTTGTCTGGACACCTCACAAATTATTCAGCAATTTTGGGTGAAATGAAATGCTTTTGGGAGGCTGTTGCTGTGAAACTCAGAAATATGCAGAGAAGTATCTGATTTATGGGATATGTCCTTGTCGACAGAAAGATTGATTCTGTGCGCTGCAGTTTATATGAAGAAGGAATGTGTGTGAGCTGTGATGACGTGATGGTGGTGCGGGAAAGAATTCACAGGGATAAAAATATGAGGGGTATTAAAGCTCCCTTTGTACAAAGTATTACATAGTATTATCTATATCAGATCACTCTCTCATTCATCACACCACTCATATCTCACACCATTCAAACCTCACTTTATTCTTCCCTCACAGATTGCCTAGCAGACTATTCACTTATAATGGTTCATTTTAAAAGGACAGCTAAGTATTGTTTGCAAGAAGCAAACGTTAATACCCAAATGAGATCTTGTCCTTTTATACACCATTATCCCCCCAAACAAGGTAAAACTGTTTTTGGTACACCAGTCTTATATGTCCAGGAAGCCTCCTGATTATAATTCTCAGTAACTTGCTATCCACTGTCGGTGAGTGGGTGGTTCATCTTCATCAGCATTCTGCCAATTGTAAAGGTAAAAACCTAAAGAGGTGAATCGTAATATAAGTTGGTGTGCATGCAGCATGCAGGAGCATGTTCACACTGGCCACTAAACAGACAAAATATTATACAAAAACAAGATAAGCAAATACCCTGCAGTAAATAAATAGATGGCAATAGTGCATGAAAATATAGGGTGCTTAGTTAACATAATTTTGGTTAAAAAAAAAAGTAAAAGGAATCCCACCACATCTAGGGTGACTCTACTCAGGACAGTCCTAACTCCTAGTATTAAACCCTTACCATATGTCAAGTGATGTAATGTCAATAAGGGCTGAGAAGGACTGAGACCCGGCTAATGGACACCAAGCCATTATATAAACATAATGTCCAGCTCAAAGAAAAGGGAGACAATGGCCTTATTTGCACAGACCACAAAAAAAGCTGAAACATTAACCTAAAGAGAAGAACTGGAATATAAGTTAGTGTGCATGAAGCATGTAGGTGCATATTCACACTGGCCACTAAACAGACAAAACACAAGACAAAACCAAAATAAGCAAACACCCTGCATATAGTTCCCCATGCCTTGATGTCCATTAGTTGGGTCTCAGTCCTTCTCAGCCCTTATTCACATTATGTCACTTGACAAATGGTAAGGTTTTAATACTAGAAGTTAGGACCATCCTGAATAGGGTCCACGTGGCGTGGTGGGATGTTTTTTACATTTTTTTTTTAGCCAAAATATGTTAGCTAAGTACCCTATATTATTTTCATGCACTATTGCTATTTATTTACTTCAGGGTGTCTACTTAATTTGTTTTTGTCTTGAGTTTCAGCTCTAAAGGTGTAGGAACTTCATTCAACTTTCTTCCCAGCATGAATACAACCTGAAAATGACTATCCTTCTTGCCAGCTTGGACCACCGAACACCAGCTTATTCTGTGGCACTAGCTTAGAGACCCCTGTGCAAGTCCAGATCTCTGTACAGGGGTTAAAGGATAAAGGCCAGGGCAGACCCTAACTTCTGGAAATCAGAGTATATGGTGCCAAGACTGTTCATGGTAGCCATTTTAGAGCTGTCAGGTGACCACAAACTGTTAGGGTTAGAAGTAGAATGCCATTTACTGTAATTTTTAAAAGATGGAATACCATACCAACTTGTCTCACAAGTGACATTGACAGAGGTTTTAGCTTTATGGTTATACATGATGGCACACCACATAGTTTCTTCGTCCCAATCTCACAGTGGTACAGATCTGGCACCCACATTTCTTTGACATTCCCAGCAAACTGGGTATTGCAGCTACTTTTCCAGATACTCCCATGATGCAAGATTTAGACTTCTTTCTCTAAACTTCCACACTAGGCTGACGCCTATCAGCCCACCATTGTTACAGGGCGACCCCCACAGCAGTCTCAGGACTCCCCTCCAGCAGCTCTGCTTTACCGATGCTCCTTATAATACTTCACTTGGGGCCTATCCGTACTTCCCAGCTTTCCACTTAAGCTGTACTCACCTTCATCTCTATCTGACTTGTCGACCCTAACAATTCTCTAAACCGCAACTCTTGGCACTGTGGCTCTGCGAGACTCTACAACCCCCTTATATAAACTTCACCACTCCCCAACCTTGAAGATTCTGCATCTCATCTAACTGTGAATTCTATTGCCAATAACACAAAATGGAATTAATGGTGCTAAATTAATAAATAAAAATACATAATAAAAATAATAAATATCCCAGTTGCAGGGACAGGCTACAACTTTGTCTGCAATGTTCCTTCCACTTCGTCCCAATATCATCACATTCTAGGAATAGTATACAATAGTATACAATAGAACAAATACATCACCCATAAAATCACAGTAATTGCATTGGTATACAGTAAAAGAGAGGTCTCTCAAGGAGCATTTATGCTACAGTTCATGTAAAAGCATGAAATTGATTATGGAACATTTTATTGTTAAGCCGATTACATTTTCTTTGTATGGAATCAGTGGGATTGTCTGTATAATTCTAAATGTATTCATGTATTCAAAATAAATAGCATCATTTATGGGATGTGGATTTTCTGGAAGTTACAACACAATGATCGCTATTCAACAGAGATGAGCAAATAATTTCGAGTGAAGTTGAATTCTACTTGAATTTGACAAAAATGCGCATTCATCAAAATGTGCTTTTTCTTTTAGTAATTCCCTTCCGCACACGGATTAGTGCCGGCAACTAGGAAAGTTTGGGACAACTCTTCAAGATTACATAGTAGATGAAAGGACTGTTGATGCAATTAGCAATCAGACATAATGGTGTGCTTCCAAGTCAATATCCAGAATAAAAAATGAAGGCAAACAATTACTGCAGCAAAGACAAAAAGCTAAGGCGTCCAGGGTGGGGCAGGAAATCCTTTTCTCCTCTGTAATTACTTTTAGAGTAATTATATTGCTATATAAGTGGATTAAGGTAATAATGAGGTCTGTGGATCAGGATTGATTTGTTTCTTACCACTTGGGAAAATATGAAGAAAGAATGTATCACTCAGCGGAGCAGTGATAAGAGCGAGCAGGTGCCTGTTGCTTGGTGTGTGACCTTTGTAATTGCTGATAATAGGCTGCTCTTTAGATTATTGTCATAAAATGGCATGTGTAAAAACCGAGCGAAGGTCAGACCCAAGTGGTACTTGTGACTGGTATCTAGGAAATCTGGAAGGTTTGGTACAGCATTCTCTATTGCAGTGCTTCCAACCAAGAATAGGGAAACCTTCATGTTAATTTGGATGAGGGTCCCCTGATGATACTTTCACAGAAGTGACAGAAAACTGAGTGATCACAATAATTATGAGAGAGAATATTGTTTGCACTGTGGTATCTTCATTGCCTCGTTCTTTATGTTTGCCCATGGGAACCTGCTCATCGGCCTCGTGGTGGATATCTGTACTACCAAGTTCTTTATCAGGAGCCCATGAGGTTCAAACAAAATGCTCGAGCAGAGGAATAATGTGTTTATAGGTGGGCATGAATCACCTAATTCAGAAATCTCATGGGAAACTGACTATAAGCGTTTACTTACACATCATGGTCATGTTGTGCTTTTTTTTCCAACAAATTTCTGAAATTGTGGCATAACTGCTAATACAAAGCAAAGTAGTTGACAAGTCTTGAGATGCCAATACACATGAGATAGCAGTCTGACAAATGAGCATGTTGCCAACAGCTATCTCTGCTGACTCCCCTTACAGATGAATGCTTGGCTCGCCCAACCATCCATTTTCAAGGAGGGGAGAAAGGCCCCCATACAAGTTAGATTAATCTAACCCGAACATGCTGATATCAACAGGTTTGGCCAACTGTATAATCACATTCCCAGGAAGATAAGGATCTGGCATACCGATTTTTGGACTGCTAACTCTTTTGTTTGCTAAGAGATAAGCTGCCACTAGATATATCTGGAAGGGGCGGCTTTATCATAGAGAACACAAGAGCGATTGGCAGAACGAGTGTTCCTGTGTATGGGAGATTTGGGTGAGATAGTTGCTAGCCGAATCATTAGTTGTTCTGCGGTTATCTAAAGTGTTTGGGGCATCAGACTCTTCTGGTAATGACATATCACATCTGTTATCAAAAAGATTGAACATGTAAATTTAAACGCAAATGCATTTCTCCGCCAACATCAGCTCATGTTGGGGAGTCAGGAGGCCCTCAAACATTAGATAGTTTCCTTGATCTCCAAAACCGATGGGTTTTAATCTAATATGTTTAGTGGCCTCTAAAGCCTACACATTTCAGATGGCCATTTGACCTGGTTGGTCTGTGAAGGTCAACCATGACATCAGTTAAAATGACGAATCAGAAACAAATGACTGACCAATCACCGCATTGATCTGTAGACTACTCTTCTATTGATGCTATGCAGATTTGTCATTTTTCATTATCTACTTTTTACGTATTGCACCCGACAACCACGGAAAATACTTACAGAGATATCTGCCATTGGTCTTCATCTGTTACTCTTATTCATGTCATGAAATAGCATTGATTAACTGCTGAAAATAATCTAAATTGTCCTTTTCACGCATCCAAAATCTATAGTGATAAAAGGGGGTAACCAACAAACTCCCTTTTTATGTTCACTTTGAATATTATTACTGCCACATTGTGTGCCATCATTTTGCTGCATATTGTTTTGTAGTCCTTGTTTTTAATAAGGCAGGTGGGCTGCCCTACATGTAATCAGACCAAGGGTGGACATACTGTATTATTGGCGAAGCCTGTGTAGCTGCGTAGGGGCCCAAGATGTAAGGGGGCCTTACATCTTGGGCCCCTATGCATTAATATGAGTTGTTTTACTGCAAAGGGCCCATATATAGTTCTTGTACAGGGGCCCTCTTCTGCCTGTGTCTTCCCATACACCAACCCTGCCAATGTCACTGGGCACCAGTAAACACATTTCCTTGTTGCCAGTTTACAGGAAGGGGAGCTGCCTAACATTACACCAGAATGTTAATCCATAGAAAGATCCTAGCGAGAAAATATAAAACCTAAAACAGACATGGGTATCAGAGAATGGCTAGATGTAAAACATATGTATACACAAGGTTATGCCATAGAAGAGACCCAGGAACACTAGGATTAGTGAAGCAATATCAAATTTATTGGCAAAAAGTGCACAAATTTATAATAAACATCATAATTGGTGAGATAGGCAGCTAAAAAATATTGAAAGGGAAAAGATGGAAATAAAAAATCCCCTTTAGAGACTCGTCTCTCTCCAAAAGCAGCACGGCCTAGGTGGGTAAACCTATGGTTTGTAGCAGTATCTGATGCAATTGAAATGATTTATGGCCAGTAGGCTACATACCATTAATGGGTATGGAATGATCCACAATAGACAGTTGCTGTGAGATACTGCACAAATATAGTTGAATGGTACTGTAAAATGGATAGCAATAGGAAAAAGATAGGAAGTATGACCCAAGGGTATAAACAAAAGCACTGGAGCATTAATTGCTGTAAGGAGGTCATACATATGATGATGCGACGAGTAGATATAATACCTAAAGGCCAAAAAATCCCAGTGCCTGAGAATAGCTCCTACAGATCTCAATTACTATGAAAAAGCCATTAAGACAGACCATTTTGTATGTAAATAGGAATAAAGTGTATAGAGTGAAGAGGAATGCAGTAATGTCAATGTTGCTGCTAGATAAAAGAACTTTGTGACATAGTGTCGGCACCTAGGCGTGTGGCAGGAGATGAGAGGAGTTGTTGGACTGCAAAGGGCCCATATATTGTTCTTGTAGAGGGGCCCTCTTAGGTCTGCATCTGCCCCTGCACCAGACCCTGCCAATGTCATTGGGCACCAGTACATTTCCTCTTTGCTATTTTACATGAAGCGAAGTTTCCTAAAATTACGACAGAATGCTGGTAGGAAGGGGCCAAGAGAGGGGTTTAATAGGAAAAAGTTTTGCGGCAGAGCAAACAGTGCAAAGTGACCACATCCTAGAGAAGTACCACTGTGAAGCCTGTCAGATAGCTGTAAGCATATGCAAATGATGGTGAGCCGGAGTTGATCCATGAAGCTCGGTCCAGTGGAGCCGCAGAGACTACCAGTTCTCCACAACCTCAACACGTTTCCCCATTCCTGTTCATGGATCAACAGGAGACTTTTTAGAAGGTAACCTTTTAGGAGGTAGGAGATCAGCTATAAACAATGGTTTCATGACGTCATGAAAATTCTCAGCGTATGAAATTTCCCTTTAATAAAGTATTAATAAAGTAATTTGTATTACCAAACCATGAGCAACATGACTCAGGGACTGGTTGCACTATTGCAGTCTGGTATTTATTACTCTGAAACGCTGCAGTGTTTCAAAGAAAACATATTTTGGAGCTATGTGTCTCGGATAACTAGACTGATATGTCTTTTTTTAAGTGTATACATAGTGTGGGATTGCTACTCGCTTGGGTGTGTGATGAGGTAACACAGGAACCATTTCAATTTAAATGTCCATGCTGGTTTATTGGTTCTCCATAAATCATGCCACAAGCAAAGGAAATAATTGCCCTTTCAGTGCAGGTAAAACAAAGTAAACAGTTCTTAACAAAGTCACTTGAGAGACAGTCCAGGACACACTGGTTTGATAGCATCCATATACAGCTCAGTCTGGATATATCACACAGGAGGCCTTCTTACCACGACACACAGAGACCATGTGTCAAACAAACAAACTCCATTTTACCCTGTGCATCACACCCATGGGTGGGGTATGTGGGCAGCCAGAACTGCCCATCTCTCAGGCTGCCCCTAAAACCTGGCCCAGATGCACAAAACAAGCCTTTTAGTACTATGTCCACTAAAGCAATATTCCAGGCTTACATCACAGAGGACAACTGTCTCTGTGATACATACCTCCCATCAACTATGTGTAGCCACCTTACAATAGGAATAGACCTGTCAATCCAGAAGAGCAGGGCGGGGAGTAGCCACTGGACTCCGGCCTCAGACTATTCAGCTGACACACATAGTCCCTAATATGTTTACTCTGAAGGGTTGCTGTGTTTCAGAGCATAATATACATACTTAAATCTGATGACAGGCTCCCTTTAAATGAGAAAGCTCTGACATGTTTGTATAGACTGTTAAACAGCAGCAGCAGTGAGCAGAACAGTGGCTGTCAACAAATTAGAAGCAAAGAGCTTTGGGACCTATTCCTCTATAAAGGATTAATACACTTTTGTAACCAGGAATAAATAGACTCTAAGAGCATTTCACCTCATTAACATTTTCAGTAATTGACTCTTTTATTTTATTTAGGTGAAAATTTTACAATCGAACCTGTGTCAATATTGATAAAAGTGCAATGTGTAATTTACCGCTTGACAGTGTTTCCTCCTGTATTCCTCAAGGATTAGGGCATGTAAACAGATCTTATAATTGCTATGGGACTGTATTCTGACCACAGGCTACTGTGTAATTTTATATGATCTACGCATATTTCTGAATTTTCCTTTCAGAAATAAATCTACTACTGATAACAATGAAATTGAGGCCACGTTCATACGGAAGTATTCTGCATTAGTATTTTACATCAGTTTGGATCTCTGCTGTGGCCTGCGTGAGGCAGAGACCGGTGTTATATGCGATGGTCACTATGTGTCCCCCAGGATGCGCACAGAAACATATTCAGGCCGCGTGAGTGCATTGCAGTCACAGGTATAGCTGTGATTGCATTGCAAAATAAAAGTAAGTGTTGGTCTTGGGCAAGCTATTTGTCCAAGGCAGTTTTAGGAAAACCTGCCATGGGCTTTTATTTTTTAAATGGACTACAGGATGGTAGTGGTGCTGTCCATTTCCTTCCCGGCTGGGTTTTTCATGTGGCCTACGGCCACAGGTTCTTGTAGAAACCCCTGCAGCAAAGGGTTTGGATGTGTTAGTTTTGGTTTTACAAGCGTGCAGAGCAGAAGACTCGGCAAAGCCAACCTGTGTGAAGCAACAGAGACAAGCGGAGCCAACAGGCCTGGCACCCCTCAGCGTGCACGGCGGTGCAGTCGCCCCTGGCAACCGGTCCCGGTTACGAACGATCTTGTTTCCCGGTTGCAATCTGGCGAATGGTTTGACGAACAAACCAAAATTCCATTGACTTCAGGAGCACCGGAACACTGGACAAGGCAGCAGGACATGGCGGGCACCAGGTACGTTGACTATACATGACAAATGCATAGTCACTTTCCAGTGGCAAAGTGGAAGGTTGCTTTAAGGGTAGCTTCACAGACTGCATTTTTCTCCTAGCTACGGCTAGATGTTGGCTATGAGTTAGAAACAAAATATGTAACACACTACAGTGTGTATTTTTTTATTCTTTTTTCACTTTTTTGCTGCCTCATACAGCATGCTGTAGGTGAAGCATTTTTCCATCCATTCTTCTATTGTATTCTCTAGTATGAAAAAAACTTGGGGGAAAAAAATCATGTATAAAAAAGCAAAGACATGAAAAAAGCATGAAAAGAACACAATTTCTTTTTTTCTACAAGACAGAAAAAAATACTTCAAGGGAAAGCAGTTGGAAACACGTAGGTCTGCTACCATATCGTGCCTTACGCAGGCGTGTACTATGGAGGACAGAGAATGAACTTCAATCCAATACTGCAGCCAGCATGCAGCCAGCGGGTAAGGAAAGGGTGAATCAAACACCTGAAAACCCCGCCCATATGACTGAAAATTGTTCCCTCCAAATTCAGGTGACATAGTCCCTTTAATAGCACCACTCCAGCACCGAAATTTGAAAAAAAAAACACTGGATTGGTGCTTTAATGGAACTTGTCAGCAGGTTTAAATTTTCCCTAACCATGACAGAATAGTGACAAATCACAATGAACTTTTCAAAGATTAGGTAAATTCATATAACCTGAACAGAGTGGATGGAGAGTCCCGAGTGGATGGAGAGTCCCCAGTGGACAAGTCAGAGCCCTGCACAGTAAAAAAAAAAATAATAATTCAGTCAACAGTCATGGAAAAGTGTCATAGTTATAGTAGCATGAACCTGACGGGTTCCCTTTAAATAGACAAACTTATGTTACAATAAAATATCTGACCAATATACAGTGGAAACCAAAAATAAGGAAGTTATTTATTTTGTTATTACATTCAGGCCACATTCACATGTTCAATATTTGGTCAGTATTTCACATCAGTATTTGTAAGACAAAACCAGGAGTGGAACAGTCAGAGGAAAAGTATAATAGAAACATATTTCTTATACGTATACATATACTTCTGTATTTATCACCCACTCCTGGTTTTGGCTCACAAATACTGATATTAAATACTGAACACGTGAACGTGGCCTCATTCTGCTGAATAACCGGAGAATTAGTATTAGACACTGTTCACATTGGCATTTGTCTTTATTACATCATTTTTATAGATAATTGCTAGCGATGTCAGTAAATACGGCTGGTAGCAACTAAATATAACAATAATGTTTCTGTCATGGGTTTACTGTGACAAAGAGCCTCAAGAACACAGGGTCTGATTTCTCCTATTCTTGCACTGTTTAGAAGCACTTAGTCTTCGTATTAAATGGTGCAAATTTCTTTTGGCAGTGCAGGGGTTAATCTGCTCAGTTGAGAGCTCCTGGAAGCTTTCCTGTGTTAAGGCTCTCAGCTGTGCTCTGTTAGCCACTCCCATCTCCTATATAATCTGGGCCCTGCTTGCACTCATTGTCAGAGCTAATTCCCTTTCTTCTCCTACTTTGGATTAACCCCATCCTCCACTTCTCAGTGCATTCCTCTGTTCTATGTGTGAGTATATTTGCATGTTTGGTATTTTTCGTTACCCCTTGTTCATATTACCTTGTTAGTCTGGCTGGTGTATTGCAGTACACTACTACTCCCCTCTTCCCTGGGTGGGGGAAGGGTATAGACTGAGGGCGGATTCAGGAGCTAAGGCAAGGTACGTGGTCCCGGCGTCTTCACCATCAGAAGTACTCCAGGGAACAGGGCGAGCTAGGGCATGCCTAGCCTTAGGGAAAGGGAAGGAGCCTGTTGTGAATTAGACTTTTTTGGCTCCCTCTTGTGGTCACTAGTGATATGACTCTGGGATTGTCTTTCCTCTGTTTGGCATCCACCTGGGTCGTTAGTCCAGGGGTGTTGCTATATAAACTTCCTGAATTCTCAGTCTGGTGCCTGGCATCGTTGTAATCAGTCCTTTCTGTTTGCTCCTGTCTGCTGGTCCTGGATCTTGCAAAATTAAGCTAAGTCCTGCTTCCTTGTTTTTTGGTTATTTGTATTGCTCTTATTTTTTGTCCAGCTTGTACTAAATGTGATTCCTGATTTTGCTGGAAGCTCTAGGGGGCTGGTATTCTCCCCCCGGGCCGTTAGACAGTTCGGGGGTTCTTGAATATCCAGCGTGGAAATTTTGATAGGGTTTTTGCTGACCGTATAAGTCATCTTACTATATTCTGCTATTAGTCAGTGGGCCTCGCTTTGCTAAATACCTAGTTCTTTCTTACGTTTGTCTTTTCTTCTTACCTCACCGTTATTATTTGTTGGGGGCTTGTATCCAACTTTTGGGGTCTTTTCTCTGGAGGCAAGAAAGGTCTATCTTTTCCCTTCTAGGGTTAGTTAGTTCTCCGGCTGGCGCGAGACGTCTAGAACCAACGTAGGCACGTTCCCCGGCTGCTGCTATTTGTGGTGCTAGGATTAGATATACGGTCAGCCCAGTTACCACTGCCCTATGAGCTGGTTTTTTGTGTTTGCAGACTTAGCATTTATTTCTGAGACCCTCTGCCATTGGGGTCATAACAGGAGCCCCTGGTCCCAGGAAACCCGAAGTTACAGTTTTGTTGTCTGAGAGAGAGCATGAGAAAGACAGAGAAAATTCTGCACTAGAGACAAGCATTGATTTGGATGCAGTGGTATTGAAACCTTAAATGTTATAGGATTCTGTCATATCAGTGATGAGTAGATTGCAGTAACCCCACAATGGTACTAAGTATAACTATAAATGGAGTCTGTCATGAGAATTTATTCTACCATTAGGACTGCTGTTTAGATGACCTAAAAACATGTGAACACATACCTATGTAGCCATATACAGGGAAACAATAGAAAAAAATCAACTTTAATCTCATCTCGTGTAATCCTGGCGTGGCCCTCTGGGCCAGACGAAGTCTGATGTGTGTCCAGGGTTCTTGCCAACACCATTATCTTCCCTTTCATCTTGACTGATGAGTCCAGTTCCCCTTACATGATTATTTCTTTGGGTATGTGCACACCATGTCTTTTAGATGCCGGTGGTGTACCCACCACATTTTTTAAGAAGACGCTTCAGGAAAATGGTGGCGGTGAATTTCCTGAACCATATTTTTTACCATCTTCTCCATCATTTTTGGCAGCATTTTTTTTTACTTTTATGTGTAATATAGTGAGTGGCTTCCAGGCGGAAGAATAGATGGGTCACTTTAACAGCTTTGTGTCTTTACAAACATGAAGCGGTTAAAAGAACCTCTCAAGACTGAAAGTGCAAACAGCTAATAATTTTTACATTGTAGGGTGTATGTTCATTCTTTTTAAAATTTATTTAGCGCTTTTACGCTATGTACGGTATCCATCTAAAAAAGACATTGCAAGCAATTCACCAAAGTTTTTCCCCCAGATTTCCGGTGGCGTCATGTCATTCTTGACCTTTCTCCAATAAAGTGTGCGAAGCAGGGGTGTCTCGACCCTTGTTCTTAAAATTCATGACAAACGTCGGCGTTCGCTATGCCACAAATCTTACTTCATCCAGGGCTGAAGTAAGATTTGTGGCAAGGCGCACATAGAGGTGCATGCCAATACACACCTTCAAAAGGCCCCATCATCAAGACTGGCGATTCTCTCGCCGGTCTTGATGAATTACACCAACAGTGTGCATATACCCTTACTCCAAAATCCCACCCCTGTGCCGTGCAATTACAGTAGCTTTTCTTTTTCTGGGCAATGGCTTCAGTAACAGTGGGGAAAGGTACTCTTAGAGAACATGGCATAGGACTGCTGGTGGTTATATCTACTAAGTTATTGAGTAATACGTTATTACGGTACTCAATCTCAAACTTGCATCTTCTGTTATATCTTATATTGAACGCTATCAAAATTATGTAACAAGTGGAATTTCCTAAACCCTAGTCCATATCGGTCTGAGAATAATCAATCTTCATCATTTCAACCGTTGCTTTACCAAAATTTACAAGCTGATCAGCCAGCGGGTAAATGATGATGGGCTAAGCCTCACTGAAAATGCTGTTCACAGCCGGATTGTAGAAGATTGCTTGGTGTCGCTCCGGCCCTGAGCCTGTCCTTGGATAAATCCCTTTCCAATGAAAGATGCCATTGGTTCGTTCTGTGATGAATCCTTCCAATATTGCAAAAGATTGCATCTAACATGCCCTAAGTTTACCTCTGAATGAATTGAATAACCGAGAGTGGCAAACGGGTTAGCACGATGGTCATGGCTAAGGTCCCTGTGTCACCGTGACATCAGTCACCAGGATCGAGTTTATCTGTGTACACCGCTGAATATCTAGGATGATCTGGAACAGGAAAATCCTGCAGGGTATCTGTTTGTAATTTGATCTTCTGAATGGGGAGCTAAATCCTCTGCGCAGCCTCTTCCCCCCTCCCCCGCCTCTTGTGCAGGCTGTACAGGTTTAGCAATACACGTCTATGAAGAGAGAGGATTTGTATAAAGAGATACTGGCAGCACAATGGCATTTGTGTGCTGACAATACCGCCGTGAAGCCCCCACATACTGACATGCAACATAACAAAGGATCTGTGCTCTTGGAAACTTCTATCAGTTTAGTCACCTAAAAATTAAGGTTGTACAGATTTGATAGAAATAGGATGATAGATGATCAACAGTTGACCGAATGATCACCTATCCAATGACCCATATTATTATTATTATACATTTTTATAGCGCCATTTATAGCATGGCGCTTTACATGTGAAAAGGGGGCAAATATAGACAAGTACAATAAACATGAGCAAAAAACAAGGATGCAGCCAAACATATTTTGCCATACTGCCACCTGGCAAAAGACAAAAGTACTTTTAAGGAAAGATTCTTTGTGGGAAAAAGAACTTTCTCAAAAACTAAAGATCTTTTGTACAAGTATTAAAAGAAAAAAATTCAAACTTATCCAACTTCTTTCGACATGATGATGTGTGATTAGTCATCCAGAATGATTCTTCATTGTATTATTTCACCCATTGGTTGAAATTGTCCTTTCTCATCAACCTTTATGGCTCATGTCCATCCATTATCTGGTGCCAAATATCTCTAAGCTGTATAGATCAAAAATACGGTAGTCATAGACATTAATGTAGAAATGCAGGTATCCATCAACTGCCGTGAAAAATCATCATTTATTAATTGCTCATAAAGCACATGCAGATGGCTGAATTATCAGTCCTAGTGCAATCCAACAAAGCATTGTTGCACCCGGACCAATGTTATGCAATAGGACCTTGGATAGAGTCTGTCTAAGGAAAAAATCACTGCATGTCTGAGTTTGAGTATTTATGACTGCTCGGAGATTAAGTTTTCTTGATTACATGTGGGGATTCCCTAGCAACCAGGCAACCCCCAAATGTACTCAGCCTGGCTAGTAGCTGTAAATCATGCAGCTGCCGTGATGAAAACTAAATCTCTGAGCAGTTGCAAATACTCGGAGGTCACCCGAGCCTGGTCGGGAAAACCCGAGCAACGAGTACACTCGCTCATCACTAATAATCGTCCTGATTTTCTTGGATGAGAGAATATACAGCCATCTGAAACTGCCCTTAAAAAATGAATAAAGGCAGAATATCATACATCACGGACCGATAACCAAGTAGAATAATGTGCCGCCCCTGCCAGAATGTGTTAAATGCTGCTGTCAGAGATTGACAGCAGCATTCACCATGTTAGCAGCCACGGGCGGAGATCCTCTACATCCGTGGCTTTTAGAGGCAGATGATGGCTGAATATCACAGCCATCATCTGCCAGGAAAGATGCAGGCTCGGGCTCTACCGATATACATGGCACAAGTCCCTGAGCTCAGTGATTTTATCCAGCGCTGTTGAAGTCACGTTACCATAGCTGCCAATCAACAAAGATCAAGGCAGCTCTGGACCTGGGAAGGGTGGCAAAAGCTCAGTTTCTTACTTTATGCCCTACTGAATCTATGACATAAAAACAGATGAAAGTGGACAACCCCTTTAACTGTACATATGTTGAAAGAATCATACAGATACACAAAAGTCTAAAAATCATGTGGAGCGCCCCCACGTGTAGGGCAATGGGGTACTCGGTACCAGTGGCGTAACTACAAAGTTATGGGCCCCGGTGCGAACTTCCAAATGGGGCCCCCCCCCCTACCCCCGCGACGCCCCCCCACCCCCTTCCCCTAGATACGCCTCGGACTGTTGCAGGAATCTCCTGCACTGCAACATGGTGTTGGGTGCCAGCACAGCCCGCACAGTGGTATATCCAGCACAGCCCGCACAGTGGTATATCCAGCACAGCCCGCACAGTGGTATATCCAGCACAGCCCGCACAGTGGTATATCCAGCACAGCCCGCACAGTGGTATATCCAGCACAGCCCGCACAGTGGTATATACAGCACAGCCCGCACAGTGGTATATACAGCACAGCCCGCACAGGGGTATATACAGCACAGCCCGCACAGTGGTATATACAGCAGAGCCCGCACAGTGGTATATACAGCAGAGCCCGCACAGTGGTATATACAGCACAGCCCGCACAGTGGTATATACAGCACAGCCCGCACAGGGGTATATACAGCACAGCCCACACAGGGGTATATACAGCACAGCCCGCACAGGGGTATATACAGCAGAGCCCGCACAGGGGTATATACAGCACAGCCCGCACAGGGGTATATACAGCACAGCCCGCACAGTGGTATATACAGCAGAGCCCGCACAGGGGTATATACAGCAGAGCCCGCACAGGGGTATATACAGCAGAGCCAGCACAGGGGTATATAGAGCACAGCCCGCACGGGTATATACAGCACAGCCCGCACAGGGGTATATACAGCAGAGCCCGCACAGGGGTATATACAGCACAGCCAGCACAGGGGTATATAGAGCACAGCCCGCACAGGGGTATATACAGCACAGCCCGCACAGTGGTATATACAGCACAGCCGGCACAGGGGTACATACAGCACAGCCGGCACGGGTATATAGAGCACAGCCCGCATCTCATCTCCCCCCCCCCCCCCCCGATAATGGCCCCACAGTCCGGTTAAAAAGAAAAAAAAAACTCCTCACCTTTCCTTTTGCCCGCGCTGCTCCTGGCGGCTGCAGTCTGCCCAGGACACTGCAGGTGCGCGATGATATGACATCATCGCGCACCCGCAGTGTACTGTCAGAGGCAGAGCGGGGAATGATGGGAGAGGGAGCGTCAGGTGACGCTCTCCTCCATCATTGCATTGAACTATACCGGTGTCATAGACGCCGGTATAGTTAAATGCGGCGGCAGCGGCGGCGGGGGGGGGAAGGAACAGTGCAGCGGCCCACTACTGGCATCGGCTCTTCTGGCATTTGCCAGAAGTGCCCGATGGCCAGCCCGGCCCTGCTCTGACCTGCCGGCCCGGGGCCCCTGACCTGCGGGGCCCGGTCGCAATGGCGACCGCTGCGACCGCGGTCGTTACGCCCCTGCTCGGTACCGGGTCTATCTCTCTCGGTTCTGGGAATGTCACGGTGGCCCAACCCGGTCCGTGGCCCTTCTGAGGGGCGCCCAATTAAAGGTGTAGTTGTACGGTGTTCGTGACGCCACCTGTGGTATTCGGTCAGGGTGACCAACGCTGCTAGGGGTCCGCTGGGGTGATGGAATGGCAGCTAGATGGTATACCTTCCCACAGGTGAAGAATGTCCCCAGGGCTTCCCAGTTGTATAGGTGGTGATGGTGGACATCATAAGGCGCAATGAATAACGAGGACACAAGGGTTGCAGTCTCTTTACCTTTTACTGAAGACTTCAGCGTCCACAGTCCAGAGCACTGATCACAGGGCAGGCAAAGTCCGGCCGGTCCGAAGGCACATCCAAAGTTCCCTTATCCAGGTGGAAATCAGTAGCCTTCCTACTAGCGCCTGTGTGTTGTAGTACCTCCCTGCTGAGCACCACGGGATAGTCCTCACAACTTTCGTGGATGTTTCTGATGTTCTCTCTCTCTCTGTCCCCCAGATGATATGGATAGGACAACCCGTATGACGGGGTAGGCCTGGAGCTATTTTATAGGGACCCTAGAGACGCCCCTCTCCCACAATATGCCTCCGTGTCTTCATAGGTATTAAGGTCGGGCAGCCAACTTGGAATCAACTGTCCTGCCAGTCTCTGAAGTAATGCGTAGAGCCTATTACTCCCTCGGTGTTCCGGCCACCGGCTACGCGCCTCAGAAGGAGGCTGCCGATCTTGGGGCAGAACTCCTCCTGGTATTATCTCCTTGTGCTGTGACTTCGTTTCTCACTCTCCACAATATACTTCGCTTCGTGTCCTTTCTTAGGATGCTGCCACAATGGGGTGCAGGCGCAGCTCCGTAATGTCCTATCTCGTGCTTGGCCTCTGTCAGGATCCCACCCCTGACAGGGACCCTCTGTCTGCAGCTCAGATGTTCCTCCTTCTCCCCCTGTCTGCCTGACAGGTCCTCTCTGGGTCAAAGCCAGGTAGCTTCTCCTTAACTTCCTATCCAACCCACCAGTTTTACCCGTGTGTGAGGAGTGGCCTAGTAGATAGAACCTTTGCTCCCCCTGGTGGACTGGAGTGTGAAGTGTAGTGTGTGACTGTGATACCTGGTCAGGTGAACTCCTTTAGTACCATCAGACGTAATATCACTCGCCCTGGTGGAAGAGCGACATTACTGCCATGACCAGGACTCTGGGGCGCTGCACATGCAACCTGTGTTCCTTTAGCAATCAGTGAGATTTCCTCCTAACATACCATAATAACTTGCTGGAACTTTTAGTTCTGGAGTGATAGTACACATACAGGTCACTGAATGATGTTAGATGCTAGAACAACTGAATAACGCACCGTGACGTTTTTCTACTATAAGTCTGACACCTCATACTCCATTCTGTAACTAACCCAAACCCGGCTGTAACTCCACATAATCTCTACATTTTTCTCATTTTAATATCTATGGAGGGTGTAAAGTAATTAACAAATAAACTATATGTGAGAAAAAAAAAACACAGACAGCTGGGGCAGCTGCTCTCAGAAAACCAGGCGGCGGCGGGTGGTTTATAAATAACCTGGAGAGGTGGCTTATATATGCATATTTGTGATCAGGGCTTTTTTTTTCTGTGCCTTGATTTTAAATGCGCCTGAAATGTTCTTCCATATTTCACAGTGTGGAAACAACAACTGCTGTAACGCTGCTGATGCTGATTAATGCAGTCCCATTCATATCCAGCGAGCCTGTGTTTTAGCAGCAGAAGTCTATTACGCTCCAGCCCAATCCTAAAGAGCAATTTATGCTGAGTTTGTGATGGATGTCTCACCTTCTTTCTTCAGGAGCGGACCACTTCCCGTCCTCCTGGCTTCATGCTTGCCCGGGGCGTTTAGTGCGTTCCTGAAGATTGACAGTACAGACCAGAGGCATGGTCCCGCCGCTGGTCAGAAGTGAGAGAACGGAGAGGCTTTTTCAAAAGTGGTAAATTGCAAAGTTGTTTGTTTTTACAAGCACCTTGCAAGTTTACCAATTCATCAAGATGAAACAACCACTTTCATAAAGATATGCATGAAAAATTCAACAAACTAGCAACAAGATAAAAATGTAAGGTTTTATCTACCATAATTTATTATACCTATTTATATCATATCCATATGTGCCACATCTGACTGGAAACACCAACATTTTAAGACTTAGTAATGACCTCCAAGCCGCTGTCCTTGCCCAAATAACACACATCATGAATACTGTTGTGCATCTGGGTCCAAACCCTTGAGCTTGTGCTTTGTGGTTTGCTTCTCTGTCCGCCAAGCCATAGCAGATATACCTTTTCTCCAGGTGTTTTGTTTCTGTTATCCTTACTGCAGTCTTTTTAGGGTAACAGGTGTTTTCATTTACTTATTTGTCTTCCCTATCACATTTTGGGTGCGGCTTTATATACTTTCCCCCTGCAGGTATTTCTTACTGGTAATGGTCTCGTTTGGTTGTCCAGCCATACTGCTGTAGTTTAATCCAGTCAGTGAAAGACTAGCTAAGGTTACTCTCTCCTGTTTATCTTCTTTACCCTGCACCTATCTTCTGATTCTTTTTTAGGAAGTAGGTGGCATATATTTTAACAGTATGTATTTAATCCTTTGTTTTGTATTTCGTGGTTTGTTTTACTCGCTCTGGGATCTCTTTCTATTTCAGCACACTTTCCCTTCTGTACGTAATTTACACTCTTCTCTTCCCTCTGGTTCTTTAGGAAAAAAGTAAAAAGTGAAGTACTCGACGTCCCTTCAGGCGCATAGGTCCTAGTTGCAATTGTCTAGTCTATGGTTAGCGCTATCTCAGCTCACGCAGGAACCGCTAGGGACTGCAGGATCAGGATCTCTAGTCTGTACAGGAACCGGCAGCGTCAGTTGCAGTTTTTACTGTGTCACCTATTTTCCCGAGAGTTACTACACTATCATAGCAATTCTTTTGTTGGATGGAGATCGGCCCCAGCTTTTATTTACTATTCCACCATTAAACCAGTTAATGTTTCATGTAAATAATCACGGAATGCACTGGCGGACACAGACAGAAAAGGACCACTGTGCAAAAACAGTGTATGCGCCCTTTGCATCTAATAGCTCATCATAATGCATAATTCCACCTGTTTTGAAGGTGCTAGTGGCCCCCTTACCTCTTGTACCCCCATATTAAGGCTCACAGGTTGCACAAGTGATATGTCTGCCCCTTACCGAATGTGAAGTAAAATGCCGATCACCGGGCTTGGCATGTTATACTGGTCTGATGCTGCTTTGATTTATCTATCTATCTATCTATCTATCTATCTATCTATCTATCTATCTATCGAGCTTTGAATGTCTCCACATCACATCCAGAGTAGTGATAGAGCTTCACCTATCCCCACATTACATCCACATTGGTGATAGAGCTACACATGTCTCCATATCACATCCACAGCGGTGACAGAGCTTCACATCTCCACATCACATTTATGGTAATGATAGAGTTTGACATGTCTCCACATCACATCCACAGTGGTGATAGTGTAACAAGGTGGCACGGGGTGGTAGTCCCAGCCGAGTCAACTAAGCCACAGTCAGTGTACACCCCGGCACCTTGTACAGAAATAGGCAGGACAGACACAATTCCAGGCACAGCTGCAGTCCAACAGGGAAACAATTTAATAAAAGGGATGAATAAAGTGCAACATTAACGTCCTGCTCTCTCCCTGACTACATCCACGGCCATACCCACAGCAGCCACGGTGGCCGAAATAGAAGATAGTCCATACACCAGAATCTGGATACTTGAAGTCCCTTCGGCGGGGCACCTACATAGTCCTGGTGCCCGTTTCGCTTCCCAAAGGTCCGGGGCAGAACCCTTTCCCCTCCTGGAGTTTGGCAAGGCTCCCAGCCACAGCTAAGCATCTGCCCTGGGCAAACGTGCCCGGGCTCTGATCTGGAGGCAGGAGCTTCCTGCTCCCTTGAGGCTGCTGGCTCCACCCATCAAATTAACCTTTTACTTTCCCTGCTCTAAACAATACACAATACATGGACACCTTAACATATGGCTGTACACTGTCCGGGCATCGCATAAAGCACACGGGCCAAGACATAGGAGAGAGAGGAGACGACGAGGTTCTCCACCACCTCCTTACACCCCTCCCTCCTAAAACATGGCTGTCCCCCGCCATGACGACCTCTGTAATTAGCAGCAATACATACATAAAAACTTTGGTACAACAAGTTTCAAATAACATCAGCGGGAGAGTCCCAGTCTCTATTTACATGGGTCCACGTGACCCTATTCCTATTGTTCCTGAGACCGTTAAGACCAATATCCAGCTCGATGGCCAACTTATTACACAGTTTTTAACCCACCCCCTTTTAAGGGACAAACGTGCTTGTAGATGGTGGTAGGTTGCATTTAACATGGGGCTAGTCCAAGGAAAGAAAGGGGCAAAGTCCAGGGATGACACAGTTTAGTCCTGTAGCAGCCATGCACAAAATCCACCATAGTAAACCCCCATGGGGTTTCAGTCCCGTGATCCAGCAAGGGGTGCACCAATGGGTGCAAACAAACTGGGAGGGGAAAATGAATAGACATGCTCCTTATTCTGTGACCACGCCAGACGCCGCAGTTCTTCGGTGCCATACTGGACTCCTTGCCCTTTCAGCAACGCAGAACAGTATTATTCTGGGTGCAGCCAGCACCAAACATAACTTAAATTGGTCCACTTTGGTCCACACATGGCCGTTGGGTAGCATAATGGGCCACATGCGGACCCTGCACCACTATGTAAGTGTGGGATGAGGACCCGCTAGAGGATGATTCCCCATTGTTCCTCCGGCTCCGCATCCCCTCCAACGGTGGTCCCACAGCTCCCAGAGCTTCTGGCTCTGCTGGCACATTTGCAGCCGCCTCACTGTTTCTTGGCGACGCTCCCTCTGGTATATCTCCTGACACTACGGCCGTAGCAACAGACCATTCAACATGCTGAGCCCCCTGCAGTTGGCTTACCTCCCCATCAAAGGCCATTCCTACGGCCACCGCATAGGGCCCTCGGGGGCCCCTACTCCTTGACGAAAACTACTTGGTCCCCCCCTGTAGGGGACCAAGGAACATAAGGGACTTGGCGTTGACATATACAGTATGTACTTTGCCCCAGTCTCCAGCTGTTGAAGGAAGCAATAGCCCATGTTTCTGTCAAAGGTCCATCCTACTGACTACGCCAAGTGTAACAAGGTGGAATGGGGTGGTAGTCCCAGCTGAGTCAACTAAGCCACAGTTAGTGTACACCCCGGAACCTTGTACAGAAATAGACAAGACAGATGCAATTCCAGGCACAGCTGCAGTCCAACAAGGAAACAGTTTAATAAAAGGCATGAATAGAGTGCAACATTAACTTCCTGCTCTCTCCCTGACGATATCCACGGCCGAAGCCACGGCAGCCAAAAGAGGTTGTAGTCCATACGCCGGAATCAAGACGCTTGAAGTCAACAATAATTATAAGCAAAAATATATGGCCACACAGAGCTCCATACTGTATAATGGCCACAGAGTGCTCCATACTGTATAATGGCCACACAGTGTTCCATACTGTATAATGGCCACACATGATGCTCCATACTGTATAATGGCCTCACGTGAAGCTCCATATTGTATAATGGCCCCACGTGATGCTCCATACTGTATAATGGCCACACGTGATGCTCAATACTGTATAATGGCCACATGTGATGGTCCATACTGTATAATGGCCCCACGTGATGCTCCATACTGTATAATGGCCACACATGATGCTCAATACTGTATAATGGCCACACGTCATGCTCCATACTGTATAATGGCCACACAGTACTCCATACTGTATAATGGCCACACATGATGCTCCATACTGTATAATGGCCCCACATGATGCTCAACACTGTATAATGGCCACACATGATGCTCCATACTGTATAATGGCCACACAGTGCTCCATACTGTATAATGGCCACATATGATGCTCAATACTGCATAATGGCCACACATAGTGCTCCATACTGTATAATGGCCACACAGTGCCCCATACTGTATAATGGCCACACAGTGCTCCATACTGTATAATGGCCCCACATGATGCTCAATACTGCATACTGGCCACACATAGTGCTCCATACTGTATAATGGCCACACAGTGCTCCATTCTGTATAACGGCCACACAGTGCTCCATACTGTATAATGGCCACACAGTGCTCCATACTGTATAATGGCCCCACAGTGCTCCATACTGTATAATGGCCACACAGTGCTCCATACTGTATAATGGCCACACATGATGCTCCATATTGTATAATGGCCACACATGATGCTCCATACTGTATAATGGCCCCACAGTGCTCCATACTGTATAATGGCCACACATAGTGCTCCATACTGTATAATTGCCACACATGATGCTCCATGCTGTATAATGGCTACACAGTGCTCTATACTGTATAATGGCCACACATGATACTGCGTACAGTATAATGGCCACAGATAGTTACTCCTACACAGTGCTCTATACTGTTTAATGGCCTCACATGATGCTCCATACTGTATAATGGCCTCACAAGATGCTCCACATTGTATAATGGCCCCACGTGATGCTCCATACTGTATAATGGCCACACGTGATGCTCCATACTGTATAATGGCCACACGTGATGCTCCATACTGTATAATGGCCACACGTGATGCTCAATACTGTATAATGGCCACACGTGATGCTCCATACATAATGGCCACACAGTGCTCCATACTGTATAATGGCCAAACATGATGCTCCATACTGTATAATGGCCCCACATGATGCTCAATACTGTATAATGGCCACACATGATGCTCCATACTGTATAATGGCCACACAGTGCTCCATACTGTATAATGGCCACATATGATGCTCAATACTGCATAATGGCCACACATAGTGCTCCATACTGTATAATGGCCACACAGTGCCCCATACTGTATAATGGCCACACAGTGCTCCATACTGTATAATGGCCCCACATGATGCTCAATACTGCATACTGGCCACACATAGTGCTCCATACTGTATAATGGCCACACAGTGCTCCATTCTGTATAACAGCCACACAGTGCTCCATACTGTATAATGGCCACACAGTGCTCCATACTGTATAATGGCCCCACAGTGCTCCATACTGTATAATGGCCACACAGTGCTCCATACTGTATAATGGCCACACATAGTGCTCCATACTGTATAATGGCCCAACATGATGATCAATACTGTTTAATGGCCACACATAGTGTTCCATACTGTATAATGGCCACACAGTGCTCCATACTGTTTAATGGCCACACATAGTGCTCCATACTGTATAATTGCCACACAGTGCTCTATACTGTATAATGTGTTATGGACCTGGTGGTTAGGAGCACCTGGAATGACCTGATGAGTAAACTAGTAATTGGAACAAGCTCTGGGAAAGTGGGAACTCTGCTGACCGCAAACCCTACTCCTATCACACACACTAGAATAGCCGTGGAGCGTACCTAACTCTCCCTAGACGCCTCTTCACAGCCTAAGAGCTAACTACCCCTAAAGATAGAAATAGAAGCCTAACCTTGCCTCAGAGAAATTCCCAAAAGGTAAAGGCAGCCCCCACATATATTGACTGTGAGTTAAGAGGAAAGTCACAAACACAGGAATGAAACAGGTATTAGCAAAGGAGGCCAGACTTCACTAAATAGTCAGAGGATAGAAAAGGAAACTATGCGGTCAGCACAAAAAACTACAAAAACCACGCAGTGTATGCAAAAGGACCCCCACACCGACTCACGGTGTGGAGGCGCAACTCTGCACTCCCAGAGCTTCCAGCTAGCAAGGAAATATCATGATAGCTAGCTGGACTAGAATTTAGCAGTACTAAGAAATATATTCAGGCAGCAGTAACAACAAATGAACTAGCAGGGACTTAGCTTCTGCTGGAGTAGACAGGTCCTCAGAGAAGTCCAAGAGAGATCTGAACCAATACTGAAACATTGACAGCTGGCATGAAGTAACGATCTGAGTAGAGTTAAATAGGGAAGCCAGCATAACAATAAACGAGGGCAGCTGAGGAAGCAAACCTCAGAGACCAGCATTTCCGCTCAAAGCCACCAGAGGGAGTCCAAGAGCAGAACTAACCAAAGTACCATTCATGACCACAGGAGGGAGTCCGAGAAATGGAATTCACAACAATAATGGCCACACATGATACTGCGTACAGTATAATGGCCACATAGTTACTCCTACACACGTGGCTGCGCTCCGTACACCTTGCACACACGGCTCTGCTCCTTACACCTCATACACACCTGGCTCCGCTCCGTACACCTCACACAAACACGGCTCTGCTTCGTACACACGCGGCACTGCTCCATACACCTCATACACATGTGGCTCCTCTTCGTACACCTCGTACACACCCAGCTCTGCTCCGCACACCTCATACACATGGAGCTCTGCTCCGTACACCTCGTACACACATGGCTCAGCTCTGTACACCTCGAACACACATGGCTCGGCTCCGTACACCTCATACACACATAGCTCCCCTCCGTACACCTCGCGCACACACAGCTCCACTCTGTACACCTCGCACACACACGGCTCTGCTCCATACAGCTCGTACACACATGGCTCTGCTCCGTACAGCTCACACACACATGGCTCCGCTCCGTACTCCTCGTACACACACGGCTCTGCTCCGTACACCTCGTGCACACCCAGCTCCGCTCTGTACACCTCATACACACACGGCTCCACTCCGTACACCTCGTACACACACGGCTCCGCTCCGTACACCTCGCACACACCCGGCTCCGCTCAGTACACCTCGTACGCACACGGCTCTGCTACATCCACACTGTAAACCCCTCCTGACCCCACACATAAGCTTTCCCTCATCCAGCAGTGAGCACCATGACAGCACAGCAGAGTCCTGCATGCATACATGGAGGTCCCGATCATGTGAACCCTGACTCCTCCCCTCCGGTGACCTCATCACAGGTCCTGTGCGCACAGAACAGCCATAAATGTGGTGTGCGGCTCTTTGCGGGTGGAGGTATCTGTGGCTCTGCAGTGCGGGACAAGTACGGTCCTGCCCGTGACCGCGGGGCAGACTGTCAAAATCGGGACTGCCCTGCGGAATACGGGATGGTTGGGAGGTGTGGTAAAAGTATGGGAAATAATGGGGCTGCCCTATGCAAATAGGTGTGTGGTTTGATTATACAAATTATACAGAAAGCCTGGACAACCCCTTTAAGGCCACCTTCATACTTTCAGTATTTGGTCAGTAATTTACATCAGTATTTATAAGCCAAAACCAGGAATGAGTAAAAAATGCAGAAGTGGTGACATGTTTCTATTATACAATGCTGTGCAAATTAATTGGGACATAGCAAAAAAACACATATTTTTTAATATTTAATAATAAAATGTTATAATGCACTGTTACATACTAATTTTAGTAAGAAATATGTCCTCCTTTAGCAGATATGAGATTTTCAATGCGTTTTGGCATTGATTCTACCAAGTTTTTGCATAAATTCTTCATCATGGAACCACACTTGTATGGCACTGTTTATCATGAGTTCTTTGGTTGTACAGTCCATTTTGCCAAGACGTCTCATCACAATGCCCCACAAATTTTCTATAGGATTTAAGTCTGGTGAATTGCCAGTCCAGTCCAGCACTTTTACTTTATTTTCTTACAGGAATTTCATCACACACTTGGAATTGTGGCATGGAGCCAAATCTTGTTGGAATGTCCCTTCAAATTTACGTATGAATGGCACAATAAAACTTTTTAAAAAGTCTATGTATTTGGATGACTTCATCATACCATCAACAGGAAATAAGCTCCCTGTACCATCAGCTGTAAAAAAAAAGCCCCCAAACATCTGTTTTTGAGGGTGTTTTACAGTTTGTTGAATATGGTCAGTGGTTCATTTTTGCTTCTTCTAACAACACTTGCTCTGTACCCTTGAACAAAAAGATGGGTTTCATCACTGAAAATTTACCTTTTTCCACTGGCTAGTTGACCAAGATTTATTTATTATATATTAAAACTGGTTTGAATCACTGACTGGTAACCAACTTACGACTTTACTTAAAAAATGCTTTGTCCTAATTAATTTGCACAGCACTGTACTTTTCCTCTAATTGTTCCACTCCTGGTTTTGGCTTACACATACTGATGTAAAATACTGATCAAATACTGAACGTGTGAACGTGGCCTAACACAGTAAATCCGCTCATTTTAGTGCTTTATCCTGTACAATAAAAGGTGGTTTGGATATTTACAAAAATTAAATCAGTTTCTTTTATTAATGTACTTTATAATGAAATCTCCACTGTTGGCCTAATTTCATTCCCTCCTCTCATTGTTCTGGCAGCTCCCCAAAGAGTTTCCCCTACTTCTCTGTGTTGAAGGGAAGTTATGAACGAGACCAGCTTTCACGTTCTTGTACTTAAAGAGGTTCTCAGATCTAAAATGACAAGTCTGCAGTCACTCCATGTGACTGCAGACTTGTGATTCTTCACATCACATGCACTGTGAGGATTCTCCAGTGACAGGGCCAGGAACTGTGGTCATGTGACCGCAAGTATTTTTTTCTTTTTCTGTAGAACACAAGAAGTGAAATCTATACTGCAATTATGAGTTTTATAAGGGCAATGTCCTGTACAGGACTGTATGAATAGTTTAAATTGAGTTTATGGGGTGACAGACTCCCGTTAAAGAAGACTGGTCACCAAGTCCAAAATGGACAGGTTTTGCTCTTATTTTATTGCCTCTGCTTCCCTAAGTATTCCTATTTTTCATTTTAAAATCCCAACATACAGTTCCAGAGATATGAGACTTTTTAATTAGTGTGCGCAATATGGTAATTTGTCCAGGCTGCTCTGCATGGATAATTACCCTGTGTGCAACGCCCCATTGGTAAAGATCATAAGTATTAGCATATTGGGAGAATTAAATGGATGGGAGCAGCTGTAGAACCTTATGGTGAAATTTAAAAAAAAAAATGAAGAAGAAATGGAATTCTAAGGGAAGCAGCAGGAATGACATAAAAAATGTTCCCTTTTTATCAGGTAAAAGTTTTAAATAAATTCAGACAGAAATTGTTTTAATCATTTGTGTATTTAAAGGGAACCTATCATGTCAAAAAAAGCTACTAACATGCAGATATAGGGTTAGTCTGCAGGTTAATAGCATTCCAAAGCCATGCGACCGTCGCACTGAAGGCCCAGCTGCCAGGAGGAAATGAACTTTATTCCTCCCTGCAGCCTCCTGCTTTTAGCCATAGAGGCACGGCTTCAATCACTGCCCAGTAAACAGTGAGCAGTGGCTGTAACCACACCCCAGATCTGACTGACAGCCGGCTCTGCACTCATGTGAGTCACCCGCCTGGGCAGTGGGGTACTCGGTACCAGGTCCAGTCGCACTTAAAGGGGATGTCACGGTGGCTGAGACCTGGTCCGTGGCCCTGGGCACTCAATCAAAGGGGAAAGGTCTTTAAGGGGTATTTTGGAATAAAGTCTATTCGTGACGTCACTTGTGGTGCTCGGTCAGAGGGGACCGACGCTGCTTAAAGGGGCCCTCTGGGGTGACGTTATTGCAGCAAGATGGTCATGCTTCCTACAGGTTAAGCGGGGTCCCCAGGGCCCCAAGGTGTATGGGCAAGGATGGTGTATGTCGGCAAATAAGTGGAGGACACAAAGTTGTAAAGTCTTTACCTGGTTTACTGACAGTAGCAGTCCACAGCCCAGGGTACCAGGAACAAGTGATGGTATGGCCCGGCTGGCCTGGAGGCAATAGTGAATCCTCTCCCCGGTGAGGTCCGTAAGCCTTCCTACTAGCGCTAGTGTGCAAGGTCCCTGCTGCCTGTAGCTGCTGGCAAAGTCCTCTCTCTCCTGTCCTGGGAGAGTTACCTGTATGGTGGGCAACTTGAGCCGTTTTAGGCCTCTTTCACACGTCAGTGTCTCAGGTACGTGTACTGACAGTTTTCTCACGTACCGGAGACACTGACACACGTAGACCCATTCAAATGAGTTTTATACCCATTCAAATGAATGGGTCTATGCACATGTCTCCGTGTTTTCACGGACCGTGTGTCCATGTTGAAAACGCGGAGACATGTCCGTTTTTCTCCGGCAGCACGTACATCAATACGTCCTGCACATGTGCACACGGAGAACAGTGTGCACTCTCCTCCGTGTGCACGTACCGCCCGCAGGAGAGATAGCGCTATAGTAAGCGCTGTCCCCCCTGTGTGTGGTGCTGAAGGCGGCATTCATCTCTTCTCCCCTGCAGGAGAGAAGAGATGAAAGATCAAGTTTTTGTTCTTTTTTGTTAAAAATAAAGTTTGCTGGTGACCTCCCGCCTCCCATCCCCAGTGTGCCGCCCGGCCCCTTGCAGAGAAATACTCACCCAGCTCCCGCGATGTCTCCTCTCAGCGCTGGCAGCTTATCCTGTGTGAGCGGTCACGTGGGACCGCTCATTACAGTGGTGAATATGCGCATATTCATCACTGTAATGAGTGGTCCCACGTGACCGCTCACACAGGACAAGCTGCCAGCGCTGAGAGGAGAGAGGAGACATCGCAGGAGCTGGGTGAGTATTTCTCTGCAAGGGGCCGGGTGGCGCACTGGGGATGGGAGGCAGGAGGTCACCAGCAAACTTTATTTTTAACAAAAAGAACAAAAACTTGATCTTTCATCTCTTCTCTCCTGCAGGGGAGAAGAGATGAATGCCGCCTTCAGCACCACATGCAGGGGGGACAGCGCTTACTGTAGCGCTGTCTCTCCTGCACGGTCCGTGTGGTCCTCAGGCAGCACACGGGTAGCACACGGCTGCCGCACGTGTGCCACACTGATGTGCCACGTGAGCACACGGACACACGGACACGGATGACTCCGGTACCGATTTCTCCGGTACTGGAATTATCTGGACGTGTGAGACTGGCCTTATAGGGCCTCTATCATGACCCGGGCTCTTCAGGTGCTGCTTCACCTTCAGGTGTGGTGTGAGCAAATCACATACAGTACGCCACAGCCTCGGGCTCCCGGTGCCCACTTTCTACGCTTCGGCTTTGAGGGTGCCCGGTCACAGTTCCCCTCTAAGCCCCTTTCCTTCTCCACTGTGCTCCTTTCCTCAGTAGCTCCACCACTTTCAACCCCTCGGGTTCACTTACTTTCCTGGAGCTGCACCTCGCAGAATGGCTCTGCTGTCTGTGCTCCACTCCCTTCACTGTCTGCTCCAGACTACACTAACTTCTCCTCCACACCAGAACACTTAAAGCTGGGGAAGCTCCCCTGAATCCGGGTTTAGAGCTCCCCCTTCTGGCCTGGATTCGGAATGTGTTGAATGTGGGTGCGTTACCTGGTAAAGAGATCCTCCTTGCCTTCAAGCGTGATATCGCCCTCCCTGAAAGGAAAGCAACATCACTGTAACAACCGGCTACCTGGGGTGTTACACATGCACTGCTGTGTCAGCTGTCATTCAGGGCCGGATCATAGCTACAGCCGCAGTTCACTATGTACCTGTATCTACATAGCAAAGGATGTGAGAAAGAACTATTAAATAGCCTTTACTGATATTAAAACTTATAAATGCCACAAATATTAAAATTAAGTTTATTTGATTTATGGACTTATAGGGGTTGGTATTTATCATACTGAATTAATTCACTATTGATGGTTTTTACTGTCTCTTATCACCGTGCACTTGATACAAGTACCTTCAGCTTTTTAAATTGGCCTAGGAGGACTGTGATAGGCTCATTTAATAGATAGTAATTAATATACATGGATACATCTATCTAGTAATTGAGAGACACAGATTACAGTTGTTGTAAAGTGGGTCCCAACACTAGAGACCTAAGTTCTAGACTTGGAAAACTTAACTTTAATATTTGTGGTAATTATAATTTTTAATACCAATAAAGGTTCATTTTTAATAGTTACTCCTCACATCCTTTCCTGTGTACATATTGAATAGAGATATCAGTGAGCAATATAAATTCACTGTTTGCTATCTATTTCACTATGGGCTGAGCGGTGACTGAAGCTGTACCGGCACCGCCTCCATGACTGAAAGCCGTAGGCTGCCGGGAGGAACAAAATTAATTTCCTCCCAGTAGCCAGACTTTTAGTATGGCAGCTTTAGAATGCTATTAAAGGGGATTTACTAGAGATGGGCAATTCGTTTGAAATTAAATTTTGCCGGCTTCAACTAATTTTCCCCCCAAATTTGATTTGTGGCAAATAAATTTCTGCAGAACTCAATACTGGAAAGAGAGAGCAAGAGAGACCACTAAGAATAATACATACTGTATCAATATGATCTGTCATACCCAGTGAATCTGGAGATGAAACCAGCTATGCCGTACATATCACCAGTCTGGGAACTGTTAATCTCTGATGATCCAGTACTGACCACCCCTGGAAAAGGTGTGATAATCCACTTGATATACTAGGATATATTGTCATAGCTGATGGTTGTCATAGGGAAAGCCACTCAGACATTCAAAACCACATTAGTCCGCTCTCTGATACTTCTCTAGTGTGAAAAAATGGTGCCGAGCAACTACTTTTTTGGCAAATCACAAGACGAATCTCAAAGTGTTCAAATTCATGTAGAACCACAAAGTTCAAGAAATTTGACTCAGATTTGATCCTTCACTCATCTCTAGTTTTTGCCATCAAGCAATTTGTCTTAAAGCTACAGTGATATCTTTTTTCAATGAAGTGCTCTCCCCAGCAGCGCTGTCCAATTCCAGTCAATAGTAATTGCTCAATTATATGTAGTCAGCCATAGATGAAGGTTTACTGCACTATCTCAGCTTCATCTTGATTTCTATTTGTTACTTTCAAGTAATTGGAGCTCATAGAACTCTATGTACAGCCATGCATGCGCAGTAATTAGTAGAGCCAGGGGCGGACACACCATGGGTACAACCTGTGCAGCTGCACAGTTCCCAAGAGGTAAAGGAAGGCAGCAAGAAGCTTCTGTCATTGACAGAACTATTTGATTGTAAAGGACCCATATCCCGTTCTTGCACAGATTGAGTAGAGCACAGTTCATTTTGAGCATGGAACCGCCAAAACGGAAGAATTGGACTGCCCAGACTCAACCGGTCAATGATCAAGAGGACAATTTTGACATACATTCAAAGGGATTTTATACCACATGTGAACAGAAAACCATTTAGTTATTTAACTTAGATTTCACAAGAAAACATTGAAGTATTAAAACATTAAATTTGATGTTTCTATAAATGTGGCACTTCCATTAATACAGTGTGTTACATTTTGTGCTTCCCGCTCATGATTTAAATAGAAATTTATGTACCGTAATTGTCAAAGTAGGTATGGTATATCTTTCTTTAGAATTTTCCCAATGTATTTTAGCACCTTTATGCCTTTTTTTATAGATCTTGCAGGAACTACAATGCATTTTTAGTAATACTATTTTTCTCTCATTGAAATTAATATATTATCTATAGTTAGATATAATAAATTATAAATAGCTGAGATATATGGCGTGTCATATTGCATTGCTCTCAGCCGTGCCGTGGGCTCATCATGTCATTAATGGGTGACACTAAAAACTTGAAGTCTTTTATCATTCTTGATTAAGTGTTCTGTAGAACAGTTGATGGCAATATCTCTCTGTAATATATTGTACGTCTAAAGGGATTGTGTAATAAAATAAATGTCCTATTGTCTAAATCAGGTTTTAAGTTATGTAAATGTTTTTTTGTTTTTTTTTAATCCAGTTTTCCACATCAGAATATTCATAATAATCACAATTTTCACATTGGCCGCTGACACTTATAACTAGACTTAAAGGGGTCTTCCCATCTCCAAGAACCTATCCCAATATGTAGTATGTGTCATAATAGGAATATTAGCAAATACCTCCAATTAGAAATGTAGTATAGTTCTTCTGATTCGCTATGTCGCTCACTCCATTTTCAAGGCATTGCAGTAGACTTTGGTATCCATGGTTACAATCACTAACAACTAACTAATTAATTAACTATCACTATATGAGTGGTCATAACCATGGATACTTAAGCTACTGCAATGCCCTGCACATGGGGTAAGTGAGATAGCTAATCAGAAGAACTATACAACATTTCTAATTGGAGGTATTTGCTAATATTATTATTATTACACCTACTACATATCGTGATAGGCTTTTGGAGATAGGAATACCCCTTTAAACTTGCTGTTCTGTACAGATGACTTTCTCACTATCATAACAGACCAGATTACAAAGCAAGGGAACACCTCTATAAACAGAAGATAACACAGGATCCATCATTAACAATAGTTGATGGCATAGCACACCTCTTCCCCTACCTGCACATGACCTTTTTCCAGATTAGAGCATGCTCAGGTAACCCTTCTAAACAAACAAATAGGGTCTGAGCATATTGCTCCTAATGCCATAGGAAGAACATAAACTAGGAGTCTAATATCAGACCTTGTGACCAATTGCAAGATATTTTTTTTAAATATAGATACTGTTATGAAAAATAATTTTAAAAAAATAACACGTGAGTTAAACCATAGGTTATTTTTTGATGACACATTCCATTTAGTAGCATTTTGGTACTATGGGAACCATTATAAGTTACAATTAGCATGCTCCCAATCTGTACACACATTAAAGTAAATGTTCTCCTTTTAACACTCTAATTTTTGGTCCAATATTTTACAGTATGTAGATTTTTTTTAATGTACCTTTACATTGGCCCGAGCATCATTTTTCTGAGACACAGCACAGAGTTGAATAACATCTCGCTGTCCCTAAAAGCAAAGGAGATGAAGAGCGGTTATAAAATCTGCCTCTGGAGGATTCGCACAGACTGCAGGAGATTGTAATTTGTGCGAAACCTATGCTAAATAGTTGGAAGTCAAATTTATGTATGAGATATTCTAGATGACTGTATATAAAAAAATGATGGTAGTCTCACAATCAATGCAGTAGTGGATGGTGAGATATGGAGCCTAAAGTCAAAGGTTCAAAACATTGTTACCCTTTTGGTCGTCAGTGCAGCTTTCAAAGACCTTCATATCCAGAAATGTATTTTGGGGGCGTTGATCTTACCGACAGATTCCATTTAACGCTATGAAGATGCCATATAGTACAGTGTGCAAAGTAAAAAAAAAAAAAAAAACATGAAAGAAAAAGAATTTCAGCTTTATTATAAATAAATAAATGGACGGCATACAACTTCTGAAAAAGAGATGAAGGTGATTGGTCTTGTTACAGTTTAGAAGCTGGGGGCCCTGATGAATAAAATTCCTCAGTATTTATACTAAGTAGTAATGTAACGGAGGCTGAAGGAGCACCAGCCTAGCTGTCCATTTCATTTCATCCAGTTGTGGAGGTAACAGATGGCTCACCTTACGGCTGTATAGATCCCCGCAGGATCAAACAGGACATTTTACCCAGCAAGGAGGATAGCTGTTATCGTCTGTATCTCTACATTAACCTCTGAAACACCTGCCAGTGAAACCAAGTTCTTGAAACACCTTTTGGATAATTCAATTTACTTTTGCTGTTTATTATTTTTCATGAATCCACAGATTCTGACCAGATAGATAAGGAAACTAGAAATGAGTTTGGATACCATTCAGATCATTACACAGCCTTTTTGCTTAATAATATAATCTTCTTATTTAAAAGGGTTTTCTCGTCACAAAGGTTAAAGCATTGTAAAGCCTATTAAATGAATACATTATATGACTCACTGATCCCGTACAGTACAATGAACCGGAGTCATTGTCAGCATCTGCAACATTAGTGACTGCAGGAGAGTCGGAAAATAGCACATACTAGGTGACGTGGGAGGAATATTAGGAAGGAGAACTGTGGCTGCAGTGATTGATCCATCTTGAGACTGTATAGTAGTCTCAGGATGGTGCTTTGTAGGTGAGCACAGAGGGTAGGAACGTGTGAGCTGTCCATCTTGGCTCTGTCTCCTGCGAAATGTAGTCTAGAAGCACAGAGGGATAGGAGTTAATTGCAGAGCAATTTGTTAACATCTCTGTAAATAACTAAAAATTTAAGAAGACACCTCTGAACTATACCAGATTTTTCTGTGGCAGATTTTTATTCTCTTATATCCTAGGATAGGAGTGGGCAATTAATTTTGCCAAGGGGCCACATGAGAGACTGTGACTATTGTGGAGGGCCGAATCAATAGGTTAAAATTAATTATTTTCAATATTAACTAGTGATGAGCGAATATACTCATTACTCGGGGAGATTTAGTTTTTCTTCGCCGCAGCTGGATGATTTACAACTGATAGCCAGCGTAAGTACATGTGGGGATTCCCTAGCAACCAGGCAACCCCCACATGTACTTATGCTGGCTAACAGATGTAAATCATTCAGCTGCGGCAAGAAAAACTAAATCTCCGAGCACTAAAAAATACTCGGAGGACACCCGAGCGTGCTCGAGAAATCTCGAGTAACGAGTATATTCGCTCATCACTAATATTAACACATTAATTATGCAGAATTGAAAGGAACCTGTCACGACATTTTAGCAACTAAACTGTCCTCAGTGTGTTGTTAGTGATGCAATGTGCATCATAAACACATTGTTTTCAATCAAAATGGCACCGTCATCCTCTCCAAAAATCACTTTATATAGTTATATAGTACCTTCTCTTTCAGTCATAGGGGTGGCGCTTCATTTTCTTTAAGTCACGGGCTCGTTATATTGTCGACGCCCACTGTGCTTATAAGCTCACACTGTATATAGGAGGCTATGTGGGGCTCACACTGTATATAGGAGGCTATGTGGGGCTCACACTGTATATAGGAGGCTATGTGGGGCTCACACTGTATATAGGAGGCTATGTGGGGCTCACACTGTATATAGGAGGGTATGTGGGGCTCACACTGTATATAGGAAGCTATGTGAGGCTCACACTGTATATTGGAGGCTATGTGGGTCTCACATTGTATATATGGAGGTGAGCGTGGTCACAGAGCCCATGACTCGCAGTGGCATGTGCAGTAGTGAGCAGCTCTCCGCACTTGCTCAATGACGAGCGACTCCCCCGCACATGCGCATTGAATCTGAGTGTATGTACCCAGCTTCATTGACTTTGTGCGCATGCGCCAGAGCCACTGTGAGTCATGGGCTCTGTGACCACGCTCGCCTCCATATACACAGTGTGAGACCCACATAGCCTCCATATATACAGTGTGAGACCCACATAGCCTCCATATATACAGTGTGAGACCCACATAGCCTCCTATATACAGTGTGAGACCCATATAGCCTCTATATATACAGTGTGAGACCCACATATCCTCCAAATATACAGTGTGAGACCCACATAGCCTCCTTTATACAGTGTGAGACCCACATAGCCTCCATATATACAGTGTGAGACCCACATAGTCTCCATATATACAGTGTGAGACCCACATAGCCTCCATATATACAGTGTGAGACCCACATAGCCTCCTATATACAGTGTGAGACCCACATAGCCTCCTATATACAGTGTGAGACCCACATAGCCTCCATATATACAGTGTGAGACCCACATAGCCTCCTATATACAGTGTGAGACCCACATAGCCTCCATATATACAGTGTGAGACCCACATAGCCTCCTATATACATACAAACATACAAATATCCCATACACATGAAAAAACAACACCACATACTCACCTCGCTCTTGTTCCCCCGGTCCTCTGCTCCTGTTTCCTGTTCACTGAGTCTCAGCAGCAGCGCAAAGAAATGACATCATTGCGTCTGCTGTTTCAGATGCTGATTGCATCCTGAGGATGCAGATAGCGGTGACAGTAGGCGGCAGATGGACGGCGGATGGTGGGGGAGGACATAGTATGGTCTGTGGGTCACAGTTTCAGCCCTTCAGCTGTCTTGCTCTGTGGATTTGTTTATTTATTTTTTTAAGATTCTGTCTGTCACAGTTGAAGTGTACCAACGATAAAAATTACAGACCTCTCCATTCTTTGTAGGTGAGAAAACTTGCAAAATCAGCAGTGTATCAAATACTTATTTTCTCCACTGTATGCATATAATTGCTAAAAATGAATATTAATTCCATAACCATCTTTTTGGCTCAATAGTCAAGATTGATACCATAAGATAAATAGTGGACAAATATAAAGTATGCAGTTCCAAAGGAATTTCCTTCCCACGACACATATTGGCGCATACAGTAAGTGGGCATGCCAAGTGTCAGACATCCATAGATTTTATACTGATGACCTATCACAAGGATACATCATCAATGTGTGAGTCCTGCTGAACAATCCCTTTAAGTCATGCTGCAATCTACAGATATAGAATAGAGTTTTTGGTTGGCATTCTTGGGTTTAATGGAGGTGCACAGTGGTGGGATGCAAATCTGTAGTATGAGTTAATACAGTAGGTACAATTTTTTCTGCATGAAGGAATTCAATGACATACCTCTGTTTCGTGCGCACATCTATGTCAGACGCCATTTTGGGATACTGCCCCAAGAATCAATCTGGATATTAGTGGGAATGTTTAACCTTTACAAATAACGCTGTAAACATCCGGCTCAAACCAAAGTCAAGACAATAAAACAGGAAGTATTATTTTTGGAGAAACCCTGGTATATGCACCACATTTCAATAGTACTGATGCTTGGATTAGGCTTTTGCCATGGGTGCCGAACACTGGCGGACACAGACAGAAGAGGGCCCCTCTTCAAGAACGATATATGGGCCTTTTGCAGTCCAGTAGCTCATCATATTGCACAATTCCACCTGCTTTGGAGGTGATAGTGGCCCCTTACCTCCTGGACCCTTGTGCGACTCCACAGGTAGCACCAATGATATGTCCACTTCTGGTGCTGGATCCCACTGGTGAAATGTTTATTGACGGGTCAGCATAAGTAGGAGATTCCTCTTAGACAGCCAACGTTTGGGTTCCTGCTGGACCATGGTGTCATTCTCTAGTGAGTGAGGTACTATAATGTTGCCGACATCAGATGTCTAAATATCTCCTGCTTATTTTAGGTATAGACTAACATATTTTCGGTGCAAGTGCGATCTGACAAAACATCAGATCACACTTGGACCAATGTTATTTTATGAGTGCCGTGTACATGTCTGATTTTTTTCCTTGGGCCAAGTCTGTAAGAGAAAACAATTGCAGCATGCACAATTTGCCTCCAATATTCAGATTGTACTCGGCCATGTAAGTCAATGAGTCCATGGAAAACATTAGATTGCACGCGAATGACATCTAAGTGCAGTCCCATTTCCATTGATTGACAGAATTAAGAAGAGTAAGACATTGTTTGTCCATCTTCTTCACATAATCAGTGGTTAGCATGGTGGCTCAGTGGTTAGCACTGTTGCTTTGCAGCTCTGGGGTCCTGGGTTCAAATCCTACCAAGGACAATATCTGCAAGGAGTTTGCATGTTTGTGTGGGTTTCCTCCGGGTTCTCTGGTTCCCTTGTACACTCAAAAGACATACTGATAGGGATTTTATATTGTGAGCCCAAATGGGGACAGTGATGATAATATCTGTAAAGCGCTGTAGAATTATTGACGCTTTATAAGCAAGTGAAATAAATGCATTAGAGTACACAGTCTTGCAGCAGTTTCAGTGCTTCAGTATGGCGCCTCCTGATGGCACTGCATTCTCACCCTAGAAGAAATCATTTGTAATACAGTATCCAATAAAATATTTAGTGTCGAGTTTTAAAAAGAAGTTTGTGAAATCAGCGGCACTAGTACACTGCAAATATTTCTTCCCTGCAGCAGTGTCACTGAACTGCTTTTTATCTGCAGACCATTATCCATAGCCAGGATCATGCTCACATACCATGTGCAGAAACCCACATTTTCCGACAATCAGCCACAAGCCATTATAATATAGTAATAATGCCTTCATCTTTTCCCGGGTGTCACCTGCTCTGCAGCACCATTGCGATAATCCGTATGGCCAGATACAGTACGCATTTGTTTTATTTAGATGTGTTCTTCGCCAAAGTACTTTCTTTCCCCTCTAGAAGAACGATGTCTATTAGCGTAAAATGGAAAGAAACATAATTACATGATGATAAAAATAAATAGGTTGGGAGGACGAGCCCAGCGCAGGCAATTACAGGTCTCAAGTTTCTCCATTAAGGGCTCGGTCCACTTGTGGGTATTGCGGGATTTAGTAAGCATTTCTTGGTGCTTTCAGGTACTAAAAGTCATTTATAGCATTAAAAAGGGCATCTACGTAACATTTTTATAGTGTAAGTGTAGCGCCCCCACTGCCGCAGGGCCGAGGGGTACCCGGTACCGGGCCTCTGAGTCTCTGTTCTGGGGTTGTCACGGTGGCTAGACCCGGTCCGTGACCCTGCTGAGGGGCGTACAATGATAGGTGTGCGTGATGGTGATGATGTTGTAGTGGTGCAGTGAAGTGCCGGTCGCGGTAAATGACGAGGACACCAGGTTGCAGTCTCTTTACCTCTTTACTGAAGGCTTCTGAGTCCTCAATCCGGAATACGGTTAACAGGGCTGCGCAAGTCCGGCCGGTCCGATGGCACCTCCAGAGTTCCCTTTGCAGGTGGAAATCTGTGCCTACCTTCCTGCGCTTGTGTTGTGGTCCTCCCCTGCTGGCTTACGGGATAGTACCCCACAACTGTTGTGTCTGTTTCTCGTGTTCCCTCACAACTCGATTCTGATGTTCTCCCTCTACGTCCCCCTGATCTTACAGTTAGGACGCACCCGTATGACGGGAGGCTCGGAGCTCTTCCGGGACTCTTGCGTCGCCCCACTCCTGTTGTTACCCCCCTGTGTCTTCCTGGGTCTGGGTGAGACAGCCCGCCTGTAACTGACTGTCCTGCCGTGGGTTTGAAGTTTGGCTTGGAGCTCTATACTTCCTCGGCGTTCCGGCCACCGGTTATGCGCCTCAATAGGATGTTGCCTCGTCTTACAGCACGACTCCTACTGGTATTCTCCTTGTTGCGTTGATCTCGTTTCTCACTCAGCACAATAAATCTCGCTTCTTATCCTTTCTTGGGGTACCGCCGCTATATCGTGCAGGCGCGGTCCCGTAATGTTCTCTCTGTTCGCTAGGCCTCTGTCAGGATCCCACCCCTGACAGGGACCCCTCTGAATCTTCCCCTACAACACCCTCTGCCACAAGGTGTTGCCTGGTTCCAACCCAGTCAGCTTTCTGTCTAACTTCCTGCCTAACCCCCAGTTTTACCAGACTGTGAGGAGTGGCCTAATAAATAGAACCCTTAGCTCCCCCTGGAGGCCAGACTGTGAAATGTATTGGTGTCTGTGACACCTGGTCAGATGAACTCCTTCAGTGCCGTCAGACGTACCATAGCCCCCCTTAGCGGCGGAGCCACAGTACTGCAACGACCAGGACTCTGGGGCGCTGCATAAGAACCTTGTCAGACTGCAATATCTGAAACAATGTAATAGCCTTAATATAGTATATGTTGTGTCAGCGGTATACAGCTGAGCTATCCATTGTAGGTATACGGTGGGAAAACTTCAGATCTTCAGCAGCTACACCTCTGACCGAAGGCTCAGATGCAGTATGCACACAGCCTTATACTGTCTGTCGGCGATAATGCTTTTATGGTCTTCTGATCATCAGTTCAAGTAATTCCCTGTCTTCCTAGCTACAAAAAATTTCTCTTGCTGTCTTTCTACAAGTGGCCTAACTAGAGTCCCATCCTGCCCGTCCTTCCCCATTATGTAGTAACTAGATGGTGGCCCAATTCTAACGCATCGGGTATTCTAATTAGAATATGTATGTATGTACGTCGCGCTTAGCACAGCCACAAAGTATATAACATAGCCATGTAGTATATAGCACAGCCACGAAGTATATAGCAGCCACATAGTATATAGCAGCCACACAGTATATAGCACAGCCCACATAACACAGAGAGCCACGTAGTATATAGCACAGCCACATAGTATATAGCAGCCACGTAGTATATAACACAGTCCACGTAATATATAGCACAGCCCATGCAATATATAGCACAGCCCACACAGTATATAACACAGGTCACGTAGTATATAACACAGCCCACGCAGTATATAACACTGCCCACGCAGTATATAACACAGCCCACGTAGTATATAGCACAGCCCATGTAACACAGACAGCCACATAGTATATAGCACAGCCACATGATATATAGCAGCCACGTAGTATGTAGCAGCCATGTAGTATGTAACACAGCCCACGTAACATATAGCACAGCCCATGTAATATATGGCACAGCCCACGCAGTATATAGCACAGGCCACGCAGTATATAACACAGCCCATGCAGTATATAACACAGCCCACGTAGTATACAGCAGTGTGGGCACCATATCCCTGTTAAAAAAACCACTTAAAATAAAAAATAGTTATATACTCACCCTCCGACGTCCAGCGAAGCTGTGCTGATGCGTGTGATGCTGCCGCCAGCTTCCGTTCCCAGTGATGCATTGCGAAATTACCCAGATGACTTAGCGGTCTCGCGAGACCGCCAAGTCATCTGGGTAATTTCGCAATGGATCACTGGGAACGGAAGCTGGCGGCAGCATCGCGCGCATCGGTGGACGGCGGAAGGTGAGAATAGCACAATTTTGTATTTTTTTAAATTATTTTTAACATTATATCTTTTTACTATTGATGCTGCATAGGCAGCATCAATAGTAAAACTTTGTCTGGGATGGGGCGACACACTTGCACTGACTGGATGGGAGTAGGGAGGGGGCACTGACTGGAGGAGAGTAGGGAGGGGCCAATTCGCAGCCGGACTAAGCCTGTCGCTGATTGGTCGCGACCTGCCAGTCGCGACCAATCAGCGACGTGGGATTTCCGTTATGGAACTTAGTTACAGACAGACAGACAGACGGAAGTACCCCTTAGACAATTATATAGATAGATGTTCTCCATCCTGGGTCCATCCTGGTATATATGTCCCCCATCCTGGTATATATGTCACCCATTTTTCCACTGTTCTTTAACACATAAAACATTAAACAACTCAACTCACCTTTCCCCTGCTCAAACACGACATGGCGTTCTCTTCTGTAGCTGGTAGCTGACATCAGCATGCAAGCAACAGCAGCACACGACATGACTGCCATGTGCCCCCAGTCATGGTCACGTCAACATCAACTGCTGACCTGTGATTGCAGGGCCAGCTTCAGGGCCCCAGGTGGAAGAGTCTCAGTGGACCCCTTTAACACATACAATGATTCATGATTCACAGATATGGCAGGGAAATATAGGTATAGTACAATGTCAAAGATTTCACTTCTTACATTATGAGTGATATCTATTGTAACTTCTACAATAGGTCATAAATCAGACAGTATAGTCCTCCATACAGTATTATGGGCATCACATAGTCCTCCATACAGTATTATGGGCACCACATAGTGCTCCATACAGAATAATAAGCCTCATATATTGCTCCATACAGAATAATGAGTCTCATATATTGCTCCATACAGTATAATGAGCCTCATATAATGCTCCATATAATATAATGTGCCCCATATAATGCTCCATACAGAAAAATGGACCCCATATATTGCTCCATACAGTATAATGGGCCCACTATATTGCTCTATACAGAATAATGGACTCCATATAATGCTCCATACAGAAGAATAGGCCCCATATAATGATCCATACATAATGGGACCCATATATTGCTCCATACATAATGAGCCCCATATATTTCGCCACACATAATGGGCCCAATATAATGCTCTATACAGAATGGGCCCCAGGTGGGAGAGTCTCAGTGGGCCCCTTTAACACATACAACGATTCATGATGCACAGATATGGTAAGGAAATATAGGTACAGTACAATGCCAAAGATTTCACTTCTTACATTATGAGTGATATCTATTGTAAATTCTACAATAGCTCAGAAACTGTACATTTTAGCCCTCCATACAGTATTATGGGCACCACATAGTCCTCCATATAGTATTATGGGCATCACATAGTGCTCCATACAGAATAATGAGCCTCATATATTGCTCCATACAGAATAATGAGCCTCATATATTGCTCCATACAGTATAATGAGCCTCATATAATGCTCCATATAATGTAATGTGCCCCATATAATGCTCCATACAGAAAAATGGACCCCATATAATGCTCCATACAGAAAAATGGACCCCATAAATTGCTCCATACAGAATAATGGACTTTGTATATTTCTCCATACAGAAAAATGGATCCCATATATTGCTCCATACAGTATAATGGGCCCCCTATATTGCTCTATGCAGAATAATTGGCCGCATATATTGTTCCATCCAGAATTATGGACTAAGTATATTTCTCCATACAGAATAATGGACATCATATATTGTTCTATACAGTATAATAAGCCACATATAATGCTCCATACAGAAAAATGGACCCCATATATTGCTCCATACAGAATAATGGACCCCATATATTGCTCCATACAATATAATGGGCCCCCTATATTGCTCTATAAAGAATAATGGGCCCCATATACTGCTGCATACAGAATAATAAGCCCCATATAATGATCCATACATAATGGGATCCATATATTTCTCCATACATAATGAGCCCCATATATTGCTCCATACATAATGAGCCCCATATATTGCTCCATACATAATGTGCCCCATATATTGCGCCATACATAATGGGCCCCATGTAATACTCCATACAGAATGGGCCCCATATAATGCTCCATACATAATGAGACCCATATATTGCTCCAAACAGAAAAAAATATCAAATACTCACCTGTCCTCGCTGGCCACATGTCCGGACCTCAGCGTCACCGTCTTCCGATTCACTGCACTGTGACTGCTCAGAGCAGAGGACACGCTGCAGTGACATCATTGCACCCTCTGACATGAAACGTCACAGAAGACGCAGAAGACGCCTCAGTTGCAGAGGAACAGGAAGATGTAAGTATTGCAAGAACCAGGGCTCTGAGCAAGCGGGCGACCCACTCGTGGTTGCTGGCACCAGACTCCCCTGACTCACCGGCCCCATAGCATGCCAGTGTTCCCACCTGTTTAGGGCTCCGGCACCTGCCCAGATGCTAACACTGGCCCTGTGTAATTGGCCAGCAGCTTGTATTGTAGTACAGGGACCCAGCGGGTCTCTGCTCCACAATGCTTTTCAGCTGAATGTGCATCCTCGGACGCACATCTGTTGTGAATTAGACTTTTTGGCTCCCTCTTGTGGTCACTAGTGATATGACTCTGGGATTGTCTTTCTTCAGTTTGGCACTCACCTGGGTCGTTAGTCCAGGGGTGTCGCTATATAAACTTCCTGGATCCTTAGTCCAGTGCCTGGCATCGTTGTAATCAGATCCTTCTGTTGCTCCTGTCTGGTGGTCCTGGTTCTTGCAAAATTAAGCTAAGTCTTGCTTCTTTGTTTTTTGGGTTATTTGCTTTGCTTCTATTTTTGTCCAGCTTGTACTAAATGTGAGTTCTGACCTTGCTGGAAGCTCTAGGGGGCTGGTGTTCTCCCCCCGGCCGTTAGTCGGTTCGGGGGTTCTTGAATATCCAGCGTGGATATTTTAATAGGGTTTTTGCTGACCATATAAGTCGTCTTACTATATTCTGCTATTAGCTAGTGGGCCTCTCTTTGCTAAATACCTAGCTCATTCTTATGTTTGTCTTTTCCTCTTACCTCACCGTTATTATTTGTTGGGGGCTTGTATCCAACTTTTGGGGTCTTTTCTCTGGAGGCAAGAAAGGTCTTTCTTTTCCCTTCTAGGGTCAGTTAGTTCTCCGGCTGGCGCGAGACGTCTAGAACCAACGTAGGCACGTTCCCCGGCTACTGCTATTTGTGGTGCTAGGATTAGATATATGGTCAGCCCAGTTACCACTGCCCTATGAGCTGGTTTTTTGTGTTTGCAGACTTGGTATTTATTCCTGAGACCCTCTGCCATTAGGGTCATAACAGCATGCCAGGCCCACATTGAATGTTTAATGCATTGCAGAAGTGGGATAATAAGAAAGGAAATTCTGAGGTTTTTTTTTGTTTGTTTTTTTCCTCTCTTCCTCCCCTTTACCTCTGAGTGGCTTGAGCTTGCTGCAGACATGAATGTCCAGACCTTGATTACAAGTGTGGACCAGCTTGCTGCTCGTGTGCAAAGCATACAAGATTTTGTTACCAGTAGTTCTATGTCTGAACCTAAAATACCTATTCCTGAACTGTTTTCTGGAGACCGATTTAAGTTTAGGAATTTCAGGGATAATTGTAAATTGTTTCTATCTCTGAGACCCCGTTCATCTGGAGACTCAGCTCAGCAAGTTAAAATTGTTATCTCTTTTTTACGGGGCGACCCTCAGGATTGGGCTTTCTCGCTAGCGCCAGGAGATCCGGCATTGGCAAATATTGATGCGTTTTTTCTGGCGCTCGGATTGCTTTACGAGGAACCCAATCTTGAGGTTCAGGCAGAAAAAGCCTTGCTGGCTATTTCTCAGGGCCAGGATGAAGCTGAAGTGTATTGCCAAAAATTTCGGAAATGGTCCGTGCTTACTCAGTGGAATGAGTGTGCTCTGGCCGCAAATTTCAGAAATGGCCTTTCTGAAGCCATTAAGAATGTGATGGTGGGTTTCTCCATTCCTACAAGTCTGAATGATTCCATGGCGCTGGCTATTCAAATTGACCGGCGTTTGCGGGAGCGCAAAACCGCTAATCCTCTGGTAGTGTTGTCTAAACAAGCACCTGATTTGATGCAATGTGATAGAATTCAGACCAGAAATGAGCGGAAAAATCATAGATGTCAGAATGGGTTGTGTTTTTACTGTGGAGATTCTACACATGTTATATCAGCATGCTCTAAACGCCTAACAAGGGTTGTTAGTCCTGTCGCCATTGGTAATTTGCAACCTAAATTTATTTTGTCTGTGACTTTAATTTGCTCATTGTCCTCTTACCCAGTTATGGCGTTTGTGGATTCAGGTGCTGCCCTGAGTCTTATGGATCTGTCATTTGCCAAGCGCTGTGGTTTTGTTCTTGAGCCGTTGGTTAATCCTATCCCTCTGAGGGGTATTGATGCTACGCCATTGGCGGAAAATAAACCGCAGTTTTGGATACAGGTAACCATGTGCATGACTCCTGAACATCGGGAGGTGATTCGTTTTCTTGTTCTGCATAAAATGCATGATTTGGTCGTTTTGGGTTTGCCATGGTTACAGACTCATAATCCAGTCTTGGATTGGAAGGCAATGTCTGTGTCAAGTTGGGGCTGTCAGGGTATTCATGGTGATTCCCCGCCGGTGTCTATTGCTTCCTCTACTCCTTCGGAAGTTCCTGAGTATTTGTCTGATTATCAGGATGTGTTCAGCGAGTCCAGGTCCAGTGCTCTGCCTCCTCATAGGGACTGTGACTGTGCCATAGATTTGATTCCAGGTAGCAAATTTCCTAAGGGAAGACTATTTAATCTGTCTGTACCTGAGCATACAGCAATGCGTTCGTATATCAAGGAATCTCTGGAGAAGGGGCATATCCGTCCTTCCTCTTCCCCTCTTGGTGCGGGATTCTTTTTTGTGGCCAAGAAGGACGGATCTTTGAGACCTTGTATTGACTATCGGCTTTTGAATAAAATCACTGTTAAATTTCAGTATCCTTTGCCTCTGTTGTCAGACTTGTTTGCCCGAATTAAAGGTGCCAAGTGGTTCACCAAGATAGATCTTCGTGGTGCGTACAACCTTGTGCGCATTAAGCGAGGAGATGAATGGAAAACCGCATTTAATACGCCCGAAGGTCATTTTGAGTACTTGGTGATGCCTTTTGGGCTCTCTAATGCTCCTTCAGTGTTTCAGTCCTTTATGCATGATATTTTCCGGAAGTATCTGGATAAATTTATGATCGTTTATCTGGATGATATTCTGGTTTTTTCTGATGACTGGGACTCGCATGTAGAGCAGGTCAGGATGGTGTTTCAGGTTTTGCGTGAGAATGCTTTATTTGTTAAGGGCTCAAAGTGTCTCTTTGGAGTACAGAAGGTTCCCTTTTTGGGGTTTATTTTTTCCCCTTCTGCGGTGGAGATGGACCCAGTCAAGGTCCGAGCTATTCATGATTGGACTCAACCCACGTCAGTTAAGAGTCTTCAGAAGTTCTTGGGTTTTGCTAGCTTCTACCGTCGTTTTATTGCTAATTTTTCTAGCATTGTTAAACCTTTGACGGATATGACCAAGAAAGGTTCTGATGTTGCTAACTGGGCTCCTGCAGCCGTGGAGGCTTTCCAGGAGTTGAAGCGCCGGTTTACTTCGGCGCCTGTTTTGTGCCAGCCTGATGTCTCACTTCCCTTTCAGGTTGAAGTGGATGCTTCTGAGATTGGGGCAGGGGCCGTTTTGTCGCAGAGAGGCCCTGGTTGCTCTGTGATGAGACCTTTTGCCTTTTTCTCAAGGAAGTTTTCGCCTGCTGAGCGGAATTATGATGTTGGCAATCGGGAGTTGTTGGCCATGAAGTGGGCATTTGAGGAGTGGCGTCATTGGCTCGAGGGTGCTAAGCATCGTGTGGTGGTCTTGACTGATCACAAAAATCTGATGTATCTCGAGTCTACTAAACGCCTGAATCCTAGACAGGCCCGCTGGTCATTGTTTTTCTCCCGTTTTGACTTTGTGGTCTCGTATTTACCAGGTTCAAAGAATGTGAAGGCTGATGCTCTTTCAAGGAGCTTTGTGCCTGACTCTCCGGGAGTCGCAGAACCGGTTGGTATTCTTAAAGAGGGAGTTATCTTGTCAGCCATTTCTCCGGATTTGCGACGTGTGTTGCAGAGATTTCAGGCTGGTAGACCTGACTCTTGTCCACCTGACAGACTGTTTGTTCCTGATAAGTGGACCAGCAGAGTCATTTCCGAGGTTCATTCCTCGGTGTTGGCAGGGCATCCGGGAATTTTTGGCACCAGAGATCTGGTGGCTAGGTCCTTTTGGTGGCCTTCCTTGTCACGGGATGTGCGGTCGTTTGTGCAGTCCTGTGTGACTTGTGCTCGAGCTAAGCCTTGCTGTTCTCGTGCCAGCGGGTTGCTCTTACCCTTGCCTGTCCCGAAGAGGCCTTGGACACACATTTCCATGGATTTCATTTCAGATCTCCCGGTGTCTCAGGGCATGTCTGTCATCTGGGTGGTATGTGATCGCTTTTCTAAGATGGTCCATTTGGTGCCTTTGCCTAACCTGCCTTCCTCTTCCGATCTGGTTCCTGTGTTCTTTCAGAATGTGGTTCGTTTACACGGCATTCCTGAGAATATTGTGTCTGACAGAGGATCCCAGTTTGTTTCCAGGTTCTGGCGATCCTTTTGTGCTAGGATGGGCATTGAGTTGTCGTTTTCGTCTGCCTTTCATCCTCAGACTAATGGACAAACGGAGCGAACTAATCAGACTCTGGAGGCTTATTTGAGGTGTTTTGTTTCTGCGGATCAGGATGATTGGGTGACCTTCTTGCCGTTGGCTGAGTTTGCCCTTAATAATCGGGCTAGTTCCGCTACATTGGTTTCACCATTTTTCTGCAACTCTGGTTTCCATCCTCGTTTTTCCTCGGGATATGTGGAGCCTTCTGACTGTCCTGGGGTAGATTCTGTGGTGGATAGGTTGAAGCAGATCTGGAATCATGTGGTGGACAACTTAAAGTTGTCACAAGAGAAGGCTCAGCGTTTTGCCAACCGCCGCCGCGGTGTGGGTCCCCGACTTCGTGTTGGGGATTTGGTATGGCTGTCTTCTCGATTTGTTCCTATGAAGGTCTCCTCTCCTAAATTTAAGCCTCGCTTCATCGGTCCTTACAAGATATTGGAAATCCTTAATCCTGTGTCCTTTCGCTTGGATCTTCCGGTGTCGTTTGCCATTCACAACGTGTTCCATAGGTCTTTGTTGCGGCGGTACGTTGTACCTGTGGTTCCTTCTGTTGAGCCTCCTGCTCCGGTGTTGGTTGAGGGCGAGTTGGAGTACGTGGTGGAGAAGATCTTGGATTCTCGTCTCTCCAGGCGGAGGCTTCAGTATCTGGTCAAGTGGAAGGGCTATGGTCAGGAGGATAATTCCTGGGTGGTTGCCTCTGATGTGCATGCGGCCGATTTAGTTCATGCCTTTCACGCTGCTCATCCTGATCGTCCTGGTGGTCTTGGTGAGGGTTCGGTGACCCCTCCTTAAGGGGGGGTACTGTTGTGAATTAGACTTTTTGGCTCCCTCTTGTGGTCACTAGTGATATGACTCTGGGATTGTCTTTCTTCAGTTTGGCACTCACGTGGGTCGTTAGTCCAGGGGTGTCGCTATATAAACTTCCTGGATCCTTAGTGCAGTGCCTGGCATCGTTGTAATCAGATCCTTCTGTTGCTCCTGTCTGGTGGTCCTGGTTCTTGCAAAATTAAGCTAAGTCTTGCTTCTTTGTTTTTTGGGTTATTTGCTTTGCTTCTATTTTTGTCCAGCTTGTACTAAATGTGAGTTCTGACCTTGCTGGAAGCTCTAGGGGGCTGGTGTTCTCCCCCCGGCCGTTAGTCGGTTCGGGGGTTCTTGAATATCCAGCGTGGATATTTTAATAGGGTTTTTGCTGACCATATAATTCATCTTACTATATTCTGCTATTAGCTAGTGGGCCTCTCTTTGCTAAATACCTAGCTCATTCTTATGTTTGTCTTTTCCTCTTACCTCACCGTTATTATTTGTTGGGGGCTTGTATCCAACTTTTGGGGTCTTTTCTCTGGAGGCAAGAAAGGTCTTTCTTTTCCCTTCTAGGGTTAGTTAGTTCTCCGGCTGGCGCGAGACGTCTAGAACCAACGTAGGCACGTTCCCCGGCTACTGCTATTTGTGGTGCTAGGTTTAGATATATGGTCAGCCCAGTTACCACTGCCCTATGAGCTGGTTTTTTGTGTTTGCAGACTTGGTATTTATTCCTGAGACCCTCTGCCATTGGGGTCATAACACACATCCAGCTGAAATAGGCACCAGTGCAACCGCGATCATTACGTCCCTGCTTTCTACAATCCCATGTAACTGTAAATACATTTTAGAATGTTCTGTGATAATTGCAAAAACAAGTGTTTTTCATTATCTTTAAAGTATACCTTTCATTCCTTGCCAAACCAGAGTAAAATGCATGGTGTGTTGACCTCATCCCACACAAACTGCATTTATTACATGTATTTGTCCAATAGTTCCAGAATCTTATGTTCTATAACTTTCCGTCTACTCTTTTTGAGTGGATGATTCTTCAGAATTGGTATTCTGCCAGCAATATATGTACTCGAACTTCATCTCCCTCACTTGCCAGAATACATTGCCCAATGACTTGTTCTGCCCTTAACTGAAAGCCTATCTTTCCTTTCTGACTACACAAAATTTGGCAGTCAGTAAATTACAGATAAAAACCCACTCACACTTACTCTAAACCATCAGAGTGTCTCTGCTGCTAGATGGATTAGACTTGACAACAGGCAGTGAACAACAAGTTATATAGAAAGGAGACACCTAGTAGCTGCACTTTGGAGCATTTTTTAGGCTAAGAAAAAGGTGAAGAACAATTTTGTCCGTCATTGTATTGGTTATTAGATGAGCCTAAGTTTATTGAAACAGTGTACCTCCAACTGATGAGCCTTCTGTTGGAAGTACTGTACATGCTCAGGACTGAATTCTCGGACATATGACATTGTATACTAATGCAGCAATATACATTGTTCACAGTGTCAAGTTGTAAAAATACATACTTCATGGTATACTTTTTGTTTTGTGGTCTTCAGCACAGTTATAAAAGGTGTCAATGTATTAAACATAGAGGATACACTTAAGGCCTCCAGTGGGTGAATGGGACACCTATGGAAACATTAAAATGTAGGTTGGGAACTTTTCTCTGCCAGGTACATTTACTCTGTGTATCTCTTTAGTGACCCTTGAAATTGCACTTTGGCAGGTGAATGGGACTCCATAGAAACTCCATATAATTGCTTTGTAGACAGTGCTCAGAAGACACTTACTTTGGAGTTCATCAATAATGTTTACAGTAAATGATAAAGTCTATGGAAGCACAAGCAGGAATCAGTATCACAGCAACTAAAAAGATTACGTCAGAAAGCAGATAAACAATTCTGAAACCAACATTTGTCCCATAGGGCTTTAAAAAAGGTGGAAAACATGAAATTATTTTCCCATAAATGACGCAGAATTGTGTTGTTTCTTCAGACTATTGTTGTGAATGTGGACCTACCCTTAGCAGATTACCCTTACATGATAGTATGGAGACACTGGCATCTTTACTGAACCGTTCAGCTAATGCTACGTTCATATTTGCGTTGCGTCGGGCGCAGGTTCGGGGACGCATAGCGACGCATGCGTCATGCGCCCCTATATTTAACATGGGGGCGCATGGACATGCGTTGTCTTGCGTTTTGTGATGCATGCATCATTTTTGGCGCAAGCGTCAGGGCGCACAGGACGCTACATGTTGCATTTAGTTTGCGTCCAAAATCAAGCCAAAAATGGACGCATGCGTCACAAAACAATGCATTTTTGCATGCGTTTTGCATGCGTTGTGCGTTGCGTCACCGACGCAACGCCCAACAACGCAAATGTGAACGTAGCCTAACATGAACTTTATCTCTGTGACCATCAAACCTAAATATCAGAGGAGTAATTAACCTGCTCCTTGCACACAAAGGTTTCTTCAAAGATTCATATCCTGGGGTAAATATGGAATGCAATTTAATCAATGAAAGTAAATTTGGGGATTTCTTTTTCATTTCATTTATTTTTACTGTCATATTTATAAGGTTTACGGTATATAACAATGAGGTGATAGAGTGCCACACCAAATCTCCAACAAGACCACCATCCAGGGCCAAATGTAATTCATTAACTAATGTTTATATTCCAGGCCTCCTATTTCTTTGAACATCATCATCTTATAAACAAAAAATTAGGAACATCGTACAAGCATTCATTTTCACAATGAATGTTAGTAAAACTTTTTCAAGGTGTCAGATTCTTGCTTTATTCAGTTGTGTAAATGAGGCACAACTCTGTAGGACAGTATTGTCATGATCCAGTCCAGAGATTGTTTTCTGTTATTCTCTGTTATTCCCTCTCTGGACTGGTAATGCGGGTGTTAACACCCTCTGCCTCGCTTTGGAGCTGGCTGGGCTTTTTCATACCTCTGCAGTCTGCTGGCCAGCGTCAGTGATAGTTCATGCTTGCAGGCTAGAGCAGCTGACCCGTATACCCTGCCTCTGACTTCCCATTTTTGTGTGAGACCCATTCCCTATCCCTGATGTAGTGTTTGTCTGGTGGATTTCCTTACAGTGTATGACTCGGTCGGCCTGATCTATGAACCCTGCCTCTTGCTTTCTGTCTCTGATACCTCGTTCCCCGATCAGCTTTGACTTCTGGCTTGTACCCCGACTTTGTCTTACGTCTCACATTTTGGATACCGTGCTCACGTTTGGCTCTGACTTCTGGCTTGTCTCTGACTTCGTGCGTGCTGTGACCTCTGGTACCTCTGCTCCTGACAGTTTCTGACTCTGCTCATCTGACCACTCCTTTGTTACCTGTGACACCTGTGCGGCTGCTCAGTGTTGCTACGCTGTTAGTGTGCAACCTCTTTTCCCTCATTAGCACCCCCTGGTGGAGGTTGCGCTAATCTGCACTGCAGCCGCGTCCCAAGTATAATATGGATATTAAAGTTGACCAAAAAGATTTGCAGGACCCTGGTCTAGCAACCATGTCACTGGTCCATGTCTGCCAACCCAGAGCCCTGTAAACCTCCTAGTCTTACTGGCATCCCCGATGCCTTCTCTTATTAGTAGGCTTGGCTCGACATCATATATGCGTTATGATGCAATATAAGGACATCAAGGTGCCTACTAATCAGAAAAAGCACAATAGGTAAAATGTGCTTGAAGTGGTCCTGCCATGTTTATAATAAATAGGGGTATTCAAGTAACACTGCTTGAACTAGTCATCAGCCAGAATTTTTATAAGTACAGGTACAAAACATTATTGTGTACATGGATGTTATAGAAAAATGTGATAGAAAGGGCAAATGAGAGCGACACTTAAAACTGTGGGTACTGATAGTTAACCAGATTGCCTGGAGTAGTTCCAGAGAACTGGCAATGAATAAAACTCTTGTAGACGAGAGAGGGAAATTCAGATTATGGAGGAGGTTAGTCTTTGAACATTAGCAGGATGAAAAGCATGGGTATAGTGTGAACTGCAGTGGAGTTGGTGCAGTGCGACATATAGGCGGGGACCACTGAAAGTTCAACATAAATGGAGTCTTTATTCTCAGAACTCACACATAGGAGTGATGTCCTCTGTATAGCAGCCGGGTTGCCATAAACACAGCCTAGAACTCAAAACCCGTTGCAGTGGACAATGGCACCACTGTGTTTTTTGGGTGCGTCAACCGCCTGGAAGTCCCTGGCTCTGTGTTAGCGCCACACAGACCTGGGTTTCACAGAACCACCTGCTCTTCAGCTTGCAAACTCCAACACTGACACACCCAAAGCAAAACTGACAGATTTAAATGGAATTGTGGCCATAAAGCCACTTCCAAAACCCAGACTGGAGAGGGGGATTCGCCCCACTACCAAACTTGCAAATCCCTGTAAAAATATAAGCCCTTAACGGGTTTTCCTAAAAAACTTACTGAGTCACTACTTTGACCCAATCCATACTTTCTTTTATTTTGCTTTGTGACTCACAGGCGTCCTACTGTGAACACAAGGCACTCCAGGGGGTTTAATAGGACTCCGTCCACATCGACCCTCACATATGGTCCCCCTCACTGCCTCACAATTATCAGTGCAATTGTATAGGTCAGTGCAAAACTGTGAAGAGCTTTGTGGGTGAGTGATATATTTATGTTGTATTCTATAGCTGATGGGCAACCAGCGCAATGGCTGGCACAGAGCAGAAGCATCAGTATAACAGCTGGCTGCTACATTCAGGATAGATTGGAGAGGTGAGAGTTTGGTAAGAGACCAATAGGTAGAGAATTACAATAGTTCAGGCGAGGATGAATAAGAGTGATATTCATATTTTTTGCAGTTTCAAAGGTAAAAAAAAATTTGGGTTCTGGACATGTTTTTGAGGTGCAGATGACCTGAGAGAGCAAGCGATTGTATATACCGAATGTTGAAAAGATCAAAGATAAATTTAACCTACCACAGTGAGTGAGCTTCTTAGGAGTTATAGTTGACCCACACACCCAGAAATGGAAATATCAGGTTTAGGTAGGTTAGTAGAGGGAGGAAACTCAAGAAGTTCAGTTTTGAAAGATTCAGTTTTAGGCCAGGGTCACATGAGCGATGATTCTCTCATGCAAAAGAACTGGATTGAATTATGTAAATGACACTTGACTCCAACTCTGTCAGAGTTTGAGCAGAGTGTCAGCTTGCAGTGATCCGATTCTTTTGGTAAAAGAAAGAGCATCGTGGTCAGTGGAAAAAAAATGTATATGCAGCACTGAAGGGTTTATCCTGGGGTATTTCTTTTTCTTAATATGGGCCTAGAAACTAATATGTAGGTAGTTGCTACCAACCTGCTTGTTGTGCCGAAGCTGATCTCTGCCAATGTAAGGGGGTCGGGAGTCGAAGGTGCGGTTCTTCTGTGTTCTATGACACTTGCAACCAAATGTCGCCATCAGTAAGGTTGAACAGGAAGATGGTGAGGAATACTATAAATTGTTATGTGGCTGTCTACTGTAGACTTGCGGTCTAGCAGGCAATATTGGTGACCCCTGTTAGTGCCAGTTTAACTACTGAAACTAATTGAAAGACCTGTTGCAGTGAAAGGCCTACTGTTGTGAGTGCAGCCCGTCCAAGCTAAAAACCGACATTAAAACATCGTTAACACAGAGAGATAGTTAATTAGAAGAGTGAATAGAATATTGTAACTATTAAATTTCTGTTATTTCCATTACTGCTGACATTGTGTGACTATTTTGCAATGTTCCCAAATAACTGACTGTTTCCAGAATTTACCTTTCAATTTTGTGTTAGAAAAATAAATAACTCCTCCTCTACATCTGCGTGTTGAATTTTAGTAACCTGTTCACAACAGCACAGAGTGGTCACAGACTGCTCCTTCCTGTGATTCAACAGCTTCCTCTGACATCACAACGACAGAGTGATAGCTTCTCTTCTGCTTTGTTGACGGGGCGTGACTGCCAATGTCATGCTTTTTGACAGCCAACTCCCTGCTGCCTAACTACAGAGAGCCAGCTGTCAATCGGCAAGATATTGGTAGTCACGCTCCTGTTGAAAGAGTAACCCAGAAGAGGAAGAGCTGCTTTCTTGACATTGAGCAGCTTAATTGCTGGCAGGAGCAGTAAATTAACAGGCAGGTAACCTGCCTGTTAGTTTTTAGGCCCATAGTAAGCCAAAAATAAATAATCCTGGATAAACCCTTTAAATACTGGAGATGGGCAAATTTATTCAAATGGAATTAAATTCTACTTGAATTTAACAAAAGTCAGTGTTTGCCAGAATTCAGAATTAATGCAATTTACTCGGCGCCAATTCAGCAAAATGATGAAAGAATGAGACAGCCATGCTAAACTGTAAAAGACAGGATAATGGTTTAAAAATACCCTAGCATCTCACTGCTCACCTCTCCGGCCACCCCAATACTCACTTCCTGATGTCCGGTTCTCAAAGCCTATTTTATGCCACCCTTGCGTGCTGCATGTCCTGTGTCTTTACTCTAAAATGGAATTTACAGTCTTGACCACACCTTTGAGGTCACTGAGCATCGTAAAGTTGTGGCCCACGTTGTGATGTCACGGCTCTTAGGACTGCACAGTGGGCAGTGAACAACGTGGCGGCTGCATAGGTGAGCGGTCATGTGAATATTAATCTTTGTGGGGTTTTTTAGATCTTGTGTTTATTATGCTCTACGGTCTGGAGAGACCCCAGAGCATAATAAGGTAAATATAATTTGTGGAGAATAACTTTAAATCCTCACGATTTTGCATATTTGAATTTTGTCATCTCTCTTAAATACTGTGCGCACTTATTTATTTTTAGCAAATCAATAGATTTTCAATAAAAGCAAACATTTTTCATTAAGTTTATCTTACCAACTTGTGTCCGCAGCTCCTATGCAGACCTCTATGTCTCCATGGTTACAGACTACAAATAAATCTGTGTAGTCTGATCATGCATTCATACTATTTTGATAAGTTAGCATGCAGTAGGAAGTGAGTGGAGTATGATGGCAGGATCTGACTACACACAGAATTTGCTTGTAATAACCGTAGAGACACATAGTCCTGTATCGGAAACACTAGCAGATGACCGAGATTTCATCACAATCATCACAAAACTGGACCAAACAGTATCTGTCTTGGAAACTAAGAAGCAGTAGGAACAAGAGAACACTTTTGTATTATGTAATGTCCATTTATCACTATTTGCTAAAACACCATCCTTATTCATGATGTCATGTCTTAATTAGCATGCTGTGCCTGCTTAATTACCAGGCTGTGCCACTGACATTTATTAATTATTTCACCTATAAAGACATAAGTATTATTTTACACCTTAAAGCACCCTTTATTGTCTTATCTGAAGTCGAAAAATCCCTGGTTAAACCTATTCATAATGTATGCCAAGAACAGATGAGCAAAGTGTATTTGACTCATAAATAATAATATGTGTATGCTACTCATATATTGGGTAAGAAATGCTAATGACCCCAAAAAATAGACTAAAAATATAATTTAATATTTCCCTGCTGACATCTTGGTGCAGTGTTTTTCTCCACAAAAAAGCTGCACAAAGTACTGTTTGAAATACAGCAAACAACAGCAATTTTGCTGAAATCACCCTTAAAATAGCATGCATATAAAATATAGCTGGATGTAATTAAATAAACCTTTAAATAAATAACTTTATCCAGCAAAATTACAGGTATAAACATAGTACAGTAACACATTGAGGGGGAATTTATCAAGCAATTTGCACCACTTTAGTGGCATTAAAAAGTTGTAAATTTTGCTGTAATCTATATATTGGAGCAAAAATGGGGAAATTTTCTTGATACTTACAAATCTAAAAAAGAGGTAATAAAAGGGTTTATCAGAACGGGGTGTGGTCAATTATCACTAAAGTCAGAAAATAGAACAAATGTCATTTTCTATCTCTAGGACAGTCCAAGACACGTCAAATTTATTAAAAGGCATGTACTGTTTGGTGCATTTTATTGCAAATTTTTTTTAGAAATAGCCAGACGTAAAAAAAATGGCACCTATAGGTCCTTTGAGCTATCTATGTCCACCTGTATGATGTCTGTATAAGAAATTCTGCAATGACATAACAGTATGTTTGCTGTATTTAATCATATAATGCAGTATTAATAAAAAATATATTTTATCTTTCTCTGCAGGTCGTAAGTTCCTAATAGCCAATGCCCAGATGGACAACTGTGCTATAATCTATTGCAATGATGGTTTTTGCGACATGTTTGGCTACTCCAGGGTGGAGGTCATGCAGAGACCTTGTACTTGTGACTTTCTAACGGGTCCAGAAACAACCCACAACAGCATCACACAACTCACTCAGGCCCTACTTGGATCTGAAGAGCGAAAGTTGGAAATCTTATACTACAGGAAGGAAGGTAAGAAAAGCATATACCTAAGACTCTGGACACAGCAAACCCTCATCTTTAAAATCGTAGAAATAATCAGAAGTCAATCTATTTAAGTAGGACAACCTAAAGAGCTGACATATATCACTTATCTGCCGGATTGTTCCGTAGGCAAGGTTGCGCATACCATCTGTTGCCATTTCACTGTCTATGGGACCGACAAAGATAGACTGTTCAGCTTAACCTTCTTATAGGCCTACAACAAATATAGAGAGCCTAAACCAAAAAGACCAAAATAGTGAAGTACTGAGATACAGTTTCCTTTTGCAAGGTATGAAATTGATTGCTAAAGATCTATAAGACACAGTATATCTAAAGCCTGACTGTTTCACCACTGTGACTTCTTCTGGGGTATGGATAGTTTTGAACTCCACATCATATTTATACTAATCATCCGGGTCCACCCCAAATACCTATATACAAAGGTTTTTCTGTATAAAAAAAAATCATTAAATGACATCTATCTTTATTCTGCCTGAACATACATATCTGATAATGTAATAAAAATACATCAATGAATTATGTCAATCTAAAAAATAGGAATACAGCCGTGTGAAATTTAGCTCATGTGAAATCAAATGTTACGGTCAAAAAAATGTTTGTTTGTTTTTTTACCGAGTTAATATTTGATTGGGTGATGGCACAAATGACTGTCTATGCCACTCAATCCAGACTGGAATTAGGAGAACAAGTGGGGGAACTTAGGATCCCATTCTAGTGATCAGTAGCAGTCGAGGCGACTAGACATTGATTAACCCTTCATGTATTCATAAAATAGTATACAAAAATAAATTTGGAAAACAATTACTATAGAACTGAATTATCTAAATTTGCTTTCTTAAACTAGTGTGCGTCCAAATGATACAGCCACAATACAGACGTAAAAATGGGGTTATAAATCATGGCTATAAGTAATCTGCCTTCTACTGAGACTCTTTTGACAATATCCCACCTTTATATACTCCATCTGTTAAAGTGATTTGTCACCAGATTTCACAACATTAACGAGAACCTGTCATCATGGTTATACATATTAAACTAAAGGCATTGCCATAAAGATGATGATATACTGATTTAATACATACTTTCAGTGAAGAAATCAGAAGCCTGGGTTTTATAAAATCATCATTAGGAGTTTTGGTCTCTGTGCATCAGGACGGGCCTGTTGGGCGGGACTGTGAGTAGGGTCTTCCACTCTGCCATGGCCCCTGTGCTGTCTATTTTCTTCCTTATTTAAATTCTGAGCCAGCGATGTCCGAGCCGCGGGCGGCACTTGTGCAGATTGATCTCTCAATGGGCTTCAATAAAAGGGTGAGATCTCAATCTGCGCATGCACCATTACCGGCGACATTTTATTGAAGTGTATAGAGAGATCAATATGCAAAAACAACTGGGATGGCGCCGGCACGGAATTTATCTCAGGAAGAAGATAGACAGCAGGTTCTCTTTAACTGCAAACATAAAATATATATTTTAGTCCTGTTGAGGCTAGTATACTTTGAAAATCATGTCAGAATAGCTGTATAATCCTGATATTAAGATGAACTTTTTATGAGCTCAGCTATAGAATGACATAGCTGATAAGCTTAAGTTAATTGAGTCCCTGCCCACCCACCCTGTCTGACTGACAGCTGCAGCTTGTACTAAGCAGTTTAAGATTTCAACAGCAGCAGGGGGGAGGGACAGTGAGGAGGGAGTCACCAATCAGGCAAGGAGATTGAGTGTACACTTTAGAAAGGATTATTCTGCCAGTCTGACCTGGATGTTCATGGTAAGTACACTAACTTTATCAGTTCTAAGATATTTATTTAATCCCTTTCCATCCTTAGACATATAGGTACATCTAAGGTTGGCTCCCCCTGTTTGCTGCGGGCTCCGGCGATGAGCCCGCAACTTTTCTGACACATGTCAGCTGATTTCATTAACTGATATGTACCACTAACAGCCACGGGTGGAATTGCGATCCATCCGTGGCCATTAACATGTTAAATGACGCTGTCAATCTCTGACAGCGGTATTTAACATGCTCGCACCGGAAGCGTGTCACTAATCCCACCCATCGGTGCCCGTGTCACATGACCACGGGTTGCCAATGGGTTGGCACTACAAGGAGGAGACCCCTGTGGTTGGCATGAGCTCATAGTAAGTGAGCATTTCTGCTGCACAGAGCAAAGCTGAAGCCCTGCTCTGTGTTGCACAAACGATTAGATGATTGCAGCTTCTAGTCTCCCAAGGAGGCTATTGAAGCAAGTGTAAAGTAAGAAAAAATGTTTTTAAAAATATATTTAAAAAATTGCCGCATTCAGAATCACCTGATCTATCTATATATAAAAAGAATGAATCCAATCGGTGAACGGCGTAGTGAGAAAAAAAATCAAAACGCCAGAATTACATTTTTTTGGTCACTGAAGCATTGCATTAAAATGCATGCAATAACGGGCGATCAAAAGATCGTATCTGCACCAAAATGGTTTCAATAAAAAACATCAGCTTGGCACACAAAAAATAAGCCCTCACCCAACCCGAGATCACGAAAAATTGAGACGCTACTAGTCTTGGAAAAATAGCGCCTTTTTTTTTTTTTTTTTTAGAAACTTTGAATTTTTTTCACCACTTAAATAAAAAAGAACCTATACATGTTTGGTGTCTACGAACTCATAATGACCTGGAGAATCATAATGGCAGGTCAGTTTTAACATTTGGTGAACAAGGTAAAAAAAAATAAACAAAAACAATTGTGAAATTGCACTTTTTTTGCAATTTCACTGCATCTTGAATTTTTTTTCCTGTTTTCCAGTAAACTATATGGCAAAAACCAATGGTGTCGTTCAAAAGTACACCTTGTCCCGCAAAAATCAATATATATATATATATATTTACACACACACACACACATATATATATATGCTTGATTTGGATGTCATTACTATAGACCCTTTTATCCTAGTAATTTGCAACCATGATTAAGTTTAGGTACAATATATCGGCCTGGACGGCAGGGCCGGCCCGAACGTATAGGCGAACTAGGCGGCCGCCTAGGGCGCCGACCCTAAGGGGGCGCCAGAGAAAAAATAGAAAAAATTATAAAAAAATCTTTTCAAAAGGCAAAAGGTGTATGGAGCGGAGCTAAATGTGTACGAGGTGTACGGAGCGGAGCCGCGTGTGTACGAGGTGTATGGAGCGGAGCACGTGTGTAGGAGTAGCTATTTGTGGCCATTATACGGTACGAAGTATCAGGTGCGGCCAATATACAGTATGGAGCATCATGTGTGGTCATTATACAGTATGGAGCATCATGTGTGGCCATTATACAGTATGGAGCATCATGTGTGGCCATTATACAGTATGGAGCATCATGTGTGGCCATTATACAGTATGGAGCACTGTGTGGCCATATTTTTTTGTTTATAATTATTCTTTATGAAACAGTGTGATCAGCAGTGCTAAATGGGTGTGGTTGTGACGTGGATATGGGTGTGGCTAGTTATGAATGGGTGTGGTCAGAGGTGGGGCCTAAAATTTGCCACGGTGCGCGTTGCGCGCCGCAAACTTTGTTCCTCTTTCCCATCTTCAAAAGTTGGGAGGTATGTTAAAAGTAGTAGGGGCGCAACAAAATAGTTTCGCCTAGGGCGCCGTAATCTCTCGGGCCGGCCCTGCTGGACGGTACAGTTCATCCAGGACTGTGTCTTCTGTATGGCAGAGATTCCTGTCAGGTTTTGAAACCAATGACCTATTTCATGTCCTGTTAGTATGTGCACAGGCATTTCTATAAAAAGTCACGTTAATCAGTGTCTATAACATTAAGTGGTCCTCCTGCCCCGTGGGACTCTCACAACGATGACAAGCCGCTCTTCCTGGCCTCATCATATTAGAACATCAGGAGAAACATTACAGCAATGGGGATGGCCTGGTAATGCAGCCCAGGGGAGGCTTCTGTGTGTGCCTGGCTATGTGAGCATATTAATGGCAGGCAGAGAGTCCCACCAGACCTCGGCTTACTATTTAGGGCAGGAAAAGACAAAGTCACAATAATTGTTCTTTCTAAATTAGGACCCAGAATAAAAGAAGCGAAAGAGAAGGACAAAAAAGACTCTTACATAGCTGTGCTAATCAGGGGTGGATTAAGTGTAGCCAGGGCCCCGGGCTGTTCAGACACTGTGGGCCCCCCCTGGTTATGTGACGGGGGTCATGTGATACCCGAACCAGATTATTCCAGAAAAATGGCCGGGCCCTACTCTACTGTAACCTATTAAATATTTGTTAAAATCTGCAATACAATTTAGGTATATTTTGACCAATAATATCACATACAAGGAACAAATACCACTGCGCCACGACCAGACCACAAATTACAACCACAGTGATCGAATAATATCACATACAAGGAACAAATACCACTGCACCATGTCAAGACCACATATTACCACCACTTGGTGACCAAATAGCACATTCAAGGGACAAATACCACAACACCATTTCCAGACCACATATTACCACCACATAGTGACTGAATACTACAATACTGATCAGTAATTAAAAAAAACAAAACACAATACTATCACCATAAGTGCCAGTATTCACAGGAGATCTGTACTTAGTATGCAGTGTCTGTGTAGAGGTAATACAGAGATCACTGGTGACATTGTACACAGGACCTCTGTATATAGTATACAGTGTATAGTGTCAGTGTATAGGTAACACTGACTCACCAGTGACGTCTCTAGGTGAAGTCCTTCATCTTTCATCCAGCACAGACCGCCATCATTTCTTCCAGCCAGGACTCGTTTCTGCAGGAAATAACACCGTTATCTCGAGCTCCGCTTGCAGAACACATTACTTAATTTTTCACAACTTCTACATTACACCACATGGAGAAAAAAAGGCAATATAGTGTCACTCTGCACAGTAACAGGACTGCCCCCCCATTTAAAACAGTATACTAAAAAAATAAAATAAATACATCACTGCAGTAATAATATCCCTTAATTAGCCCCTATGGTAATAATATTCCCCACCCTGGCCCCATGTGTCTCATTCCTGGCTCCAGCCATATGTTCTCCCATCCTGCACTCATGAGTATCCATTCTACCCCATATGATCTCCCCATCCTGCCCCATCTGTCTCCATCGTATCCATCCTGCCCCATGATCCAATCCTGCCCCATGTCTTTCATTCTGCCCCGTGTCTCCAATCATACCCCGTGTCTACATTTTGCCCATGCCTCCAGTCCTGCCCCCAGTGTGTCCAGCAATCTGCCCCAGTGTGTCCAGCATATTACCCCCAGTGTGTCCAGCATATTACCTCCAGTGTGTCCAGCAATCTGCCCCAGTGTGTCCTGTTGTGAACTCTGTTTTGCTTTCACTTGTTGCCGGCTGTCGATGTAATCAGTGCTACTCAGATTCCTTCTGACTACCTTGCTCCCAGTCCATCCAGGACAAGCTAAGTTTTGTTTGCTCATTTTTTGATCAGCAGTGTTTATCATGTTTTCCTGTCCAGCTTGCTAAAATGTGATTCCCTCGCTTGCTGGATGCTCTAGTGGACTGAGTTTCTCCCCACACACCATTAGTTGGTGCGTGGGTTCTTGAAATCTCAGGATGGATATTTTGTAAGGGTTTTTTTATTGATCGCATAGACCCCTGCTCTATTTTCTGCTTTCTAGTACTAGTGGGCCTCTTTTGCTGAATCTGATTTCATCCCTACGTATGTGCCTTCTTCTTACTTCACCGTTAATATTTGTTGGGGGCTACTATATCTTTGGGGATTATTTCTCTGGAGGCAAGCGAGGTCTTTCTTTCTCTTTAGGGGTAGCTAGTTCCTCAGGCTGGCTCGAGACGTCTAGGAATTTTTTAGGCACGTTCACCGGCTACCTCTATTTGTGTTGGATAGGTTCAGATTTGCGATCAGTCCAGTTACCATCTCCCTAGAGCTTGTCCTTAGTTTATTCACTTGCTGGTCTATTCGTGATCCTCGGCCATTAAGGATCATAACAGTACAGCCGGCCAGTAAAGTGTTAATTGCATGGCAGAAGCAGGAAAAAAGAAGCCTTGAGAATTTTTTTTTTTTTTTGCCGTGTGTCTAGCTGCTGAGGCTAGCTTCTCTCCACCTCTTAATCTTGGTGTGGCTTTGAGTTCAGCTGCTGACATGGATGTCCAGAGCTTGGCTTCCAGTCTGGATCATCTTGCTGCTAGGGTTCAAAGTATTCAGGATTTTGTTGTTCACAGTCCTATGTCAGAGCCTAGAATACCTATTCCGGAGTTGTTTTCTGGAGATAGATCTAGGTTCCTGAATTTTAGGAACAATTGTAAGTTGTTTCTTTCTTTGAAACCTCGTTCCTCTGGTGATGCCGTTCAGCAAGTTAAGATTATCATTTCCTTTTTGCGCGGTGACCCTCAAGATTGGGCCTTCGCATTGGCGCCAGGGGATCCTGCATTGCTTAGTGTAGATGCGTTTTTTCTAGCCCTTGGATTGCTCTATGAGGAACCTAATCTTGAGAACCAGGCTGAAAAAACGTTATTGGCCCTCTCGCAGGGGCAAGATCAAGCAGAGGTGTACTGCCAGAAATTTCGGAAATGGTCGGTGCTTACTCAGTGGAATGAGTGTGCCCTGGCTGCAAATTTCAGAGAAGGTCTTTCTGAAGCCATTAAGAATGTCATGGTGGGGTTCCCTACGCCTGCAGGTCTGAATGAGTCAATGACTCTGGCCATTCAGATTGATCGGCGTTTGCGGGAGCGCAAACCTGTGCACCATTTGGCGGTGTCTTCTGAACAGACACCTGAATCTATGCAATGTGACAGAATTCTGACCAGAAGTGAACGGCAAAATTATAGATGGCAAAATGGGTTGTGCTTTTACTGTGGTGACTCAGCTCATGTTATCTCAGCATGCTCTAAGCGCAAAAAAAAGGTTGATAAATCTGTCACCATCGGTACTTTACAGCCTAAGTTCATTTTGTCTGTTACCCTGATTTGTGCCCTGTCATCTTACCCGGTTAATGCTTTTGTAGATTCAGGTGCCGCCCTGAGTCTGATGGATTGGTCATTTGCCAGGTGCTGTGGTTTTGATTTGGAGCCTTTAAAATTCCCTATTCCACTAAGGGGAATTGATTCTACACCATTGGCTACGAATAGACCTCAGTACTGGACACAAGTGACCATGTGCATGACTCCTGTTCATCAGGAGGTGATTCGCTTTCTTGTACTGCATAATTTGCATGATGTCGTCGTGTTGGGTCTACCATGGTTGCAGACTCATAATCCAGTCCTGGATTGGAAAGCTATGTCGGTGTCAAGTTGGGGTTGTCAGGGAATTCATGGTGACGCTCCTGTGGTGTCAATTGCTTCGTCCACTCCTTCTGAAGTCTGTCATGATCTCTGCAGGCAGAGATCATAGCAAGCCTATAGAGGGACAAGCTCTCGGAAGATGGAACTATACTGACCATGAACTAAGCCTGCCGCGCAACTAAAAATAGCCAGGTAGCATTTCCTATTTTATCGCTAGATGCCCAGCTCTGGCCTAAGACCTAAATAGCTAGCAGAGGGAAATATAAGACCTGGCTCACCTCTAGAGAAATATTCCAAAGAAGACAGTAGCCCCCCACATATAATGACGGTGAGTTCAGATGAAACAACAAACGCAGCAGGAAAATAGTCTTAGCAAATTTGAGGTCCGCTTACTAGATAGCAGAAGACAGATAGTATACTTTCATGGTCAGCAGAAAAACACTAACAAAACACCATCCAGAGATTACCTTAAACTCTGGCATTAACTCATAACGCCAGAGTAGCAATCCCTGATCAACGAGAGCTTTCCAGACACAGTAACAAAACTTCAGCTGTGAACTGGAACAAATAGGCGAAACAAAACATGGACAAAAGTCCAACTTATCTAGTAGTTGTCTAGAAGCAGGAACAAGCACTGAGAGGCATCAGATAACATTGTTGACCGGCAAGAAACCACCAGAGAAATGAGCTTAAATAGCGACACCCACTACTGATGGAACCAGGTGAAACAGGAAAGAGGATGACAAGTCCAATTCCACAAGCGGCCACCGGGGGAGCCCAGAATCCAAATTCACAACAGTACCCCCCCCTCAAGGAGGGGGCACCGAACCCTCACCAGATCCACCAGGGCGACCAGGATGAGCCCTATGGAAGGCACGAACAAGATCAGAAGCATGAACATCAGATGCATTGACCCAAGAATTATCCTCCTGGCCGTAACCCTTCCAGTTGACCAGATACTGGAGTTTCCGTCTGGAAACACGAGAGTCCAAAATTTTCTCCACAACGTACTCCAACTCACCCTCAACCAACACCGGAGCAGGAGGCTCAACTGAAGGTACAACAGGTACCTCATACCTGCGCAATAACGACCGATGAAAAACGTTATGAATGGAAAAGGACGCAGGGAGGTCCAAACGGAAAGAAACAGGATTAAGAATCTCCAATATTCTATAAGGGCCGATGAACCGAGGTTTAAACTTAGGAGAAGAGACCCTCATAGGGACAAAACGAGAAGACAACCACACTAAATCTCCAACACAAAGCCGAGAACCAACACGACGATGACGGTTGGCAAAACGCTGAGTCTTCTCCTGGGACAACTTCAAATTGTCCATAACCTGCCCCCAGATGTGATGCAATCTCTCCACCACCGCATCCACTCCAGGACAATCCGAGGATTCCACCTGACCGGAGGAAAATCGAGGGTGAAACCCCGAATTACAGAAAAACGGGGACACCAAGGTGGAAGAACTGGCCCGATTATTGAGGGCGAACTCTGCCAATGGCAAAAAAGCAACCCAATCATCCTGGTCAGCAGAGACAAAACACCTCAGATATGTCTCAAGGGTCTGATTAGTCCGCTCGGTCTGGCCATTAGTCTGAGGGTGAAAAGCAGATGAAAAAGACAAATCTATGCCCATCCTAGCACAGAATGCCCGCCAAAATCTAGACACAAATTGGGTACCTCTGTCAGAAACAATATTCTCAGGAATACCGTGCAATCGGACAACATTCTGAAAAAACAGAGGAACCAACTCAGAAGAAGAAGGCAACTTGGGCAGAGGAACCAAATGGACCATTTTAGAGAAACGGTCACAGACCACCCAGATGACAGACATCTTCTGGGAAACAGGCAGATCTGAAATAAAATCCATCGAGATGTGTGTCCAAGGCCTCTTAGGAATAGGCAAGGGCAACAGCAGTCCGCTAGCCCGAGAACTACAAGACTTGGCCCGAGCACAAACGTCACATGACTGCACAAAGACTCGCACATCTCGTGACAGGGAAGGCCACCAGAAGGATCTTGCCACCAAATCCCTGGTACCAAAAATTCCGGGATGACCTGCCAATGCAGAAGAATGTACCTCAGAGATGACTCTGCTGGTCCAATCATCCGGAACAAACAGTCTATCAGGCGGACAACGATCCGGTCTATCCGCCTGAAACTCTTGCAAGGACCGCCGCAGATCAGGAGAAACGGCCGACAAAATTACTCCCTCCCTAAGGATACCTGTGGGTTCAGAATTACCAGGAGAGTCCGGGTCAAAACTCCTAGAAAGGGCATCTGCCTTAACATTCTTAGAACCCGGTAGGTATGACACCACAAAATTAAAGCGAGAAAAAAATAAAGACCAGCGCGCCTGTCTAGGATTCAGGCGTCTGGCAGTCTCAAGATAAATCAAATTTTTGTGGTCAGTCAATACCACCACCTGATGCCTAGCCCCCTCGAGCCAATGGCGCCACTCCTCAAACGCCCACTTCATGGCCAAAAGCTCCCGATTCCCAACATCATAATTCCGCTCTGCGGGCGAAAATTTGCGAGAAAAGAAGGCACAAGGCCTAATGACGGAGCAGTCGGAACCTTTCTGCGACAACACTGCCCCAGCTCCGATCTCCGAAGCGTCAACCTCAACCTGAAAAGGCAGATTCACATCAGGCTGACGCAACACAGGGGCAGAGGCAAAACGGCGCTTAAGCTCCTGAAAGGCCTCTACAGCATGAGGGGACCAATTAGCAACATCAGCGCCTTGTCTGGTCAAATCAGTCAGTGGTTTAACGACATCCGAAAAACCAGCAATAAATCGGCGGTAAAAGTTGGCAAAGCCCAAAAATCTCTGAAGACCCTTAAGAGAGGAGGGCTGAGTCCAGTCACAAATAGCTTGCACCTTGACGGGATCCATCTCAATGGAAGAGGGAGAAAAAATATACCCCAAAAAGGAAATTTTCTGGACCCCAAAAACGCACTTAGACCCCTTCACACATAAAGAATTAGACCGCAGCACCTGAAAAACTCTCCTGACCTGCTGGACATGAGAGTCCCAGTCATCAGAAAAAATCAGAATATCATCCAGATATATTATCATAAATTTATCCAGAAAATCGCGGAAAATATCATGCATAAAAGACTGGAAAACTGAAGGGGCATTAGAAAGACCAAAAGGCATGACCAAATACTCAAAGTGGCCCTCGGGCGTATTAAATGCGGTCTTCCACTCATCCCCCTGCCTGATCCGCACCAAATTATACGCCCCACGAAGATCAATTTTAGAGAACCACTTAGCACCCTCTATACGAGCAAACAAATCAGTAAGCAATGGCAATGGGTATTGATACTTAACAGTGATCTTATTCAGAAGCCGATAATCAATACATGGTCTCAAAGAGCCGTCTTTTTTTGAGACAAAGAAAAACCCAGCTCCCAAGGGAGAAGAAGATGGACGAATATGTCCCTTTTCCAAAGACTCCTTTATATATTCCCGCATAGCAGCATGTTCCGGCACAGACAAATTAAACAAACGACCCTTTGGATATTTACAACCCGGTATCAAATCTATGGCACAATCGCACTCACGGTGCGGAGGTAACGACCCAAGCTTGGGTTCGTCAAAGACGTCTTGATAATCAGAGAGGAACTCAGGGACTTCAGAGGGAATGGACGACGAAATAGAAACCAAAGGTACGTCCCCATGAATACCCTTACATCCCCAGCTCAACACAGACATTGCTCTCCAGTCCAAGACTGGGTTGTGAGACTGCAACCATGGCAATCCCAGTACCAAATCGTCATGTAAATTATACAGCACCAGGAAACGAATAATCTCCTGGTGATCCGGATTGATACGCATGGTTACTTGTGTCCAGTATTGTGGTTTATTATTAGCCAATGGGGTGGAGTCAATCCCCTTCAGAGGAATAAGAGTCTCCAAAGGCTCTAAATCAAAACCACAACGATTGGCAAAGGACCAATCCATAAGACTCAGAGCGGCGCCAGAGTCAACATAGGCGTCCGTGGCAATGGATGACAAAGAACAAATCAGGGTTACAGACAAAATAAACTTAGACTGAATGGTGCCAATGGAAACAGACTTATCAAGCTTCTTTGTACGCCTAGAGCATGCTGATATAACATGAGTAGAATCCCCACAATAGAAACACAATCCATTCTTCCGTCTAAAATTCTGTCGCTCGCTCCTGGACAGAATTCTATCACACTGCATACTTTCTGGCGTCTTTTCCATAGACACCGCCAGATGGTGCACCGGTTTGCGCTCCCGCAGACGCCTATCAATCTGAATAGCCATTGTCATGGACTCATTCAGACCTGCAGGCAAAGGGAACCCCACCATAACATCCTTAACGGCATCAGAGAGACCTTCTCTGAAAGTTGCCGCCAAGGCGCACTCATTCCACTGAGTAAGCACAGACCATTTACGGAATTTTTGGCAGAAAACTTCAGCTTCGTCTTGCCCCTGAGATAGTGCCATCAAAGTTTTTTCTGCCTGAAGTTCCAAATGAGGTTCCTCATAAAGCAAGCCCAAGGCCAGAAAAAACGCATCCACATCGCGTAACGCAGGATCCCCTGCTGGCAATGAGAAGGCCCAATCTTGAGGGTCACCCCTGAGCAAGGAAATCACAATCCTAACCTGCTGAGCAGGGTCTCCAGCTGAACGAGACTTCAGGGACAAATAAAGCTTACAATTATTTCGGAAATTCTGGAAGCTAGCTCTATTCCCTGTGAAGAACTCCGGCAAAGGAATTCTCGGCTCAGATACCGGAGCATGTACCACAAAATCTTGTAAATTTTGTACTTTCGTGATGAGATTATTCAAACCCGCAGTTACACTCTGGAGATCCATTATTGTCAGGTGCACACAGAGCAAACAGAGATTAGGAGGAGAGAGAGAAAAAAGACTGCAGCAAGGCAGACTGGAGGAAAAAAAAAAAAAAAAAAAAATTCCAGCAGACTTCTTATAACTCTCCTTTCTCAACCTGGGTCTTTAACACTTTACTGGCCGGTCAAACTGTCATGATCTCTGCAGGCAGAGATCATAGCAAGCCTATAGAGGGACAAGCTCTCGGAAGATGGAACTATACTGACCATGAACTAAGCCTGCCGCGCAACTAAAAATAGCCAGGTAGCATTTCCTATTTTATCGCTAGATGCCCAGCTCTGGCCTAAGACCTAAATAGCTAGCAGAGGGAAATATAAGACCTGGCTCACCTCTAGAGAAATATTCCAAAGAAGACAGTAGCCCCCCACATATAATGACGGTGAGTTCAGATGAAACAACAAACGCAGCAGGAAAATAGTCTTAGCAAATTTGAGGTCCGCTTACTAGATAGCAGAAGACAGATAGTATACTTTCATGGTCAGCAGAAAAACACTAACAAAACACCATCCAGAGATTACCTTAAACTCTGGCATTAACTCATAACGCCAGAGTAGCAATCCCTGATCAACGAGAGCTTTCCAGACACAGTAACAAAACTTCAGCTGTGAACTGGAACAAATAGGCGAAACAAAACATGGACAAAAGTCCAACTTATCTAGTAGTTGTCTAGAAGCAGGAACAAGCACTGAGAGGCATCAGATAACATTGTTGACCGGCAAGAAACCACCAGAGAAATGAGCTTAAATAGCGACACCCACTACTGATGGAACCAGGTGAAACAGGAAAGAGGATGACAAGTCCAATTCCACAAGCGGCCACCGGGGGAGCCCAGAATCCAAATTCACAACAGAAGTCCCTACGTTTTTGTCAGACTACCAGGATGTATTTGAGGAGCCCAAACTCAATTCTCTACCTCCTCATAGGGATTGTGATTGTGCTATAGATTTGATTCCTGGTAGTAAGTTTCCTAAGGGACGACTTTTCAATTTGTCTGTGCCGGAGCATGCTGCCATGCGGAGTTATATAAAGGAGTCTTTAGAGAGGGGACATATTCGCCCGTCCTCATCCCCTCTTGGTGCAGGATTCTTTTTTGTGGCTAAAAAGGATGGTTCCCTGAGACCCTGTATTGATTATCGCCTTTTGAATAAAATCACGGTCAAATTTCAGTGTCATTTGCCATTGTTGACTGATTCGTTTGCTCGCATTAGGGGGTCTAGTTGGTTCACCAAGATAGATCTTCGTGGTGCGTATAACCTTGTGCGTATAAAACAGGGTGATGAATGGAAAACTGCATTTAATACGCCTGAAGGCCATTTTGAGTACTTGGTGATGCCTTTTGGACTTTCTAATGCTCCTTCAGTCTTTCAGTCCTTTATGCATGACATCTTCCGTGAATATCTGGATAAGTTTATGATTGTGTATCTGGATGATATTCTGTTTTTTTCGGATGATTGGGAGTCTCATGTTAAGCAGGTCAGGATGGTCTTTCAGGTCCTGCGTGACAATGCTTTATTTGTGAAGGGCTCAAAATGTCATTTTGGAGTCCAGAAGATTTCTTTTTTGGGTTTCATTTTTTCTCCTTCTACTATTGAGATGGACCCAGTCAAGGTTCAGGCTATTCATGACTGGACGCAGCCTACATCTGTTAAGAGTCTTCAGAAGTTCTTGGGTTTTGCTAATTTTTACCGTCGCTTCATAGCTAATTTTTCTGGCGTTGTTAAGCCTTTGACGGATTTGACCAAGAAGGGTTCTGATGTGACTAATTGGTCTTCTGCGGCTGTGGAGGCCTTTCGGGAGCTGAAGCGTCGGTTTTCTTCGGCTCCGGTCTTGTGTCAGCCAGATGTCTCACTTCTTTTCCAGGTGGAGGTTGATGCTTCCGAGATTGGAGCGGGGGCTGTTTTGTCGCAGAGAAGCCCCGATGGCTCTGTGATGAAGCCATGTGCTTTCTTTTCAAGAAAGTTTTCGCCTGCCGAGCGGAATTATGATGTCGGTAATCGGGAGCTGTTGGCTATGAAGTGGGCATTTGAGGAGTGGCGACATTGGCTCGAGGGAGCTAAACATCGTGTGGTGGTCTTGACTGATCACAAGAATTTGATTTATCTCGAGTCGGCCAAGCGGCTGAATCCCAGACAGGCTCGTTGGTCGTTGTTTTTCTCTCGTTTTGATTTCATGGTCTCGTACCTGCCGGGTTCGAAGAATGTGAAGGCTGATGCTCTTTCTAGGAGTTTTGTGCCTGACTCTCCTGGAGATTCAGAGCCGGCTGGTATCCTTAGAGAAGGGGTGATTTTGTCTGCCATCTCCCCAGATTTGCGACGTGTGCTGCAAGAGTTTCAGGCGGATAGACCTGACCGCTGTCCACCGGAGAGACTGTTTGTCCCGGATAGATGGACCAACAGAGTCATCTCCGAGGTTCATTCTTCGGTGTTGGCGGGCCATCCTGGAATATTTGGTACCAGAGACTTGGTGGCCAGGTCTTTTTGGGAGCCTTCCTTGTTGCGGGATGTGCGTTCCTTTGTGCAGTCTTGTGGAATTTGTGCTCGGGCGAAGCCTTGCTGTTCTCGTGCCAGTGGTTTGCTGTTACCTTTGCCTGTCCCGAAGAGGCCTTGGACGCACATTTCCATGGATTTTATTTCAGATCTCCCTGTCTCTCAGAGAATGTCTGTCATCTGGATGGTGTGTGATCGTTTTTCTAAGATGGTCCATTTGGTGCCCTTGCCTAAGTTGCCTTCCTCCTCCGAGTTGGTTCCACTATTTTTTCAAAATGTGGTTCGTTTGCGCGGGATTGTTTCTGACAGAGGATCCCAGTTTGTGTCTAGATTTTGGCGGACCTTTTGTGCTAAGTTGGGCATTGAATTGTCTGTTTCGTCGGTCTTCCATCCTCAGACGAATGGCCAAACCGAGCGAACTAATCAGACCTTGGAGACTTATTTAAGATGTTTTGTTTATGCTGACCAGGACGACTGGGTTACTTTTTTGCCGTTGGCCGAGTTTGCCCTTAATAATCGGGCTAGTTCTGCTACTTTGGTTTCTCCTTTTTTTTGCAATTCGGGGTTTCATCCTCGTTTTTCCTCGGGTCAGGTGGAGCCTTCTGACTGTCCTGGAGTGGATGTTGTGGTGGATAGGTTGCATCAGATTTGGAATCATGTGGTGGACAATTTGAAGTTGTCACAAGAGAAGGCTCAGCTCTTTGCCAACCGCCGTCGCTGTGTGGGTCCCCGACTTCGTGTTGGGGACTTGGTGTGGTTGTCTTCTCGCTTCGTTCCTATGAAGGTCTCCTCTCCTAAGTTCAAGCCTCGGTTTATCGGTCCTTATAAGATTCTGGAAGTCCTTGGCCCTGTGTCATTCCGTCTGGACCTCCCGGCATCATTTGCTATTCATAATGTGTTCCATCGCTCGTTGTTGCGGAGGTATGTGGTACCTGTGGTTCCTCCGGTGGAGCCTCCTGCCCCGGTGCTGGTTGAGGGAGAATTGGAATACGTGGTGGAGAAGATCTTGGATTCTCGTGTTTCTAGACGGAGGCTCCAGTATTTGGTCAAGTGGAAGGGCTATGGTCAGGAGGATAATTCTTGGGTTGTTGCCTCTGATGTTCATGCGGCCGATTTGGTTCGTGCCTTCCATGTGGCTCATCCTGATCGCCCTGGGGGTTTTCATGAGGGTTCGGTGACCCCTCCTTAAGGGGGGGGTACTGTTGTGAACTCTGTTTTCAGGCTCCCTCTTGTGGTCACTGGTGGTATGGTGTGACTTTTGCTTTGGGCTCCCCCTGGTGGCTTTGTTTGTTATCCTGCTGGTCTCTGGCTATCAGCTGGTTCATTATCCTCTGGGAGGTTCCTATATAGCTCTGTTTTGCTTTCACTTGTTGCCGGCTGTCGATGTAATCAGTGCTACTCAGATTCCTTCTGACTACCTTGCTCCCAGTCCATCCAGGACAAGCTAAGTTTTGTTTGCTCATTTTTTGATCAGCAGTGTTTATCATGTTTTCCTGTCCAGCTTGCTAAAATGTGATTCCCTCGCTTGCTGGATGCTCTAGTGGACTGAGTTTCTCCCCACACACCATTAGTTGGTGTGTGGGTTCTTGAAATCTCAGGATGGATATTTTGTAAGGGTTTTTTTATTGATCGCATAGACCCCTGCTCTATTTTCTGCTTTCTAGTACTAGTGGGCCTCTTTTGCTGAATCTGATTTCATCCCTACGTATGTGCCTTCTTCTTACTTCACCGTTAATATTTGTTGGGGGCTACTATATCTTTGGGGATTATTTCTCTGGAGGCAAGCGAGGTCTTTCTTTCTCTTTAGGGGTAGCTAGTTCCTCAGGCTGGCTCGAGACGTCTAGGAATTTTTTAGGCACGTTCACCGGCTACCTCTATTTGTGTTGGATAGGTTCAAATTTGCGATCAGTCCAGTTACCATCTCCCTAGAGCTTGTCCTTAGTTTATTCACTTGCTGATCTATTCGTGATCCTCGGCCATTAAGGATCATAACAGTGTCCAGCATATTACCCCCAGTGTGTCCAGCATATTACCTCCAGTGTGTCCAGCAATCTGCCCCAGTATGTCCAGCATATTGCCCCAGTGTCCAGCAATCTACCCCAGTGTGTCCAGCATTGCCCCAGTGTCTGACTCCAGCATATTGCCCCCAGTGTGTCCAGCATTGACCCCAGACAGTGTGTCCAGCAATCTGCCCCAGTGTGTCCAGCAATCTGCCCCAGTGTCTCCAGCATTGCCCCAGTGTCTCCATCAATCTGCCCCAGTGTGTCCTCCAGTATTGCCCCAGTGTGTCCAGCAATCTGCCCCAGTGTCTCCAGCATTGCCCCAGTGTCTCCAGCAATCTGCCCCAGTGTCTCCAGCATTGCCCCCAGTATGTCCTCCAGCATTGCCCCAGTGTGTCCAGCAATCTGCCCCAGTGTCTCCAGCATTGCCCCAGTGTGTCCAGCAATCTGCCCCAGTGTCTCCAGCATTGCCCCAGTGTCTCCAGCAATCTGCCCCAGTGTGTCCTCCAGCATTGCCCCAGTGTGTCCAGCAATCTGCCCCAGTGTCTCCAGCATTGCCCCCAGTGTGTCCAGCAATCTGCCCCAGTGTCTCCAGCATTGCCCCAGTGTCTCCATCAATCTGCCCCAGTGTGTCCTCCAGTATTGCCCCAGTGTGTCCAGCAATCTGCCCCAGTGTCTCCAGCATTGCCCCAGTGTCTCCAGCAATCTGCCCCAGTGTCTCCAGCATTGCCCCCAGTATGTCCTCCAGCATTGCCCCAGTGTGTCCAGCAATCTGCCCCAGTGTCTTCCAGCATTGCCCCAGTGTGTCCAGCAATCTGCCCCAGTGTCTCCAGCATTGCCCCCAGTGTGTCCAGCAATCTGCCCCAGTGTCTCCAGCATTGCCCCAGTGTCTCCATCAATCTGCCCCAGTGTGTCCTCCAGCATTGCCCCAGTGTGTCCAGCAATCTGCCCCAGTGTCTCCAGCATTGCGCCCACACGTCAATAGGAATAAACCGCTGCAGCGCCGGAAGGGGCCCGGTGAGCAGATGAGAAGGGGCCCGATGCGGGCCCCCTCTCTCTGCCCACCGGGTCCGGGGGCACATAAATGCCGGCGGGCATTGATTCACAGTCACACTCGGGCGGATTATCAGAGGGTCAATCTGTGCGGTAGCCCAGGGCCCCCCACACCGCTGGGCCCTGGGCTACCGCCCATATTGACCCTCTGATAATCCGCCCCTGGTGCTAATCGTCATCACTTGGGAGGTCACAGGTCTTGTCATTTCTGAGAGAAATATACCGCAACCTGCACAGTTTTAGTCCAAGTTGCCCACAATACATTTTACTCATAAATGTTGCACACTATACAGGTGCATCTCACTAAATTAGAATATCATCAAAAAGTTAAAGGGCCACTGTCACCCCCCTCCAGCCGTTATAAACTAAAAGAGCCACCTTGTGCAGCAGTAATGCTGCATTCTAACAAGGTGGCTCTTTTAGTTTTTGGTTCAAGTATTCCCAAAATAAAGCGTTTTGAAACTCATCCAAAATACCTGTCTTTAGCCAGGGAGGCGGGTCCTCACTCCCCAGCTTGAACCACTACTCTGCCGTCACTCAAATCTTCAGGGGCTTTCGGCGCCGCCCCCTCCGCGCTGTTTTCGCTTCAAAACAGGCTTGCAGACTGCGCCTGTGCGGGCATTGCGGCCACCCACTTTGGGAATCCCAGCCCCGCAGTGTGTTTTGCATTATGCACAGTGCGGGGCTAGGATTCCTGGGCATGCGCACTGTGTGTGTCAGCCTGTCACCCAGGTCCCCCGCCTTACAGTGTCTGTATACTGTATTCAGCTGATTGTGCCTCCTCATACAGTATACAGTACAGTACAGTATACAGTATACAGACGCTTCAATACAAAAAGTGAAACTCATATATTATATAGTCATTACAGACAGTGATCTATTTCTAGTGTTTATTTCTGTTAATGATGATGATTATGGCTTACAGACAATGAAAACCCAAAAGTTATTATCTCAGTAAATTAGAATACTTTATAACACCAGCTTGAAAAATGATTTTAAAATCCAAAATGTTGGCCTACTGAAAGGTATGTTCAGTAAATGCACTCAATACTTGGTCGTGGCTCCTTTTGCATCAATTACTGCATCAATGCGACATGGCATGGAGGCGATCAGCCTGTGGCACTGCTGAGGTGTTATGGAAGCCCAGGTTGCTTTGATAGCAGCCTTCAGCTCGTCTGCATTGTTGGTTCTGGTGTCTCTCATGTTCCTCTTGACAATACCCCATAGACTCTCTATGGGGTTAAGGCCAGGCGAGTTTGCTGGTCAATCAAGCACAGTGATACTGTTGTTTGTAAACCAGGTATTGGTACTTTTGACAGTGTTGACAGGTAACAAGTCCTCCTGGAGAATTAACTTTCCATCTCCAAAAAACTTGTTGGCAGAGGGAATCATGAAGTGCTCTAAAATTTCCTGGTAGATGGCTGCTCTGTCTTTGGACTTGATAAAACACAGTGGACCTACACCAGCAGATGACATGGCTCCCCAAACCACCACTGATTGTGGAAACTTCACACTAGACCACAAGCAGCTTGGATTGTGGCCTCTCCACTCTTCCTCAAGACTCTGGGACCTTGATTTCCAAATGAAATGTAAAATTTACTTTCATCTGTAAACAACACCTTGGACCACTGAGCGACAGTCCGGTTCTTTTTCTCTTTGGCCCAGGTAAGACGCTTCTGGCGTTGTCTATTGGTCATGAGTGGCTTGTCACAAGTAATGTGACACTTGTAGCCCATGTCCTGCATATGTCTGTGTGTGGTGGCTCTTGAAGCAATGACAGCAGCAGTCCAACCCTTGTGAATCTCCCCCAAATGTTTGAATGGCTTTTTCTTAACAATCTTTTCAAGGCTGCGGTTATCTCTGTTGTTTGTGCGCCTTTTTCTATCACACTTTTTCCTTATGGTACCGTCACACAGTGCCATTTTCATTGCTACGACGGCACGATTCGTGACGTTGCAGCGTCGTATGATTATCGCTCCAGCGTCGTAGACTGCGGTCACACGTTGCAATACACGGCGCTGGAGCGATAATTTCATGAAGTATTTGCGATGTAGAAGCCGTTGGTTACTGTGCGCACATCGTATACAACCTGTGTCACACGATGCAATCATGCCGCCACAGCAGGACACCAGACGATGAAAGAAAGTTTCAAATGATCTGCTACGACGTACGATTCTCAGCGGGGATCCGGATCGCAGTAGCGTGTCAGACACAACGATATCGTAACGATATCGCTAGAACGTCACGAATCGTGCCGTCGTAGCGATGAAAATGGCACTCTGTGATGGTACCCTTACACTCAACTTCATTAATATGCTTGGATACAGCACTCTGTGAACAGCCAGCTTCTTTAGCAACGGCCTTTTGTGGCTTACCCTCCTTTTGGAGTGTCAATGACTGCCTTCTGGACATCTGTCAAGTCAGCAGTCTTCCCCATGATTGTGGAGCCTACTGAAACAGACTAAGGGAACTTTTTAAACACTTAGAAAGCCTCTGCAGGTGTTTTTGTTAATTATTCTAATTTACTGAGATAATGAATTTTGGGTTTTCATTGGCTGTAATCCATAATCATCAACATAAACAGAAATAAACACTTGAAATAGATCACTCTGTTTGTAATGACTATATAATATATAAGTTTCACTTTTTGCATTAACGAACCAAAATAAATTAACTTTTTGATAATATTCTAATTTTGTGAGAAGCACCTGTATATATATTTTACACTGAGCCTTTGAAGCTGAATCCCAGTGATCACACATGATATTTAAAGACTCGCTTGTCAAGCCAAGGTCGTGCCTGCTTTTAACACATCTCCCACGAGACGTCTATCCCGCAATTCATCTGGATACCTATTCTAATGGGTGTAAGTGTATGGTGTGAAGAGGGCGGGTGGTCATAGTGGTTACTGGATCCATGCTGGTCAGGCTGCCACTTGACATTTTGCTTTATTTTATCATTTACACCAGATATTGTGAACGTCTGTTGGGGCCATAGTTTGTAATCGTATTGTGCCCTGCAAGAAAAAGTATATTAGTAATTCACTTGATATAATTTTCTTGCTTTAGGATCACAACCCCTTTATATTGCATCTACATATAGATTATAACGTCTGGTGGTCCATGGCAAGAGAACTTTTTTCCTCTTCCATACAAAGAAGAGTCAGATGGCCATATAACTCGAACACAATGCTCGGACTGGCTGGCAGCTCTCCCAATCCGAGCATGACAGCATGGCCGCAGGCTAGTCTGAGCATGTCCAAAAGAGAAACTTCTGTCAAATGTGCATGGCCAGATGAAAGTTGTCCACAGGAGCAATTAGCTGACAGATAGTGAAGGTATATAGGCGCCTTAACACCTTCATTCACCCTCCATGTACAAGGTTGGCTTCGACCTCCTTCATTCACCCTCCATGTACAAGGTTGGCTTCGACCACCTTCATTCACCCTCCATGTACAAGGTTGACTTCGACCACCTCCATTCACCCTCCATGTACAAGGTTGACTTCGACCACCTACATTCACCCTCCATGTACAAGGTTGACTTCGACCACCTTCATTCACCCTCCATGTACATGTTTGGCTTCGACCTCCTTCGCTCACCCTCAGGATCAAAAACTTAACCTGCTTTATACCAGAAAGATGCCAGCTGTGTTATACAGACAGCACTTGTCTTTATCAGCAACGTCCATAGCTAATATTAATTTCTGTTGTTTAACCATTTACATGCTACTGTCAATCACAGGACTGTGGCATTTAAAAGGTTCCATTGCTGATGCATATGCATTCTTCTACTTCATATGAATATGCATTCTGATGCTCATCTATTCCTACCCCCCACCTGCAACGCGATTACAGACTGCCGATGGGTCATCACTCGTGTGCACTGCTATGAAACCTAATTTGTGGCTGGTCTTCACAGCCAACCAGTAAGTATGGCAAAAAAAACCGGTGTGCCCCAAAATAATATCAATGATTACTACAACTCGCCACGCTAAAAATAAGCCTTCACACAGCTCGACAGACAGAAAACTAAAAAAGTTAAATGTCTTGAAAGTTTTAATTTTTTTTTTTTTTTTACATTCCGACTAGGCAAATACAGCCTTGCTCAATCCGCCATGTCTAACCACTTAGGTGCTGCCAACCATGGCGTAAAATAGAGTAAACTACTGCCAATAGAGATTGTATTTGTTTAAAGGTTTAAAGAGACATGAGCTCTGCAGCCAGTGACATTACTGTAGTCATAAATCAGCTGAGAGGAGCGAAAAAAGAGACAGATAAAGTATTTACAAACTCTCCTGTCAGACCAATAGCTGGAGCTCGCTGGAAGATTCTCAGTTAACTCATTCTACAACCGGCAATGGACAGTGCAGCACAGAAGATATAGAAGGCAAATTGTGCAACATCTATAATATAACGCTGGGAGCGTCACTCTGTCCGAAGCCTTTATAGACTGCGCAAGCGCCGGCGCAGTCTGGACCCCACAGAGTGACGCTCCCAGGAGATCGCGGTATGCGTAAGCACTGAACGCACACCGCGATCTCCAACGGAGAAGCAGGGACGAGCCAGGAGGGTGAGTATGCTATATTTACCTGTCCCCGTTCCAGTGATGCGCGCTGCTCCATCCTCCGCCTGCGACTGTTCAGTCAGAGGGCGGCGCGCATTAACGCGTCATCGTGCCCTCTGAACTGAACGGTTCAGAGGGCGCGATGATGCGCTTAATGCGCGCCGCCCTCTGACTGAACAGTCACAGGCAGAGGACCCGGAAGATGGAGCGGAGCGCAGCAGTGGAACGGGGGACAGGTAAATATAGCAAGTGCCGGGGGCCTGAGCTAGCGGCGACTCCGGCACCTGACCCCCCCAGAGCGCCGGTGTCCCCGCCTGCTCAGGCCGCCAGCACTCGGCGCCCAGCACATCCGCCCTCACTCACCACCGCCACGCACAGCCGCCCGCACTCACCACAGCCGCCCGCACTCGGCACTGCCAAGCACAGCACCGCCACGCACAGCCGCCCGCACTCAGCACCGCCAAGCATAGCACCGCCACGCACAGCCACCCGCACTCAGCACCGCCATGTGCAGCCGCCCGCACTCGGCACCGCCACGCGCAGCCGCCCGCACTCAGCACCGCCACGCACAGCCGCCCACACTCAGCACCGCCACGCACAGCCGCCCGCACTCAGCACGCCACGCACAGCCGCCCGCACTCAGCACCGCCACGCACAGCCGCCCGCACTCAGCACCGCCACGCACAGCCGCCCGCACTCAGCACCGCCACGCACAGCCGCCCGCACTCAGCACCGCCACGCACAGCCGCCCGCACTCAGCACCGCCACGCACAGCCGCCCGCACTCAGCACCGCCACGCACAGCCGCCCGCACTCAGCACCGCCACGCACAGCCGCCCGCACTCAGCACAGCCGCCCGCACTCAGCACAGCCACCCGCACTCAGCACAGCCGCCGGCACTCAGCACAGCCGCCCGCACTCAGCACAGCCGCCTGCACTCAGCACAGCCGCCCGCACTCAGCTCGCAGGATGGGAGCACATGACAGGATGGGGATGCAGGATGAAGCAGCACATGACAGGATGGGGATGCAGGATGGAGCAGCACATGACAGGATGGGGGCGCAGGATGGAGCAGCACATATCAGGATGGACACCATATACCAATATAAATGCTCGCCACCCGGGCGTAGAACGGGTTCAATAGCTAGTTTTTAATAAAACCCAATGCAAAAATGATTTTTAACCCCAAATACATGCATTTAAGTGTAAGTCTCACATTGTGCAGTGTGAGATTGTGGTCACACATAGTTGTAATTATAACATGACACGTGTGGCACTTTAAAAAAAAACAAAAGCATTATTAACAAGCTACTGCTATTGATCTAATTTACCTAAATGGACTTTTTATATTTTTAGTATACATCGTTATGAGCATGGCAGGACTCAAAGTTTACGGCTAATTTCCTGCTAGAGACTTTCTACACTTACATGATAACCTAATTGTGTCTACAGCTCTGCCACTTCTATCTACACCATCTGGCCGCTACCATGATGACCATTAACTATGTCAACATTTCCCTGTATTTACACCCACTCTTCAGTGTTGCAGCACCTGTGCCTATGTCCTTACAGAAACAAAGCACAGGAACAGAGATAAAGGTTGTTCACTTCAAGGTATCAAATCAAAGGTAACTTGTTTAATAATGTGCTATATTTAAAGGGGTTGTCCACCTTTGGGGACTTTTTTTCTACTTGAATGCATATATTTGAGGCTAAAAATTATTTTTGCAATTAGGTTTCAATAAAAATTTCCACCGTTTGGCTTTAACAAGCTCTTTGTTTCCCATCACATTCAACTTTGATTTGATATGAGATCATAAATCAGCTGAAAAGAGCTCAGAGAAAAAAAACGATAAAAAAAAATACCAAAATTCCTCAAAGGCAGTCAGCATGAGCTCACTGATGCGTTTTCAGTTAACTCATTCTGCAGTCAGTCAGCAATATTGACAATACAAGACAGAGGCTATTGAAGGCAAATGGAACAAAACTTTTAAAATGGCAAAATTAATTTTTAGCCCTAATTAGGCTACGTTCACATGTTGCATTTTTGCAGCATTTTTTAGGCAAAGTAAATTCTGCTTTTTACAGTATCTGCAAAAGCTATGAGATTTCAGAAATCTCATGCACACACTTGTTTTCTTTGTTTTCTTGACTAAAGGCTGAGTCACACATAACGATATCGTTAACGATATCGTTGCAACGTCACGCTTTTGGTGACGTAGCAACGATCCCGCTAACGATCTCGTTATGTGTGACCGCGACCAACGATCAGGCCCCTGCTGGGAGATCGTTGGTCGATGGGAATGATCAGGACCTTTTTTTGGTCGCTGATCACCCGCTGTCATCGCTGGATCGGCGTGTGTGACGCCGATCCAGCGATGTGTTCACTTGTAACCAGGGTAAATATCGGGTTACTAAGTGCAGGGCCGCGCTTAGTAACCCGATATTTACCCTGGTTACCATTGTAAAAGTAAAAAAAAAAAACAGTACATACTCACATTCTGATGTCTGTCACGTCCCCCGGCGTCCACAGGGTTAAAACTGCTTTCGGCAAGAGCTCTGCTAATATGCACGCACTGCTGCCGAGAGCTTCCCTGCACTGACTGTGTCAGCGCTGGCCGTAAAGCAGAGCACAGCGGTGACGTCACCGCTGTTACTGCCGGCGCTGACACATTCAGTGAAGACAGTTTCAACGATGCCGAAGTCGTTCCCCTGATCGTTGGTCGCTGGAGAGAGCTGTCTGTGTGACAGCTCCCCAGCGACCACACAACGACTTACCAACGATCACGGCCAGGTCGTATCGCTGGTCGTGATCGTTGGTAAGTCGTTTAGTGTAACGGTACCTTAAATTGGACAAACTGCTGCACCATGTCAATTTTTTCAGCATTCTTGCAGTGTTTTTTTCATCAATAGGAATCTATGAGTAAGTGCAAAAAAAAAAGCAGCAAAAGTTCTGCTATCAGTTTTTGCAGCAATTTGGGTGAAAATACAGATACAGCAGGATGTAAAACCCATTTATTTTTCTGATTTTCCCAAATTTAAACTAGAATGTGGTTGCATCAGCATAGATGTTAGTATTAGTAAAGTTTAATTAAATGAGTGATATGTGTTAAAGTAAAGGTACCGTCACATTAAGCGACGCTGCAGCGATATCGACAACGATGCCGATCGCTGCAGCGTCGCTGTGTGGTCGCTGGAGAGCTGTCACACAGACAGCTCTCCAGCGACCAACGATGCCGAAGTCCCCGGGTAACCAGGGTAAACATCGGTTTACTAAGCGCAGGGCCGTGCTTAGTAACCCGATGTTTACCCTGGTTACCATTGTAAATGTAAAAAAAACCCAGTACATACTCACCTTCTGATGTCCGTCAGGTCCCTGGCCGTCTGCTTCCCGCACTGACTGTGAGCGCCGGCCGGCCGTAAAGCACAGCACAGCGGTGACGTCACCGCTGTGCTCTGCTTTTACTTTACGGCCGGCCGGTGCTCACAGTCAGTGCGAGAAGCAGACGGATCGCTATCGTTATTGTTGCAAAGTCGTTTAGTGTGAAGGTACCTTAACATTCCTGACCAACTGAATGCCCTAAGGTAGACAATGCCCTACCAGTGTGTTAAGTAAACAATACCCTACCAATTCAACTCCCCCTGCTGTTTTTACATTTGCAATTGTGTAATTTTTTTTTTCATGAACTCCTGCAACATTAGTTCATGCGTGTCCTACTTGAATCCAGCTTTCGTGTTCTGAATAGACACTATTTTTACAGACATAAAAAACTTTTTCCCCTAAATAATTTGTTCAAATTGCCCTTTTTTCCCAAAAAAAACGTTTTAGGGTCTGTGCACACGTTGCAGATTTGGCTGTGGATCCGCAGCGGATTTGACGCTGTGGATTTGCAGCAGTTTCCATGCGTTGTACAGTACCATGTAAATCTATAGAAAACAAAATCCGCAGTGCACATAAAGCGGAAAATACCGCATGGAACCTCTGCAGTTTATTTTCTGCAGCATGACAATTCTTTTTGCGGATTCCGCAGCGTTTTACACCTGTTCCATAATTAGAATCTGCAGGGGGTTTTACCTGCGGATTTTTCAAAATCTGCATGGAAAAATCTGCTCACGAATCCGCAATGTGTGCATATACCCTTATGGTTTCACATATGGCTTGCATTGGTGGCCTAACACCTTGTATTATTCATGCTTGCAAAGTGGGGGCGAAGATGAATTTTGGGATCCTGAAAAACGCAGCAAAAGAAAAGCAACAAAACCTGCATTTTAGGCTACTTTCACACTAGCGTTAACTGCAAACCGTCTCAAAACGTGACTCAAAAAAGTGAAAAACGGAGACAAACGTATGCCACGCATACAGCATTTCGACGGATCCGTCGCAAATCCGTTAATCGTTTCCGTCGAAAATACTGGATGCGTTGCATACGTTGCATCCGTTTTTACCATCCGTTGCATCCGTTTTTACGACGGATCCGTTTTTATAATGGGAGGCTCCCAAATTTGATTGGCTACTGGAAAAAATGGAAAACTATATAGTTACTGTTTTTACAGCCCATCTTTGAGGGTTTTAGTTTTGTGGCAGCGATGGAAGGTGTTCTTGTGAGGATTGCTAGTTTGGTTACCGACGTTATCTTTGAGACGAATCGCCTGGACATCATAGTGCGGGAGAAGGAGGCGGCAGCGGAAAGGCGTAGGATGCTTCTGCAGCAACGGAGACGGAGACGACTGTGGATTCATCCGATTAATGAACTACGGATGACCCGGGGTGTCCAGTCCACTCTGTACCTGGAGTTGAGGCACAATCCACACAAATTCTACAATTACGTGCGGATGAGGATGGAACATTTCGACTTTTTGCTTCAAAAACTGGAGGATGTCATCCGAAGGCAGGACACAAGGATGAGGCTTGCCATCACACCGGCGGAGCGGCTGATGGTGACCCTGCGGTAAGCCTCTTTTTTTTATTTCATTGCTGATATTGAATGTTATATTACATGCTGCAGACAATACTGCGCTGACATACTGCGCACTATTTTCTGCAGCATGTAATTTTGGTTTTCTTGGCGGACATTCCACTTTTTTTTTTTACACCGGTTTCATGCTGGTTTGATTGTGTGTCCCGTCCTTAAAAAAAATTTAACAGTGCCATATTGAAACTTGTTGGTCTGTGCAATTTTTTCTAACATTTTTTTTTTTTTTTAAAGTTTCCTAGCTACGGGTGAATCTATGACTTCGCTCCATTACCAATTCAGGCTGGGCATTTCCACTATTTCAGTAATAGTGAAGGACACATGTCGGGCTATTTGGACCACTTTGCAACCAGAGTATATCCCCCAACCATCCATGGAAATCTGGTTGCGAAGTGCAGAAGAGTTTCAGCAAATTTGCAATTTCCCTAATTGTGTGGGTGCAGTTGACGGGAAACACATACGGATTGCGAAACCGGCAGGAACAGGATCGGAGTATTATAATTATAAGAAGTATTTCTCCATCGTCCTTATGGCTATTGCAGATGCCAACTGCAGGTTCCTTGCCGTGGACATAGGAGCGTATGGACGGTCCAACGATTCGCAAGTTTTTAAAAACTCACCAATGGGTCGTTGCCTTTATGGAGAGAGCTACGATTTCCCGTCAGCCAGACCACTGCCAGCAGGGGCGGATTATCAGAGGGTCAATATGGGCGGTAGCCCAGGGCCCAGTGGTATGGGGGGGCCCTGGGCTACCGCACAGACTGACCACCCGCCTCTGATAATCCGCCTGAGTGTGAGAATGCCCGCCGGCATTTATGTGCCACCAGACCCGGTGGGCAGAGAGAGGGGGCCCGCATCGGGCCCCTTCTCATCTGCTCACTGGGCCCCTTCCGGCACTGCGGCGGTTTCCTATGGACGTGCGGGCTCGCGCCCGCACGTCCATAGTTAACAACAGCCGCCAGCCAATTGGAGGCTGGCAGCTGAAGTCGGCCGCAGCGCACACGTCGCCGGCGTCTGACGTCATTGTCAGTCGCCGGCGAGTGTGTGCTGCTGGAGGGAGCTCAGCGCCGGGAACGCTGGTAAGGTGAGGAGACTGTTTTTTTTTTTTTTGTTTTGTTTTATTGATATGCTAACGGACGGTGGACACACTGGGGGCAATGCTGGAGGACACACTGGGACAGATTGCTGGAGACACTGGGGCAGATTGCCGGAGACACTGGAGCAGATTGCTGGAGACACTGGGGCAGATTGCTGGAGACACTGGGGGCAATGCTGGAGACACTGGGGGCAATGCTGGAGACACTGGGGGCAATGCTGGAGACAGTGGGGGCAATGCTGGAGACAGTGGGGGCAATGCTGGAGACAGTGGGGCAGATTGCTGGAGACAGTGGGGCAGATTGCTGGAGACAGTGGGGCAGATTGCTGGAGGACACACTGGGGCAGATTGCTGGAGACAGTGGGGCAGATTGCTGGAGACAGTGGGGCAATGCTGGAGGACACACTGGGGCAGATTGCTGGGGCAGATTGCTGGAGACAGTGGGGCAATGCTGGAGGACACACTGGGACAGATTGCTGGAGACACTGGGGCAGATTGCTGGAGACACGGGCAGATTGCTGAAGACACTGGGGCAGATTGCTGGAGACACTGGGGGCAATGCTGGAGACACTGGGGGCAATGCTGGAGACACTGGGGGCAATGCTGGAGACACTGGGGACAATGCTGGAGACACTGGGGCAGATTGCTGGAGACACTGGGGCAGATTGCTGGAGACACTGGGGCAGATTGCTGGAGACACTGGTGGTAATATGCTGGACACACTGGGGCAGATTGCTGGACACACTGTCTGGGGGCAATATGCTGGAGTCAGACACTGGGGCAGATTGCTGGAGACACTGTCTGGGGGCAATTCTGGACATACTGGGGCAGATTGCTGGACATACTGGGGCAATATACTGGACACACTGGGGGTAATATGCTGGACACACTGGGGGCAGGACTGGAGGCATGGGCAGAATGTAGACACGGGCATGATTGGAGACACGGGGCAGAATGAAAGACATGGGGCAGGATTGGATCATGGGGCAGGATGGATACGATGGAGACAGATGGGGCAGGATGGGGAGATCATATGGGGTAGAATGGATACTCATGAGGGCAGGATGCGAGAACATATGGCTGGAGCCAGGAATGAGACACACGGGGCCAGGGTGTGGGAATATTATTACCATAGGGGCTAATTAAGGGATATTATTACTGCAGTGATGTATTTATTCTATTTTTTGAGTATACTGTTTTAAATGGGGGGACAGTCCTGTTATTGTGCAGAGTGACACTATATCGCCTTTTTTTCTCCATGTGGTCTAATGTAGAAGTTGTGAAAAATTAAGTAATGTGTTCTGCAAGCAGAGCCCGAGATAACTGTGTTATTTCCTGCAGAGACGAGTCCTGGCTGGAAGAAATGATGACGGTCTGTACTGGATGAAAGATGAAGGACTTCACCTAGAGACGTCACTGGTGAGTCAGTGTTACCTATACACTGACACTATACACTGTATACTATATACAGAGCTCCTGTGTACAATGTCACCAGTGATCTCTGTATTACCTCTACACAGACACTGCATACTAAGTACAGATCTCCTGTGAATACTGGCACTTATGGTGATAGTATTGTGTTTTTTTTTTATTTTTTATTACTGATCAGTATTGTAGTATTCAGTCACTATGTGGTGGTAATATGTGGTCTGGAAATGGTGTTGTGGTATTTGTCCCTTGAATGTGCTATTTGGTCACCAAGTGGTGGTAATATGTGGTCTTGACATGGTGCGGTGGTATTTGTTCCTTGTATGTGATATTATTCGATCACTGTGGTTGTAATTTGTTGTCTGGTCACGGCGCGGTGGTATTTGTTCCTTGTGTGTGATATTATTGGTCAAAATATACCTAAATTGTATTGCAGATTTTAACAAATATTTAATAGGTTACAGTAGAGTAGGGCCCGGCCATTTTTCTGGAATAATCTGGTTCGGGTATCACATGACCCCCGTCACATGACCGGGGGGGGCCACAGCGTCTGAACAGCCCGGGGCCCTGGCTACCCTTAATCCACCCCTGACTGCCAGGAACAAGTGAACCAGCCATGGAATATGTTTGTGTAGGTGATGAAGCCTTTCAACTGTCGCCGCACCTACTGAAACCGTATAGTAGCCGGAACTTAACCCATACCAAGCGGGTCTTTAATTACCGGCTTACTAGAGCACGAAGAGTAGTGGAGTGTTCTTTTGGCATATTGACGGCGAAGTGGCGAGTTCTGCTGACGGCTATCAAACTGAAAAACACAACTATAGATGAGGTAGTTAAAGCCTGTGTGGTGCTCCACAACTTTGTCCTTTCAAAGGAGCCCGTTTCCTTGGATGACGAAGAGTTGGAGACCACCTTGTGGGACTACCGCAGCAGCTCGGTTCGCTCTACAGGTTCTGTTACAAGGATGAGGGACCAGTTTGCGGATTATTTTGTGTCACCTGTCGGGCGGATCCCATGGCAAGACATGATTGTGTAACCTGTTTTCCATGTGTTTTGTTTATGTAAAAAATGTGTTTCTACCAAAAAAAAAAAAAAAAAAAAAAAAAAAGGGCCCAAAAGCGTGGTTTTCTTGCTAGTAAAACCAATATGTTATACCTTTCACACGTCTGGTGTTTGTTTTTATTTTACCTTTTTTATTTATATTACCTTAATAAATCCACACACACACAAAGACTAGAATTTAAATCAGAGAAAATTTTATTTTAACTCTTTTTTTAAAAATAATTTTTTTTGTTGCAAAAAAAAGATATTTTTTATTTTCCAATTTTTTTAAAAAAAAATTTGCAAAATTTTTTTAACAAATATTTACATTAACATTTTAAATAAATTTTTACAGGTCTTCAAAGTGTGGGGTGGAGATACGAGGGGAGGAGGGGCTGGAAGGTTGGACCACGTCGATAGGTGGGGAAACCCTACTTGTTTGGGGTGCAGTGGAAGGGGGGGTAAAACCAGGAGGCTGACCAGGGGGGGGTGGTGTTGGGGTAGGGGGAATACTTATTGGGGAAGGGAAGCTGGGCAAGGAAGAAAACACTGGGGAAGGAATTTGGTTTTGGGGCCGGGATGGGTATGGGGACTGGGTTGGGTATTGTGACTGGGTAGGGTAGTGGGACTGGGTTGGGTAATGGGGCTGGCGTGGGGTTTGTGGCTGGGTTTGGTAATGGTGCTGGTGTGGGGATTGGGGCTGGGTTTGGTAATGGTGCTGGTGTGGGTATTGGGGCTGGGTTTGGTAATGGGGGTATGGTGTGGAAATGGGGCCTGGGGTGGAATTGTAGTGGATGTGTGGGGAGGTGTGTGGGTCGATTGGGGCTCGTTAATGGCCTGCAGTAGAGCATTATGGCAGGTATTCATTACCCGCATCTGTTGCTCAAAAGAAAGCTTCTCCATGCTCCTGAGCATGGATTGGAAAAAAATATTGGCCGGATCTGGACTTACAGCTGAATGCAGCCTATCCAAGCGACTGCTGGTTTCCTGGCTTGTTTCACTGATGCGTGATTGCACCATGTTGAAACCAGCAGTCACTTGCTCTCCCAAAATTTTGAAAGAGCCTTGGAAGGATGCATTCAGGTGTAAGAACTCAGGAGCATAGCTCCTTTCCTGACCCCTCTGTCGCTGCCGCCAAGAACCTAATGGTGGTCTAGAGGTGGCAGGATCAGAGGGGTGGGGTAAAGGGAACACTAACTGTTCAGCATCAGATGCGAGCAATGAAGGCTGCAATAATGCTCCACTGCTTGGGGCGGATGAAGTGGAGGGGACAGAGGGGTCAGAGGAGGGGACAGAGGGGTCAGAGGAGGGGACAGTGGTGTGGGGCCTACCGACGTGGCCCTCAGTGGCGGACTCAGGAGGGATCGCTCCAGAGGGCGCAGAGGAAGATGGAGGCGCACGGTGGCTGGAGAAGGTGCTGTGAAAGAAAAAACAAAAGAAATTAATACATTGATATGAAAAAGCCCTGACTGAAAGCAAACTAAGTAGACAGGTTAACATGGTTATTAGTGGGCTGTAGAATACTTACACTCTGTTCGCCTCAGGAAGGAGAGGGCCGGGCCATATTTATATTTGCTCCTCTTCCTCCCTGCAGAGCCACTCGGGGCCTGCATCTCCGCATTGAATTCCCTCTTAAAGCGATCCCTCAGTGACCGCCACCACTTCCTAACCTTTCCACCTGTGAAGACAAGAATAATAAGAAAAAAAAAAAATTGGTAAATGCAATACATTACAGTCAGCTCAAAACATCACTGGAAAGTGAATACTTACCTAGTTTGCTCAGCTGCTGAGGATGAAGGCTCTCCCACCTTGGAAAGAGGTTGTGACACACTTCGTCCCAAAGGCGACGGGTGACACCGGTATCGGAATGCTTGCGGTCAGCCATGTTCCACAGCGGCTCCCGCTCACGAACCTCCTCGATGAGACCATCTATGTAGATGTCGTCATCGTCATCTCCTGCGGGAGCACGCTGTGAAGCCTGTGCCAAAAAAAGAGAAGAAAAACAAACAAATTAGTACACTGAAACACTAAAGTACCAATAGAATCCCCCTCCCAAACAAAAAAAAAAACAAAACTCACTGATGGCCGACCGCGGCGACGAGTCCGCCGACTCTGGGAGTGTCTGGGAGAACCTTCAGGCCGGTTTCACACGTCAGTGGCTCCGGTACGTGAGGTGACAGTTTCCTCACGTACCGGAGACACTGACACACGTAGACCCATAAAAATCAATGCATCTGTTCAGATGTCATTGATTTTTTGCGGACCGTGTCTCCGTGTGCCAAACACGGAGACATGTCAGTGTTCGTGGGAGCGCACGTATTACACGGACCCAATAGAGTCAATGGGTCCGTGTAAAACACGGACCTCACACGGACGTTCTCCGTCTGGGGTCCGTGTGCGTGCAGGAGACAGCGCTACAGTAAGCGCTGTCCCCCCCACATGGTGCTGAAGCTGCGATTCATATGTTCCCTGCAGCAGCGTTTGCTGCATAGAAGATATGAATAATAGTGTTTAAAATAAAGATCTATGTGTCCGCCGCCCCCCCACCCCCTGTGCGCCCCCCCGCTGTCCTGAAAATACTCACCCGCTCCCACGTTGGCTGTCACTCCTTCCTCTCTGCCCCGCGCCTCCTACTGTATGCGGTCACGTGGGGCCGCTCATTTACAATCATGAATAGTCGGCTCCGCCCCTATGGGAGGTGGAGCCACATATTCATGACTGTAAATGATCGGCCCCACGTGACCACATACACTAGAAGCCGCGGCCAGACCAGGAAGCAGCGAGGGAGGCAGGTAAGTATTTTCAGAACAGCGGGGGGGGGGGGCGCACAGGGGGTGGGAGGGCGGCGGACACATAGATCTTTATTTTAAACACTGTTATTCATATTTTCTCTGCAGCAAACGCTGCTGCAGGGAACATATGAATCGCGGCTTCAGCACGATGCAGGGTACCACACGCGTGGGTACCACACGCTCCGTGTGGTACCCACTCGCCATACGGGCGGCACACGTGTGCCGCACGTATGGCCTACGTGAGTTCCCAGGCACACGGACACGGATAACTCCGGTACCGATTTATTCCGGTACCGGAATTATCTGGACGTGTGGGACAGCCCTCAGCGGCAGCAGCAGGAGCAGCAGCAGCCTGAAATAAAGGAAACAAATTCTCAGTAATGTAGGCATATATTTTCTGTGTTTAGTTATGTATGAAAATCTGTTTTGTGTATGGTGCAGTGTGATGTGCGAAGCAACTGTTTCACCACTACTTACACTTGGTTCCTCCTCCACTTGCAACTCTCCACCCGTCTCGCCCCCTTCTGACAGCTCCTCATCTGATTCAGCTTCCTGTTGAAACATAAGTTATGCATGTAGTGATCAAAAAAATGTAAATTAAAAAACCAAAAAAAACCAAAACAAAACATTTTTTGTGTTAACTTACCGATACACGCTGTTGCTGTGGAGGAGGGCTGTCAGAAGAGGACATTGTTGCAGTAGCAAGGCCAGCGGCTGTGGTCCTGGTGTCTCTGTAAAAGTTAAAAGACACTTGCAATCTGCTCTACACATTGAAGCAGCAGATTTGGGGTCTTCAAAACTTACTTGTAAAGATTTGTGGCTGTGGTCCTGGGCTGACGACAGGCGGCGGCTGTGGTCCTGGTGTCTCTGTAAGTTAAAAGACACTTGCAATCTGCTCTACACATTGAAGCAGCAGATTTGGGGTCTTCAAAACTTACTTGTAAAGATTTGTGGCTGTGGTCCTGGTGGGCTGCTCAGTGGATGTGGTCCCTGGTGTATCTGTAATAAGTATAATGGATTTATAGTTAGACCACCCCCCGAAGTAGGCAATGTTTAAAGATAAACACCCTGCTAAAATGATGTGAGAAATGTTCATTAAAGGTGAACACCAAAACACAAAAAAAGAGGCACGTTATACCATTCATTTCCATGTCCCTAAAAAAAAAATTTTGAAATGTGAACCCACCATGCAAAAATATATTTGCCACATTTTATTTTAAAAAATCACCTCTCCCCCAAAAAAACCTTTACAGTATAACCTTTATTAAAAAATAAGCCCTCAACCAACTCTGTATTGCATGTGTAACCATTGGTACATACACCAGTTTTAAATTTACCTTTATGAAATGATACTACGGACATTTTTTTAACAAACATTTTATTATTCTTTTTTTTTCTCTTTTTTTTTTAAATCACAATTAGGAGCTGAAATGCTCTTTATTTTAAATACAAGTACATCAACTGCAAATGGTTTTAACAGTAAAATAAAATCAACACTTTTAAATAGAAAAAAAAAAACACACTCACATTCAAACCACAAGCTGCAGACCGCTAGACTTTAAAAAAAAAAAAACAACAACAAAAAAAAACACATTTAAACCACATGCTGCACAGACCACTATACAGTCAATACATCAGAAAAAGGCAATTAACCAATTAAAGCATGGACAAATGCACATGCAATCAACAAGACGCACACAAACATGCATGGTATGTGTCCACATTCCGGATTTGGTCAGGATTTTCCGTCAGTATTTGTAAGCCAAAACCAGGAGTGTAACAATTAGAGGGAAAGTATAATAGGAAAACAGGCACACTTTTGCTTTTATCACCCACTCCTGGTTTTGGCTTACAGATACTGATGGAAAATCCTGACCAAATCCTGATGCAATCCTGCACATGGACACATACCCTCCCACATGAACAGGCATAAGATTGGCAAAGGCATAATAAGGTGCAGGCACATGAAGACATACTTACAAAAGCACACAGCCGTACAAAAATACACACACACACACGCACGCACATAAGCTTTATGCAAATACACATATGTACAACAAAGGCAGAAAGGTGAACCCAATCAGAAGACGCATACACACACACACATACAAAAGGCTGACAATCCTTTGGCTGGAGCTGCAGGTCTTCACAGTGGCTGGCATCATGGTGGATCTGGACTCTAGCATGGCACTGGCTCGTGCAGGACGATGGCAGGCCTCAGGTTCTCTTCAGGTTTTAAGCTCTTGCTGTAGTCAGTAGTACCTCATACACACAGAAATGCACGGGCACACAGATGCACACAAAAATTGCAATACTCACACTGGCTCTATGGTGGCTGGAGTCTTGTGGCTGGAGTCCTGTGGCTGGCTCCTGTGTCAGGCTGGGGTCCTGTGGCTGGCTAGCTCTTGCTGGCAGTCTTCTCTCTTGGGTCTTGCAGGCATATGTGGGGTTGAAGGCCCAGGCCAGGTTTATATAGATTTGGGGATGTCTGGCCAATTGGCAACAAAATCCTGCTTCTGAGCATGCTCAGTGTAAAAAAAACGTATTTCAGCGCTGTATTGCGTCGTACGACGTGTCCCGACGCATCCGTCGCTCATAGGCTTCTATTGCAGCCAACGACGTATGCCGCAGGATACGTCGCGACACGTTTTTTAGGCGTAGACAAAAAACGTTACAATCAACGTTTTTTGCCGACGACGTGTCGCCAAATTTCGACGCATACGTCGTAAAACGGACACGACGTATGCGAATCCGTCGCAATACGTCGCCAATACAAGTCTATGGGGAAAAAACGCATCCAGCAAAAACTTTTGCTGGATGCGTTTTTTCTGAAAAAAGACGTTTTGAGACGGTTTATAGTTAACGCTAGTGTGAAAGTAGCCTTAGCTGCACCATTTTTACTGTCAAAAGACCAGGTTTTGGCTGCAGAAAAAGAGCAGCAAAAAAGCAAATTGTCTCAACTGAGCAAACCCCTTTAAGCAAAGTTTATAATTAACTATTTTAAGCCTACAGCAAGAAAAGTACTGGAGAGGGTACACATCTTACCCAGTTCGTTAAGTTGGGTGAGAAATGAGTCAGGGAACAAACTGAAAGCTTTTTTGGTAAGGCCACGTTCACACATTCAGTATTTGGCCAGCAGAGGGCACATCACCGCAACTCAAGGTAACTACAGGTCATTCCCCTGCAATCCATTCATTCCCGGGGGTTTTACAGGCACAAGTACTGCTTTAGCAGAGCTCCTGGCTGTAAAATGATTTAACCCCTTCAGATGGATTTACTTCGTGGGACTTGATCTGAGCGACGGAAGGTATGAGATATTGTTGTTTTTTTATTTTTCCTTTGTTACAGAACGAGGGTCTTCAGGTGGATTACCAGTATAATAAAATATTACAACACCCTGTGTCTTTATTTCATTAAAATACTTTTAAATAATGTGTGTGTGTTTTATTAACCATTTCGTACTATTGGATTAATAATGGATAGGTGTCATAATTGACGCCTCTCCATTATTAATCTGGCTTAATGTCACCTTACAATAGCAAGGTGACATTAACCTTTCATTACCCCATATCCCACTGCTACACCGGAGTGGGAAGAGAGTGGCCAAGTGCCAGAATAGGCGCATCTTCCAGATGTGCCTTTTCTGGGGTGGCTGGGGGCAGATGTTTGTAGCCAGGGGGGCCAATAACCATGGACCCTCTCTAGGCTATTAATATCTGCCCTCAGTCACTGGCTTTACCACTCTGGCGGAGAAAATTGTGCGGGAGCCCACGCCAATTTTTTCCGCGATTTAACCCTTTATTTTACAAGATACAGCGCCCAAATTTGGCACATACACACTACTAACATTAGTAGTGTGGAATATGCAAAAAAAAAGGGATATGAGATGGTTTACTGTATGTAAACCATGTCTCATATACTGTCGGGTTTGTGAAGGAGAAATGAAAAGCCGGCAATTGAATTACCGGCTTTTCTATAGAACACCGCTGCGCATTTCTCGCAAGTCACACTGCTGGTCCGTGTGTAATCCATATTTTTCTCGCCCCCATAGACTTTCATTGGCAATTTTTTTGCGCAATACGGTGACAAACGCAGCATGCTGCGATTTTCTACGGTCGTAAAAGACCGTATAATACGGATCCGTAAAATACGGCTGATAGGAGCTGGGACATAGAGAATCATTGGGCCGTGTGTTATGCGTATTTTACGGATGTATTTTCTGCGCTCATACGTCCGTAAAACTCGCTAGTGTGACGCCGGCCTTATTTGCAAGGGATTCACAGCGTCTGCTCCTCTTTGCAGTCTCCGGTATTGATGGCTGAAGTGTAGCGGCACAGATACAAAGTGGAGCATAAATAAATCAAGAAGTACCTGGAGCAAAATGAACAGCAAGACACACTGCAAAAGCTCGACACTAACTTGTCTGGTCCACTATAGTGTGATCCCCCAGAGCTTCAAGTACTTTCTGGCTTGTTAATTTATTAGGAGATATCAGCTTTTGGTGTAGAGTTGAAGCTATAAGAGCAGACCTGTGTAGTCTCATATTAGACCAGTGTTTCTGCAGCGCCCCAGAGTCCTGGTTGCTGCAGTAATGTTGTTCCTCCACCAGGGGGGGTGATATTACGTCTGGAGGCAATAAAAGAGACTTTCTGTCCAGGTATCACAACTAGTGTTGAGCGATACCTTCCGATATTTGAAAGTATCGGTATCGGATTGTATCGGCCGACATCCGAAAAATATCAGATATCGCCGATACCCGATACCAATACAAGTCAATGGGACACAAATATCGGAAGTGATCCTGGATGGTTCCCAGGGTCTGAAGGAGAGGAAACTCTCCTTCAGGCCCTGGGATCCATATTCATGTGTAAAATAAAGAATAAAAATAAAAAATAGGGATATACTCACCCTCGGACGCACCCTGGTTGTAACCGCTGCAACCGGCAGCCTCCGTTCCTAAAAATGAGCGAGTGAAGGACCTTCGATGGCGTCACGGTCACGTGAGCGGTCACGTGAGCGGTTACACGACCAATCACAAGACCGCGACGTCATCGCAGGTCCTTCACTCGCTCATTCTTACGAACTGAGGCTGCCGGTTGCAGCGGTTACAACCAGGGCGCGTCCGAGGGAGAGTATATCCCTATTTTTTATTTTTATTCTTTATTTTACACATGAATATGCATCCCGATTCCCGATATCGCAAAAATATCGGAACTCGGTATCGGAATTCCGATACCGCAAATATCGGCCGATACCCGATACTTGCGGTATCGGAATGCTCAACACTAATCACAACCACACCACACACTTCACACTCCAGTCCACCAGGGGGAGCAAAGGTTCTATCTATTAGGCCGCTTGTGGGTTGGTTAGAAAGTTAGGGTGTTCCTTGCTGGAGACCGAGAGAGAAAGGTCTCCAGGCCAAGCTGGCTGAAGTGATTTCTAGTCAGATCCAGACTACGGTCTGAGGAGGACGAGGGTCCACGGAGCTGCGCCTGCCCCACGCGCGGCAGCATCCAAAGAAAGAGACATTGAAAGGAAGCGTGTGATAGTGAGTGAGAAATGAAGGCATAGCAACAAGTGGACACCAGAGAGGATAGTAGACGAGAGGAGCTGCGTCCTTCTGGTGCGCGTTACGTTAGCCAGAATACCGAGGGAGTAAAGTGCTCTACGCCATTGCTTCAGAGACCGGCAGGACAGTCAATTCCAAGTTTGCTGCCCGACCTTAATACCTAAGAAGACACAGTGGCAAATTGTGGGGGTCGGTGCGTCTCTAGGGTCCCTATAAACAAGCCTCAGGTCATCAGTCATACGGGTTTTGTTCTATCCAACCACGGGGAACAGAGAGAGAAGAGTAATAACAGTGAGGACCCCATTAGAGCTTAAGCAAGTGAGGACCTACTGTGTTACTGTGCGCATAGGAAGGCTATTGCATTCCACCTGGATAAGGAGACTCTGGATTTGCCTTCAGATCAGCCGGACTCTGCCTACCTTGTGATCCGGCGCCCAGGACTGTGGACACTGAAGCCTTCAGTAAAGGTAAAGAGACTGCAGCCTTGTGTCCTCGTTATTCACCGCGCCTTACACCATCCACCATCTACACTCTGGGAAGCCCTGGGGATATACTTCACCTGTGGGAAGGTATACCATCTAGCTGCCATAACATCACCCCAGCGGACCCCTAAGCAGCGTCGGTCACCCTGACCGAATACCACAGGTGGCGTAACGAACATCAATTACACAAACTTTCCATTTTATTGGACACCCCTCAAAGGGCCACGGGCCGGGTCGGGCCACCGTGACATCCCCCATTGGGAACCGAAGGACTTGGCACCAAGTACCCCATTGCCCTGATGTGGGGGCGCTCCATTTCTCAACTCCAGTCCTCAAAACCCACCAACAGGTCATGTTTTCAGGATTTCCTTAGTATTGCACAGGTGATGGAATTAATGCTTGAGCAGGTAATGAAATTATCACCTGTGCAATACTAAGGAAATCCTGAAAACATGACCTGTTGGTGGGCCTTGAGGACTGGAGTTGAGAAACACTGTATTAGACAATGTGACTTACACTGCAAAGATGTGTACTAAAAACAAGATTTGATAATTGAGAACAACTTACCATTGTGTCACTCAACCAACGTATTGCAGTCACTTTGCATATAGGAACCACTGTTGCTTTCCAGGGACTCTACTCTGCTACATTGACTTTTGTAGGACATGCTCTCTCACAGCTGGTGGTAGCTGGGGATCCACACAAGGTAGTGACATAGCAGATAGGAGACCTATGGATGCGTAGAGCAATTCCCATACTAGTTGACTTGCGCAGTCTGAAAATTGGCTCGTCCACGTCTCAGATTTTCTTGAAGGAGTGCTAACCATGGCTTTCACAAATAGCACTCTACCTATGATATTCTATGGAGCTGTGCACATCTACTATATAATTGTCTAAGGGGTACTTCCGTCTTTCTGTCTGTCTGTCTGTCTGTCTTTCTGTCTGTCTGTCTGTCACGGATATTCATTGGTCGCGGCCTCTGTCACGAAAATCCAACTCGCTGATTGGTCGCGGCAAAACAGCCACGACCAATCAGCGACGGCACAGTCCGGCGGAAAAATGGCCGCTCCTTCCTCCCCGCAGTCAGTGCCCGCTCCATACTCCCCTCCAGTCAGCGCTCACACAGCATTAATGGCTGCATTAATGGACCGCATTATGCCGCGGTGTAACGCACTCCCTTATCACTGCTATTAACCCTGTGTGACCAACATTTTACTATTGAGGCTGCCTATGCAGCGTCAATAGTAAAAAGATCTAATGTTAAAAATAATTTAAAAAATAAAAAATCGTTATATGCTCACCGTCCGTCGGCCCCTGCATCCAGAACCGGCCTTTACCGCTCCTCGCGACGCTCCGGTGACCGGGCCATGCATTGCATTCTCGTGAGATGATGACATGGCGGTCTCGCGATACTACTACGTCATCATCTCGCGAGACCGCAATACACCGCGCGACCAATCAGCGACATTGGCGCGGGATTTAAATCCCGCTTCGCTGATTGGTCGCACCGGCTGGGCGCCACCAATCAGCCACATTGCCGCTGGATTTAAATCCCGCTTCGCAGATTGGTCGCGCCCAGCTGACATTGGCGCGGGATTTAAATCCCGCTTCACTGATTGGTAGCGCCCAGCCGGGGCGACAAATCAGTGACATTGCTGCGGGATTTAAATCCTGCTTCCCTGATTGGTCGCGCCCAGCCGGCGAGTGCGACCAATCAGCGACATTGGCGCGAGATTTAAATCCCGCTTCGCTGATTGGTCGCGCCCAGCCAGAGCGACCAATCAGCGACATTGCCGCAGGTCTTAAATCCCGCTTCGCTGATTGGTCGTGCGCGCCGGCTGGGCGCTACCAATCAGTGACATTGGCACGGGATTTAAATCCCGTTTCGCTGATTGGTAGCGCCCAGCCAGCGCGCGCGACCAATCAGCGACACTGGCGCTTGATTTAAATCCCGCTTCCCTGCGCCCAGCCGACATTGGCGTGGGATTTAAATCCCGCATCGCTGATTGGTCGCGCCCAGCCGGAGCGACCAATCAGCGACATTGCCACAGGATCTAAATCCCGCTTCGCTGATTGGTAGGGCCCAGCCGGCGCGCACGACCAATCAGCGACCATGCCACAGGATTTAAATCCCGCTTCGCTGATTGGTAGGGCCCAGCCGGTGCGCGCGACCAATCAGCGACATTGGCGTGGGATTTAAATCCCGCTTCGCTGATTGGTCGCGCCCAGCCAACATTGCCGTGGGATTTAAATCCCGCTTCGTTGATTGGTCGCGCCCAGCCGGCGCGACCAATCAGCGACATTACCGTGGGATTTAAATCCCGCTTCGCTGATTGGTAGCTCCCAGCCGACGCGCGCGACCAATCAGGGACATTGGCGTGGGATTTAAATCCTGCTTCGCTGATTGGTCGCGCCCAGCCGGAGCGACCAATCAGCAACATTGCCACAGGATTTAAATCCCGCTTCGCTTATTGGTAGGGCCCAGCCGGCGCGCGACCAATCAGCGACATTGGCGCGGGATTTAAATCCCGTTTCGCTGATTGGTCGCGCCCAACCGACATTGCCATGGGATTTAAATCCCGCTTCGCTGATTGGTAGCTCCCAGCCGACGCGCGCGACCAATCAGCGACATTGGCGTGGGATTTAAATCCCGCTTCGCTGATTGGTAGCTTCCAGCCGACGCGCGCGACCAATCAGGGACATTGGCGTGGGATTTAAATCCTGCTTCGCTGATTGGTCGCGCCCAGCCAACATTGCCGTGGGATTTAAATCCCGCTTCGCTGATTGGTCACGCCCAGCCGACATTGCCGTGGGATTTAAATCCCGCTTCGCTGATTGGTCGCACCCAGCCGGCGCGACCAATCAGCGACATTACCGCGGAATTTAAATCTCGCTTATCCCGCTTCGCTGATAGCTTGCGCCCAGCCAGCATGCCCAATCAGCGACATTGGCGTGGGATTTAAATCCTGCTTCGCTGATTGGTCGCGCCCAGCCGACATTGCCGTGGGATTTACTGTAAATCCCGCTTCGCTGATTGGTCGCGCCCAGCCGGCGCGACCAATCAGCGACATTACCGCGGGATTTAAATCCCGCTTCGCTGATTGCTTGCGCCCAGCCTGCGCGCCCAATCAGCGACATTGGCGCTGGATTTAAATCCCGTTTCGCTGATTGGTCACGCCCAGCCGACATTGCCGTGGGATTTAAATCCCGCTTCGCTGATTGGTAGCGCCCAACCGGAGCGACCAATCAGCGACATTGGCGTGGGATTTAAATCCCGCTTCACTGATTGGTCGCGCCCAGCCGACATTGCCGTGGGATTTAAATCCCGCTTCGCTGATTGCTTGCGCCCGCGCGCCCAATCAGCGACATTGGCGCGGTATTTAAATCCCGCTTCGCTGATTGGTAGCTCCCAGCCGGCGCACGCGACCAATCAGCGACATTGGCGTGGGATTTAAATCCCGCTTCGCTGATTGCTTGGCGCCCAGCCGGCACGCCCAATCAGCGACATTGGCGCGGTATTTAAATCCCACTTCGCTGATTGGTCGCTCCGGCTGGGCGTGACCAATCAGCGACATTACCGCGGGATTTAAATCCCGCTTCGCTAATTGCTTGCACCCAGCCAGCTCCCCCAATCAGCGACATTGGCGCGGTATTTAAATCCTGCTTCGCTAATTGGTCATGCCCAGCCGACATTGGTGCGAGATTTAAATCCCGCTTCGCTGATTGGTAGTGCCCAACCGGCGCGACCAATCAGCGACATTGCCGCGGGATTTAAATCTCGCTTCGCTGATTGCTCGCGCCCAGCCGGTGCGCCCAATCAGCGACATTGGCGCGGGATTTAAATCCTGCTTCGCTGATTGGTAGTGCCCAGCTGGCGCGCGCAACCAATCAGTGACATCGCCGCGGGATTTAAATCCCGCTTCGCTGATTGGTCGCGCCCAGCCGACATTGCCGCGGGATTTAAATCCTGCTTCGCTGATTGGTCGCGCCTAGCCGACATTGCCGTGGGATTTAAATCCCGCTTCGCTGATTGGTAGCGCCCAGCTGGCGTGACCAATCAGTGACATTGCCGCGGGACTTTTCACTATTGAGGCTGCCTATGCAGTATCAATAGTAAACAGATGTAATGTTAAAAATAATAAAAAACCAAAAAACCTGCTATTCTCACCTTCCGTAGTCCGACGATGCGCTCGCGCCGGCCGCCATCTGCCGTTCCCAGAGATGCATTGCAAAATTACCCAGAAGACTTAGCGGTCTCGCGAGACCGCTAAGTCATCTGGGTAATTTCGTAATGCATCCTGGGAATGGAAGATGGCGGCAGCCACGCTTCTCGGCACAGCTTCGCTGGATCTCAGGGGGTGAGTGTATAACTATTTGTTATTTTAATAATTTTTTTTAACAGGGATATGGTGCCAATACTGTGTGGGCTGTGTTATACACCACATGGCTGCTATATACTACATGGGCAGTGTTATATACTCCGTGGGCTGTGTTATATACTGCGTGGGCTGTTTTATTTACTATGTGCCCTGTGTTATATACTGCGTGGGCTGTGTTATATACTATGTCGCCTGTGTTATATACTGTGTGGCTGCTATATACTGCGTGGGCTGTGTTATATAGTACATGGGCTGTGTTATATACTGCATGGCTGCTATATACTGCGTGGGCTGTGTTATATACTGCATGGGCTGTGTTATATACTGCGTGGGCTGTGTTATATAGTACGTGGGCTGTGTTATATAGTACGTGGGCTGTGTTATATACTGCGTGGGCTGTTGTGAACTGTATTTCTTGGCTCCCTCTTGTGATCACTGGCGGTATGACACTTGGATTGTCTTTCTCCAGGTTGGTACCCACCTGGTTCGTTAGGCCTTGGGTGTTCCTATTTAGACTTCCTGGAAACTCAGTCTAGTGCCTGGAATCGATGTAGTCAGTCTATGTCTGTTTGCTCCTGACTCCTGGTCTCCTGCTTTTTGCAAGATAAGCTAAGTCCTGCTTTCTTATTTTTGTTTATTCGCATTGCTGTTATTTTGTTCCAGCCTGTTACAATGTGATTCCTGATTTTTGATGGAAGCTCTAGGGGGCTGATATTCTCCCCCCACACCGTTAGTCGGTGCGGGGGTTCTTGGATATTCAGCGTGGATATTTTTGTAGGGTTTTTGCTGACCGCATAAGTTCTCTTCCTATTTTCTGCTATTAATTAGAGGGCCTCTCTTTGCTAAATCTAGTTCATACTTACGTTTGTCTTTTCTTCTTACCTCACCGTTATTATTTGTGGGGGGCTTGTATCATAACTTTGGGGTTCTTTCTCTTGAGGCAAGCGAGGTCTTATTTTCTCTGAAAGGGTTAGTTAGTTCTCCGGCTGGTGCGAGACGTCTAGAATCAACGTAGGTACGTTCCCTGGCTACTTCTAGTTGTTGCGCTAGGATCAGATATACGGTCAGCCAAATTACCACCTCCCTATGAGCTGGTTTTTGTGTTTGCGGACTTAGCTGGAACTTCTGAGATCCTCTACCACTAGGATCATAACAGGCTGTGCTATATACTACATGGGCTGTGTTATATACTGCGTGGGCTGTGTTATATACTATGTTGCCTGTGTTATATACTGCATGGGTGCGATATACTGCGTGGGCTGTGTTATATAGTACGTGGGCTGTGTTATATACTCCATGGGCTGTGTTATATACTGCGTGGGCTGTGTTATATAGTACGTGGGCTGTGTTATATACTGCGTGGCCTGTGTTATATACTATGTGACCTGTGTTATATACTGCATGGCTGCTATATACCGCGTGGCCTGTGTGATATACTGTTTGGGCTGTGTTATATACTGCGTGGCCACTGTTATATACTGCGTGGCCTGTATTAACGCTTCAGGTATTCTACAATATGTATGTATGTATATAGCAGCCACATAGTATATAGCACAGGCCACGTAATATTTGCTATGTACTATGTGGCCTGTGCTATATACTATGTGGCTGCTATATACATACATACATACATACAGTTATATGAAAAAGTTTGGGCACCCCTATTAATCTTAAGCTTAATGTTTTATAAAAATTGTTTTTTTTGCAACAGCTATTTCAGTTTCATATATCTAATAACTGTTGGACACAGTAATGTTTCTGCCTTGAAATGAGGTTTATTGTATTAACAGAAAATGTGCAATCTGCATTCAAACAAAATTTGACAGGTGCATAAATATGGGCACCCTTATCATTTTCTTGTTTTAAATATTCCTACCTACTTTTTACTGACTTACTAAAGCACTTTTTTTTGTTTTGTAACCTCATTGAGCTTTGAACTTCATAGCCAGGTGTATGCAATCATGAGAAAAACTACTTAAAGTGGCCACTTGCAAGTTGTTCTCCTGTTTGAATCTCCTCTGAAGAGTGGCATCATGGGCTCCTCAAAACAACTGTCAAATGATCTGAAAACAAAGATTATTCAACATAGTTGTTCAGGGGAAGGATACAAAAAGCTGTCTCAGAGATTTAACCTGTCAATTTCCACTGTGAGGAACATAGTAAGGAAATGGAAGAACACAGGTACAGTTCTTGTTAAGGCCAGATGTGGCAGGCCAAGAAAAACATCAGAAAGGCAGAGAAGAAGAATGGTGAGATCAGTCAAGGACAATCCTCAGACCACCTCCAGAGAGCTGCAGCATCAACTTGCTGCAGATGGTGTCACTGTGCATCGGTCAACTATACAACGCACTTTGCACAAGGAGTAGCTGTATGGGAGAGTGATACGAAAGAAGCCGTTTCTTCAAGCACGCCACAAACAGAATCGGCTGAGGTATGCAAAAGCACATTTGGAGAAGCCAATTTCTTTTTGGAAGAAGGTCCTGTGGACTGTTGAAACCAAGATTGAGTTATTTGGTCATACAAAAAGGCGTTATGCATGATGGCAAAAAAACACAGCATTCCAAGAAAAACACTTGCTACCCACAGTAAAATTTGGTGGAGGTCCCATCAAGCTTTGGGGCTGTGTGGCCAATGCCGGCACCGGGAATCTTGTTAAAGTTGAGGGACGCATGGATTCCTCTCAGTATCAGCAGATTTTTGACAAAAATGTTCATGATTCAGTGACAAAGTTGAAGTTACGCAGGGGATGGATCTTTGAGCAAGACAATGATCCAAAACACCGCTCAAATCTACTCAGGCATTCATGCAGAGGAACAATTACACTGTTCTGGAATGGCCTTCCCAGTCCCCAGACCTGAATATCATTGAACATCTGTGGGATCATTTGAAGAGGGCTGTCCATGCTCGGCGACCAAACTTAACTGAACTGGGATTGTTTTGTAAAGAGGAATGGTCAAAAACACCTTCATCCAGGATCCAGGAACTCATTAAAAGCTACAGGAAGCGACTAGAGGCTGTTATTTTTGCAAAAGGAGGATCTACTAAATATTAATGTCACTTTTCTGGTGAGGTGCCCATACTTATGCACCTGTCAAATTTTGTTTGAATGCAGATTGCACATTTTCTGTTAGTACAATAAACCTCATTTCAAGGCAGAAACATTACTGTGTCCAACAGTTATTAGATATATGAAACTGAAATAGCTGTTGCAAAAAAAACAATGTTTATAAAACATTTAGCTAAAGATTAATAGGGGTGCCCAAACTTTTTCATATAACTGTACATACATACATACATACATACATACTCTAGAATACCCGATGCGTTAGAATCGGGCCACCATCTAGTGTACAATATTTTCATCGGACCGAGTGGTCCACATAAAAGATTTTAGACACGTCCGATTTTGACCAGATCAAAATTGACAATGCAAGTCTATGGGTCAGTGAGAAAAATTGTACCGCATCCAAACGTCATCCAAGTGTGGCACGATTTTCACAGACTGTCAGAAAGGAGGAGGTGGAGAAATTGCGACTTGGCGCACATGTGACGTCGTGCCAAGCTGGTTAATCAAAGAGGAGCCATGGATGCCAGGAGCCAGCAGGCTGTCTGCAGGACTCCTGTCCATTGGCCACAGAGTACTCACATAGACACTGGACCAGGGTCCTGTGCATCGATTAGCATCATCTGTAATGCTAAAAGAAGATCAAATCGACCACATATTAGGAGATGATCATCCAACCAACAGATACCTCTTCCATCTTCCCCTTACACCAGAACGCAAAGCTTGGATAAGCCGTTCTTTGAACTCAGCGGATATTTCCCGACCGACCAAAACAACTGCAGGCACATTGTGAGATGTCATAATTGTGAATATAATGACATTTGAATGCTCAATTCCTGATAATCAGACTGTCTAAAGATTTCACCAATCTCACAGATAACTGCCAGGGGGGATCACACAGATCCCACCACTATTACAACTTTGTTATAGATCTCACAGCTGCCACCAGTATGTCACGGATAATAGCGGGGGGGGGTGGGGTGAGTGGGAGTGTCATGCAGATCTCACCACTGTTACCAATTTGTCACAGATGACACCAGAGAGATCCCACCGCTGTCACCAGTTGTCAAGGAATCGCAACTCTGCTGCCTCCAATCATCAAGACACTTATGCAATTGACTGAGTGACAGAGGAGGCCGCGGCTGATTCCACTACTAGGCCATATATTTGGGAACTAACAGTGAGTGTATGGTATATATACCTCCGATTACAATGCATGGAATATATGTATGTGTAATAATTATAGGGGATAACTCAGGAGACTCTTTGCGTGGAACAAGACAACTACAGGACACAGTTTTATAAGTGGTAAAGTCTATATTATCACACGGTGATTCAAACAGGTGCAGAGAGAAACTCAAGTCCACAACACTTGGTGTAAATATTAAACGCAGCTTAGCAGTCTATAGGAAACTTCAGAGGAAAATGCAATCATGCAGAAAGTCTATGAAGCACAATTATTCTTGAGGATATGTGGCACGAATAAGTCCTTGCTTAGTCCAAAACACAGATAGATATGCTTATAAGGCAGTTCAAATAATATCTTAGCTCAACCAGGGAGGCCTGGGTAATAGTCTCAGGTTCTTGCAGAGCAGCAACAGCTTACATGTCCAGCAAATGCAGATAGAAGTAAACACGAGCAGCAGATGAAGGAGGATTACTGGAACTGGTGTATGCAGCAGGAACTCAGAGCAGAGTAGCAGGATAACCCCACAGGTTCACAGGAGCAGGTATATAGCCAGGGAGTAACCAGAGGTCAGGAGCTGGATGCAAGGCAGAATAGTCTAGCACAGACTGAAGGCTGGGGTGGAGTTTTATAGCAGGAAGACACAGTGCACATGAGACCAAAGACGCCATCTTGGAAAAGGGCAGTAATGCACAAAAGGTAATAAAAAATGTTCAGAGTCATGACAGTATGTATCCCCAAATCATTTATACAGGTCAATTGGACACCCATTACTGGTAGCGTATAGCTTCAGGGGTGCAGTTTACAGAGCAAGATGGACAGAGCTGTTAAATTTTATATATTTAATCCGGAAAGATACTAATATAAAATATAGAAAGATGATACAAGATGGGAACAAAACAATACGATATATACAATTACATAAAATAAAAAGGAAGAACAAAAGAGAATTACTAAACTCGATGTTGCAGGATTGGCTCTTATCTTTTTACAGGGAAGCACTCTGATTAGGAAAATGGGACACCCTCACAGCGAACTTCTAGTATAACCAAACCCAAATTCTGCTTTTCATTAGCTCAAGGTTACACCCACATACCTCCTCTTGATGAGCTCATGAGGGGGCCGTTTGTGGGATGTGCTCAGGCCTTCAGAATTTTATGAAATCCCAAACTTACATGATATCTTCGCCCCTGGAGGTCCCAGGCATTAGATATTGTCATCATATTTCTTATGGCGATTTTACCTTTACGAAGAGATCAAACATGACCTGGATAGCATCAACTACTGGACCATTATTAAGTTGAAGCTGTTAGAATAGCCTTACATTGATGTGACTGAATGCGTTCTGTTCGTCCCTCCACTATGACGCTGAAAATCTATCTCCCATAAATATTGGATAAATGCAAAACCACAATATTCATATCTGGACATCGGAGACAAAAAGTCTACTGCCATTGTCCAGTTTGCTTTTGAAGGGAGAAAACTTCTTCCTTGGGAAATATACTTCCCCGTATCTGCGTAAACAGATCTCAGACTTAGGGTACCGTCTCACAAAACGATTTATCAACGATCACGACCAGTGATACGACCTGGCCGTGATCGTTGGTAAGTCGTTGTGTGATCGCTGCGGAGCTGTCACACAGACAACTCTCCAGCGACCAACGATGCCGAAGTCCCCGGGTAACCAGGGTAAACATCGGGTTACTAAGCGCAGGGCCGCGCTTAGTAACCCGATGTTTACCCTGGTTACCGTCGTAAATGTAAAAAAAAAAAAAACAGTACATACTCACATTCCGGTGTCCGTCATGTCCCTTGCCGTCTGCTTCCCACACTGACTGACTCCCGGCCGTAAAGTGAAAGCAGATCACAGCGGTGACGTCCGAATGGTAGAATGGTTCTGAAGCAACTCCTATGTTATTTTAGCTGTGTGTTTAGGGTCATTGTCTTGTTGGAAGGTGAGCCTTTGGCCAAGTCTGAGGTCCAGAGCACTCTGGAAGAGGTTTTCATCCAGGATATCTCTGTACTTGGCCGCATTCATGTTCATTCAATGACAGCCAGTTGTCCTGTCCCTGCAGCTGGCTGAAAAACACCCCCATAGCATGATGCTGGATGCTGCCACCATGTTTCACTGTTGGGATTGTTTTGTTCAGGTGATGAGCAGTGCCTGGTTTTCTCCACACATGCCGCTTAGAATTATCACCAAAAAGATCTATCTTCATCTCAACACACCAGAGAATCTTATTTCTCAGTCTGGGAGTCCTTCATGTGTTTTTTAGCAAACTCTATGTGGGCTTTCATATGTCTTGCATTGAGTTGAGGCTTCCGTTGGGCCACTCTGCCATAAAGGCCCAGCTGGTGGAGGGCTGCAGTGATAGTTGACTTTGTGGAACTTTCTCCCATCTCCCTACTACATATCTGGAGCTCAGCCACAGTGATCTTGGGTTTTTTCTTTACCTCTCTCACCAAGGCTCTTCTCCCACGATTTCTCAGTTTGGCTGGACGACCAGGTCTAGGAAGACTTCTGGTGGTCCCAAACTTCTTCCATTTAAGGATTATGGAGGCCACTGTGCTCTTAAGAACCTTGAGTACTGCAGAAATTCTTTTGTAACCATGGCCAGATCTGTGCCTTGCCACAATTCTTTCTCTGAGCTCCTTGGCCAGTTCCTTTGACCTCATAATTCTCATTTGGTCTGACATGCACTGTGAGCTGTGAGGTCTTAAATAGGCAGGTGTGTGCCTTTCCAAATCAAGTCCTATCAATTTATTTAAACACAGCTGCACTCCAATAAAGGAGTAGAACCATGTCAAGGAGAATCACAAGGAAATGGACAGCATGTGACTTAAATATGAGTGTCTGAGCAAAGGGTCTGAATACTTATGACCATGTGATATTTCAGTTTTTCTTTTTTAATAAATTTGCAAAAAACTCTACATTTCAGTTTTTTTTCAGTCAAGATGGGGTGCAGAGTGTACCTTAATGAGAAAAAAATGAACTTTTTTGAATTTACCAAATGGCTGTAATGAAACAAAGAGTGAAAATGTAAAGGGGTCTGAATACTTTCCATTCCCACTGTATTTCAAAGGAGGTTGAAGTGTTAGCTCTTCTCCCTTTTGGAGAGGATAATGGATTTTTATTTTCCCCTATGAAAACCAATAACTCAACGAACAAGCAAAATGCTCATTCATTGAGTGAAATGATTCTTAAGCTCACTTAAGAATCATTTTTCTCGGCGCATATTGTCCTTTGTAAACAGATGATGTGCTGCCAACATTTTTATGTCTTATGCGCTCAGAATGATCATACTAACTTGATACTAAACCTTCCAAGCTGGATACATGGACCATTTATCTGACTGCTCTCTCCTGACTCCCTCATACCCATGGGCACGCGACTCACTGGTTTTCTACACAGCTCGGAATGTAGGATATTTCATCGTTACATTAAAACCATATGGATAAGGTGATACTTGTATACAAATGAATGTGATGAGTATATTAAATTGTATAGTCACAAGGATATTTGATCAGATGTGATAAATACTTCTATATAAAAGTAAATTTCACCACCAAATAAAATGCTGAACACTTTAGTCTGGTTTACACTTCAATCTGGGTGATGTAAAGAAAACCATGCTGCTAAATGCAATCTTTCACAATAATCTTTTAGAGCATTATTGGCACTTATTGTTTATTAGAAACCTCTGGCATAAAAAACTGAAACAAAACTGAACAGAGTAATTACTGCAAATTTAACAGAACTAAATACCGTATGTAATAACTGCCTGGGAAACAATAATAAAGCATCATATCAATGTAATAAGTCGTAGAACTATATGCATTAGTTCCCTGAATTCCAAGAAAAGCATACAAATAAAAGCAGTAATGATGTATTAATAAAAGCTTCAGCTTCCATGAAAAAGATATAATTCTTTTATGTAGGAAATCGGTAAATTATACCACTTTATGCCACACGAGCAATGACATTTTAGTATGCTTCAAACTCTGTTATGAATAACCAAAAAGACAACAAAGAAACACATAGCTAAAACAGATACCAATACGGTAGCCAAGGACTGACCAGTGGTTTAAGCTACAAAAAAAAAACCTATCAGGACTATAATGCAGGACAAGTCGTTAATTAGAAGCAGCAAAGGGATATGGGTCACAAGAACCCAGAAAAAACGACCAATACGTCCAGATATGACAATGTATGTAAAAAGTAATAACTTTATTCACAAAATTCATATACAATACATAACATACATTATGTGGATAAGGGACAGGTGAGTATCAGATGCTGCAAGGTGTGCCTAAACACCGCATTTTTGTGAATAAAGTTATTACTTTTTACATACATTGTCATATCTGGATGTATTGGTCGTTTTTTCTGGGTTCTTGTGACCCATATCCCTTTTCAAACTCTGTTATATAGAGAACAGAACAATATAACACTGTAAGATTGTACCAATTGTGAAGACAAGATTTCAGATGCACCGATAAACAGTTTTGAATCTGCTCCTATTTTGAAACTTTTTTCATGCTAGTTTGTCCATCCCAGGAATACATGCTGGATGTGTGAGCGTCAGCCAGGGCCGTAGTCATGGCCTGCACAGTTGTCTGCTTTAGGGCGCCCTGGCCACCCGCACCACATACACACAGTCCCACTGTCTCACTTGCCTGGTTCTCAGGGTCCTCTCTGAGTCACAGAGAAACTTCTTCATTCACTTTAGTGCATAAAGAGACAGAGTCCAGTTCCAACTTTAAATGAACAACTTTACTTGATTCCATACGCAGCACGTCCAGATCAATTACAGCATTGACATGGGATTCCACACAGTACACATCCTTCACTCTACCTGTGCTCCTCCTCACGTCTCCAGGTATGCTCCCAGATCATACCATCTCGATCGGTACCAGAGCGTCCTCTCTGTATGGCTTAACTACTTGCAGGAGTTCCCCTGTCCGCTTCACGCTAGACATAAGAGCATCTGCCCAAGTAGAAAGCTGCCACACTTTGGAGCTACCTGCATTTCTATTCTGCTGTAGCCTTCTCCTGTAGCTTCTGGCCACTAGAGACCCTGACGACTGGGTTCTTAGCTTCAGAACGTTGCAAGGTCACTATGCTGTCCCAGGGCTTTAAAGCCCATCTGGACTGTTTGGGCTCCCTGGCTCTACTGCTTACAATCAGGAAATGTTCCTAGCTTACCCAGAGTGGCCCCTCTTAACTATGTATACTAATGTACCCCCATCTAGTGTCCACCTTGAGGTACTGCACTTACCCTAAACTACAGCATAATATTGTACAATACACTATATACAGTTATGTACATTCACATTAATACAGAGGGGTGGGGTACACGTCAGTCATGGTACACCCCTTACAGAAGTGTTACCTGTTCTACTAGGTTTTTGCTCTCTTCACTATCTCTCGTGTATCAACACAACTTCATTCATGTATTGCTTTACCTATCTGCAGCCCATGATGATATTCTTCATCCTTGTGCTAATATACACTGGTGCCGAGGATTGTGCTATTGTAAGCGAGTGAGCAGTAGCTTAAGAAGATGTAGTGGCAAGTGACTTGAATTTGATAAAAGTGTTTTGTTTGCATATGTTATATATATGTATGTATGTATGAAAATAAGTATTTGATACACTGCACATTTTCTCACCTACAAAGAATGGAGAGGTCTGTAATTTTTATCGTAGGTACATTTCACCTGAGAGACAGAATCTAACAATAAAACCTAGAAAATCACATTGCATGATTTGTAAATAATTAATTTGCATTTAATTTATTAATATTTGCCAAATGCCAGAATGATGACAGCGAGAGAAAATGTTTTAAGGCATTTTTATTACTTACTGCACAGTCAAAAGTTTACATACACTAGGATTACTATGCTGTTATGATCCGGTGACCTTGGAGCCGCATGAGAGACTTTCTCAGGAGTAGGTGGTACCTGTACTGACCGTAAACCCTAAACTAACACCGCAACTAGAAGTAGCCGTGGGATGTACCTAACACGTCCTAGACACCTCGACACAGCCGGAGGACTAAATACCCCTATAGATGGAAATGGGAATTCTATCTTGCCTCAGAGCAGAACCCCAAAGGATAGGCAGCCCCCCACAAATATTGACTGTGAGTATAAGAGGAAAGACACACGCAGGCAGAAAAACAGGATTTAGCAAAAGAGGCACTTCTAGCTAAATAGAAAAGGATAGGACAGAATTCTAAGCGGTCAGTATAAAAATCCTAAAAATATCCACAGCAGATAATACAAATATTCTACATCTAACTAAAGACATAGAAAGTATATCTGCATCTCCTGAGAATCCAGCATGACTGAAAAACCCAAACAAAATCTAAGCTGGACAAAAACACAATGAATTGCACTGAATTGCAAAGCACACTGCATGTGTGCACAGAGACAAAAACCAGACACTTATCTTAGCTGAATTTGGCAGCAGGGAATGAGGAACCAGAGAGAGATGCAATCCCTCCAAGTACAATGGACAACTGGCACGGACTCATGGATCCTGCACACCTAAATACCTAATAGAGCTGCAATCAGCAGAAACACCTGCCCTGGATTACAACCCCAAGACAACTGCACTACCACCAACAACCACCGGAGGGAGCCCAAGAGCAGAATTCACAACACTATGCCTTTAAACAATTCTGGACTGCCCATATGATAATGTTATGTGTTTGGAAGCTTCTGACAGTTTTTTTGGCAACATCTGAGTTAATTACAGACTCACCTGTGGATGTGTTTTAATGCACACTTGAAACACACTGCTTCTTTGTGTAGCATCACGGGAAAGTCTAAAGAAATCATCCAAGATATCAGGAAGAGAATTGTGGACTTGCACAAGTCTGGCTAGTCCTTGGATACAATTTCAAGATATCTGAAGATGCCTCTTTCATCTGTACAAACAATTATATGCAAGTACAAACAAGATGGGAATGTCCAGCCATCATACCGCTCAGGAAGGAGATGGGTTCTGCGTCCCAGAGATGAACATGTTTTGGTCCAACATGTGCATATTAACTCAAGGACAATAGCAAAAGACCTTGTGAAGATGATGGCGGAAGCTGATAAGATTGTGTCAATATCCTCAGTGAAACAAGTACTGTATCAACTGGGCTAAAAGGTCACTGTGCCAGGAAGAAAAAAGCCAGATTAATGTTTGCAAATGCACACAGGAACATAGACCTTAATTTTTGGAGACATGTCCTGTGGTCTGATGAAGCTAAAACTGAACTTTTTGGGCATAATGACGATCGTTACGTTTATTATTTTTATTATTATTATTATTATTTGGAAGAAAAAGGGAGAAGCTTGGAACCATCTCAACTGTGAAACACGGGGGTGACAGTATCATGTTGTAGGGTTATTTTACTGCAGGAGGTACTGGTGCACCTCACAAAATAGATGGCATCATGAGAAAAGAAGATTATGTGGCAATACTGAAGCAACATCTCGAGACATCAGCCTGGAAGTTAAAGCTTGGATGGAAATGGGTCTTCCAAATGGACAATGACCTGAAGCATACTGCCAAAAAGATAACAAAGTGGCTTAAGGCTGTGTGCACATGGTGCGTTTTTTCGCTATAAAACAAGATAAAAACGCATTAATACAAATGCATCCCATCAATTATAATGCATTCTGCAATTTTTGTGCACATGATGCGTTTTTTTCCGCAAAAAAACGCATCGTGGTAAAAAACGCATCATGTTCATTAATTTTATGGATTTTTTGCATTTTTCCCACTATTTAATACATTGGGAAGCTCCAGAAAAAAAACGCAAAAAAAAGGGTCAAAAACGCAAAAAAAAAATGCATGCGGATTTCTTGCAGAAAATGCCCGGTTTTCTTCAGGAAATTTCTGCAAGAAATCCGGACGTGTGCACATACCCTAAGAATAACAAAGTCAATGTTTTGGAGTGATGAGCGAGTGTACTCGTTACTGTTAGACCGCTTGAATACATGTGGTGATACCCTAACAAACAGGCAATCCCCACATATATTCAGACTGTCTAGCAGTTAATTCAGTTTAAGGGCAATGGTACCAAATACTAATGAAATGTATGTAAACTTTTGACTTTGCAGTAGGTAATGAAAATGCCTTAAAACATTCTCTCTCTCATTCTGGCATTCGGCAAATATTAATAATTATGGTAATCCTAATTGACCTAAAAAGGGAAAAGTTTATTCTGATTTCATGCCAGATATTGAGAAAAACATGCATATGTGTCTTTTTATATACAGTAGTGTATGTAAACTTCTGGTTTCAACTGTATGTAAATATATAAAGTGTATGTATTTTATCCTTATGGCCGGTTTGTGTTTAGGTTTATTGGCAGTTTAACCTCTCAGCCATCCCCAGGGAGTGAGGAGGGCTGTTCAATAGGCGAGCCAGTGGTAGGCTTTAGGGATATAGATAGTTAACTGTAGGTAAGATACAGTTAAATGGTTTGGGAATAGCTCACATACTGGGAGGGGTTATAGCAAACAAAAAGGGGAAGTAGTTTCTAATACAGAGTCTCAAACTGTGTTATTGAAAGGTTCCTGTTCAGTCCACGTACAAACTGCTATGGGCCTTAATAGTACCAAGCTGCCAAACAGCAGGAGGACACATCGAAAGCCTAGCACAAATCCCTGGATAGTCTGGGGCCTATGGCCCTGAGTGGGCATTGATGTCCATGTCTCATGCTCCCTAAGAGGAAGAGGCCAGTCAGGGAAGAGCAGGAGGGATTATTGGCAGGCCTCAGGAAAGCTGGGTTACTGTACGGAGAGTCCCTGGTACCAATGGAAGCTGTTGAGGTGGAAAGAGTTTTGGACAGACCGGACAGTTCTTGAAGCGTACTGTGTAACAGGAACATCAACCAAGGGGGCTCTGCCTAATACTGTATGTTGCAGCCAAATGTATCTGAACTGTATAGTAAAACTGTACCTGTTGAACTGGACCCAAAGTCTCCTAGTGTGCGTGTTACTAACCTCGGTCCCAAGGACATGCATGTATCAGAGGCTTCAGGCCTACAAGTAAGAGCAGAGCATATACAACAGCACAGCACAGTACACCTAGGAAAAATATCCATGTACAAGAGGGTTTTTAGGGTGAAGAGAAGTTAGAACCAGCCCAAAGCAACGGCCCTGAGCCCCCATTCACTATTTTTCCACTTTCCTTATAGTCCCACAGGGGTACTCTGCCTCACTGTCTATACTTATATACATGCTGTTACAGAACCCCCCAGCACCCAGAATATGTTATGCAGTTATTTGTATATATAATAGGTTCCATGTGAGATATATGTCCCTAATGCATCAGCCCACAGGCTGCGCCCCTGGGCAGAGGGGACAAGATATCCCCCTTCTGACCTCCCCCACCTTTGTAATTCCCACAGTAAATATCAGCAGGCTCCGGCCACCTGCGGCTATTGTAATGTATGTCTGGCCTGCCGCTTTTGAATGGGCCTGCCCTCTGTATCTGTTGTGATATATATTCTGTGTTCTGTGAATAAAGTGTGGCGAGACTGGAAATACGTGGAGAAGCAGTCAGCTTTTATATGCTCTCATGTAATCAAGGAATTCCAGCCAGCGTCCTTCATTCAGACTCAAGCCAAAGCAAAGTGTACCTCCTGAAACACGGGGTGGTACTGAAAGGGTACCCCAGCTTGGTAGACCCCGTTACACTGGTGGCAGACAGCGGGATCTGATACCCCTTCTACAGGAGGAAAGGAATGAATGGAAAACAACTACCAGAAGTTAAAGAGGACTACATTAAAAGATCTGGTGGAAGCCCGAGGGTTAATCGCCAGCAACAAAACAAAAGCGGATTTGATAGCAGCCATCATGGAACACGATGGGGCAGTGCCCCCCAATGTGAACGTGGAGGAGACTGAATTCCAGAGGGAGGTAAAGAATAGACTGGCGTTCTATGGCACAAACCCTGCAGTAGAGATCATACGAGAGGTGATGGCTGATGTGCGTACTGATCTGAAGGAAAAGATGGCCGAGCGGACCAGGATAGAGCTATCCAAGATGGAGATGGCAGAGCGGAACAAAGTGGAGCTGGCCAAGATGGAGATGGCTGAGCGGAGAGAGGAGAGTCAGCGAGCAGGGGGAGCTCTGGCCTCCGACCAGGTACCTTCAACAGTAAGCCACAAAAAGATCCAGTATAATGCCTTCCGACAGTTGGGGGAGGCAGAGGAAGACATTGATGGCTTTCTGCAGGACTTTGAGCGGCAGTGTGCCCTTCATCAAGTGAAGCCGGAGGAACGGGTTCAGATTCTGGCCAGCAAGCTGACCAGCCGGGCAGCGGATGCCTATCGCACGGTACCTGATGAGGACTGTATGGACTATGAGCGGATCAAAGAAGTGATCTTGGCCCGGTAATGCGCTGACACCAGAGGCTGGATCAATGATGGTCACTAAGGGTCCGCCCATGGACCTGGAGGGCCCCAAACCACCAAAGATTGTAAGGGGACCAGCTAGAAACCTGGCCTACCACAGTTCCCCTGGGGCGCGATGCCACACCTGCCGTCAGCTGGGCCACCTGCAAAGACAATGTCCCAACCGGACTCAGCATACTCAGTGGCCAAAGGCGGGAACAGCTACCTTCAGCTGGGCCGCTGTACACTGCTACCAAGGCGAAGCTGACCCGGCATTGGGGGCTACAACTAACCAAGGGGTGGAAGAAATGGAGGAAGGGCTGCATGAAGTAGACCCCGTGCAGGCAGCCCGGGCAGATAATCGACAACAGCATAGACAGGTCATGTGGGTTAATGGGAAACGCATGCAGGGACTAAGAGATTCCGTAGCAACTTTGACAATTGTGAAGCCTCATCTCGTCTGGGACCAAGAGAAGATGGACCGGACAGTGGCAGTCCGTGTAGCAGGGGGAGCCATACATCAACTGCCCACTGCCATTATTCACCTGAACTGGGGAGTCGGGGATGGCCTTGTTGAGGTCGGCTTGATGGGGGATTTGCCTGCAGACGTCTTGCTGGGAAATGACTTGGGGCGAGAAGGGATGCAACAAGAGATATGAGAGATGTTGCGTTTAGGGGTCATTGAAGAATCAGATAGTCTCTGGGCATCCCCCGTAGTGTTAGTGCCCAAGAAGGATGGGACTACACGGTTTTGTGTAGACTATCGCAGGCTCAATGAGAAAATGGTGACGGATGCGTATCCCATGCCGCTCGTCGATGAGCTGTTAGACCGGCTGGCGGGGGCAAAGTATTTGACCACTATCGATCTATGCAAAGGCTACTGGCAGATTCCCCTTAGTCCTGACGCTATTCCCAAGTCTGCATTTGTCACCCCGTTCGGCTTATTCCAGTTTCGAGTTATGCCATTCGGGATGAAGAATGCCCCTGCGACCTTCCAGAGGCTGGCTGACCGGCTTCTGGATGGTCTCCAGGACTATGCGTGTGCCTACCTGGATGACATCGCCATCTACAGCGCGACATGGAAAGAGCATCTAAATCACCTAGAGACAGTATTAGACAGGATCCACAAGGCCGGAATCACCCTGAACCCAAACAAGTGTCACGTGGGCAAAGCGGAGGTTCAGTATTTTGGACATTGGGTGGGAAGTGGGAATCAGTGACCAGAACCAGCCAAGATTGAGGCCATAGCCAAATGGCCCACCCCACACACTAAAACCCAGGTCATGGCGTTTCTAGGGACAGCGGGGTATTACAGGAAATTCGTCCCCAATTACAGCAGCGTAGCCAAGCCCCTCACTGATCTGACCCGTAAGAACCAACCCCCGCCAGGTAACCTGGACCCCAGAGTGTGAGGAAGCCTTCCGTCAGTTAAAGGACGCCCTCACCAATACCCCTGTATTGGCCACACCCGATCCAACTAAATGTTTCCTTGTTCACACAGACGCTTCTATGTTTGGATTGGGGGCAGTACTGAGCCAAGTCAGGCCGGACGGCCAAGAACACCCGATAGCTTACCTGAGTCGGAAACTACTGCCCCGTGAAGTAAGCTATGCGGCCATCGAGGAGTGCCTGGCAGTAGTATGGGCACTCAAAAAGTTACAACCATATTTGTATGGACGACAGTTTTCCCTCCTAACGGACCATAATCCCCTAGTCTGGCTTAATCGGATCTCCGGAGACAATGCCAGATTACTGCGGTGGAGTTTAGCCCTACAACCTCTGGACTTCACCATCCACTACAGACCCGGCAAACAAAACGGTAACGCCGATGGACTAAGTCGACAAACGGAACTTGTACCAACCCCATAAACTTCGGTCATCCCCAAACCGATCCATTAAGGATCGGACTGTGAATGCCGATCACGTCGCTGAAAGGGGGAGCCGTGTTACAGAACCCCCAGCACCCAGAATATGTTATGCAGTTATTAGTATATATAATAGGTTCCATGTGAGATATATGTCCCTAATGCATCAGCCCACAGGCTGCGCCCCTGGGCAGAGGGGACAAGATATCCCCCTTCTGACCTCCCCCACCTTTGTAATTCCCACAGTAAATATCAGCAGGCTCCGGCCACCTGCGGCTATTGTAATGTATGTCTGGCCTGCCGCTTTTGAATGGGCCTGCCCTCTGTATCTGTTGTGATATATATTCTGTGTTCTGTGAATAAAGTGTGGTGAGACTGGAAATACGTGGAGAAGCAGTCACACGGGGTGGTACTGAAAGAGGTACCCCAGCTTGGTAGACCCCGTTACACATGCTGTTTGTATTCTTCCTTGTCACCGATTAAAACTGACATGTATGTGGTGTCCTTATCTACAGCCAGTGTGATCTGCCCTCGCTGAAAAAAATCCTCCTCCCTGTTGTTTTCTTTAAAGAGAACCTGTCACAATTTTTTTCCAATATAACCTACTGCCACCACCTTTCAGCCCCATGTGATAGCATTTTATATTGCTGTACATCTCCCAGAGTGGCAATAAAAAGACCTTTTATTATATTCCCCTTCATGGAATCCGGTATGATGGGCATCGCTGGTCTTGGTTTGGTGACTCTCTTTTCTTGCGATGCCATCCTCCTTCTGTGCCTCGTTTGGATGATGCATCCTACGTCACCCACACAATGTTCACAATCGCGCTCCTGCGCAGGCGCATTTCTCTGCCTAATGGCAGAGCAAAGTACTGTTGTGCGCATGCGCTGGTAAAAGTCAAAAGAGCGTCAGCACATACACATTACACAATGGTGCCAGACCAAGACCAGCAACACCCATCGGACTGGACCGCCCCATAACTGAGTATAATGATAGGACTTTTTTTTGCCTTGCACGGTGAATTGGAGTCAATCTTACAGTATTATAGAGTGCTGTCACATGGAGTTGAAAGGTCGCTACCATTTATATATTATTCTAGCAGGTGACACAACTTCACCAGCTGGACTAACTATTCTCACAGCTTGGATCCCAACCACAAGTACTAATGAAAAATGTAGCAATATTCTATAACATGTAATATACTGTATGTATCACGCACTGTTGTTGTTTTTTATATTTTGCTGATAAGTTCTTTAATAATAATAATAATCTTTATTTTTATATAGCGCTAACATATTCCACAGCGCTTTACAGTTTGCACACATTATCATCTTTAAAAGCTGTATACTGTTCTTCTGCATTAGTCATAGCAGTAACATACAGAACCATTCTTTTCCAGCCGCGATATTTCGCCTCCTGTGACCTGTATAAACTGCTTCTGTAGATTTGTTGTGCAAAGCCAAACCACAATATTAGCTTCAGTGCCTTATCTGATTTTGTTTTGTGTAGATTACTTTTTTAAGTTATTAGCTTGTCAGTTTTTTTGCTAGAACTTCTGTTTTTGGGACAATGGTCCACATTTATCAAAAATGGTATAATTGGTACCAATGCTTGAGTGCGGCCGCATCAAGTCTGCCATTCCATATTTATTAAATGTTGTTCCTTAATAATAATACATTTGGAAAAATTATATCACAGCAACATGGTAGTACCAATATGTGAAATGTTGCATGTAATTGCTGAACTTTGGGCACATTGCTGCTTAGCTCACACCATACTTGGCAGAACTTACTCAGTCATGATCTCTATGTAAGAGTAGCGATCAGAGCTAGGCTCCATTTGCTGCTTAATAATAAATGCTACTTTCAATCTATACCAGCGGCAGTCCAAGTGGTGCATTATTCTGGGTTTTGATTGCTCCCTCTACACATGTGATCTCGGAGTGCAGATGGGCTACCAAGGTAGCTGGGAGCTAATGGAAGACCCGCATGGCTGCCATATTGGTATTAATGTGAAGCCCAGTCCAGGCATGGCTTCATAAGACACCATGATATTACCTATATACTGCAATACAATTGTAGTGTAGTACATAAAACAAGGAATCAGATGATCGCAGTTTCTTAGTCCTCTAAGGACTTAAAAAAGAAAATATTCCCTGTATTCTAACAAGCCCTTTATGTGGCTTCACAATTGCTGATTAATGTAAATTTAACTTTGAAGCTGTGTGTCGCACTATGCAAATTAGTGGTTGAGTAGTTGGGAGGTTGTTGACTACCACGAACCAGAGGCATAGCTAGGGGTTCAGCTCAGGGGGAGTGAAACATCTTAGTGGGTCCCAACTAGGTAACCATGATTTCATCTACAGTGGATAATGGGGAAACCTCAGTAGATGACCGCACTGTTATTGAAAATAAATCTGTATACAAAGACCAGCACTGATATTACCGCCATATGGTGAGCTATAGTGGTGGATACCAGTCCTGCAGAATATATAGAGATTACAGTACAGTTACAGATGGTGACTTACAGCTGGCGTTTTTTCTGATGGAGTCATTCACTTTTCCTGTCTTTTCCATCTGGCCCAGACCAGAATGACAACTTCGCCAGCCAGGACTGTCTGTAGAGATTATAACAAAAACCAGCACCGTCCACATCTATTCTCAAGCTGCATATACTCCTTATTCTGCTGATACCCCAATACTTAGCTGCTGGTGTGCTGTTTCCCACAATAACAGCTCTCCTCTTAGTGCCCCACATAGTAATCCCTACCACTGAGCCCCTTAAATTGTAATAATGCCTCTTTTGTGCTCTCTAGATGATAAAATATTACCCCCTAGAAAATATTAATGTTCTGTGCATGTGCCCTCCATATTTTGTCACTAGAAAGTAATAATAACCCATGGGCAACTTTGATGGTCAAAATACTGAGTGGCCCTATACCAATAATGCTTAAGTGCCCACTTAAAATTTAATAATGTCCCCTAAGTTCCCCCATGTACTGCTCCCCTATACACAGTATAATGCCCTCACAGCTTCACTGTACATAGTGTAATGCCCTCACAGCTCCCCTATACACAGTATGATGGGTTCACAGCTCCCTTATACACAATATAATGCCCTCAAAGCTCCCCTTTACATTGTATGATAGGCCCACAGCTCTTCTATACACTATATGATGCCCCACTGCTCTCCTATACACAGTATGATGATCCCACAGCTCTCCTATGCACAGCATTATGGGTCCACAGCTCCCCTATTCACAATAAATGCTGACAGAGCTTCAGTATACAAAGTATAATGCCTCCCAGAGTTCCTCTATACACAATATAATGAGCCAACAGCGCTCCTATACACAGTATGATGGGCCCACAGCTCCCCTAAATACATTATGATGACCCAGAGTTCCTCTATACATAGAATGATGTCCCCACTGCTCCACCTAAAACACAGTATAATGACTTCCACAGTAGTCCTCACACCTTATGATGGCCCCCACACTGTGGGGGCTGTGGGGGCCAATATACACTGCTCAAAAAAATAAAGGGAACACTAAAATCCTACATCCTCGATATCACTGAATGAAATATTCCAGTTGTAAATCTTTATTCATTACATAGTGGAATGTGTGGAGAACAATAAAACCTAAACATTATCAACGTAAATCACAACTAATATCCCACGGAGGTCTGGAGTTGGAATGATGCTCAAAATCAAAGTGGAAAATGAAGTTACAGGTTGAAATGCCTCAAGACAAAGAAATGATGCTCAGTAGTGTGTGTGGCCGCCACATGCCTGTATGACCTACGTACAATGCCTGGGCATGCTCCTGATGAGGTGGCGGATGGTCTCTTGAGGGATCTCCTCCCAGACCTGGACTATATGGATCGCCCCCAGGCACAGGGCAGTGGGGTACTCGGTACCGGGTCCCTTCTGTCTCGGTTCTGGGGATGTCACGGTGGCCCGACCCGGTCCATGGCCCTGCTAAGGGGCGCCCAATTAAAGATGTAGTTAGTTGTTTGTACGGTGTTCGTGACGCCACCTGTGGTATTTGGTCAGGATGACCGTCGCTGCTAGGGGTCCACTGGGGTGATGGAATGGCAGCTAGATGGTATACCTTCCCACAGGTGAAGTATGTCCCCAGGGCTTCCCGGTAGGTAGATGATGATGGTGTAGGTCGCAGTAAATAACGAGGACACAGGGTTGCAGTCTCTTTACCTTTTACTGTAGACTTCAGCATCCACAATCCAGAGCACTGCTAACAGGGCTGGCTGAATCCGGCCAGTCCGAAGGCACATCCAGAGTTCCCTTTGAAGGTGGAAATCAGTAGCCTTCCTACTAGCGCCTGGGTGTTGTAGTACTTCCCTGCTGAGCATCACGGGATAGTCCTCACAACTGTCGTGTATGTTTCTGATATTCTCTCTCTACGTCCCCCAGATATGGATAGGACGACCCGTATGACGGGGTAGGCCTGGAGCTATTTTATAGGGATCCTATAGACGCCCCTCTCCCACAATTTGCCTCCGTTGTCTTCATTAGGTATTAAGGTTGGGCAGCCAACTTGGAATTAACTGTCCTGCCGTAGTTTGAAGTAATGAGTAGAGCCTATTACTCCCTCGGTGTTCCAGCCACGGCTACGCGCCTCAGAAGGATGTTGCCGATCTTAAGGCAGAACTCCTCCCGGTGTTATCTCCTTGTGCTGTGATCTCGTTTCTCACTTCTCCACAATATACTCCGCTTCTTGTCCTTTCTTAGGATGCTGCTGCAATGGGGTGCAGGCGCAGCTCCGTAACGTTCTATCTCTTGCTAAGTCTCTGCCAGGATCCCACCTGTTGTGAATTCCATTTCTCGGACTCCCTCCTGTGGTCATGAATGGTACTTTGGTTAGTTCTGCTCTTGGACTCCCTCTTGTGGCTTTGAGCGCAACTGCTGGTCTCTGAGGTTTGCTTCCTCAGCTGCCCTCGTTTATTGTTATGCTGGCTTCCCTATTTAACTCTACTCAGATCGTTACTTCTTGCCAGCTGTCAATGTTTCAGTATTGGTTCAGATCTCTCTTGGACTTCTCTGAGGACCTGTCTACTTCAGCAAAAGCTAAGTCCCTGCTAGTTCATTTTTGTTACTGCTGCCTGAATATATTTCTTAGTACTGCTAAATTCTAGTCCGGCTTGCTATCATGATATTTCTTTGCTAGCTGGAAGCTCTAGGAGTGCAGTGTTGCGCCTCCACACCGTGAGTCGGTGTGGGGGTCTTTTTGCATACACTGCGTGGTTTTTGTAGTTTTTTGTGCTGACCGCATAGTTTCCTTTTCTATCCTCTGACTATTTAGTGAAGTCTGGCCTCCTTTGCTAAAACCTGTTTCATTCCTGTGTTTGTGACTTTCCTCTTAACTCACAGTCAATATATGTGGGGGCTGCCTTTGCCTTTGGGGAATTTCTCTGAGGCAAGGTTAGGCTTCTATTTCTATCTTTAGGGGTAGTTAGCTCTTAGGCTGTGAAGAGGCGTCTAGGGAGAGTTAGGTACGCTCCACGGCTAATTCTAGTGTGTGTGATAGGAGTAGGGTTTGCGGTCAGCAGAGTTCCCACTTTCCCAGAGCTTGTTCCGATTTCTAGTTTACTCATCAGGTCATTCCGGGTGCTCCTAACCACCAGGTCCATAACAGTACAGCTGGCCCACAAAGTGTTAATGCATCTCAAAAGAGGGATAAGAGAAGTTCTGAACCCATTTTTTTTCTCTGCAGTGTGTTTTGTCTCTCTTTTCCCCTTAATCTCTGGGTGGTTCAGGACTCAGGTGTAGATATGGATATTCAAGGTCTGTCCTCTTGTGTGGATCAACTCGCTGCAAGGGTCCAAAACATTCAAGATTATGTAGTTCAGAATCCGATGTTAGAGCCTAGAATTCCAATTCCTGATTGGTTTTCTGGGGATAGATCTAAGTTTCTGAATTTCAAAAATAATTGTAGACTGTTTCTTGCTTTGAAACCCCGCTCCTCTGGTGACCCCATTCAGCAAGTAAAGATTATTATTTCTTTGTTACGTGGCGACCCTCAAGACTGGGCATTCTCCCTTGCGCCAGGAGATCCTGCATTGCTTAATGTAGATGCGTTTTTTCTGGCACTTGGATTGCTTTATGACAAACCGAATTCAGTGGATCAGGCAGAGAAAACCTTGCTGGCTTTGTGTCAGGGTCAGGATGAAGCGGAGGTATATTGTCAGAAGTTTAGAAACTGGTCTGTGCTTACTCAATGGAATGAGTGTGCCCTGGCAGTAATTTTTAGAAAGTGTCTCTCTGAGGGCCTTAAGGATGTTATGTTGGGCTTCCCCACGCCTGCTGGTCTGAATGAATCAATGTCCTTGGCCATTCAAATTGATCGGCGTTTGCGTGAGCGCAAGCTTGTGCACCAACCATTTGGCGGTGTCCTCTGAGCAGAGGCCTGAGCTTATGCAATGTGATAGGACTTTGACCAGAACTGAACGGCAAGAACACAGACGTCAGAATCGGCTGTGTTTTTACTGTGGTGACCCTACTCATGCTATCTCTGATTGTCCTAAGCGCACTAAGCGGTTCGCTAGGTCTGTCACCATTTCAACTGTACAGCCTAAATGTCTTTTGTCTGTTACTTTGATTTGCTCTCTGTCGTCCTACTCGGTTATGGCATTTGTGGATTCGGGCGCTGCCCTGAATTTGATGGACTTGGAGTTTGCCAGGCGTTGTGGTTTTTTCCTGGAGCCTTTGCAGTATCCTATCCCATTAAGGGGAATTGATGCTACGCCTTTGGCCAGGAATAAACCTCAGTACTGGACTCAGTTGACCATGTGCATGGCTCCTGCACATCAGGAAGATATTCGCTTTTTGGTGTTGCATAATTTGCATGATGTGGTCGTGTTGGGTTTGCCATGGCTACTGTTATGATCCTTAGTGGTTGAGGATCACAAATTACTCCAGCTAAGTAGCAAACATAGGACAAGCTCTAGGGAGCTGGCAAACTGGACTGACCGCAAATCTGAACCTATCCAAACACACTAGAAGTAGCCGGTGAACGTGCCTAAAAATCCTAGACGTCTCGAGCCAGCCTGAGGAACTAACTACCCCTAGAGAGAAAGAAAGACCTCTCTTGCCTCCAGAGAAATAATCCCCAAAGATATAGAAGCCCCCAACAAATAATAACGGTGAGGTAAGAGGAAGGCACATACACAGGGGTGAAAGCAGATTCAGCAAATGAGGCCCACTAATACTAGATAGCAGAAAATAGAAAAGGGAATCTATGCGGTCAGTAAAAAACCCTTACAAAATATCCACTCTGAGATTTCAAGAACCCCCACACCAACTAACGGTGTGGGGGGAGAAACTCAGTCCCCTAGAGCAACCAGCAAGCGAGGAAATCACATTTTAGCGAGCTGGACTAAAAACATAATGAACGCTGATAATCAAAAAATGATCAAACAAAAACTTAGCTTGTCTTGGAGAGACTGGGAGCAAGGTAGACACAAGGAATCTGAAGAGCACTGAATACATTGATAGCAGGCAAGGAACTGAGTATCCAGGTGGGCTAAATAGGAAACCAACCAAGGATAACAAACCAGCTGATGCTGCAACCTGCAGAAAGATAACACTACACAGTACCGCTTGTGACCACTAGAGGGAGCCCAAAAATAGAGTTCACAACAGTACCCCCCCTTGAGGAGGGGTCACCGAACCCTCATCAAGACCCCCAGGGCGATCAGGATGAGCCGCGTGGAAGACACGAACCAAATCGGCCACATGAACATCAGAGGCGACAACCCAGGAATTATCCTCCTGACCATAGCCCTTCCACTTAACCAAATACTGCAGCCTCCGTCTAGAGATACGAGAATCCAAAATCTTCTCCACCACGTACTCCAATTCGCCCTCGACCAGCACCGGAGCAGGAGGCTCAACAGAAGGAACCACAGGTACCACATACCTCCGCAACAAAGACCTATGGAACACATTATGAATGGCAAACGATGCTGGGAGATCCAAACGAAAAGACACCGGGTTAAGGATTTCCAAGATCTTATAAGGACCGATGAAGCGAGGCTTGAATTTAGGAGAGGAGACCTTCATAGGAACATACCGAGAAGACAGCCACACCAAATCCCCAACACGAAGTCGGGGACCCACACCGCGGCGGCGGTTGGCAAAGCGCTGAGCCTTCTCCTGTGACAACCTCAAATTGTCCACCACATGGTTCCAAATCCGCTGCAACCTATCCACCACAGAATCCACCCCAGGACAGTCAGAAGGCTCAACCTGACCCGAGGAAAAACGAGGATGGAAACCAGAATTGCAGAAAAAAGGCGAAACCAAAGTAGCAGAACTAGCCCGATTATTAAGGGCAAACTCGGCCAAAGGCAAAAAAGTCACCCAATCATCCTGATCAGCAGAAACAAAACATCTCAAATAAGTTTCCAACGTCTGATTAGTTCGCTCGGTTTGGCCATTAGTCTGAGGATGGAAGGCCGACGAAAAAGACAAATCAATGCCCATCTTAGCACAAAAAGTCCGCCAAAACCTGGACACAAACTGGGATCCTCTATCAGACACAATATTTTCAGGAATGCCGTGCAAGCGAACCACATTCTGAAAAAATAGAGGAACCAAATCGGAGGAAGAAGGCAACTTAGGCAAGGGCACCAAATGGACCATCTTGGAAAAACGATCACACACCACCCAGATGACAGACATTTTCTGAAATACTGGAAGATCCGAAATAAAATCCATGGAAATGTGCGTCCAAGGCCTTTTCAGAACAGGCAAAGGCAAAAGCAAACCGCTGGCACGAGAACAGCAAGGCTTAGCCCGAGCACAAATCCCACAAGACTGCACAAAGGAACGCACATCCCGCGACAAGGAAGGCCACCAGAAGGACCTAGCCACCAAATCTCTGGTACCAAAAATCCCAGGATGACCCGCCAACACCGAAGAATGAACCTCGGAAATAACTCTGCTGGTCCATCTATCCGGGACAAACAGTCTCTCTGGTGGACAACGGTCAGGTCTATCCACCTGAAATTTCTGCAGCACTCGTTGCAAATCTGGGGAAATGGCAGACAAAATAACTCCCTCTCCAAGAATACCAGCCGGCTCAGAAACTCCCGAAGAGTCAGGCACAAAACTCCTAGAAAGTGCATCAGCTTTCACGTTCTTCGAACCGGGCAGGTATGAGACCACGAAGTTGAAACGGGAGAAAAACAACGACCAACGAGCCTGTCTAGGATTCAGGCGCTTGGCAGATTCAAGGTAAATCAGATTTTTGTGATCCGTCAAGACCACCACACGATGTTTAGCTCCTTCGAGCCAATGTCGCCACTCCTCAAATGCCCACTTCATAGCCAACAACTCCCGATTACCAACATCATGATTCCGCTCGGCAGGCGAAAACTTTCTTGAAAAGAAAGCACATGGCTTCATCACAGAGCCATCAGAGCTTCTCTGCGACAAAACAGCCCCTGCTCCAATCTCAGAAGCATCAACCTCGACCTGGAAGGGGAGAGAGACATATGGCTGACATAAGACTGGAGCTGAAGAAAACCGGTGCTTCAGCTCCCGAAAGGCCTCCACGGCCGCAGGAGACCAATTAGTCACATCAGAACCCTTCTTGGTCAAATCCGTCAAAGGTTTAACCACGCTAGAAAAATTAGCGATGAAACGACGGTAAAAATTAGCAAAACCCAAGAACTTCTGAAGACTCTTAACAGACGTGGGCTGAGTCCAGTCATGAATAGCCTGGACCTTGACTGGGTCCATCTCCACAGTAGAAGGAGAAAAAATAAAACCCAAAAAGGAGACCTTCTGTACTCCGAAGAGGCATTTTGAGCCCTTCACAAATAAAGCATTAGCACGCAGGACCTGAAACACCATCCTGACCTGCTTCACATGGGACTCCCAATCATCAGAAAAGACCAAAATGTCATCCAGATAAACAATCATAAATTTATCCAGATATTCTCGGAAGATGTCATGCATGAAGGACTGAAACACAGAAGGAGCATTAGGGAGTCCAAAAGGCATCACTAAGTACTCAAAATGGCCTTCGGGCATATTAAATGCTGTTTTCCATTCATCTCCCTGCTTAATGCGCACAAGGTTATACGCACCACGGAGATCTATCTTGGTGAACTAACTGGCACCCTTAATCCGAGCAAACAAATCAGACAATAGTGGCAAAGGATACTGAAATTTGACTGTAATTTTATTCAGAAGACGATAATCTATACAAGGTCTCAAAGAACCGTCCTTCTTGGCCACAAAAAAAAAATAAAAATCCTGCACCAAGAGGGGAAGAGGATGGGCGAATATGTCCCTTCTCCAAAGACTCCTTTATATAACTCCGCATCGCGGCATGCTCTGGCATAGACAAATTAAAAAGTCGTCCCTTAGGGAATTTACTACCAGGAATTAAATTTATAGCACAGTCACAATCCCTATAAGGGGGCAGGGCACTGGACCTGGGCTCATCAAATACATCCTGGAAGTCAGACAAAAACTCAGGGACCTCAGAAGGAGTGGAAGAAGCAATAGACACCAACGGAGTATCGCCATGAATTCCCTGACAACCCCAACTCGACACAGACATAGCTTTCCAATCTAAAACTGGATTATGAGCTTGCAGCCATGGCAGACCCAAAACGACAACATCATGCAAATTATGCAGAACAAGAAAGCGAATCACCTCCTGATGTACGGGAGTCATGCACATGGTCATTTGCGTCCAATACTGAGGCTTATTCTCAGCCAATGGCGTAGAATCAATTCCCCTCAGAGGAATAGGAAATTCCAAAGGCTCCAGGACAAAACCACAGCGCCTGGCAAACGACAAATTCATCAGATTCAGGGCAGCCCCCGAATCCACAAAAGCCATAACCGGGTAGGACGACAAAGAACAAATCAAAGTAACAGACAAAATAAATTTAGGCTGTATAGTACCAATGGTGACAGGTTTAGTGATTTTTTTTAAGCGTTTAGAGCATGCTGAGATAACATGAGTAGAATCACCACAGTAAAAGCACAACCCATTTTGACGTCTATGACTTTGTCGCTCAATTCTGGTCAGAGTTCGGTCACATTGCATAGACTCAGGTCTCTGTCCAGAAAATACCGCCAAAGGATGAGCAGATTTGCGCTCCCGCAAACGCCGATCAACCTGAATGGCTAAAGCCATAGAATCACTCAGACTTGTAGGGGTGGGAAACCCCACCATAACATTCTTAACGGCCTCAGAAAGACCTTCTCTGAAATTTGCAGCCAGGGCACACTCATTCCATTGAGTAAGCACCGACCATTTCCGAAATTTTTGACAATACACCTCTGCTTCATCCTGACCTTGAGAGATAGCCAGCAACGCTTTTTCTGCCTGATTCTCAAGATTAGGCTCCTCATAAAGCAGTCCAAGAGCCAGAAAAAATGCATCTACATTAAGCAATGCAGGATCTCCTGGTGCCAGAGAGAAAGCCCAATCTTGAGGGTCGCCACGCAACAAGGTGTTAACAATTTTAACTTGCTGAGCGGAATCACCAGAGGAACGAGGTCTCAGAGATAGAAATAACTTACAATTATTCTTAAAATTTAGAAACCTAGATCTATCTCCAGAAAACAACTCAGGAATGGGTATCTTTGGTTCTGACATAGGGCTATGAATAACAAAATCCTGAATACTTTGCACCCGTGCAGTAAGATGATCCACACTAGAAGTCAGAGTCTGAACATTCATGTCTGCAGCTGAGCTCAAAACCACCCAGAGTTCAAGGGGATGAAAGAAGCTAAACAGACTGCAGCAAAGGAAAAACGGGAGGGAAAAAAAAAAAAAGTGCTCAGGTCTTCTTTTTATCCCACTTCTGCGATGCATAAACACTTTTTGGCCTGCTATACTGTTATGATCCTTAGTGGTTGAGGATCACAAATTACTCCAGCTAAGTAACAAACATAGGACAAGCTCTAAGGAGGTGGCAAACTGGACTGACCGCAAATCTGAACCTATCCAAACACACTAGAAGTAGCTGGTGAACGTGCCTAAAAATCCTAGACGTCTCGAGCCAGCCTGAGGAACTAACTACCCCTAGAGAGAAAGAAAGACCTCTCTTGCCTCCAGATAAATAATCCCCAAAGATATAGAAGCCCCCAACAAATAATAACGGTGAGGTAAGAGGAAGGCACATACACAGGGGTGAAAGCAGATTCAGCAAATGAGGCCCACTAATACTAGATAGCAGAAAATAGAAAAGGGAATCTATGCGGTCAGTAAAAAACCCTTACAAAATATCCACCCTGAGATGTCAAGAACCCCCACACCAACTAACGGTGTGGGGGGAGAAACTCAGTCCCCTAGAGCAACCAGCAAGCGAGGAAATCACATTTTAGCGAGCTGGACTAAAAACATAATGAATGCTGATAATCAAAAAATGATCAAACAAAAACTTAGCTTGTCTTGGAGAGACTGGGAGCAAGGTAGACACAAGGAATCTGAAGAGCACTGAATACATTGATAGCAGGCAAGGAACTGAGTATCCAGGTGGGCTAAATAGGAAACCAACCAAGGATAACGAACCAGCTGATGCTGCAACCTGCAGAAAGACAACACTACACAGTACCGCTTGTGACCACTAGAGGGAGCCCAAAAATAGAGTTCACAACAGGCTACAGGTTCATAATCCAGTATTGGATTGGAAATCAATGTCTGTGTCTAGTTGGGGTTGTCAAGGGGTACATGGCGATGTTCCTATGATGTCAATTTCTTCATCCACTCCTTCTGATGTCCCTGAGTTTCTATCGGATTACCGGGATGCATTTGATGAGCCCAAATCCAGTATCCTACCCCCTCATAGGGATTGTGATTGTTGTTATGACCCCAATGGCAGAGGGTCTCAGGAATAAATACCAAGTCTGCAAACACAAAAAAACAGCTCATAGGGCAGTGGTAACTGGGCTGACCATATATCTAATCCTAGCACCACAAATAGAAGTAGCCGGGGAACGTGCCTACGTTGGTTCTAGACGTCTCGCGCCAGCCGGAGAACTAACTAACCCTAGAAGGGAAAAGAAAGACCTTTCTTGCCTCCAGAGAAAAGACCCCAAAAGTTGGATACAAGCCCCCAACAAATAATAACGGTGAGGTAAGAGGAAAAGACAAACATAAGAATGAGCTAGGTATTTAGCAAAGAGAGGCCCACTAGCTAATAGCAGAATATAGTAAGATGACTTATATGGTCAGCAAAAACCCTATTAAAATATCCACGCTGGATATTCAAGAACCCCCGAACCGTCTAACGGCCGGGGGGAGAACACCAGCCCCCTAGAGCTTCCAGCAAGGTCAGAAATCACATTTAGTACAAGCTGGACAAAAATAGTAGCAAAGCAAGTAACTCAAAAAACAAAGAAGCAAGACTTAGCTTAATTTTGCAAGAGCCAGGACCAGCAGACAGGAGCAACAGAAGGATCTGATTACAACGATGCCAGGCACTGGACTAAGGATCCAGGAAGTTAATATAGCGACACCCCTGGACTAACGACCCAGGTGAGTGCCAAACAGAAAAAAAGACAATCCCAGAGTCATACCACTAGTGACCACAAGAGGGAGCCAAAAGTCTAATTCACAACAGTACCCACCCCTTAAGGAGGGGTCACCGAACCCTCACCAAGACCACCAGGGCGATCAGGATGAGCAGCGTGAAAGGCACGAACTAAATCGGCCGCATGCACATCAGAAGCAACCACCCAGGAATTATCCTCCTGACCATAGCCCTTCCACTTGACCAGATACTGAAGCCTCCGCCTGGAGAGACGAGAATCCAAGATCTTCTCCACCACGTACTCCAACTCGCCCTCAACCAACACCGGAGCAGGAGGCTCCACAGAAGGAACCACAGGTACAACGTACCGCCGCAACAAAGACCTATGGAACACGTTGTGAATGGCAAACGACACAGGAAGATCCAAGCGAAAGGACACAGGATTAAGGATTTCCAATATCTTGTAAGGACCGATGAAGCGAGGCTTGAATTTAGGAGAGGAGACCTTCATAGGAACAAATCGAGAAGACAGCCACACCAAATCCCCAACACGAAGTCGGGGACCCACAACGCGGCGGCGGTTGCCAAAACGCTGAGCCTTCTCTTGTGACAACTTTAAGTTGTCCACCACATGATTCCAGATCTGCTGCAACCTATCCACCACAGAATACACCCCAGGACAGTCAGAAGGCTCCTCATGTCCCGAGGAAAAACGAGGATGGAAACCAGAGTTGCAGAAAAATGGCGAAACCAATGTAGCGGAACTAGCCCGATTATTAAGGGCAAACTCAGCCAACGGCAAGAAGGTCACCCAATCATCCTGATCCGCAGAAACAAAACACCTCAAATAAGCCTCCAGAGTCTGATTAGTTCGCTCCGTTTGTCCATTAGTCTGAGGATGAAAGGCAGACGAAAACGACAACTCAATGCCCATCCTAGCACAAAAGGATCGCCAGAACCTGGAAACAAACTGGGATCCTCTGTCAGACACAATATTCTCAGGAATGCCGTGTAAACGAACCACATTCTGAAAGAACACAGGAACCAGATCGGAAGAGGAAGGCAGCTTAGGCAAAGGTACCAAATGGACCATCTTAGAAAAGCGATCACATACCACCCAGATGACAGATATGCCCTGAGACACCGGGAGATCTGAAATAAAATCCATGGAAATGTGTGTCCAAGGCCTCTTCGGGACAGGCAAGGGCAAGAGCAACCCGCTGGCACGCGAACAGCAAGGCTTAGCTCGAGCACAAGTCCCACAGGACTGCACAAACGACCGCACATCCCGTGACAAGGAAGGCCACCAAAAGGACCTAGCCACCAGATCTCTGGTGCCAAAAATTCCCGGATGCCCTGCCAACACCGAGGAATGAACCTCGGTAATGACTCTGCTGGTCCACTTATCAGGAACAAACAGTCTGTCAGGTGGACAAGAGTCAGGTCTACCAGCCTGAAATCTCTGCAACACACGTCGCAAATCCGGAGAAATGGCTGACAAGATAACTCCCTCTTTAAGAATACCAACTGGTTCTGCGACTCCCGGAGAGTCAGGCACAAAGCTCCTAGAAAGAGCATCAGCCTTCACATTCTTTGAACCTGGTAAATACGAGACCACAAAGTCAAAACGGGAGAAAAACAATGACCAGCGGGCCTGTCTAGGATTCAGGCGTTTAGCAGACTCGAGATACATCAAATTTTTGTTATCAGTCAAGACCATCTCACGATGCTTAGCACCCTCGAGCCAATGACGCCACTCCTCAAATGCCCACTTCATGGCCAACAACTTCCGATTGCCAACATCATAATTCTGCTCAGCAGGCGAAAACTTCCTCGAGAAAAAGGCACATTGCCTCCAGAGAAAAGACCCCAAAAGTTGGATACAAGCCCCCAACAAATAATAACGGTGAGGTAAGAGGAAAAGACAAACATAAGAATGAGCTAGGTATTTAGCAAAGAGAGGCCCACTAGCTAATAGCAGAATATAGTAAGATGACTTATATGGTCAGCAAAAACCCTATTAAAATATCCACGCTGGATATTCAAGAACCCCCGAACCGTCTAACGGCCGGGGGGAGAACACCAGCCCCCTAGAGCTTCCAGCAAGGTCAGAAATCACATTTAGTACAAGCTGGACAAAAATAGTAGCAAAGCAAGTAACTCAAAAAACAAAGAAGCAAGACTTAGCTTAATTTTGCAAGAGCCAGGACCAGCAGACAGGAGCAACAGAAGGATCTGATTACAACAATGCCAGGCACTGGACTAAGGATCCAGGAAGTTAATATAGCGACACCCCTGGACTAACGACCCAGGTGAGTGCCAAACAGAAAAAAAGACAATCCCAGAGTCATACCACTAGTGACCACAAGAGGGAGCCAAAAGTCTAATTCACAACAGATTGTGCTATAAATTTGATCCCTGGTAGTAAGTTTCCTAAGGGCCGACTTTTCAATTTATCCGTGCCAGAACACGCCACTATGCGGAGTTATATAAAGGAGTCCTTGGAGAAAGGGCATATTCGCCCGTCTTCATCACCGTTGGGAGCAGGGTTCTTTTTTGTGGCCAAGAAGGATGGTTCTCTGGGACCCTGTATAGACTACCGCCTTCTCAATAAAATCACGGTCAAATTTCAGTACCCTTTGCCTCTGCTGTCTGATTTGTTTGCTCGGATTAAGGGGGCTAGTTGGTTCACCAAGATAGATCTTCGAGGGGCGTATAATCTTGTGCGTATTAAACAGGGCGATGAATGGAAAACAGCATTTAATACGCCCGAGGGACATTTTGAATACCTGGTGATGCCATTCGGGCTTTCTAACGCTCCATCTCTGTTTCAGTCCTTTATGCATGACATCTTCCGAAAGTATCTGGATAGATTCATGATTGTATATTTGGATGATATTTTGGTCTTTTCAGATGATTGGGAGTCTCATGTGAAACAGGTCAGAATGGTATTCCAGGTCCTTCGTGCTAATTCCTTGTTTGTGAAGGGGTCTAAATGTCTCTTCGGAGTTCAGAAGGTTTCCTTTTTGGGCTTCATTTTTTCCCCTTCTACTATCGAGATGGATCCTGTTAAAGATCAGGCCATTTATGATTGGACTCAACCTACATCTGTGAAGAGTCTTCAGAAATTCCTGGGCTTTGCTAATTTTTACCGTCGCTTCATCGCTAATTTTTCTAGTGTGGTTAAACCTTTGACTGATTTGACAAAGAAAGATGCTGATGTGGTGAATTGGTCCTCTGCGGCCGTGGAGGCTTTTCAGGAGCTGAAACGTCGTTTTTCTTCGGCCCCTGTGTTGCGTCAGCCAGATGTTTCGCTCCCTTTTCAAGTTGAGGTTGATGCTTCTGAGATTGGAGCAGGGGCTGTTTTGTCTCAAAGAAGTTCTGATGGCTCTGTGATGAAGCCATGTGCCTTCTTTTCTAGAAAGTTTTCGCCTGCTGAGCGTAATTATGATGTTGGCAATCGGGAGCTGCTGGCTATGAAGTGGGCATTCGAGCAGTGGCGACATTGGCTTGAGGGAGCCAAGCACCGCGTGGTGGTCTTGACGGATCACAAGAATTTGACTTATCTCGAGTCTGCCAAGCGGTTGAATCCTAGACAGGCAAGATGGTCACTGTTTTTCTCCCGTTTCGATTTTGTGGTCTCATACCTTCCAGGTTCTAAGAATGTGAAGGCTGATGCCCTTTCTAGGAGTTTTGTGCCTGATTCTCCGGGAGTCCCTGAGCCGGTTGGTATTCTCAAAGAGGGGGTAATTCTGTCTGCCATCTCCCCTGATTTGCGGCGGGTGCTGCAGGAGTTTCAGGCTGATAGACCTGACCGTTGTCCAGCGGAGAAACTGTTTGTCCCTGATAGATGGACTAGCAGAGTTATTTCTGAGGTTCATTGCTCGGTGTTGGCTGGTCATCCTGGGATTTTTGGTACCAGGGATTTGGTGGCTAGGTCCTTTTGGTGGCCTTCCTTGTCACGGGATGTGCGTTCTTTTGTGCAGTCTTGTGGGACTTGTGCTCGGGCCAAGCCCTGCTGTTCTCGTGCCAGTGGGTTGCTTTTGCCCTTGCCGGTCCCGAAAAGGCCCTGGAAGCATGTTTCCATGGATTTTATTTCAGATCTTCCTGTCTCTCAAAGGATGTCTGTCATCTGGGTGGTTTGTGATCGCTTTTCTAAGATGGTCCATTTGGTACCCTTGCCTAAGTTGCCTTCCTCCTCTGATTTGGTGCCATTGTTCTTTCAGCATGTGGTTCGTTTGCATGGCATTCCGGAGAACATTGTGTCGGACAGAGGGTCCCAGTTTGTCTCTAGGTTTTGGCGGTCCTTTTGTGCTAAGATGGGCATTGATTTGTCTTTTTCTTCAGCTTTCCATCCTCAGACAAATGGCCAAACCGAACGAACCAACCAGACTTTGGAAAGCTATCTGAGATGCTTTGTTTCTGCTGATCAGGATGATTGGGTGACCTTTTTGCCATTGGCTGAGTTCGCCCTTAATAATCGGGCTAGTTCGGCTACTTTGGTTTCGCCTTTTTTTTGCAATTCTGGTTTTCATCCTCGTTTTTCTTCAGGGCAGGTTGAGCCTTCTGACTGTCCTGGTGTGGATTCTGTGGTGGACAGATTGCAGCAAATTTGGACTCACGTGGTGGACAATCTGACATTGTCCCAGGAGAAGGCTCAACGTTTCGCTAACCGCCGTCGTTGTGATGGTCCTCGACTTCGTGTTGGGGATTTGGTTTGGTTATCTTCTCGTTATGTTCCTATGAAGGTTTCTTCTCCTAAGTTTAAGCCTCGTTTCATTGGTCCTTATAGGATTTCTGAAATTCTCAACCCTGTGTCATTTCGTTTGGTCCTTCCAGCTTCCTTTGCCATCCATAATGTGTTCCATAGGTCGTTGTTGCGGAGGTATGTGGCGCCTATGGTTCCCTCCGTTGATCCTCCTGCTCCGGTGTTGGTTGAGGGGGAGTTGGAGTATGTGGTGGAAAAAATTTTGGATTCTCGTATTTCGAGACGGAAGCTCCAGTACCTGGTTAAGTGGAAGGGCTATGGTCAGGAGGATAATTCCTGGGTTGTTGCCTCCGATGTCCATGCTGCTGATTTAGTTCGTGCCTTTCATTTGGCTCGTCCTGATCGGCCTGGGGGCCCTGGTGAGGGTTCGGTGACCCCTCCTCAAGGGGGGGGTACTGTTGTGAATTCCATTTCTCGGACTCCCTCCTGTGGTCATGAATGGTACTTTGGTTAGTTCTGCTCTTGGACTCCCTCTTGTGGCTTTGAGCGGAACTGCTGGTCTCTGAGGTTTGCTTCCTCAGCTGCCCTCGTTTATTGTTATGCTGGCTTCCCTATTTAACTCTACTCAGATCGTTACTTCTTGCCAGCTGTCAATGTTTCAGTATTGGTTCAGATCTCTCTTGGACTTCTCTGAGGACCTGTCTACTCCAGCAGAAGCTAAGTCCCTGCTAGTTCATTTGTTGTTACTGCTGCCTGAATATATTTCTTAGTACTGCTAAATTCTAGTCCGGCTTGCTATCATGATATTTCCTTGCTAGCTGGAAGCTCTGGGAGTGCAGTGTTGAGCCTCCACACCGTGAGTCGGTGTGGGGGTCTTTTTGCATACACTGCGTGGTTTTTGTAGTTTTTTGTGCTGACCGCATAGTTTCCTTTTCTATCCTCTGACTATTTAGTAAAGTCTGGCCTCCTTTGCTAAAACCTGTTTCATTCCTGTGTTTGTGACTTTCCTCTTAACTCACAGTCAATATATGTGGGGGCTGCCTTTGCCTTTGGGGAATTTCTCTGAGGCAAGGTTAGGCTTCTATTTCTATCTTTAGGGGTAGTAAGCTCTTAGGCTGTGAAGAGGCGTCTAGGGAGAGTTATGTACGCTCCACGGCTAATTCTAGTGTGTGTGATAGGAGTAGGGTTTGCGGTCAGCAGAGTTCCCACTTTCCCAGAGCTTGTTCTGATTTCTAGTTTACTCATCAGGTCATTCCGGGTGCTCCTAACCACCAGGTCCATAACACCCACCCCTGACAGGGACCTCTGCCTGCAGCTCAGATGTTCCTCCTTCTCCCCCTGTCTGCCTGACAGGTCTTTCCTGGGTCTCACCCAGTAGCGTTCTCTCTAACTTCCAACCCCCAGTTTTACCCGAGTGTGAGGAGTGGCCTAATAGATAGAATCTTTTGCTCCCCCTGGTGGTTGGAGTGTGAAGTGTAGTGTGTGACTGTGATACCTGGTCAGGTGAACTCCTTTAGTGCCATCAGACGTAACATCACTCCCCCTTGTGGAAGAGCGACATTACTGAAACGACCAGGACTCTGGGGCGCTGCACTTACATCCGCCAACTCCTGGACAGTCTGTGGAGCAACATTGGTGGATGGTACGAGACATGATGTCCCAGATGTGTTCAATCTGATTCAGGTCTGAAGAATGGGTGGGCCAGTCCATAGCTTCAATGCCTTCATCTTGCAGGAACTGCTGACACACTCCAGCCACATGAGGTCTGGCATTGTGCTGCATTAGGAGGAACCCAGGGCCAACCGCACCAGCATATGGTCTCACAAGGGGTCTGAGGATCTCATCTCGGTACCTAATGGCAGTCAGGCTACCTCTGGCGAGCACATGGAGGGCTGTGCGGCCCTACAAAAAAATTACACACCACACCATTACTGACCTACTGCCAAACCGGTCATGCTGAAGGATGGTGCAGGCAGCAGATCGCTTTCCACAGCATCTCCAGACTCTGTCACGTCTGTCACATATGCTCAGTGTGAACCTGCTTTCATCTGTGAAGAGCACAGAGTGCCAGTGGTGAATTTGCTAATCCTTGTGTTTTATGGCAAATGCCAAGCGTTCAAATATTCTGTACGGTGTTGGGCTGTGAGCACAACCCCAATCTGTGGAACGTCGGGCACTCAGACCATCCTCATGGAGTTGGTTTCTAACCATTAGGGTTGAGCGAAACGGGTCGATCATTTTCAAAAGTCGCCGACTTTTGGCTAAGTCGGCGTCTCATGAAACCCGATCCGACCCCTGTGCTTGTCGGCCATGCGGTACGCGACTTTCGCGCCAAAGTCGCGTTTCAATGACGCGAAAAGCGCCATTTCTCAGCCAATAAAGGTGAACGCAGAGTGTGGGCAGCGTGATGACATAGATCCTGGTCCCCACCATCTTAGAGAAGGGCATTGCAGTGATTGGCTTGCTGTCTGCGGCGTCACAGGGGCTATAAAGGGGCGTTCCCGCCGACCGCCATCTTACTGCTGCTGATCTGAGCTTAGGGACAGGTTGCTGCCGCTTCATCAGAAGCAGGGAGAGCGTTAGGCAGGGTCCACTAACCACCAAACCGCTTGTGCTGCAGCGATTTCCACTGTCCAACACCACCTTCGGTGTGCAGGGACTGTGGAAGCTATTTTTTTTTTTTTTTCCCCTCAGCGCTGTAGCTCATTGGGCTGCCCTAGAAGGCTCCGTGATAGCTGTATTGCTGTGTGTACGCCACTGTGGAAACCAACTGCTTTTTTCAAAGCACATATCCTCTTGTTCCTTCCTTTCTGCACAGCTATCTTTTCTGTTTGTCCACACTTTTTATTTAATTTGTGCATCAGTCCACTCCTATTGCTGCCTGCCATACCTGGCTTACATTACTGCAGGGAGATAGTAATTGTAGGACAGTTTTTTTTTTTTTTTTTTGTTTTTTTTTTGTGGGAGATTAAGATTGGCATTTCTGCTACAGTGCCATCCCTGTGTGTGCCATCTCTCACTGAGTGGGCCATAGAAAGCCTATTTATTTTTTCCGTGATTTGTGTTCTAAAATCTACCTCAACACAAAAACACTACATCAATCAGTGGGAGAAAAATATTGGCCTCAGTCAGGGCTTGTGTGCCACTGCTGTGTGTGCTATCTCTCATTCAGTGGGCTATAGCAAGCCTATTTTTTTTTTTTTTTTTTTTAATATTATTTGGTTTCTAATTCTCCCTGAAAAAAAAAAAAAAAACCTAAAAAAACAGTGGGAGAATAATATTGCCCTTTCAGCTTGTGTGCCAGTCTTGACTCCTGGGTGTGCCACCTCTCTCCCTCTCATTCAGTGGGCCATAGAAAGCCTATTTATTTTTTTTTTTTAATATTATTGGGTTTCTAAAGTCTCCCTGAAAAAACAAAAAATACATAAAAAAACAGTGGGAGAGTAATATTGCCCTTTCAGCTTGTGTGCCAGTCTTGACTCCTGGGTGTGCCACCTCTCTCCCTTTCATTCAGTGGGCCATAGAAAGCCTATTTTTTTTTTTTTTTTTAATATTATTTGGTTTCTAATTCTCCCTGAAAAAAAAAAAAAAAACCTAAAAAAACAGTGGGAGAATAATATTGCCCTTTCAGCTTGTGTGCCAGTCTTGACTCCTGGGTGTGCCACCTCTCTCCCTCTCATTCAGTGGGCCATAGAAAGCCTATTTATTTTTTTTTTTAAATATTATTGGGTTTCTAAAGTCTCCCTGAAAAAACAAAAAATACATAAAAAAACAGTGGGAGAGTAATATTGCCCTTTCAGCTTGTGTGCCAGTCTTGACTCCTGGGTGTGCCACCTCTCTCCCTTTCATTCAGTGGGCCATAGAAAGCCTATTTATTTTTTTTTTTTAATATTATTTGGTTTCTAATTCTCCCTGAAAAAAAAAAAAAAAACCTAAAAAAACAGTGGGAGAATAATATTGCCCTTTCAGCTTGTGTGCCAGTCTTGACTCCTGGGTGTGCCACCTCTCTCCCTCTCATTCAGTGGGCCATAGAAAGCCTATTTATTTTTTTTTTTAAATATTATTGGGTTTCTAAAGTCTCCCTGAAAAAACAAAAAATACATAAAAAAACAGTGGGAGAGTAATATTGCCCTTTCAGCTTGTGTGCCAGTCTTGACTCCTGGGTGTGCCACCTCTCTCCCTTTCATTCAGTGGGCCATAGAAAGCCTATTTATTTTTTCCGTGATTTGTGTTCTAAAATCTACCTCAACACAAAAACACTACATCAATCAGTGGGAGAAAAATATTGGCCTCAGTCAGGGCTTGTGTGCCACTGCTGTGTGTGCTATCTCTCATTCAGTGGGCTATAGCAAGCCTATTTTTTTTTTTTTTTAATATTATTTGGTTTCTAAAGTCTCCCTGAAAAAAAAAAAAAACCTAAAAAAACAGTGGGAGAGTAATATTGCCCTTTCAGCTTGTGTGCCAGTCTTGACTCCTGGGTGTGCCACCTCTCTCCCTCTCATTCAGTGGGCCATAGAAAGCCTATTTATTTTTTTTTTTAAATATTATTGGGTTTCTAAAGTCTCCCTGAAAAAACAAAAAATACATAAAAAAACAGTGGGAGAGTAATATTGCCCTTTCAGCTTGTGTGCCAGTCTTGACTCCTGGGTGTGCCACCTCTCTCCCTTTCATTCAGTGGGCCATAGAAAGCCTATTTATTTATTTTTTTTAATATTATTGGGTTTCTAATTCTCCCTGAAAAAAAAAAAAAAAACCTAAAAAAACAGTGGGAGAGTAATATTGCCCTTTCAGCTTGTGTGCCAGTCTTGACTCCTGGGTGTGCCACCTCTGTCCCTCTCATTCAGTGGGCCATAGAAAGCCTTGTTTTTTTTTTTTTTTTTAATATTATTTGGTTTCTAAAGTCTCCCTGAAAATAAAAAAAAAAATACATAAAAAAACAGTGGGAGAGTAATATTGCCATTTCAGCTTGTGTGCCAGTCTTGACTCCTGGGTGTGCCACCTCTGTCCCTCTCATTCAGTGGGCCATAGAAAGCCTTGTTTTTTTGTTTTTTTTTTAATATTATTTGGTTTCTAAAGTCTCCCTGAAAATAAAAAAAAAAAAAACATAAAAAAACAGTGGGAGAGTAATATTGCCCTTTCAGCTTGTGTGCCAGTCTTGACTCCTGGGTGTGCCACCTCTGTCCCTCTCATTCAGTGGGCCATAGAAAGCCTTGTTTTTTTTTTTTTTTTTAATATTATTTGGTTTCTAAAGTCTCCCTGAAAATAAAAAAAAAATACATAAAAAAACAGTGGGAGAGTAATATTGCCATTTCAGCTTGTGTGCCAGTCTTGACTCCTGGGTGTGCCACCTCTGTCCCTCTCATTCAGTGGGCCATAGAAAGCCTTGTTTTTTTGTTTTTTTTTTAATATTATTTGGTTTCTAAAGTCTCCCTGAAAATAAAAAAAAAATACATAAAAAAACAGTGGGAGAGTAATATTGCCATTTCAGCTTGTGTGCCAGTCTTGACTCCTGGGTGTGCCACCTCTCTCTCTAATTGTGGGCCATAGAAAGCCTTTTTATTTTTTTCCTTCATTTGTGTTTTAAAATCAACCTCAACACAAAAACACTACATCAATCAGTGGGAGAAAAATATTGGCCTCAGTCAGGGCTTGTGTGCCACTCCTGTGCGTGCCATCTCTCATTCAGTGGGCCATAGAAAGCCTTGTTTTTTTGTTTTTTTTTAAATATTATTTGGTTTCTAAAGTCTCACAGAGAAAAAAAAAAAAAAAAATTAGGTGGGAGATTAATATTGACATTAGTGCTTGAGTGACAGTCCTGCGTGTGTGTCATCTCTGTGATTTGGTGTCACAGAAAACAGAGTGTGTAACATTGTGCCTGATTTTCCTTGTGGTCTCACCAACCTGTTAAGGGATATTGAAATCATACTGAAGTTATAGCTCACCGTGTAAGTTGTTTGACAGCAACAAATAAAGTTAGTTTGGTTACGATTTTTAAACAATGAGGAAGTCTGGTGCAAGAGGTCGTCGTGGGCGTTCATTGTCAGCTGGTAATGATGGTAGTGGTAGTGGAGCATCAGGTGGTCGTGGGGATAAAAATATTCCACCTAAGTCTGGAGCTGTGGAGCCAGTTTCGTCGTCAGGCTACACAAGGCCTCGAACGCTCTCTTTTCTGGGAGTAGGAAAACCGCTTTTAAAGGCTGAGCAGCAACAGCAAGTTTTGGCTTACATTGCAGACTCAGCCTCTAGCTCTTTTGCCTCCTCTTCCGAAACTGGTAAATGTAAAAGCAGCGCGTCGCTTGTGGATGTTCACGGTCAGGGACAAGTCGCTTCCTTGTCCTCCTCAGCAAAAACTACAACAAGAGAGAAGGATGCAGCAGGCGACACAACGGGTCACTCCATGGAGCTCTTTACACATACCGTCCCTGGCTTAGAAAGTGAAACATTTAACAGGCCATGCCCATTACAAGTAGATTCTGACATGGAGTGCACTGATGCACAGCCACAGCCAGAGTACTATGCTGCTCCTTTGACTCAGACCACCACATTGCCCTCTCAGGGTACAGATCCACAATCAGACCCTGATGAGACTATGTTGCCCCGCCACGAACGCTATACCACCGACCGACACAGTGACACAGACGAAGTTGCACACGAGCTCGAAGAGGAGGTAATAGATGACCCAGTTATTGACCCCGATTGGCAGCCATTGGGGGAACAGGGTGCAGGCGGCAGTAGTTCAGAAGCGGAGGTGGAGGAGGGGCCGCAGCAGGCATCAACATCGCAACAGGTTCCATCTGCCGGGCCCGTATCTGGCCCAAAACGCGTGTCAAAGCCAAAACCTGTTGGAGGACAGCGTGGCCATCCGGTTAAAGCTCAGTCTGCAATCCCTGAAAAGGGATCCGAGTCTAGGAAGAGTGCAGTCTGGCATTTTTTTAAACAACATCCAACTGATCAGCGCAAAGTCATCTGTCAAAAATGTTCAACTAGCTTAAGCAGAGGTCAGAATCTGAAAAGTCTAAATACTAGTTGCATGCATAGACACTTAACCACCATGCATTTTCAAGCCTGGACTAACTACCAAACGTCCCTTAAGGTTGTAGCACCCTCGGCCAATGAAGCTAGTCAGCAACGCAACATCCCTTCCGTCACTGTAAGGCCACCATTTTCCGCACCACCGGCAGTATCTGTGCAGGTTTCTTTGCCAGCCAAAAGCAGTCAGGGTCAGGGAATCACCAGTTTAGTAGGAGGAAATATTGCATCTAGGGCACCGGCGGAAACAATACCGTCTCCAACCGTCTCTCAGTCTGCCATGTACACCGGCACACCCGAAAGTTCCACGATCTCCTGCTCTCCAGTCCAGCTCACCCTACATGAGACTCTGGTTAGAAAAAGGAAGTACTTATCCTCGCATCCGCGTACACAGGGTTTTAACGCCCACATAGCTAGACTAATCTCGTTAGAGATGATGCCCTACCGTTTAGTTGAAAGCGAAGCTTTTAAAGCCCTGATGGAGTACGCTGAACCACGATACGAGCTACCTAGTCGACACTTTTTTTCCAGAAAAGCCATCCCAGCCCTGCACCAGCATGTTAAACAGCGCATCGTCCATGCACTTAGGCAATCTGTGAGTACAAAGGTGCACCTGACTACAGATGCATGGACCAGTAGGCATGGCCAGGGACGTTATGTGTCCATCACGGCACACTGGGTGAATGTGGTGGATGCAGGGTCCACAGGCGACATCAATTTAGGGACAGTTGTGCCTAGCCCACGGTCTAGGAAACAGTTGGCTGTAGGCGTTCGCACCCCCTCCTCCTCCTCCTCGTCCTCCTGCAGAAGCTACAGCTCTTCCACAGAACGCAGTCGGCCAACCACTCCATCGGCAGATGACACTGTTGCACACCAGTTGTCCCATTATGGGCCAGCTACTGCCAAGCGTCAGCAGGCTGTATTGGCTATGAAGTGTTTGGGCGACAACAGACACACCGCGGAAGTTCTGTCCGAGTTCTTGCAACAAGAAACGCAGTCGTGGCTGGGCACAGTAGATCTTGAGGCAGGCAAGGTAGTGAGTGATAACGGAAGGAATTTCATGGCTGCCATCTCCCTTTCCCAACTGAAACACATTCCTTGCCTGGCTCACACCTTAAACCTGGTGGTGCAGTGCTTATTGAAAACTTATCCTGGGTTCTCCGACCTGCTCCTCAAAGTGCGTGCACTTTGCTCACATATCCGACGTTCGCCTGTACACGCCAGCCGTATGCAGACCTATCAGCGGTCTTTGAACCTTCCCCAGCATCGCCTAATCATAGACGTTGCAACAAGGTGGAACTCAACACTGCACATGCTTCAGAGACTGTGCGAACAGAGGCGTGCTGTTATTTATTTGTGGGAGGATACACGGGCAGGCAGTAGGATGGCAGACATGGAGTTGTCAGGTGTGCAGTGGTCGAAGATACAAGACATGTGTCAAGTCCTTCAGTGTTTTGAGGAATGCACACGGCTGGTTAGTGCAGACAACGCCGTAATAAGCATGAGCATCCCCCTAATGCGTCTGCTGATGCAAAGTTTGACGCACATAAAGGAGCAGGCGTCTGCACCAGAGGAAGAGGGAAGCCTTGATGACAGTCAGCCATTGTCTGGTCAGGGCAGTGTACAGGACGAGGTAGCGGGCGAAGAGGAGGTGGAGGACGAGGAGGATGATGGGGATGAGTATATTTTTAATGCGGAAACTTTCACGGGGGCACAGGAAATTGGTTGCGTGTCACGGCCGGGTTCTGGTTTTTTGAGGGACACAAGTGACGTAGATTTGCCTGCAACTGCCCCTCAACCAATCACAACCGGAGATTTGACAACTGGAACTTTGGCCCACATGGCGGATTATGCCTTACGTATCCTAAAAAGGGACACACGCATTACGAAAATGATGAACGATGACGATTACTGGTTGGCCTGCCTCCTTGATCCACGCTATAAAGGCAAATTGCAAAATATTATGCCACATGAGAACTTGGAACTAATATTAGCAACCAAACAATCAACTCTTGTTGACCGTTTGCTTCAGGCATTCCCAGCACACAGCGCACGTGATCGTTCTCACACAAGCTCCAGGGGGCAGCAGACTAGGAGTGTTAGGGGTGCACACATCAGAAGTGGCGTTGGACAGAGGGGTTTTCTGACCAGGTTGTGGAGTGATTTTGCTATGACCGCAGACAGGACAGGTACTGCTGCATCAATTGAAAGTGACAGGAGACAACATTTGTCCAGTATGGTTACTAACTATTTTTCATCCCTTATCGATGTTCTCCCTCAACCGTCATTCCCATTTGATTACTGGGCCTCCAAATTAGACACCTGGCCAGAATTGGCAGAATATGCATTGCAGGAGCTTGCTTGCCCGGCAGCAAGTGTCCTATCAGAAAGAGTATTCAGTGCTGCAGGTTCAATATTAACCGAAAAAAGGACTCGTCTGGCTACCCAAAATGTTGACGATCTAACATTCATTAAAATGAACCACAACTGGATTTCGAAATCTTTTGCCCCACCTTGCCCGGCCGACACCTAGCTTTCCTATGAAAAGCTCTTGCCTGTGAATTACTTTTCTAATGTCTAATTTGCTGCAGCTGATTGTACAGCATACGACATGTTTACACCTCCCTAAATGGCAAAACTCCCCACACGGGGCCGTGGTATCGCGACTTGGCGCAAGCACCCGTGAGACTGCTGTTTGTCTGAAGAGGTGGGTGTGCTCGCTTTTGGTTGACGGCATTGCTACTGGGTCCCTCATAGTACAATGTAGTGTCTCTGGCGGTGGTGGTGCGCACCCAACGTCAGACACACCGTTGTAACATGAGGGGCCCTGGGGCGGTCCCGCCGGCCTCAAGAGAGTTCCCCCCTACCCCAGCTCAAAATGTGCTCTACCACGTGCAAAATTATGTCGCACAGCTCCACCAATCTTTAGTCTATTCGCTGACATCATTCAATGTCTGGCACTGACAATACAAATTTGTAGACATCTATGATGCAACTTAAAGTAGTCTGTGTCTGTGTCCTATATTGGCACCATTAAATAGTTACTGCCAAATTACTATGTCAGAAACTCAGTAGATGAGCCCACCCCTGTACCTAAGTATGCCACCTTTTTTTTTTGTTTTGGTTGTTTTGCGAGACATTAACATCTATTTATATTTTGGGAGTACTGGGACAGACACTCCTTGCACTACTCCTCCACTCACCACCAAGCTGCCTGTGTATCCATGTAACCGCTGTAAAACTGCCATGAGCCTATTGTTTGTTATTTTAGGCCTTTGATAGCCTGTCTGCGGTCCCTACTTTAAATACTCCTCCACTGACCACCAAGCTGCCTGCCCGTGTATCCATGTAACCGCTGTGAAACTGCCATGAGCCTATTGTTTGTTATGTTAGGCCTTTGATAGCCTGTCTGCGGTCCCTACTTTAAATACTCCTCCACTGACCAGACCACTGCTGCCCGTGTACCCCTGGAACCAATTATAAAGTGCCTACAGCCAGCCCATTTTCTTATGTTAGGCCTTTGAAGCCTGTCTGCGGTCCCTACTTTAAATACTCCTCCACTGACCAGACCACTGCTGCCCGTGTACCCCTGGAACCAATTATAAAGTGCCTACAGCCAGCCCATTTTCTTATGTTAGGCCTTTGAAGCCTGTCTGCGGTCCCTACTTTAAATACTCCTCCACTCACCACCACCAAGCTGCCTGCCCGTGTATCCATGTAACCGCTGTGAAACTGCCATGAGCCTATTGTTTGTTATTTTAGGCCTTTGATAGCCTGTCTGCGGTCCCTACTTTAAATACTCCTCCACTGACCACCAAGCTGCCTGCCCGTGTATCCATGTAACCGCTGTGAAACTGCCATGAGCCTATTGTTTGTTATGTTAGGCCTTTGATAGCCTGTCTGCGGTCCCTACTTTAAATACTCCTCCACTGACCAGACCACTGCTGCCCGTGTACCCCTGGAACCAATTATAAAGTGCCTACAGCCAGCCCATTTTCTTATGTTAGGCCTTTGAAGCCTGTCTGCGGTCCCTACTTTAAATACTCCTCCACTCACCACCACCAAGCTGCCTGCCCGTGTATCCATGTAACCGCTGTGAAACTGCCATGAGCCTATTGTTTGTTATTTTAGGCCTTTGATAGCCTGTCTGCGGTCCCTACTTTAAATACTCCTCCACTCACCACCAAGCTGCCTGTGTATCCATGTAACCGCTGTAAAACTGCCATGAGCCTATTGTTTGTTATTTTAGGCCTTTGATAGCCTGTCTGCGGTCCCTACTTTAAATACTCCTCCACTGACCACCAAGCTGCCTGCCCGTGTATCCATGTAACCGCTGTGAAACTGCCATGAGCCTATTGTTTGTTATGTTAGGCCTTTGATAGCCTGTCTGCGGTCCCTACTTTAAATACTCCTCCACTGACCAGACCACTGCTGCCCGTGTACCCCTGGAACCAATTATAAAGTGCCTACAGCCAGCCCATTTTCTTATGTTAGGCCTTTGAAGCCTGTCTGCGGTCCCTACTTTAAATACTCCTCCACTGACCAGACCACTGCTGCCCGTGTACCCCTGGAACCAATTATAAAGTGCCTACAGCCAGCCCATTTTCTTATGTTAGGCCTTTGAAGCCTGTCTGCGGTCCCTACTTTAAATACTCCTCCACTCACCACCACCAAGCTGCCTGCCCGTGTATCCATGTAACCGCTGTGAAACTGCCATGAGCCTATTGTTTGTTATTTTAGGCCTTTGATAGCCTGTCTGCGGTCCCTACTTTAAATACTCCTCCACTGACCACCAAGCTGCCTGCCCGTGTATCCATGTAACCGCTGTGAAACTGCCATGAGCCTATTGTTTGTTATGTTAGGCCTTTGATAGCCTGTCTGCGGTCCCTACTTTAAATACTCCTCCACTGACCAGACCACTGCTGCCCGTGTACCCCTGGAACCAATTATAAAGTGCCTACAGCCAGCCCATTTTCTTATGTTAGGCCTTTGAAGCCTGTCTGCGGTCCCTACTTTAAATACTCCTCCACTCACCACCACCAAGCTGCCTGCCCGTGTATCCATGTAACCGCTGTGAAACTGCCATGAGCCTATTGTTTGTTATTTTAGGCCTTTGATAGCCTGTCTGCGGTCCCTACTTTAAATACTCCTCCACTCACCACCAAGCTGCCTGTGTATCCATGTAACCGCTGTAAAACTGCCATGAGCCTATTGTTTGTTATTTTAGGCCTTTGATAGCCTGTCTGCGGTCCCTACTTTAAATACTCCTCCACTGACCACCAAGCTGCCTGCCCGTGTATCCATGTAACCGCTGTGAAACTGCCATGAGCCTATTGTTTGTTATGTTAGGCCTTTGATAGCCTGTCTGCGGTCCCTACTTTAAATACTCCTCCACTGACCAGACCACTGCTGCCCGTGTACCCCTGGAACCAATTATAAAGTGCCTACAGCCAGCCCATTTTCTTATGTTAGGCCTTTGAAGCCTGTCTGCGGTCCCTACTTTAAATACTCCTCCACTGACCAGACCACTGCTGCCCGTGTACCCCTGGAACCAATTATAAAGTGCCTACAGCCAGCCCATTTTCTTATGTTAGGCCTTTGAAGCCTGTCTGCGGTCCCTACTTTAAATACTCCTCCACTCACCACCACCAAGCTGCCTGCCCGTGTATCCATGTAACCGCTGTGAAACTGCCATGAGCCTATTGTTTGTTATTTTAGGCCTTTGATAGCCTGTCTGCGGTCCCTACTTTAAATACTCCTCCACTGACCACCAAGCTGCCTGCCCGTGTATCCATGTAACCGCTGTGAAACTGCCATGAGCCTATTGTTTGTTATGTTAGGCCTTTGATAGCCTGTCTGCGGTCCCTACTTTAAATACTCCTCCACTGACCAGACCACTGCTGCCCGTGTACCCCTGGAACCAATTATAAAGTGCCTACAGCCAGCCCATTTTCTTATGTTAGGCCTTTGAAGCCTGTCTGCGGTCCCTACTTTAAATACTCCTCCACTGACCAGACCACTGCTGCCCGTGTACCCCTGGAACCAATTATAAAGTGCCTACAGCCAGCCCATTTTCTTATGTTAGGCCTTTGAAGCCTGTCTGCGGTCCCTACTTTAAATACTCCTCCACTCACCACCACCAAGCTGCCTGCCCGTGTATCCATGTAACCGCTGTGAAACTGCCATGAGCCTATTGTTTGTTATTTTAGGCCTTTGATAGCCTGTCTGCGGTCCCTACTTTAAATACTCCTCCACTCACCACCAAGCTGCCTGTGTATCCATGTAACCGCTGTAAAACTGCCATGAGCCTATTGTTTGTTATTTTAGGCCTTTGATAGCCTGTCTGCGGTCCCTACTTTAAATACTCCTCCACTGACCACCAAGCTGCCTGCCCGTGTATCCATGTAACCGCTGTGAAACTGCCATGAGCCTATTGTTTGTTATGTTAGGCCTTTGATAGCCTGTCTGCGGTCCCTACTTTAAATACTCCTCCACTGACCAGACCACTGCTGCCCGTGTACCCCTGGAACCAATTATAAAGTGCCTACAGCCAGCCCATTTTCTTATGTTAGGCCTTTGAAGCCTGTCTGCGGTCCCTACTTTAAATACTCCTCCACTGACCAGACCACTGCTGCCCGTGTACCCCTGGAACCAATTATAAAGTGCCTACAGCCAGCCCATTTTCTTATGTTAGGCCTTTGAAGCCTGTCTGCGGTCCCTACTTTAAATACTCCTCCACTGACCAGACCACTGCTGCCCGTGTACCCCTGGAACCAATTATAAAGTGCCTACAGCCAGCCCATTTTCTTATGTTAGGCCTTTGAAGCCTGTCTGCGGTCCCTACTTTAAATACTCCTCCACTGACCAGACCACTGCTGCCCGTGTACCCCTGGAACCAATTATAAAGTGCCTACAGCCAGCCCATTTTCTTATGTTAGGCCTTTGAAGCCTGTCTGCGGTCCCTACTTTAAATACTCCTCCACTCACCACCACCAAGCTGCCTGCCCGTGTATCCATGTAACCGCTGTGAAACTGCCATGAGCCTATTGTTTGTTATTTTAGGCCTTTGATAGCCTGTCTGCGGCCCCTACTTGCAATACTCCTCCACTGACCACAATGCTGCCTGGAGTGCCTGCCTGTGTATCCATGTAACCGATGTAAAACTGCCATGACTGCCTACTGTTTGTTATTTTAGGCCTTTGATAGCCTGTCTGCAGCCCCTACTTGCAATACTCCTCCACTGACCACACCAATGCTGCCCGTGTACCCCTGGAACCTATTTAAAAGTTCATAGAGCCTAGTTATATATTTTATTTACTATTAATAAGGCCATGATGGACTACGCTGTACCACGCTACAAGCTAACCAGTCGACACTTCTTTTGCGAGAAAAGCCATCCCAACCCTCCACCAGCATGTAGAAGACCGCATTGTCCATGCACTCTGGCAATCTGTGAGTACAAAGGTGCACCTGACAACAGACGCATGGACCTGTAGGCATGGCCACGGAAGATTACGTGTCCATTACGGCGCAATGGGTTAATGTGGTGGATGCATGGTCCACAGGGGACAGCCTACTAAGTCTGTCTGCAGTCCCTAATTCAAATTGTCCTCCACTGTCTAAATCGGAACTTCCACCTTCTGGCTTTCGGCCTATAGTATCAGAAATTAAACTGCATTTGGCCTTCAACTTTGGTTAGGGCCTACTAACGGCTTCTGCCCCTCCCTGGTGTTGTCCTCAACTAAATAAAGCTGAGCTTCAACCTTCCGGCTCTCATTATGTGGTTTTAAAAAAAAAAATGGTGGTTAGGGCCTACTAACGGCTTCTGCCCCTCCCTGGTGTTGTCCTCAACTAAATAAAGCTGAGCTTCAACCTTCCGGCTCTCATTATGTGGTTTTAAAAAAAAAAATGGTGGTTAGGGCCTACTAACGGCTTCTGCCCCTCCCTGGTGTTGTCCTCAACTAAATAAAGCTGAGCTTCAACCTTCCGGCTCTCATTAAGTGGTTTTAAAACAAAAATGGTGGTTAGGGCCTACTAACGGCTTCTGCCCCTCCCTGGTGTTGTCCTCAACTAAATAAAGCTGAGCTTCAACCTTCCGGCTCTCATTATGTGGTTTTAAAAAAAAAAATGGTGGTTAGGGCCTACTAACGGCTTCTGCCCCTCCCTGGTGTTGTCCTCAACTAAATAAAGCTGAGCTTCAACCTTCCGGCTCTCATTAAGTGGTTTTAAAAAAAAAATGGTGGTTAGGGCCTACTAACGGCTTCTGCCCCTCCCTGGTGTTGTCCTCAACTAAATAAAGCTGAGCTTCAACCTTCCGGCTCTCATTATGTGGTTTTAAAAAAAAAAATGGTGGTTAGGGCCTACTAACGGCTTCTGCCCCTCCCTGGTGTTGTCCTCAACTAAATAAAGCTGAGCTTCAACCTTCCGGCTCTCATTAAGTGGTTTTAAAACAAAAATGGTGGTTAGGGCCTACTAACGGCTTCTGCCCCTCCCTGGTGTTGTCCTCAACTAAATAAAGCTGAGCTTCAACCTTCCGGCTCTCATTATGTGGTTTTAAAAAAAAAAATGGTGGTTAGGGCCTACTAACGGCTTCTGCCCCTCCCTGGTGTTGTCCTCAACTAAATAAAGCTGAGCTTCAACCTTCCGGCTCTCATTAAGTGGTTTTAAAAAAAAAATGGTGGTTAGGGCCTACTAACGGCTTCTGCCCCTCCCTGGTGTTGTCCTCAACTAAATAAAGCTGAGCTTCAACCTTCCGGCTCTCATTATGTGGTTTTAAAAAAAAAAATGGTGGTTAGGGCCTACTAACGGCTTCTGCCCCTCCCTGGTGTTGTCCTCAACTAAATAAAGCTGAGCTTCAAACTTCCGGCTCTCATTATGTGGTTTTAAAAAAAAAAATGGTGGTTAGGGCCTACTAACGGCTTCTGCCCCTCCCTGGTGTTGTCCTCAACTAAATAAAGCTGAGCTTCAACCTTCCGGCTCTCATTAAGTGGTTTTAAAACAAAAATGGTGGTTAGGGCCTACTAACGGCTTCTGCCCCTCCCTGGTGTTGTCCTCAACTAAATAAAGCTGAGCTTCAACCTTCCGGCTCTCATTATGTGGTTTTAAAAAAAAAAATGGTGGTTAGGGCCTACTAACGGCTTCTGCCCCTCCCTGGTGTTGTCCTCAACTAAATAAAGCTGAGCTTCAACCTTCCGGCTCTCATTAAGTGGTTTTAAAAAAAAAATGGTGGTTAGGGCCTACTAACGGCTTCTGCCCCTCCCTGGTGTTGTCCTCAACTAAATAAAGCTGAGCTTCAACCTTCCGGCTCTCATTATGTGGTTTTAAAAAAAAAAATGGTGGTTAGGGCCTACTAACGGCTTCTGCCCCTCCCTGGTGTTGTCCTCAACTAAATAAAGCTGAGCTTCAACCTTCCGGCTCTCATTAAGTGGTTTTAAAAAAAAAATGGTGGTTAGGGCCTACTAACGGCTTCTGCCCCTCCCTGGTGTTGTCCTCAACTAAATAAAGCTGAGCTTCAACCTTCCGGCTCTCATTAAGTGGTTTTAAAACAAAAATGGTGGTTAGGGCCTACTAACGGCTTCTGCCCCTCCCTGGTGTTGTCCTCAACTAAATAAAGCTGAGCTTCAACCTTCCGGCTCTCATTATGTGGTTTTAAAAAAAAAAATGGTGGTTAGGGCCTACTAACGGCTTCTGCCCCTCCCTGGTGTTGTCCTCAACTAAATAAAGCTGAGCTTCAACCTTCCGGCTCTCATTAAGTGGTTTTAAAACAAAAATGGTGGTTAGGGCCTACTAACGGCTTCTGCCCCTCCCTGGTGTTGTCCTCAACTAAATAAAGCTGAGCTTCAACCTTCCGGCTCTCATTAAGTGGTTTTAAAACAAAAATGGTGGTTAGGGCCTACTAACGGCTTCTGCCCCTCCCTGGTGTTGTCCTCAACTAAATAAAGCTGAGCTTCAACCTTCCGGCTCTCATTATGTGGTTTTAAAAAAAAAAATGGTGGTTAGGGCCTACTAACGGCTTCTGCCCCTCCCTGGTGTTGTCCTCAACTAAATAAAGCTGAGCTTCAACCTTCCGGCTCTCATTATGTGGTTTTAAAAAAAAAAATGGTGGTTAGGGCCTACTAACGGCTTCTACCCCTCCCTGGTGTTGTCCTCAACTAAATAAAGCTGAGCTTCAACCTTCCGGCTCTCATTAAGTGGTTTTAAAAAAAAAATGGTGGTTAGGGCCTACTAACGGCTTCTGCCCCTCCCTGGTGTTGCCCTCAACTAAATAAAGCTGAGCTTCAACCTTCTGCTCCAAATTACCATTTTAAAAAATGCAATAGGCTTTTCCGGCCTACTAAAGGTGTCTGCCACTCCCTGGTGTTGTCCTCAACTGAACAAAGCTGAGCTTCCACATTCTGGCTTTCGCCCTATACTATCAGATATTAAACTGCATTTGGCCTACTAGTGTGGTTAGGCCCTTGAAACAGTGTCTGCTGCTCTTGGGTTTGCTACTCCACTGAACAAAGCAATGCCGCCTGTTTAGTCCTGTTACCAATTTTGAACTGCATGTAGCCTACTTTATTCTTTGGCCCTATATCTGTTTCCTCCTCATCCTGCCCATTGCCCAGCCACTGCTAAATGAGTCTGCTGGTACATTGACCTAGACCACTACATTCCCCTTGTACTCTACACAGCCAGAATCTGTCCCTGCTGAAAGTAAGGTTCCCCTTCCCGCATGTTATACCACCTTACACAGGGACAAAGAGGAAGGTGCAGATGAAAGTGCAGGTTCCTTCATCAGGTGGGGGGGCATACTCGTTGGCGACGTCACTGGCACAGGGCCCCTCAGAGTACGCAAAAGTGTCGCTGCTGGTGGGAGGCGCCCCCGCCATGCAAACACACCGCCGTACTTTGAGGGGCCCTGTGCCAGTGGCAATGCGAACGAGTGGGCCCCCCCCCTGCTTGCTCAGGATCACAGCACTTGCAACTTTTAAATACTTACCTTTCCCTGCAACACCGCCGTGACGTAGTCCGCATTTCCTGGGCCCACGAAAAACTTGAGCCGGCCCTACTCCCCCCACAACTTTTGCCAAATGACCCCCAATTCCCTATGCCCAACTATTATTATAAAGTTAATTAAGATTGACAAGCTTCAGAAACAAGAATGGATGTTTTTGGCATTAAAATGGGCACTGTAGGTGTTTTCCTGGCCTCCACTCACTGCCGACTATGCTTCCCCATTGACTTGCATTGGGTTTCGTGTTTCGGTCGATCCCCGACTTTTAGCGATAATCGGCCGACTGCACTCGACTCGACTCTGGACAAAATCGGGTTTCCCAAAACCCTACTCGATCTTAAAAAAATGAAAGTCGCTCAACCCTACTAACCATTTGTGCAGAAACATGCACATTTGTGGCCGGCTGGAGGTCATTTTGCAGGGCTCTGGCAATGCTCCTCCTGTTCCTCCTTGCACAAAGGCTGAGGTAGCGGTCCTGCTGCTGGGTTGTTGCCCTCCTACGGCCCCTTCCATGTCTCCTGGTGTACTGGCCTGTCTCCTGGTAATGCCTCTGGACACTACACCGACAGACACAGCAAACCTTCTTGCCACAGCTCGCATTGATGTGCCATCCTGGATGAGCTGCACTACCTGAGCCACTTGTGTGGGTTGTAGAGTCCGTCTCCTGCTACCACGAGGCTAAAAGCACAACCAACATTCAAAAGTGACCAAAACATCACCCAGAAAGCATTGGTACTGACATGTGGTCTGTGGTCCCCACCTGCAGAACCACTCCTTTATTGAGCGTGTCTTGATAATTGCCAATAATTTACATCTATTGTCTATTCCATTTGCACAACAGCATGTGAAGTTGATTGTCAAACAGTGTTGCTTCCTAAGTGGGCAGTTTGATTTCACAGAAGTTTGATTTACTTGGAGTTATAGTCTGTTGTTTAAGCGTTCCCTTTATTTTTTTGAGCAGTGAGAGCCCTGCTGCCAAGAGGAAATTAACTTTATTCCTCCGGCAGCCTCGCTCTTCCAGTCATAGGGGTGGCGCTGGCTCTATTTAAGTCATCGTTCTGTGTATAAACTGGCGTCTGTAACTGCGCCCTCGGCACTGACTGACAGCCGGCTCAGCACCATCTGCCACTCAATAGCTAAGCTACTGGTGCCCCTAAAAACAATAATGCTTCTTAAGTGCCCACTTAATATTTAATAATGTCTCCTGAGTCTCCCATATACAGTAAAAATGGCCCCAATATCAGTGATGTGAGCAGGTGGTCGTGTGACGCCTCTTTAGGCTTCTCTCAATTCTCTTCGATTGAGAGAAGTCAAACTTATCTAGTCAACATGTGCAAATAGCAAACATGGTGTTGCATGACCGCCTACTGACACTAATGCACAGTTTTGCACCCTGTAAAAAAAATTCACTGTTTTTTATGTCTGAACAGGTGTTGATTTCCTCATTGGGCCTTCAAATCTCCAGCTTTCTATGATACCAGGCTCATTGCATCCTTAAAGGGACACTGTCACCTGAATTTGGAGGGAACAATCTTTAGCCATAGGGGCGGGGGTTTTCGGGTGTTTGATTCACCCTTTCCTTACCCGCTGGCTGCATGCTGGCTGCAATATGGGATTGAAGTTTATTCTCTGTCCTCTGTAGTACATGCCTGCACAAGGCAATCTTGCCTTACGCAGGCGTGTACTATGGAGGACAGAGAATGAACTTCAATCCCATATTGCAGCCAGCATGCAGCCAGCGGGTTAGGAAAGGGTGAATCAAACACCCGAAAACCCCGCCCCTATGGCTAAAGATTGTTCCCTCCAAATTCAGGTGACAGTGTCCCTTTAAATAAAAGCTAATATTTTCTCTGAATCGCTGCTAGAACAGTAACTCCTAGACTTTGGAAAATTATATGAGAATAAAAAACATACCAATACTCACATTCCCAAGGTCCTGAATGGCAGCAGCAGCAATAATGTCACGATTACAGCAGCAGCAAATCACTGGACTCGGCGACTCAGAGAGTATGAGGGCCCCCATAGCCCCATACACAGTATTTGGACCCCCACACAATATGATGTCCCCCACAGCTCTCACAGGCAATATGAAGACCCCTGCAGTCCCCACTGAGAACAAGGGCACCCACTGCCCCAACACAGTATAGGGACCTTCACAAACAGTTTGAAGGCCCTACAGACTCCGACCCACGCACACACAATATGATGCACCCACAAGGCATTATGTCTCAAACAAGTACCGCCAATAAAAAATACAAATTACTCACCTTCCACCGTCCCCCCGATGTCTGCTCTAGTTAGTGCTGAGGGGCAGCACGGTGGCACAGTGGATAGCACTGCAGCGCTGGAGTCCTGGGTTCAAACCCCACCAAGGACAACATCTGCAAAGAGTTTGTATGTTCTCTCCATGTTTGCGTGGGTTTCCTCCAGGTACTCCGGTTTCCTCCCACATTCCAAAGACATACTGATAGGTAATTTAGATTGTGAGCCCCATCGGAGGCAGTGATGATAATGTGTGCATAACCGTAAAGCGCTGCAGAATATGTTAGCGCTATATAAAAATAAAAAATAAAAAGATTATTATTATTATACAGGAGGTGCAATCTAACGACCTCACCGTGTCTGCTGGGTCACTCTCAGCCCCCTGCTGCACTATTCCATTCAACAGTATCTGCATCCCACGGATCCACATATCGTTGAAATTGTGAAGACTGGTAGAGGCCGAATTGGACGTCTGATATTGATTGGCTTTACAATGTGAGGATTTATTATAATTCTTAGTAGTTGTAGTAGTATTTATTTCCAGTTTTGGTATTATATTAGTGTAGTGCAACATGTGACTATTTCAGAGGAACTGAACATGTAGAGATCTCCGGTTTGGTTCATGAGAATATCTTAAATTAGGTATTTTTAGAATGTTACATAGATATAATTTACGGTAAATAAAATCCATAGAAAGCCAAGAAAACACAACAACAAAACAAGACAAAAAAAATTAGAACATTAGCATCTGCGGTGATAGGAAGTAACAAGAATGGAACAACACTTTAGATACTTGCTTGAAAAGACATCAAACAAGCCCATTTATTTTTATGAGAAGTCATTTCCAGAATAATGCTCTTTATACTTCCTAGAATTCGGCTGCCTGTATTCAATATTTTCTCGCCTCATTGCTTATTTATTCTTAGTCATCCGAAGTAATAACTCCCACGTTTCTTCGGTCTGTTCTTGTATCCATAAGAGTGCCATTAATCATATCTTGCGGGTTTAGACTGTCCTAAATGCATTATTTTACACTTGCCTGGATGGAAGCGCAATTTCTCATTCCCGTAAATTGTTCCTATTTCTGATAATATTCATTCAATCTGTTTAGATGGTCGCAGAGGTTAGAAATACTGGGTCATCTGGATAAGCAGGACTATGCGGCATCTAATATGATTCACATTATAGGAGAAAATATTCTTATAGAAAATGAAATTACTGTAATTATCTATAAAAAAAAGACAGTTTTAGTTGTTTAGAAAGCCTGAACATGAAAAATAGCACTTATATTGTTTTTTTTTTTTATGGGATCTGTTTTGGTAGAAAATGTCTATTTATAATTTTAGTTGTAATCAAAATTATTCAACCCCCATTGCAAATTAGGTTAATAGCAAAATTTACAAACTTTCTGCTGTTTGAAATAAACCAAATACGAACAGTGTAAATGTTTTACAAAACTAATATAACAAGTGGTTTCTCCAAATTCCACATAGAATGCCACTATTATTGACTGTATAGCCCTTTTGGCTGTTATGACCTGCTGCAAACCTGATACATACCTAGACACCAGTCTGTTTAACCCCTTCTGCTCTGATCCGCTATCCTCCTGGTATTCTGACCTCGTAATGTTACCTGACTACCCCTTTGTTTCTTCCTTCTGTTTATGATGTGCCCTCCTAGCTTCTGATCTTGAACTCCTTGGCTATCCTGACTCACGGCTTGTTCATGAGGAGTGACTCTGCTTCACACCTAGCCTTGGCATGCTTCACTGTAGGCATTACTGTGCCAAAGCCATGCTTTACTGTAGGTATCACTGAGCTGCTTAAATGTTTCACTATAGGCATCACTGAGCCACCAACATTCTTCATTGTAGGCTCCATTGAACACTGCTTCACTGTAGGCATCACAGAGCCATTGCTATGCATCACGGTAGGCATCATGAAGCTATTGCCATCTTTCAATTTAGGCGTCATTGAGCCACTGCCATGCTTCACTATAGGCATCATCGAGCCATCCCCACCATAATTCACTGTAGGCATCACTGAGCCACAGACATGTTTCACTGTAGGCATCACTGAACTACCACTATGCTTCACTGTAGGCATCACTAACTACAGACTTGTGTATTCTCACATTACCCACTGTCAAGATTCTCCAGTGCCAGCGCCGGGAGTGGGTGATGTGCATGCCACGCATATCTAGTCAGAATGTGGTCGGGAATATGTATATTGCATAATTGCGGTCACATGACTGCATGTTCCTGGTACTGGCACTGCAGAATCCTGACAGCACATGCTGTGTGTGATGTGAGGATTCACAAGTCAGCGGTCACAAAGAACAACTGCAGACTTTGTGCCAAACCTGGACAACCCCTATAAGATGCTTTTACACTGGTCCATAATCCTTCAGATTCTAACATAAACGACCGGTCATTTATGATAATTGTGTAATGTGAATGGGTTGAGTGAATGAATGATGAATCCAAAAATTCTCATTCATGGTGTATGAAATAGTGTAAAAAAATATTTAGAATTGAAATAGTGTAAAACATTCTTGTTCATCTTTAAAAATTGTATAATGGAAATGTAGATTGTTCTCTCATTCAACAATTAGACCTGCAAAAAGGAGACGTGGAAATTCAAATTCTAAATTGGTCTGACTTTCAGTGACTGGATGATCGATAATTGTTCAGCAGAACTTGGAGCACTGGAACAAGTGCATAGTCGTGTCATATTGTCATCCTAGTTATTGCAGATGCTGCTGTTCATATAAAACCGTAGAATTGATTATCAAACATAATATCATTAAATCCCTGCTTTAATGCTGCCCTAAATAACAGAACACAACAAATATTCGTCTCCCAGCCCAGAACCATTCTACTGCTGTTGGTGTAATGTCTCATGGTCCTCAACTGACGTTGTTGTGTAAAGTGAACACAGCAGCCTATCAGTGGCCATTGAGGGCTGAAGTCTCCTAGTAGTCAGCAGGGCTCATGTGACATAGTTATATCAATGTCATGTGAGGCACAGCGCTGGAATGGCACCGATCTGGGAGGTAAGTATGTGTTGTTTTGTTTTATTTTGGGTACAATAAGCATTTTAAAATGTGTTTTTCCAGTAGTGGACAAACCCTTTAAATAAACCATCTGAGCATGGAGTTCTACAGGCAACGCTCCATGGTAGAAAAGGGTGCAAATTAGCTCTCTTGAAAAATGAAAAAATAAATACTGTCACTAGTGTCACATAGGAGAGGTGGCTACCCTATAAGTCAATGTAAGACCCTTTTAAGAGACTTTACAAAATGACTAGGACTAAATACAAAAGCCAGAAATTCATCTACAGACAGCCTGTTTTTGGGGTGCTTATCCAGGTCATGTTGCAAGGCTTATGAAATGGTGGGACATTGATGTATAGGGTAGCTACCATATTGTACTTTGATACAGATCCCCTTGAGCTTCATTATAAATCCATCTTAGGGCGACTCTCCGGGACGAAACAATTGATGGCTTATATGCTTTTACAGCATTATCGAGGTAGAAAGGAATAAAAAAGAAAGCTGGTGTTGTTTGCAATGAGTCTCTGTAACTTTAATTATTCTTCTATTCTGTTTTTTTTCTTTTAAACCTAAGTTAATTTAAGTCTCTGCTGTTACAGCATAGTTATCACCAACAAAGGAAATCCAATTAAAAAGAAAAATGTAACAGAAAGGAAGGGCAGTCAGGAAGCTGATGATCGATACTGCCTAATATCTCACTAATTACGCCTTGAATATTCCATGTACTGGGGATTTTGGAAATACATCTTCAACTACTGTGACCAAATTTAGTTTATTTTTTTAATTTCCTTTACCAAATTTATTTTCCTTTTTTTTGGAGGGGGGAGGGGTGATGGGTATGGGGGTCAGTGGGGGGGGGGGGGGGTGGATTTAACTGACTCTTGTGTTAATCCAATGTATCTTTCAAGCAGTAATGACTATTGAACACAAAAGAGTTGGTATGTTACAATTCAACCAATATTTACAAATTGCCCTAGAGGAACTGATACTCCTCCAGGTATTATGGATATAACTTCACTATTAACATCTAATATATAAAGCTGAATGTGTGTGTGTGTGTGTGTGTGTGTGTGTGTGTGTGTGTGTGTGTGTGTGTGTGTGTGTGTGTGTGTGTGTGTGTGTGTGTGGTGTAACTTCTCCAGTGTGGTTAAACCCCTGACCGATTTGACGAAGAAAGGCGCTGATGTGACGAATTGGTCCTCTGCGGCTGTCTCTGCCTTTCAGGAGCTTAAACGCCGATTTACTTCTGCCCCGGTGTTGCGTCAACCGAATGTTTCTCTTCTGTTTCAGGTTGAGGTTGACGCTTCTGAGATTGGGGCAGGGGCCGTTTTGTCTCAGAGGGATCCTGTTGGTTCCTTGATGAAACCGTGTGCCTTCTTTTCCCGTAAGCTTTCGCCCGCTGAACGCAATTCTGATGTCGGCAATCGGGAGTTGTTGGCTATGAAGTGGATGTTTGAGGAGTGGCGACATTGGCTCGAGGGAGCTAAGCACCGTATTGTGGTCTTGACCGATCATAAAAATCTGATTTACCTCGAGTCTGCCAGGCGGCTGAATCCTAGACAGGCTCGATGGTCCTTGTTTTTTTCCCGTTTTGATTTTGTGGTCTCGTATCTTCCGGGTTCTAAGAATATTAAGGCTGATGCCCTTTCTAGGAGTTCTTCAGGAATTTCAGGCTGACAAACCTGACCGCTGTCCAGTGGGGAAACTGTTTGTTTGTTTTGTCTGTTTATTCCTGATAGATGGACTAGTAGAGTGATTTCTGAGGTTCATTGTTCTGTGTTGGCTGGCCATCCTGGTATTTTTGGTACCAGAGATTTGGTTTGTAGGTCCTTTTGGTGGCCTTCTTTGTCACGTGATGTGCGTTCTTTTGTGCAGTCCTGTGGGACTTGTGCGCGGGCCAAGCCTTGTTGTTCCCGTGCTAGTGGGTTGCTTTTGCCTTTGCTGGTCCCTGAGAGGCCCTGGACGCATATTTCTATGGATTTTATTTCTGATCTTCCGGTTTCCCGGAAGATGTCTGTCATCTGGGTTGTTTGTGACCGGTTCTCTAAGATGGTCCATTTGGTGCCTTTGCCTAAATTGCCATCCTCTTCTGATTTGGTTCCGTTGTTTTTTCAGCATGTGGTTCGTTTGCATGGTATTCCGGAGAATATTGTGTCCGACAGAGGTTCCCAGTTTGTTTCTCGGTTTTGGCGGGCCTTTTGTGCTAAGCTGGGCATTGATTTGTCTTTTTCTTCCGCATTTCATCCTCAGACAAATGGCCAGACCGAGCGAACTAATCAGACTTTAGAAACTTATCTGAGATGCTTTGTGTCTGCTGATCAGGATGATTGGGTGGCTTTCTTGCCATTGGCCGAGTTTGCCCTTAATAATCGGGCTAGTTCGGCTACCTTGGTTTCACCCTTCTTTTGTAATTTTGGTTTTCATCCTCGTTTTTCTTCGGGGCAGGTTGAGCCTTCTGACTGTCCTGGTGTGGATTCTGTGGTTGACAGGTTGCAGCAGATTTGGGCTCATGTGGTGGACAATTTGGTATTGTCTCAGGAGGAGGCTCAACGTTTTGCTAACCGTCGTCGGTGTGTTGGTTCCCGGCTTCGGGTTGGGGATCTGGTCTGGTTGTCTTCCCTTCATGTTCCTATGAAGGTTTCTTCCCCTAAGTTTAAGCCTCGCTTTATTGGTCCTTATAGGATTTCTGAGATTATTAATCCGGTGTCTTTTCGATTGGCCCTTCCGGCTTCTTTTGCTATCCATAATGTCTTCCATAGATCTTTATTGCGGAAATATGTGGTGGCCGTTGTTCCCTCTGTTGATCCTCCGGCCCCTGTGTTGGTTGATGGGGAGTTGGAGTATGTGGTTGAGAAGATTTTGGATTCTCGCTTTTCGAGGCGGAGGCTTCAGTACCTTGTCAAATGGAAGGGTTATGGCCAGGAGGATAATTCTTAGGTTTTTGCCTCTGATGTCCATGCTGCTGATTTGGTCCGTGCCTTTCATCTGGCTCGTCCTGATCGGCCTGGGGGCTCTGGTGAGGGTGAGGGTACTGTTGTGAATTCTGCTCTTGGGTTCCCTCTGGTGGTTGTTGGTAGTAATGCAGTTGTCCCTGGGTTGCAATCCTGGGCAGGTGTCCCTGCTGATTGCAGCTCTGACTGGGATATTTAGGTGTGCAGGATTCATTAGCCCTTGCCAGTTGTCCATTGTTCTTGGAGGTTTTGCATCTCTGCCTGGTTCCTCCTGCCCTGCTGCCAAATCAGCTAAGATAAGTGTCTGGTTTTGTTTCTGCAGCACACATGCTGTGTGCTTTACATTTCAGTACTATTCAATGTTTTTTCTTGTCCAGCTTAGACTGTGTTTGGATATTTCAGTCAAGTTGGATTCTCAGGAGATGCAGATATACATTCCATGTCTTTAGTTAGATGGTGGAATTTTTGTATTATCTGCTGTGGATATTTTTAGGGTTTTAATACTGACCGCTTAGTATTCTGTCCTATCCTTTCCTATTTAGCTAGCGTGGCCTCTTTTGCTAAATCCTGATTTCTGCCTGCGTGTGTCTTTCCTCTAATACTCACAGTCAATATTTGTGGGGGGCTGCCTATCCTTTGGGGTTCTGCTCTGAGGCACGATAGAATTCCCATTTCCATCTATAGGGGTATTTAGTCCTCCGGCTGTGTCGAGGTGTCTAGGATGTGTTAGGTACACCCCACGGCTACTTCTAGTTGCGGTGACAGTTTAGGGTTTGCGGTCAGTACAGGTTCCACCTACTCCTGAGAAAGTCTCATGCAGCTCCAAGGTCACCGGATCATAACATCCCTGGCTATACACCTGCTCCTGTGAACCTGTGTGGTGATCCTGCTACTCTGCTCTGAGTTCCTGCTGCATATACCAGTTTCCAGTAATCCTCCTTCATCTGCTGCTCGTGTTTACTTCGCCCTGCATTTGCTGGACATGTAAGCTGCTGCTGCTTTGCATTAACCTGAGACTATTAACCAGGCCTCCCTGGTTGAGCTAAGTTATGATTTGAACTGCCTATAAGCATATCTATCTGTGTCTGGACTAAGACAAGGATTTATTTGTGTCAAGTATCCTCAAGAATAATTGTGCTTCATAGACTTTCTGCATGATTGCATTTTGCTCTGAAGTTTACTATAGACTGCTGAGCTGCATTTGATATTTGCACCAAGTGTTGTGGACTTGAGTTTCTCTCTGCACCTGTTTGAATCACCGTGTGATAATATAGACTTTACCACTTATAAAACTGTGTCCTGTAGTTGTCTTGTTCCACGCAAAGAGTCTCCTGAGTTATCCCCTATAATTATTACAATAGAATACAATGTAGCCCTCCTCATATAATATAATGCAGCCCCCCATAGAATATAATGTAGCCCCCTCAAACAGTATAATGAAGCCCCCATACAATATAATCTAGCCTGTTGTGAACTGTGTTTCTGGGCTCCCTCTGGTGGTCACTAACGGTATTGTGTTAGGTATGTCTTGTTGCAGGCCTGAGCTCCAGCTGTGTCATTAAGCAGCGGGTGTTTCCTATTTGAGTCTCCTCTGGACTCAGTCTCTTGCCTGGCATCGTTGTATCCAGACCTATTTGGTCTCCTCCGGATTCCTTTCAGTCTGCCTCATGCAAGAAAAGCTAAGTCTGTTTTGTACAATTTGGATCGTTTGCATTATTCAGTGTTTTTGTCCAGCTTGCTTTACATTTGATTTTTGACTCGCTGGAAGCTCTAGGGGGCTGATATTCTCCCTCCACACCGTCAGTCGGTGTGGGGGTTCTTGAATGTTCAGCGTGGATGTTTTGTAGGGTTTTCTGCTAACCGCATAGTCCACTATCTATTTTCTGCTATCTAGACTATTGGGCCTCACTTTGCTGAATCTAGTTCATCTCTACGTTTGTGTTTTCCTCTTGCCTCACCGTTATTATTTGTTGGGGGCTTTCTATATCTTTGGGGTTCAATTTCTCTGGAGGCAAGCGAGGTCTTATTTTTTCCCTCTAGGGGTAGTCAGTTCTCCGGCTGGCTCGAGACGTCTAGAACCAACGTAGGCACGTTCACCGGCTACTTTTAGTTGTTTGTGTCAGGATCAGGTATGCGGTTAGCCCAGTTTCCACCTCCCTAGAGCAGTATTTATATTTTTGCTATCTTGCCGGAATATCAGAGATCCTCTGCCATTGGGATCATAACACTAGCCCCCCATAGAATACAATGTAGCCCTCCTCATATAATATAATGTAGTCCCCCATAAAATATAATGTAGCCCCCTCAAACAGTATAATGAAGCCCCCATACAATATAATTTAGCCCCCCATAGAATACAATGTAGCCCCCCTCATATAGTATAATGTAGCCCCCTCATAGAGTATAATGCAATCCTCCCTCATAGAATATAATACAGCCCCCATAGAATATAATGTAGCCCCCCATAGAATATAATACAGCCCACCTCCCTATAGAATATAATGTAGCCCCATCAAAGAGTATGATGCAATCCTCCCTCATAGAATATAATACAGCCCTCCATAGAATATAATGTAGCCCCCCACAGAATATAATACAGCCCACCTCCCCATAGAATGTAGTCCCATCAAAGAGTATGATGCAATCTTCCGGCATAGAATATAATACAGCCCCCCATAGAATACAATGTAGCCACCCATAGAATATAATACAGCCCACCTCCCCATTGAACATAATGTAGCCCCATCAAAGATTATGATCCAATCCTCTCTCATAGAATATAATACAGCCCCCCATAGAATATAATGTAGCCCCCCATAGAATATAATACAGCCCACCTCCCCATAGTATATAATGTAGTTCCATCAACGAGTATGATGCAATCCTCCCGCATAGAATATATACAGCCCCCATAGAATATAATGTAGCCCCCCATAGAATATAACACAACCAACCTCCCTCCCCCCCGAGAATGGCCCCACAGTCCAGTACTCACTGATATATTTAAAAAAACAAAGCAAAAAAACACACAATCCTCATCTTTCCTCGTGCCCTGCGCTGCTCCAGGCTTGGCTCCGGTCTTAGCGGCAGCACACAGTGGGTGTGCAATAAAGTAACATCATCACGTACCAGCAGTGTCAGAGGCAGAGAGGAATGATGGGAGAGGGAGCATCATCTGACGTTCTCTCCTCCAGAATTGCTTTGAACTGTACGGGCGTCATAGACGCCGGCATAGTTGAATGCGGTTGCAGCGGGGGGGAGTCGGCGCTGGCGGTAGGCGGGCCCCCTGACACACGGGCTCCATAGTGGCTGCGTTATGTGCTGCTATTAGTGCCCCCCACTGGCTGGGGGCCTCTGGGGGAGCAGGGCCCTAGGCAGCTGCCTGGTCTGCCTGCCTGCCGCTAACACGGCCCTGTCCGCAAGTTGAAACAGCAGAGGCTTTTTTAATTTGGTTCCGCTGTGGAAATGTTGGAAAAATGCATGTAAACTCCACATGACTGTATCAATAAAGTTTTGTCAAATACCAGGAAGCATAAAAAACAAAGCAGCTTTATTTAAAACATGAGGTACCAAAAGGAGACAAAAAACGCAGCATCTAAAACGCAATAAAACCACATGTGAACAAACGCTTGAAACCTAATAGGTGCAGAAAATTTGCAACATGAAAAACTTTCCAACTACTTATCGTAGGAACGTAACCTTAAAAAATGTTGTTCTACACCCAAATTCTGGCTCCATTTTTCTTAGCAGCTACAGTTCGCTACAACAAGTGCTTCAGGAATGAGAGTTTATTACAGTTTAATGTATTTTCGATATTGTTGTATAAAAAGCTCTAACGATTTTACTGTGCAGCTGACAACACAATATAAATGGTATTAATAAGAAGAAATGGATGTTAATCCTCAGAATCTGCAGGTACCAAGAAACATCTCTGTGGAATTAATTATAGGCAGAATAAATTGAGGGGCAAAATCGCAGACCTACTGTTCATCCCCGGCGGTGCTCAGTCACTTTACAATGTATAGTGTAATATGATTGTATAATACATTATCAGCTAATCATCTCCTTTCTGAACCATGCCTCCCTATACCAGAATTTTCTATTGAAATCCGAGGTTAAATCCACACATATAAATACAAATTTTGCCCTGGATTTGTAAGGAGGAAGACCAGACCGCGGGTACCTGTACCGAGCCGGGTCCGGAACTGTTGAGGCTGCCTCCCTTGTTGCCTGGGGGAAGAAATGAGAAGCTGGATCGACCTAATGACCCGGGTAGGAGGGGCAGCTGCAGAGAGAAGCGCCGTGCGCTCAGTAGCTGCCAGAGACAGAAGTGCCGTGCGCTCCGTGACTATGAGTACCGCACACGTGCAGAGGATTAAATGCCGAAACCGGACAGACTTTTTCGGCCTAACTTGCCACTTGCTTCCCATCTGTTTACATTTGACTCTGAGAGTGCCGCGGCCTTGTTTGTTTCGGTTGCACGTGTTTGTGGACTAGGGGCTCAGCAGAAGGTACCGGAGACCGACCTCTGCCGTCATAAAACAGATCATCGTTTTAAGGACCCCATCTGAGGACACCACCCAGCCGTGGCCGGTTCTACAATTCCCCTGCGGGACCATCTGCTGCAGAGAAGCATACTGGACACGATAAGTTCCTCCACTGGATTGTTATTGCTTACATTTGTTATCCCTATTATTCCTCCTTTAACCATTAACCTCCCTGCAAGGAGTTAATACCTTGTTCCATTAAATTGTTATACTTTGTTAACCCTTGCTCTGCCTCCTGCCTGTCACTGCATCCTGCAACCTGCTTACAGATTCAACGTGTCTTTTAAGGCGTGAAATCTGAAAATCAACAACAGAAATTGATGCTTCTGATTTAAAAATCTGCACTGAGGGTCAATTTCCTTGTGAAAAATTGAATCACCATGTAAATGAGGTTTCAATCCAGTCCATGTGATGTGCCTACTACTATAACTTGCTGAGGATTTTACATCTGCAAATCCACAGGTAAAATGTGCTTCAAGTCTGTTCTTAGAGGGGTTGTCCAGGATTTTTTTTTTTTTTCTTTACTATGGGCCTAAAAACTAACAGGCAGGTAGTTGCTAACAGAGGCAACAACTACCTGTCTGTTCTACCCGGTGCTGGCTCAGAGAAGTCACTGACCGCTTTTGTTGGCAACTGCTCCACGTCAACAGAGCAGCTCTTTTTCTACCAGGTTGCTCTGTTGACAGGGCATGACAGCTGACATCATGATGATTGACAGTCAACTGCCTGTACTTAGATAGCGAGGAGATGTCTGTGAAATCAGCAGGATGTCAACAAGCATGCCCCATCAACAGAGCTGAGCGGAAGAGAAGCTGATGCTCTATCAACATGATGTCAGTGGGAGCTGCTGAATCGCTGGCAGGAGCGGTCTGTGACTGCTTTGTGGCAGGAGAGATTGGTTGGGCAAAAGAGACAGGTAGTTAGTAACTGCCTGCCTGTTAGTTCTTAGACAGCAAAACAAGAATTAAACTAATGTTTTTTGGGGGTCTATATACTGTACTTCCAAATCTCTCGGATTTTATCTTACTGTCTAAATTCGGGAGACAAAACAGTCACAAAACCAGTTACCAAAATACCTCCATAATACCACCCAATGGCACCAATCAGCAGCAGTACAGTACCTATGCCTCCATAGTGCCCAAGTACCAATTTTCAGTAAATATAAATGCTAATTCTTATATTGTAGTAATGTATTCACATCTCTCCTTCCCATACTAAGCTGAAAGCTCCTATTTGTTGACAACGGTATACAAGCCACAAAGGTGGACTGTCTAATAACCTTGCAAGTATTAAAAATGATCGCTTTTGTCTAAGTACCGCAGCAAAGTACAAATAAAAAGTACACACATAACAAATCTTTTTCTTGTTTAGCAATCCGCTTGACATTAATGGCGCCTATGTGCCTTGATCTTTTCATTTAAAACTGAAAAAACAGTGCTAAAATGCAAACTTTGTCTACAAATGTATCTAAAAACAAGAAAATAATGAATTCTAGTATAAGGCTATGAAGAATAATAGTCATTTTTATGTTGCAGTAATGATGGTACAGTGTTAAAAGGCCTTGCAATCAGTCCTTCTAGTAGCCCCTGTGCACAGTTATACACCATTAGCATATAACCATTGCCGCCTCCTGAGTTCTTACCTCCCCAAAAAATGTATTTTTGAAAAAAATAGCCTACATCAAGGGAACACTTAACATTCCGGTCAATTATGGACCCCAAATTACCTGTAAGGCTTATAATATCTTACTAAGTACAGTTCGTGCAGTGTATGCAGCAGCCAGGTAAAGAAGTAGTCACATTGGTCACACATTTTAATTTCAGATTTTATCACATTGGATATGTGACCTAAATATGTCGGGTCTATATATCGACAAACTGGGTCGTCCTAGGTTAATGATGATGTTTAGTATATAGTGAGCATCTCTACCTACCAGGACTGATCTCATTGCAATAATTCAGCCATTTTGGGAACATGGCAGCTTTGTGTGCCCTGCAGATTTCACATGTTTAAAACTACCAGGAACAAAATTATAAGGAGTGTTAGTTCGTAATCCGCTCCAAAATCCATTTAAAAACTGGTTCCATTACTCAAAAACTACACAAGAAGATGCCCTTCCATGGTATGAAATCAGGCCTGGTGATAAAGTTATCAATTACTCTATGGACTGTACCTTCCTGTCAATCACTGAAGTTCAAGCAAAAGAACCCCATCATTCATCTACAAGAAAATCCTGGTTGCTTACTCTCTCATAATGACAAAATAGAGGGAAACCTTCCAGGATATGGCCACTAGGGAAGACAAATCACCAGTGTATTGTGGTAGCCGTGGACTGTGCACCCGTTTGTTGTGCCCTGGCATGTTACATGAAAGTGAGGGTCCTGGCGGGATGTCTGGACTTGTGCTATGGAGGAGTTACACCCTTGTAGGCTGCATGTTACAGATGACTTGGGTTGGCCAGGACCAGATATTTGGACAGTTCAATGAGGGAGACCACCAGTCAAAAATAAACTTTTGCCTGAACGATTACTTGGTGGGGATTATGGATAGTAGATAGCAGGTACACAATTTTATGAATGTTTCCTTCACAATATGGAGCATTTTCCGCACAGTTCCAATTCCTTCCTCGTTACTCGTTCATTCTCTATCTCCACTCTTTCACTTTCCTTCATCACAACTCAACACAGTACTGCCGTCCAGTTAGCAAGAGTCCTATTCTCTACCTGCGTTTCCACATCTTCTTTCCCCTCTAGAGAACTATCTTGCCAATATGGCCGGTTATTAGCTTCCCTGGTACTGATGCTCTGGAACTCCTGCCTGAGGCACTCTCTTTGTCTCATGTACTCTGTCCTGTCTTGGCCAATCACCTCCCTGAGTCACAAACCCTGAGTCGTACTGCTAGGTGTACTCTCTCAGGGACCGTCTCCGTTTGATCACTCTATCCTCCTGTTGGTTTCTCTACTTCCAAAAGGTGGCGCTATAGAGTTTTAAGTCCTCTTTTTCTCAGAAGAGGCAATTTGCATATTTAATTTCCCAGAGGAGCATTGCACGGCGAATAAGCCTCCTTACCTTGACAAGCAGCTGGTATGTCACTCTCCATAAGGAGAAACGTTACCCCAAAAAGAATAAATAATTTTATTAATTTACATAATTTTAAGAACAATTAAAAACTACTTCAAAGCACTCTGGGCCCTACCTCACCTTAGGACTATTTCAGATTTACCTCTGGCCCCTGACCAGAAACTGTCTCTATCCCTTCACCTTAACCTCTCACACTCTGGGCTAGTTCCAATCATAAACTCTAAGTCTCCCTACTGTCTGGCAGAACACAATACCAACATTATTAACCCTGTAATGCTGCAGTAGCACACGTACGCAGTGAAGAGTCAGTGACCCACAAAGTTCAAACACAAAAGTCTCTTTAATGTGTTACTTCACACATAAAGGTGCATAGCATTTTATAGTACACTTCATCAAAGTTCAATACACACAGTTGCATCTCGTCTCAGTGCCGGTTTCATAGCACTACACATCATATGGTTTTTAGATTGCAGTCCCTAAACACACCGGATCTCTCCTTGTCCAGTATCCATGGGGAGACCGCATGCCATATTGCAGTCTCCCAACACAGCTTCACATGTTGCACACACTACACATGCCAGTCCACCTCTGACTAGTTCCCGTGGGTGTCCTGCACCACTGTATCACAGACTCTATACTAACACAGCCAAGGATATCCTCCGGATAGCATTCGGGCACCATATCCACGTGTTTGCAATCGTTACACATGCCAGTCCTCTTTCGGGCACAGGACATCCACCTCCGGTTCACCTCCGGGCACAGGACTGTCCACATACGAGATGACTTGCATCGCTGTGTACGCTGTGGGTGCCAGGCTATTCAGCTGCCATAGCTGCTGGCTCCGCTGGCCTGTGCTGCTTCACACACACAGCCAGCGCTCTGCAGGCCTCTGCTCTGCACAACAGCACACACCAGACTGACACTGATGTTGCACCTGACACAACCATACCCCTTACTGCAGGGTTTTTATCAAACCTGTGGCTTTCAGCCACATGGAAAACCCGGACCGGAAATCCGTGACTGCCATGCACACATATGGACTTTATCCATCTCCATGCACATCCTGGGGAGAACACACAGCGACCCCTACCTGTGACATGAGTCACTGCTTCACAATGAATATCACAGTTAACATTACACAATATAACAATATGCATATTCTTCAAGGGGGAAGGTGGGCAGTATCTCCATCTCTTTACACCTGCACAGTCAACCAGCAGAAATGGTTGATCATAGGTAAGAAATAAACATCAGGTTTTATACATATATATACACTCACCGGCCACTTTATTAGGTACACCATGCTAGTAACGGGTTGGACCCCTTTTGCCTTCAGAACTGCCTCAATTCTTCGTGGCATAGATTCAACAAGGTGCTGGAAGCATTCCTCAGAGATTTTGGTCCATATTGACATGATGGCATCACACAGTTGCCGCAGATTTGTCGGCTGCACATCCCAAAGATGCTCCATACAAGGCAGGATGGATCCATGCTTTCATGTTGTTTATGCCAAATTCTGACCCTACCATCCGAATGTCGCAGCAGAAATCGAGACTCATCAGACCAAGCAACGTTTTTCCAATCTTCTACTGTCCAATTTCGATGAGCTTGTGCAAATTGTAGCCTCAGTTTCCTGTTCTTAGCTGAAAGGAGTGGTACCCGGTGTGGTCTTCTGCTGCTGTAGCCCATCTGCCTCAAAGTTCGACGCACTGTGCGTTCAGAGATGCTCTTAGGCCTACCTTGGTTGTAACGGGTGGCGATTTGAGTCACTGTTGCCTTTCTATCAGCTCGAACCAGTCTGCCCATTCTCCTCTGACCTCTGGCATCAACAAGGCATTTCCGCCCACAGAACTGCCGCTCACTGGATTTTTTTTCTTTTTCGGACCATTCTCTGTAAACCCTAGAGATGGTTGTGCGTGAAAATCCCAGTAGATCAGCAGTTTCTGAAATACTCAGACCAGCCCTTCTGGCACCAACAACCATGCCACGTTCAAAGGCACTCAAATCACCTTTCTTCCCCATACTGATGCTCGGTTTGAACTGCAGGAGATTGTCTTGACCATGTCTACATGCCTAAATGCACTGAGTTGCCGCCATGTGATTGGCTGATTAGAAATTAAGTGTTAACAAGAAGTTGGACAGGTGTACCTAATAAAGTGGCCAGTGAGTGTGTATATATATATATATATATATATATATATATATATATATATATATATATGTCTATCATCAAAGATGACTATATAGAGTTTATTGAAAAGCACTCACAACTTCTATCATAATTACCAACATATAGAAGTACCAAGCTCGATTAATATTTAGGTCCTGCTCCAAGACCGCCTGTAAATGACTCCAAATGCCCCTGTTTGGGATTAGCTTTGTTGAATTCTTCTCACTCTCATCCCATTCATGGGATTGTGCCACCAAAATTGGGATTTTTGTTGAGAAAGACAACTGTTATTAATAGCTCATAGACTACTAAAAACATTTGAGTTACTATAGCTTCTTAAAGGGAAACTGTCACCAACTTTTGCCACCTAATCTGAGCTCAGCATAATGTAGAGACCAAGACCTTGAGTCTAGCAAGGTGCCACTGATTAGGCTACTCGCTGCAGTTTCAATAAAATCCTGTTTTATCAGCAAGAGGTTATCAGAGAGGACTATAAACTTGCTGCCACGTAGTCCGCCATATTTATGAGCTACTGTATGTATAATCCCATCCCCACCTCTGATTGGCAGCTTTCTGCTTATGCACAGTTTACACCGAAAGCTGGCAATCAGTGGTGTGGGCAGGGTTATACAGAGCTCAGCATTCAGAGAACTGGTAGATCTGTAGCAGAGAAAATAGTGATTTTTATAAAAAATACAGCAAGCAGCCCACTAAATGTCACATCGCTGTAATTAAGGTCTCTGACACTACATTATGCTGCACTCAGATGGTGCAGCAAAAACCTGGTGACAAGGTCCCTTTAAAGAGTAGCTAAAAGGTTTGTATTTAATTATGACCTAGGCATTGCAAAGTTATGAATTTTTGTAATATACTGTACTTCATTACCTTATTTTGCTTCCTTCTATCCCAAACATTATGCTCCAGTGCTGCTTCACAGGGACAGTTCATGCTTCTGAGCAATCTGCTTTCAACTGCTGCTTTGCCGAAATCCATACTCTATTTCCTAATATTCCTAATACAGGTATTACAGGAGTCAAGGGCAAGTGAGGACTGGAGTCTAGGGTTGAATGGTTCAGATTGGGAAAGTCACTTACTCTGGTTGTTTGTAATTCGAGTATAGATTTTGGCTGAGCAGCAGTGGAAAGCATCTTCTCAAGTAGAATAAATTAACCATGTTAAACAGCACTGCAGCACATTACTTGGGAAAATAGGAAGCAAAATAAGGATGGGAAGTATAATACAAAACTGCATAACTTTGCAATGCCTGGAAGATAACTATAAAAAATAGTTTAGCTACTCTTTATTAGCATATCAAAACTAGCAAACCAGTTTATAAAAATGAAAAAGTATTTTCACTTTTTTATCTGTCTAACCTATTAGTCCGTACACTGCTCTGTGTGTGCGCTCAATGCAGGAGCAGTGGTTTCCTGCTTGAGAATCATTGCACATGTGACAAGTGCTTTGAATGATTGATGGGGGTTCCAGCACCCGGTCCCCACCAATCTGGAGGGCATGTCTTGCCAGGACACAAAGTTTAGGTACTATTTAATATACACATTAAAGGGAACCTGTCACCCCGTTTTTTCCGTATGAGATAAAAATACTGTTAAATAGGGCCTGAGCTGTGCATTACAATAGTGTATTTTGTGGACCCCGATTCCCCACCTATGCTGCCTTAATACGTTACCAAAGTAGCCGTTTTTGCCTGTAAATCAGGCTGGTCTGGTCAGATGGGCGTGGTGTCTTCCCCCAGATCTTGCTTATTTTTCCGTTGGTGGCGTAGTGGTTTGCGCATGCCCAAGTCCAGAATCCACTGCACAGGGGAGGGAAAAGAGCGCAATCTGCGCTATTCCCCTGGTGATCGGTGGGGGCGGCCATCTTCCTGTGGCCGCGCGTGCACAGATGGAGTGCTCTGCTGCCCGGGGCTTCAGGAAAATGGCCGCGGGATGCCGCGCGTGCGCAGATGGAGATCGCGGCGGCCATTTTCCTGAAGCCGAGTTCGCATCTCGGCTTCAGGAAAATGGCCGCCGCGACCTCCATCTGCGCACGCGCGGCATCCCGCGGCCATTTTCCTGAAGCCCCGTGCAGCAGAGCACTCCATCTGCGCACGCGCGGCCACAGGAAGATGGCCGCCCCCACCGATCACCAGGGGAATAGCGCAGATCGCGCTCTTTTCCCTCCCCTGTGCAGTGGATTCTGGACTTGGGCATGCGCAAACCACTACGCCACCAACGGAAAAATAAGCAAGATCTGGGGGAAGACACCACGCCCATCTGACCAGACCAGCCTGATTTACAGGCAAAAACGGCTACTTTGGTAACGTATTAAGGCAGCATAGGTGGGGAATCGGGGTCCACAAAATACACTATTGTAATGCACAGCTCAGGCCCTATTTAACAGTATTTTTATCTCATACGGAAAAAACGGGGTGACAGGTTCCCTTTTACTAATTTAAAAGAGCATCAACAATGCTTGCAATTATCTTGCTTTTCTTTTAACTTTCATCATTTTATATTCTTTATATATAGTGCATTAAATTGCTGTATTGACAGGCATTAGTTTAGATATACCTGATTTAGGCATATCTAAATAAGAATATAATGCTGTTTGTAGGGAATGCAGAGTAAGCTTTAAAAGAGCTAAAGCCAATAATGAAGTGAGGCTTGCAAGGGAGACCAAAAGCAGTAAAAAAGGATTTGGGGGGTATGTTAAAAGCAAAAGAAAAGTCAAAGATGCTATAGGATTTTTGTAGGATGAAAGGGGTGAAATGGTCAAAAATGATGTTGAAAAGGCCGATCTTTTAAATTCCTAATTTGCATCTGTGTTCTCTGAGATCAGAGAGATCAGAGGAACAAAAGAATCAATACTATTCATAAACAAGATGGTGAGGGAACACTTTGTTAATTTAAATTAATTTAAATCTCCTCGGCCAGATGAATTACATCCTAGGGTACTGAAAGAATTAGCAGAGGAAATTGCAGAACCACTAGCCAGAATCTTTGAAAAATCCTGGAGAACAGGAGAAGTCCCAGAAGATTGCAGAAGGGCAAATGTTGTCCCTATCATCAAAAAAAGGAAAGAAGATGGAGCCAAGCAATTACAGGCCAGTGAGCCTTACTTCTATAAAAGGAAAGATCTTTGAACAAATTATTAAACAGCATGTATGTAAGTACTTGGATAAGAATACAGTAATTAACCAGAGCCAGCATGAGTTAGTAGCAAACAAGTCTTGCCAGACTAATCTAATTTTCTTCTATGATGGAATCAATGACTGGGTGGATCAGGGAAATGTAGTAGATATAGTGTATCTTGACTTCATATAGCATTTGACAAGTATCTTATACTATCCTGATTGAAAAAATGACCAGGTATGTGAATGACAAGGCTATGGTTAGGTGGATTCATAACTAGCTCGGCGATCGTACTAAAAGAGTGGCAATAAATGGTTGCCAATCCAATTGGAAAAGTGTTTCAGGTGGGGTACCACAATGCTCTGTCCAGCGTTGTTCAATATTTTTATTAATTATCTAAACAAGGAACTGAAGGTAAACTAATCAGATTGCAAATGATGCAAAGCTAGGTGGGATAGCTAACACTAGAGAAGACAGAGAAAGGATTCAGAAGGATCTAGATAAGCTTGAACAATGGATAGCAACTAATAGAATGGTATTTAATAGGGAGAAATGCAAGATTCTACATCTGGGCAAGAAAAAAAAATTACATCTATTGAATGGTAGGAATAGAACTAAGCAACAACACGTGTGAAAAAGACTTGAGTATAATAATATAATAATAGATCACAGACTGCACATGAGTCAACAATGTGATGCAGCAGCAAAAAAGACAAACAAAAAACAAAGTTCTAGGATATACTGTATTAAGAAGCATAGAGTCTAGTGTTGAGCATTCCGATACCGCAAGTATCGGGTATCGGCCGATACTTGCGGGTATCGGAATTCCGATACCGAGATCCGATACTTTTGTGGTATCGGGTATCGGTATCGAAACAACATTAATGTAAAAATGTGTAAAAGAGAGAATTAAAATAAAAAATATTGCTATACTCACCTCTCCGACGCAGCCTGCACCTTACCGAGGGAAGCGGCAGCGTTCTTTGTTTAAAATTCGCGCTTTTCTTTCCTTTACGTGAAGTCCTGGCTTGTGATTGGTTGCGTCGCAGTCACATGGGCGACGCAACCAATCACAGCAAGCCGTGATGTAATTTCAGGTCCTTAAGGATTTTAAAATTACGTCCCGGCTTTGTGATTGGTTGCGTCGCAGTCACATGGGCGACGCAACCAATCACAGCAAGCCGTGACGTAATTTCAGGCCCTTAAGGATTTTAAAATTACGTCCCGGCTTTGTGATTGGTTGCGTCGCAGTCACATGGGCGACGCAACCAATCACAAGCCGTGACGTCACGGGAGGCTGGACACGCGCGCATTTTAAAATGCGCGCTTGTCCAGCCTCCCGTGACGTCCCGGCTTGTGATTGGTTGCGTCGCGGTCAACCAATCACAAGCCGGGAGGCTGGACACGCGCGCATTTTAAAAATTTTAAAATGCGCGCGTGTCCAGCCTCCCGGCTTGTGATTGGTTGACCGCGATGCAACCAATCACAAGCCGGGACGTCACGGGAGGCTGGACAAGCGCGCATTTTAAAATGCGCGCGTGTCCAGCCTCCCGTGACGTCACGGCTTGTGATTGGTTGCGTCGCCCATGTGACTGCGACGCAACCAATCACAAAGCCGGGACGTAATTTTAAAATCCTTAAGGGCCTGAAATTACGTCACGGCTTGCTGTGATTGGTTGCGTCGCCCATGTGACTGCGACGCAACCAATCACAAAGCCGGGACGTAATTTTAAAATCCTTAAGGACCTGAAATTACGTCACGGCTTGCTGTGATTGGTTGCGTCGCCCATGTGACTGCGACGCAACCAATCACAAAGCCGGGACTTCACGTAAGGAAAGAAAAGCGCGAATTTTAAGCAAACAACGCTGCCGGTTCCCTCGGAGAGGTGAGTATAGCAATATTTTTTATTTTAATTCTTTCTTTTACACATTAATATGGTTCCCAGGGCCTGAAGGAGAGTTTCCTCTCCTTCAGACCCTGGGAACCATCAGGAATACCGTCCGATACTTGAGTCCCATTGACTTGTATTGGTATCGGGTATCGGTATCGGATTGGATCCGATACTTTGCCGGTATCGGCCGATACTTTCCGATACCGATACTTTCAAGTATCGGACGGTATCGCTCAACACTAATAGAGTCTAGATAACATGAAGTAATTATCCCCCTCTACTCCTCCTTGGTCAGGCCTTATCTGGAATACTGTGCCTAGTTCTGGGCATCACATTTAAAAAAAAAACACATTGAAAAACTGGAGCAAGTTCATAGAAGAGCTACCAGGATGCTAAGCGGATTGCAAAGTATGTCCAATGCGGAACGGTTAAAGGATCTGGGTATGTTTAGCTTGCAAAAAAGAAGGCTAAGAGGAAACTTAATAGCTACAAATATCTGAAGGGCTGTCACAGTGTAGAGGGATCATCATTCTCATTTGCACATAGAAACTCAAGAAGCAATGGAATGAAACTGAAAATCAGAAGGTACAGACTAGATATTAGAAAAAACTGTTTGACAGTGAGGGTGATCAATGAGTGGAACAGGCTGCCACGAGAGGTGGTGAGTTCTCCTTCAATGGAAGTTTTCAAACAGAGGCTGGACAGATATCGGTATGAGATGGTTTAATGAATCCTGCACTGAGCAAGGGGTTGAACACGGTGATGCATGCAGAAAACTGTCTACGTTGAAATAAAATATTTAGAATTGAGAGTCCTCAGTGGTTGATACCTTTTAATGGCTAACTGAAAAGATGGTAACAAATTGCAAGCTTTCGAGACTACACAGGTCTCATCATGCTTGCAATTTGTTACCATCTTTTCAGTTAGCCATTAAAAGGTATCAACCACTGAGGACTCTCAATTCTAAATATTTTCTATCGACTGGCTAACACGGTACCAAGATATATATCTTTCCTGTACGTTGAAATAGTGGCTGTCAATCATAATTGTGTGTAAGGATAAAATCCACACAAATGCAAAAATCTCCTGCAAGTACATTGAAGGATTTTTTCAAATCTATAGCAAAATCTGCAAGTGTAACATGAGGATTTCAGACCTCTACATTGAAAGAGATGAAATCTACAGTAAAAATCCACAACAGAAAATAATATCGTAGAGATTTGAAAAATCCACACTACATGTCAATTTCTGTACAGAAAAATTCCTCACCATGTTGCTGAGATTTATTAAAATCTCATCCACGTTTTGTAATCTGCTGTAAATTTTTTGTACTCTAAACTGCACAAAAATTTCACTGACCCTCCTGGACATAACCAGTGACTGGCTTTTGCTCTGGCGATCTACCACAGCCATGCATTAATTTTGCAAAGCTGGTGTATGACAACCCTTTTCACATTTGGATGCATACATACATTGTAATGAAAAAGGGTTAAAATGGAAGTTACTATAGACAGTAGACTATATAAAGTGTTCTACAATCATGGCTAAAAATACTGAGGTTTATTTATGTTTTTGTGTAAATTTGAAAATGTTTGGCCCCCATCTGAGCAAAGTCTAAAAGATGAAAAATTTTAATTAGAGGACTGGACGTATTAAAGTATGCCATTTAATCCTGACTAGCCTCGTCGTAATCATTGTCAGCTATTACAGAGTGCTAGGGCCATAGTGGTGAACTTCTGGCAAAAAATGTCCTTCTCTATGCAGTGTGATTATTAACTGTAAGTCTCATTATATTTAAGACTATTTCAGCCCGAGCTTGCATTTAATTGATTGAACAGAAGAAAACAGCAGGATGTCCTTTGTTCTCTAGGTTTAATGAGGCTTCTGATCTACGGGAACAGAAGTGCGAGAAAAGGGGAATCCTTCATGAATAAGAATTCACCAGTAAATGTGGATAATAGACTTTGTAACAGAGTTATTATCCCAGTCAGCATATACTCCATCAGTTATCTCAAATGGGACACAGAAATAATGTGTTAACTCTTTAGATATCCTTGACAACATTCTCAGCATCACTACCGTAGCTTCTATAGTGACTAAAGGCCTGAAAACCTGATCTAACTGTACTGATGACAAGAATGACTGACATCTTATTACATCAGTACCTCTAGTATCTCCAGTATTAGATCAAAAAGATAGGGAGGACAGCAGTGTGAGCAGCCTCTTCTTACCTCAGCACTCCTAGTATTTCTAGTATCAGATTAAGTAAATGACAGTGTGGACAGCCTCTTCTTATCTCAGCAACCCTGGTATCTCCAGTATTAGATCAGAAAAACAGGGTGGACAGCAATATGAGTAGCTTCTCCTTGCCTCTGCATCCTTGGTATCTCCAGTATTAGATCAGAAAGACAGGGTGGACAGCAGTGTGAGCAGCCTCTTCTTACCTCAGCACTCCTGGTATCTCCAACAGTAGAGCAGAAAGACATGTTGGACAGCAGTGTGAGCAGCCTCTTCTTATCTCAGCACCCCTAGTATTTCCATTATTAGATAAGATTATCCACATCTTCCTACACTTGAGAGAGACTATCTACTACACATGTTCACAGGCATCTATCTGTTCTATTACAACAGAATTATGTCAGTGTATAAGCCATTATAATTTTATAGTGATTACCTCCCTGGACAAAACTATTTTTAAAGGTATTCAGGAATTAATTTCTGTTAATATTTCCTTTCTATATTTTTTTTCTCAGAGAACACCTTTAAGTGCAGGTCAATAATGCCTTTAAGGAATTGCCCACTACTTGGACAACCCCCTCTCCGTTGCTATATTATTCTGTGTAAAATTAAAACAGCCGGTATTCACCGGTAGTCTGCTGCTCGAAGAATGATCATGTTGCTTCTTTTAGCCACTTCATGGTTTCCCAACCCTGCAGCATTAAAAAAAAAGGTACATAAGACGGAACATGTACTCAGTTGTTTGGACATTGCTGTGCAGTATGTTGATTTTATGGGGTGTTTTTACATCCCTCTAAAAAGACGCCATGTGCACATTCCCATTGGCTATGTGGACACAGTCTTTTTTGCTGACTTTTTGGAGTGGAAACTGAGCAGGATCTCCAAGTTTTGAAGGGTTTCTACATTTTTGATGATAATTTGTAGAGTTTCCTCTCAGTTGGTTATGTGCTCACAAAGTCACTTATACTCAGGCGAGCACAAGTTTTTCAAGCAGAAGATGCTTCAGAAAACTCTTGAGTTTTTTTCGTGAAGCATTTTTTTGTGTTTTTTTTTGTCATTTACTGAGCATTTTTCTGAGGGTTTTGGCCACCAGCGTTTTTTTGGAGATTTTCCAGTAGTTCTTGTGAAGATTTTTTACCTTATTTTTCTAGTCTATTTTTTCACTCCATTGAATAATAAAGAAACCTCTAGTGTTCTTTTTTTTAAGCAAAACAATGGTAAAATGCTCCACAAAGCATTTGGTCATCTTCTGGGCTTCTTGAGCTTTCACTTTGATTTGTACTGTATAGTAGAGAGTGTCTTCTAAGCGGAAAACACTGATGATTAAAAGATGTTCAAAAGCCTGAACATGTATACAGCAAGTTGTTTTCACATAGAATTGCATATGTACATTCTTTGGAGCATTTTCTGATTTTTCAGTTGGTATCCACGGCTATATGCACACAGAGTCTTTTTGGAGTGAAAAATGAACAGAAACTGAGAGGAATTTCTCCAAATCCTGCTTAAAAATGCAAAATTTGTCAAAAACTTGGAGGTTCTGCTCTGTGTCCTCTAAAAGATACCCAGAAAAAAAAGACTTTTGTGCAAATAGCCACTGTGGAAGTGCACATGGAGTCTTTCTGCTGACTTTTCTGAGCATAAACTGTACGGAAACAAATTTTTGAGGAGTTTTGAGAGTTGGTTTTGGAATTGGAGAGTTTCTGCTCAGTTTCCACTGAATGGCTATATGCACACAAAGTCTTTTTGGAACGGAAATTGAGCAGAAACTGAGCGGAAATTCTACAAATCCTCCCCAAACACTCAAAAGTCCTCAAACTTGCAGGTTCTGTTCTAAAAACTCCTTGGCAAACTCTGTGTGCATATACAGTAGCATGTAAAATTTTGGGCACCCCTGGTCAAAATTACCATAATTGTGAACAGTTAAGCAAGTTGATGATGAAATGATCTCTAAAAGGGCTAAAGCTAAAGATGACATATTTTCTTTGTAATTTAGGAAAAAATTGAGATTCCTTGGTAGTTTTGAATGAACTGCTATTTTGAGGTCTAGCCCTAGCCACAGATTTTCAATGATGTTCAGATCACGGGACTGTGAGGGCTATTGTAAAACATTCAGCTTGTGCCTTTTGAGGTTTTTTTATTTGGATTTTGACATGTGTTTAGGATCATTATTCATTTCAACTTCAGCTTTTTTTTTACAGATGTTGTTATGTTTTGCATCAAGAATTTGTTGAAATTTCATTGAACCTATTCTTTCCTGTACCCGTGAAATGTTCCCCTTTCCATTGGCTGCAACACAACCCCAAGGCATGATTGATCCACCCTCATGCTTAATGGTTGGCGAGATGTTCTTTTCCTGAAATTCTGTGCTCCTTTTTTTCTCCACATTTTCCTTTTTGTAATTTTAAAAATGTAGAAAATGACAATATTTTTTTCTTTATATACAAAGGAAATGTGTTGTGTTTAACTTTAGCCCTTTTAGAGATCATTTCATCTCAACTTGCTAAACTGTTCACCATAACATTGCATGCTACTTTCTGCTCCAAAAGCTCCTCAAAATACTCTGTGTGCACATAGCCATTTTCTACTCAAAATTGACATGAGCGAATATCATCAGCTCCCTCCTTATTTGGCAAGCTATAGCGCTTACCGAAGAAGCTGCAGCGGGAACCCTGATACCTGGAGCGCTCCTGATAATCAGGAGTCTGGTGCCACAGCTGCATGTGTCGTGGCTGTGTGACAGTCACAACACATGCATGTAGAGCCTGTTTGTTTTGATTGTCACACAGCGGCGACATATGCAGCTGCAGCGCCGGACACCTGATTATCGGGAGTGCTCCAGGTATCCGTGTTCCCGCTGCAGCTTCTTCAGTAAGCGCTATAGCTTGCCGAATAAGGAGGGAGACAACGATGTTTACTCATCTCTACTCAAAAAGCCCAGCAAATAGACGACATGTTCACATAGCCTTTGGAGTTTCTTTGAATTTTTGGAGAGGAAGCGCTGGCTCTGTGCAGAAGTAGAGGCCATTGGACCTGCCACAAAAATGATGGCAAATTCAAAGGTGAAGATGCCTCAGAGAAAGGACCACTGGTGGCTTTCACTCTATAATGTGAAGTATAGTGAATAGGGGTGGCTTTCAAGCTGAAGCTGCCCAAAGAATGAGCATGTCACTACTTTTAACTGCTTCAGGGTTTCTGCATTAGGTTCATTTTATGGGGCGCTTTTGCAGAATCCGCCTAAAAAAGACATTGTGTGCTCATAGCCTTATAGGCACTATATACACCATGTTCCAAATTATTAACATAACATTTTTCTCGGATTTTCCTAAATGGTCAGTGCAAATGACAGTCAGTCTAATAAAAGTCATCACCCGTTAGAGTATACATCGAATTTTATTGAAGAAACCTCCCAATGATAACAGTATAATCTCCAAAATGAATAAAGACTCAACATGCACTGTTCCAAATTATTAGGCACAGTAGAATTTCTAAACATTTGATATGTTTTAAAGAACTGAAAATGTTCATTTGTGGAATTTGCAGCATTAGGAGGTCACATTCACTGAACAAAAAAGCTATTTAACTCCAAAACATCCTAACAGGCCAAGTTACATGTTAACATAGGAACCCTTCTTTGATATCACCTTAATAATACTTGCATCCATTGTTCTTGTGAGTTTTTGGAAAGTTTCTGCTTGTATTTCTTTGCATGAAGTCAGAATAGCCTCCCAGAGCTGCTGTTTGGATGTGAACTGCCTCCCACCTTCATAGATCTTTTGCTTGATGATACTCCAAAGGTTCTCTATAGGGTTGAGGTCAGGGGAAGATGGTGGCCACACCATGAGTTTATCTCCTTCTATGCTCATAGCAGACAATGACTCAGAGGTATTCTTTGCAGCATGAGATGGTGCATTGTCATGCATGAAGATGATTTTGCTCCTGACGGCACATTTCTGCTTTTTATACCATGGAAGAAAGTTGTCAGTCAGAAACTCTTTATACTTTGTGCAAACAAAAAGACCCAAATACATCATGAATAATGTACGGGGGAGATGCTAAGTAGCAATCCACCGTATATACATAATTCGAACTCCGTAAATGCTTCAAAATAAGGAGAAAAAGGAGTTTACTCGAATTTAAGAATAGCAAGGTATAAATTTTATTTAAAGACAATTAAAAACATACAAAATCGAACATCAATAATATTCAGGATAGACAACATGGGGTGATGTGCACACATGTAAAAGTACTAGATAAATAATTATATAGCAGGTGAGCAGTGCTATGAAGTAGTTCAACGCAGTGGGAGTAGCATGTAGGATAAAGCAAATGGCCAGAGTGGCTCTAGTATGTGCAGCACAGGCTACACTGCTGCAGTTGCAAACTCACATATAACATATGATGGAAGTTGAATATAGCAAGGCTTACCGCGGTGTGCACAGCAGACCCGTATGAGACGGTGGATGACCCGACGCGCGTTTCGTGTCCGCAACTGGACACTTCCTCAAGGGGTATATTGTGCGCATATGGGAAAGGACCTTAAAAAGCCATGACAACGTGTCACATGGTGTTTTTAAGCCAATCGCGTAGCGACATTGGTGGCGCATGCGCAGTGCGTACCACAGGACCCGGCATAGCAGTAGAAGCGTCAGGTGTCACAGCGCATGCGCAGGAGTGATCCTGGGCAAGCGAAGGAGACCAGGAGACGCCCACTGCTAGGCTGAGCTCGGGGACAACACCACGCAGGCGCACAGTCGTGCATGGAATAGACGGATATAGTGTGTATTGATACATGAAATATCAGGTAACAGCCATATTATCAATATAACATATATAAACCATACCTATATAAATATAAAGCAGCAAAAACCATAATACAGTAATAATATATGTATAATATAAACAAAGCATTATATAATTAGGTAGGTAAAAATGACATGGCGCAAAGCGCAGCTGGCACGCTACAACAACTCCATATTAAAGCGATGACAATAAGTCCGGCATTAGGTTCTTGGCCATATGAAATGTCACTGAATAGAAGAAAAGATAAAAATAGAGATAAGTTAAAAGCAAAGAAAAAAACGCATGTTGAACCGTCAGAAGAACTTCTGTGATAAAATGTAGGGGCACAAGAAGATATTGATAGGAAACAGGAATTTATTACAAAAATGGGGCAAAGCTAAGAGATTCATTAAGCCCCTTAGGGGTCAGAGTGTCAAGGACCACAATCCATCTAGATTCTTTTTGAGCTAAGATCTTTTTATAATTTCCGCCACGTATCCCGAGATGGATAGCTTCGATCCCTCTTACCTTAAATGTTGTTGGGTCACAGTTATGATAAATTTTGAAATGGCGAGGGATAGACTTGAGTTCAGATAAATCAACCACTGTCTTGGCCGCGCAAATGTCCCGCACATGTTCACGTACTCTGACGCGTAATTCTCTGGATGTAAGACCAACGTATATCATGGGGCAGCCGCACGTAGCATAGTAAACCACGTTGGTGCTACCACACGATATACGTTGTCGTATTATATATTCTTTTAAACCGTCTGATGATTGAAAAGTCGAGCAGCGCAGGACATTTGCGCAGGCAAGACAGTGGCCGCAAGAAAAGCAACCTAAAGTCGGTCCACGATTACTAAATGGATTAGCCACCTTTGGAACATAGTGACTATTAACAAGTAAATCATTAAGATTTTTTGATCTTCTTGATGTCATGGAGGGAAAGTCGCCAATAGATGGACCCAAAGAGGGTTCAGCACCCAAGATGGCCCAGTGTTTTGCTAAAATATCCCGCATATTTTTCCATTCGTGATTAAATGTTGTAATAAAACGAATCTTTTGAGTATCCCTTTTATACACATTTACTCGGGGGTATAGCAAATCACTGCGTGGAGTCCTTTTAGCTCTATTATATCCCTTCCTAATACACCTATTGCTGTATCCACGGTTTTGAAAACGGATTTTAAGGTCTGCTGCTTGTTTTTCAAAACGGTCGTTGGTAGAACAGATCCTTTTCATCCTGAGGAATTGTCCGACCGGGACGGCACTGATGGTAGAAGAATTATGGGAAGAACTGGCATGTATAAGTGAATTAACTGATGTTGGCTTTCTCTTTATACTTTGCAGAGGTCATTTTCACACCTTCAGGAACCTTAAATGGCCCTACCAGCTGTTTCCCCATAATTCCGGCCCAAAACATGACTCCTCCATCTCCTTCCTGACATCGCAGCCTTGTTGGGACATGGTGGCCATCCAACAACCATCCACTACTCCATCCATCTGGACCATCCAGGGTTGCTCGACACTCATCAGTAAAAAAGACTGTTTGAAAATAAGTCTTCATGTATGTCTGAGCCCACTGCAACCGTTTCTGCTTGTGAACACTGTTTAGGGGTGGCCGAATAGTAGGTTTATGCACCTCAGCAAGCCTTTGAAGGATTCTACACCCTGAGGCTTGAGGGACTCCAGAGGCACCAGCAGCTTCAAATATAAGTTTGCTGGTTTGTAATGGCTTTTTAGCAGCTGCTCTCTTAATCCGATGAACTTGCCTGGCAGAAATCTTCCTCATTATGCCTTTATCAGCACGAACACATCTGTGCTCAGATTCAGCCACAAATCTCTTAACAGTACGATGATCAAGCTTAAGTTTTCAGGAAATATTGTTTTCATCCCTTGACCAAGGCATTGCATTATTTGATGCTTTTCGGCAGCAGAGAGATCCTTTTTCTTTCCCATGTTACTTGAAAACTGTAGCCTGCTTAATAATGTGGAATATCATTTTTAAATAGTTTTTCTTAATCACCTGGAAAACTAATTATCACATGTGTTTAAGATTGATTTCAGTGATCCATTGAGCCCTGAGACACAATACCATCCACGAGTTTATTTGAAAAACAAAACAATTAAATCTTTATGACACTTAAATCCAATTTGCATAATAATTTGGAACACAGTGTAAACAAAGGGAAATAAATGCCATATATTAAATTGAAAAGGAGATTAAAAGGAAATATTAGTGTACTAGATGGAGGCACGATGCTATCGCATCGGGAGGTTGGTCAGCGGCGGTGGGGATGGGCAGCGCTATACGGGGGACGTACAGTGCTATAAAGGGGGATGCGCAGTGCTATACGGGGGATCACAGCGCTATACAAGGGGGACACGCAGTGCTATACAGGGGGGATGGGCAGCGCTATACAGGGGGACATGCAGTGCTATACAGGGGGGATGGGCAGCGCTATACAGAGGGACGTGCAGCCCTATACAGGGGGACGTGTAGCGCTATACAAGGGGGATGCACAGCGTTATACAGGGTGACACCCCGCACACCTGCCCCGCGCCCACAGCCTCCTCACACACACATCCACTGCTACTCTCCTTGCTGCTCAGTGTCCTCTCATCCCCTCCCTGGGTCACCAGGCTGCGCTCTTTTCTCTCTGTCGTCGTCGGTCGGGCAGACACACATCAATGACGCAAGGAGCGCGCCGACACCTCCAGTGGGGAAGGGAACGGATCACTATGGTAAGGCCGCCCAATCCCGGAAGCACCGCCATTTTTACCCTCTATCAATGCGGCACTAATACCAGGACATAACACTGCTGCCATCTTGGTACTCCAGCAGCCTGGTACAACCAGCGGGTGCCACCGGGCCATGCTCTTTTCCCTCTGTCGTCGTCGGTCGGGCAGACGCACATCAATGACGCAAGGAGCGCGCCGACACCTACAGCGGGGAAGGGACCGGATCGCTATGGTAACGCCTCCCAGTCCCTGAAGCGCCGCCATTTTTACCCTCTCTCAATGTGAAACTAACACCAGGACATGACACTGCCGCCATCTTGGTACTCCAGTGGCCTGGTACCACCAGCGGGTGCCATATTGGAATACCCATCACTTGGGTATTCCAATATGGCGGTCGGCATACTTCTGGTGCAGTGCGGTGGATTGTGGGATTCGAGGATGTCCAGACGGAAGTGGATGGCAGACAATTTAAGGTAATTATATAAATAGATAGTTATAGTCTGTGCTATTGTATGAGTTATGGAGTACATTATTTGTAAGGTTTTTTGTATGTATTTTATTAGTGGTGGATCTTTTATGTCAGGTGAACCGTTACAGTAATGTGCCTGCCAGTTCACCAGTGTATTAGCCCAAGTGGAAAACATAAAAATAAGTGAAAGCAGTCACAGGGGAGCGCAGAGGAATCAACCCAGGGAAGGGGAGATGTCGAGCACCACCGCAGCTCCAGCTGAATACCTCCAAGGGAGGATAAGAGCGTATGTCAAACAGAAATCAGTCCCAGGAGCGCTGAAGGAAACTCAGACAACATATGTAGTTTACCACAACGCGTTTCGACGGTAAACACCGTCTTCTTCAGGTGGGAGTTTATTAATGGGAACAGGAAGGCAGTATTTAAACAATAAACAGCCAATCACAACGCTGTTCACAGATTTACAAATTTAAAGGAACATTCACATAGAAAAAAAAAAGAGCAACCACTGATAAATGTAATCACATAGATTCAAATATAACATTAAAATCATAAAACAAGAGATTTTTTATTATTTATATATAATTAAAACCATATCACAGATAAAAAAAAATATATATATATAAAAGTCATTATGAATCTTCACCTATATAGACAAAAAATTACGTGTTCAATAATTACGACTCTTATCTAGCTACTTTCTCAATCATTAAGTTAAGCCCCTCAGGGGTTAATGTACCGAGCTTAAAAATCCAAAAACTCTCACGATTCACAAGACTATTAAAACAATCCGCCACAGAGTCAGGTATATGATCAATAATAATTAATTTTAGCGTTTTAAGATCCTTATGGTGCGCTGTTAAAAAATGTTTTGAAAGGCTGTGCAGGAGAAAGCCATTGCGAATGTTTTGGCGATGCTTATTAAGTCTGGCATGCATGGTTTGTATGGTTCGGCCTACATATTGCAGGCCACACCCACATTCCAGCAGGTAAACCACATACGTGGATTGGCAATTTAAATGAAAATTAATCTTGTACGAAGTGCCTGTAACATTGGATTTAAAATGAGTTACCCCATTAAGGATGGAGGTACAACAAAGACATCTTGGGGCTTTACACGGAAAATAGCCAGGGTTCAAAGGTCCTAAGGAGGTGGAAGGACCTGGTCTCAGAGTGGTGTTGCTTGGTGCAATGAGGTTGCGTAGTGTACGATTCCTCCGAAATATAGTTCTGGGGTTTGAGGGGATATGTCTGGATAGAACTGGGTCTCCTTTGAGGATGGGCCAATATTTTGACAGGAGCCTTTTAATCGTATCATGAGACTGGTTGAAGGTGGTCACCAAGCTCCATCTGCCAAATGCAATATCATGTGGGGGCAAAGTTGCTTTCTCCTTAATCCTATTGATACAGTCCATTTGAGTTACAGTTTTGGCCTTCAGAAATGCATCATTTACAAGTTTCCTTGGATATCCTTTTTGTTGAAACCTCTGATCCAAGATCTTGGCCCCTTTACAGAAATCTGAGTCCCGAGTACAATTCTTACGTATTCGCCAGTACTGCCCATATGGAACATTCTGTATCCACCTAGGAAGATGGCCGCTGTTAAAGCTTAAGTAGCTGTTCACATCCACTTCCTTGAAGTGCGTCATAGTGGAAAAAATGCCAGATTCATCAACCAGTACCATCAAGTCCAAAAAATGAATGGACGTGTTGGAGATGTTGGCGGTGGTTTTAATTATATATAAATAATAAAAAATATCTTGTTTTATGATTTTAATGTTATATTTGAATCTATGTGATTACATTTATCAGTGGTTGCTCTTTTTTTTTTTTTTTCTATGTGAATGTTCCTTTAAATTTGTAAATCTGTGAACAGCGTTGTGATTGGCTGTTTATTGTTTAAATACTGCCTTTCTGTTCCCATTAATAAACTCCCACCTGAAGAAGACGGTGTTTACCGTCGAAACGCGTTGTGGTAAACTACATATGTTGTCTGAGTTTCCTTCAGCGCTTCTGGGACTGATTTCTGTTTGACAAGTGGAAAACATGTCTCAGAGCGATATGACACCTTTTTGAGCTATTGTATTGTACAATAGAGAATGCCATGATTCTGCCTTTCAGATCAAATAGGTGTATGGCATAAATAAGGTACATGTGATATTCGTGGCGGGTGGATAGTGAAATTTCTCCTTAGCAACTGCCAGCAAATAGCTTGGAATTGGCATCAGTGTCTTTTCAACCTTCCTTATTGTAATTGTAATGTGACGGATAAGACTGAGGGATAAAATAGTGGATGTTGGTGGGTTTTATCTGGCAGTCAGGCACTGACAGAGGTATACTGACAGATAGTTAATTGCAATAGAGGAAACTGCAGATGCAGCAGTCAGAAGCTGTACCGTCATATGCAAGGGGTATGTGACCGCAGTGTGGGGGGCACTGAAAGAATAGGCAGAGGCAGGGAAGGATGAAGAGAGAATAAGTAGAGCAGACAGTTATTTATGACTAAAAGACAAAACCAGACACAGTGTCAAAATCACAAGTCACTTAAAAGAAACTAAGCCGCAGTTTCAGAATGAGGAAAATTCAGGTGCTCCACAATCCATTTTCCAGTTGGCAGATCTAAGGAAAACTGTAATTTGGCCTCTTATATACAGTTGTGCTGAAAAGTTTACATACACCAGCAGAATTTTTGCTTTCTTGGCCTTTTTTCAGAGAACATGATTGATAACACCAAAACTTTTTCTCCACTCATGGTTAGTGGTTGGGTGATGCCATTTATTGTCGAACTACTGTGTTTTCTCTTTTTAAATCATAATGACAACCCAAAACATCCAAATGACCCTGATCAAAAGTTCACATACCCCAATTCTTAATACGTGTATTGCCCCCTCTAACATTAATGACAGCTTGAAGTCTTTTGTGGTAGTTGTGGATGAGGTTCTTTATTTTCTCAGAAGGTAAAGATGCCCACTCTTCTTGGAAAAAAGCCTCCAGTTCTTGTAAATTCCTGGGCTGTCTAGCATGAACTGCGCACTTGAGATCTCTCCAGAGCGGCTCAATGATATTGAGGTCAGGAGACTGAGATGGCAACTTCAGAGCCTTCACTTTGTTCTGCTGTAGCCAATGACAGGTCGACTTGGCCTTGTGTTTTGAATCGTTGTCATGTTGGAACGTCCTTGGTTTTGTTTTTACAGAGCCCCAGATTTTCCATTTGTTAATCACAGTTTGAACGCTGCTGACTGGCATTATCAATTCCTTGGATATCTTTTTGTATCCCTTTCCTGTTTTATACAGTTCAACTACCTTTTCCCATAGATCCATTGACAATTCTTTTGCTTTCCCCACGACTCACAATCCAGAAATGTCAGTGGCTGGATGAAAGATGCAAGAGCCTGTCTGGATCCCAGAAACTCACTCAGCTTTTATGCACACACACTGATTACAAGCAAACAAGTCACAGGTGAGGATGTTACCTTTAGGAGCCATTCAAACCTATTTGTGTCAACTTCTGTGCATGTTATCAGGACAAAATCACAAGGGTATGTGAACTTTTGATCAGGGTCATTTGGATGTTTTGGGTTGTCATTATGATTTAAAAAGAGAAAACGCAGTAGTTTGACAATAAATGGCTTCACCCAACCACTAACCATGAGTGAAGAAAATGTTTTGGTGTTATCATTCGTATTCTCTGAAAAAAGGCCAAGATAGCAAAAAGTCTGTCGGGGTATGTAAACTTTTGAGCACAACTGTACATCAGTGCTTCATCTCACGACAGACACCATCTTCCTCTCTCTTAGTAACCACCGACAAAATGCCATCTTTTTATGCTTGTTCCCTCTTCTAGTTCTGTAGCTTTGCATCCTTCACACATCTTCCCTTGGTTCACATTCCACTGCTGAGATAGCAAGATCTCACTTGTCCGGGACTGTATTCTAAGGTTGACTTTAGGCTAAAAACCCCCATACACAATAGATAGCTGTCGGCCCAATGAACATTCAGCCAACAGATATATCTCTTGACTTCTCCCTACACAAAAACACTCGGATTCGCAAAACATTCCTGTGACCTGTATGGGTGAGTCACTGCCACATTCAGCAAACTGGATCTTTCTTTGCCCCTATTTCATATGTTGGAGAAATGTCAGGAGTTCCGCATATGCATTAGATCAGTGTTCCTCGACTCAAGTCCTCAAGAACCATCAACAGATCATGTTTTCAGGATCTCCTTAGTATCGCTCATGTGATAATTCCGGTCATGGTGCAATACTAAGGAAATCCTGATAGCATGATGTGTTGGTGGCTCTTGAGGACTGGAGTTGGGGAACACTGCATAAGATGGTTGGGCAATACCGCCAAAATAAGAAGCTTCAGCTATTTGATGTCTCATGTGTATGAAGCATTTATGTTAAAAAGGTTATTGCCATCATGTATGCTTACTAGTGATGAGCGAGTATACTCGTTGCTTGGGTGTTCCCGAGCACGCTCAGGTGATCTCCGAGTATTTCTTAGTGTTCGGAGATTAAGTTTTCATCACCGCAGCTGAATGATTTACAGCTATTAGCCAGGCTGAGTACATGTGGGGGTTGCCTGGTTGCTAGGGAATCCACACATGTAATCAAGCTGGCTAATAGCTGTAAATCATTCAGCTGCGGCAATGAAAACTTAATCTCCGAACACTAACAAATACTCGGAGATCACCCAAGCAACGAGTACACTCGCTCATCACTAATGCTTACGGCATATCAATGGTATATGCCATAAATGTATAATATATGCCAGTAGCGTAACTTGAATCTTATGAGCAGCAAAGCAAAATCTCCAACCGGGCCTCCAACTATCATGTGTCATTAATGGAATTGGTCTTCTTATATTGGCTAAAGGAAGCTTTTGGTCTTCTCTTGATTTCAGGACTCGGGAGCAAGTGCAACCCTTAAACTCACTATACTTACAACCCTGATACATACTGGGCCCACCACTGAGAGCCTATTTTATGCTAAGAAGACCAAAAATTTCTGAGTATGAAAAGATGGGAATAATCCTTTAATTAGGCCTACTGTATATAAGAAACACTATTGGAGCAGAAAGAGTTTAGAAGAAATATTACACAAGTGATTAACAAATATGATGCAAGTTGAAAAAATAAAAGTACGGTAATGTTGTAAAACGTATTTAGGAGAAAGTGAAAAATGCAAGCAAATAGTGCACGCTACATTTGGTGTTTTTCACGCTTTTTTATACATTCTCATTGCTGATGTACATTTATATTCATATTTTGGAACAAAAATTGAGCACGTCTTTATACACCTATATTGCACGGGCCAAATGTATCAAAGTGTCTAAAACCCACAATAAATTTGTTGAACACCACATACTATACTCAACTTTTGGGGCACATTTTACTTAGTACCTGTGGAATCACTTACTGTAGTTTCTGTCGCATGTAATTCCAACCTAAAAGTCTGAATGGGAGAGATGCAAAACTAACGTAAAGAAAAAATGGGTCAGTTAGCCAAGACAATAAATCAATGAGCGGTTTAAAAAAAAAAAGAAAGAAACTCTGAAAAATCTGAACTTTTGCTATTGGCGCCTACTTCACTTTTCTTTTAAATTAGCTTTGTCAAATCTCCCCCAATATATCTAGAAGCAAAGTATACTCTGTGGACAACTGGACTTGTTTACTGACTGCAAATAACATGTCAGCAGATATTTTGTAAAATTTGTGAAAGAAAACTGTTGGTGGGGGGAAATGTCTGAGTTTGAGACATTGCTAAATATGAAGTATTTGCACCAGAAACGTATTTTCAAAAGGAGGCCATGTGGATATGTTCAAATCGCGTTTTAACTTGTTAGTGGCTCCATCTAGGCTTACGTCCTTCAGTGTATTTTCTAGGACTTCCAACGTCAGCCCAGAGGTCGCCACTGACCGTAGGTTAAAACACGTTGTGAACATAGCCAGAAAAATGGTACATTTGTAAAGCATTCAAAAATCTAGCAAAGGTCATTGTGAGCCATGGACCATTGTCTGACTGGTATAAGTTGACACAGGTGTACAGTGCATTTTAGGAATGAATGTGTGGCATGGATTTATGTCTTTCTACATAAACTAAGGAATGTGCTCCTCAGAACATTTGGGTGGAATTGCAACCATGGACCAGACCTCAATCACAGGACAATAAAACTTTCACACTCCTTATCTATGAACTGCTCCAATATTCATCTCCACAAGTGTTTATCCCTCTCCCATAATGAAAATTCTGCTTCACATCACTTGTCTTATCTATTACATTATTCCTGTGTCCCGTTGTGCATAAATATTTGACTCTTCAGATTTTGTGTTATTCTATGACTGACGAAGAGACCGGAGTAGTCTTGAAAGTTTGCAATTTGTTACAATCTTTTCAGTTAGCCATTAAATTATATCAACCACTCTCAATGCATTTATACTGTTCATGGTTATATGTCTGAGTCGCCCTACTAGGGCCTGGGGTACTCGGGAACCGGGTCCGGTCGCAATTAAAGGGGTGGTCACGGTGGCAGCAACCCGGTCCATGACCTGGGCACTCAAGTTTAGGGGGAAGGTCTTTAGAGGGTATTTTGGAATAAAGTTTATTCGTGACGCCACCTGTGGTTCTCAGTCAGAGGGACCGACGCTGCTTAAAGGGGTCCTCTGGGGTGATGTTGTTGCAGCAAGATGGTGACGCTTCCCACAGGTGAAGTGGGGTTCCTAGGGCTCCCAAGGTGTATGGCCAGGATGGTGGGTTGCCAGTAAATAATGGAGGACACAGAGTTGCAGTGTTTACCTGGTTTACTGATGGTAGCAGTCCTCAGTCCAGGGTACCGGCAACAGGTGCAGAAGGAGTCCAGGCAGCCTGAAAACAAGTAGAAATTCCCTTGGCAGGTCAGGTTGGGAGCCTTCCACTGTGCGTTGGCTTTCTGGTCTGTTGCTACCTGAAGCTTGCTGGCAAGGTACCCCTTTCTCTCTCCTATCCTGGGACAGTACCTGCACGGTAGGCAACTTGATCTGTTCTCTTGGGGTCTCTGACACGGTGACTCCAGGCTCTAACTGCTGCTGTACCTCACGTATGGTATGGGCAATTTACGTATAGTCCTATGCCCTCCAGATCTACTGTGGACCTTGCAGTTATCCACAACCTTGGGCTCTCGGTGCCCAGCTTCGGCGCTCTGGCTCACAGGAGGCCCAATCGCAGCCTCCTTAAGCTTCTAATCACTCCTCTGAGCTCCTTTCCTGTCTCTTGTCTCACACAGACTGTCTATCTCCTCCTCCAGACCACGATGGATATCAGGGAAGTTCCCCTCACACAGGGTTTTGAGCTCCCCCTTCTGGCCAGGAGTTAGAATGTGTTGTGTGTACAGCTTACCTGCCAAAGGGATCCCTCCTGTTTCCAGGCATGGCACTACCCTCCCCGAGAGGAAGGCAGCACCACTGTGGTACCCAAACTCCTGGGGTGCCACATGTCCACTCTTCACTAGCACACAATTGTATTCTATTGTTTTGGAAATATATTCATCTATACTCAGTGAAGTAGAACTCAATGGCGCTCACAAGAAAACTGGGACCCTTTCTAACAATTAAAGAGATAAAAAATTTCAGTAGGAAGAATTTATCACTTACCCATTGGATAACTAATAACTTCTAGATCAGTGGGGACCGACTGCTGAGATCCCCACCAATGATAAATTCTAGATTGTTGAGTATCCATTCTCTGATAACCAGAATTGGGCACTTTTACCTTCTTTATTGCTTAACTAGTGCACCTTCCATTCTCATGGGACTCTTGAAGTGCTGTACTCGGCTTTCTATGGCAGCCGAATAAAGAATGAATGGAGTGCTGGTCAAGCATGCACACTGCCACTCCATTCAAAAAGGGATAAAAGTCTCCCATTCTGGCGACCACTGAGAGTTCAAGTGGACAGATCCTCCTCAATCTTGAATTTCTTATCAATCCTCTAAATAGATGATAACTCCATCTAACCAGAATACCCATTTAAGGGTCACAAAGCACAGACCCCAACAATTTAAACCTTTTTTGGCAAGTCTTTAGTTGAACTGCAGATACATTGCAGTAACTGTGCTAAAGGCCACTTCAGAGGGTTTCATTGAGGTGTTACTCTTGATAGAAAGAATAGCATGGCATATAGCACTAAACTTGTCGTAAACATGACAGAAACCTCACCACCATTATAAGTCACTGGGGTCCATTATAAGCAGAAGCCACAGGACAGATATGACAAGAACAATAATAATAATAATAATAATAATAATAATCTTTATTTTTATATAGCGCTAACATTCCGCAGCGCTTTACAGTTTGCACACATTATCATGCGGCGCGCCCCCACACCGCCGCAGGGCCGAGGCGTACCCGGAGCCGGGCCTCTAGGTCTCAGTCCTGGGGTTGTCACGGTGGCTGGACCCGGTCCGTGGCCCTGTCCGTCAGTGGGGGACGTCCGGTGAAATAGGTGGTGATAACGGTGGTGTAGCGGTGCAGTTGTGGGGTGCAGGTCGCGGTAAATAACGAGGACACCAGGTTGCAGTCTCTTTACCTCTTTACTGGAGATCTCTGAGTCCTCAGTCCAGAATACGGTTCACCAGGCTGCGCAAGTCCGGCCGGTCCAATGGCACCTCCAGAGTTCTCTTCACAGGTGGAAATCAGTGCCTTCCTTCTTAGCGCTGTGTGTTGTAGTCCTTCCCTGCTGTGCTCACGGAAAGTACCCCACAACTGTTGTGTCTGTTTCTTAAGTTCCCTCACAACTCGATTAGATGTTCCTCTCTTATTCCATCCCTCCCTGTTATTCAGGTTAGAACGGCACCCGTTTGTCAGGTAGGCCTGGAGTTCTTCCGGGACCCTAGTGACGCCCCTCTCCCGCAATTGCCCCCCAAGACTTCATAGGTGATATGTGGTAGACAGCCCGCCTGAGACTGACTGTCCTGCCGCTGTTTGGAGTATGGCTTAAAGCTGTATATTATTCCACTCCCTCGGCGTTCCGGCCACCGGTAATGCGCCTCAGCAAGGTGCTGCCTCTTTCAACAAAACCCCTGCTGGTATTCTCCGTCTGCTTGATCTCGTTTCTCACTCAGCACAATCTATCTCGCTTCTAGTCCTTTCTTAGGGCACCGCCGCTATTCTGAGCAGGCACGGTCCCGTTGCGTTCTTTCAATGCCAAGCCTCTGCCAGGATCCCACCCCTGGCAGAGACCCTACTGTCTCTTCCTCCACAACACCCTCTCTCACTAGGTGTTGCTTCGTTCAATCCAGTCAGCGTTCTCTCCTAACTTCCTGCCTGACCCCCAGTTTACCCACTATGGTGGGGAGTGGCCTAATGAATAGCACCCTTAGCTCCCCCCGGAGGCCCTGCTGTGAAACATATTGGTGTCTGTGATACCTGATCAGAGGAACTCCTTCAGTGCCATCGAACGCACCATGGCTCCCCTTAGTGGCGGAGCCACAGTACTGCAACGACCAGGACTCTGGGGCGCTGCACTCCCCCCTGGTTAAACACAGTACTCCGGGACTGGGAAGAAAACAACAATACAGGTTAGCAAAAAGACATACAAATTTGTTGAGTGCAAAACAATAAGCATACTTGAACAGGCTTCCCTTTATGGGAGGTGAGGACACTTTAACGTTACAAAACATAATCAAATATCATAGCAACAGGCTACAATTTACTCTCATTACCCAACCGGGTATTCTACTAAGTGCAAATGCTGGAACAATAAATTAACATTGCCTTTAAGAAACATACACTCTTAGTTTATCAAAGGCCTTCCTATAATCACATTACAGGGCAAGGTAACTCTTCATTCTCCTACTTTTGAACCTGCAGGACCGCCTGTCCCTATGGCACCAGACCTACTGCCTCTCCTTTCTTTTACAGGACCGCCCCGTTCAGCCAGGGCCTACTGCCTTTCTCTACTATACATAGTATAGACATAACATTCCTTTCAGTTTGAGAACATGGAGCCCACTCTGCCTGGCTCCTATAAGGACTCACTCACTAACCCCTACGGGTCTACTTTCTGTCCTTAGTAACGAACTAACTTTCTACGGGGACGCAGGGTTTACCTTCTATCCTCACCTTCATTATTACTTTCTTACGTTTCTATCCATGCAGAACTCTAGTCTACCTCAACAGGCTTTCTGCATCTTTCCTTTTGAAGAACATTATTCAAGCTTCACATTTCAAACATATTAAACACATATAACTTTTCATGTAAAACGGTTACATTTCTTGCAAAGCATCATCATGACATTACTGTTCCAAAACAGTATCACTTTCAGGTTCAATTCCAACCTCCCCTTTAAGAGGAGATCAAGTCTTTCTGAGGTAGCTCTTCTTCTCAGCCTACCAGTCCATACCAGAGCTCCGGAATGGCATCTTCGCAAAGTGTCTTTAACTAAAACCAGTAGGAAGCACCTTTAAGAAGGTGCAAACTATTTACAGGAAAGTTTGAATCATGCATTGTTCATGATTCAGCAGTTTTTATAACATTGTGGAACACAAAGCAAAAATGAAAGTGAAAGCAAAAATAAAAAGCAATAGGGATCCCGGGTAAACAAAGGGATCCCTTTAAGAGTTAACCCAGGACGGGTTTTAGCAGCAAAACAGCAAGGAAATAAACAGTTAACTATTTACAGTTTCAGGTTTCCGAGGCTTAGTTGGACGGCTTCCAGGGCAGCACCTGGCACTTAACCCTTCCTGGCCTGGGAAAAGTGAGGTCCAGGGCTACACCCAGTGCTGGACACACGCCGTTAATCCGTCTTTCATGTATGGTTAAATCATGCGCAGCGATGGAGGTCTGCGCAGCTTGAGTATGGGCATTTGTGGCAGCAAAGGTAGCGGCTGCTGCAAGATCAGTCACTGGAACCGAGTCAGCAGCTGTGGCACTAGCAGTCACTGGAGTGGTGTCGGTCGTCAGGGCAGGGTGGCTCTTCCTACCTGCTTCAGATGCGGTTCTCCCGGTGCCGGTCTGCTCCGTCTCCGCTGGGGTCTGGAACGCTGGCTGCGGGGCCTTGTGCTGCGACGCTGTCATCTCTGCTTGCAGCACCTCGCTTTCCGGCAGGGCCTTGCTTTCCAGCTTCGGAGCGCTGGGACTTCTTTCCTGCTCCGGACCAGATGAGGCTGCCGACAGATGTCTGGTGAGGCTCCTGATGATGGCCTTCTTCCACCCGGCCTCAGTGCTCAGCTGCGTCCGCCGGGGTCGGTCGCTGAGCTCGTCCACTCCGGCCTGCAGGAATTCAGCATCAGCGGTGGACGCCTGGTTGCGGTGCCCCTCCGGGTGGCTGGGGGAGTCCTCTGCTCCGACCCCACGCTCCGGCTCCGGGCGGCTCGCCATGGCGTCCTCCATGTCGCTCGCTCCTTCTTCCTGGTCCTTTTCCCGCTCTCTCCTTCGTGGGCTGTTTCGTTTTCTCTGTCTCTGCCCACCATTGAGGATCAGGAGGCGGATCTCGGCTGCTGACGGACACGTCCTCAAGGGGCCGAGATATTTAGACTGGGCGGCCATTGTCTTTCGCGCTCTTCAGCTTGTTCACGCCCACTTCCACGCCCTTCTTCTTCTCCTGCGCTCTCCTTAGCGCTGTAATGGCGGCGGTTTTGGCGGGAACTTCTGGCGGCAAGTGGCAACACACAGTCCTTGTAATAAAGCACAGTCCAAGCACGATAAATCACAGTTCCAAGGCACACATGACCTGATTCTTCAGGCTTAAGTAGATCCTGTTCGTGACGCCAAGTCTGCGGCGCGCCCCCACACCGCCGCAGGGCCGAGGGGTACCCGGAGCCGGGCCTCTAGGTCTCAGTCCTGGGGTTGTCACGGTGGCTAGACCCGGTCCGTGGCCCTGTCCGTCAGTGGGGGACGTCCGGTGAAATAGGTGGTGATAACGGTGGTGTAGCGGTGCAGTTGTGGGGTGCAGGTCGCGGTAAATAACGAGGACACCAGGTTGCAGTCTCTTTACCTCTTTACTGGAGATCTCTGAGTCCTCAGTCCAGAATACGGTTCACCAGGCTGCGCAAGTCCGGCCGGTCCAATGGCACCTCCAGAGTTCTCTTCACAGGTGGAAATCAGTGCCTTCCTTCTTAGCGCTGTGTGTTGTAGTCCTTCCCTGCTGTGCTCACGGAAAGTACCCCACAACTGTTGTGTCTGTTTCTTAAGTTCCCTCACAACTCGATTAGATGTTCCTCTCTTATTCCATCCCTCCCTGTTATTCAGGTTGGAACGGCACCCGTTTGTCAGGTAGGCCTGGAGTTCTTCCGGGACCCTAGTGACGCCCCTCTCCCGCAATTGCCCCCCAAGACTTCATAGGTGATATGTGGTAGACAGCCCGCCTGAGACTGACTGTCCTGCCGCTGTTTGGAGTATGGCTTAAAGCTGTATATTATTCCACTCCCTCGGCGTTCTGGCCACCGGTAATGCGCCTCAGCAAGGTGCTGCCTCTTTCAACAAAACCCCTGCTGGTATTCTCCGTCTGCTTGATCTCGTTTCTCACTCAGCACAATCTATCTCGCTTCTAGTCCTTTCTTAGGGCACCGCCGCTATTCTGAGCAGGCACGGTCCCGTTGCGTTCTTTCAATGCCAAGCCTCTGCCAGGATCCCACCCCTGGCAGAGACCCTACTGTCTCTTCCTCCACAACACCCTCTCTCACTAGGTGTTGCTTCGTTCAATCCAGTCAGCGTTCTCTCCTAACTTCCTGCCTGACCCCCAGTTTACCCACTATGGTGGGGAGTGGCCTAATGAATAGCACCCTTAGCTCCCCCCGGAGGCCCTGCTGTGAAACATATTGGTGTCTGTGATACCTGATCAGAGGAACTCCTTCAGTGCCATCGAACGCACCATGGCTCCCCTTAGTGGCGGAGCCACAGTACTGCAACGACCAGGACTCTGGGGCGCTGCAATCACACTCATAGACATTTTGCAGTATTTTCATGTAAAATGGCTGCCTTCTTCTCACGTGTAATTATACTGTATATATATATCTCCTTACAGTGTACCATAGGAATCCTCAGATACCTACATTATCACTAAATGCAGAATCATGAGGTAATCTTCTCTCGCTCTCTCTCTTCATATCTTTCACTGTATTCTATCTACTACTGCTGAGAATGACGCCATTACAGACACTTACACGGCAGCAGGTTCACTGTCCAGTCTTTCACAGCATTAGTAATCAATGTGTCTCAGAATATTTTGCTCAAACATCACGTGGTACACCTCGTCCATACATACAGTCATATGAAAAAGTTTGGGCACCCCTATTAATCTTAAGCTTAATGTTTTATAAAAAAAAAATTTTTTGCAACAGCTATTTCAGTTTCATATATCTAATAACTGTTGGACACAGTAATGTTTCTGCCTTGAAATGAGGTTTATTGTACTAACAGAAAATGTGCAATCTGCATTCAAACAAAATTTGACAGGTGCATAAGTATGGGCACCCTTATCATTTTCTTGTTTTAAATACTCCTACCTACTTTTTACTGTTTTACTAAAGCACTTTTTTTGGTTTTGTAACCTCATTGAGCTTTGAACTTCATAGCCAGGTGTATGCAATCATGAGAAAAGCTACTTAAAGTGGCCACTTGCAAGTTGTTCTCCTGTTTGAATCTCCTCTGAAGAGTGGCATCATTGGCTCCTCAAAACAACTGTCAAATGATCTGAAAAGAAAGATTATTCAACATAGTTGTTCAGGGGAAGGATACAAAAAGCTGTCTCAGAGATTTAACCTGTCAATTTCCACTGTGAGGAACATAGTAAGAAAATGGAAGAACACAGGTACAGTTCTTGTTAAGGCCAGAAGTGGCAGGCCAAGAAAAACATCAGAAAGGCAGAGAAGAAGAATGGTTAGATCAGTCAAGGACAATCCTCAGACCATCTCCAGAGAGCTGCAGCATCAACTTGCTGCAGATGGTGTCACTGTGCATCGGTCAACTATCATACAACGCACTGTGTTTTTTTGCCGCCATGCATAACGCCTTTTTGTATTACCAAACAACTCAATCTTGGTTTCATGAGTCCACAGGACCTTCTTCCAAAAAGAAATTGGATTCTCCAAATGTGCTTTTGCATACCTCAGCCGACTCTTTGTGGCGTGCTTGCAGAAACGGCTTCTTTCGCATCACTCTTCCATGCCGCTTCTCCTTGTGCAAAGTGCATTGTATAGTTGACCGATGCACAGTGACACCATCTGCAGCAAGTTGATGCTGCAGATCTCTGGAGGTGGTCTGAGGATTGTCCTTGACTGATCTCACCATTCTTCTTCTCTGCCTTTCTGATGTTTTTCTTGGCCTCCCACTTCTGGCCTTAACAAGAACTGTACCTGTGTTCTTCCATTTCCTTACTATGTTCCTCACAGTGGAAATTGACAGGTTAAACCTCTGAGACAGCTTTTTGTATCCTTCCCCTGAACAGCTATGTTGAATAATCTTTCTTTTCAGATCATTTGACAGTTGTTTTGAGGAGCCCATGATGCCACTCTTCAGAGGAGATTCAAACAGGAGAACAACTTGCAAGTGGCCACTTTAAGTAGCTTTTCTCATGATTGCATACACCTGGCTATGAAGTTCAAAGCTCAATGAGGTTACAAAACCAAAAAAGTGCTTTAGTAAGTCAGTAAAAAGTAGGTAGGAGTATTTAAAACAAGAAAATGATAAGGGTGCCCATACTTATGCACCTGTCAAATTTTGTTTGAATGCAGATTGCACATTTTCTGTTAGTACAATAAACCTCATTTCAAGGCAGAAACATTACTGTGTCCAACAGTTATTAGGTATATGAAACTGAAATAGCTGTTGCAAAAAAAAACAATTTTTATAAAACATTAAGCTTAAGATTAATAGGGGTGCCCAAACTTTTTCATATGACTGTATATGGTTGAAGGAGAAATCCAAAAATATTTATTTTCATTATTAATCAGGTAGTTGGCTGCTAGTGCTCGCGCCCTTCCATATTTTTTGCTTCCTCTCCCCGTAAATGTATATCTGGGGATGGAGCCTCCAGCTTCACACAAACAAAGCTTTCCAGAAGCGCTGCTTTCCGGGAGTTTTGCATGGAATCATGGGTTGTTTCCCTTTTTCCAGGAACCTCCAGCACTATCCAGGAAAGATGGCAAGTATACTGTAGCTATCACCCCAATGGCTGCTGATAAAAACCACATCGTTGCAGAAAAAATTGTGCACATTTTTATGTAAAGGGGAAAGGAGGCTTTATTTTCTTACAGTGACAGTCTTGAATGTTCCAAATTTATTCCAATTTTTGTCTTGTAGAGAATTTGGCACAGGTCACTCAAGATTCTAAAAAACTGGTATATATAATGCTCTAAGAAAGGAGACACAATGGCCAGCATCCCAGAGCATAAAATTATATGCTCATGTTCTTTAACCCCTTTCTGACATCAGATGTAAAAATCCATCCATGTGCCCTGAGCCTATTTGACTAGGGACAGATTAGTACGTCCGCGCGATAGCCCGTGCACACGGGTGGTATGCTGTCGATCGCCGCCAGGTGTCAGCTGATTCTGACAGCTGACACCCGGCACTAAGTGCCAGGAGCGGTCACACACCAATCTCGGCAATTTAACCCCGAAATGTTGTGATAGAACGTGATCACAGAACTCCGGGAGCCGGCAGAGGGCTGACAGCTCCTCTGCCTTTGGACCAAAGACCCTGCGGCATGACGCGGGGTTCCGATCATTACCATGGTGACCTGATGTCGGGTCACCTGTCATGATAGGACTGGTGAGTAAACTGGGAAAAGGGGCACCTTTCCTGGCCCTAGAACTAGGGGGCACCCTAACTTGCCCTGTTCCCCGGGATACCTCAGAAGGCGAGGATGCCGGGGCCTCCACCCTTGCCCTGTCTCCTAACTGCAGCCCCCACCCGGGGAAGAGAGGCGCTATCATGTACCGCAGTACACCAACCCGACAGACAGGGGAACAAAGACAAGGATAAAAGAAAATTCCACTCACACAAATATACTCTCACAAACAACAGAGGTATTCACCAGGGTGTGAAGGACGGGGGAAGAAAATAAGGCAGGTAAGGATGAGGAATTTCCAAGCGTACAAACCAAGCAACAGTCGCATGATAAACTCCTCCAGCTCTCCAGACACCAGCTCTTCACTCTCCAGGTCTATCTCTAGCAAGTGCTAACTCAGACAAGGATCTGGCCAGAAGGCCTAGCTTTTATAGGAGAGGAGTGGCTAACCAAGCACACCTGAAAGCAGGGATTTCCACATGGCCAATTAACCCCTGTCCTGCTGAAAAAAAAACAAACACATTTAATACACCGGAGAAATGCTTCTTCTCAGTTGCGAAGCAGGAGCCATCAGACGCTGCGTTCTTCTGGTACTGCTCTGTCGGGGTAACTCTGTGACATCACCAGAGCTACTAAAATTGCTGGTCATGAGCAGTGCATGATCAGCAACTTTCCCTGTCAATGCAGAGCTGCATCCCCATGCTGTAGAAGCAGTTGAAGCGCCCCCAGACGCAGGGCTGCGGGGTACTCGGTACCGGGCCTCTCTGTCTCGGTCCTGGGGTTGTCACGGTGGCTAGACCCGGTCCGTGACCCTGCTAAGGGGCGTCCAATGAAAGGTGTGATGGTGGTGCGTGGTGCAAGGCGCGATGAATAACGAGGACACAGGGTTGCAGTCATATTACCTCTTTACTGAAGGCTTCAGGATCCGCAATCCAGAGTACTGCTAACAGGGCTGGCTGAGACCGGCCGGTCCGAAGGCACATCCAGAGTTTCCTTTGCAGGTGGAAATCAGTGCCTACCTTCTAGCACCTGTGTGTTGTAGTACCTCCCTGCTGAGCAACACGGGATAGTCCTCACAACTGTTATGTCTGTTTCTGATGTTCTTCTCTCACAACTCGTATCTGTTCTGATGTTCTTTCTCCGTCCCCCAGATGATATGGCTAGGACGCACCCGTATGACGGGTAGGCCTGGAGTTCTTCCAGGACCCTAGCGTCGCCCCTCTCCCACAATTGCCCCCTATGTCTGCTTAGGTGATTTAGGTGAGACAGCCAACCTAAAATTAACTGTCCTGCCGCTGTTTGAAGTAATGCTTGGAGCCTAATACTTCCTCGGCGTTCCGGCCACCGGCTACGCGCCTCAGTAGGATGTTGCCTCGATCTTACGGCACGACTCCTACTGGCTTTATCTCCTTTTTGCTGCGATCTCGTTTCTCACTTCTCCACAATAAACCTCGCTTCGTTTCCTTTCTTAGGATGCCGCCGCAACGGGTGCAGGCGCGGCTCCATAACGTTCTGTTCTGTTCGCTAGGCCACTGTCAGGATCCCACCCCTGACAGAGACCCCCCTGAATCTTCGCCTGCAACACCGTCTGCCACAGGATGTTGCCTGGATCCAACCCAGTCAGCTTCTGACTAACTTCCTATCCAGCCCCCAGTTTTACCAGATTGTGAGGAGTGGCCTAATACATAGAACCCTTTGCTCCCCCTGGAGGCCAGAATGTGAAGTGTAATGTGTGACTGTGATACCTGGTCAGGTGAATTCCTTAAGTGCCATCAGACGTACCATAGCCCCCCTTAGCGGCGGAGCGTCAGTACTGCAACGACCAGGACTCTGGGGCGCTGCACAATCATCCTGCAAAAAATGATAGTCATATAGTGGGACGAAGTAAAAAAAAAAGTAAAAACATTTTTTTTAAATAATTGTAAAAATATTTTTTTTTAAATAATAATTAAAAAAATCAAACTATATTGTATTTCTAAATAAATATTTGAATGGAAAAAAAAATATAAACAATAAAAGTACACATATTTGGTATCGCCGCGTCCGCAACGACCCGTCCTATAAAACTGTCGCATTAGTTAACCCCTTTAGTGAACACCATAAAAAAAAAAAACAAGGGAAAAAGCAATTTTTTATCATCATACCGCCAAACAAAAAGCGGAATAAAACGCGATCAAAAAGACAAATATAAATAAACATGGTACCGCTTAAAACATCATCTAATCCCGCAAAAAAACAAGCCACCACACAGCTCTATCAGCAGAAAATAAAAAAGTTATAGCTCTCAAAATAAAACAATGTAAAAATAATTATTTTGTTTGTAAAATAGTTTTTATTGTGTAAAAGCGCCAAAACATAAAAAAAGATATAAATGAGGTATCGCTATAATCGTACTGACCCAAAGAATAAAACTGCCAATTTTACCACACGGAATGGCATAACCATTGGTTTTCCACATCCCAAAAAATCCTGTGAAGCACCTGAAAGGTTAATAAACTACTGAATGTGGTTTTGAGCACCTTGAGGGGTGCAGTTTTCAGAATCGTGTCACTTTTGGGTATCATATAGACCCCTCAAAGGGACTTCAAATTTGATGTGGTCCCTAAAAAAATGGTTTTGTAAATTTTGTTGTAAAAATGAGAAAACGCTGGTCAACTGTTAACCCTTCTAACTTCCTAACAAAAAAAATTTGGTTCCAAAATTGTGCTGATGTAAAGTAGACATGTGGAAAATGCTACTTATTAACTATTTTGTGCAACATATCCCTGTGATTTAAGGGCATGAAACTTAAGTTTTTTTTCATAACTTGTAAGGTTTATGCCTCAGTTCTTTTCTGCAATTTTCCATACTGTAAAGATGCAGATAATGGTAGCTGTAGCCGTGGGGTACTGGGGCCGGGTCCGGGTCAGACAAGTCTTCAGGGGGGTTGTCACAGCAGCAGTGACCTAGTCCGTGGCTCGCGACGCCATCTGTGGTGTTCGGCAAAGGATGGCCAACACTGCTTAATGGGACCGCTGGGGCCGATGGTGACGCAGCTAGGATGGTTCTGCTCCCCACAGTTGGAGCGGGGCCCCAGGGCTACCAGTACTGTTATAAGGGTTCGTGGATGTTGGGGTGCAGGACTGAGGGTGCGAGAAATGACTAGAGGACACAAGGGTTGTAGTTTTCTTTACCTTTACTCGATGCTGAAGGTGCAGTCCGGGGCACGGGTAACATATGGTAATGGAGATCTGGGCAGCCTGGAAGCAAATTAGGATCCACCTATCCTGGTGGGTTTGGAGGCCTACCTACTGCGCTACACTCTTAGGTCCTTGCTGCTTTAAGTTCTGCTCAAGTTTATTTCCTGTGTGTGGCTTCTAACCTGTAAGGCTCACGCTGTCTGCCAATCACGAGGACTGCCTTTTCACTGGCTGCCTCGGGCTCTTGGTCTGCTGTGGTGCCTCCAGGTGTTGGTGTGGCCAGGGAGCTTGTAGTTCCCTGCCCTCCAGATTCGGCTGTCGGGGCGTACAGCACCCACACAGCCAAGGACTCTGGCATCCTATTTTGTCAGTGGTCCGTTCTGGAGTGAGCTTGGTTATTGCTCCACTCCCCAGGTTCTCCTCGACTTCTCTCCTCTCCTCTCAGACTCAGACTACTGACTACTCACTCCGCCTCCAGGCTAGAACTTATAGGGAAGCTCCGATGGAACCAGGTGTTAGAGCTCACCTTCTGGTCTGGAGTAGGAAAAGTATTGGATGCTGGTGTTACCTGGTAAGGGGACCCCTCCTTGCTTCCAGGCATGGCATCACCCCCTGTGAGGGAGGCAATGCCACTGTGGGAGCCGGACACATGGGGTGCCACATATGTCCTAAACAGAACAGTTTATTCTCCTATAATGTCTCTGTGCTGAATGCTTCTACTGAAAGTTGAAATCTCCAACACATGTGACAACCCTCCGATCACTTGGAGTCCCTACCCCACATTTTTTTTCTTACTGCATCTGGAGTGAATGAAGTAGCATGGTCGCTCATGACCGCTGCTGAGATGTTAGTCCCATAAACATAAATAGATCGGCCACAGTTATGCTTGACTGCTGACTATACCACTCTGTACGTTGCTATTGATAGGTGATAAGTAAGGCTAGGGTCACACTAGCGTACAGTCTCTCATCGGACAGAAACAAGCCAATTATGCAAATCACATTCTGATCAGAGTTTTATCTGTGGGATCACAGTCTGATCCCATTCTCTCAAGTAGAAGGTGGAAAAAATAAATTGTCCATCTTCTCCTTTCTATCAGTCCGTAAAAATGTGGATGCTCGCAAATGTCAACCAAGTGTAGCCTGATGTTTTCCACCGCCGCATTGACTTGCATGGTCGAGTGTGATCCAATAATCGTATCCAACTCAGGCATGCTGCAATTATTTTCCTCGGACCGACTCGGTCCGAGAAAAAAATCATCTATCTGCACAGCCTCAAAGAATAACATTGGTCTGAGTGCAATCCCATGTTTTGCACTTGAACCGAAAATATGGTCATATCGCGAGCCCTTAAACAAACTGTTTATCTCTAACTCATCTTAGCCCCTTCAGAGCCCTGAGCTATTCTCCCCACTATCTAACTCTAACACCATAATTTCAGTGGACACCTAAGGGCACCTAAAGCCCACTCATCACTCTGTCCTGTCACACTTACCACTGACATTCCGGCAGGTTTAGCAGGCAGGTTGTCGGTGGCATGTCATCGCCGCTATCTGTTGTGGTTACTAAACAGAGTATAGACAGGCGAAGGGATTAACTGTGAATTTTGTGTTATCTCTGAGCACTTCTGAATTGTCATATGAGATGCAGCGCTGCACCCAGCAGTCTTGCACCGCGGTTCATGGTTACTATTTCGATGACATCTGTTATGTCATAGTCGCTGGATAATTCCATGTTCATAACGATTACAATAACAAGGTAGTGTAGAGACAGACGGGAATTAAACGTGATACACGAAGTAGTGAGAGATGTCTCTGGATTTTCCTTCTAGCAGTGACGGGAGGTGATGTTAGAGAGGAACTTATAACTGCAGTATTCCCATATTCGTTGTGACAGTCGCCAAACAAAGACAGATGAGAGGATATAATGGTGGCTGTTATGAAACTACAACACTGGCAGGACATGCTGGGAGTTGTAATTTCACAACGTACTCTTAGATGCAGAATTTGACTCTGTTCATGTCACATTTCACTTTGTCATGACTGTTCACATTGGTGCTACGTTCTGTTTCATCAAGATGAGTTTTTGACTGTAAATATATTGTGGTCTGCAGCAGTATTTTTGCCGACAAAATCACCATAGTCCAATAAATATTTGTAATCCACGTCTGTCACCATATTTGTCATGGCTCTGGAAAAATTGTAAACTACACTATATAGATCAGTGGTCCCCAACATTTCTTACCATGAGAGCCACATTGAGCTCTGAGAGATGAACGCAAGTAGTGTTGGACTTGGGTGCCAAGGGCCCACCAGTAACAAGCTGCAGGGCCCCACTTTACAACTACATTCAAATGTGACATTATCCTCAATCACAAATGTATATAACAATTAACTGGGTAGATTGATAAATGAATAAAATTCAGCCTTTGTCTGTACATAGTAATTCAAGTATATAATGCCAAGTACTGCTCAAATAAGAGGGTGGTGGCCCACTCTTGCACAGGGGCCCACCAGAATATTCTCCTGTTCTCTTGTGGGCCAGTCCAAGCCTGGACACAAGCCACATTCAAAGCCGCTCTCCCCACAGTAGACACACCAAGAACATAGTATAAAGACCGCCAAAACTTCCCCACAAAAAGCATATAGTGATCTTGTGCCCCTTCCCTTATATACTTATATCTGGGAGTGCCCACTTTAGCCCCATTCAGTATTCTTGTATGAAGCATACTTGCCACACAGTTGTATCCAGTTTCAAACACCTAACTGGCAGTGTCATTCTATCTCCAACTTACCATTTTTATTCCCCCAACCCACCCATTATATGCGCATCTAGTTATGCCCTCTGTGTGGGGCTTCTTAAAAAAGTCATCATCTGCAGACCTTCTCTTCATAGCTATTTGTAATGCACCAAGCTGGTGGACAGACGCAAACCACACATCATAGGCCTACAAGCCATATGTGGCTCCCGACTCACAGGTTGGGGACTTCTGATATAAACAATGGTAATGGAACACCTACACATTGCATCTACAACAGCTTTTATACAGTCCCATTCTAAATCCATTGACAATAAGATAGAGCAAAGCTGGCTCCAGGTTTTCATGGGCCCTGGGCGAAAGAGTCTCAATGGGCCCCTTTAAAACATACCATGATTCATGATGCACAGATACGGCAGAGAAATATAGGTATAGTACAATGCCAGATTTCACTTCTTACATTACATGAGATATATCTATTGCAATTTCTACAGCAGCTTAAAAAACTGACAGTATAGTCCTCCATATAGTATTATGGGCACCACATAGTGCTCCACACAGAATAATGAGCTCCATATATTGCTCCATACAGAATAATGAGCTCCATATATTGCTCCATACAGTATTATGGGTACCACATAGTGCTCCATTCAGTATAATGAGCCACATATATTGCTCCATACAGTATAGTGAGACCCATATATTGCTCCATTCAGTATAATGGACCCAATATAATAATCCACACAGTATTATGATTCTCATATATTTCTCCATACAGAATAATAATACAGAATAGTGAGCCCCATATATTGCTCCATACATAATGGGCCCCATATAATTATCCAATTAGTATATAATGGGCCCCATATAATGCTCCATTCATAATGGGCCCCATATAACGATCCATACAGTATAAGATGGGTCCCATATATTGCTTCATACAGTATATGATGGGTCCCATATATTGCTCCATGTATATTGGGACCCATATAATGCTCCAAACATAATGGGGCCCATATAATGCTCCATACAGTTACAGTATATAATGGGCTCATATAATGCTCCAGTATATTATGGGTCCCATATACTGTTTCATATATAATGGGCCCCATATAATGCTCCAGTATATGATGGGTACCATATAATGCTCCAGTATATGCTGTGGCCCATAAAATGCTGCAATTTATGATGGGCCCCATATAATGCTCCAGTATATGCTGGGTCCATATAATGCTCCAAACATTTTAAAAAATAAAAATGAAATCCTCACCTCTCCTCACTGGTCACTGCTCTGCTCTGGACTTCTCAGCATTGCCATCTTCTGGCTCGCTGAACTGTGACTGTTCAGAGCGTCAGAGTCAGGAGACGCAAAAGACCCTGCAGTGGAAGAACATGGACAGGCAAGTACTGCAAGTACCATAGCCCTCAGCAAGCGGGGGTGGCCCCACTCACGGGCGCAGGCACTGGGTCCCCATAGTGCTGGTGTCCCCGAAGGCGAGTGGGCCCCCGCCCGCTCAGGGCCTTGGCACTTGCCCGGGTGTTCCGGGTGCTGATTTCGGCCTTGAAATAGAGTTGTTCCATCTTTGCAGCTATAACAGCTCCCTTTCATCTGGGAAGGTTTTTTACAAGATTTTGGAGGCATCTGTCGGAATGTTTTCCCATTCATACAGAAGAGCGTCTGTTAGGTGAGATGCAAGATAGTAAACCCAGCACTCAACTTAAGTATATATTGCAGCAAGGTTTATTGTAGTATGAACAATAAAACGTTTCAGTCCGTGGTGACCTTCATCGGTTACTGTTCAATAGCAGAAGTAGACCGTAGATAAATAGTGCCGTTTGTATAAGGTAAGTATGGGGCTTTAAGCGCAATGCAGATCGCTATAGGAGAGAGTGAATGGTATTAGTACCTGGAGCAAACGTGCTCTGTGACGCGGAGTCCACCGTGTCAGTGAGCACGTTTGCTCCAGGTACTAATACCATTCACTCTCTCCTATAGCGATCTGCATTGCGCTTGAAGCCCCATACTTACCTTATACAAATGGCACTACTTATCTACGGTCTACTTCTGCTATTGAACATTATGTAACTGATAAAGGTCACCACGGACCGAAATGTTTTATTGTTCATACTACAATAAACCTTGCTGCAATATATACTTAAAGGGCACCTGTCACCCCGTTTTTTGAAGATGAGCTAAAAATACCATTAAATAGGGGCAGAGCTGGGCGTTACATTAGTGTCTTTGTGTGCCTTTATAACCTACCTAAGCTGCCGAAATACCTTTGTAAAGTCGCCGTTTTCTGCTGTCACTCACGCTGGTCTGGTCCTATGGGCGTGGTGACAGCGCTGTTTCTCCCCCAGAATCCTGCTCATCATTACGTTGGTGGCGTAGTGGTGTGCGCATGTCCAAAGCGAAGATCCACTGCCCAGCAGATTCAAAACAGCGCGGTCTTCACTATTCGCCGTTTACCGGTGGGCGCGGCCATCTTTCCTGTGGCCGCGCGTGCGCAGATGGAGCGCTCTGCTGCCCGGAGCTTCAGGAAAATGGCCGTGGGATTCCGCGCGTGCGCAGATGGAGATCGCGGCGGCCATTTTCCTGAAGCCCCGGGCAGCAGAGCGCTCCATCTGCACACGCGCGGCCACAGGAAAGATGGCCGCGCCCACCGGTAAACGGCGAATAGCGAAGACCGCGCTGTTTTGAATCTCCTGGGCAGTGGATCTTCGCTTTGGACATGCGCACACCACTACGCCACCAACGTAATGATGAGCCTGATCTGGGGGAGAAACAGCGCTGTCACCACGCCCATAGGACCAGACCAGCGTGAGTGACAGCAGAAAACGGCGACTTTACAAAGGTATTTCGGCAGCTTAGGTAGGTTATAAAGGCACACAAAAGACACTAATGTAACGCCCAGCTCTGCCCCTATTTAACGGTATTTTTAGCTCATCTTCAAAAAACGGGGTGACAGGTGCCCTTTAAGTTGAGTGCTGGGTTTACTATCTTGCATCTATATGGTTTGGGAACCTAACCCTAGCACCTCCCTTTATTTCGTAGTTGTGCTCACGCTGCCTTTTCTATACTGTTAGGTGAGATGCTGATGTTGGATGAGAAGACCAGGTTCACAATATCTGCTATAGTTAATCCCAAAGGTGTTTGATGGGGTTGAATTCAAGGCTCTGTGCAGCCAGGCATGTTGCTCCACCTCAAACTTACCCAACCATGCCTTTATGAATTTTGCTTTGTCCACTGGGCACAATGATGCTGAAAAAGGGGCCTTCCCCGAAATGTTCCTACAAAATTGAAAGCTCAAATTGTTCGAAATGTCTTCTGTGCTGAACCATTATGATTTTCCTTGGATCCAATCCCTGGAAAACAACCCGATAGCATTATCCTTCTGTCTCTAAACTTCACAGTTGGCACAATGTACTTGACATGTTAAGTTCTCCAGGTTTTCCTCAAACCCAGATTCATCCATCAGACTGCCAGGCAGAAAAGTGTGATTCGTCACTCCACAGAAGAAATTTGCACTGCTCCAGAGTCTAGAGGCAGCAGCTGTACACCACTCCGTCCAACACTTGAAATTGTGCTTGGTGATGTAAGGCTTACGTACGACTGTATGGTTTCATAGGCAGATCTTTTAGGATTTGCATTTGGATTATCTGTTGCCCATAATATTTTCTACTAAGTGGGTGAAATATTATCCACACACTTTAAAGAAAACTGTCATTTTATACCATGGATTTTCACCACAGATTTTACCTTTTCCAATGCATAGACTGAAGTTTGTGGAAAATATACAGCATTTCCAAAACAAAATCCAGTGTTTGTTGGCAGTAGACCCATATGCTGCAGACAAATGTCTATACATCTACATATGTCTTCCTTTAAGAAAGAATATATACGGTATTGACAACACATTTCAGCACTGTAAAAAAAAAAACATGTTTATCAGCTAAACGTATGTAAAAATAACACTGCTTTTTATAAGTGAGACCCATGGAAGTGTATTAGACATTAAGATATGTGTCTAGATATGTTAACCTACAATACAGAGCTTTATTTTATTGATGCTGGATGTCAGGATCCTCTGGTGACCCCGTCCTCATGTCCGCCGTGCTGCCCTCTGTGATAAGCACTTGTGGATGACCTTTCAGGCAGCTCTGTGTCCAGTCACTTTCTCATCTCCTGACCTCTTCTCTGTTATATAACATTGGTACAGAATTAACTACTGAGAATCCCAAGGATTAATTCTGTTGGACGCCGTCACGCTGAATGGAGGAGGGGCAGCCCACAGCACCCAAGGTGGAGCCCATGAATGGATTTCATTATCTAGTAATGTCTACCAGCAGTCTGGTGCTTTCAGGACGGGTGTGATCTCCACCTGATGAGAGACAGTTTTCCCTTAGTGTTCTCGCACTGTGAACATTAATATGCACAGCAGTAATTAGTAGGCAAGCGATGTGAATACAAATTTTTTACATTTATTTAGAATTCCCTCTTGTACGGCCCATATGTTACTCATGGCTGCTAACAAGGCTGGTGCGAGGCAGACATCTTCTACTCGTTTTATGAAGTTGCAGTAATTAAAAAATAACCTGAAGAGTGTGACAGTCTTGTATGATGCCTGAAATGGTATAATTTACTTGAGTGCTCCTCCCTCGGGCCTAAAAAATGGTGCCTCTTCTTATAAAAGACACTCCGCACCTGACATGAATTGTGGCTAAGATCCTAATGTAGAGTCACTATACCTAACGACCTCTGCTTAGCTACCGCTCATTCTATGTCTGAGATCAGTGTCCCATTCTCATGTCCACTGTGGAGACATGAGGAGTGATATGCAAAGACTGAACCATGCCACCCCTGAATTGTTCTTCATTGTACACAGCACCTTCATGGACCATCCAACATCAATGGAAAGGCAGGAGAGGCACAGAATTACTCAGAGTTGCCAGAGGTTCTGTATCTCCCGGGACTCCTCGGCCGAAAGGTGGAACAGTTATATAAAGAAGATTTTGGGGGTGGGTCAATGCAGGACTCAAACATCCCAACTATGCTCACCACAGTGCGCCCAATGCCTCTGCAGCAGTCATTTTAGGCATGATAAAATGAATTACAGATCTCCGACATGGAAGCACCAGCAGCTATAATATACTGCATACGTTTAATTAATTTTTCAGATTATAATATAATAGAGAGAAAAAAAAGTATTTCCACTGTTGTTTCTGGGTTTTGTTTTTACACCATACAACATGGGGTATAAATTACATATATTAACTTTATTTTATGAGTCAATATGATTAACGCAGTAAAAAAAGGATGTGAGGCCTGTGAGTATACACAGTGATACTTTCATTACTTGCCATAATACATCAGCACAGCTTCTATCCTGCACTTATTTCCTCTCTGCATTATCTATAGCTTGTTTTCTGTGCCCTCCCGGAGATACTTTCTCACCTCTTGACTGCATATCTATGTAACAACCCTCATCCTCCCTCCTGCTATCTCTAATACTAGGAGAATGAAGGATGGACCAGAGAGGCCAAGCAGGTCTGGCAGATTTGTATTTTTTATTTTTTGAAGATCACTTACCTAGATAAAGAACTTGCAGACACTTTGCAGCAGCAAACTGGGAAAAAAATTATACTACTTACAAAGTTGCTCTACTTAGCATTTAAAAAGCCAAATAACAATAAAAAAAATTCTAGGCAAAGGTGTACATAGCCTTCAAAGAGTTACTGCCACCATAAAGTGGTAACCCCCATCTAAATGGTAGGTGATAAATTGCGGATCAGTTGGTGTCCAACTTTTGGGACTTGGACCTATCCTAAGAATTGGGCTCTGAATGCCCTATCAGAATGGAATAGTGGCTCTGCATACTTGTACTTGCTCAATTCATGTTCTTTGACACCGCCAGAAAAAGCAGCAGAGTTCTGTACTTTCCTATTTGCCTCATGCGTGACCACCACTTCACCCTGACAGGGGCATTTCAAAGCCCCATTCTCAGGATTTGTAGACTCTGACTGCTGGGATAGATGACAACTTTTAATGTTGAGAATAACCCTTTAATGCAGAATGAATAAAATGTGTGAGAAACTATTTAAATCCTTCACTTATAACTATGCATAGGTACTGTAGGTCTCGTCTTGCCTCGTCTCGGATTTAATCAAAGGTCATTGCTTGCTAATGTCAGGAAAATGTCCCACAATTTTTTGTGATAATATGGTCAGAATTTCTCAGCCGTCTTGGAATGATCTTTTGACACCGTTTCCAAGGAAAAGTATGTAATAATATTAAATTGAAACGAGAATAGCTCTCTCTGTATAATGACGTGCATCCATAAAGTGCACTCTGTAGAACTGCAGAAATGAAAGCTAATGTTATTATAGGAGCCCATCAAATTAAATGTCATTTCCCGAACCCCAAAATGATCCCTCAGCTGATAGTCATGCAGAGACTCCTACCAGATGAACGTGGTGCCCAACTAAATACAGGCATATCCTATGTACAGCCAGTGAGACCATAGATGGGATTCGTGGTACCTACAGGTTCCTTCCTCTGCCCCTTTTTTTAATTCCGCAACATGAGCTGTAGTACACATGGCATATTAACGGTGTGGTAACGCACTTGAGAACGGCACAAGAATACAAAGAGGACTGGCACAGCTTGTGAACATTGCATATTCATCAAGTTCAATTGTGTAACATGTATCTGTGCCCCGGGTGGGGACTCAAGAGTAGGGCAGTGCTCATAACATGGCCTCTACAAGACAATCTTGGTATGTCTTCTTTTGTAGCTTCATAAATATATAATTTGTAGCTGATGGGAAGCTGTCAAATGTTGGGCAGAATAGAAAGTGAAAGTTTTTGTAAAGTTTACTAACAATTTTTACATTTCACTTTTGAAACCTATATGTGCCCTGTCAGAGCTTTTCTATACCTATCAGACTCTGAGGAATCCTTACTTATTGCTGTATCAGCCATGAAACATTTTAGATCCACGTCAGGCCTCACCATTAACTGGTCCAAGTTCCACTGGCCATATCTGGACTCATCTGGTCTACTCCTTTTCATTTTACAGAATATGAGAACTTAAAGGGAATCTGTCAGTAGGATTAACACTCCTAAGTCATCTATATGGGCATGCAGGTTATAGAAAGTTGATTAAATTGATACTTTGATCTCTGCAATCCAATGTCTTATTCCAGAGAAATCCACATTTTTCTTAATATGTAAATGAACTGTTAAGATCTATGGGCTGGACATAGATCTCCCTGAGAATCTGCCTCCATAGCTTATTTTAAATGAAAGGGGGCGTTACCAGTGTGAGACATTTAAATCAAGAGAACAGACTCTCAGTCATCTCATTTAAAATAAACTTTGAAGGCAGATTTTTGGTGATATTTGTTGCGCCACATAGAGAAAACGGCATTGGGTGGGGAATAGAGCTGGAGTGACAGAGGCGTCAGATCTACAAAAAGCTCTTCAGCCTCATTTTCATATCAATTCAAACACTGATTTCTCAGTAACAGAGGAATGAACTGTCCATATAAAGGTTTTGTAAGGTTTGGCCCATATAAATAGTTTGGGAGGTGAAATCCTGATTACAGATTTTCTTTAAAGGTGGAAAATGTTATGAAATGATTCTTCTTTATATGCTTTTTTTACATGACAAAAAACTGGCATTTTAAAAGGAATGTGTAGACTTTGCAAATACAGTGGATACATATACGATGGATAAGACATATACTTTTACTATCCAACTCAACTGGTTCTGTCCCAATTACAAAACCAGCCCCAAATGTTGTGAAAATAAGGTGAGGTGGTCCTGCACAAAAGTTAGCGCAAAAACAACAAGAAAAATAGATTTAAGAAAAAACAGTACAAATAGTAGTGAGCACACCTAGAAAATATAATTATACCCTATTGAACTAGAAAAAAGGGTCAAAATGTACAGTTATGTGCAAAATAATAGCAGTATGTTTAAAACAACTGAAAAAAGCTAAATCCTCATAATAACATTTATTTCTATATGCCCAAAGGCTGCACATTCAGTTCCAAATTAAAACCTTAACAAAATATCAATTTTTGAACTGAAAATGAAGAAAAAAAGGGCTGGACGATTTCCTCGATACACATAACATTGCTGGTTATTGTTAATTTAGTAACAAAATGTACAATTGGTGGAGGAAGGTTAGAACAAAAGTCAAAGCACAAAATAATGCCAAGGCCAAGGGAGGCAAAAGCCTCGCCCCCTAAATATATGCATAATGCACAGAGGTACACCAATTAGTGTACTACTCCTGAAATAGTAAGAACAGGAAGCACCACGGAGTACAACAGACACCAGACGGTAAAATAAAAAACAAAAAAGATTTATCGAGTCAAAAATACATACAAATACTATTTAGCCAAAACATTTGGGCACAAAGGAGGAGAATAAGTACAAGGACGTGCTGGTACAGCAGGCTGACCAAATAGTAAAAAATAGTAGAGACTCCAAAGATGAGTAAACGAAAAACCTAAATATATTGAGTGTATTCATAGACATCTCAGTAGTAATAGGTACATGCAAAAAGGGGGGCTGCTAATGAATATCATAGGGTAAATCCCACATAACAGACCCCCCAAGTAAATCACAAGTACCCCGGAAAATGTTTATAACTCACCCATAATAGCTGGTATTAAATATGGGTCCGCCTGCTGAGACCCCTTAATTGGTGCAGAAAGGTTGAACTTGATGGACCTAGGTCTTTTTTCAACCTATGCAACTATGTGCTGCTCAAAATAGCAGTGTCTGCATTTTCATTTACAAACGCAAATCTTTACAGTGTAAACTGAAATTTGTTTCCAGACTTAGCCTTTCTATTAATCACTGAACCAGGTTTTGTATCAAAAACTGCATTTTAGCTGTCACTCCACAAACTCTCAATCGGACTGAGGTCTGAGGATTGATCTGACCAATTCATAACATCAATCTTATTGATCTGGATTAAGGATGTTGCCCACTTGCTTGTGTATTTGGGTCGTTGTCCTGCTGAAACTCCCAGTACAAGGGTATTTCTTCTTTAGCAGAAGGCGACACAACCTCTTCTACTATTTTGATAAACTCTTAGGCTAGGTTCACATTAGCGTTTCTGTGAGCAGCATATCATCTACATGCGCAAACGTATGCCAAAACACATGCGAAAGCATACTTACGCCTGCGTATCATCTTGAGCATGACGCAAACAAAAACGCTGCGTGTGCATGCATTTAAATGCGTTTTGGCATGCGCTTGCATTTTTTATGCATATGGTGGAGGCGGTGACATCATTTTCTGGACATGCACAGTCTAAAGTACGCATGCGTATCGAACGCATGCATACGCATGTCCTTGCATGCCAATGCGTTCCAGACAGTAATGCTTTTTTTGACGCAATCATCCGCAATCGTCCCCATGCGGACGATTGAGCAATATTTGACGCCTCAATATTTGGCGCCGGACACCGTGAAACGACGCATGCGTACGCATCCACATGCGAACGCATGCAAAAACATGTCCCTTCGTACACAATGTTAAAGATATGTATGCATGATGCATGGGGATGTACATATGCGGATCATACGCTGCGCACAAAAACGCTAATGTGAACCCGGCCTTACTGGTCCATGGTGCCTTGTATGTGATAAATGGATCTAACTCCATAGTATAAGAAACATCCCCAAAGCATTATTCTTGCACCTCCATGTTAAACAATCTTCACAGTGTACTGTGGCTAGAATTCAGTGTTTGTGGGTCATCCCATAAACTGTCTGCGGTCTTTAGACCCTATACGAACAATCTTGCTCTCATCTGTCCATAGAATGTTGCACCCCTTCTTTTTCGGCCAGTTGATGTGTTCTTTGGCAAGCTAACCTTTTCAACACGTAATTTTTTCAGCAATGGTACTTTGCGAGGGTTTCTTGCAAATTGTTTGGCATCATGTAGGCATCTCCTGATGATTGCAGGACTCACAGGTAACTGAAGATCTTCTGTGATCTCTTTAGAGCTGATCATTGGATGCTTTTTTGCCATTCTTGTGATTCTATGATCTATGCGGATGGTAGTTTTTATTTTCCTACCATGTGTTTCGTGTTTTGCTTGACATTTTAGAGCATTGGAAATCTTTTTAGCTAATCAGTCAATTATATCTGCACTTCATTATATGTTTTCGCCTCTCCAATCAACTTCTTGATCAAAATTCTTTCTCCATCAGTACAATGTCTGGAACGACCCATTTTACTCAAAGAGCAATAGCTAAAACTGGCAAGTACAACATTTGCTTCCCTCCATTAATAAAAGCTATGATTGACACCTGTTTCTTCACAGAATGAATGACCTCACTAATTGAACTCCAGACTGCTAATATAATTATAATTACAACACCCCAATTTCATTAAATGAGTCAAATACGCCCAATTAGTAGCGTGCATAACATGACTGTTAATTCTCATGGTTGCCCATTTCTCGCCTTCACCTAGTCATGAATTTTTTCCCATGTTGTATGATCTTTTCTGCCAAAAACAGTAAGTAAACACATTAGTGATGTTAGAGTGCTACTATTTTGCACATCAATGTACACAACAGAATGACATACTCTAATAAAGGTAAAAATACTTTAAAACCGTATAAGATATTAAGTCAGTTACAAATTTATATTGTAAACTGAACATCGTGATCCCTTACTAAAATAACATTATCCATGAAAGAATTCACTAACGACAAATCCCCACCGAAAAAAACCCATACAACAATCTCTGTAAAAGAAATGGACATTAAGAATATACGATAGACCCAATTGATGATTAAACATGAGAAATTTCTTATAACCACAAAAAAATCGCAATAAAAATAGAATTTCACATATACAATAAATAACGAAATATTCAACGCTAATATCATCAGTCAATATGTAAAACATGGTTTTGATAGAGGAAAAAAGAGGAAGAACAAATAAAACAACTTGTTTCGCTTCTCTACTTCAGCTTCATCAGGTGTACACACTATTTTTGTGCTTTCTTTTTTGAGTTACGCATTCTGTGTTACTTGTAATACAAGTGTAGCACCTCAGTTTTATTTGTGTGGCTGTGCCATCTGTTTTTCTACAAAATGATAAAGGCGTAAAGCCAAGATACCAAAATAAAAATTCAAAGTGACCTAAAAACAGCAGCAAACATTTTAATGTTTAGTGTTAAAGGGACTCTGTCACCTGAATTTGGCGGGCCCTCTGTCCGGTCCGATGGGCGGTGTTTCCTCAGCTTTTATTCACCCCTTCCTTTCCCGCTGGGCGCAATATTTTCTGGAATTTCCATCGGTTTCCTCCGTAGTTCACGCGTGCGCAAAGCAATCTTGCCTTGCCACAGCGAAATACTTCCAGGACATAGTGCGCCGGCGCATGCGCACTAATGCTTTTCGGCTTTGCCCGCAGTTGGGCAAAGCATGCTGCACGTGCGCAAGGCAAGACTGCTTTGCGCACGCGTGAACTACGGAGGAAACTGAAGGAAATTCCAGAAAATATTGCGCCCAGCGGGAAAGGAAGGGGTGAATAAAAGCTGAGGAAACACAGCCCATCGGACCGGACAGAGGGCCCGCCAAATTCAGGTGACAGAGTCCCTTTAAATATTACAACATATAAGTTGGCTTATAAAACACAAAGTCTAGTTGACCACACTCATCACTGTTCTATTCGATCCTTCTCTATAACTGATACTTGGGGTGTAACTACAGCTGAAAATCATTATTAGTAGACTTTCTTTTATAACTTTTAGAGCACAGACCTTTCTCTCTCTCTCTGTATTACATTGTTAAATAATTTCAGTCATCAATCTTTTTTTTTATTTTTAAACTATTAACATAATTCGCCTCTGGGAAGGAAACCTGCTCCTGAATTAGCCTGAGACAGTTCATAAATGAAAGTATAAAAAATGCATGGGTTACACTGGCCATACATAACCCCAAAGCTGCACACGGGAGTCTACTCTAATTACATATCATTATGTCTGAGCCTCATAAAAGTATCAAAAAATAATTAATATAAGAAATGTGATTTTTATGATCTCATATAGGTGTTCTGGATGTACTGAGTGTATGGGGTATATATATTAAAGGGGATAGTCAATCTGTCCTGTAGGTAACTTTGCAAAATCGACAGCGCTGCAGCCAATAACTGAGCTCAGTGGGACCACTCAAGTAGACCGCATGAACAGCTCAGAGTCACTAAGCTCATCAACTGACCATAGTGCAGCTAACATAACATCAGAGCTGCAGACAAAAAAAACCTTTAGGGTAGATGCCCACGATCAGGAACAGCAGCATTTTGGATGCAGCGCACTTGCTCTTGCGCTGCGTCCAAACCGCTGTGTTCTATGATTCAAGCACAGTGGTTGGGAATTTATAGAAATCCCATGCCAACCCTGCTTCTAATTGATACGGCGTAAACTCACCCACAGTACGGGTTTACAAGCCACAGAATGTCAATTTCTGTTGCGGAGACGCTAGAAATTTCCACAATAGAATGTATTGGATGCATTAAATCTGCATGATTGAACACAACGTTTTGGAAAGTGCTGTTACTTCCTGATGGTGGGCACATAGCCTTGACAAATCTTGATTTTAAGTAATTTTTTTCTCTTTTCAAACAAAAAAAATGCCTAAACATTTCATAAATTGATTACATTCACAGCTATTTATATATACAGGAGATCAAGTCCATCTGATGCAATGTGGGATCACTTTTTCTTACAAAAAGGACAATTCTGATAATCAATATACAATAATGACTTCCTGTATATGCAATTGCAAAGAATGAAACCTATTCTAATGTTATTATCCAAGCAAAAAATGTTGTAAGACATCTTGGTGGATTACTTTGGACAGTATTTTGCACCAGGACTGTGACATAGGTCAGTATAAATCTGGCACATTTTAGGACAACGCTTAGCCATCATCTCTTTTTCTAGACATTTCCGAGGTTTACACTCAATGTTCTCCCCCAATTCTGCCAGATTAATTATATTAGTTCTATTTAGGCTCTTTTTTCCATTTTTCTACCTCTAACTCCTTAGGCTGCCATCACACTAGCAGTATTTGGTCAGTATTTTACCTCAGTATCTGTAAGCCAAAACCAGGAGTGGGTAATAAATGCAGAAGTGGTGCATATGTTTCTGTTATACTTTTCCTCTATTTGTTCAACTCCTGGTTTTGGCTACAAATACTGATGTAAAATACTAACCAAATACTGATAGCGTGACGGCAGCCTTAGATTGTATATGGCACATAGCTGTGCAAAAATACACTGACATGAGCAACTCTACAGACTCTAATATGAATGAGTTCTAACGGTGAAAACCACGGATAGAACTCGCACATGAAAAACTGACTTCTGAATGTGCCCTAAGTGATAAGACACTGCTGATACAAATAGTGTTAGGTGGGAGAGATACTATTTTCATATGAACCACTGTGTAAGTAGGTACTTCTATCAAATACAGCTTAATCAACTAACTCAATCTACAGATTGAAGAATATACAATATGGCCCCCATTCATGAAGACCCCCTAGTCTTAGTGAACAGTGCAATGGAGTATGATGCACCAGATTCATTAAGAGGTATGCACTTAGTTTGAGTTTGACTCCTCTTTCAGCTTCTATGCACTAAGAAATGTCAAGGGTCGGAGTTTGTTTCTGTCGTAATTGACGTGGTGTAAATTATGATTACCGGTAATTTGTCGACCACCCCCTTCACCCTCCTAGCTAATCTGTCAACTTTTTAAAAAGTTAGCAAAATTGACTGGGATGCCAAAAGCCGTCAAATTTTTGCACAACTACAAGTTAACAAAAAATGTTGCAACGTTGAACACAGTTTTATGTCAAAATTCTGGTGAACACTGATGAATTGGGACCTACATTGGGACCTACATTTCCACAATCTAATAAGCCTCACCGGTAGATAAAGTTTTATTTGTTTTTCCTCGTAGCATAGCATCGTAATGTAGAAACATATGCAGCTCGGCATAGTATTGTAGATTGGTACAGTCGCTCTACCTATTCACCATCATTTATTTCTCCAGTCTTTGAAACCTCAGACTGAATCCAGCCACTGACTTGACTGGCAGCACACAGTGTTGGATATGCACTGACTGCACGCTCTCTACTCCTCTGTGGGAAGATGAATGGAGCCACAAAAGATCATGCGGTCAAAGAAAGCGTTAAAAAACAAAATGTGACAATCAGTAGGTCTAGTGATGGTGTTGGCTGCTTGGTCATTAACCACTGCTTATAGCATGGGTGAAGAGCAGCTTAATTTTTTACTTACCGTACTCCCACTATCTTTTAAAAGTAGCGTGAAATTTTAGCCAGAAACTACTAAGTGCACATGAATGGTGGAGTTGGCCAGAACTGGTGTAAAAACACCAAATATTGCAATAAAATGTTGTGATATTCACATTCATTAATCAGGCCCAATATCTGTAAAGTGCTGTGTAATATGCTATATATACAAGCAAAATAAATAAAATAAATTCCCTATTACTGTATATATCAATTCTGAATCTTCTTATGAATAAATTGACAGCTTGGTGTTGGGGTTTTGTCATTTCAACACACACTGCCCATTCGATGATGTCACCCAGTCGTCAATTTATTAATACTTTTCTAGGAGGAATAACCGAGGAACACAAGGCAGAGATTTTACAGGAGATGCTCTGGAATTGGGATTTATACATTTTTCCTAGAACAGATAATCAGAAGTGTTGATATATCCTCTTTAATAAAAGTTTAGAAATTCCTGTGTATAGAAGGAAATTCATTATATGATGGGCAGCAAATAGCAGAGACGCTGCTTATTCCCTTCACAGTGATATTTACAGTATTGCACAATGTTCCTTCTCCTGCCTCAAAATCCGAGCCCAGCTGAGTGGGTATAAAGCCACCGTTCACTCTTGGGAACTCATTATAGGATTTTAAGCCTCAGGACGTCACCAAATACTCAGAATTAATAAGGTTCTTTAGACATTAGTATATTAACTCTTCCACTATCAACAAGTCCTAATCTCCAGTGATTCAGTAAGGGTTAACAAGCTCACATTTAATCTTCCACGGACATCTCATCTCCCCTTATGCCATGTTCGGTCACATCAATGTCATTCCTTTATTTACAGATCCCAATCTCATTTTTATAATGTTTAGATTCGGCTTATTCTGTTTAGAAATGAGGCTCGTATTGCCGCAGATCAGCAGGTGAATGGTTAAAAACACAACACGGCAAGGATACCCCCACCACCAGGTTTAACTCTGCCGTGCTGTGACGGGAATGCGAGTCTGTGTTCTGCTAAATCCCTACCTTCCTTTTAATCTCAGTCCCATCTGTTTTGGTTTAATATGAAAAATTAATCAGATGAAGAGGTAGAGAGGCAAAGACCTTGCCAGCATCATGACCAGATTGTCCAGGAGGTGGGCCTTGCCTTAGATATGGTCTCTCACTGCTATGTGTCACTATGTCCTTCCTAGAGAGGTCAAAAGATAGAAATCTGAAAACGACACCAGCAAAGCTCTTTATAAATTCTAAATAAGAAGTGGTGACATGCGGATAAAGTCTGGTAGATAAGAGACAGCAGTGTAAACAGTGGTCATAAATGATTAAGCACATTCCTGAGAAGAGGACTTATACTCTGGATTCATGGTGGATCAATCATGGGGCTCAGTTTTGTCTTTTATGAGACTTGGTTTTTATTTCATCAAAGAAATGAGTAAAAAAAGCTGTGATAAAACCCATGAAAGTGACAGAAGACAATTCCACAATGTGTTCAGAATTTCCACCTGATATTGAAGAATACTAGCCTGGCATCTAGTATAGTCCTCCGTGGCAGCCAGACTTCACTTCTGCACCAGGAATCCTAATCTTGGCTTCTTGGGTGCCTTTTGCAGTAACTAGGTCCTACGATATCATGATCTTATATGCCATCATGAAACCCAGAATTCCAGGTGCAGAAGTGAAGACCAGATGCCACTGAGGATCGGTATTGATGCAGGACCAGGGCAGTGCAAAGAAAATTCCTCATCTCTATTGAGAGCCCCTCAAAGACCTTCTTTTTGAGATATAAGCGAACCTGAACTGTAAAGTTCGGGGTGAAAGGGAGAAAGAGAGTCTGCTGCTCCCTAATTGTCATTCTTCCTCTCTTCACCGCGTGCACTGTTTCTGCCTCTGTTCTTGTCTGTATGCAGTTTGACAGATAGTAGAGCAGACTTCCTGTATTCAAATTGCCTCTTCTGAGAAAAAGAGGACTTAACTCTATAGCGCTACCTGTTGGAAGTAGTGATCCTACAAGTCACAATCAACCCTTTAACAAATCGTGCAATATGACTTAGGATAAAAGCCAAATCAGTATCTCAATTCGCAGACACGGTGTTTTGGGCTGTTGGCCCTCGTCAGAGCGAAGCATGAGAACTGATTTGGCTAGGTGAGAGGCTCTGGACTGGGGTCTAAGGGGTAACGTTTCTCCTTATGGAGAGTGACATACCAGCTGGCTTGTCAAGGTAAGGAGGCTTATTCACCGTGCAATGCTCCTCTGGGAAATTAAATATTCAAATTGCCTCTTCTGAGAAAAAGAGGACTTAACTCTATAGCGCCACCTGTTGGAAGTAGTGATCCTACAAGTCACAATCAACCCTTTAACGAGTCGTGCAATATGACTTAGGATAAAAGCCAAATCAGTATCTCAATTCGCAGACACTGTGTTTTGGGCTGTTGGCCCTCGTCAGTGCGAAGCATGAGAACTGATTTGGCTAAGTGAGAGGCTCTGGACTGAGGTCTAAGGGGTAACGTTTCTCCTTATGGAGAGTGACATACCAGCTGGCTCATTACTTCCAGTTATAAGTCTTGGGGTCTCTGCTGCTAGAGATGGATTATGCTTGACCACAGCAAGTTACAGTGGACAGTAGACAGCAAGTTAGACAGAGGGGAGATACATAATGGCAGGCCCAATTGAGGGATTTTTGGGGGGTTTATAATTTTTAAATTAAGTCATTAGATAATCAACTAATTGGCACAATGTCAAATGAGATCTAGTTGTCTAATTGTACAGTGATCATTTGGAAAAGATTTAAACAACATAACAAAAATTATTTCCGAATTATACAGTAAGTGTGGACATTCAGATGACTAGAAGAGAACTGTGTGTCATCAGGGGTTGTAGGATGAGCAGATCAGGGATTCAGAGGTGCAAAGTCACCTACTCTAAGCACAACTAGGACATGCATGCCCGCCTTTCCCCAGGGAGCTTGTTATGTGAATATTGGCCATCTTCTGGCCTCTCGTTATGTTAATTAGAGAGTGAATTTATTTATGCAGTTCTTCTTTCTTTTAAAACAAGTTAACCCCTGGTTGCAATTTTGGAAGACAGCTACAAAAACTCGGAATTTTTAACAAAAGTACAAAGAAACTCCACAAAACAGTCCTACAAATGCAGTTGACCAGCAGTTGGCACACAGAAGATGTTTGTTGGCCCTATTTTAGCGTAAAGTTTAGCTTTCCAAAAACATTTGGTTGGTGGGGTCTAGGTGCTGTGACCACCACAAATCACTAAAATAAAGGAGCAGAAATGCTCAGGCAAGCACTACTCTTCTCCAAGACTGAAGCTGGACTCATGGGCTTTGGATTTAGCCCATCTTCTGTCTTTGAGAACAACACAGCTCAACTGAGTCATAATAATAATGCGGTAATAATTTTTTTATATAGTGTAAACATATTCCGCAGCCCTTTACAGATTAAGTGGGAACGTGTACAGACAAGAAAGACATTGCAAAGTAACACCTAGTTAAGTTCAACACTAACAGGAGGATTGAGGGCCAAGCTCGAAATCTATAAAGTAAGTAAGGGAGACACAATATGTAGAAAATGCTCGTCATTTTGGGCCAGCCACCATTATAATAAATAAGGGTTATGATATAAAGCTGCGTGAGCTGGTCACCAGCCAACATCTGTTAAGTACAGTTACCAAGTGCTGTTGTTTGCATGGAGGACATGAGGACAAATGAATAAGAGGGAGCAGAATCTGAGGAACATTTTCAAAGAACAGGAAGAGTTAGATTAATGAAGTGAGGAGATAGTCCTTTCCAAAAAAAATGTGTTTATAAAGCAGGCTTAAAGATACAGCAAACCTAAATCAAGTGTAATTTTAACCATATTTAGTTTAAGAAAAATATATCAGAAGCTCCAGTAGTGCATTCCATAGCCTTAAACCCCTTACTGACATCCGCCATACATGTAAGGTGCAAGACATAGCGGTACATGGTACAGCTTGCTCCACTCCCGGCAGGAGTTCCACCCAAAACTGTTAATCTGTGAAATGCTGCTGTTAATCTCTGAGAACAGCATTAACAGAGCATCATTCTATGCGCCCAACATGGGGCAACGATGGGTTGCTGTAAAAGTCGAGAGTCTGGTGACCTCCATGTCTTTACGGAGCTTCCTTGAAACCCAGCCCGTAGTTCAAAGGAGACCGTGATTTTTACTATATGCCACAATACTGTCAGATGATCGTAGGTTCAAATCCCTTATAAGGGAGCTAATAAATACAGTCAAACATTAAAAAAGGTTTAAATATATATATATATATTGTGGCATAGCGACTGGTCATGTGATTAATGGACGGTATGTATCGCAGGGGTGGGTGGCCCTGTGATGGAAGCCTGGGTATGTTTTGCTCAAGCAGATCTACTGCTGAGGGATTTGTTTACATTGGGAAGGCTTCCAGGTGATTGGAGAGATGGGTGGGTTCAGCCACCTACAAACCCACCCAAAGAGGCGTGTCTGAACACGTAAGATGGTTTTGTGTGTAAGGACATGTGGTGATGTCACGCTCACCTGACTGGCCATGTGACAGGTACCTGGGTGTGGTTACACCTATGTAGAGGAGGTGTGTGTAGCACATGGTGTGGGTGTTTGGAAGTCTATAACACAGGCCACGTAGTATAGAGCACAGCGATGTAGTATATTGCCCAGCCACATAGTATATAGCACAGCCACGTAGTATATAGCACAGAGACATAGTATATAACACAGCCCACGCAGTATACAACACAGCCCATGCAGTATATAACACAGCCCACATAGTATCTAACACAGCCCACGTAGTATATAGCAATGTGGGCACCATATCCCTGTTAAAAAAAGGAATTAAAATAAAAAATAGTTATACTCACCTTCCGTTGGCCCCCGGATCCAGCCCAGGCGTTTACCGATGCTCCTCGCGACGCTCCGGTCCCAAGAATGCATTGCGGTCTCGCGAGATTATGACGTAGCGCTGACTGGAGGGGGCACTGACAGAGAGTAGGAAGGGGCGAATTCGCGGCCGGACTGTGCCCGTCGCCTGCGAGCCGCGACCAATCAGCGATGCGGGATTTCCGTGACAGACAGACGGAAGTGCCCCTTAGACGATTATATATATAGATAATTAATATAATGTGGCAATGCTGTGTGCCAAAAAGACCGATCTGTCAACATATGAAAATTAACAATCAGTAAACACCGTGAAGTGAAAACATTTCTTAAAACCGACAAAATTGTGTTTTGTTTTGGTCGATGTAATACCACAAAAAATGCCTTAATGAGCCATTAAAATGTCATATCCATCTCAAAATGGTATCAAGAGTCATCTTTGCCTACAAAAAAACAAGGCCTCACAAGCTCCAGATCTCAGAAAAAAATAACACACCACACAAAATAAAAAAATTCTGATAAAAGAAAACACAAGTTTGGCATTGCCGTAATAGTGTAATAGTGATGAGAATCCTTTTGGCAGGTCGTTTTTTGTCACACAATGTACGCCGTAAAAACCAGGGCTGAGAAGTCAGAGTCTGTGTTTTTTGGGGGGAGTTGGAGTCTCTGAAAATATATAATAAATTTGGTACAGTAGTACAATACAGGATGTGCTGTAAATGTTTTCATAAGAATTTGGAAAAGTTAAGAAATGTCGTATAAATGTCTGTTCTGTCATGATCTAAGGATTTCGGCTTTCAGCTGAGATAAATCTGTGCAGCACTTTATGTACATGCTCCGTAGTGACCAGTGCCGTGGGGTTGGAGTCAGGGAAATTGAAGAGTTGGGAGTTTTGGCTTGCTGACTCCACAACCCTGTTAAAAACAATGACAAAATTGCACCGCAGGTGGAATTTTTTCCTGTCTTGCTGTACTCTGTGGTAAAATAAATTGTGTAATTCAAAAGTACATCCATATATTGAAGAGAAAAAAGGGTGGCACTCACCGTTTCTAAAATCCAATCTTTATTGTGACGATTTAAAACATCTTCAGCAGGGGGGGTGTAGAACGGGAAGAAAAAAATCAGACGATGGCCGTTTCACGCTCCCTTGCGCTTCTATGGGTGTTGGACCCATAGAAGCGCAAGGGAGCGCGAAACGGCCGTCGTCCGATTTTTTCTTCCCGTTCTACACCCCCCTGCTGAAGACGTTTTAAATTGTTACAATTAAGATTGGATTTTAGAAATGGTGAGTGCCACCCTTTTTTCTCTTCAGTATATGGATTTATGCAATTGTTTACAGGGTTTGGCACTCGTGAATCCGAAAGGGCGGTTTATTTGATGTGGTAATCACACACAGTGGATATTTGGGCTCAGGGGTTGCAGATTTCAGTCAGAGGAGGTCGACATTCACAGACCGGAAGTAAGAAGACGGTCTGTAGACAGGGACAAGGAGGAGAAGACCCTACCCACTGTTCGGCCCCTGTGCACCAAAGTCTAATTAGCAGAAATCTTCTAATGCTGATTAAAGAAGAATCGGAAAGCGGATTTCTTCACCAAAGGCATCAATGTAATCAGTATTACAGCGCCATTACAGCCATGTCTTTACTTTACATTACAAAATGAATGATGAGTGATGAAAATCCCTCAAACAAGAATTAAAAGACTCTTGGCTGGTTCCCAAACTTTTGTACAGGCCCATTTTCCTTTCTGCAATTTTTAAAATGTAAAAAAATGTCAAAATATATATTTGGCTAACATGCACAAGAAATTAGGCCTTTTAGAGATCATTTCATCTTCAACTTGCTTCGCTGTTAACAATAACAGTAATTTTGACCAGGGGTGCAAAAATTTTACATGCCACTGTACAGGGAGTTTTTATGGTTTCCTCGTGGGTTTCCTCCAGGTTCTCCAGTTTTCTCTCATACTCCAAATACATACTGATAGGGAATTTAGATTGTGAATCCCAATGGGGACAGTGATGATAATGTCTATTAAGTGCTGTGGAATATGATGGCGCTATATATAAATAAGCAAAATAAATACTGCAAATAGTAGTTTTGCTGCTCCAGATGTTTTTTTCATTAACGCAGCACCATGGTGACATTATTAAGGTATTGTTCAGAAGCGTACAACTTTTTTAAGTATTGGCAGCATTTTCTATTCTTCTGATTCAAGATTGGGAAGAACGCAGTCAGAGGACTATTTTGAGTTTCAGGATTCATTTTTCTAGAAAGTGTTATACATATGGTGGTATATCAGCCAAGAATAGCAACTTTATAGACAATGTCTGAAATCTGCTAAGACCAAAGGACCAAATGTAGATGAATACAGAGCTTCACCTCATTTAGAAACCTCATTCATGTGGTTGGCCTTCATGAATCTTGATCAAAGCCTCCTGAGAGACCTGTGAAAATTGCTACACAGATCATCTAGTTGATCAAACCCGGTTAGATTGACAGCAACTCCTTAAGGATCAATTCACCCTTGAATACAACTGTTTGTAGTGAAACGTCTGGTAGCAATGATAGATTTGATAAGACTCGGTTCAGTTAGGAAGAGATTATTGATCTTAAACTGAATGTTTGACGTTCTGACAGGTTCCTCAATCAGAGAGGAGAGGGTTGATCAAGTCTTTGGCCAAACTAATGAGTTTGTAAATTAAAATTAGAAGAAGAAGAAGGGCACAATTTGAAATTAGTTGGGGTAAGACTAAAAGCAGTGTCAGCAAATATTATTTTACTGAAGGAAAATGAGAAGTTTGGAACAAACCAACATATGTGGTTGGAAAATCAACAGTAAGGGATTGTGTAGGTTCCGGAGATGGCCATATATCCATTGAGACAACTTGAAGTGGCTAAGGGTACCGTCACACAGTGGCATTTTCATCGCTACGACGGCACGATTCGTGACGTTGCAGCGTCGTATGATTATCGCTCCAGCGTCGTAGACTGCGGTCACACATTGCAATACACGGCGCTGGAGCGATAATTTCATGACGTATTTGCGATGTAGAAGCCGTTGGTTACTGTGCGCACATCGTATACAACCTGTGTCACACGATGCAATCATGCCGCCACAGCGGGACACTAGACGACGAAAGAAAGTTTCAAACGATCTGCTACGACGTACGATTCTCAGCGGGGTTCCGGATCGCAGTAGCGTGTCAGACACAACAATATCGTAACTATATCACTAGAACGTCACGAATCGTGCCGTCGTAGCGATGAAAATGCCACTGTGTGACGGTACCCTAAGGGCAGAGGCAGATTAGCTCATGAGATGCCCTATTACAAAATTCTAAGATAAAAAGGGAAAGATTCGAAGGAGTCATTCAGTGAAAGCAAGAAGTCACCTTTTCTCTAGGATAGGTGATAACTTGCTGATGGGTGGGTGTGAAACCACCAGGACCCGCACCAATCAGTATAACTGGGAATGTTTTATCCCCAAAAAGAAAATTTTAGCCACATTACAAAATGGAGCAGCAGGTCCAATGTCGGATTACTGCTCTATTCATTCTCTATGGGGCTGCTGGAACAAAACCTGGTCCTGCGCTTGGAAGCTCCATAGGTAAAGGATGCTGTGTCTGTTGAGTATGCGAACTGCAGTTCCATTTTAACCGGGAATAAGAGTTTCCTGTAATGCCAGTCGGTTCAGGTCCCAGTTGTCAGACCTCCTTCAATCAAAAAGTTATCACCTATCCATGGGTTAGGTCATAATTTATTTTCACTGAACAACCTCTTTAAGCTCTGACTAGCATACTTGCCAGTTTTTTTTCGATTTTTGTCACGACAGTCCTATAAATGTTAAATGTTGGTACTCTTCAAGATCATGGCCAAAATGTGATATTTTGGGAGCTAAATAAATGTCTTAAATTGTATGTTATGATCGTTGGTAGGTATAGAATAGATGGAGCAGCTCTTTTTTATGCTAGAACTCTTCTATGTATCTAATATTTGTAATTGATTAAATCTGGGAGAAACACAGAAAAAGTTGTGGCTAGATCTCAACGGGAGAATCCAAGAAGATCTCCAGTAGTTTAACTTAGCACTGAACAGCCAGTCCAACTAAACATTACAGCACATATGGCACTCCTGGTTGTATCAGCTCCTTGCCAATGCTTAAGCAATATTCTTCTATGCACTACAGTAAGCAAACCCTTTCTCAGCAGATTGCTCAGACAGAAAATCGGAAAAATCACTTCCATAGAAATATGTCTACAAGAGTTCAAGATGCTGCCAGACTTTAAGAGGCTGTCTGTGGGTGCCAGACTGGATGCCATCCTGTAGCTGCTGCAAGAAACGGTTCCTTAGTCTTAGGCACAGCCAAGGGAACAGCTGTTTCCAGAGTATATCTTGACAAATGCATTAGAAAACTGTATCAATGTTTCTGTTTATTGCCATCCTCTAAACTCCACAATATGTTAACTTTGCTTAAAGCCCAATTTAAAGTAGCCAACCATATCTTTCATCAATAAGATGCCTTTACCGCTTATTAAATATAGAATATTTCTCAAGAATGGTGTGTTAAGAAGTAATCTCATTACACTAGGTAAATTTCCTATATCCTTTATATTTAGAAGGATTGTCTTGATCCCTTTAAGAAACCTGAGATCTGTCTGTCCTAACTGCTGTAACAAATTTGTCAATTATCTCCAGTGGAGAAAAAGTGGTGGGCTTATGTCATGTTCTCAATGGCAAGAGAACATAGCATCAGCATATATAGGAACTAGCTCTTGGAAGATGGGAACTGAGCTGACCATGAACTAAACCTAACGCACAACTAGCAGTGGCCGGGTAGCATGCCTACGTTGATTCTAGATGCCCAGCACCAGCCGGAGGGCTAAATAATGCTAGCAGAGGAAAATATTAGTCCTAGCTCACCTCTAGAGAAATACCCCGAAAGGAGACAGAGGCCCCCCACATGTATTGGCGGTGAATTAAGATGAAATAACAAACGTAGTATGAAAATAGGTTTAGCAAATTTGAGGTCCACTTACTACATAGCAGAAGACAGAAAGGACACTTTCATGGTCAGCTGAAAACCCTAACAAAACACCATCCAGAAATTACTTTAGAACTCTGGCATTAACTCATAACACCAGAGTGGCAATTCCTGTTCACAAGAGCTTTCCAGACACAGTAACGAAACTACAGCTGTGAACTGGAACAAAAATGCAAAAACAAACATGGACAAGAGTCCAACTTATCTAGTAGTTGTCTAGGAGCAGGAACAAGCACAGAGAGGCTTCTGATAACATTGTTGACCGGCAAGCAACTAACAGAGCAGCAAGGTTATATAGCGACTCCCACATCTTGATGGGAACAGGTGAACAGAGAAGATGAAAACACCAGTTCAATTCCACCAGTAGCCACCGGGGGAGCCCAGAATCCAAATTCACAACAGTACCCCCCCCTCAAGGAGGGGGCACCGAACCCTCACCAGAACCACCAGGGCGATCAGGATGGGCCCTATGAAAGGCACGAACCAGATCAGAGGCATGAACATCAGATGCATTCACCCAAGAATTATCCTCCTGGCCGTATCCCTTCCACTTAACCAGATACTGGAGTCTCCGTCTGGAAACACGAGAGTCTAAGATTTTCTCCACAACGTACTCCAACTCACCCTCAACCAACACCGGAGCAGGAGGCTCAACGGAAGGCACAACCGGTACCTCATACCTGCGCAATAATGACCGATGAAAAACGTTATGAATAGAAAAGGATGCAGGGAGGTCCAAACGGAAGGAAACAGGGTTAAGAATCTCCAATATCTTATACGGGCCGATGAACCGAGGCTTAAACTTAGGAGAAGAGACCCTCATAGGGACAAAACGAGAAGACAACCACACCAAATCCCCAACACAAAGCCGAGGACCAACACGACGGTGGCGGTTGGCAAAAAGCTGAGTCTTCTCCTGGGACAACCTCAAATTGTCCACCACCTGCCCCCAGATCCGATGCAATCTCTCCACCACAGCATCCACTCCAGGACAATCCGAAGATTCCACCTGACCAGAGGAAAATCGAGGATGAAACCCCGAATTACAGAAAAACGGGGACACCAAAGTGGCAGAGCTGGCCCGATTATTGAGAGCGAACTCTGCCAATGGCAAAAAAGCAACCCAATCATCCTGGTCAGCAGACACAAAACACCTCAGATATGTCTCCAGGGTCTGATTAGTCCGCTCGGTCTGGCCATTCGTCTGAGGATGGAAAGCGGACGAAAAAGATAAATCTATGCCCATCCTAGCACAGAATGCCCGCCAAAATCTAGACACGAATTGGGTCCCTCTGTCAGAAATGATATTCTCAGGAATACCATGCAAACGAACAACACTTTGAAAAAACAGAGGAACCAACTCGGAAGAAGAAGGCAACTTGGGCAGAGGAACCAAATGGACCATCTTAGAGAAACGGTCACACACCACCCAGATGACAGACATCTTCTGAGAAACAGGCAGATCTGAAATAAAATCCATCGAGATGTGCGTCCAAGGCCTCTTAGGAATAGGCAAGGGCAACAATAATCCACTAGCCCGAGAGCAACAAGGCTTGGCCCGAGCACAAACGTCACAAGACTGCACAAAGCCTCGCACATCTCGTGACAGGGAAGGCCACCAGAAGGACCTTGCCACCAAATCCCTGGTACCAAAAATGCCAGGATGACCTGCCAACGCAGAAGAATGAACCTCAGAGATGACTCTACTGGTCCAATCATCAGGAACAAACAGTTTATCAGGTGGGCAACGATCCGGTCTATCCGCCTGAAACTCCTGCAAGGCCCGCCGCAGGTCTGGAGAAACGGCTGACAATACCACTCCATCCTTAAGGATACCTGTGGGTTCAGAGTTACCAGGCGAGTCAGGCTCAAAACTCCTAGAAAGGGCATCCGCCTTAACATTCCTAGAACCCGGTAGGTATGACACCACAAAATTAAACCGAGAGAAAAATAATGACCAGCGCGCCTGTCTAGGATTCAGGCGCCTGGCGGTCTCAAGATAAATCAAGTTTTTGTGGTCAGTCAATACCACCACCTGATGTCTGGCCCCCTCAAGCCAATGGCGCCACTCCTCAAAAGCCCACTTCATGGCCAAAAGCTCCCGATTCCCAACATCATAATTCCGCTCAGCGGGCGAAAATTTACGGGAAAAGAAGGCACAAGGCCTCATCACGGAGCAGTCAGAACTTTTCTGCGACAACACTGCCCCAGCTCCGATCTCAGAAGCGTCGACCTCAACCTGAAAAGGTAGAGCAACATCAGGCTGACGCAACACAGGGGCAGAGGAAAAACGGCGCTTAAGCTCCCGAAAGGCCTCCACAGCGTCAGGGGACCAATCAGCAACATCAGCACCCTTCTTAGTCAAATCGGTCAATGGCTTAGCAATATCCGAAAAACCAGCAATAAATCGACGATAAAAGTTAGCAAAGCCCAAAAATTTCTGAAGACTCTTAAGAGAAGAGGGCTGCGTCCAATCACAAATAGCTTGAACCTTGACAGGATCCATTTCAATGGAAGAGGGAGAAAAAATATATCCCAAAAAGGAAATCCTCTGTACCCCAAAAACACACTTAGAACCCTTCACACACAAAGAATTAGACCGCAAAACCTGGAAAACCCTCCTGACTTGCTGGACATGAGAGTCCCAGTCATCCGAAAAAATCAGAATATCATCCAGATACACAATCATAAATTTATCCAAATAATCGCGAAAAATATCATGCATAAAGGACTGGAAAACTGACGGAGCATTTGAAAGACCAAAAGGCATCACTAAATACTCAAAGTGGCCCTCGGGCGTATTAAATGCGGTTTTCCACTCATCCCCCTGCCTGATTCGCACCAAATTATACGCCCCACGAAGGTCAATCTTAGAGAACCACTTGGCCCCCTTTATGCGAGCAAACAAATCAGTCAGCAACGGCAATGGATATTGATATTTTACAGTGATTTTATTCAAAAGCCGATAATCGATACATGGTCTCAAAGAGCCGTCTTTTTTTGACACAAAGAAAAAACCGGCTCCTAAGGGAGATGACGATGGACGAATATGTCCCTTTTCCAAGGACTCCTTTATATATTCTCGCATAGCAGCATGTTCAGGCACAGACAGATTAAATAAACGACCCTTTGGGTATTTACTACCCGGGATTAAATCTATGGCACAATCGCACTCTCGGTGCGGAGGTAATGAACCAAGCTTGGATTCTTCAAAGACGTCACGATAGTCAGACAGGAACTCAGGAATTTCAGAGGGAATAGATGATGAAATGGAAACCACAGGTACATCCCCATGAGCCCCCTTACATCCCCAGCTCAACACAGACATAGCTCTCCAGTCGAGGACTGGGTTGTGAGATTGCAGCCAAGGCAATCCTAGCACCAAATCATCATGTAGATTATACAGCACCAGAAAGCGAATAATCTCCTGGTGATCCGGATTAATACGCATAGTTACTTGTGTCCAGTATTGTGGTTTATTATTAGCCAATGGGGTGGAGTCAATCCCCTTCAGAGGAATAAGAGTCTCCAAAGGCTCTAAATCATACCCACAGCGTTTGGCAAAGGACCAATCCATAAGACTCAAAGCGGCGCCAGAGTCGACATAGGCGTCCGTGGTAATAGATGACAAAGAGCAAATCAGGGTCACAGATAGAATAAACTTAGACGGTAAGGTGCAAATGGAAACAGATTTATCAAGCTTTTTAGTGCGCTTAGAGCATGCTGATATAACATGAGTAGAATCACCACAATAGAAACACAACCCATTTTTCCGTCTAAAATTCTGCCGCTCGCTTCGGGACAGAATTCTATCACACTGCATACTCTCTGGCGACTTCTCAGTGGACACCGCCAGATGGTGCACTGGTTTGCGCTCCCGCAAACGCCTATCGATCTGAATAGCCATTGTCATGGACTCATTCAGACCCGCAGGCACAGGGAACCCCACCATAACATCCTTAATGGCATCAGAGAGACCCTCTCTGAAAGTCGCCGCCAGGGCGCACTCATTCCACTGAGTAAGCACAGACCATTTACGGAATCTTTGACAGTAAATTTCCGCTTCATCTTGCCCCTGAGATAGGGACATCAAAGTTTTTTCTGCCTGAAGCTCCAAATGAGGTTCGTCATAAAGCAACCCCAAGGCCAGAAAAAACGCATCCACATTGAGCAACGCAGGATCCCCTGGTGTCAATGAAAAAGCCCAGTCTTGAGGGTCGCCCCGGAGCAAGGAAATCACAATCCTGACCTGCTGTGCAGGGTCTCCGGCAGAGCGAAATTTCAGGGACAAAAATAATTTGCAATTATTTCGAAAATTCTGAAACCCAGATCTATTCCCCGAGAAAAATTCCGGCAAAGGAATTCTCGGCTCAGATACAGGTGCATGACAAACAAAGTCTTGCAAATTTTGTACCTTCGTGGCGAGATTATTCAAACCTGCAGTTACACTCTGAAGATCCATTACAAACAGGTGGACACAGAGCCATTCAAAGATTAGAAGGAGAAAAAAAAAAAAAATTCTCAGCAGACTTCTAATTTCTCTCCTTTCTCAGCCAAGGATTTTAACCCTTTAGTGGGCCGGTCAAACTGTCATGTTCTCAATGGCAAGAGAACATAGCATCAGCATATATAGGAACTAGCTCTTGGAAGATGGGAACTGAGCTGACCATGAACTAAACCTAACGCACAACTAGCAGTGGCCGGGTAGCATGCCTACGTTGATTCTAGATGCCCAGCACCAGCCGGAGGACTAAATAATGCTAGCAGAGGAAAATATTAGTCCTAGCTCACCTCTAGAGAAATACCCCGAAAGGAGACAGAGGCCCCCCACATGTATTGGCGGTGAATTAAGATGAAATAACAAACGTAGTATGAAAATAGGTTTAGCAAATTTGAGGTCCACTTACTACATAGCAGAAGACAGAAAGGACACTTTCATGGTCAGCTGAAAACCCTAACAAAACACCATCCAGAAATTACTTTAGAACTCTGGCATTAACTCATAACACCAGAGTGGCAATTCCTGTTCACAAGAGCTTTCCAGACACAGTAACGAAACTACAGCTGTGAACTGGAACAAAAATGCAAAAACAAACATGGACAAGAGTCCAACTTATCTAGTAGTTGTCTAGGAGCAGGAACAAGCACAGAGAGGCTTCTGATAACATTGTTGACCGGCAAGCAACTAACAGAGCAGCAAGGTTATATAGCGACTCCCACATCTTGATGGGAACAGGTGAACAGAGAAGATGAAAACACCAGTTCAATTCCACCAGTAGCCACCGGGGGAGCCCAGAATCCAAATTCACAACAGGCTTATAAGTATCTGCTCAATAATCTTTAAAATATTTGCAAGAGGAATACTATGTGAATTACCTCTGAGGCCTCGCAAGCTAAGATTGGCTGTATTAAATTGTCTTCTCTACTCAAATCGGGATTCTGTTACTCCTATTTCCATGATGGCCACCACAGTGGCGTGGAGAAAGTAGTAGTAAGTTGAAACCACACCATCTCTGCCTTTCATATCCCACAGCAAAGGAAAGACAGGGGAAGTGTGGTTTAGACTTAGTACTGTACTCCCCATGACACTGTGGTGACCATCATGGAAACAGGGGTAAGAAAATGCCGATCTGGGCAGAAGAAGCAGCGGGAGGTAAATGGACGGCACCAGGTAGACTAAGCTATACATTACACATGTATAGTCACTGTTAGAGACCACTGTCAGTGGAAGGCTGGAAGAACATAAAAAGGCTTCACAGATAGGGTTTTCACTACACACTCCGTCTAGCAGATCCCAGGGGAACCCCTGTACAAGGATCTGGATTTACGCAGGTGCCCTTGAGTTGAATCCAAGGACTGGCTTCTGGTAAGCGGGCTGAAACAGTATGCATAGAAAGCCAGATTAATAGCAAGAGATCAGGATCAGGAACCAAATCGTCAAGCAGTAGAATAGTCAAAAACATGACCCAAAGACCGAAGCAGGAGCTAAGATAACTAAGCAGGAGCAGAATAATGGGAGTGAGCCAGGGTGAGTAGAACTAATAACTGGCAACCAGAGGCAGGAATCTCGTGGGTTATATAGTGTGTAACCCTGCTCAAGATTCACAGAAGAAAGTTAATGAGATAACTATGTACAGAAATTAACCCCCAAGCTCTCTGCTTGAATGGCGTCATAAGTCCCAAAATATTAAACTGAACTGAGATACTGTCACTCCGTATCGCCCACAACAAAGCAATTTAAAATTGTTAGGGCAGTGAGAATCTGGAATCCTTGCCTGAGGAGGTGGTGATGGTGAACTCAGTCTAGGGGTTCAAGAGAGGCCTAGATGTCTTCCTGGAGTGTAACAAGTTTGTATCTCACAGTTATTAGGTTCTTTAGAACGACTAGATCTGGGGATTTATTCTGACAGAATATAGGATGAACTGGATGGACAAATGTGTTTTTTCGGCCTCGCTAACTATGTTACTATAAAAAATCTGACAAAAAAATGTATCTAAAAATCCAATTAAAAAAGCTTGGTTAAAAAAAAAATTAGAAATTGTAGAGATTCATGCCTGGGCACACTATTATTGGATAAAAAGCATAGTGGCTAGTAGTAATGGGAGAATCGATTTGTGGGACCCTGGACCAGCAAACATTCTGTGACCGCTGGATGGAGCCCTGTCAACCACCTCTTAACTGATGACTCATTGTAATAATCGGTAAGATGGTATTAGTTAAGTGTGGATATTACGCAATTTAAAGGAGGGTTCTTGTTTTTTTATAAGTAAAGCAGCTACTTAAGCCCCCGTCTCACATAGCGAGATCGCTAGCGATATCGCTGCTGAGTCACAAGTTTTGTGACGCAACAGCGACCTCAGTAGCGATCTCGCTATGTGTGACACGTACCAGCGATCAGGCCCCTGCTGTGAGATCGCTGGTCGTGTCGGAATGGCCTGGACCTTTTTTTGGTCGCTGAGGTCCCGCTGACATCGCTGAATCGGTGTGTGTGACACCGATCCAGCGATGTCTTCATTGGTAACCAGGGTAAACATCGGGTTACTAAGCGCAGGGCCGCGCTTAGTAACCCGATGTTTACCGTGGTTACCAGCGTAAATGTAAAAAAAAAACAAACAGTACATACTGACCATCTGATGTCCGTCAGGTCCCTTGCCGTCTGCTTCCTGCTCTGACTGAGATCCGGCCGTACAGCGAGAGCGAAGCACAGCAGTGACGTCACCGCTGCGCTCTGCTCTCGCTGTACGGCGGCTCAGTCAGAGCAGGAAGCAGACGGCAAGGGACCTGACGGACATCAGATGGTGAGTATGTAGTGTTTGTTTTTTTTTACATTTACGCTGGTAACCAGGGTAAACATCGGGTTACTAAGCGCGGCCCTGCGCTTAGTAACCCGATGTTTACCCTGGTTACCCGGGTGCTGCAGGGGGACTTCGGCATCGTTGAAGACAGTTTCAACGATGCCAAAGTCGTTCCCCTGATCGTTGGTCGCTGGAGAGCGGTCTGTGTGACAGCTCCCCAGCGACCACACAACAACTTACCAACGATCACGGCCAGGTCGTATCGCTGGTCGTGATCGTTGGTAAATCGCTATGTGAGACGGGGCCTTTAGGCCTCTTTCACACATCCAATTATCTCCTTGTTTTTCATGTAGCTGATCACGTGTTTTTTTGCAATTTTGATTTTATTAAAAGTACACTTTCAAGTGAATAGTTCCACGCAAAAAAACAACATTCTCACATACTGCTGTCTGTTTTTCACTAAGAGCTCAGTTTCGACTCTGAAAACTACTAAAAAACTCAAGGTACACATACCCTATGGCTATTTGCACACTGAGTTTTTCAAAGAGTTTTTTGAGCAGAATGAAGTGGAAACTGAGCTAAATCCTCTTCAGAATTTCCAAATGGTTTTGTGACTTTTTTGGAGCAGAAAGTGAGCAAAAACTGTCCAAATCCTCCTCAAAATCAAAAAAATCCACAAAAACTTGGCACTTTCCCTCAGTTCTGCTCCACATCCTCAGCAAAAAAATCAGTGTGCCCATGGCCTTAGAGCTTGTTTAGATGAGTGCATTTTCGATGTTTGCTGTGCATGTGCAAAATGGACTACATATAAACAACATATAGACCAATGCAAGTCAACAGGGTAGTTTAGATGCACTACTCTGATCTGTTTTTCAGATAAGGCTTGACCATTAATCTTACTAGGTGCATGAACAAAACAGATGCCATGTGGACACGATCCGTATGGCATCTATTTTTAATGGACACATGGCTCTTACGGTAATAACATAGGAAAATGCATTTGGCCGTGAAATGCTTTTTTATTTTTTCATGCATAAATCAGAAGCCATATAGATGTGATATGAATGTCAAAATCAGACTTATGAATGACACACCGAACACTATATGGCTGAAGAATCGTCAGTTTTTCTGGATGAGAAACAGATGATTTTTCATAGGCTTGTTTAAACCTGGTCTACAGGTCCTTCTCAAAAAATTAGCATATAGTGTTAAATTTCATTATTTACCATAATGTAATGATTACAATTAAACTTTCATATATTATAGATTCATTATCCACCAACTGAAATTTGTCAGGTCTTTTATTGTTTTAATACTGATGATTTTGGCCTACAGCTCCTGATAACCCAAAAAACCTGTCTCAATAAATTAGCATATTTCAACCGTCCAATCAAATAAAAGTGTTTTTTAATAACAAACAAAAAAACCATCAAATAATAATGTTCATTTATGCACTCAATACTTGGTCGGGAATCCTTTGGCAGAAATGACTGCTTCAATGCGGCGTGGCATGGAGGCAATCAGCCTGTGACACTGCTGAGATGTTATGGAGGCCCAGGATGCTTCAATAGCGGCCTTAAGCTCATCCAGAGTGTTGGGTCTTGCGTCTCTCAACTTTCTCTTCACAATATCCCACAGATTCTCTATGGGGTTCAGGTCAGGAGAGTTGGCAGGCCAATTGAGCACAGTAATACCATGGTCAATAAACCATTTACCAGTGGTTTTGGCACTGTGAGCAGGTGCCAGGAAGCATGAAGTGCTCCAAAATCTCCTGATAGCTAGCTGCATTGACCCTGCCCTTGATGAAACACAGTGGACCAACACCAGCAGCTGACATGGCACCCCACACCATCACTGACTGGGTACTTGACACTGGACTTCAGGCATTTTGGCATTTCCTTCTCCCCAGTCTTCCTCCAGACTCTGGCACCTTGATTTCCGAATGACATGCAAAATTTGCTTTCATCAGAAAAAAGTACTTGGGACCACTTAGCAACAGTCCAGTGCTGCTTCTCTGTAGCCCAGGTCAGGCGCTTCTGCCGCTGTTTATGGTTCAAAAGTGGCTTTACCTGGGGAATGCGGCACCTGTAGCCCATTTCCTGCACACGCCTGTGCACGGTGGCTCTGGATGTTTCCACACCAGACTCAGTCCACTGCTTCCTCAGGTTCCCCAAGGTCTGGAATCGGTCCTTCTCCACAATCTTCCTCAGGGTCCGGTCACCTCTTCTCGTTGTACAGCGTTTTCTGCCACATTGTTTCCTTCCAACAGACTTACCATTGAGGTGCCTTGATACAGCACTCTGGGAACAGCCTATTTGTTGAGAAATTTCTTTCTGGGTCTTACCCTCTTGCTTGAGGGTGTCAATGATGGCTTTCTTGACATCTGTCAGGTCGCTAGTCTTACCCATGATGGGGGTTTTGAGTAATGAACCAGGCAGGGAGTTTTTAAAAGCCTCAGGTATCTTTTGCATGTGTTTAGAGTTAATTAGTTGATTCAGAAGATTAGGGTAATAGGTCGTTTAGAGAACCTTTTCTTGATATGCTAATTTATTGAGACAGGTTTTTTGGGTTATCAGGAGTTGTAGGCCAAAATCATCAGTATTAAAACAATAAAAGACCTGACAAATTTCAGTTGGTGGATAATGAATCTATAATATATGAAAGTTTAATTGTAATCATTACATTATGGTAAATAATGAAATTTAACACTATATGCTAATTTTTTGAGAAGGACCTGTAGTGGAAGAAGATTTGTAAACCTTCAGTTTTTATTTGTCACACAAGGTAAAAAGAGACACATGGACAAAAAGAACAGATCATCGATGCATTTTTATCATACAAAAAAAAAAAACTGGAGATGTGAAACCAGCCTAAATCTGGGCTCAGACGAGCGTAGGAAAAATCAGCCATTTTTCATGCAGAAGAAACAAACAATTTTCATCCCTATTGTCATCTCTATTTCATCCATATGCAATCCATGTGTCCTCAGTGTGTCTGTATTTTACATCCGTGTGCCATCCATTTTTATACATCAACATTCTAAAATGTAACTGTAAAAATAGAATGCTATACGGGTGATCCATATTGGATCCAATTTGCTTTGCACTCCCATAGACTTAAATGAGTGAGCCTGATACAAAATAGGGAAGCGACTACTGTGGGGTTTTATCCAACTTTAACATGGACAGCACACATACAGATGGTCTGTCTGATAGAGCCCTGGCCAGGGTCATACGACTGTATAAATCGGAAAAGCTTTATCTGTTTTTTTCTTATCGGATAGCACTCGGACCAGTGTTACTCAATGTGGCAGTGCTGATAATAGGTTTTTTCATTGACAGAATCTGTCAGTGAAAAAAGTCTCGGCACGCTGCGATTTAATTCTGTTATCAAAAGACCTTTCAAGTCTATATGAGTGCATGGAAAACATCAAACTGCACTCGGATGTCATCCAAGTGCAGTCCGATTTCCGTCGACTAACGCAATGGAGAAGATGAAGAAATTTTGTGGTCCACCTGTTTTCACAATGCACTCCGATACTTTCATCCGAGAGTGTCATTAGCATAACAGGCCTGATTTTCTCGGATGAAAGAGTCTAAAGCCATGTGGCCCCAGCTTTAGGCCGGAGACACACTAGCGTATCACATCCATTGCGAGAGCATTGGATGTGATATGCTAATGACCCTCTGCTCGTGCTCTGCTGAGAGTGTGATCCAAGTGTCAGTGCTCTGTGCTCCAATCCTCTCGCATGAGAGAAAAGCAGTACAGATGCAGAGGAGACAGAGAAAGTAATTTCTCCATCTCCTCCATTGCAAATCGCACTGCACTCGGATGACTTTCGAGTGTAGTCTGATGCTTCTTGTTTGGGTGAGTGAGATTTGATTTTTGGATGTAATCGCAGCATGCTGCCAAATTGGCATGAGAAAATAATCCCAGATGTGAGCTGCCGCATAGTATAACATTGGGCCAAGTGCTATCCGATTTTTTTATTGGATTGCACTCATCCGATTCCATTGTGTGAACCCTTTATTCAGCTAAAGAGTCTGCAGTATTAGACAAGAAAAATAAGCTGTTTTTTTTTGGGGGGGGGGGAATGCAGATGATTTCTTGCTTTCTTATACAATCCCTTTTGGCTGGGTTCTTGCGCTGTTTTACTGTCGGTTTTATTTGTAACTTTTTGTAAAGATGTAAGTAAAAACATTTAATCAGATATCAAGCAAAAATGGTACGTATGCACCAAGTGCTAATGGAAGAATTTCCCTATGATCAGGACTCAACTCTCGAAGCCATACACACTTGCTGTGTGATATAATTGATACTTTCCAGGCCAGCAATTATGGACCATGGGCAGCGCCTCCTGGCAATTCCTGCCACTTACCAAACCGTTAATTAAATCAAATGCGCCGAAACATAGACGAGCGTAAAGTACATGTTAGAGCTGGTTTAATTAATGATTTGAGTAGAGAAGTACTCCATCGTATATCATTTCCATTAAGTGCATTGTATATGCCTGGCCGGATAACTACTTGTTACATCATTTTTCTGTGGAACATTCAACATTTTGTGGAAATATAGCAGATGGAAAAGCGTACAAGGAAAAAGCCGGACCCTTCACTGCAAGACAAGCACCAAGCAACCAGTCACACTTAGCTGTCCACTGTATGAGCACTGGAAATATAAAATGTGTGTGTTGCTTGGTTGTTGTGGATTTACCTCTTATTTCCTTTCCAGAAGTCACTTTACTCTTTCATTGATTGATTATGTTATAGTCCATCATGAGAATACCTAGAGCCAGATACTGAGCAAATAGCCATTATTACAGTCTGAATGGTCACAGCAGCACAGGAGGGAGCATATAACATAGTTACTAACATTTTAAAGTCAAAATTGTGACACTTCAGCACTGCCCCCAAGACTGCCCAGAAATTGACACTATGGGTGGGTTTGCATAAGCCACACACCTTTTCCATTTAGGGTTGTGGGATTGTCTCAGGAAAATTGGGACTGTATGATATTACTGAACATGGGAGATTTTCCATACATGACTGTGAATATGTTGTATGGGACAGCTGGTTTATTTAGTTAAAAAGAAAATATCCTTGTGTCTAATAAGACTGTATGGACAATTTGATGGGGGCTTTCATTTGGATCCTCTCTGAGCCCAAGCAGAAAATCCCAGGCAGAAAGTGGCATCAGATAGTGCCAGCAAAAGCAGGAATACTTGGTTGGTGCCAACTGGTATGGACTCTTGACTCTCATCTATGCTTTATAGGTTCCGGCCTGCGGTGCTTAGTTGATGTTGTTCCCGTAAAGAACGAGGAAGGAGAAGTCATCATGTTCATCTTAAACTTCGAGGACCTGGCGCTGCTGCTGGCAAGAAAAGCTAACAAGACTCTTCATCAGAGGTTGACACGAGCTGCCTTCAATTCGGGTGAGCATTGTATGTTCAGAGTTATGGCACCCTGTTTGGGTGAAACATTTTCCTACACTAACTTGTTGTGCCTTAAAGCAGCTTGTCTACTACTTTATCACTTGTCCAGAAGCATATACTGTAATAAAAGAGTTACAAATATGCCTAAGCCGACCTCTCTGCCATTCACGTGATTCAATGTTTCTTTACCCTGTTTCCTTCTGGTGACTTTGTGTCTAATTCACCCCTGTTGCAGGCACTAGATTCAGAAGTGGGGTGGATTGGATGGATAAAAACAATATAGAGATACACTGAATCATCTGGGGGCAGGTTTTTTTTAAAGTAGTGGACAACCCCTATAAAGTGATCTCTCATCAGACTATGCCCTGTTGTCTACGGGCGACATAGTATTGGAATAGGTCCACTCTCCTATTAGCCAAAACAGCACTCAAAAATTATGAAATTATGACACTCATCTGATATGGATAGCTCATCAATATCAATGTAGTGGAAAGCCCCTTTAAATGGTCGATCTCGATGCATGAGACTCGAGAAATACAGCTGTTCCTTTAACAACATTCTTACTAATTTAAATTCTCTATTTTTCAAAAGTGAGGTAAAAAATTAAGCTAAGCTTCTTGAATTCCTCCACAGATGCAGACCTCATGAGGTACAGAACCATCGGGCAGATACCACAGTTTACCCTCAACTTTGTGGAATTCAACCTCGAAAAGCACCGGTCTGCTTCCACCACCGAGATTGAAATTGTTGCCCCCAGCAATGCCTTTGAGAGGACGCAAAATGTTACAGAAAAGGTGACCCAGGTAAGACTGTGCCTTACACTAACTCAGTATATATAACTCTACCAATTCATCAAAGCAATTTTTCCAGAATAGATTTGAAGAGTCATAAAATGTTGGAGCAACATGGAGTAGTGCAAATATGTTGCGAATATGTTGGAATTTCATGACAGTTTTTCCCAGCTACACTAAAGTGGGTAGCACTGAGTGGAACTAGGTTATGACGGGGTGCAAAGGGAGTGAGACGCCACAGATCCTTCAATTCATGATAAGATATGGCATTACTTATACCGGAAATCCTAAATCAGTCAGGGACTGGTGTAAGATTTCTGCATGCATGCACTTCTTCGTGATTCAGGAGCGTCTGACTCCACCTGCCCCCTCATCCAGTACAACAAGAAAAGTTGCCTTTCTTGAAGAATTGAGGCCTATATCTCTCAAAAGCCTTAAGAAATCTACTTAGTTAGACAAGGCACTAGCCTTACCAAGTAATTTAGCTAAATAAACCCTTAGGGCCCGATTTATTATTAAATTTGCACCTTTTTATCTAATTTTAGCCTTTTTTTGATTTGCCTGAAATTCTTCTGTTAGTTTGCACCTTTTTTTAGTCTATTTTACATGTGTTCGCATACCGGGGCAAGTGCCAGGGCCCTGAGCAGGCGGGGGGCTCACTCGCCGTCGGGGACATCTGCGCACTATGAAGGCCCGGTGTCTGTGCTAGTGCAGACACCCGTGAGTGGGCCTCTCTGCTTGATCAGGGTCCCAGCACTTGTGATACTTACCTCTCCCAGATCCACTGCTGCGGCGTTTGATGACTGTGATGTTCAGGTTAGAGGGCGCGATAATGTCACGTCTGTGCACCCTCTGCCTGAGCAGTCACAGTTCAGAGAGCAGGAAGACGACGACGCTGAGGAGTCCGGAGCAGAGAAGCAGCCAGCGATGAGAGCATCATATATGGGGCCCATCATGTATGGGGCTCATTATACACTGGAGCATCATATATGGAGCCCATTATACACTGGAGCATCATATATGAGCCCATCATACTCTGGAGCATTATATATGGGGCCCATTATATGGAGCATTATATGGGAACTATTCTATATGGAGCATTTTATGGGGTCCATCATATACTGTATGGAGCATTATGTGAGGCTTATTATACTATATGGACCATTATTTGGGGCTCATTATACTGTATGAAGCAATATATGGGGCTCATTATACTCTATGGGGCCTATCCTATACTGTATGGAGCATTATATGGGGCCCGCTATATATGGAGCAATATATCAGGCCCATCATATACTGGAGCCCATCATATACTGTATGGAACATTATGTGGGACCCATTATGAATGGAGCAATATATGGGGCCCATTATACAGCACGGAGTAATACATGGGGCTCATTATACTGTATGGAGCAATATATGGAGCCTATTATATACTGTATGGAGCAATATATGGGGCTCATTATTCTGTATGGAGCAATATATGTGGCTCATTATACTGTATGGAGCACTATATGAGGTCTATTATTCTGTGTGAATAAATATATGGGGCTCATTATTCTGTATTGAGCATTATATGGGGCCTATTATTCTGAATGGAGCAATATATGGTGCCCATAATGCTGTACGGAGCAATTTATGTGACTCATTGTACTGTATGGAGCATTATATGTGGCTCATTATACTATATTGAGCATTGCATGGGGTCCATTATTCTGTATGGAGCAATACAGGTTGCTCATTATTCTGTATGGAGCAATATGTGGGGCTCATTATTATGTATGGAGCATTATGTGGTGCCCATAATACTGTATGGAGCATTATATGGGGCAATTTATTCTGTATGGAGAACTATGTGGCGCCCATAATACTGTAAGGAGCAATATATGGGGCACATTATTCTGCATGGAGCATTATGTGATGCCCATAATACTGTATGGAGGACTATACTGTCTGATTTATGACCTATTGAAGAATTTACAATAGATATCACTCATGTAATGTAGGAAGTGAAATCTTTGGCATTGTACTATACCTATATTTCTCTGCTGTAACTGTGCATTATGAATTGTGGTATGTGTTAAAGGGGCTCACTGAGACTCTTTCGCCCGGGGCCCACGAAAACCTGGAGCCGGCCATGTATATATTCACTAATATTTGCAGATTTTTTGTTATCCAAATGTTTGAGGCCGATTTATCAAAATCAACTTTTTAAATAGTCACAAAATTTTTGCCTGAAATGTATTGCACTTCTCTTCTACAGAGAATTTATGTACACCTGAAATTGTTGTGCAAATTTTACATTTTAATTGAACATGTGACTTTTTGCTCTTAAAAATCATAAAAGACAAAAATAAATGGCCAGCTTCATAATTTTCAGGATTTTTATAACTAACTTTTCTTTCTTGTCTTGTGGTATTTGTTGATTTTTTTTTTCAATAAAATCTTGAGGTTGGCGCAAGTGGTTCATGATATTTGTGCAAAAATAAAAAATGGTTTATTTTGTCATTTAACTTACTTTTTTCTCTTCTTTATAGCAAAAATGCACTAGTTATGCTAACATGTAGCAAAATTAGCAAAATGTTTTAGACGTACATAAAATTACTCCAGCTGGGGAACTGGAGTACATTATTGAAATCAAAAACCACACAAATTATGGCAAGCATAAAGAAATCCAAGCACACGCATAAAATAGAATTGAAGCAACACAAATTCAAATAAGAATTTTGCACATATCAAAAACAAGCTAAAACACCAAAGACTAAACATAAAACAGTGCAAATGCAATAATGAATTAAGTCCAAAGAGTATTTTTGATTTTGCATAAAATACATGAACCATGTGCATCATTTTTAAGAATTTGGTACAAAAAATGTCAATAAATACCACAAGACAAAGAAAGAAATATGACTGTAAAAAAATGGAAGTGATGAATCTTGCCTATTGTATACAAACACAGAGCAAAGATCTGTTCACATCAAGTTTTTTTTTAACTCCATTTAACATATGCATCGGGAAAAGCTCTTCACTTAATGTTTAAGAGCCCAGATATTTTTAGTTTTTGCCATTTTGTTTTTTCCTCTCCTTCTTCTAAGAGCCACAACTCTTTATTTTTCTGTCCACATACTGTACACATACAATGGCTTGCAAAAGTACTCACTCCATTGGCATTTTTCACGTTTTGCTACTTCACAAATTGGAGTTTCACAGTTATTTTTTTGAGGGTTTGCATCAGGTCATGTAAAGAACATGTCTACAGCTGTGAACCTTTGGTTTTCTTTTTATTGTAAAGCAAACAACAAATAGGACAACAATACTGAAAACTTCAGTGTGCTTAACTATTCAACCCCCTAAAGTTAGTGCCTTGTGGAGCCTCCTTTTGTGGCAATTACAGCTGCAACTTGCTTTGGATAAGTCTCTATGAGCTTTCCACATCTGGCCTCTGGGATTTTTGCCCATTAGTCAAGGCAAAGCTGCTCCAGCTCCTTCAAGTTAAATGATTTCCTCTTGTGAACAGCAATCTTCAAGTTTGACCACAGATTCTCAATTGAATTAAAGTCTGGGCTTTGACTAGGCCACTCCAAAACATTGACACGTTTCACTTTAAACTACTCAATTGTTGATTTATTAGTATTCTTTGGGCCGCTGTTTTGTTGGAAGGTGAACCTCAGCCCCAGTCTGAAATTGCTGACAAACTTAAGTAGGTTTTACTCAAGGATATCCCTGTATTTTGCACCATCCATCTTCCCCTCTACTCAGACCATTTTTTCCTGTCCCTACTGATGAAAAACATCCCACAGCATGATGCTGCCACCACCATGCTTTACTGTGGGGATGATGTTTTTGGTTTGATGAGCTGTGTTGGTTTGGTGGCCAAAAAAGATATCTGACCACCGCACCTTCCTCTGTATATTTGAGAAGTCTCCCACATGTCTTTTGGGCAAACTCAAAATGAGTCTTAAATACAAAAATTGTAAGTAAAGGCTTTTTCCTGCCCACTCTTCCATAAAGGCCACCTCTATAGAGTATAAGACTTATTGTCTTTGTATGGACAAATACTCCAGTCTGCTAGGGAACACTGCTAGGGAACACTGCAGCTTCTTCATGGTTACTTTTGGTCTCTATGCTGCCTCTTTGATTAATGTCCAGCTTGCCCGGGCTGAGAGTTTTGATGAGTGGCCCTCTCTTGGCAGGTTTGTTGTGGTACCATGTTTTTTTCCATTTGATGATAATGGATTTGATGGTGCTCCAGGGGATCATCAGAGGTTGGGATATTTTTTTTTTTATAACCCAACCCTAACTTGTAAAAAACGTTGTCCCTGACTCGTTTGGAGATCTCTCTGGTCTTCATGGTGTTGTTTGGTTAGTGGTGCATCTTTCTTAATGGTGTTGTAGCCTCTGTGGCCTTCCAGAAAAGGTGTATATACTCGCCCACCACGTGACACTTAGATTGCACACAGGTGGACTTTCTTTCAGTAAGCATGTAACTTATGAAGATAATTGCTTGCACCAGAAATGTTTAGAGGCTTCATTGCAAAAGGGGTGAACATGAACACATATGCACATGCCAATTTTTAGTTATTTCATCCCATAAATGTAGCTTATATCTATATTTCTCCTTCGTCTCATTGGGGGACACAGGACTGTGGGTGTATGCTACTGCCGCCAGCTGACACTAAGTAAACATAAAAAAGTTAGCTCCTCCTCCGCCGTATACACCCTGACACTGGCCTCAGGCTAACCCAGTTCATGCTTAGTGTCTTTAGGAGGCACATGTCTGGTTTTTCCCAGACCTTTTTTATCTTTTTTTACCATGAAGATGAGACAGGGGTGGCGGACCCTTTTGAAGGGGTCCGATCTCCCCAAACCAACAACGGGCATGCACATGGAGTGTCGCCTCCACGTATCCTCGCCAACAACGTGGGACAAGATGCCGGACTCAGCCCTGACCACCCTAAGGTATTGAAACCCTAGGCTGTACAGGTGCATATGTGCAGTCCGTGCAGCCCCCACTGCATCACCAATGCTAAGACTGCGGTGATGGAAGGAGGCGGATGGTTCCTCTCCTCATCCTCTGAAGGGAAGATGGAGCTAGGGTGCCTGCACCGTCCTTTACACAGCCCCCTCTCTAACCTGAAATCCATTGCAGGAGTAGGGGGCTGGGAGGGCTCCTGCTACAGCACTCTTCCTGGCGCTTCCATGCGCACACCTCTTCCCCTGTATCGCATGGCAGGTCCAGGTCGGCGGAGGAAATTCGGTTTTCGGTGGGTCTTCTGGCGGCCTCACATCGGCTCTACTCCCATATTCTCGGGAGGGCGCAGAAAATTTAGCCCCCGGCTTTTGCTGGTACTAGGCTGCGGGTGAAAGTACCGCCTATGGAGCGCATCTGCTTCTGGTGGCCCCGCCCCCGTATCCTCAGGCAGGCACCAAAAATTTAGTCCCTGGCATTTGCTGGTACTAGGCCGTGGGTGAAAGTCCTGCCTCCGGAGTGCGTCTGCTTCCGGTTCTGCCCCTTCGAGCAGAGCGTGCATTTTTGAAGAGGATCTGTTCCTTTTACTTTGTTCCGCAGGATCCAGGGTCACAGGACTGGGGTGTTACTCCCCCCAGTCTGGCAGCTCCTCTCTCTCGCTTTCTCTCTCAACAGACCCACCAGGTCTAGAAGGACCAAGACTCACACAGTATTATATACCTCATGTTTTACCTATCGGTCTGTTTTTACCCATGCCCAGAGCAATCGATTCTATGAGGCCTGCGATTCTGAGCGTGATCAAAAGCCCTCCCCTGCGACTGAGCACAGTGTGTCGGGTCCCCCGTAATGGGCCCTGTCTCGGTTGCAATCTATGGTGTCGCTATCTAGAGCAATCGAGTCCCTTCAGGCCCCAGATAGGGGCAGGGACAGTGGTTTGCCTGTCTTGGAGGAATCTTCCATCTCACAGGAACCTCCGGCCTCCAGGGGCCGCTCTTTCTCTAATCAGACGCTGGGAAAACGAATCCACACAGCATCTTCGTGTCCGTCTTGTGCTTTGGCATCCATGAGTTCTGTCTCTCAGTCTCTCTCGCCAGAAGAGGTTAGTGAGCAAAACTCAGATTACAATTCCAAAGAGTCCCTCAATTTAGAGGCACCAAATTACCAGGAGACAATCAACAGCCTCATGGAGGCCATCAACCAAACCCTGAGTATAGACGATGAATCCACCTTAGCCTCGGGTCATAAGGTGTCATTTAAGACGGACAAAACAGTCTCATAGAGTATTTTTCACTCACCCAGAGTTTGAGGTTGTAGTGCAACGTCACAGGGAGCGACCAGTCAAGCGGTTCTCTGGTCAGAGGTCCCTAAACACAAGGTATCCTTTCGCTCCTGAACTCCGTAAGAAGTGGGCAGAATCCCTTTCGGTGGATCCTCCCGTGTCACGGTTGGCTTCTAAAACTTTGTAGTCCCTCCCTAATGGTTCTTCTATTAAGGATCTAGCTGATCGACTCATTTAGTGCCTGGCTCGCTCAGTGTTTGAAGCTTCAGGTTCAGCCCTTTCGCCCTCTTTTGTGGTGACTTGGGTAGCTAAGACCATGATATCCTGATCAGAGTCATTGAATAGAGCTCTGCTGGATGAGGACCTGCCATCCAAGGGGGCCGAAATCTCAAATGAGATCGCTCTAGCAGGATACTTTTTGTTTAAAGCATCTTTGGATGCGGCAAACTGCAAAGCACTGGCTGCCGCAAACACAATTTCCATTAAGAGGGCTCTATGGTTGAGGACATGGCGGGCAGACTCAACCTCATAGAAGTCCCTTACTTCTTTGCCCTCTCAGAGTGGCCGATGTTCGGCGAAAGATTAGATCAACCAATTTCTGACGCCATAGGGGGAAGAGCAACTTCTTCCCACAGCAAAGGATTCAGCAGCCATTTCACCAACGTTTTCAGGCACGGTTTTGGTCCTTTCAAAACCCGGGGTGGACAACAGCAGCCGATTCCGTCAGTTCAGGTTAGCCTAATCAGAACAGGGATCATCAGATCTCAGACAGAACCAACCCGTTGGGCAGGATGCGGTCCCACCGGCCAAGATCTAGAGGATCTAGGTCCTCCAGATTCTCATCCAAATGACTGAAGGCAGTCTCCGGTCGTCGCCAGCAAGGTGGGGACCACCTACTCTGGTTTCGCCAAGTCTGGCTCGCCTTCATCACGACAGATGGGTAAGAGAGCTGGTGTCCTCAGGGCACAAGATGGAATTTATCATCTGCCCCCGAATTGATTTTTTTGGTCTCGTTTTCCCACTTCAGAATTCTGGGCATGTGCCTTATTCAAGGCTGTCGAGTCTCTTCGGCTCAGCGGAGTTATCATCCCCATTCCGGAGGACGAGAAGTTTCAAGGCTTCTATTCCAACCTGTTCTTAGTCCCCAAAAAGGACGGAGCGGTAAGGCCCATTCTGGACCAGAAGCTCCTGAACAAGTTTTTCAGCATTCGTCTTTTCCGAATAGAATCTCTTTACTCGGTAATTGCTGCCATGGAAAGGGAGAATTATTGGCGTCTCTAGATATCCAAGACGCCTATCCCTATCAGACGAACATCCCCATATTCCCCCTGCATCAGAGGTTTCTTCGTTTTGCCATCAGCAATCTCCTATTCCAGTTCACAGTCTTGCCTTTCTGGCTGGCCTCCATCCCCAGGGTGTTCACAAAGGTCATGGCGGCCATGGTGTCCATCCTGCATTCCCAGGGTATATTCATCTCATCATATTTAGATGACCTCCTAGTCAAGGGTCCATCTTTTCGGGCCTGCAAGGAAAATGTCAGCATCTCGCTAGATACTCTTGCTCGCCTGGGATGGCTGGTGAATTTAAGAAAGTCATCTCCTGTGCCATCTCAGAGGATCACCTTTCTGGGGATGATCTTCGACACCTCCTGAGGGCTCACAATACTCCCCCGGGACAAGGTCCTAACACTCCGGCAGGAAGTGCGGGTCCTTCACCAGCTGGTCCCTCATACCATCCGTTTTTGCATAAGAGTCTTGGGAAGGATGGTGGCAGCGATAGGGGCAGTTCCGTTTGCGCAACTCCATCTTCGTGTTCTACAGCATGCCGTCTTGAGACAGTAACTTCTCTCAATCTCCGGTGCCATCTGTCCACTCAGGTCAGACAGGCGCTTACATGGTGGACAATGAGTTTATCCCTTCAACAGGGGAAACTTTTCCCCAGTCCAATGGCTGGTGCTCAAGACCAATGCCAGTCTCCTCGGATGCGGAGCGGTGTTTTGCCAACATACAGCCCAGGGACGCTGGCGTTCACGGGAGTCAGCCTGTTATGACCCCAATGGCAGAGGGTCTCAGAAGTAAATACCAAGTCTGCAAACACAAAAAACCAGCTCATAGGGCAGTGGTAACTGGGCTGACCGTATATCTAATCCTAGCACCACAAATAGCAGCAGCCGGGGAACGTGCCTACGTTGGTTCTAGACGTCTCGCGCCAGCCGGAGAACTAACTAACCCTAGAAGGGAAAAGATAGACCATTCTTGCCTCCAGAGAAAAGACCCCAAAAGTTGGATACAAGCCCCCAACAAATAATAACGGTGAGGTAAGAAGAAAAGACAAACGTAAGAATGAACTAGGTATTTAGCAAAGAGAGGCCCACTGACTAATAGCGGAATATAGTAAGATGACTTATACGGTCTGCAAAAACCCTATCAAAATTTCCACGCTGGATATTCAAGAACCCCCGAACCGTCTAACGGCCCGGGGGGAGAATACCAGCCCCCTAGAGCTTCCAGCAAAAATCAGGAATCACATTTAGTACAAGCTGGACAAAAAATAAGAGCAATGCAAATAACCAAAAAAAACAAGGAAGCAGGACTTAGCTTAATTTTGCAAGAACCAGGACCAGCAGACAGGAGCAAACAGAAAGGCACTGATTACAACGATGCCAGGCACCAGACTGAGAATCCAGGAAGTTTATATAGCAACACCCCTGGACTAACGAACAGGTGGGTGCCAAGCTGAGGAAAGACAATCCCAGAGTCATATCACTAGTGACCACAAGAGGGAGCCAAATAATCCAATTCACAACAGTACCCCCCCTTAAGGAGGGGTCACCGAACCCTCACCAAGACCACCAGGATGATCAGGATGAGCGGCGTGAAAGGCACGAACCAAATCGGCCGCATGAACATCAGAGGCGACCACCCAGGAATTATCCTCCTGACCATAGCCCTTCCACTTGACCAGATACTGAAGTCTCCGTCTGGAGAGACGAGAATCCAAGATCTTCTCCACCACGTACTCCAACTCGCCCTCAACCAACACCGGAGCAGGAGGCTCAACAGAAGGAACCACAGGCACAACGTAGCGCCGCAACAAAGACCTATGGAACACGTTGTGAATGGCAAACGACACCGGAAGATCCAAGCGAAAGGACACTGGATTAAGGATTTCCAAAATCTTATAAGGACCGATGAAGCGAGGCTTAAATTTAGGAGCGGAGACCTTCATAGGAACAAACCGAGAAGACAGCCATACCAAATCCCCAACACGAAGTCGGGGACCCACACCGCGGCGGCGGTTGGCAAAACGCTGAGCCTTCTCCTGTGACAACTTTAAGTTGTCCACCACATGATTCCAGATCCGCTGCAACCTATCCACCACAGAATCCACCCCAGGACAGTCAGAGGGTTCAACATGTCCCGAGGAAAAACGAGGATGAAAACCAGAGTTGCAAAAAAATGGCGAAACCAAAGTAGCGGAACCAGCCCGATTATTAAGGGCAAACTCAGCCAATGGCAAGAAGGTCACCCAATCATCCTGATCTGCAGAAACAAAACACCTCAAATAAGCCTCCAGAGTCTGATTTGTTCGCTCCGTTTGGCCATTAGTCTGAGGATGAAAGGCAGACGAAAATGACAAATCAATGCCCATCTTAGCACAAAAGGATCGCCAGAACCTGGAAACAAACTGGGATCCTCTGTCAGACACGATATTCTCAGGAATGCCGTGTAAACGAACCACATTCTGAAAGAACAAAGGAACCAGATCGGAAGAGGAAGGCAGCTTAGGCAAAGATACCAAATGGACCATCTTGGAAAAGCGATCACATACCACCCAGATGACAGACATGCCCTGAGACACCGGAAGATCTGAAATGAAATCCATGGAAATGTGTGTCCAAGGCCTCTTCGGGACAGGCAAGGGCAAGAGCAACCCGCTGGCACGAGAACAGCAAGGCTTAGCTCGAGCACAAGTCCCACAGGACTGCACAAATGACCGCACATCCCGTGACAAGGAAGGCCACCAAAAGGACCTAGCCACCAAATCTCTGGTGCCAAAAATTCCCGGATGCCCTGCCAACACCGAGGAATGAACCTCGGAAATGACTCTGCTGGTCCACTTATCAGGAACAAACAGTCTGTCAGGTGGACAAGAGTCAGGTCTACCAGCCTGAAATCTCTGCAACACACGTCGCAAATCCGGAGAAATGGCTGACAAGATTACTCCCTCTTTAAGAATACCAACTGGTTCTGCGACTCCAGGAGAGTCAGGCACAAAGCTCCTTGAAAGAGCATCAGCCTTCACATTCTTTGAACCTGGTAAATACGAGACCACAAAGTCAAAACGGGAGAAAAACAATGACCAACGGGCCTGTCTAGAATTCAGGCGTTTAGCAGACTCGAGATACATCAGATTTTTGTGATCAGTCAAGACCACCACACGATGCTTAGCACCCTCGAGCCAATGACGCCACTCCTCAAATGCCCACTTCATGGCCAACAACTCCCGATTGCCCACATCATAATTCCGCTCAGCAGGCGAAAACTTCCTAGAGAAAAAAGCACATGGTCTCATTACAGAGCAGCCAGGGCCTCTCTGCGACAAAACGGCCCCTGCCCCAATCTCAGAAGCATCCACTTCAACCTGAAAGGGAAGTGAGGCATCAGGCTGGCACAAAACAGGCGCCGAAGTAAACCGGCGCTTCAACTCTTGGAAAGCTTCCACGGCTGCAGGAGCCCAGTTAGCAACATCAGAACCTTTCTTGGTCATATCCGTCAAAGGTTTAACAACGCTAGAAAAATTTGCGATAAAACGACGGTAGAAGTTAGCAAAACCCAAGAACTTCTGAAGACTCTTAACTGACGTGGGTTGAGTCCAATCATGAATAGCTCGGACCTTGACTGGGTCCATCTCCACCGCAGAAGGGGAAAAAATAAAACCCAAAAAGGGAACCTTCTGTACTCCAAAGAGACACTTTGAGCCCTTAACAAACAAAGCATTCTCACGCAAAACCTGAAACACCATCCTGACCTGCTCTACATGCGAGTCCCAATCATCAGAAAAAACCAGAATATCATCCAGATAAACAATCATAAATTTATCCAGATACTTCCGGAAAATATCATGCATAAAGGACTGAAACACTGAAGGAGCATTAGAGAGCCCAAAAGGCATCACCAAGTACTCAAAATGACCTTCGGGCGTATTAAATGCAGTTTTCCATTCATCTCCTTGCTTAATGCGCACAAGGTTGTACGCACCACGAAGATCTATCTTGGTGAACCACTTGGCACCTTTAATCCGGGCAAACAAGTCCGACAACAGAGGCAAAGGATACTGAAATTTAACAGTGATTTTATTCAGAAGCCGATAGTCAATACAAGGTCTCAAAGATCCGTCCTTCTTGGCCACAAAAAAGAATCCCGCACCAAGAGGGGAAGAGGATGGATGGATATGCCCCTTCTCCAGAGATTCCTTGATATACGAACGCATTGCGGTATGCTCAGGTACAGACAGATTAAATAATCTTCCCTTAGGAAATTTACTACCTGGAATCAAATCTATAGCGCAGTCACAGTCCCTATGAGGAGGAAGAGCACTGGACCTGGACTCGCTGAATACATCCTGATAATCAGACAAATACTCAGGAACTTCCGAAGGAGTAGAGGAAGCAATAGACACCGGCGGGGAATCACCATGAATTCCCTGACAGCCCCAACTTGACACAGACATTGCCTTCCAATCCAAGACTGGATTATGGGTCTGTAACCATGGCAGACCCAAAACGACCAAATCATGCATTTTATGCAGAACAAGAAAACGAATCACCTCCCGATGTTCAGGAGTCATGCACATGGTTACCTGTGTCCAAAACTGCGGTTTATTTTCCGCCAATGGCGTAGCATCAATACCTCTAAGAGGGATAGGATTTACCAACGGCTCAAGAACAAAACCACAGCGCTTGGCAAATGACAGATCCATAAGACTCAGGGCAGCACCTGAATCCACAAACGCCATAACAGGGTAGGAAGACAATGAGCAAATTAAAGTCACAGACAAAATAAATTTAGGTTGCAAATTACCAATGGCGACAGGACTAACAACCCTTGTTAGGCGTTTAGAGCATGCTGATATAACATGTGTAGAATCACCACAGTAAAAACACAACCCATTCTGCCGTCTATGATTATTCTGTTCATTTTTAGTCTGAATTCTACCACATTGCATTAAATCAGGTGTTTGTTCAGACAACACCACCAGAGGATTAGCGGCTTTGCGCTCCCGCAAACGCCGGTCAATTTGAATAGCCAGCGCCATGGAATCACTCAGACTTGTAGGAATGGAGAAACCCACCATCACATTCTTAATGGCTTCAGAAAGGCCATTTCTGAAATTTGCGGCCAGAGCACACTCATTCCACTGAGTAAGCACGGACCATTTCCGAAATTTTTGGCAATACACTTCAGCTTCATCCTGTCCCTGAGAAATAGCCAGCAAGGCTTTTTCTGCCTGAATTTCAAGATTGGGTTCCTCGTAAAGCAATCCGAGCGCCAGAAAAAACGCATCAATATTTGCCAATGCCGGATCTCCTGGCGCTAGCGAGAAGGCCCAATCCTGAGGGTCGCCCCGCAAGAAAGAGATAACAATTTTAACTTGCTGAGCTGAGTCTCCAGATGAACGGGGTCTCAGAGATAGAAACAATTTACAATTATTCCTGAAATTCCTAAACTTAAATCGGTCTCCAGAGAACAGTTCAGGAATAGGTATTTTAGGTTCAGACATTGGACTACTGGTAACAAAATCTTGTATGCCCTGCACACGAGCAGCAAGCTGATCCACACTTGTAATCAAGGTCTGGACATTCATGTCTGCAGCAAGCTCAAGCCACTCAGAGGTAAAGGGGAGGAAGAAAGAGAGGAAAAAAAACTCAGAATTTCCTTTCTTATTATCCCACTTCTGCAATGCATTAAACATTCAACCTTGGCCTGGCATACTGTTATGACCCCAATAGCAGAGGGTCTCAGAAGTAAATACCAAGTCTGCAAACACAAAAAAACAGCTCATAGGGCAGTGGTAACTGGGCTGACCGTATATCTAATCCTAGCACCACAAATAGCAGCAGCCGGGGAACGTGCCTACGTTGGTTCTAGACGTCTCGCGCCAGCCGGAGAACTAACTAACCCTAGAAGGGAAAAGATAGACCTTTCTTGCCTCCAGAGAAAAGACCCCAAAAGTTGGATACATGCCCCCAACAAATAATAACGGTGAGGTAAGAAGAAAAGACAAACGTAAGAATGAACTAGGTATTTAGCAAAGAGAGGCCCACTGACTAATAGCAGAATATAGTAAGATGACTTATACGGTCAGCAAAAACCCTATCAAAATTTCCACGCTGGATATTCAAGAACCCCCGAACCGTCTAACGGCCCGGGGGGAGAATACCAGCCCCCTAGAGCTTCCAGCAAAAATCAGGAATCACATTTAGTACAAGCTGGACAAAAAATAAGAGCAATGCAAATAACCAAAAAAAACAAGGAAGCAGGACTTAGCTTAATTTTGCAAGAACCAGGACCAGCAGACAGGAGCAAACAGAAAGGAACTGATTACAACGATGCCAGGCACCAGACTGAGAATCCAGGAAGTTTATATAGCAACACCCCTGGACTAACGAACAGGTGGGTGCCAAGCTGAGGAAAGACAATCCCAGAGTCATATCACTAGTGACCACAAGAGGGAGCCAAATAATCCAATTCACAACATCAGCCGTCCCGATCAACCTTCTATAGATTCGGGCTATTCGGCTGGCTCTACAGCATTTTCATTATCGCCTGGCAAAACGCCCCATCCGGATCCAATCGGACGATGCCATGGCCGTGGCTTACATAAATCATCAAGGGGGTACCCGCAGCAGGGCGGCTATGCATGAGGTAAAACAGATCCCCTGCTGGGCCGAGAAGTTCCTGTGATCTCGGCAGTTCACATTCCGGGCGAGGAAAACTGGCCAGTGGATTTCCTCAGCTGACAGGGTCTGGTGTCCGGGGAGTGGTCGCTTTACACCAATGTTTTTTTCAACGGATTTGCCAATGCTGGGGGACCATGGACGTGGACCTGATGGCCTCCAGGGTAAACACCAGAGTGCCCAGGGTTGTCGCCCGATACTGGGATCCACAGGCATTCGCCGTAAATGCGTTAGTCCTACCTTGGAACCAGTTTCACCACCCTTACCTGTTTCCTCCGCTACCACTGCTCCCAAGTGTCATCAAAAAGATCAAGATAGAGCGGGCCCCTGCAAATCTGGTCACTCCAGATTGGCCTCGGCGGTCTTGGTGCACAGACCTAGTACACCTGCTCACCGAGACTCCCTGGCGGCTGCCAGAGCGCGCGAACCTTCTCTCCCAGGGCCCGATCTACCACCAGAGCTCAGAGGCTGTGTTTAGCAACCTGGCCGTGGAATCTTGGATTCTAGCCCAGGCCGGGTTCTCCCAGAGGGTGGCCACTACTATTAGTGCCTCGGCACGGCCGGCCTGGATTCGGGTTTAGCTCCAAGTACGCTCAAAAGACAGATATCGGCCTTGTCTGTCCTTTTTCAGGGCAGGATCGCTACCAATTTGCAGGTGAAGACCTTCATACAAGGCGTTGCTCACATGGTACCGCCTTACAAGGCCCCCCTGGACACTTGGGACCTTAAGCTGGTCCTAGGTGTCCTGCAGGAATCTCCATTCGAGCCTCTTCAGGACATTTCCTTGACATACCTTTCCTGGAAGGTAGTATTTCTAGGGGCCATAACATCCATCAGGTGGGTCTCGGAGCTGATGGCACTATCCTGTCGAGCTCTGCGTTTTACCTTTTCATCAGGATAAGGTGGTGCTTAGACTAGCACCCCCTTTCTTGCCCAAGGTTGTTTCCTCATTCCACATGAACAAGGACATTGTCTTGCCTTCGTTTTGTCTGGTGCCAGTGCACAGTGTGGAAAGGGCTCTCCATACGCTAGATCTAGTGAGAGCTTTCAGGAGATATGTGTCTCGAATGGCATCCTTTCGGCATGACAGACACACTGTTCGTCCTTCCCGAGGGTCACATGAAAGGACTCGCGGTCTCAAAATCGACCATAGCCAGGTGGATACGGTTGACTATCCAGGAGTCCTACCGCATCAGAGGCACAGTCATTCCAGGTGGGATCAGGGCACACTCCACTCGGGCAGTGGGCGCTTCCTGGGCTCTTCGGCATCAGGCATCAGTGGAACAGGTTTGCAAGGTGGCGACCTGGTCCAGTCTACACACTTTCTCTAAACACTATAATATCCATACTCAGGCTTCAGCGGATGCAAGTCTGGGTAGGAGGAATCTCCAGACAGCGGTAGCACATCTATAGGCAATAGGTGCTCAGGGATTATACCGTGGAGTCGGTTTCCCACCCAGGGACTGCTTTAGGACGTCCCGCAGTCCTGTGTCCCCCAATGAGACGAAGGAGAAATATGGATTTTTGTGTTACTCTCCGTGAAATCCTTTTCTCCGAGATGCTCATAGGGGACACAGCACCCACCCTATTAGCCAAATGGCTTCTTCTTTATTATTTGGTGTTTTTGTTTCTAGACATGTTGCACCTGTGTTAAAGCTGATTTATTTTTTTGTTGTTCTCCTACTGCTTTTCTGCACCAAACTAGATTAGCCTGCGGCCAGTGTCAAGGTGTTTACGGCGGAGGAGGAGCTAAACCTTTTTTTATGTTTACTTAGTGTCAGCCTCCTGGAGGCAGCAGCATACACCCACAGTCCTGTGTCCCCCAGTGAGAGTCTCTGAGAAAAGGATTTTTCAGTGAGTAACACAAAAATCCATATTTTTCTCACTTCTCCAACTTTTAGACTATTTAGTGCTGATCATATAAATAAACCCAACGAAACAATCTTTATTATTAAAAAAGGCAACAATGCCAATTCCACGTGACCAAAACAAAACCAAAACGTGTACCACCCAGTTAAAATTTAAGGGAAAAAACTAGCCATCCCTAGATAGACTCCTAAATACACCCTACCTGCCAGCGGAGGTTGACACCCTAGGGGGGGAGCGTATTGGCGCCCCCGCTCCAACGATGGCTGACCCTAGGGGCCCTAAGAACCCTATCACCGCTAGTGAACCCCACTACCCAGGTGCTAAGGGGCCACTCATGCTATACAGGCAGCAACTATCCTAGGGAGTGCTAGCACCCAGAAATACTTAAAAACAATGTGAGCACACAGGAGCAGTCCGGTGTCTAAATAGGAAGATAGGTGCAGAAATAGAAAACCATTTGTGGTGGCTACTTAATGTGTTTGTCCTGCTATTACTCAGGTACAAGATTGCCTATAGTCAGCAGGCGACTCTTCTCAGTTCTTGGATATCATACATAGGTACCACATACATGACCTATAACTGTATACACCCAGTCTGTTGTCACACACATGATATTAGATGGGACTTAAAAGAAAAGACTGCAAAATCCTTGCAGCAAACCTGGTATTGATATATACAATATTGATACTAAGAAGCCACCACATCCATAGAAACATTGATACTCATCTGCAACATGCCCTGCTTCCTACACCGTCTGCCCTTCTACATTAGCGCCTCAACGCGTTTCGCCTGCCAAGGCTCATCAGGAGGCTCGATACTTTGATGTATTTGTGTCCCAGAAAAATATGGCTCATTGCCCTCTAGTTCAACCTACTTTTATGTCTCCCGCTCCTTTCTCCGTGTCCGGGCTCCTCCCCTCCATTTCCTCACAAGTCATACTACGCGCCGATATTCTGCGCGCCTGCGCGGGCTGGAGCGCGCCAACATAAAGCGCGCCTGCGCGGGCTGGAACGCAGACCAGTCTGCCAATTCAATACCTAATCATCACAGACCTGCAGCTACTTCCGGTTCAGCCGGAGATCACTTCCTACCTTAATGCCAGTGACGCGTCGGCCGTAGCCCTGTGTGTGACCAGTTGCTTAGCAACTCCCTGGATATTGTGGATACGCTGCTTGAACGGCATCTGATTGCTAGCCACCCACGTGGACCTAACGTATTGCAACAGCCTAATACTGAATGACACGGAGTGAATGGCCAAAGAGCTATATAAATTATCAGTGTGGGGGTTGATATTGATATAGGTATATAATGACCCACTCCTGTCTCATCCACACACAATTATAGGATTAACATATAACGGACATTACTACACAACTTAACTGCTAGTCAGCAAGCTATATGGAGAACATAGAACAGGAAAAAATCGATGTGTAAAATAAACAATATAAATATATAGAATTCCTGAAAACTAAGGAAACTATAACTCATTTTGGCATGGTTCAATTTTGAGACCCTCAATTCAAATCTACCGTTGGTTAAAGGAAACAGGCATATGACAACTGCTCATTCAGCCCCAAAGGCTCCCTAGACTCCATTCTGAAAATCCATTCACATTCTCGTCGGAGGATAGATTTGTCCATATTCCCCCCCCTGGGATTAACCCTTACAACTTCCATGATAGTGAACCTGACTCCAGTTATATCCTCATTGTGGTGGGAGCGCATATGTTTGGCCAGTGGGGTGTCCCGATTATTCCTGATATCTCCCATATGCTCCCCCACTCTCCTCCTGAATTCTCTCTTTGTCTTGCCCACATAGTCTTTAGGGCAAGCGCAAGAGGCCACATATACTACACCAGTACTCTTGCAGTTTGAAAACTCTCTATGGTAGAAGATTTTACCTGTGGCCGAGCTCTGGAATCTTTTGCCAGGTTTCATCCATTTGCAAAGGCTACAATTCCCACATTTGAAGAACCCACAAGGTCTCCTATCTAGCCAAGTACCCCCAACACTAGGTCTTTGATATTGGCTATGCACTAACATGTCCCTAATAGATTTGCCCTTCCTAAATGTAATGTTTGGACGCTCCCCAATAATCTCATTCAAGTCAGGGTCAAATTTCAGGACATCCCAATGCTTGGTGAAGATCCGTCTTACATCCTCATGTCTGGAATCAAAAGTACCGATGACCCTCACAGTGTCTCCAGTATCATCATTCCTCCGTTTTTGTAATAAGCTCTGACGATCCGCCATCCTAGCACAGTTAAAAGCCGTGTCAATCACATTGCTAGGATATCCTTTTTCTTTAAATCTGTTAGACATGTCCACCGCCTGACTTTTAAACATGTCAAACCTGGAGCAATTTCTCCTTAACCTGAGAAACTGTCCCTTAGGGATCCCTCTTTTGAGGGGAGTCGGATGGTGGCTATGCCAGTGTAATAGGCCATTTGTGCTCGTAGGCTTTCGATAAATGCTCGTAGACAAGCCTCCATGTGCCTCTTTTTTGATTTTAATATCCAAGAATGCTAATTCGGCCTCATTAATTTCAGATGTAAATCTAAGGCCCACCTCGTTGATATTCAGGACTCGCAAGAACTCATGGAACTCCTCTTTTTGCCCTGTCCACACTACCAGCACATCATCGATATACCTATACCACATGGCTATAAACTCATGCCACCACTCCTCCTCCCCTCCAAATACAACGGTCTCCTCCCACCAGCCCAGGAACAAATTTGCATACGATGGGGCACAGGGACACCCCATCGCAGTGCCCCTGAGCTGGTGGAAGTGCCTGCCGTCAAAGGTAAACGCATTATGCGTCAACACGTACTTTAATAGTGACAAGACAAAGTCATTATGTCTGGTGCATGTCACTGATCTCTGCTGTAAAAAGTGTTTTACACCCCACACCCCTGCTTCATGTGGAATGCTGCTGTATAATGCTTCTATGTCAATAGAAGCCAACCACGCATTTTGACCCAGGCATACACCCTCAAGTTTTAATAGTAAATCAGATGTATCCCTCAAGTAGGAGGGGATCGAGGTAACAAATGGACGAAGGATCTGGTCTATATAAAGTCCACAGTTCTGTGTAAGGGAATCCACCCCCGAGACGATCGGTCGTCCCTTAAGGGGGCGGAGACCCTTATGGACTTTAGGGAGTACATAGAATGTTGCCATAATGGGAAATTCTGGTAGCATAAAATCAAATTCACTTTTTGAGACCAGACCTTCGGATAGCGCCGTCTCTAAGATATCCTTCAATTCATTCTTAAACGTCCCCAATGGACTTCCAGAGAGAGTCTCATAAGTTGTACTATCCTCCAAAATTGAAGTGCACATTGCCCGATATTCAGGATGATTCAGAATGACCAGATTCCCCCCTTTATCCGAGGGTTTTATAATAATCCGGTCATTCTTCCTCAACTCCTCCAATGCTTTCCGTTCATTATCCAGCAAATTATCCTCAATTTGCCAAGCAGTATTGTTCAATTTTTTGAGGTCCCTCTCGACTAGTAGGGAGAACAAGTCAACACTGCTCATGTCACCCTGAGGTGGCATCCTTACACTCTTGCAGAGGATTGCGTCCCCAGAATTGATGAATTTATGGGTCAAAGAATCAATTGAGTCGTCAATTAGATTCATGCAAATCCTATTAACAGAGGAGAAAAAAGTATTTGAGAAATCCACCACCGAATTGAACAAATTGATTGAACGTGTATTGAAGTGTAAAACGGACCCAGACTTTAATAGGAGGGAAGGCCTGTTGCAAACATCGGTAGAAAGATACCAGGCACTCCTTAAGGAAAGGAAACAACTACAATTTCAAAGGGACCTAAAGGACTTTAAGGAGAACCAGGTCCTTAATTTCCAGATAGAAAGACAGTCAGAGGCCTCGTCCTCTGACATCGATACATCTGATACAGAGAGGACGGAGTCAGCTGCCATCAGTACACAACAATTTTTTAGAGGCCATCAATCTAGACAGAGATGGCAAGGTGGAAAGGGGAGAACGGGAAAAAGGGGGAGGGGAGCCCACAGGAGTGGTATGGGCACCATGACCCCTTTCTTGGCACCAAATACAGCTTCCAGTATAGTACCCGGTACACCCTTGCCCACATCTGCCTCTTCTTCATCGTCCTCTTTTTTGGGGCAGGGTGCGAGAGCGGGTTACGATCTCAGAACCCGCTTCAATTAAGTAGGGGCCAGATCGTGAACCTGTCCTCGCACACCCTTACAAGGGATGAGTACAATGTACTCCAGAGAGGCCTCAATTTTGTTCCTACAAACCAATTTAATTGTTTTGAATGGGTCAAGGACTTGAACCTATTTTGTAGGAAACTGAAGTGGAAAAAGTTTTTTCAACATAGCAACCGTGAGGAATGTCATAGATTGGGTTTACAGGATGAGGATATGGCTGGATATGAGGCACTTAGGGGACTATTACAAGAGAACTATACCACCCCGGTGGAGGGAAAAGGCCCATTCACCACCCTTAAGAACAAGAGTGTAAGGATGCCACCTCAGGGTGACATGAGCAGTGTTGACTTGTTCTCCCTACTAGTCGAGAGGGACCTCAAAAAATTGAACAATACTGCTTGGCAAATTGAGGATAATTTGCTGGATAATGAACGGAAAGCATTGGAGGAGTTGAGGAAGAATGACCGGATTATTATAAAACCCTCGGATAAAGGGGGGAATCTGGTCATTCTGAATCATCCTGAATATCGGGCAATGTGCACTTCAATTTTGGAGGATAGTACAACTTATGAGACTCTCTCTGGAAGTCCATTGGGGACGTTTAAGAATGAATTGAAGGATATCTTAGAGACGGCGCTATCCGAAGGTCTGGTCTCAAAAAGTGAATTTGATTTTATGCTACCAGAATTTCCCATTATGGCAACATTCTATGTACTCCCTAAAGTCCATAAGGGTCTCCGCCCCCTTAAGGGACGACCGATCGTCTCGGGGGTGGATTCCCTTACACAGAACTGTGGACTTTATATAGACCAGATCCTTCGTCCATTTGTTACCTCGATCCCCTCCTACTTGAGGGATACATCTGATTTACTATTAAAACTTGAGGGTGTATGCCTGGGTCAAAATGCGTGGTTGGCTTCTATTGACATAGAAGCATTATACAGCAGCATTCCACATGAAGCAGGGGTGTGGGGTGTAAAACACTTTTTACAGCAGAGATCAGTGACATGCACCAGACATAATGACTTTGTCTTGTCACTATTAAAGTACGTGTTGACGCATAATGCGTTTACCTTTGACGGCAGGCACTTCCACCAGCTCAGGGGCACTGCGATGGGGTGTCCCTGTGCCCCATCGTATGCAAATTTGTTCCTGGGCTGGTGGGAGGAGACCGTTGTATTTGGAGGGGAGGAGGAGTGGTGGCATGAGTTTATAGCCATGTGGTATAGGTATATCGATGATGTGCTGGTAGTGTGGACAGGGCAAAAAGAGGAGTTCCATGAGTTCTTGCGAGTCCTGAATATCAACGAGGTGGGCCTTAGATTTACATCTGAAATTAATGAGGCCGAATTAGCATTCTTGGATATTAAAATCAAAAAAGAGGCACATGGAGGCTTGTCTACGAGCATTTATCGAAAGCCTACGAGCACAAATGGCCTATTACACTGGCATAGCCACCATCCGACTCCCCTCAAAAGAGGGATCCCTAAGGGACAGTTTCTCAGGTTAAGGAGAAATTGCTCCAGGTTTGACATGTTTAAAAGTCAGGCGGTGGACATGTCTAACAGATTTAAAGAAAAAGGATATCCTAGCAATGTGATTGACACGGCTTTTAACTGTGCTAGGATGGCGGATCGTCAGAGCTTATTACAAAAACGGAGGAATGATGATACTGGAGACACTGTGAGGGTCATCGGTACTTTTGATTCCAGACATGAGGATGTAAGACGGATCTTCACCAAGCATTGGGATGTCCTGAAATTTGACCCTGACTTGAATGAGATTATTGGGGAGCGTCCAAACATTACATTTAGGAAGGGCAAATCTATTAGGGACATGTTAGTGCATAGCCAATATCAAAGACCTAGTGTTGGGGGTACTTGGCTAGATAGGAGACCTTGTGGGTTCTTCAAATGTGGGAATTGTAGCCTTTGCAAATGGATGAAACCTGGCAAAAGATTCCAGAGCTCGGCCACAGGTAAAATCTTCTACCATAGAGAGTTTTCAAACTGCAAGAGTACTGGTGTAGTATATGTGGCCTCTTGCGCTTGCCCTAAAGACTATGTGGGCAAGACAAAGAGAGAATTCAGGAGGAGAGTGGGGGAGCATATGGGAGATATCAGGAATAATCGGGACACCCCACTGGCCAAACATATGCGCTCCCACCACAATGAGGATATAACTGGAGTCAGGTTCACTATCATGGAAGTTGTAAGGGTTAATCCCAGGGGGGGGAATATGGACAAATCTATCCTCCGACGAGAATGTGAATGGATTTTCAGAATGGAGTCTAGGGAGCCTTTGGGGCTGAATGAGCAGTTGTCATATGCCTGTTTCCTTTAACCAACGGTAGATTTGAATTGAGGGTCTCAAAATTGAACCATGCCAAAATGAGTTATAGTTTCCTTAGTTTTCAGGAATTCTATATATTTATATTGTTTATTTTACACATCGATTTTTTCCTGTTCTATGTTCTCCATATAGCTTGCTGACTAGCAGTTAAGTTGTGTAGTAATGTCCGTTATATGTTAATCCTATAATTGTGTGTGGATGAGACAGGAGTGGGTCATTATATACCTATATCAATATCAACCCCCACACTGATAATTTATATAGCTCTTTGGCCATTCACTCCGTGTCATTCAGTATTAGGCTGTTGCAATACGTTAGGTCCACGTGGGTGGCTAGCAATCAGATGCCGTTCAAGCAGCGTATCCACAATATCCAGGGAGTTGCTAAGCAACTGGTCACACACAGGGCTACGGCCGACGCGTCACTGGCATTAAGGTAGGAAGTGATCTCCGGCTGAACCGGAAGTAGCTGCAGGTCTGTGATGATTAGGTATTGAATTGGCAGACTGGTCTGCGTTCCAGCCCGCGCAGGCGCGCTTTATGTTGGCGCGCTCCAGCCCGCGCAGGCGCGCAGAATATCGGCGCGTAGTATGACTTGTGAGGAAATGGAGGGGAGGAGCCCGGACACGGAGAAAGGAGCGGGAGACATAAAAGTAGGTTGAACTAGAGGGCAATGAGCCATATTTTTCTGGGACACAAATACATCAAAGTATCGAGCCTCCTGATGAGCCTTGGCAGGCGAAACGCGTTGAGGCGCTAATGTAGAAGGGCAGACGGTGTAGGAAGCAGGGCATGTTGCAGATGAGTATCAATGTTTCTATGGATGTGGTGGCTTCTTAGTATCAATATTGTATATATCAATACCAGGTTTGCTGCAAGGATTTTGCAGTCTTTTCTTTTAAGTCCCATCTAATATCATGTGTGTGACAACAGACTGGGTGTATACAGTTATAGGTCATGTATGTGGTACCTATGTATGATATCCAAGAACTGAGAAGAGTCGCCTGCTGACTATAGGCAATCTTGTACCTGAGTAATAGCAGGACAAACACATTAAGTAGCCACCACAAATGGTTTTCTATTTCTGCACCTATCTTCCTATTTAGACACCGGACTGCTCCTGTGTGCTCACATTGTTTTTAAGTATTTCTGGGTGCTAGCACTCCCTAGGATAGTTGCTGCCTGTATAGCATGAGTGGCCCCTTAGCACCTGGGTAGTGGGGTTCACTAGCGGTGATAGGGTTCTTAGGGCCCCTAGGGTCAGCCATCGTTGGAGCGGGGGCGCCAATACGCTCCCCCCCTAGGGTGTCAACCTCCGCTGGCAGGTAGGGTGTATTTAGGAGTCTATCTAGGGATGGCTAGTTTTTTCCCTTAAATTTTAACTGGGTGGTACACGTTTTGGTTTTGTTTTGGTCACGTGGAATTGGCATTGTTGCCTTTTTTAATAATAAAGATTGTTTCGTTGGGTTTATTTATATGATTTTTTGCAGCTGAAAACCCTATAATCTGATAGATACGTGATATTTAGTGCTGATGCATCACACACAAATCGGTTACAAAAATATTTAAATACAGGTTGTAATGTAACAAAATAGGTAAAGCATCACGAGGGTGACTACTCTCACAGGCCACTGTATAAGGACTTGTCTTTTGCAGGACGAGTTGTAGTTTTGAATGACGCCATTTATTTTTTCTTATATTACACTGAAAAGCAGGAAAAAATTCAAGAGGGGTAATTTTATTTTAAAAAATAAAATTCCGCCACATTTTTTTTTATTTTGTTTTTATGTAATTTATTGTCCAGTAAAAATGACATGGACATATGATTTTGCAGATCAATGCAATTGAGGCGATAAAAAAATTACTGTACATTAATTAGTTTTATACTTTAGTGGTCAGTATGTGTCGCCATGTTCTAGCAGTGGACAACCCCTTTTAGAGCAGGACATCTTTTACTGAGTTAGGTGAGCTTCAAAGAATATAACAGATGGCTGACACCAGACTGAATTGTATTCACACTTGACTTGACAGTTTTCATACAGATACTGGATACAGACACATGGCAGTAGTTTGCACTTCTTTTCGAATACGTTCTCACAGTAATATAAATCTATTTTAGCAAAATCCTTCTGTACTACTTTCTGCACATCATCTATAGCAGCTACTTTTCCAGATGCTCCAATGAGGCAAGAATTAGAATTCCTTCTCGAAATCTTTCACACTAGGTTGGCACTTGTAGTTCACCACAGTGTGCATACAGACGACCTTCTCTGACCCACAGCATTCTCAAGACTATTAATGGTTCTGCATCACCCTGGTCCCCACCTGTAATCTTGTTTGGGCCTCTCCCAGCTTCCCACTAAGCTGTACTCACTTCCTGTTCTTCAGGGAGTGCTGATCATTCTTCCATTGTCTTACAAGAGTACCGACCATTTTGTCAAATCCTGGTATAAAGAGGGTGTAGCAACATCTGGACACCTGTTATCATTTTAGGCTATGTTCAGCCTGCATTTTTTAAGGCGTTAAAAAAACACAAGGTTTTCAAGCAGAAACCGTTTTGGGGGAACGCTCCTTCTTTGAGATTTTCTTTTCCTGAAGAGGTTTTGAAGACTTTTTTTTTCTCCTGAAGCTTTCTTTGCAGTAATGTCCTGTTTGGAGAGGTTTCCTTTAGGATCCTTTTCAAAGAAGTAACATACTTTATTTTTTCTACCAGGCATTTTTCAAAAACTCTTTGGACAAAACAAATTCTCAAAAACTCCTCATATGAAAATCAAAGTAGATTTCCCACAGAAATGAATTGGAAGAATTTTCAAAGAGTTTTTGAAGCAGTTTTTGGTGGAGGATTTTGAAAAGGATATGCTCAAAAAAAATATTGAAAAAGACTCAGTGTGATCATATCCTTAGGCATCCTTTTCATGCATTTTTCTCCTATAGGCTATCATGGCATCAGTTTAAGGGGTAATAGTATCATGAAAAGCTCATGCCTGTGAAGGATGCCATACATCTGGCATAGTACATCATTGCATAGTCTACCATGATATTCTATTCCCCCTTTTTTTTCCACAGTTTACTAACATATTCCAACTAGAAGCCTCTGTCTGACAATAAAGCCGTAGGGACATCTCTATAAAGAGATTTCATGACGTATTTGATAAAAATAGGGCAAAAATGTGATGTGAACAGGGCCTAAGACATGCATAAGGTTCTAACATATAAAACCATCATTCTAATAAACATTAAGGCCGGTTATAGTCCCTTTTCATAAGGACCACTTGCTTGATGGAATTAATCATCAGTAATCATGCTTCTGATTATCTCTTATGTGATCACTCGAACACTTTGAATTTCTCCACATCATTTAATAGTATTTATGAGAATGTCCACTATCCTGGCATCAGTTTTCACCCCTACAGAGGTCCTTGAAGATCCTCATGATTTTCCTTGTTGTACATTGTTCTACAGCACACAGGCTCCACCTAGTGGCTATTCTTAGTCACTGTACGAGTTGATTTCGATCAAGTGACTATAAAGTATTAGCCAAACTTTATATTTTTTTTGTAATTTCTGGTAATGAATGTGCAAGATTGATATTAATTTTATACTGAACAAGAAACATAGCTCTCAATATAAATCTAATGAATAATAGATATGGTGACCATGACATTTATAGCGTACTCTAGGATATTCATAAACATATGATAGGTGGGGTGCTCTGCAAGCTAAAAAAAAAATCATTACTGATTTGTTTTTAATCTATACATGTGATTTGGGTTTTATAAAACCCCATTTACTAGCAGCAAAAACAAAATAGCGACCCACAAATTATCGCAGCTGTGTCACAAGTCATCCAAATCTGCAGATTACATATCATTGGTGCAACCTGTTAAGCCACACAGGGGCCCAAGCGGTAAGGGGCCCATTTCTACCTCTAACACAGGTGGAATTGTGCATTATAATGAGTTATTGGACTACAAAGGACCCATAAATTGTTCTTGCACAGTACAAGAACAGTCTGTGTCCGCTAGTGCCTCAGAGTCCAAATCGGGGCAAATTCACTTTAGTTATATTATTAGAGATGAATGAACCCGAAGGTTGGTATCAGACACTCAGTGTATGGTGCTAAACTCCAAACTTCTCCCAGAAATCCGTTTTAATGCTCAGAGTTCCAGGAGAGATTTTTTTTCCTAGATCCAAAGATTGGGTCTCTATTGTTTTTAATGGGGTTCAGTTCTGCTTCAAGTTCGGGTACAGTTCTGGTACCTGAACCAAACTTGGGACTAAACTCAGTAATGGCCAATTACTGGCCATGAGTTGTTCCCAGCGAAAGAGTGACCAGGAAGACCAGCGGTGGCATGGCGGAGCAGTGGGAGATCGGCGGGTGAATAATTCTACTTTTATCTGTTTTCATAATAATCAGAGCACAGTCAGACAGCCATATAAATCGGACAGAGATTGGAAAGCAGGGCGCGGACTGGCCGCGAGCGTTCATGTCATTCTATTCCGCTGTCAAGCTCAGGTCGGTAGAGCCACGGCCAGTCCGCGCACTGCGTTCCGATGTCCCTCCAATGTACATGACCCTCTAATGCAGTAGCATTGAATGCTCTCCTTGCCATGGGAAGGACACACTGCACTGTACACTGAGGAGAAGTTGCCCTCAGCAGACTTCCTAACGCATTGACTTTGAACTCCTCCTCTGAGGATTTTGCTCTTTGTTCCTTTATAAATCCTCCATATGGTTCCAGAGATATGGGCCTTTTTATTTAGTGCTGATCTTTAGGGTCTTTACAAGGGTACGTGGCTCACAGGATTCTCTGAGAGCATGTCTTTAGGCTGTTCTGGAAAATTACTCTCTGAGCAACGCCCCATTGGTTAAGATCATAAAAAGTGGCACTATATAAAAAAAAATCCATATCCCCGGAATCATGAGGATTTAAAAGAAATAAATAAGAATAAGACTGAATAGGAATTTACAGCATGACTGCACCTTAAGCAGGGGTGTAACTATAGAGAGTGTAGGGAATGCCGGGGCACGAGGACCATATGAGAAGAACAATACTATCAAAGACCTGTGACAGGTGGGGACCTGGATGAGATTTGGTATTGGGGCCCCTGATCTTCAAGTTACTCTACTTCACTAAAGAATGAAGACTGCCATAAATATAAGATTAAAGGAGTAATCCCAACTCCAATATCCTATACTAATATGTTATTATTAGCAAATTAGCAAATACTTCTTAGAACTGTAGTATAGTTCTTCTGATGTCACTTCCCCTATATGCAGGGCATTACAGAAGCTTAACTATCCATGGTTACGACCATTAGCAACTAAATAACTTACTGTCACTATATGAGTGGTCGTAACCATGGATACCTAAGCTACCGCAATGCCCTGCACATGGTGTAAGCGTCATAGCAAATCACAAGAACTATACTACATTTCTAACTGGAGGTATTTGCTACTACTCTTATTATTAAACCTACTAAATATTGGGATAGGATCTTGGAGATGGGAATACCCCTTCAACATTGGCTGTTCCTGTTGATATCAGTGCAGTCAACCTACAGTAAAATGTGTGTGGAGGCCTCCCGACTCTTCCCTGACCGATGATGTTGGGAGACAGAAGGATCCGGCATTTCGGATTCCTGATGGCCAATCCTTTTGTTGTCTAGGAAATAATCTGCCGCCAGCAGCTGTCATCATAGAAGACACAGGAGAGCACAGTCAAGGCGAGTGTTCCTGCGTATGGGGAGCACACTATGTATTGTGTACTGGGCCCCTAAGACCACAGTCAGAATTTACAGTTATATGAAAAAGTTTGGGCACCCCTATTAATCTTAAGCTTAATGTTTTATAAAAATTGTTTTTTTTGCAACAGCTATTTCAGTTTCATATATCTAATAACTGTTGGACACAGTAATGTTTCTGCCTTGAAATGAGGTTTATTGTACTAACAGAAAATGTGCAATCTGCATTCAAACAAAATTTGACAGGTGCATAAGTATGGGCACCTCACCAGAAAAGTAACATTAATATTTAGTAGATCCTCCTTTTGCAAAAATAACAGCCTCTAGTCGCTTCCTGTAGCTTTTAATGAGTTCCTGGATCCTGGATGAAGGTATTTTTGATCATTTCTCTTTACAAAACAATTCCAGTTCAGTTAAGTTTGATGGTTGCCGAGCATGGACAGCCCTCTTCAAATGATCCCACAGATGTTCAATGATATTCAGGTCTGGGGACTGGGATGGCCACTCCAGAACAGTGTAATTGTTCCTCTGCATGAATGCCTGAGTAGATTTGGAGGGGTGTTTTGGATCATTGTCTTGCTGAAAGATCCATCCCCTGCGTAACTTCAACTTTGTTACATAGTTACATAGTTGTTAAAGGGACTCTGTCACCTGAATTTGGAGGGAACAATTTTCAGCCATAGGGGCGGGGTTTTCGGGTGTTTGATTCACCCTTTCCTTACCCGCTGGCTGCAATATTGTATTGAAGTTAATTCTCTGTCCTCCGTAGTACATGCCTGCACAAGGCAATCTTGCCTTACGCAGGCGTGTACTATGGAGGACAGAGAATGAACTTCAATCCAATATTGCAGCCAGCATGCAGCCAGCGGGTAAGGAAAGGGTGAATCAAACACCCGAAAACCCCGCCCCTATGGCTGAAAATTGTTCCCTCCAAATTCAGGTGACAGAGTCCCTTTAAAACAAGAAAATGATAAGGGTGCCCATACTTATGCACCTGTCAAATTTTGTTTGAATGCAGATTGCACATTTTCTGTCAGTACAATAAACCTCATTTCACGGCAGAAACATTACTGTGTCCAACAGTTATTAGATGTATGAAACTGAAATAGCTGTTGCAAAAAAAAACTATTTTTATAAAACATTAAGCTTAAGATTAATAGAGGTGCCCAAACTTTTTCATATAACTGTATAACATCGGTACATATAAAGAACAGAACATTTACAGTGGCTTGCAAAAGTATTCACCCCCTTGGCATTTTTCATATTTTGCTACCTGACAACCTGGAATTTCACTGTTTTTATTATGGTTTACATCAGTTCATGTAAAGAACACGCCTACAACTGTGAACATTAGGTTTTCTTTTCATAGTGAAGTAAACAACAAATAGGACAAAATAGCGGAACTTCAGTGTTCATAACTATTCATCCCCGTAAAGTCTGTACTTTGTAGAGCCTCGTTTGCGGCCATTACAGCTGCAAGTCACTTTGGATAAGTCACTATGAGCTTTCCACATTTTGCCACTGGGATTTTGGCCCATTCCTCAAGGCAAACTGCTCCAGCTCCTTCAAGTTAGATGGTTTCCTCTGGCGAACAGCAATCTTCAAGTCTGACCACAGATTATCTATTAGATTAAGGTCTGGACTTTGACTAGGCTACCCCAAAACATTGCAAATTTCCCCTTAAACCACTCGAGAGTTGCTTTAGCAGTATGCTTTATGTCATTTTTGTGTTGGAAGGTGAACCTCCATCTCAAGAATATTCCTGCATTTCGCACCATCTTCCCCCATCTCGGACCATTTTCCCTGTCCATGCTGCCGGAAAACTTCCCCACAGTATTATGCTGTCACTACCATGTTTCACAGTAGGGATGGTGTTTTTTGGGTGATGAGCTGTGTTGGTTTGGCGCCAGACATAGCGTTTACCAAAAAGTAAAATTTTCGTCTCATCTGATGACAGCACCTTCCTCCATACAGTTAGGGAGTCTCCCACGTGTCTTTTGGAAAATTCAAAACTAGCATTACCATTTTTCTGTGCAATTAAAGCTTTTTTTCTGCCCACTCTTCCATAAGGGCCACCTCTATGGAGTATATGGCTTATTGTGGTTATATGCAGGGGTGTCAAACTGCATTCCTCAAGGGCCTCAAACCATGAGTGTTTTCAAGATTTCCTTAGCATTCCACAAGGTGCTGGAATCATTCTGTGCAGGTGATTAAATTATCACCTGTGCAATACAAGGAAATCCTGAAAACATGACCTGTTTGCGGCCCTCAAGGAATGCAGTTTGATACCTCTGGTTATATGGACAGATACTCCAGTCTCTGCTAGGCAACTCTGCAGCTTCTTCACAGTTACCTTTGGTCTCTGTGCTGTCTCTCTGATTAACCCCTTTCTGACGGGATAGTACGTCCGAGGTCAGATCCACTGCTTTGATGTGGGCTCCGGCGATGAGCCCACATCAAAGCCGCGACATGTCAGCTGTTTTGAACAGCTGACACGTGTGCGCAATAGCGGCGGGTGAAATCGCGATCCACCCGCCGCTATTAACTAGTTAAATTCCACTGTCAAATGCTGACAGCGGCATTTAACTACCGCTTTCGGCCGCACGGCCAGAAGTGCGCTCATCACCGACCCCCGTCACATGATCGGGGGTCAGCGATGCATCGGCATAGTAACCAGAAGTCTCCTTGAGACCTCTATGGTTACTGATGCCGGCTTGCTGTGAGCGCCACCCTGTTGTCGGCGCTCATAGCAAGCCTGTAATTAAGCTACATAGAAGCGATCTGATGATCGCTGCTATGTAGCAGAGCCGATCAGGCTATGCCAACTTCTAGCCTCCCATGGAGGCTATTCAAGCATGGCAAAAGTAAAAAAAAAATGTAAAAAAAAAAAAATTAAATAAATAAATAAAAATAAAAAATAACAGTTGAAATCATCCCCCTTTAGCCCCATTCAAAATAAAACAATAAAAATAAAATCAAATATACACATATTTGGCATCGCCACGTTCAGAATTGCCCGATCTACCAATAAAAAAAAGGATTAATCTGATCGCTTAATGGCGGAGCGAGAAAAAACTTGAAACGCCAAAATTAAGTTTTTTTGGTCGCTGCAACATTGCATTAAAATGCAATAACGGGCGATCAAAAGAACGTATCTGCACCAAAATGGTATCACTAAAAACTTCAGCTCGGCACGCAAAAAATAAGCCCTCACCCGACCCCAGATAACGAAAAATGGAGATGCTACGGGTATCGGAAAATGGCGCATTTTTTTTTTTTTTTTAGCAAAGTTTGGAATTTCTTTTCACCACTTAGATAAAAAATAAACTAGACATGTTTGGTGTCTATGAACTCGTAATGACCTGGAGAATCATAATAGCATGTCATTTTTAGCATTTAATGAACCTAGCAAAAAAGCCAAACAAAAAACATGAATGGGAATTTCACCGCACTTGGAATTTTTTTTCCATTTTCTAGGGCATGTCAAGGTAAAACCAATGATGTCGTTCAAAAGTACAACTCATCCTGCAAAAAATAAGCCCTCGCATGGCCATATTGATGGAAAAATAAAAAAGTTATGGCTCTGGGAAGGAGGGGAGCGAAAAACGAACGAAAATCCCAAGGTCATGAAGGGGTTAAAGCCCTACTTGCCAAGGCTGAGAGTTTTGGTGGGTGGCCCTCTCTTGGCAGGTTTGTTCTGGTACCATGTTCTTTCCATTTGATGATAATCGATTTAATAGTGCTCCAGGGATCATCAGAGATTGGAATATTTTTTTTTGTAACCCAACCCTGACTTCTACTTCTCAGCAACTTTGTCCCTGACTTGTTTGGAGATCTCCTTGGTCTTCATGGTGTTGTTTGGTCAGTGGTGCTTCTTGCCTAATGGGCTTGCAGCCTCTGTGGCCTTTCAGAAAAGGTGTGTATATACGGACAGACATGTGACACTTAGATTGCACACAGGTTCTTTTCAATAAGCATATGACTTATGAAGGGAATTGCTTGCACCAGAAATTTTTTGAGTCTTCAAAGCAAAAGGGGTGAATACATATGCACATGCCAACTTTTAGTTATTTGATCCCATAGATTTAATTTATACCTATATTTTTCTCACTTCTCCAACTTAGACTATTTAGTGCATCACAAGAAAATCGGATTACAAAAATATTTAAGCACAGGTTGTAATGTAACAAAATGAGTAAAAGCTAAGGGGTGAATACTTTTGCAAGCCGCTGTAAGGCAGCTTTAATAAACGCAGCTTGGCATCCTTGAAAAACAGTCACTTTCATCATTCTGGCTTTATGTTGTGCACTTGAAATCATATGCAGAAAATTCCATTTATTATGCCTATCTTCCAGTCTCCGTTGCCATTTACAGTACATAGTGAGATTTCTCAGATGCATTACATTTCCCAGTTGCATTAGATTTAAAGGTCATTCGTAGATCACAGCTATGAAAAAATGCATGGTACCCATTCTAGAAAAGAGGAGATATTTATATCATACCGAGCTTTAATATCATGACTATTTTTATAGAGAGTCATAAGTAGGACAAGCCTCACTCACATCCAGTCTAGGTGATGCTTATCTGTATCAGCCTCTGTGCATGAGCAATAATGCAAACTATATATAAAAGAAAACAGTAAATATTCTCAATATTACTGTGCAAAATCTGATTTATCAAAATATATCATCGGCTGCAACATAATTTAACACAATGCTACATTGTAATAGTGGCCAAAGAGCTTAAATGGTTCCTCAGTTTTAAAAGATCCTCCAGGGTTTTAAGATGGTTTTACACATTAGATCAAGAGTGAGGAACCTTTTTCCTGCCAGCAGCCATTTGGATATCTATACCATCAATCTGGGGCCATACAAAGTTATCAAGGTGAATATTACCCTGATATGTAGGAGAGATGAAGATGATGTTTTACTCTCCGACACCCCAAGTGGTTAAATGTATTTTATAGTAATGTATGTTATCTGAACGTAAAAAACCCTGGAGCTGCAGTTTAGCATAGAGAGGGTTAACTGTAACAGCCATCCAGATTGGGGCGGTGAAACTGAGAATTAGTGCCAAGTTCAGGAAGTGTCAAGTTCAGTTAGGGAAAGTGTGGTGAAGTGATAGCAGTGATTATAGGCAGTAGGCTGCTAGGGACAACCTGAGCCTGTTAGCCTGTTACTCGGGGCAGTGGATTACACTAGGACCTGTTGAAGCAGCAGTTGGCGAGAAACGACTGTCATCCTGCATTCATTCCATTCACCCCTGCAAACCCTACCTTTTAATTTTCTACTAAAGAAGAAATGTTTTAAAGGACGGTGAGTGCGATTTTTCCTCTACTCTTTCCTGCTATGCTGTTCATGCTATTTTATATGCCCTGTGTTCCTGCAAAGTCCTGGTTCACTGCTTATCCCATGCATTAAAGGGAGTATCTGTGGATGGTGCCAGCACACATCTTTGCTGCATATTGCCATAGAACCCTTTTGTGCGAATCCATCTGTTGGCCTGGGAACCTCGAGATGGATTTCGGGCCCTTGGGTGCACTAAGCCTGTGGAGCTGCAGGGAAAGATGGACTCAAACTCAGAGGCAGGAGGTGGTGGAATCCAGGTACACTGCTTGTGGTGGAGAAGAATTCCTGGTGCTAGAGGAGTTAGCAAGAGAGATGCTCTACCCATACCGAGAATAAGGGCTGAAATTGTGCCCGGTACCTGTGAGAAAGACTGTAACCTGTTGAGCCCTATCCTGCATACTTCATTGTAATGACTGTAAACTGGCAAGTAAATGTTTTACTGTTTTAACAAACTCAGCGTCCCCTGGCTTGTTTGCTGCAAAAGTTCTGGAAGATGAAAGCTGGAGCCAGTAGAGGCCTATTGGTCATAAGTAAGAGCGATGCACCCCACACACAGCAGCAAACCAGACTGGCACACCATTTTTCTCTAGGGTACCAGAGCATGCAGAAGCAGTAGCTTGTCCATGACTACTTCGCTAAGGCGCTTTACAGATATATTTGATCAAACCTTTATCTTACCTCTAATGTGATGGCTGGAACTGTTTCTCTTTTGTGCGACTGTGATCATAGGTGGTAATGATGATGTTGCTACTTGTAACTAGTTTTCTAAATTTGTATCAGTCTGGAACGCAGGTGATTCTTTGCGATGATAAGTACCGAACACAGATGTATATTACATTGCTCCTCACAGTAGGAAATCCATCACTGCTCACGTTACATTTATACTGTATAACTCAATCAGTGGGAGATCTGCACCATATACATGACATAGGACATACTGAGACTGCTACATACACATCACATAGCAGACACCAAGAGAGCTGTGTACATCACATAGGAGACACAGAGACTGCTGTATATAATAATAATTATTATCGTCGCTGTCCCCGTTGGGGCTCACAATCTAAGTTCCCTATCAGTATGTCTTTGGAATGTGGGAGGAAACCAGAGTACCCGGAGGAAACCCACGCAAACACGGAGAGAACATACAAACTCTTTGCAGATGTTGTCCTTGGTGGGGCTTGAACCCAGGACTCCAGCGCTGCAGGATACCTGTGCTATCCACTGCGCCACCGTGCCGCCCCGTGGCATGTATACATCACATAGGAGACACCGAGACAGCGGTATACTTTACATAGGAGACACAGAGACTGCTGTGTACACATCACATAGGAGATACCGAGACAGACATATACATTACAAAAGAGACACTGAGACTGCTATATACACATCATATATGATCATTGAGACTACTGTATATACATCACATAGGAGACACCAAGACTGCTGTATACCTCACATAGGAGATACAAAGACATACATCACAAAGGAGACACCAGGCTAGAATATATACATCGTATAGAATATTATTAGCAAATATGTCCACAATCACATTACACATGCATATAAACCTCTGAATGGGTCTGCCAAAAATCGACATTCTACATGGACAGGATAGAGGGTTCAATACATAGAACAGCACAAATCATATAAGAAAAAATGTGCTTAGAGAACCATATGTGTAAACACCAATATATTTATTGAAAATTACAAAATTACGTATAAAATCATGCAAAAGCAATTGGAAGCCACTAGGTGGCACAACAACACGCATAAATAACTCAATAACAGGTAAGTATAAGTATAATCACTGGTAGAACCCCTAATTAATAGCTCCAAATAGCATACATTTAAACATTCATAATTTAAATCACATAATGATAAAACAGTACATCTAATGGAATGAGACAACAGTGTGACTTAATACCAGCACAGGATTGTGGTGCTAGACCCTGGAACAACCCTGACGTATGTTTCGGCATCTGCCTTCTTCTGGGGGTAGAATCACACTAGTAAGGGCAACCATTTATATGCTAGATTCACCAATGTGGTAGGTCATGTACACCTGAGAACTAATTTGCAATTCAAGATGAAGCAAAAGATAGGGTCACATTGCACCTTCATTATCATAGGTAACGCCTCCCCAAGTAAAGTCCCAGTGATCCTTGTTACTTATAATTTATTCACGCCCCCTATCCATTGTGTGACATGGCAGAAATCGTGTGGTGCGTGTCACCCCGACACACAGCAGCGGCATATACCACGTCCGGTCGGATTATGTGGCCCAACTAGCACCACCTACGTAGTCACGCTGGCATGACTCGGGACACATGACCAGAGCACCGATCCATGGAGACCTGGCCAGGGATGCGCACACCCTGCATGACGGCGTGCACACGCGCCGAATCTACAGTAACATGAGGGAAATATCCAAAGATAAGGTACCTGCCCACAAAGCAGAGAAGGACATCCAAATGAAGATTTATACAGGTGCTTCTCACAAAATTAGAATATCATCAAAAAGTAAATTTATTTCAGTTCTTCAATACATAAAGTGAAACTCGTTTTGGCGTTTTTGTTTCTTGCTCCTCTTCTTCCCAGAGCCATAACTTTTTTATTTTTCAGTCAATATGGCCATATGAGGGATTATATTTTGCGGGACGAGTTGTACTTTTGAATGACACCATTGGTTTTACCATATCATGTACTGGAAAACAGGAAAAAAAATCCAAGTGCGGTGAAATTGCAAAAAAGTGCAATTCCACAGTTGTTTTTTTGTTTTGTTTTTACCATGTTTACTAAATGCTAAAACTGACCTTCCATTATGATTCTCCAGGTCATTACGAGTTCATAGTTATTTCAGTCATGAAAAAATTTGTGCCATTTTCCGAGACTTGTAGCGTCTCCATTTTTCGTGATCTGGGGTCGGGTGAGGGCTTTTTTTTTTGCTCGTGGAGCTGCCGTTTTTATTGATACCATTTTGGTGTAGCTACGATCTTTTTATCGCCCGTTATTGCATTTTATTGCAATGTAGCGGCAACCAAAAAAACATAATTCTGGCGTTTTGTTTTTTTTTTCTCATTACGCTGTTTGGCGATTGAATTAATTATTTTTGTATATTGATAGATCACGCGATTCTGAAAGCGGTGATACAAAATATGTGTATAATTGATTTTTTTATTGTTTTATTTTGAATTGGGCGAAGGGGGGTGATTTGAACTTTTACATATTTTTATTTTTTTGATATTTTTTAAAACTTTCTTTTTGCATGTTTCAATAGTCTCCATGGGAGAATAGAAGCTGCAGTTGTCTGATCGCCTGTGTGTAGCAGAAATGATTACTTGCTATGAGCGCCAATTCCACCCGCGGCTGTTGCGGGCACATATCAGCTGTATATATCAGCTGACATGTGCCCGGAAAGGTTTGGGATCAGTGCCGGAGCCCACACCAAACAGGGGGAGTCTGACATCAGTGTACTATTACGCCCGATGTCGGAAAGGGGTTAACAACAAATCGATATATTTACATATATTTCCCAGAAAACTCCCAAACCATGAAACCATTGTGTACTTTAGAATGTAGGTATAGTGTAAAGACTTTGGGCTCAGATACTATGAAGTGCTTCACATAGTTTTAGAAATTAGATTTTTTTCACTAGCTACGTCCAAAATCTTAAAACGTGCATCACAATATCAAAGAATGGGATTGAATATCAATCTATGGTAGCACTGGATATCCCACAATTGTTGGCGGGCTGTGGTCTGCAGTATAGACATGACAGGAGACATGGGGCTGCAGTATATACACCACAGGAGACGCTGGGGTTGCGGTATAGACATCACAAGAGACATGAGGCTGCAGTATAGACATCACAGAAAACATGTGGCTGCAGCATAGACATCGAGCTGCAGTATACAGTAGCTTGCCAAAGTATTCACCACCCTTGCCATTTTTCCTGTTTTGCTCACAACCTGGAATTTCACGGGTTTTTTTTAGGGTTTGTATCAGTTCATGTAAACAACATGCCTACAACTGTGAACATTTGGTTTTCTTTTTAATGTGAAACAAACAACAAATAGGAAAAAATAACTGAAAACTTCAGTGTGCATAACTATTCACCCCCTAAAGTCTGTACGTTGTAAAGCGTATTTGGCGATCAATTACAGCTTCAAGTCGTTTAGATAAGTCTCTATGAGCTTTTCACATCTTGCTACTGGGATTTTTGCCCATTCCTCAAGGCAAAACTGCTCCAGCTCCTTCAAGTTAGATGATTTCCCCTTTCCCCGCAAACCACTTGAGTGCTGTTTTAGCATTATGCTTTGGGTCATTGTCTTGTTGGAAGGTGAACCTCTGTCCCAGTTTCAAATCACTGACAGACTGAAACAGGTTTTATATCCTTGTATTTCATACCATCCATCTTCCACTCATTGATCACCCTCACTGTCAAAAAGTTTTTTCTAATATCGAATCTGTATTTTCTCCTTTCAGTTTCATTCCATTGCTTCTCGTGTTTCCATGTGGAAATGAAAATAAGGATGATCCCTCTACACTGTGACATCCCATCAGATATTTGCCTTTTTTGCTGCTGCATCACACTGTTGACTCATGCGCAGTCTGTGATCTATTAATATACCCAAGTCTTTTTCACACGTGCTATTGCTTAGTTCTATTCCTTCCAGTCACTTTACGTCCTACGTCTTCAAAGGCTCTGCATATAGTTTCTAGGTCCTTTTTTGCTATGTCATTTGTTCCTATGTGTATTAGTGGGTGTGGGTAGCTGTCTGTAGCACTGAAGAGTCTTGGCAGCCTATCAGGCGCATCTTTGATTTGTGCACGTGCAAGACAGCACACTTCTTGTGAGGTACTGTCCGGGTGGCAGATACCAGCTTCTGTTCCTCACAGTAGGGAATCAACCATGACCACCACTCCCCTTTTCTTCTTCACAACATCGCTTCTTTTTCTCCCTTCAAGAGTCTTCTGGTTTCTTACTGTGGTGTTCTTTGTGGGCAAAGCACTTTTTTTATGGACATCTTCATACTTGTCTTGCGTGAGAGCCTGGTAGCGGCTCTCCAGCGGTATGGGTGCTGACTGCCTCCTCATCCTCCTGCTTCTTTGGGTCACATGCTTCCATTTCTCTTCTTCTGCAGGTACATTGAAAGATGCTTCTCTTGGAATATTTTAACTAGTTAGTTCTACTCTGTCATTAACTACTCCAAGAACACTGAAAAGTTCTTCTTTTGCAACATTCTGAAGATATTTTGTCAGCAGGGTTTTACTCCTCCAATTATTTAAATATGCTTTTCAAAGACAAGTCCCACAATAACTTACAAGACCAGTCAATTCCTCCAGCTCTGTTTCTCACCAGCACCACCTCCTTCTGTTTGGCTGACAGACTCTATGCTGTGTAACTGAAGACAAAGGAGCCCCAATCAAGCAGGAGGAGGTAGCCCTGGGTGGGGAATAGAGCTGGAGTGGCAGAGGATTCAGACCTACTATGTCTCTTTAGACTCATTTGCATATCCATTTAAAGCTGATTTCTCAGTAAAGGCCCCGTCTCACATAGCGAGATTTGTGAGTTTTGTGACGCAACAGCGACCTCAGTAGCGATCTCGCTATGTGTGACACGTACCAGCGACCCGGCCCCTGCTGTGAGATCGCTGGTCGTGTCGAATGGCCTGGGCCGTTTTTTGGTCGTTGAGGTCCCGCTGACATCGCTGAATCGGTGTGTGTGACACCGATCCAGCGATGTCTTCACTGGTAACCAGGGTAAACATCGGGTTACTAAGCGCAGGGCCGCGCTTAGTAACCCGATGTTTACCCTGGTTACCAGCGTAAATGTAAAAAAAAAAAACAGTACATACTCACCATCTGATGTCCGTCAGGTCCCTTGCCGTCTGCTTCCCACACTGACTGAGCGCCGCAAAGTGAAAGTGAAAGTACAGCACAGAGGTGATGTCACCGCTGCGCTCTGCTCTCACTGTACGGCGGCACTCAGTCAGAGCAGGAAGCAGACGGCAAGGGACCTGACGGACATCAGATGGTGAGTATGTACTGTTTGTTTTTTTTGGTAACCAGGGTAAACATCGGGTTACTAAGCGCGGCCCTGCGCTTAGTAACCCGATGTTTACCCTGGTTACCCGGGTGCTGCAGGGGGACTTCGGCATCGTTGAAGACAGTTTCAACGATGCCGAAGTCGTTCCCCTGATCGTTGGTCGCTGGAGAGAGCTGTCTGTGTGACAGCTCCCCAGCGACCACACAGCGACTTACCAACGATCACGGTCAGGTCGTATCGCTGGTCGTGATCGTTGGTAAATCGCTATGTGTGACGGGGCCTTAAGGAAGAAACGGACTGACCATGTAAAGGTATTGCTGGACTTATCTTTGAAAGATCTATTTTTGGGTCGGGGTGTGAAATCCTGCTGACAAATTCCTGTTGAGGCTGAACATTTAGTTGGGCTAGCTCCAGATGTTATTAGGCTGGAGGCAATCATATATTGAGGAGATTAATGGAGCTTGCAGGAAGTACTGTGGAGAATATTTTTTAATTGACAGCTCCTGCTGTCACTGTTATTAGCAGCAGCAGGGTAGGCTGATGGGAGTAATAGTCCCATCAGCCGCCGCCTGCTGTCTCTTTTATCACTTAAATGTAACTGTCATCATTCTCCTCTCCTCGCGCTGATCGCCGGCAAAGCAGGGGAGAATGATGAGAGTTGTGTTCAGCACCGGGGAACAGCGCTTACTGTAACGCTTCTTCCCCGGCGCCGATGCATGTCACATGGATTACATCCATGTGTGTTATGTGCATGCACATGTGCGGGACGTTTTGTCACTCATGCTGACATTAAAAAACAAATATGTTAGCGTGTTTTGCCCATGGACATGCAGCGCCCCAGAGTCCTGGTCGTTGCAGTAGCATGGTTCAGCCACTAAGGGGGGCCATGCTGCGTTCGATGGCACGGAAGGAGTTCTCTGAGCAGGTATCACAGTCACCAATACATTTCACAGCTGGGCCTCCGGGGGGAGCTAAGGGTGCTATTCATTAGGCCACTCCCCACCATAGTGGGTAAACTGGGGGTCAGGCAGGAAGTTAGAGAGAGAACGCTGACGGGATTGAACGGAGCAACACCTGGTGGCAGAGGGTGTTGTGAAGGGAGAGACTGTAGGGTCTCTGCCAGGGGTGGGATCCTGGCAGAGGCTTGGCATGGAAAGAACGTAAAGGGACCGTGCCTGCTCAGCATAGTGGCGGTGCCCAAGGAAGGACTAAGAAGCGAGATAGATTGTGCTGAGTGAGAAACGAAATCAAGCGAAAGGAGATACCAGTGAGGGTTGTGCTGAAAGAGGCAGCACCTTACTGAGGCGCACTACCGGTGGCCGGAACGCCGAGGAGGTAAAGAGTTTCAAGCCATACCTCAGACCTACGGCAGGGCAGTTAGCTTGAGGCGGACTGTCTCACGCATCACCCAGGAAGGCAAAGGGGGGTACCAACAGGAGAGGGGCGCAGATAGAGTCCCGGAAGATCTCCGAGCCTCCCCGTCATACGGGTGCGTTCCTACCATAGTATCTGGAGGGACGAGGAAGATCATTGCGAATTAAGTTGTTGTGAGGGAACACGAGAAACAGACACAACAGTTGTGGGGTACTTTCCGTAAGCACAGCAGGGAAGGACTGCAACACATAGCGCTAGAAGGAAGGCACCGATTTCCACCTGCAAGGAGAGCTCTGGAAGTGCCATTGGACCGGCCGGACTTGCGCAGCCTGGTGAGCCGTATTCCGGACTGAGGACCCAGAGAGCTTCAGTAAAGAGGTAAAGAGACTGCAACCTGGTGTCCTCGTTATTTACCGCGACCTGCACCCCACAACTGCACCGCTACAACATCACTTATTGCACCGGACGTCCCCCACTGACAGACAGGGCCACGGACCGGGTCTAGCCACCGTGACAACCCCAGGACTGAGACCTAGAGGCCCGGCTCCGGGTACCCCTCGGCCCTGCGGCGGTGTGGGGGCGCTCCAACTTGGCGTCACGAACAGGATCTACTTAAGCCTGAAGAATCAGGTCATGTGTGCCTAGAGACTGTGATTTACTGTACTTTATTGCAAGATTGTGCTGCGCCATTGGCCGCCAGAAGTTCCCGCCAAAAGGCGCCGCCATTGCTACACCCCAGGAGAAGGAGGGTGTGTTATGGGCGGAGACTCTCAGTGTGGCGCGAGAAATGGCTACCGCCCCCTGCACTTCTGGCTGCAAAGAGATGACCTGCCCCAAAACAGAAGACAACCCCCTGAGATGCAACGGCGGGAAGCGGGTGATGGAGAAGCCCGACCTCAGAGAAATGGCGGAGTCAGGTGCATGCACTGCCACCGACTATCAGGCAGCGATGATGAACGGCGAGTGCCTGAGCGAGGAAGAAGTGGTTCAGGCCTGCCCTTCTTCACCGGAGATGGACCGGAAGCCTGCGGATCCGACAGCGGAGCTATGTCCACCAATCCCGACCTTGGAGTTAGAGGAGGAGGAACCACTGCAGGCGGAGCGGAATCCGAGCATCCCATTGGCGGGGCCCCGGTCCGGGCTGCAGCCGATTCCAGCGTCCTTGTTAACGGACCGGAGCGACACCGATGGAACCACATTAGACGCAGGTATGGCCGACGCCCCTGCTCCCCTTCACGAGCCCGCTTCCATGGCCCACCTCCATCGCAGTAAGGAGCGACTTATCTCGGCAGGGCTAATGGTGCTATCCCCCGACGACCTGGGGAGGATGGTGCCACCGCTGTCGACTGGAGTGGGGGAGCCTGTGGATGTGAGCTTAGATGGAGTAGTTCTTCGGTGGGACACCCCCTGGTTTAGAGCAGATGGATCCCGGGAGAACGGGTCCACTCTTGCGGTGCTTACATGGGAACAATATAGACAGTGCTTGAATCTGCAGTGGAAAGGACGGAAAGGAGCTGAGTCGATGGGCCCAACGAAAGTACAACAACCCCCCCCGGCATGGGATGACCGAGACGCGGTAAGGCGGGGCACTGTGTTGGCCTACCATGTAAAAAGGGGGTGGGGCCTCATACACGAACCGGGACTGGATACTGATGTTTTCGTTGCGCACTGTAACGTGAGGGCTCCCTGTTGTGGCCGAAGTGGAGAACCGTTACAAAAGGGGGATCCAGTGACCTACAGCCGCCACTTGAACCCACTCGGGTGGTATGCACGAAATGTTCGGCGGTGTATGTCTGGGCCTGCGGCACCTGCAGCCCCAGATCTGGTCCCGGGAGCGCCTGAACTTGTCACTATCGCGACGGTACGCCTAGTGGCAGCCCCGGAGTTGGCCAGTCGAGTCCATCTGCATGTTCGAACCGAGGACACTGGCGCTGTAGTGACCGGGGTCCAAGAACCAAAGCCACCGGAAGGAGAATAAACCTCGATACCATGAAAATGTAAATAGTTACTGTTTGTCTTTTATTCCTTTAAGTTGCTGCTAAACCCGCCCAGGGTTAATGGATCCCTCTGTTCACCCGGGATCCTCTTTGTTTGTTTTCCTTTCCTAAAATTTTTGCACAAGTTTAAAGAACTGCAGAAATCATGGACTGTGCATGATTCGAACTTCCCTTGTAAATAGTTTGCACCTTCTTAAAGGTGCTCCCTACTGGTTTTAGCCAAAGACACTTTGCGAAGATATTTGCCCTATTTGTTTGAGCCAAAGACACTTTGCGAAGATACCTTTCCTACCGGTTCTGGTTAAAGACACTTTGCGAAGATACCATGCCGGAACCTTTGCATGGGCCGGTAGGCTGAGGAGACGAGCTACCTTAGAAAGACTTGGTCTCCTCTTAAAGGGGATGTGAGAAACTGAACTTGAGAGAGATACTGTTGCAGAACAGTAATGCCATAATGATGCCTTGAAAAGAAATGTAACTGTTTTACATGCTAAGTTATATGTGTTGAATTTGTTAAAATGTGAAATTTGAATAATGTTTTGAAGACAGGAAAGATGCAGAGAGCCCGTAGGGGTAGAAGTAGAGGTCTGCATAGTTGAAAGTAAGAGAAGTAATAATGAGGGTGAGGATAGAAGGTAAACCCTGCGTCCCCATTGAAAAGTTACTTTATTGCTAAGGACAGAGAGTGAACCCGTAGGGGTTAGAGAGTGAGTCCTTAAAGGGGCCGAGTAGAGCTGGCTCAGAGTTCTTCAACCGAAAGGAATGTTATGTCTATACTGTGTATAGTAGCGAAAGGCAGTAGGCCCTGGCTGAACAGGGCGGTCCTGTAGAAGAAAGGAGAGGCAGTAGGCCTGGTGCCGTAGGGACAGGCGGTCCTGCAGGTTCACAAGAAGGAGAATGTAAAGTTGAAATGCCTTATAATGTGATTATAGGAAGGCCTTTGATAGACTAAGAGTGTGAGTTTCTTAAAGGCAATGTTAAGTTATTATTTCAAAAATTGCACTAAATAGAATACCCGGTTGGGTAACAGAAGTTATTTATACTCTGTAAATTATAAGGTTAATTATGTTTGTAACGTTACAAGTGTCCTCACCTCCCATACAGGGAAGCCTACTTAAGTATACTTATTGTTATTTGCACTCAACAAAATTGTATGTCTTTTTGCTAACCTGTATTGTTGTTTTTCTTCCCAGTCCCGGAGTACTGTGTTTAACCAGGGGGGAGTGCAGCGCCCCAGAGTCCTGGTCGTTGCAGTAGCATGGTTCAGCCACTAAGGGGGGCCATGCTGCGTTCGATGGCACGGAAGGAGTTCTCTGAGCAGGTATCACAGTCACCAATACATTTCACAGCTGGGCCTCCGGGGGGAGCTAAGGGTGCTATTCATTAGGCCACTCCCCACCATAGTGGGTAAACTGGGGGTCAGGCAGGAAGTTAGAGAGAGAACGCTGACGGGATTGAACGGAGCAACACCTGGTGGCAGAGGGTGTTGTGAAGGGAGAGACTGTAGGGTCTCTGCCAGGGGTGGGATCCTGGCAGAGGCTTGGCATGGAAAGAACGTAAAGGGACCGTGCCTGCTCAGCATAGCGGCGGTGCCCAAGGAAGGACTAAGAAGCGAGATAGATTGTGCTGAGTGAGAAACGAAATCAAGCGAAAGGAGATACCAGTGAGGGTTGTGCTGAAAGAGGCAGCACCTTACTGAGGCGCACTACCGGTGGCCGGAACGCCGAGGAGGTAAAGAGTTTCAAGCCATACCTCAGACCTACGGCAGGGCAGTTAGCTTGAGGCGGACTGTCTCACGCATCACCCAGGAAGGCAAAGGGGGGTACCAACAGGAGAGGGGCGCAGATAGAGTCCCGGAAGATCTCCGAGCCTCCCCGTCATACGGGTGCGTTCCTACCATAGTATCTGGAGGGACGAGGAAGATCATTGCGAATTAAGTTGTTGTGAGGGAACACGAGAAACAGACACAACAGTTGTGGGGTACTTTCCGTAAGCACAGCAGGGAAGGACTGCAACACATAGCGCTAGAAGGAAGGCACCGATTTCCACCTGCAAGGAGAGCTCTGGAAGTGCCATTGGACCGGCCGGACTTGCGCAGCCTGGTGAGCCGTATTCCGGACTGAGGACCCAGAGAGCTTCAGTAAAGAGGTAAAGAGACTGCAACCTGGTGTCCTCGTTATTTACCGCGACCTGCACCCCACAACTGCACCGCTACAACATCACTTATTGCACCGGACGTCCCCCACTGACAGACAGGGCCACGGACCGGGTCTAGCCACCGTGACAACCCCAGGACTGAGACCTAGAGGCCCGGCTCCGGGTACCCCTCGGCCCTGCGGCGGTGTGGGGGCGCTCCAGACACATGGAAACACACAGACATGTGCACAGATCCATTCACTTGAATAGGCAAATAGTGCTCTGCTCCTCCTGAGTCTCTCCATATGGCTAAATAGTACTGTACAACCACATATGGGGTATTGCCACGTTCAGTAGAAATTGTGGGACAAATTTTGATGCCATGTTTATCCACTTCTTGTGTGAAAATGTAAAATCTTTGGCTAAAACTAAATTTTGGTGGTAAAAATGTAGTTATTTTGTCTTTACTGCCCAATGGTATACAATTCTGTGACACACCCATGGTGTCAATATGATCACTGCATTCCTAGATGAATTCATTGAGAAGTGTAGTTCATTAAATGGGGTCACTAATGGGGGGTTCAGCTGTTCTGGCATCTCATGGGCGCTCCCAGTGGGTCATGGCACCTGCAAACCATAACAGTAAAATCTGGAGCTCCTTGCCTTCTAAGCTTTGCACTGTGCCTGAAAAATATTCCCCGATTACATGTAGGGTATTGGCACACTCAGGAAAAAATGGACCTCAGTTTGTTGTAAAAAAAAAATTCCTATTAGCACTTAGAAAAATTAAAAACTTGGGGCTAAAGCAACATTTTAGTAGTAAAAATTTAATTTATTCTTTCTTTACCGCTCAGTGGTATAAAATTCTGTGAGGCACATGTGGTGTTAATATGATCACTGAACCCCTAGATGAATTCATTGGGGAGTGTAGTTTGTAAAAGGAGTTCACATATAGGAGGTTTCTGTTGTTCTGGCACCTCAGGGGCTCTGCCAATGTGACATGGCACCCTCAAACCATTCCAGCAAAATCTGAAGTCCAATATGGCGGCCCTTCCTTTCTGAGCTTTGTACTGTGCCTCAAAAGTAGTATTCCCCTACATATGGGGTATCGGTGTCTTCAAGAGAAACTGCACAACAACTTTTGGGGTATAATTTCTTCTGTTACCCTTGGTAAAAAAAAAAAAAATTGGATCTGAAGTAATTTTTTTGTGAAAAAAAGTTAAATGTTCATTTAAAAAAAAAAACATTCCAAAAATTCCTGTGAAGCACCTCAAGGGTTAATAAACTTCTTGAATGTGGTTTTGAGCACCTTGAGGGGTGTAGTTTTTAGAATGGTGTCACACTTGGGTATTTTCTAACATATAGACCCCTCAAAGTCACTTCAAATGTGATGTGGTCCCTAAAAAAAAAAGGTGTTGTAAAAATGAGAAATCGCTGTTTAACTTTTAACCATTATAACTTCCTAACAAAAAAATTTTGGTTCCAAGATTGTGCTGATGTAAAGTAGACATGTGGGAAATGTTACTTATTAAGTATTTTGTGTGACATATCTCTGTGATTTAAGGGCATGAAAATTCAAAGGTGGAAAATTGCAAAACTTTCACCAAATTTCCATTTTTTCACAAATAAACGCAAGTCATATCAAAGAAATTTTACTACTATCATGAAGTACAATATGTCTCAAGAAAACAATCTCAGAATCACCAGGATCCATTGAAGCGTTCCAGAGTTATAACCTCATAAAGGGACAGTGGTCAGAATTGTAAAAATTGGCCCGGTCATTAACGTGCAAACCACCCTTTGGGAAAAAGGGGTTAAAGAAGATCAGTCCAATGATATACGTCTTCTCAACACAGAGTCCACAGCAACACCTTCATCTCATAAAAATCAAGAAAATAATTCCTATATCCATCTACCAAGCCTAACAATGAGGATTTTAAGGGGAATTTTAGCAGCAATCTAACCACCTTTGAAACATCACCTGCAGAAGAAGATACTTTTCAAGACATACTGAACACCGAGATGTCATTCTCTAGAAATTAAAGAAAGGAAATTGAAGAAGCCCCAAGCAACATCATATGACCAGCTGCCTTTATCTATAAAAACTCGGAGTCTGAGTCCGGCGATTATTCTCTAAACATAAGCCCACAGAAACAATGACCAAGGCTTGACATACCGAATCCATTAGACTTTTCATAATAATTAAAAATCGATTTCCCCTCTGACATGACTTTTCTGGACTTCTCTCTGCAAAAATAAATCTCAGAAAGATTCCTCTGTAACTTAATTACGTCCTCCAAATATGATTGGGAAAAAAACATTAATAAAAGCTTTGATTCTCTACAGCTTTCCCTCCAGGAAATGAAAGGAAAAGTTCAGGAAAACAAATCAAAGATCGAAAATGTCACAATTAGACAAAATGTCATGGAGAACAACCAAAATATGCTTAAAGAGGAAATTAAAATACTCAAAAAGCCAAATTAATAGACCAGGAGGATAGAAAAAGACAAATAATTAAAAAATTCAAGGGATCCTGGAAAATATCCAGCAACACAACCCACCCCATTATTTAAAGCAAATCCTCAAAGCAACCGTTCCATCAGCCAATGACATAGACATGGTCATTGATAGAGCACACAGACTCCAAAAGCCAAGCTTCATTGCCAAAGAACTACCCAAGACGTAATTTTCAGACTTCACTACTTTCATGTTAAAGAACAATTTTCTTAGAAGTAACAGGAACCTTCCATCACCATATGAAAACTTCAAAGTCTTTGCAGACTTTTCAAAAGAAACTCTTTCAGCAAGGAAAAGCTTCTCATCCATTACGTCAGCTCTTCAAAAAATGTTTTACTACAAATGGGGATTTCCAATAAAACTGATAATATTACACAATGTGAAAATGATAGCCATCAAAAACCCCAAAGATAGACAGATTTTCCTATCAACACTGAAACCTCGCGGGCCCAGGGCAAGACTTTCTTCTGTGAAAGAAAATAACCTTTGAACACAAGAACTCCAGCAGGTTATGAATCTTCTTTATACAAATCTTTCTGGTATATTTTCAGGACATCTGTGCAGAACCTCTGACAAACTTTTTTTTTCTCTCTTTTTCTAAGATGACCTCTGTTTTTTTGTTTGTTTGTTTTTTTAACCCCTTCACGACATGCGCCGTACTAGTACTACGCATGTCATGTCTCCCCCTTTGATGTGGGCTCCGGCGCTGAGCCCACAACAAAGTCGCGACATCACAGCTGTTTTGTACAGCTGACATGTGCGCACAATAGTGGCAGGTGGAATCGCGATCCACCTGCCACTATTGACTAGTTAAATGCCGCTGTCAAATGCTGACAGCGGCATTTAACTATCGCTTCCAGGCCACGCGGCCGGAAATGCTCGCATCACCGACCCCCGTCACATGATCGGGGGTCAGCGATGCGTCGGCATGACACCCTGTGGTCGGCGCTCATAGCAAGCCTGTAATTCAGCTACATAGCAGCGATCATCAGATCGCTGCTATGTAGCAGAGCCGATCAGGCTATGCCAGCTTCTAGCCTCCCATGGAGGCTATTGAAGCATAGCAAAAGTTTTAAAAAATATGAAAAAAAAATAAAAAATATGAAAAAAAAATAAAAAATATATAAAAGTTTAAACCACCCCCCCTTTTGCCCCATTCAAAATAAAACAATAACAAAAAAATCAAACCTACACATATTTGGTATCGCTGCATTCAGAATCGCCCGATCTATCAATTAAAAAAAAGGATTAACCTGATCGCTAAACGGCGTAGCAAGAAAAAAATTCAAAACGCCAGAATTATGTTTTTTTGGTCGCTGCGACATTGCATTAAAATGCAATGACGGGCGATCAAAAGAACGTATCTGCACAAAAGTGGTATCATTAAAAATGCACACAAAAAAAAAGCCCTCACCCGACCCCAGATCACGAAAAATGGAAACACTACGGGTATCGGAAAATAGCACAATTTTTTATTTATTTTTTTTTTCAGCAAAGTTTGGAATTTTTTTTCACCACTTAGATAAAAAATAACCTCGACATGTTTGGTGTCTATGAACTCGTAAATGACCTGGAGAATCAAAATGGCAGGCCAGTATTAGCATTTAGTGAACCTAGCAAAAAAGCCAAACAAAAAACAAGTGTGAGATTGAACTTTTTTTTTGCAATTTCACCACACTTGGAATTTTTTTACAGTTTCTAGTACAAGACATGGTAAAACCAATGGTGTCCTTCAAAAGTACAACTCGTCCCATAAAAAACAAGCCCTCACATGGCCATATTGACGGAAAAACAAAAAAGTTATTGCTCTGGGAAGGAGGGGAGCGAAAAACTAAAATGCAAAAACGAAACAGGGCTGCGTCTTGAAGAGGTTAATGAATTTTATGAATCTTTTAAAAAATTCACATTATAAGCAAAAAAATTATAAAGCAAATACAATTTATTTTAAAGAAACTTCATCACAAGAACTAACTTTATCTACCATTTGGTGCACACACAAAGTGGTTATCCGAGGTATATTAATTAAGTTAAACTGCCAATATAAGTAAAGTGCTAAAGAGATTCAAATGATTATACGAAAAATTAATATTGAAGAATTGAAACAGCAAAAGCAACCCACAGATATGACACACGTAAATATCTTAAAATATAGAACAGAACTCAAAGCCCTTTTAATAGAGGAATATGACAAATTGTTACAATCTCTCAACACTAACCATAATTTTTCATATAAAAAAAATGTAAAAACTTATGGCAAATAAAGTAAAAACTCAGAGGACCAAAACTAGAATCGTCACAATAAAATTCGAAGATCAGTCTAACGCGTTTGTTTCATACTATTCTGCACTGTACAATTTAGATCGAGACAGGAGCACTCCTCAACCAAATAATCATACCATTAACCAATTCCTTAATAAGATACAATTCCCTAGTTTAACCCCTTAGTGACGGAGCCAAATTTTTGAAATCTGATCAGTGTCACTTTATGTGGTAATAACTCTGGAACGCTTCAAAAAATCCTAGTGATTTTGAGATTGTTTTTTCGGGACTCATTATACACTTTATGATAACGGTAAATTTAGGTCTATATTATTTGTGTTTATTTATAAAAAAATATCAGAAATTTGAGAAAAATATAAAACATTTTTGCAATTTTCAAACTTTGAATGATTATCGCTTTAATTCAGATAAGTCATACCACGGCAAAACATTAATAAATAACAATTCCCACATGTCTGCTTTACATCAGCATAATTTGTAAAAATCTTCTTTTATTTTGTTAGCATTTTAGGAGGTTTCAAATTGTAACAGTAATTTTTCATTTATTTCAAGGAAATTTACAAAATGTATTTCTTTAGGGACCTATCCATATTTGAAGTGCCTTTAGGGGTCCCATATATTGGGAAACCCCCAAAAGTGATACCATTTTAAAAACAGCACCCCCTGACATATTGAAAACTGCAGTCAGGTAGTTTATTAACCCTTCAGGTGCTTTTCAGACATTAATGCAAAGTGGCATGAGAGAAATGAAAATGTGTATTTTTACCACCCAAATGCCTCTAACTTCTGATTACTACAGCCGTCAGACTCTAAGGCCACTATTTGGTCATGAATTGCCATGGCAAACACCAGGACCACACAATCATGATCTGAGGGCTAATTGGGATAAAGAGGAAGCCCCCCACACTCTGTTAACCATTTATATGATGTAGTCACTATTGACAGCAGCATCCCATGGGTTAAACAGATTTGGACGGTGCACACATTGATCGTGGCTGATGCAGCAAGTTGTCAGCTATAGTGTACAGCCGACAGCTGCTAGATTGTCACCTGTATGGGGGGATACTAGTCTCTTACATCTCAGGTCAGTTAAAAGACGTATTGGCGGTCATTAATAAGGAACAGCTATCAGGACTAGTGTTGAGCGATACCTTCCGATATGCAAAGGTATCGGTATCAGATTGGATCGGCTGATATCCAAAAAATATCGGATATCGCCGATACCGATACCCGATACCAATGCATATCAATGGGACACAAAATATCGGAATGGTTCCCAGGGTCTGAAGGAGAGGAAACTCTCCTTCAGGCCCTGGGATCCATATTCATGTATAAAATAAAGAATAAAAAAAAAAAATATTGATATACTCACCCCTCGGACGGCCCCTGGCTCTCACCGGTCCAAGCGTCTGCCTCCGTTACTAAGAATGCAGAGTGAAGGACCTTCAATGACGTCGCGGCTTGTGATTGGTCACGTGACCACTCATGTGACCGCTCACGCGACCAATCACAAGCCGTGACGTCATCGAAGGTCCTTCACTCCCTGCATTCTTAGGAACGGAGGCACCACTAAGAGCCAGGGTCCGCCGGAGGAGTGAGTATATCAATATTTTTTATTTTTATTATTTATTTTTTACATGAATATGGATCCCAGGGCCTGAAGGAGAGTCTCCTCTCCTCCAGACCCTGGGAACCATACGCACCACACGCTTCCAATTCCGATTTCCGATATCGCAAAAATATCGGAACTCGGTATCGGAATTCCGATACAGCAAATATCGGCCGATACCCGATATTTGCAGTATCGGAATGCTCAACACTAATCAGGACTAAAAACTCATTTTTCCGCAGATGAAATCAAATCAGCAATATCCAAGCTAAAAGAGGAATTTTAATGACCTATTAACTGCCCGATTAACCAACATGTTCAACTACATGGCCAAAGAAGCCATTTTTCCCAGACAATTATTACAAGCCACAATAACAGTAATTTCAAAACAAAACAGCGATCTATCTAATATATCCAACAATAGACCAATATCCTTGTTGAACACTGACATCAAACTGTACGCAAAAGTTATAGCCCAAAAACTAACTAAGATTATTCCTGAACTAGTCCACACTAATCAAGTTGGACTCATACATGGTAGGCAAGCGTCTGATGGCACTAGAAGGATTTTAGACTTAACATCTTTGATAGAGAAAGACAGAACACCCTCTATAATTATCTCAATGGATGCCAAATAGGTCTTCGATATCATACATTGGGGATTCAAGGACCCATACTTAACGCTATTCAAGCATTATATACTTGTCCACTTGCCTACATTGTAGTCAATTGCCTATCTAAAAAAAAATCAATTTCCAATGTGACTAGGCAAGGTTGCCTTTTATCACCGCTTAACAATGAAACCCTTAACAGAATCAGTAAGAACTAACCCCCTAATCAAAGGAATTCATACTAACAATAGACAACAATATAAAATAAACCTTTTTACAAATTATACCATTTTTACTTTATCAGACCTGATGAATTCTCTCAGAGAAAAGACCAAGATTAATAATACCATCACCAACATATCTTACCACAAAATCAACCTTAAAAAATTTGAATTTTTTAAAGATTCATACAAATGACAAACCCAAGTTCCAATACCAATTTAAAGTATCCAAGATAGTATTACAAACATAGAAAAAAATGGATCCTCATGGCTAGGTAGAATTATAATGTCCTTCCAAAGATACAATACATTTTTAGAACCATATTTTCCAATATACCTGGCTCAACTGTTTGGAAAAACAATTAATGAAACACATTTGGAATCACAAAACCACCAGCATTGCAAAACAGATTTTAACAAAACATAAAAAGGAGGACTAGGATTACCTAATTTACACGCATATCACTTAGCAAACCTAATTTTGCAAAGCAGAAGTTAGTTTCTTCAGACCAAAAAGATTTCTTGGGCAGAAATAGAATCTGGATATATGAATCAGCAATCTCCATCTTCCTTAATCTTAGCACATTTAATGGTTCCCAACCTTCCACTCCCATCTCACCCGATGATCAGTTCAACAATTGCTGCTTGGAAAAAATAAGTCAAAAGATACAACACTCTTCTTATTTAGGTTCCTCTAAATAATATTCCTATTACCTCTCAAAATGCTCTGATTTCCAACTTTCCATGTAAAAGTTGGAAATCAGAGCATTTTGAGAGGTAATAGGAATATGAAAATAGGAAAAAATGGGACAAAGTAGGAATCCAAGATTTTTTGCTCATAAAAGTGAACAAACCTAACTCTTTCATAAACTTTCATAAACTTTCAAGCATTGAGTTCCAATTTCAGTATTTTAGATAAGGACTTTTCAACTTTCTAGAAATGAGGAAACTAGGTAGGAAATATCTAAAATCTCCAATTCTCCTACTTAAAGATGTGTTACTTCTTATCCAAAGCCCATCTAATAACAATCTCTGGAAATCTATGCAATATTTAATGCAAAGTCATCTTTTTCCAATTCTTCTTACTCTCTTAAATGGGAAAAGGAGTTGGGTGAACAATTTAATTTTGAAAACTGGCAAAGATCCCTTACGCTTACTTATACAACTCTAACCAACACCAGTCTTAATGGGTCCTTCTAACTAAACGGAACTACACTCCCACAAGGTTGAAATCTGCATTCTGACTGGACAAATATTGGGGAGATTGGAGACTTAGAGTTAACATATTTTATGGGATTGCCCCAAGATCAGGAAGCTATGGGATGATATATTCTTTGAAATAAAATATACCAACATAAAAGGGAGGCTTCCCAGGAATAGTTATTTTCACCAGACATAGATGACTTTCCTACTAATTCCAGATTCATTATGATACATACATTTTTGGTTAGGAAACATTTGTTGGCAACCAATTGGAAGTCATCCAATATTCTTTCTAATTAAGATATAATAGATAAAATATCATCCCATAACTCATTCAAACTATCGTCCGCCATTAAAAATGAAAGTTTCCAAAAATAAAGAGTCAAATGGTATCTCTGGAATAAAGAATTCCAATCCAAGGCCAATACCGCAACTAATGCAAATGTGTCAGAATCTTGAATACCAAACTTTGATTGGTTATAAATTCTCAGTTATTTGTTTGTAAAAGTAATTTGAGTTCACAGCATATACTCATGTATTTCCATAATGTAGTAATGCTCAGAGACCTACCCCCCTTTCTTTCCCTATTTTCATCTCCCTCCCGTTTTCCTGCCCAATAAAGTTTGTTAGATTTCCTTCCCTCCTCACATTTCCCCACCTCTTTTTCCCTTTACCCAGTTAATTCCCCTGTTTTATTATCTCTGGTTTAAATGTTTGACTTTATAAACTTGAAAAACTCAGTAAAAGTTATTTGATGAAAAATAAAGTGGCAAAAAGCAACATGTGAACAATCCCTAAGTATGTTTCCAGTCAAAGGAATAACCTGGGAAATATTTAGGAATTCAAAGAAGCATAGAAGAAACTGAAACACATCATCATTATACAGCTGTTAAGTGTTATTTACATAGAAACTAGACACCTCTTAGAAGATAATAACAGCTCCTGCTCTTTAATAAAATGCTGCGCGGTGGAGTCCCTTTAAGGCATTGGCATTGGTGTCCCTAATGGCCTTTCAGGCATGGCTCCAACATCAGTGGGAACTCCAGGTGCTGATCTCATGGGTACTGACTAAACCTCTTCAGACGGATTCTGGAGTTCGTCAGTGTTTACTTTAAAATCAAACATCCAATGTGATGGTGCAGAACCTGGATACTAAGTGCTCAATATCTCTGCCGTGCCTAATCCCTAAATGACAACTTAGATCTTTCATAGATTTTTATATTCACATAAATTATCAGTTCAGTAACTGTAATGAGGGCCGTGACTTTCAGTCATGTACGCTGCAGTGTTTCTGGGAAGCGTCACTCCTCTCTGACAATTCCTTTAAGTTACTTGTTTACATGAGATTCTTTCCAGCCATTCCTATATTCCGTGTGTCACAACTCACAGCATTTTTCTGCCTGTTCTATGTCCCGCGCTCACATGTGTTTGTTGCGTTATGTCTAAATGTGATTCCTCCACAGTGTCTCTAAAATGGTTTTACGACTATTTTTTCATTAGTTACTTTCCATTCCTTACAGAGAACCAGTCACGGGAAATGTATTCCAATCTACCAGCATCAAGTCATGGTGCAAGGAGCATTGCTAGGGTTTTAAAGGGAATCTGTCACCAGGTTTTTGCTATGTAATCTGAGGGCAGCATAAGGTAGGGGCTGAAACACTGATTACACAGATGTGTCACTTATTAGAGTGTGTGCTGTTGTTTCAATACAATCAGTGTTTCATGAGCATATTATCACTACCGGACTAGCTGCCTGAGTGCCACCTGATCCGACCACATCCCCAGCATTGATTAGCAGCATACTGTCAATATACAATGTACATAGAAATCTGCTGATCAGTGGTGTGCGCGGGGGAAGCTTTTTACAGCAGAGAAAACTCTGATTACATCACAACTGCTGCACCCAGTAAAGTAAGTGACACATTGCTGGATTCAGGTCCTCTTTCCCTTCATTATGCTGCTCTCAAATGAGGTAGCAAAAACCTGGTGATAGATTCCTTTAAGATTTTAAGCTTTAATATAAAAATATACAGTGCCTACAATAAAAATTATAAAAAGAGAAAAATAAAAGGACACACAAATGTGCAAAACCGTTCTAAAATAAAAAAGGGACATAAATATCTGTTGTTATTCTGTTTCCTTGAGGGAAGGAGAAAATGAATTATGGATCACAAACAGCATTGCAGCCCCTACTAAGAATGTCCCAATTCTGAGTGAGACGGGCTGGTGCCTGTTGGGCTGCTTTGAGGAAACATTGGTGTGGTGGCCTGCGTGAAGTAGACTAGTAGTGACCGTACTTGAAAGGATTTGGCCTCACTGAAACCGGTATGTACGCTATGACAATTAGAAGGAGGCTGGAAGCAGGCGGTATTGCAGGCCTATGTGCACCGTATTTCACTACTGGGCGGAGGATGCTGTATTGGATGTCATTATTGTTCCCTGTTCAAGTTCTACATTCAAAGATTTTTTACTGGAATATTATATTATTTATTTATATTGGAAGAACTGAAAATAAAATTCAACTTATTTTTAAGATCTGATGTCTGTCAGAGTCTTGTCAGGGAGCCAGCTTACCCCTCGGCCACCAGGGGATGTTTTAGACCGAGTCCAGCCTAACTATAACTATGTACCCTTACAAATGGATTTCAGTGTACAATCAGAATGAATCCACAAAATGTCTGCAAATTGGAAACAATGAGAAATTCACACCGGCATTTAGACAACTGTGGAGTTTTCCTCTGAGATTTTAAAAAATAAGTTAATAAGTGGCCTGTTACTTAAAGAGGTTTTTGCACAAATTAAATGGGGATAATCTGCATGTGGCTCTGCAGAAGTTCAATCTGCAAATCCATGGGACCCAGAAACCCAGGGGTCAGCCTGCAAGTACATATCACCTTTTTGCTACATTAATAACCTCCATGTGCACATACCCTAAGGAGGAGCATAGTTGTAGCCATATTGATCTTCTCCCAAGTTCTCCAGGAAGCGACACAAGTAAGAATTAACTGAAAAAGGTTCATTATATAATTTATTTACGACTAGCTCCACGGTGATTTTAGTGACGTAATCGTGGTGTCTCAGGTTGATTACCAGACTTTAGTGTTTTTTATAGGAGAAAAGAACTGGACAGGATTGGATGCCTCCAGGATTTACATTTCCAGGTAACTTATAGGAAAATGTACTTTTGAAGGGGTTTTCCGAAAGCAAAGGTGATTTTCATATTAAATGTCTAGCTTTGTAATGTAATAATCCAATCACTTTTCAAATATTCTTCAATTAAAAATTCCCTACCATTCCCTTCTCTACTCTAATTTCCTGCTTTTTTAAAATTCTGATGACAGTTTGAGAATCCCTAGTACATGTTGGAATACTCTATGGGATGTCATCAGCATATCGGGGCAGTGGTCACTGCCACAGCTGCAGTCCCCACCCTGAAACAAAGTTTCATCAACAATGTCTGTTCCAGGGGCTGGGCTAGTCCATCCTACTGAGCATGTGCTGGCTGTCAATTCTTACACATGCTCAGTACGCGTTCTCTCTCTTCTTTATATTCCTTTGAATGCGTACTGCTATTGCATTTCCTCACAAGATCTAAAGATAAGTGATGAGCAGACAAGAGAGCTTACTTTCATGGCACATTGTAAAAAAGAGAATGCAGCAATCAGTGAGAGCAGAGGCCAACCCAGCCCCTGAAACAGATGTCACCTCCCTACAATGGGAAGTTATCACTAATGTCAGTTTCAGGGATTTGGCTGGTCTTTGCTCCCCCGATTGCTATTTTTTTCTCCTTTTCAAAGCACAGTGAGGCCATGTGCACACGTTCAGTATTTTTCGCGTTTTTTTCACGTTTTTTCGCGAAAAAAATGCTTACATATGCCTCCTATTATTTACAGTGTATTCCGCATTTCTTGTGCAAATGTTGCATTTTTTTCCGCAAAAAAATCGCATCGCGGAAAAAAAAGCAACATGTTTATTAAATTTGCAGAATTGCGGGGATTCCGCACACCTAGGAATGCATTGATCTGCTTACTTTCCGCATGGGGCTATGCTAGGAGACTCTCCTCCACGGACTGGGCACCATATAATTGGTAAAAAAAAAAAAAGAATTAAAATAAAAAATAGTGATATACTCACCTTCGATGGCCCCGGAGTCTTCTCGCCTCTCAGGTGCACGCTGCCGCTTCCGTTCCTATAGATGGTGTGTGTGAAGGACCTGCGATGACGTCGCAGTCTTGTGATTGGTCACGTGACCGCTCATGTGACCGCTCACGTGACCGCGACGTCATCGAAGGTCCTGCACACACACACCATCTATAGGAACGGACGCCGCTGCTGAGATCGACTGTCTGCAGGTGAGTATAACCATTTTTTTTATTATTTTTAAACATTCTATCTTTTACTATTGATGCTGCATAGGCAGCATCTATAGTAAAAAGTTGGTCACACTTGTCAAACACTATGTTTGTGCACACTCTTGACGGCTCGTCACTTATCTTTAGAGCTGACAAGGGATTGTAATGTGAGTGCTATTTAAAGAAATATAGAGGAGGTAGAGCATATTGAGCATGTGTTGGGATTTGACAACTGCACATACTCAGTAAAGCGGGCACTAGCCCAGCCTCTTAAACAAATGTCACTGACACTTCGCTTCAGGGTGAAGACAGCAACTGGGTCAGTGACCACAGCCTCGGTTCCACTTATGATGTTTCATTGCACTGGGAATTCTCAAATGAGACAGCATTGGAAGTATAAAAAAAAGAGACAGGGAACAATAGGTTGTTTTTAATTGTATAAAAGTATATGGTAAAAGTGATTCAATTATTAAATTAAAAAGATAGACATTTAGTATAAAAATCACCTTTAGCTTTAGACTATCCCTTTAATATGTACTTTTCACATGGTGTTTTCCTGAATCTGGAAGTTTTCTTTTTATCCTTCATCTCTACGTTCCTGATATATAGTCAAATAGGTATTTAAAGGGAACCTGTCACGCCCAAAATCGATGGTGAGGTAAGCTCACCGTCATCAGGGGCTTATCTACAGCATTCTGTAATGATGTAGATAAGCCGCCGATGTTACCTGAAAGTGGAAAAAAGACATTAGATTATACTCACCCAGGGGCGGTCCCGCTCCGAAGGGCGTCTCAGGTCCGCTCCGGCGCCTCCCATCTTCATTCCATGACGTCCTCTTCTGGTGTTCATGCCGCGGCTCCGGAGCAGGCGTACTTTGTCTACCCTGTTGAGGGCAGAGCAAAGTACTGCAGTGCGCAGGCGCCAGAAAGGTCAGAGAGGCCCGGCGCCTGCGCACTACAGTACTTTGCTCTGCCCTCAACAGGGTAGACAAAGTACGCCTGCTACGGAGCCGCGGCATGAACACCAGAAGAGGACGTCATGGAATGAAGATGGGAGGCGCTGTACTGGACCTGAGACGCCCATCGTACTGGTACTGCCCCTGGGTGAGTATAATCTAATGTCTTTTTCTCCTCTTTCAGGTAACATCGGGGGCTTATCTACAGCATTACAGAATGCTGTAGATAAGCCCCTGATGCCGATGAGCTTACCTCACCATCGATTTTGTGGGTGACAGGTTCCCTTTAACTCGGGTCTAGATAACCAATTATTTATACAACTGGGCGAGGTCCTCAAGATTATCCCCATCTAGGAGCTCATGACCACGCTCATTTGTCTATAAAGAGTAGATATACAGCAGGAAAGGGGGGGTCATATCTCAGGAACGGAGAGGCGTAGGAACAAAAGAAAAACAAAGTCAGATTCAGGAGAATAGCGGCATTTACACTTGGTTAAAAAATAAATTCGTATTTATCGCAAGTGACAGTTCCTGTGTCATAAGCCTCTGAACACAGTGATCAGGATGCAGAGGTGGCACACAGCACTTTAGAAAAGAAAGCAGAGGTGCTGGTTGCTGATGCAGAAACAGATAAAGCAAGGGCTGTACGTGTTTGGAGAAGTGATGTGACGTAGGGCAGAGCTGCGAATGTGTCTGAGAGTCACCCAAACACATGAAGTATGAGCCGAAAAACCCCGCCGGAGCCGGTAAGTGAGTGGTACTGTCACAGCTTTGCAGCCTGGCACCGTTTCGCCACCATCCTCCGCTTTGCCTTTCTTCGCACATATCCCGTGCCTTCTCTGTGAAGTGTTGTGTTTGCACGCTCATCAGCTGAATAGTTAACACCACCAGTTTCCTCTTTCGTCTTCTGTTAGACACAGACCGTTCTCCCCCCTTTTGACTTGGGCGAATATGACAACAGAGCTATATTGAGTCAGTAGGAGGGGTTGTGGGATGAGCTGTTGTGGAAAGCATAAGATCATAGAAGCATCTCTGAATAGTGACAGCTCATCCTGGCTCTGATCTGTCGCTGACCACACTAAATCTACCTGTGGGTGCGTGGGAGGTAGGTGACACCCCACTCCTCCTGATCCTCAGTGTGCACCCCAAAGTTCCCTTCCTGTTTGTCTTAAGTCTTCCTCAAGCAAGAAAAGAAAACATGGTCTTTCTGGGGTTTTACAGTTCAGTTAGTGATTCTTATCTGTAACATAAAAGAGTCTGTGTGCAGCCAGAAATACATGGAGAACAGATGAATTATGTATGGACACATTTAAAGGGATAAAGTAACAATATATTGTGTGCTCAGCAATGAATAGACCTAGTAGTTAGGGAGACGGCAGCACTGTGCTGTAATAAATAGGGCAGTGCATCCATGTGTTATCATTATCCCTAACTTACCCGGCCTGGATACTATGGCAGTGCTCCCATACTGCAGGAACCGAATACTAAAGTAATATGGCAGCATTATGGCTAGTATTTAGCACAGAGCATGTTGCATATTTTGCAGAGTAACTAAATTGTTTTTCTGTCTGTGTCCGTTCCACTTTTATGAGGTTTTCAAAGTAAACAGTTATTTTATTTGTAAACCCACAGGGGCATGACAAGATTGTTGGGGTTTTTTGTGCATTTTTTAAGGGCAAGTTTTTACCTGCAAAATTATGCCGCTGTTATCAAACTATTATTTTACAGGGAACCTGTCACCAGGTTTTTCCCATGTAAAGTATGGCCAGCGCCTGTAAGTCCTGTGTGATAGCATACTAGAATACTGTCTATATGTCCCCAATGTGCTCTCCATAAAACAAAAAATAGCTTTTATTATACTCACCTACGAGACAGATTTCTAACCTCTACAATAAATTTAAAGTAGCATTCTCATCGTGTATATTCATGGCATATCCACACATCTTACTTAAAGGGAATCTGTCACCAGAATTTCACATACACCCTCTCCGCCCACCCCCAAACTATATGCTCATGTAGCTCTTTCAAAGACAAGTCCAGCAATAACTTTAGATGTCCAGTCCGTTCCTCCATTACTGAGAAATCAGCATTTGAATACATATGCAAATGAGGCTGCAGATCTGAAGCCTAGGTCACACCAACTATATTCCCTGTCTAGCGCAGCCTCCTCCTGGTTTACTGATACCCTCTATGCTATGTGACATCAGGTAAAGGAGTCATCAGTCAAGCAGAAGGAGGCAGCCCTAGGTGGGAAATAGAGCTGGAGTGACAAATGGTTCAGATCTACCATAGCCCTTCAGCCTCATTTGCATATCAATTCAAATGCTGATTTCTCAGTAATGGAGGAACGGACTGGACATCTAAACTTATTGCTGGACTTATCTTTGAAAGAGCTAAGTGCACATATAACTAGTTTGGAGGGTGAAATCTTGCTGACAGATTCCCTTTAAGATACTTTATGATTCAAGTACCTTAAAGGGGTATTCGCATCTTGAACAAGTGAGATATATTTCCAGGATATGCTATAAATGTATAATAGATGAAGGTGTGTAGTTGATGGGACTTACATCTATCATGTACAGCTCTGGCAAAAATTAAGAGACCACCACATCAAAACCCTGTCATTGGCAGCCCAATCTCCAGACCTGAACCCCATTGAAAACCTCTGGAATGTAATCAAGAGGATGATGGATAGTCACAAGCCATCAAACAGAAGAACTACTTACATTTTTGCGCCAGGAGCAGTGTGAAAGACTGGTGGAAAGCATGCCAAGACGCATGAAAGCTGTGGTTAAAAATCATCGTTATTCCACAAAATATTGATTTCTGAACTCTTCCTGAGTTAAAACATTAGTATTGTTGTTTCTAAATGATTATGAACTTGTTTTCTTTGCATTATTTGAGGTCTGAAAGCACTGGGGTTTTTTTTATATTGACCATTTTTCTTTGTCAGAAAAAAATTACAAAATTTATTGCTTGGCACTTCGGAGACATGTTGTCAGAAGTTTATAGACTAAAAGAACAATTTACATTTTACTCAAAAATATACCTATAAAGAGAAAAATCAGACAAACTGAAAGTTTTGCAGTGGTCTCTTAATTTTTGCCAGAGCTGTATAGTGGAGATGTGGTCCATACAAATGAAAGGGACAACCTCTTCACTGATAGTTGCACCGTTCTCAAGACAGATGCAGGTTGATGAGATACACATCTACTATACATTTATGTTATATCCCACGGATAGAGTACCTTATATACCACATGGAGATCCCCGTTACATAGAATCCAGTAATGTGTTATGGACAATCCGCAATGGTAGATCACAATACCTTCATTATCAGTTATATAAGTGGCATTGCATTACATAACCGCAGCGTACTGACAGTGTATGTACTTCATGTATTCAGTGGAGCTTATCATACATTATCTGTACTCCGGCAAGCTCATAATCATACATGTAGGGCCCGTTTCGTGGAAGGCACACAGGAAAATATAAACCAATTAAACGTTTCATCCCTTTTACTCTAGTGATATATATTTGCATTCTTTCTGACAAGACCGCCTACGGCTCCGTCATATGGTGCACATGCCATGTAGATCTATCTCACTAATATGGCACATGTAATGGAAGATGACACGATTCTAATCTTTCCGTACTGGGTCCTAACCTCTCCAGCAGTTAACAGGTCCTTTAATTTCTATGGTAGTTCGATGCTTTCAATCTCAAGGGTGAATAGGGGTTAATCACAGGCTGTAGGGGTTGGGGGAAGGGAGCTTCTGCCTGGCTGACAAAACTCATGCACCCCGCTGGCACCCACATTGATTGGGATTAATTAGCATCCAGTCGCCTTTCCAATGCCCTTTGCAGACTCTTGCACTGTGTCCATAAGAATTAGCATCTCTATGTCCGGCATGGGCAAGAGAAAGACCACTCTTGCTTTTCCAGTTCCTTTGGTTCTTGGGATTATTGAACAAATTCTTTGAATGAGGGCTCATTCACACATCTAATTTTTCCATATACAAGGAAAACAGACTGATTATTCTGACCAGAGTTTGACCTGAGCGTGGCTCCAGTGTGGTCCGAGGATCATCCAGTTTTCTCATACACTGAGAAATAAAAAAAAGTCTATCCTCCTTTCTGACTGTCCGTGACAATCGGACCACACTCGGCTGTCATCTGAGTGGGACTTGAGTTTTCCAAGGACCCATTGACTTGCACTTTCGATTTTGATCCAGCCCTTGATCTGCGGTATTGAAAAACGCAGACAGCCCTTGTACTTATGATAATCCATTTGGCCATTAACGTCTGTGGTTTTTCACAGCCTCAGAAAATCACAGAGACATGTCCAACTTTTGATCAGAGCTTTGGATCAAAATCGGCAATGCAAGTCAATGGGTCCATTAAACAAGTCAGACCGCACTTGGATTTTCACGGACTGTCAGAATAAACAATACAAAACCCGGCACTCAACTTAATGGTGAGAAGAAATGAAAGATTTATTGTATCCCAAATCCAAAAAACGTTTCGGTCACACAACGGGACCTTCATCAGTAATTGAAACAAGTGTATACATACAATCAAAACAAAAAACAAAATTGGGAGAATACCAAAAACATAGATAACAGAAAACCAAAGTATATACAACATATGCAATGCCTTATGCATATGACTATGGCAAATGATGATAGTGAATAGGTACTATTGGTGTTGAAGAGTGACCTATAATGCGGCACAGTGGTAGTACAGTGATGGAAAGATACATACCATAAATTGGGATAGTAGCTGGGAGCAAGTGACTATATGACCTGTCTGGGAGTAGACATACAGACTGAAATGAGGGAGTGGATATAAAAGAAAGTCCAAAGCAGAGGAAGCAAAAATGTTTATGTACCTACCAGGAGAACTCTAGTCAATATAGTGTTGAATGTCCAACAGAGGAAGAGAGGCTACAGCCTAAGGAAAATGAAACCTGTTTCACGGACCCTGGTAAACTCATATGTTACAAAGGTGGTAGAGGAAGCTGTAAGTAGTTACCTATACACAGGCTGTCATCGCGGCGTCCACCGCTGAATAGTTGGTGTGGGGAGAGGGCCGTGAGGCTGTATTTATAATGACAGAGGCCGGGAGGGCGTCAGTTGAGAAGACAGGTGCGGCGCAATGCCGCCCAGTGAGGGAACAGGGATGGGCGGAAGTGACATACCGGAAGGAGTAGGTCGCATGAGCGGTGATTTAAAATCGCCATTTTGGAGGTGGCAAAGCTGTGACAGCTGCTAAAGTGCGCATGTCAGCAGTCGCCAGTGTGCGAACTGTTGTGTGTGGACTAAGTGCGCATGTCAGTTGTAATCATTATAAGGTATGGATGGCTAAGTGCATGATAAAGGATGTTATGTCCGCAATTGTGGGGCGGCTATGGCGCACATATCTGTCGCTCATACTGTGGTACAAGTGGTTATGTGTGTAGCGGGCAGATACGGTGTGCACATCAGGGGAAACATTATTGGATATAGGGGGTTATGTGTACAGTAGCCACATAAAGACCATAGAGCCCTATGGATAATTGGTGTAAAAACAAGAGAAAAATAGTTTGGCAGTTGCCTTATATGAAATGATTGGGTGAGTATCACCGCCATGTAGAATGAAAAAATGCGTAGAAAGCAACTAGTTGAGCATGACGGAATAAAGGAGAGAGGTATTAAGACCTAAATGTACAAACCCAGACAGGCCAGTGATAATTTATAGGACCAGAAAAAACTTTTACTGTCATAATGGTAAATAGATAGTACAATTCGTGCTGTGATGGAATAGACTATTATTTAGGCAGATGGTATTAATAATAACCAAAAACAAGGGGACGTGATAATCCTGAGCAAGGTGATGGCGAGTGGGTGGAACGGTGCTCGTGATCCATTGTGTCGGCAATTCAATACAGACGACTCTAGAGGGACAGAGAAAAGCAAGTTAATAACAGTGCAAGATAACAAGGGTATAAATTATACAAACGCCATAAGTTCATAATCACGTTTCAGGCCTCTGGGAGAGAGGGTTTCCACAATGTGTATCCAGAAAGCCTCTTTCTTTTTAAGTAAAGTGATTCTGTCTCCACCTCGCCTAGGTGGTAGTACATAGTCTATAACCTGGTATTTTAATTGGGAAACAGAGTGTCCCTGTGTGTGGAAATTCTTTTATATCCACTCCCTCATTTCAGTCTGTATGTCTACTCCCAGACAGGTCATATAGTCACTTGCTCCCAGCTACTATCCCAATTTACACCAATAGTACCTATTCACTATCATCATTTGCCATAGTCATATGCATAAGGCATTGCATATGTTGTATATACTTTGGTTTTCTGTTATCATCTATGTTTTTGGTATTCTCCCAATTTTGTTTTTTGTTTTGATTGTATGTATACACTTGTTTCAGTTACTGATGAAGGTCCCGTTGTGTGACCGAAACGTTTTTTGGATTTGGGATACAATAAATCTTTCATTTCTTCTCATCATTAAGTTGAGTGCCGGGTTTTGTATTGTTTATTGATTACGGTTTGGGAACCTACCCGTGCACCATATTTGGTTGTGCACACGTTAATCTAACCAGACTGTCAGAATAGAGACGGTGAAGAAACGTTGTTATTATTATTTCACCACATACTAGAAAAATGGATGACACTCAGTCTACATTATGATCAAGGTCTGATCAGAATAATTGGACCATTTTTCTCTTACATTGAAAAACCGGATGTGTGAATGAGCCGAAATAGTGAGGACTTTAATGAGGAATGTCTCACAAATAATTCAGAACCTGCTACTTTACATCAACAAGAGGGTACAAGATTAGGTAGAAAGCCCCTACAATAGTGCCACTATTGTCCATCGTCTGTGCCTGGCATTGCATCTCATCCTCATTCAGTATTGTGTCATACTCTTTTTTGTAAAATATGATCCACTGAAATATTCTTGGTGCATATCACAAATATACAATAGATGCCGATATTTGGTACCACTTATCACTGGACAGAATCTGTAGAAGTAACACCTTACTCACGTTAGCGTTTGCGGTATGTGTGCTTTTATGGGGTTGTTTTATGAACAGCAGTTGCCCATACATGTGAACGGGTTAATGAAATAAAGCAGAAGCTTCTATCAGTTTTGATAACTCGGACCATGCACATTCGAAAAAAACAAACCATTTTTTGGGCAAGACTTATCAATGGGCTTGCCTTTGTAAGTGAATGCAAAAATAATGGCTTTTGTTCATGTTGTCTAATGTGGCGCTCTGGCATGTTACATGAAAGTGGAGATCCTGGCTGGGTGTGTGGACTTGTGCTGTGAGGGTATATAACAGGGCATATAACTGTGTGCCTTGTTGGCAACATATAACCATTGTTGCTGGTTTACCAGGACCAGATGTTTCACAGTGCAATGAGGGAGACCACCATTGAAAAATAAACTCTTTACTGAATGGTAACTTGGTGAGGGCTATATACAAGGGATAGCGGGTACACAGTCGTAGCAATGTTTCCTTTGCAACTTGAGGCATTATTCCCACAGTTTCCTTTTTTAGTAGTATATATCAGGGTTCTTTATATCTGCTGTTTCTCCCTAAGTCTCCACAAACCCAGCCCAGCTTTAACATTACAGTCCTGATGAACAAGTGTCATCTACTTGTTCTGCGGTTTGGCATCCTTTTTCCACTACTGGCGCACTGAAACTTCCGCTCAGGACCCTTCTCTTGTCCCACTCACTGAATCCTGTTTAGGTCTGTTACCTTCCAGCGTTACAAGCTCAAGGTCTATTTGCCTATACCTATTTTATAACATGAGTGTAACCCTTTAATTGAGTATTGATCATGGACAGGTTGTGGGGAGAGAAGTGCAAATCAGTCTCCATCTATAGTTTTACAAATTCGCATCATCATATAACTGTGTAACCTACATTTATATTTCTGCAGTTTAGTGACGTGTGCACTCTCACATCTGTGCATATGATGGGTGAAGATGAGTCACAAAGTAGCATTAAATGAGATACATGACATAAGCTCAATAATTGTTCTCTCACCACCACAGGTCCTTTCCCTGGGGGCAGACGTGTTGCCAGAGTACAAGCTGCAGGCACCGCGGATACACCGATGGACCATCCTCCATTACAGCCCTTTCAAAGCAGTGTGGGACTGGTTAATCCTGCTGCTGGTCATCTATACCGCCATCTTTACCCCATATTCAGCGGCCTTTCTGCTGAACGACCAGGATGAAGAAAGAACTTGGGAATGTGGCTATTCCTGCAACCCCCTGGACATCGTGGACCTGATAGTGGACATAATGTTCATTGTAGATATTATCATCAACTTCCGCACCACCTACGTCAACACAAATGATGAGGTTGTCAGTCACCCTGCCAAGATCGCCATCCATTATTTTAAAGGCTGGTTCCTTATAGATATGGTAGCGGCAATTCCATTTGATCTTCTTATCTATAGGACGGGCTCAGACGAGGTAAGAGAAAATGTTGTGAAATTGAAGCTCAAATACATTGCTTGAAAATTTTTCCACCTAAGAAAATACATAAAATGGAGCCAGGTCAATAATATGACTAGTGATCAGTTCTGATCAGCTGATTACTGTGAGTCCAGAGCCTGTAAATCCTGGCGATCAGTGTATATTGTAAATAACGACATTTTTCTTGTTGCAACCATTTATTTAAATGGAAACCATCAAAGTATGTAATACATGGCTGGATCAAGTCCATTATTGAGGGAGTAACCCTTATTATCGGCAGGACATTAAGGAGGAGATATTGCTCATAGCCACCGCTCAGTTAGGGGCCCCCAGCGTTTACAGCAGAAACTACATTGATAGCTGTTCGGTTTTATTAGTGTAGTTTCTGTTGTTGAGACTGCATCAAGATCTGAACCTTGCGGGAGTCTAGAGGATCTGAAGAATAGGAGACAGACTGGTAAGTCCTCTATAGTGTGTGAATGTATAGGTGTATGTGTGTATGTATCTGCTCTGTGTATGCATGTGTCTGTACGTATGTGCTATGTGTATACATATGTCTTCATGTATGTGTTTTGTGTATAAATGTGACTGTATGTATGTGTGTATTTTCTCTCTGTATACATGTGTGTGTGTGTGTGCATGTGTTCTATAAGTATATACTCATTGTCGGACTGGGGTGCCAAGGGCCCACCAGTAACATTGACTTTGGGGCCCACTTTTCACCTGCATGCAAATACTACATGACCCTGGTTCATAAATGTACCTATATCTCTATATAATAATAATAAACTGGGTAGTTTGTTCAATGAATGATGGGATGCTGCTTTTTTCTGTACAACGAGAATCAAGTGAATTATGACAAGTACTGCCCATACAGTAAGGTTGGGGGCCTAGATCTGCACAGGGGCCCACCGGGGATTCCCCTATTCCCCTGTGGGCCAGTCCGAGCCTGTATACTGTACATATGTGTGTATTAGAGATGATCAGATCAAGCAAAATTCGAATTTCTTTGTTCGTGCAGTATTCCCAGGAAATTAAATTTGCAAAGAAGTAATTTTCCAGGAATTGAATGTCCTTTATTATGTCCTGGGTTCTCTCCAGATCCCAGAGCATAATAAACGTTATATGTAAACAATAATTAAAATTCACATACTTACTGCTCACCATGCTGGATGCTCCGCTTCTCACAGTCACCCATTCCGTCTTCGTCGCATCTTCAGATTTCCGCCGCTCACATTAGTCCTGCACTTCTATGTTTGACTAGGCTGTGGGGTGTGTTGCCGATGCGCCTGCAAAGTTCACGGCACACACGATGATGTCATGATCCCATGACTGTCTCGTCATGGCATCACGACCTTTGCAAAAGCATGTGAAGAACACTCACCAGTCTAGTCAAACCCAAAAGTTTGAGCCCAGCAGGAGAGGCTTGCAAATTTTAGCGTGAGTGGCGACAATCTGAAAATCCTGTGACGATCGGACAGGTGACATGAGGAGAGGAGGAGGTTAGTGTTGAAGTGAATATAAGGACTTTTTTTTACTGTTTTAACACTTGGATGGTCTATTAGGATTCATTTCTCTGTTGTTGCTGAATTCGGTTTACTGAATCTGCATGAAAGCGAATTACAAAAAAAATAAAAATTTTGCTGAATGCGGATTATTGTAAAATTTGAGTGAAATTTAATACCAATCAAATTTTTCACCCATCTCTAGTGTGTATGTATGTGCTCTGTGTATACATGTGTGTATGTGCTCTTTGCATGTGTCTATATACATGTGTATTTTCATGTGCTTGTTGAGTACGTTTGTGTGTGTATGTTTGTGCTCGGGGAATATATGTGTGTGTGCTGTATGTGTGTGTGTATATAAATGTGTGTTTGTAATATTGATTATGTGTATATATGTGTGTAACAAACTATGTTTGTGTCAGATACTGTGTGTGTGTATGTAGCATCCACATCCGGCTGGTGTAAACTGCAGATGTGCTGCTGATAACACTGTATGGAGACATACAGTTAGGTCCAGACATATTTGGACAGAGACAACATTTTTCTCATTTTGGTTATAGACATTACCACAATTTAATTTTAAACAAAACAATTCAGATGCAGTTGAAGTTCAGACTTTCAGCTTTCATTTGAGGGTATCCACATTAAAATTGGATGAAGGGTTTAGGAGTTTCAGCTCCTTAACATGTGCCACCCTGTTTTTTTAAGGGACCAAAAGTAATTGGACAGATTCAATAATTTTAAATAAAATGTTCATTTCTAGTACTTGGTTGAAAACCCTTTGTTGGCAATGACTGCCTGAAGTCTTGCACTCATGGACATCACCAGACGCTGTGTTTCCTCCTTTTTGATGCTCTGCCAGGCCTTCACTGCGGTGGTTTTCAGTTGCTGTTTGTTTGTGGGCCTTTCTGTCTGAAGTTTAGTCTTTAACAAGTGAAATGCATGCTCAATTGGGTTGAGATCAGGTGACTGACTTGGCCATTCAAGAATATTCCACTTCTTTGCTTTAATAGACTCCTGGGTTGCTTTGGCTTCATGTTTTGGTCATTGTCCATCTGTAGTATGAAACGACGACCAATCAGTTTTGCTGCATTTGGCTGGATCTGAGCACACAGTATGGCTCTGAATACCTCAGAATTCATTTGGCTGCTTCTGTCCTGTGTCACATCATCAATAAACACTAGTCACCCAGTGCCACTGGCAGCCATGCATGGCCAAGCCATCACACTGCCTCCACCGTGTTTTACAGATGATGTGGTATGCTTTGGATCATGAGCTGTACCAAGCCTTCGCCATACTTTTCTCTTTCCATCATTCTGGTAGAGGTTGATCTTGGTTTCATCTGTCCAAAGAATGTTCTTCCTGAACTGTGCTGGCTTTTTTAGATGTTTTTTAGCCAAGTCCAGTCTAGCCTTTTTATTCTTGACACTTATGAGTGGCTTGCACCGTGCAGTGAACCCTCTGTATTTACTTTCATGCAGTCTTCTCTTTATAGTAGATTTGGATATTGATACGCCTACCTCCTGGAGAGTGTTCTTCACTTGGTTGGCTGTTGTGAAGGGGTTTCTCTTCACCATGGAGGTTATTCTGCGATCACCCACCACTGTTGTCTTCCGTGGGCGCCCAGGTCTTTTGGCATTCATGAGTTCACCAGTGCTTTCTTTCCTTCTCAGGATGTACCAAACTGTACATTTTGACACTCCGAATATTGTAGCAATTTCTCGGATGGGTTTTTTCTCTGTTTTCACAGCTTAAGAATGGCTTGTTTCACCTTCATGGAGAGCACTTTTGACCGCATGTTTACTTCATAGGAAAACCTTCCAAATGCAAGCACCACACCTCAAATCAACTCCAGGCCTTTTATCTGCTTAGTTGAGAATGACATAATGAAGGGATTGCCCACACCTGTCCATGAAATAGCCTTGGAGTCAATTGTCCAATTACTTTTGGTCCCTTGAAAAAACAGGGTGGCACAGGTTAAGGAGCTGAAACTCCTAAACTCTTCATCCAATTTTAATATGGATACCCTCAAATGAAAGCTGAAAGTCTGAACTTCAACTGCATCTGAATTGTTTTGTTTAAAATTAAATTGTGGTAATGTCTATAACCAAAATGAGAAAAATGTTGTCTCTGTCCAAATATTTCTGGACCTAACTGTAATTATCTATTAGTGATCATTCTGTGCCCACCATTCTTCATCATCCTGTGTAAAGCGTCCAGTAAACAAACACCAAACTATTTGAATATTGTTGATCGCACTGGTTTAATGGCCTGAACTCAGCTCACTTAAATGCAACCTAAATGTTTTTTGTGTGATGGTACAGTATATTAGCATTTGGGCCCACTTTATCTAAAACTGTCCCTCATTATCGGCTCACCAAAGGCCATACATGCTCAATTGCTGTCATCTTTGCCAAGAATGCCTTAAGGCGTACAGTGAATTCCCTCTATGGCAGTCACTTATCTCCTGAGTGAACATGGTATTAGGCATTGTAAAATCCAACATGCCATTTCTTATTCTGCCTGTCATCTGCCACTGGGGACATGGGGACAGTTGGGAAGTGCCAATACACATTACATCATTAACCGATCCTACCGAGTTTAGACAAGTTATATCTAATATATGGCCAGCCGTATTTAGGAGGTACCAAATTTGTGGACCACCTCTATGATATCTAATTGAGCATATGGACCAGGTTGTCCTCAAAAGCTAATTTATTTATTTATTATGCTTACTTATATAGCATCATCATATTCCACAGAACTTTACAGAAATTGTCATCACTGTCTCCATTGGGGCTAACAATTTGAATTTCCTGTCAGTATGTCTTTGGAGTGTGGGAGGTCCTGGAGGAACCCACTTAAACACACAGGGAACATACAAACTCCTTGCAAAGCAATAGGGCTAACCACTAAGCCACCATGCTGCCCAGATAACCATAATGGTAATTTCAGTTATGCTATAAGTCAGGAGAAACTCATCAGGGCTGACGCCTTTCTTTTCCCCTATTTGCCCCCCTTCCACACTATGAACACTATTCAAAGCCCATTATATTCCTTGATCTGGTCCACAGTTTTATACCTGACTTATACAGAGCTGATCACACGGGCTCATTTCCATGTATACACATCTAAATCATGCTCCTCCTAACACTAATCTACCATTTATGTCCCATTTTAGTGTTAGGAGGAACTCCATGGGAATTTATCCTGGCGATTGTACTGGATGTATTTTTTAGGGCATGACAGGATAAAGGCTCTCATCTTCCCTTTGGTGGACATGCCATGAAGTCATGTAATTTTCGAGAGATTAAATTAATCAAATAGGGTAATATTGGCAAAAATGATGTCACTTTCCCCAATGATTGGCCTTCTAAGCAAAGACCCCAACTGTTTTATCAATGTAACTTTCAACTACTGCGGTTTATAATGATGTCCGTGTGCCACAGAACTAAAGAAGACCATTCCTTTTGGTAGCAGCAGTCAAGGAACATATTAAAGAGGTTGTGCGGTCTGTTGATAAAAGTCTGCAATCACTCTATGTGATAGTATATCTCTGTAATGTGAATTGTATAAAATTTTCATTATCGCCCATCTTTTACCCCATTAAAAATAAAAAGAATAAATAAAATACACATATGTGGTATTTCCACATCCAAAAAGGTCTGATCTGTCAATGTATAAAATTGATTAACCAGGTAAATGCTGTAATGAGAAAAAAAATCAAAACCTTAGAATTTTGTTTTTATTCAGCCACTGCAACACTGCAAAAAAAATGCAAGTGATCAAAACATTGCATATACCCCAAAATGGTATTGCTAAAAATGTTATCTCAGGGCACAAAAAATAAGCAATAGACCCTCTTCACACATCAGTGTTTCCAGTAAGTGTGGTGACAGTTTCCACATGTACTGGAAACACTTAGACCCATTCAAACTTATGGGTCTGCGCACATATCAGTGTGTTTCCACGGACCATGTACATGTCCATTGTTGCCGGTAGCACAGTCCACAATATGTCCCACACACGTGTACATTGATGACACATGGGTGACATCCGTGTATCATCAGTGCGACACATACTGATGTCTGGGAAAAACAGTACAATTTGTGCTGTTCCCAGGTACCTAGTGCTGAATCCATCTCTCATCCACGTCACCTGGTCTCCTTATGATTAGAGAGACCAGGTGACACTGATGATTGTCAGGACCCACCATCTCTGTATAGAATGCATTAAATAAATTAAAACAAATTTAAATGCCATGGAGTCCCCCTTGATTTTCCTAACCAGCTGAGGGAAAGCAGACAGCTGGGGGCTGTTGTTATTCTGGGAAGGGGCCAATAGCCGTAAAGGTTCCCAGTCTATTAATACCTGCTCACAGATTTCTGCGTAGCCTTTACTGGTTAGTAAAAAGTGGACGCTTAAAAGCAGGATATGGGTTCCTCTCAATTTTTACTAACCACCAAAAGCTAAAGAGACAGCTGCAGGTTGATATTAGTAGGTTAGGAAGGGGTCATGGATATTGGCCCCCTCCCAGACAAAGAACATCAGCCCTCAGCTGCCCCAGAAATGATGCATCCATTAGATGCGCCAATTCTGGCGCTTAGCCTTGACTCCTCCCTTGGTGTGTTGTGAAGTGGGGTAATAGTTTTGGAGTTGATGTCAGCTGTTTTATGGGTAAATTAGGGTTATTGTCGGGGAGTGATTTGTACAATTAAAGGAATTTTCTCTGTGTATGTCTTTATTAATTTTGATTCCAGAGTTAGTAATGGGGGTGTCTATTAATACATGCCTCACCATTACTATCCCCTCAGCTTGATGTCAGAGGACATAAAACAGTTGACATCAACGCCAAAACTATTACCCCACTTGTCAACGCACCAGGACAAGTGAGAATAGCCGAAGCTAAGTGCCAGAATTGGTACATCTAATGGTTGCACCATTTCTGGGGCGGCTGAGGGCTGGTGTTCTTAGTCTGGCAGGGGGCCAATATCCATGGCACCTTCTCAGCCTATTAATATCAGCCCGAAGCCTATTAATAATAGCTTACAGCTGTCTGTGTAGCTATTACTGGTTTGTAAAAATATGGGGTACCCCACTTCCTGTTTTTGGGGGTCCCCTTTTTTACTACCCAGTAAAAGCTACACAGACAGCTGTGAGCTACTATTAATAGGCTGCGAACCTTTATGGCTATTGGCCCCTTCTCAGAAAAATAACAATAGCCCTCAGTCTTATGCTTTCTCTCAGCTAGTTAGGAAAATTAAGCAGGACCCCACGCTGTTTTTTTTAAATGTATTTATTTATTTAATGTGCGCTATACACAGACGATGGGTGCTGACTACAACTGTCATTGGTGTTGCCTGGTCATGCGGATCGCAGTGAGACCAGATGACGATGATGAGAGTTGGATTCAGCACCTGGTGAATGGGCACATCACAAACTGTACTGCTTTTCCCAGATGCCATTGTGTGTCACGCTGATGATGCACACGGATGGCATACGGATGTTACACAAGGACACACGGACATGGATAGCACCAGTACTGTTTTTTCCAGTACTGGAAATATCAGGACGTGTGAAAGAGACCTTACACAGCTCCTCTGGCTGAAAAATGAAAGCGTTACAGGTCCCAGAAAATGGCAAGAGAAGCAGTTTTTTCTTTTTTACAAACGTCTGAATTTTTATCACCACTTAAACAAAACAGTATTCATGTTTGTTATCAATGTAATGATACCAACTTAAAAAATCATATTACCATGTCATTTTAACCATATCATGAATGCCATAAAAAAAAAAAAAATACAATTGCAGAATTGCGCTTCTTTCATAATTTCTCCACATGTGGATTTTTTTTCCCCATTTTACTGTACATAACATGATTAAATGTCTGGTGTTAATCAAAAGTATAATCCGTCCATCAAAAATAAGTTCACATATGGTTATATATATTGATGAAAGAATAAAAAAAGATATGGCTTTTAGTGGGGAGAAGATAGGAGGGGAAAAACGAAAGCGCAAAAAACGGAAAATCGCCATATCTGAAGGGGTTAAAGACCTTCTGTCACCAGGTCATGTCAAAACAATTGCAGTTTGTGCAATTATTTTATTCAGGCTGCTCCCCTGATTATTTCAGTGTTTGCCTTTTTTAATGCAGTATATGGTTTCAGAGATATGGGCCTTTTTAGTTAGTGCTAAACTTTATGGTCTTTACCAAGGGGGCATTTCTCACAGAGTTCTTTGGGGACGTGTCTTTAGGTTGTTCTGCATTATCACCCTGTGAGCCTCATCCCTTTAGTAAGTACAATAAAAATTAGTCCTAAATATAAAAGCCTATATCTAATTTTTTGATAGAGACTCTCATGTTTGTTTTTTGGAAAGGAGGCATAACATGCTAATTATTTCTGTTTTTCCTACAGACAACCACTCTGATTGGTCTTCTGAAGACCGCACGTTTGTTGCGTTTAGTGCGTGTCGCCCGGAAGCTGGACCGGTATTCTGAATATGGGGCCGCCGTCTTGTTCCTTCTCATGTGCACCTTTGCCCTCATAGCCCACTGGCTTGCCTGCATCTGGTATGCTATTGGCAACGTAGAGAGACCCTACATGGAGCACAAAATTGGTTGGCTGGATAATTTGGCCAACCAAATTGGAAAAAGCTATAATGACACTGATATGGGTTCAGGGCCTTCCATCAAGGACAAATATGTGACAGCTCTATACTTCACGTTCAGCAGTCTGACCAGTGTTGGATTTGGAAATGTCTCCCCTAACACCAATTCAGAAAAGATCTTCTCTATATGTGTCATGCTGATTGGAGGTAAGAAACAGTTGGAAAAATGTATTCCCATACTGGAATGTAGCTATAGCCATCAGGTGGTACCTTGTGGTTCTTCACAATAATCACCTGCTTCAGATCGAGTCTGACCTATAGGAATTGGTTTGATCAGTTTTAGCAGATTGGGCTTATTTTTCTGTTATTTGATACATATTAATACCCCAATAACCACAAAATACCTGTACACATCATGTATACATAGGCTGTTTGTGTGATTGCATCTTAGCCCTAGTCACTTACACAAGAAATGAGGTATTTTGCAAAAATCAGCCATTTTTTTCTCATACAATTTCTTAACCCCTACATGATGTACATGTATGTCAAAGATTTGCCTGTGCGATCACTGATGGAGCCCAGTGATGATTGACAGGTAAGCGCTCTCTGGAGCCGACAGGATCAGAGAATCTTCTGATCCTGGCTGCCTAACTTTTAAGGCCTCAGTCAGACGGCAGTGATTTTTCTCATATTCAAAAAAAATGGTCTGAGTTTCATCAATGTTTTTGATCAGAGTTTCATCATAGTTTGGTCATTGTTTCAGTTTTTACCATCCGAGTGCTGTCCAATAGTTTTTCAAGGATAAGTTGCATTGCATTGGTGAGTTTTGATTCATGACTCAGTAAAATTGGACATGCCAATAGACCATTCAAACTGCAAAAAATACATGGACATGTGAACAGCCCCACAGGCTAATATAGTTCTATCTGTGAAAAACTGATATCTCTATGAGTCCTGAGGCATGTTCGCTAAAGGGATGACCTAACAAATTCCCAAAGCCTACCATGGCTGAACGCCTATTAGGTCATGTCAAAGGCACAGACTGACAGACAAGGTTGCTTCGGTTCTTTGAAGAATTATCGAAATGTTCAGCTGATTGCATTCTTAAGTCCCCTAATGAGACAAAAATTATTATGGGAGTTATAGCTCTCTGGATGTAGTGATGCCAAAATGAAAAAAATTGAAGCTTACACACTAATGGGGATGGGCGGTAATACCAAGCACAGTCTAGTGAGGGCAACTGCTCAAGCCCTTGTGTGCTCAGTTTAGGTTATATCTGGGGAGCAAAGAAACATACTTATTAGTACCTCAGCTGATTTCTGAATTCCCAAATATTACACCTCTAATATTTGTCTCTCTCAGCCCTCATGTATGCCAGTATCTTTGGCAATGTATCCGCCATTATCCAGCGCTTGTACTCTGGCACTGCCCGTTACCACACCCAGATGTTACGTGTGAAAGAGTTTATCCGCTTTCATCAGATCCCCAACCCACTGAGACAGCGACTGGAGGAATATTTCCAGCATGCTTGGTCCTACACCAATGGCATCGATATGAACGCGGTGAGTACATGTTACCATCTAATTCTTACATAACTAAAAAAATGTTTTTAGAAATTTGGTCTTCACAGCGGACTTACACACAGTTGGAAAAAAGTACAGACAGAAAGATATTTTACCACTTTTCTAGGACATCTCCTATTTGGAGTAAAGACTTTCGCTACCTGATCAAAAAGGCTCATAAAGCCGAGGTTTATGTTGCTGTTTGCCAGATTCTTCATGATGAGAAGCAGCACTAGAAAATCACTAGGAGCACAGATCTGACATTATGGGAATGTTGTTGTCTTTGGTGACCTTATTTTTGTCTCAGGTTTTAATGTGATGCTCAAGTTGAACCAAAATTGTCCTTATACATGGAACATGTATAGCGAACATACCTGGTTCTGTACTTATGAAGCATCCTGGCACAATTTCTCTGTTTTGGCCCCTTGATGTTCTTGTTCAAAATGGCCGTCATTGCATTAAAAAGCACCATTGAGAACACTGTAGTTAAAGACGCAAGGCCACCCTCTCCACTGCCCTTGAATAGGCCCAGCATCCATGAGGTGTTGACTTGAAGAAGAGCAGCAGGAGCTAGAAAAGAGGACTGGCAGCGGGATCTTTCATCAAGAGATCACAAGGTATGTTCAATAAAATGCAGGGAAATTTTAGGTTTGGATTGGAGAGTTGCTTTTACGGATAAAACATGTCTGTCAAAACCTTCTCCAGAATCAGAACCCCAGAGATCAGCACCCTAGACTATTATGGGACTGATTTGGACAAAATGTAAACTTAATCAGCAGATGAGCAGTCAAAATTATTTTTGGGAAGTTTAAGTAGAGTTTAATTGTAGAATCGATTCAGGATGTTTTTGTCATACGTTATTCTTACATATGACAGTCTATATAGTCCTTACTACAATGTGGAAATCTGTATACTTGGCTTCTGTACCTGCTTTTTCCCATATATATAGGATTTTATAGTCGAGTTGGGTTAAAGTCTAGTTGGTTACTATTCAAGTCATTGCTCCAATAATGAAATAAAGTTCTCACTGTAGCTGAATTAATCCCATGGCGAATATACAACTTGTATACAGTAAATCTCCCGTCTCTGCAGCTTCTAGAGGCTAATAAATAATCCAATGTTTTACAAAATGTCTGCAGAGATGACAGGCCGAGCAGAAATATGACAGCAAATAAAATAGACTAGCTCCAATTTAATCATGGTTATAATTATTTTGGTACGATCAGTGAAGAAAGAAATAACACATCACGCTCTGATGTGTTATCTTATGGTTTCCTTATGTGGTTTTGTAACTGTGACATTTTATCAAGAGGAGGGGTTGCTTAACCTCCTGGACTATATGATAAAACATTTATCTTTTCCACTGCTTCTATCAGATATGAATTAATCTGAGCCCCATATTATCTGTAGCATAGGAGAATAGTATCAAGTGGTGTCATTGCAGAAATATTGTGGAAGTATGACATGCTGGGCAGAGATGAGCAAGTCGATTCACAAGACCTGGATCCTACAACAACATCAGTGGTCAATGGCTGCCAGACAGGAGCTATGCAAACCTCCTCCTAGTTATCACAATCCTTGGGGCCTTTTCTGATTAGTAGGCCACTCACACCATCATGCATGTGTCCCTGACGAATGACACAGCTGTCTGACATGAGATAACTATAGTGGGTGCAGGTACACCTGAGCCCTGGAATCTAGGGGGTCCAAAATGTCCATTTAGCCAATATAGGAAGACTATTATTATTAAAGACCTGTGATAGTTGGGGCCCTGTTGGAAAATGTACAATATTTTCTAACAATACAACCATACAAAAAAAGGAAATCACTTATGGCATATCCACCTATGAGACCCAACATTACCATGAGGAGAATATATCTCTATTTTGCCATTCTAGGCTCCCTTACTTGCCAATGTCTCATCTTATCTCCACCTTTAGGCACGTCAAATTAAAAATAGACTGGACCAATCTTGTGTATTGGCCTTTAAAGGTTTATTCCCATCTTCAAAAATCGGTATTGTCAGACAGTGCTTGTAAATGCAAGCAATTTTCTAATTTACGACTAAATAAAATTTTCAGCTGTTATTGAGATATTTAGGCTATGTGCGCATAATGAGTATTTGCTTGCAGAAATTTCTGCAAGGCTTCTGCATCTCTTAGCAGCAAAACTGCTGCGTCAAAAACATATTTTGTTTAGTTTTTTTGCATGCCTTTTTGTATAGCAATGAATGCTTTGTTGAGCTAAATAAAGATATTTTAAAAATAAATGTTTTGTGATGCAATTTTTTTTTTTTTTTTAATTCGTTTATTAGTTCAGAATAAACAAACATTACACACATTTGCAATTATCGTCATTAATTATACCGTAAAGTACAAATAGTTGCAAAACATCATCATATTAAAAGTTACAAAGGTGATGGAATGTACATGGTAAATCAGTAGTTCCTTAAAAGAAAAAACCTATTATACAACTTTAACAACTTTAACCATTAATAGTTAAGGCCCCGTCTCACATAGCGAGATCGCTGCTGAGTCACAAGTTTTGTGACGCAACAGCGACCTCAGTAGCGATCTCGCTATGTGTGACACGTACCAGCGATCAGGCCCCTGCTGCGAGATCGCTGGTCGTGTCAGAATGGCCTGGACCTTTTTTTGGTCGTTGAGGTCCCGCTGACATCGCTGAATCGGTGTGTGTGACACCGATCCAGCGATGTCTTCTCTGGTAACCAGGGTAAACATCGGGTTACTAAGCGCAGGGCCGCGCTTAGTAACCCGATGTTTACCCTGGTTACCAGCGTAAATGTAAAAAAAAACAAACAGTACATACTCACCATCTGATGTCCGTCAGGTCCCTTGCCGTCTGCTTCCTGCTCTGACTGCTGCCGTAAAGTGAGAGCACAGCAGTGACGTCACCGCTGCGCTCTGCTCTCACTGTACGGCGGCTCAGTCAGAGCAGGAAGCAGACGCCAAGGGACCTGACGGGCAACAGATGGTGAGTATGTACTGTTTGTTTTTTTTTACATTTACGCTGGTAACCAGGGTAAACATCGGGTTACTAAGCGCGGCCCTGCGCTTAGTAACCCGATGTTTACCCTGGTTACCCGGTTGCTGCAGGGGGACTTCGGCATCGTTGAAGACAGTTTCAACGATGCCGAAGTCGTTCCTCTGATCGTTGGTCGCTGGAGAGAGCTGTCTGTGTGACAGCTCCCCAGCGACCACACAGCGACCACACAGCGACGCTGCAGCGATCAGCATCGTTGTCTGTATCGCTGCAGCGTCGCTGTGTGAGACGGGGCCTTTAGTCGCCGAAAGAAAAACAGATTTGAATCCTGCTCTATTAGCGATGTCCCCGAAAACCAAAGACTCCTTTCTATGTAGATGTCTAGTCAGTGCAGACTATAGAGTACAATAAGAGGAATTCCATCTGCCCCATATCTTTTCAAATTTACCTGGACAACCTCTATTTTGATACATTGTTTTTTCATATGGAATAATCGAATTCACTAGATCAATCCAAACTCTAAGGGTCGGGGGGGAGCCACCCATCCACCTTAACGCCAATACCTTCCTTGCCAAAAAGAGCGTCTCTCGGAGAAAGATCCCAGTTATAATGATCCCAGGTCTCCGTATCCCACACCCCGAACAAGCAGGTCAATGGTTCGAGCGGGACAGGGATCGACAATAAAGATGTTAATAATGTCGTTACCTCTCTCCAGTAATAGAGAACTACAGGGCACCTCCAAATCATATGGATAAAATCTGCATCAGACATATGACACCGTAAGCAGTCTGACGAGTGCAGGCGACCCATTTTAAAGAGTCGCGTCGGGTTCAAATAGGCCTGATATATGATATATAACTGGGTCATCCTATTATTGATTGAAGGGGAAACTTTAGTTGAAGATTCAAGAATATCTTCCCACTCCTCTCCCAATACATCGGGGAGGAGTTCCTCCCATTTCCCTCTGACAGAATTGATGACCGACCCATCTCCCATGGATAGTAAATATGTATATAGAGAGGAAATGAGTCCTTGAGGACCCTGTGATTTGAGGATACCTATCAAAGGCAAAGAGGAGATCGCCCGACCCGTACCTACATTTCGTATGTGCGACTGGAAAGCTGACCTTAGTTGTAAATACCGGAAGAATTGAGAGCTAGGGATGTTGTAATTATTTTGTAATTGTTCAAAGGTTACAAAAACCCCCTGGTTGTGTATATCGCTCACCGAAACAACACCATAGGAGATCCAGAAATCAGTGGATGGGTGATTCAGTAATTCTGGTATATAACCATTATTCCACAGTGGCATTTCAGCTATGATATCCACAAATTTAATAATTCTTTTTATTTGTCTCCATACCAATCTCGCTAGTCGGAGCATAGGCAACAGACGACAAGCACCAGATTTCTCCATCTCCAAAAATCCCAATGGGCAATCAATCCGGGCAGAATGTATTAAGTGACTTTCGGAATTAGGTAAGGAGCTATTAGGCATCCACTTACTTATCGCCTTAGCCTGCCCAGCAAGGTAGTACAGATAGAGGTCTGGTAAAGCCGCCCCACCCCCCTTTTTTGGTCTCTGTAAAATAGATAATTTAAGTTTGGGCCTGGTCTTCCCCCATATAAAGGATGTGATTAAGGAGTTTAATTTTGCGAAAAATGACTTGGGTATTGGTACAGCACCATGTTGAAAGCAGTAATTGAGTATGGGAAGCAGTATCATTTTAATTAGATTAATGCGGCCTGCGACAGAAAGGGGGAGTCTACTCCAGGTTGTAAATTTAGATTTTACCAAATCTAACAGTGGGTAAATGTTTTGTTGTAGGTCCAACCGACTATATTGAGTCATGTAAATACCCAAATATTTGAAGTTGGAAACCACAGGTAGCGATGTGAGAGCCCCGAGACAGGGAACCGAAGTATGAGATAAAGGCATCAGGGCAGACTTGTCCCAGTTTATATATAGGCCGGAAAATTTACTAAATTTATCTATGATTGCTGTCACTTGTGGTAGAGTCTCTTCTATTTTATCCATAAATATTATCATATCATCAGCATAGAGGCCAATGGTATCCACACGATCTGCAATATTTATTCCCTTGATGTCTTTGGAAGATCTTATGCGTATTGCTAAAGCCTCTATCGCAAGGGCGAAGAGAGCGGGACAGAGGGCATCCCTGACGGGTTCCCCTGTGCAAGGTAAAAGAATCAGAAGTGGAGTTATTTACAATTACACGCGCCTTAGGATTCTTATACAACGTATCTACCCCCCTAATAAATTTTTCTCCAAAACCATATTTCTGCAGACACGCAGAGAGGAAAGGCCACTCGAGAGAGTCGAACGCTTTGGCCGTATCCAGCGATGCCAGCGCCCAACTATTATCCGGCTCTAGAGAGCTGTACTGAATCACCGATTGGACTCGTCTGATATTGATAGAAGTACTTTTCCCAGGCATAAAGCCAGTTTGATCTGGGTGTATAAGGTCCAATATGAGCGTATTTAGTCTAGTGGCCAATATTTTAGTAAAAATTTTGTAATCTACGTTTACTAGTGATATGGGGCGATACGATCCACACTCCAGGGGATCCTTCCCCTCCTTTTTGAGTACAATAATGTTTGCGTCGTAAAATGTTTCGGGCATAGTCTCTCCCTCCCATACACTCCTAAGTACCTTCAATAAAAGTGGTGCCAGTTGACCTCGATATTTCTTATACAGCTCAATAGGAAACCCATCAGGTCCAGGGGCCTTCCCGGTGGCCATATCCATTATAGCCTGCTCCGTGATGCAATTTTTTTGTTCAACACCACCGTTTTCATTCTGTTGCAGTGACATCAGGGAGAAATGGGATTAGGGCTTGCTGTCAGCAGCTGTCGTTGACACCAAGCTCTAGGTTTAGTAATGAATAGGTGTCAGCCAGACACCCTCATTACTAAACTGGTAAGTAAAAAGTTAAATAAACACACACACATTGTCACCAGCCTATGTAGGAGCGTTAACAAAATTAAACTACATCGTCTGTAACCAGATAGCAACTAGCTGAAATCAGTGTGCATCGCGATACCATTTAATTTTTACAAAAATATGAAAAAAATTGCGTGGGCTCCCATGTAATTTTCATAACCAGCAGAGGGAAAGCCAACGGCTGATGATAATATTCTGGGAAGGAGCCAATAGCCATAAAGGTTTCCAGGCTATTAATATCAGCTCACAGCTGTTTGTTTAGCATTTACTGGCTCGTTTACAGGGGGCCCTCAGAAAAAAATTGACATAGGGTCCCCCCTATAAAATCTAATCAGCAAAGTCTAGGCAGGCAGATGCGGGCTGATATTAATAGCCTAGGAAGGGGCCATGGTTTTTGGCCCCCTCCCAGACTAAAAACATCAGATCTCAGCCACGCCAGAAATGGCGCATCAATAAGATGCGCTAAATCTGGCGCTTAGCCTTGCTCTTCCCACTTGCCCTGGTGCGGTGGCAAGTGGGGTGATAGTTGTGGGGGTTGATGTCACCTTTCTATTGTCAAGTGACATCAAGCTCAGAGGTTAGTAATGGAGAGGCCTCTATAAGATGCCCCCATTACTAAACCCATAGTAATATAAAAAAAACACACACCCAGAATAAAGTCCTTTATTATACATGACACAGACTCCTTTATTGAATCTAAACTTAACCATACTCATATCATTGCCCAATTCACTGAATCCAACATCTCCTGTAACAAAAGTAAAATAATAAACAACAATATTGCTCACCTGTCCACCAAGAAGATAATAATCCATACTGTCCAACGATGATCCAGATGACCTTGATGTGTCACTGGTGTGACTGCTCTCAAGGACAGCTGGCTACACACAGACACAGGAAGTAATCACTCCTGCAGTGTGTAGCATATCAATGTGTAGACGGCGGCCGGTTAGAGCAGTCACATCTCCTGATGTGACTGTTGTACAAATGAGACCGCCATGGGACACTCTGGATTATGTGGAGTATGGCGGACAGGCGAGTATATGGTTATTATTTTTGATTGTTTACAGGGGATATGGGCATTGGGGATTAGGCGTTAAGGTGAGTATATGTTGTTTTTTATATTTGAAATGTTTCTATAGGAAACAAAGGCATCAGGGATTTGGTGTTAGGTGAGTATAATGTGTTTTTTATTTGAAGAAAAACTCAACAAATCCACATTTTTATACCTGCGTTTTTGCAGTGGATTTGACTGACTCAATTGAAGTCAATGGATGAAAAAACGCTAAAAATCCGCACAAAGAATTGACATGCTGCAAAAAAACCACACTGCAAATACTCAAAGGAAAATCACTGATCATGTGGACAGCACTTCAGGATTCTCATTGAATTAGCTGACATGAGTATTCCCTAGCATTTTTGACCCATTCCACTCTGAAAAAACGCAGTGAAAATGCACCAAAAATGCACCATCTGCATACAGCTTAACACTTTTTATTTACAGTTCGTTGCCTTGGAGATTGACCACCACAGCTAGACAGCAGAACATACAGAGTGCTTACAAGCTCTTTTCTATTGAGTTTGTAAGCACTGTTTTAAAGGGACTCTGTCACCCCCTCCAGCCGTTATAAACTAAAAGAGCCACCTTGTGCAGCAGTAATGCTGCATTCTGACAAGGTGGCTCTTTTAGTTATTGGTGCAGTCAAAGCAGAAATAAAGCGTTTTATAATTTCGCAAAAATACCTGTCTTTAGCCCTGGAGGCACGTCTTAACCCCCCTGCTGCACACGCCACACTGCCGTCACTCGAGGCTTCTTCGGCGCCGGGCGCTGCCCCTCCGCGCTGTTTTCAAATCAAATCCGGCACCTGCGCTGTTTTGTTCTGCCTGGGGCAGGCGCAGTGAACGCTGCCCGTCTGACCTCAGATGCAGTCTTGCAGACTGCGCCTGTGCGGCCGCCCAGCTTGTGAATCCCAGCCCCGCAGTGTGCATAATGCATAACACACTGCGGGGCTGGGATTCACAAGCTGGGTGGCCGCACAGGCGCAGTCTGCGAGACTGCATCTGAGGTCAGACGGGCAGCGCTCACTGCGCCTGCCCCAGGCAGAACAAAACAGTGCAGGCGCCGGATTTGATTTGAAAACAGCGCGGAGGGGGTGGCAGCCGGCGCCGAAGAAGCCTTAAGTGACGGCAGTGTGGCGTGTGCAGCAGGGGGGTTAAGATCTGCCTCCAGGACTAAAGACAGGTATTTTTGCGAAATTATAAAACGCTTTATTTCTGCTTGGACTGCACCAATAACTAAAAGAGCCACCTTGTCAGAATGCAGCATTACTGCTGCACAAGGTGGCTCTTTTAGTTTATAATGGCTGGAGGGGGGTGACAGAGTCCCTTTAAAGCTGGCCAGGATTTGGGTAGAATGTTGTTGGCTCCTAATATCAGCCAGCATTAGTAAAGTGCTTACAAGACAGACAGCAGCGGTGATCATTCATTTGGAAAATGTTAAGAAAAGTATTACTATCTGGAAAAACAGCTGCAAACTTTAAAAGACAATAAATTGCAAAGGTGTCTGATTTTCAAGCACTATCTCAAAAGATCCATCTTTGAAGATAGGAATAGCCCTTTAATGTATTTGATTGACATACCACTGAGATTTGTAGAGATATATTTCCTATTATATAGAGGGGTAACACTTGAGCGTATAAAATTTGCATCTGCTTACTATAATGGATTCTGAATTAGCTTTTTATTGCAGTATATGAAGCAGAACACCCATCTTCACCCACAGACAATATTCTTCTTACTTACCATCCATCAAGCTGATGACACTGATCCTTCTTTCAAGATCCAAATATTTTTCCACCTAATGATTGGACAAGAAATTAATCCATAGCATCTAAAGTGTAACTCCAGTCAGAACATTCAGCATTATCTTCCACCCAGTGTATACTTACAGAGGTTCAGAAAGGTCAGATATGTACTGCTATTTGCAAGGTGATCCTTATACTGAGATATAGAGCTGTCAAAACTGTCCTTACTGGGCTAAAGGTGCCCATAAGCGATTAATAGTTGCTGACTGACAGCTGTTTCTCTCAATCCCTTCTACAAACGCATGCTCAGCTCAGCCAAGCATCCCTGTGTTCTGAATGTGGAGAGAGGAACCTCTGCTGAACACCTCTGGTCGCTGCTTATCTTCCCTGATAACTAATTGTTCAGGCACTTAAAGAGGACTTTTCACCAAATTATTCACGTTGACCCAGACTCACAATGTAATAGTGGCTGTAGAATGGAATAAAACCTTTTTTTAATTTTGCCTGTCCGTTGTGGAGATATTGGCCATCAAAGTATTTGGCATCTAATTGGTTAACTTTTGTTGCGCTCAAGTAGGTGTTATCAAATGTTTTTCACTGGGGGCGTGTACTTCTTCTCCCTGTATAATGCTGACCAATCATAAGCAGGCAGCTACACAGCAGAAAAAGAACACACCCCCAGCATGGCTTAGGTTTTTCAGTGTGTGAAATGTAATGATACAGCTCTGATCTCCTGGTCTAACCTTTTGCCTGTCCTGAGATGAGTCACACGTATGTCTGTTGTGCTCAAAGCAATCTCCTAGCACTTTATAATCATACACAAGAAACCTAAGCTATAGTGGGACCATATTCTTTTTCTGTTGTGCTGCTTACAATTGGTCAGCATCACATAGGGAGAAGAAGTACTGTACAAGCCCTCTTGGACTTACCAAAAGTTAATTAATTAGGTGCCAAATATTTTGAAAGCTAATATTTCCGCAATGGAGAGACGACATAAAAGAAGTTGTATTTTTATGTAAAAAGGCACTGTTTTGTTAGCCATGGAATAGAATAGTACACCTGACCCCTTGCAAACAGCAGCTTAGACCCAAGCAAATATGCCAGGTTGGAGATAGATTATACACAATTGCAATCAGAGGTAGTAAGCACTAAAGTGTATATTGTGAATGAACATAATGGTGATGTATTCATAATTGACAAATAAGTCTTCTTGAAGGGAGTAACAATGGTGAGCATTTCTTCATGTAAGTATCACAGTCACGGGGTAAGTGCCCTCCAGGCCATTGAGGTTTTTGCAGTGAGAAATAATCTATTAGGAAAATTACTACAACCATTCACCAATAGGATCGGTTGGAGGTGACATCTCAGCATCCCGCAGTCATTGGGACTATCACCACATCTTCAGGAATCCTGTCTGTGTGTAGTACCTGTGTTAGACCATAGACCTGTGCTCCCGTGTATACGTTGTCTCTCTGTCGTGTTTGTTGTTTCGTCTGCATGTCGATATTGTGTTTGGGGAATGTATATACATATATTAAGTGTATTACTGGATAACCTTAATGTGCTTTTTTTTGTGCCAGAAAGGTGAGTGACATTTTTATGTTTGTTACAAAAGGGGATTGTGGTATGTGCAGGAAAGATGGGCATTAAAGTAAATGGTGTACAATTTTCTGACATGTCCTAAAATGTTATTTGGAAATAGTATCTTAGACCCCATACAATCACTAGTGAAAGGGGGCTGCAGCAGGGACCTGGGGCCTTCTGAGGACCATGCTCCTATCAGGTCAGCTTGGCAGCAATGTTGTACAGCCATTCTCTGGGGCTCACTCCCAAGAGGCACAGTTCTTAGAAGGATGCCACAGGCCACTTTGTCTAAAGGGGATAATTTTCTGATAAGTGGGGGTCTTTTCACTGGGAACCCAAGCTATCCCAACAACGGGACTATGCAGCCATTCAGAATGTGGCTGCTGGACCCCATTCTTGGGGCTTCAAAGCACCAATCTTGGTATCCAACATGGTCACATGGGACAGAACCCCAGCCTACAGCAAATTTAGAGAGTGAGGGATTACTTTTTTTTTTTTTTTGGAGGGGGGGGGGGGGGTGATAATACTTTAAGCAGTTGCTGAGGTGGCTTCACACTAAGATGCCACTAATGCTATTTCCTATTACATCCCATTACATGTCAGAAGATAGGACATTTACTTTACATTTACCATTAAAACATATCCTTAAAAACCTTCCCTAAATATGTTTTTTTATTTATTTACCCCTTGGTCAAGTTGTTAGAATCTGGTAAGGAGGACCTGTCACTTTCTATAAGTATGTAATTCATCTTACCTGGTATAAATGCAGCTGTTCGCCGTAATCTGGTGATATTTTCCATTTGTTCCTGCATCTCTGCGTTAAGGAGAACAGGCCTCCTCATCTTTTTGTGTAAATCTAGTTTTTTAGCGATGTGGGAGTAGTCATCAACTCTTCTGTATTTGAGTGTTCATGAGGACAACACCCACTTGGCTAAAATAGACTAGATTTACGTATTAGAAAGAAGGGGCCATATTTCAGGAAGAAAAGAAAATCAATGGCAGATTGTGGAGAACAGCAGCATTTACACCAGGTGTAAAAAAACCTACATATTTTTGGTAAGTTGCAGGTCCTCTTTTAGCTGGTTCTTCTATCTGTTTTGGGGAATGGATTAACATACAGCTTTCCCAAACATACAGATAGTTTGTGCATCAATACAAGTGAGTCAAAGATTTGACATTGTGGAGTCTGGAAACGATGGTTGATAATAATCCATCATAAAAATCAACCTATTACAACCATGCAGAAGCTCTATCGGTTGTCGATCAGAGCTACACAGAACACATATAACAACGAAACGGCAGAAGAGAATTCTTAACAACTTGACTATTTTGGTGGCTATTAGATTTTGGTATATTAGAAGGGTGTGAGTGTGATAGGGATCCTGTGTGTGTGTGTTGTGATCTTGTCTTTACAGGATTCCTGTGTTCATTGAACCCATACAGTTTGCCTAGGATTATATTGGGATGGTGTTGGATGTTGTACTCTGCCAGGGCCTCATGGTTTCTCTTCCCTTTGAAAGGCTAATATTCATCCTGCGGTTGGATCTCAAGCAAAGATCATCTGCCAGGCAAGGGCATAAACTTTCCTTCCTGCTCCATGTCGGTCAGCTGGTAGCATGGAACTGTGGTACATCTTACATGATGGCCCAGGAGTGGTGACTTATTGACAGGGGGGTTGTACAGCGAGCATTAATGCAAGGTCATTCCACAGCTGCGGGCCGAGTGCCGTCCATGACATAACAAACACTGACACTGACTTCCATAATCATTTTTAATACACATAGATCAGATTGCCAAAGATAACCCTCAATGTGCATGACAAGTACTATTTACTGGGGAGAAGTTATTCCTACTTTTTTGATTAACAGATTATAAAGTCATATAATGCTACAGATCAAAAATGTTAAAAAAGCACATTTGGGAATTTCAACCCCATCGAAAATGTAGTAAATTCACAATGAATGTTAGGTTATTGATTAGCATTAAAAGCAAATGTGTAATGAAGAGAATACACATCAGTAATAAAGGATCATTAGACCAACAGATCAGAAAAGATCGATTGATCTATCTATGCATTTTTCTATCATCTTTTTATACTAATATTTATCTCATACCTAATATCTCATAAGTATCAGTAGATCTATCAGTCAGTACATAACTGAAGCATGCACTTCACTCAACTAGCCTTAAAGGGAATGTGTCATCAGAAAGTGATAATTAGAAAATGTAAAAAAAGTTTTTGTTACAAGTATTTATGAAAAATGTGGGTAATGTTTAAATTTTTCATATCACGATCTGTATAAAAAAAAATTAGAAATTTTGCAATTTTCACACTGTCCTCTGGAGTCATTCCAGACTCATACTTCTGGTTCTTTCAGGAAATCCACAGGTACATTCCATTAGCAGCTGTAGACTGACTCAGGTCCTATCTTTTGTACTGAAGCATCTAATGACCATGTGCAAAGGCCAATGTGAAAGGAGAAGGAGCAGTGACTTTGCTTGGTGGTTCCTTCCTGTGCTATCAGCGGTTTATAGAGGGGTTACCTGTCATTGTTATCCTGTATGTCATGATAAGGAGACTTCTGAAAAGTCTTCTGTAAAGAACAGGAAGTACGAGTTTGAAATGGCCAAAGTGGCCAGTGGGAAAATTGCAAGAATTTAGTATGTAAAAACATTACCAAAATGTTTTAAAAATACATTTAACACACAAAGAAATAAATAAAATAAGTGGTTGTTTTCCAATGATAGCTTTCCCTTCAGTTATCTTGTCCTTGCACCAAATAACAGGGCCACAACAGTGCCTGGAAACTTTTCTAACCACACTACACCTTTTCAAGCAACGGTGTCTCTATTAAATTATCTACCATAATGCCCTCATACATTTGCCAACTACCATGCTTCCTTTACAGAGCAATGCCAGCCAAAATCCCCCAATAACATTACCAGACATATTGTCCCAAGTGCTGAACAAGCTCAAATGTCCGAAGAGCAATGCTAGCCAGCCACAATGCCCCCCCGAGTCCTTCACCAACTACAGTTTTCCCAGAGTATTGCTAGCCACAACACTCCCAAATCCAGTGCCAACTACAGTTTCCAGTACGCTGCCAGACACAAAGCATTTTCAACCATACATAGTGACCCTAGAACATTTGCAGTCTCAAATCTTAGAGGAACACCTACCTTAAAGACGCTCCTTTGCCACCAATTTTGTGCTCTGGCAGGAATTACTGGCCCTTATGACAGGAGAAAACCATGCCAATAATTTGTGGCATACCATTGTGTATACCCTGAATTTACAATCTATATACAGGATAATGGAGTATTATAATTATCTTTATATCATTATCTAGGAAAAGGTCCTACTTGGTTGTGGTGTAATGGTAGAAGACCCACATTACCACGTCATTGGCATTGATAGTGGACGGCAGCATTGGACTTGAGATCCTCCAATATCCGTATATTGATTATGATGCAGATGAGAGATGCAGACCAATGATTGAAGCTTACATCTCAGTAATGTACAGTACTTGGGCCTCATAATTGGTCTATGTATCAAACCAAGTTCAAGAATAAACTGGAATATAAGCTATCTCTCCTTACCCTATTTTTAACGTCCCTATGTGTTCAGCAAGAAAGGGTTAACAAAACAGGATGAATTCACATTTGCTGAGACATCAGGTTTAATATCCTGCTGAAAAGTTGAGTCCGTCATCAATGCTTACAGGTCTGATCATCATCAGTCAGCTGCTATTAGAAATGAATGACCAATATGATGATGAGATAGTCAACAATATCGTAATTGACAAGGTAGTGGATTTTACATGAGCCCTGCAGTCTTATTACATATGCAGATGTTCCAAAACCTTAAACACGATTTTCCATTTATCACTATTTTATCCTATTTTATACTATGGGCTCAGGGAGATTAAAAATACCAAAAACAGCGATACTAACCCTCCTCAAGTCGATCAAAGCCCCTGTCCCTGATATTTGTTGACAAGTTGCAGCAGTAATATCATGATAAAACCACACGTTACCACTACAACCAATCACTGGGCTAAGTGGTTATGTCAGTGTAGATGACACATGTGGTGTCACCGCAGCAGCCTGTCACCAAAGACTGGGGGCAGCAACGGAGAGGCATCAATGGACCTTCGGAGAGTGAGTATTGCTATTTTTGGTGTTTTTGACCTATCCAAGCCAGCAGAATTTAAAAATTCTGAACGGAAAACCACTTTAAGGGAAGAAACAGGAAAAGGAAGCATAAATATATCAGTGGTTGTAGACCATGGTTATTACAGTACTTTTTATAGCTCAGGTATGTGCTACGGTATAAGGGGACACTTTTCCGAAGAATTGGAACCCTGTTGAGGGTAAAATGCAGTTGTTTTTTCTTTTGTTTTTTTTTTTTACAGATCTAATTTGTCACCAAAAGACAAGGGTCCTTCATGTGCTAAGACAGGTCTCACAGACCAATCCATTTCCTACCAGTCAATCCCCAGTTTTAATGCATAGACCCAGATGTTTGGTCAAGTCTCAGTTATGCATTTTCTTTCTTCAAATCCCTGTATACATCACCCCACCGATCAATATTCCACACCAAGCCCCATGTTCACTTCACATCTTTCCAATACATCTTCTCTGTACAATTATATTATATACAATTATATATATATATATATATATATATATATATATATATATAATTATGTAGATCGGGTTTCCTGTGTCCTATCTAATGTCCTTATATTCCTTCCACACCTTTGCCACCCTTACTTCTCTATATATTAGAACTATGAAACTTTCCCTTTTTCTAGTTGACTTCCATTTATCCAATCATCATCTCATTTCCTTTTAATTAACCATAACTGCCACCCAAATCCCCTCTTGATGTACATCATTCCATTAATTTGTAGCTAGAAAAGTCCCTTGATCTATAAGCTGATCACAAAGTATCCCCTCTGCTGGGAGCCACAGTGATCAGCTGTAATCTGTAAGGAAACCTGACATAAAATGTGTAATTTCCCTGCAGTGCCACCACAGGTGAAATTAAGAATTACACAGTGCCCATTCAAATCAATGGTTTGTGTAATGCAGGACAGGACAGGTCCACCAGAGCAAGAGACGCTCTTTGTAGCCACTCTCCACTCTGTCCAAGAGACGAGGATCCTGAACAGAGGACCCAACTCTATTAACTCGGAATCCCCTAATAGGGTATATGAAAATTATTTTCTAAACTATTTAACCCTTTTATTGTCTTTTCTTTAAATCTGTACACATCCATTTCACATCCCATCTAGGCATATTACTACTTAATGCTGCCATTGACCCCTGTTATGTTGTATGTGTATATATGTTCACATCTTTTCAATGAGCAATGGATTTCATCCAATGGTCAATATAAACTGACCAAACCCAAAATTAGTGTCTTCCTTTTATAAAAACTCAATATCCAACCTCTTATTAAAAATCTACATGTAGTTTTTTTTCCTCTATTACCCTTCCACATTTCTCAAGTTTTAATTCTACCTTTTCCTCTCTTTCCGTTTGTCTCTGTCCTATACAGGTACTGAAAGGATTCCCGGAGTGCCTACAGGCGGACATATGTCTGCACCTCAATCGAACACTGCTTCAAAATTGTAAAGCCTTCAGGGGAGCCACCAAAGGATGCTTGAGGGCGCTGGCCATGAAGTTCAAGACGACACATGCCCCACCGGGGGACACCTTGGTTCACTATGGGGACGTGCTCACCACCCTCTACTTCATCTCTCGTGGGTCCATCGAGATTCTCAGGGATGACATTGTGGTGGCTATTTTAGGTAACAATAGGCATGTTTCTTGTAGAAAACACTTTAACAAAGTCGTATTTATTGGTGGCTATAGTGGTTTGTTTGTACAACTAGTAATCTAGCATTCAGCCTATGACAGATGTATTTTTAACAATCCATAGACATTTATATTATCTACTTAAAGGAAAAAACGACATCTTTGGAGAGCCGATCAGTCTGTATGCCCGTCCTGGAAAGTCAAATGCAGACGTGAGAGCTCTGACGTATTGTGACCTTCACAAGATCCAAAGAGAAGACCTTCTAGAGGTGTTGGACATGTATCCAACATTCTCTGACTGCTTCTGGAGCAACCTGGAGATCACTTTCAACCTAAGAGATGTAAGGAGGATTTCATGATGGGTTGAATATCGTAGAATGAAATAAAATAATAATATTGGTAAAATATTGGACATTAGGTTCTAATTCTTGCTGTGGAAGAGTTTTAGATGTCATCATTGTGCTGTCCATAACCTGCTTTTTAATTCTCCAACCACATCAGGCCGACAGTATTCCTCGTTCCCCTGGGAGTGAAGAGTTTAACTGCAGTTACCGCAAGCCACGTAGATGCAAACAAATAGGACGCCGCCGGAAGAAACACGGTAAATGATTGTAGATCCCTAGCCAACAATTAGTAGAGTCATGAGAAAAATTAAGTACACCCTCTTTGAAATCTATGTTTTTACATGCCACAACATTATAAAAAAAAATATCTGGTGTTTAAAAGGTCTTAAATGGGCAGTTCAAACCAAGTACAGATGCTCGATGCATCATGGAGGGGTCAAACATTTAGCTACACCTTTCCAAATGCTTGATTTCCAGCTATGTCCAACCCCTTTCTCATCTTCAAATGACTGCTCTAGACTGCTCTTGACTGAGCTAGAGAAGGGCAGAGATAGATGGAACGTGGGAAGCTGCACTTAAATGTTTGGCCAAACCATGAAGCACCAAGCGCCTGTACTTGGTTTGAACAGTCATTCTGTGCTGACAGAGTTACTTTAAGTGCTCATTCCCATCTATTTTTTACCCTCTATTTCGCCCCTTTTCTCTTCTTCGACTGACAGCTCTGACTTTATCGAGGCAGAGAAAAGATGGAAAACAAATAGGTGGTATAACACAGTCAGGTAGGGCAGAGTTAAGGTCTAGCTCTGCAGGATTTATTTAGATGCACCTGCCTATGTTTTTACTAGAACCATGGCCTATGTTCACTAGGTGTATTAGTCTGCTAGATGGAGCCGAGTCGAGTGTGCTGGAGATAGTGAGTGTCCAGCCAAAATGTGAGCAGTAGCTGAGCGAGAGATGACTTTGTCTAAATGGAGATTACATGGGTCAGCTGGGAAAGCTGAGCAGTCAGTGTGTGGGCACTCCAGAGAATCGTGTGGAAGCTGCAGCATATTCAATGTGAAGTGTTCCCGAAGTTGAAGACTTCTGGAAGCTGCTGGATCTCAGGGTTAATGGGATGCCGATACTTTAGGGATCAGGCCTCTTCTCTGTATAAAGTTTGCTCTGGGAGAAAGTACTGTAAGCTGTTCATGTGAGACTGCACTGACATATATGTGCCCTGCTGAATGAACTGTTTATTTGCTGTGATACATTTGTGCTCAGAAAAGGCTGTTTTTGGTTTTGAATCCCTTAGAGTTTCATGAAAGCAATAAAACTGCACCTGTTTGGACCAAACTGCATTGCCTAATTCAACGCTACCTGATGTCCACCTGAGAAAGTGGATCTCTACAGTGGGAAGGTGTACTTAACGGGAATCTGTCGGTTGATTTTTGTGTACCATACTAATAGTATCCTGAAATAGGGCTTCAGCAGCCCTTTCAGAATATGTAACTTTTATTCCTGTATGTTGCCCCGTTTTCTTGCCGTGGCCAGTCAAGTATATGTAAATCCAAAATTAAAATTCACCCGCCCATAATCCCGCCCACCCCTCTGTGCTGAGGTCAGTAATTGGGTGCAGTCAGACTGCCGTGTTACTTAGGCGAGGATCGCATCGCAATCCTCGGACAGGCCATCTGCTCTCCTGATCTGAGTGTGACGGCTGCATCGAATTACATGCTGACAAGGTACCGCATTAAACATGTCATATTCTGAAAGGGCTGCCCAAGCCCTATTTCAGGACACTATTCATTTGGTACTCAAAAAGCCCTTGATAGATTCCCTTTAAATGTTTGGCCATATCAAGGATGCATCAAGCGCCTGTACTTGCCGAAGTTTAACCCCTTCATGACCTTGGGATTTTCCGTTTTTCCGTGTTCGTTTTTCGCTCCCCTCCTTCCCAGAGCCATAACTTTTTTATTTTTCCGTCAATTTGGCCATGTGAGGGCTTATTTTTTGCGGGACGAGTTGTACTTTTGAACGACATCATTGGTTTTACCATGTCGTGTACTAGAAAACGGGAAAAAAATTCCAAGTCAAGTTTAGCAATTCCAGGTCAGTACGAGTTCATAGACACCTAACATGACTAGGTTATTTTTTATCTAAGTGGTGAAAAAAAATTCCAAACTTTGCTAAAAAAAAAAATTGCGCCATTTTCCGATACTCGTAGCGTCTCCATTTTTCATGATCTGGGGTCGATTGTGGGCTTATGTTTTGCGTGTCGAGCTGGCGTTTTTAATGACACCATTTCGGTGCAGATATGTTCTTTTGATCGCCTGTTATTGCATTTTAATGCAATGTCGCGGCGACCAAAAAAAACATAATTCTGGCGTTTCAAATTTTTTTCTCGCTACGCCGTTTAGCGATCAGGTTAATGCTTTTTTTTATTGATAGATCGGGCGATTCTGAACGCGGCGATACCAAATATGTGTAGGTTTCATTATTTTTTTATTTATTTATTTTGAATGGGGCGAAAGAAGGGTGATTTAAACTTTTATATATTTTTTTTTCACATTTTTTTTTACTTTTGCCATGCTTCAATAGCCTCCATGGGAGGCTAGCGGCTGGCACAACACGATCGGCACTGCTACATAGCAGCGATCTGATGTTCGCTGCTATGTAGCAGAAATGCAGGTGTGCTGTGAGCGCCAACCACAGGGTGGCGCTCACAGCTGCCGGGGATCAGTAACCATAGAGGTCTCAAGGACCTCTATGGTTACTATTCAGAAGCATCGCCGACCTCCGATCATGTGACGGGGGTAGGTGATGCGCTCATTTCCGGCCGCCCGACCGAAAGCGCCGGTTAAATGCCGCTGTCTGCGTTTGACAGCGGCATTTAACTAGTTAATAGCGGCGGGTGAATCGCGATTTCACCCGCCGCTATTACGCGCACATGTCAGCTGTTCAAAACAGCTGACATGTCCCGGCTTTGATGCGGGCTCACCGCGGAGCCCTGCATCAAAGCAGGGGATCTGACCTCGGACGTACTATCCCGTCCGAGGTCAAAAAGGGGTTAAATAGTCATTCTGTGTTGATAGATTACCTTTAAAATAAGGTAAAACAACTAAAAATACAACCAAAAATGAACAACACATGACAAATGTCACTGTGTCATTATTCTTTTTTACCAAAAACTAGGCCAAAATGCAGAAGCAGTGCACTCTTCTTTACATCTTGCTCAAGTGTAATGAGGTTTGTGGACAGTTGTTCATGCACAGATCTCTGAAGATCCCACCACAGCATTTAGATTAGGCTGAGGTGATGGGTTTTTCCGTGACAGAGAGGGTCCGGAAGCCTGCAGTATTTGAGTTCTCGTACTCCTGCATTGATTAGAAACACTTCACCTTCATATGATGTACAATAACAAATAGTATTGTGGCACCGTGTTAGCCAGAAAAATCAATGTGAATACTTTCCTGCCAAATGATGACAAAAGTATTCTAGGAGTGATACCTTTATGGGCTAACCAGAAAATAACATGTTTGCATGAGCATCCTAAGGAAAATTGGTGCGGATCTCCAGCCCATATTCCACAGAGACCACAAATTGAAAGACATATTCCCAGAACTACCAGTTCTCTCCTATAAACAGCCCCTTAAAGGGAACCTGTCACCACGTTTTTGGAAGATGGGATAAAAATAGCATTAAATAGGGGCAGAGGTGGGCGTTACATTAGTGTGTGTGTTATGCGTTTATTACCCACCTAAGTTGCCGAAATAACTTTGCAAAGTCTCCGTTTTCGCCTGTCAATCAGGCTGGTCAGGTCGCATGGGCGTTGTCTTCCCCCAGATTTGGCGTAGTTTTCCGTTGGTGGCGTAGTGGTGTGCGCATGCCCAAAGTCCGGAATCCTCTTCCAGGGGATTTAAAATAGCGCGGTGTTCGTTATTGCATTGGTGATCGGTGGGCGCGGCCATCTTCCTTTGGCCGCGCGTGCGCAGAAGCGGCGCTCTGCTGGCCGCGGCTTCAGGAAAATGGCCGCCGCGATATCCATCTGCGCACGCGCGGCATCCCGCGGCCATTTTCCTGAAGCCGCGGCCAGCAGAGCGCCGCTTCTGCGCACGCGCGGCCAAAGGAAGATGGCCGCGCCCACCGATCACCAATGCAATAACGAACACCGCGCTATTTTAAATCCCCTGGAAGAGGATTCCGGACTTTGGGCATGCGCACACCACTACGCCACCAACGGAAAACTACGCCAAATCTGGGTGAAGACACCACGCCCATGTGACCTGACCAGCCTGATTGACAGGCGAAAACGGAGACTTTGCAAAGTTATTTCGGCAACTTAGGTGGGTAATAAACGCATAACACACACACTAATGTAACGCCCACCTCTGCCCCTATTTAACGCTATTTTTATCCCATCTTCCAAAAACGTGGTGACAGGTTCCCTTTAACTTAAGGAATCTCCTGGTCAGAAGTGTCCTCTCATCACCATCAGTGACTGGCACATTCCCTTGTAACAATAAAAAATGCAAAACTTGTACTCACATATTTCCAACAAATATAGCCCACGTACCAAACACAAATCAGGACTATAAGGTCACGGGTTCCTTTTCATGTACATCCTCCAACGTGGTGTATATGATACAATGTACGAGGTGCCCTGGAAGTATCTACTGTATATTGGGGAAACTAAGCAAAAACTACAAACTAGGATGAATCTACACAGACACACAATCAGGAATGAAATGGACAGGCCTGTGGGAAAACATTTCTCTGGACCTGGACACAGTATGACAGATTTAAAAATCTTAATACTAAAAGGTCATTTTAAGGATGACAGGGAAAGAAAAATTTGGGAATTCAAATTGATGAAGATGTTCAATTCTTTAACATTAGGACTCAATTTAACACCTGGATTTATGAGTCACTACATGGATACAATTCACACCACCACCAGACAGACTCCAGATAACTGAGAATATTATTCCCACTGCCTCTCCATTTGTAAAGGTACCGTTACACTAAACGACTTACCAACGATCACGACCAGCGATATGACCTGGCCGTGATCGTTGGTAAGTCGCCGTTTAGGTCGCTGGGGAGCTGTCACACAGACAGCTCTCTCCAGCGACCAACGATCAGGGGAACGACTTCGGCATCGTTGAAACTGTCTTCAACGATGCCGAAGTCCCCCTGCAGCACCCAGGTAACCAGGGTAAACATCGGGTTACTAAGTGCAGGGCCGCGCTTAGTAACCCGATATTTACCCTGGTTACCATTGTAAAAGTAAAAAAAAAAACACTACGTACTCACATTCTGATGTCTGTCACGTCCCCCGCCGGCGTCCACAGGCGCGCACTGAATGTGTCAGCGCCGGCAGTAACAGCGGTGACGTCACTGCTGTGCTCTGCTTTACGGCCGGCGCTGACACAGTCAGTGCAGGGAAGCTCTCGGCAGCAGCGCGTGCATATTAGCAGCGCTCCTGCCGAAAGCAGTTTTAACCCTGTGGACGCCGGGGGACGTGACAGACATCAGAATGTGAGTATGTACTGTTTTTTTTTTTATTTTTACAATGGTAACCAGGGTAAATATCGGGTTACTAAGCGCGGCCCTGCGCTTAGTAACCCGATATTTACCCTGGTTACAAGTGAACACATCGCTGGATCGGCGTCACACACGCCGGTCCAGCGATGACAGCGGGTGATCAGCGACCAAAAAAAGGTCCTGATCATTCCCATCGACCAACGATCTCCCAGCAGGGGCCTGATTGTTGGTCGCTGTCACACATAACGAGATCGTTGGCTACGTCCCCAAAAGCGTGACGTTGCAACGATATCGTTAACGATGTCGTTATGTGTGACTCAGCCTTAAGAGAATGCCTAATTTTATTTCCTTGGCTTATCACACCTCCGACCCCCTGAACAAATGTGCTACTGTAGTATCATTTAAATGTTGTGCTCTTTTCTTATTAATCTATTTGTAATCCAGCCTGAAGAAGGAGCCTTTGTGCTCTGGAAGCTTGCAAACATGTTATTTTCTGGTTAGCCAATAAAGGTATCACTCCTAGAATACTTTTGTCATCATTTGGCAGAAAAGTATTCACATTCACCTTTATATGAAACAGTGTGAGTGCAGCGCCCCAGAGTCCTGGTCGTTGCAGTACTGTGGCTCCGCCACTAAGGGGAGCTACGGTGCGTCCGATGGCACTGAAGGAGTTCATCTGATCAGGTATCACAGACACCAATACATTTCACAGCTGGGCCTCCGGGGGGAGCTAAGGGTTCTATTCATTAGGCCACTCCCCACCATAGTGGGTAAACTGGGGGTCAGGCAGGAAGTTAGATCAGAAAGCTGACTGGATTGGACGAAGCAACACCTGGTGGCAGAGGGTGTTGTGGAGGAAGAGACAGTAGGGTCTCTGTCAGGGGTGGGATCCTGACAGAGGCTTGGCATTGAAAAGAACGTAACGGGTCCGCGCCAGCTCCGGGAAGCGGCGGGACCCAAGAAAGGACTAGAAGCGAGATAGATTGTGCTGAGTGAGAAACGAGATCAAGCAATAGGAGAATACCAGTAGGGGTCATGCTGTAAGACCGGAGCAACACCCTACTGAGGCGCATTACCGGTGGCCGGAACGCCGAGGGAGTGGAATAACATTCAGCTTCAAGCAATACTCCAAACAGCGGCAGGGCAGTCAGTCTCAGGCGGGCTGTCTCACCTAAATCACCTATGAAGTCTTGGAAGGCAATTGCGGGAGAGGGGCGACTCTAGGGTCCCGGAAGAACTCCAGGCCTACCCGACAAACGGGTGCCGTTCTAACTGTGACATCAGGAAGGGACGGATGATTAGCAGAAGATCAGTTAATCGAGTTGTTGTGAGGGAACTTAAGAAACAGACACAACAGTTGTGGGGTACTTTCCGTAAGCATAGCAGGGAAGGACTACAACACATAGCGCTAAGAAGGAAGGCACCGATTTCCACCTGTGAAGAGAACTCTGGAGGTGCCATTGGACCGGCCGGACTTGCGCAGCCTGGTGAACCGTATTCTGGACTGAGGACCCAGAGATCTTCAGTAAAGAGGTAAAGAGACTGCAACCTGGTGTCCTCGTTATTTACCGCGACCTGCACCCCACAACTGCACCGTTACAACACCACTTATTGCACCGGACGTCCCCCACTGACAGACAGGGCCACGGACCGGGTCTAGCCACCGTGACAACCCCAGAACTGATAACTCAGAGGCCCGGCTCCGGGTACCCCTCGGCCCTGTGGCGGTGTGGGGGCGCTCCATGAGTTTCTGCTAGCAGTGCAGCGGTTAATCTGTTCAGTTTAGAGCTTCTGGAGCTTTCCTGCTTTGATGATCTCAGCTGTTCAGTGTTGGCCACTCCCTTCTGCTATATTTACTGCCTCTGGCATGCAGGGATTGCCAATGTTAAATACTGCCTGGTTCTGGATTTGGAGGTGTTGGTTGTTCAGAGGCGTTTTGAGTGTTGTTCTAAAGACTGTGCTTGGTGATTTGTCTGTGTGTATATTCTCTTCCTTTCCTATTTAGTTTTTCCTCCCTTTCTTGCTGGTGTTCCACTCTTTTGTGAGAGCATATTTGGATGATTGGTATTCTCATTTATCCCTGTTTGTCTTCCCCTGTTAGTCTGATTTGTGTATATGCATACACTGCTACTCCCCACTTCCCTTGTTGGAGGAGGAGACAGATAAGGGATGATTTAGGAGCTGAACTGGTGCTGGTCGGATATCTTGGTAGTGAAGCCACTGCAAATCTCCTTACTCTGCGTTTTTGGTGGTCCGGGATACACCAGGATGTTTGAGAGTATGCAGCTGCCTGCAGTGTTTGTGCACTTTCAAAAACCCCTAATACTCATTTGTCTGGGTCTTACCAACCATTGGTGACTCCCAGTAGACCTTAAGCTCATTTATGGATAGATTTAATTACTGATCTACCTGTGTCTGCAGGTAATACAGTAATTTTGGTGGTGGTGGACCGATTCAGCAAGATGTCTCATTGCGCTACCTGCGTTACTCAACACCAAGACCATGGAGCAAATATTCGCCAAAGAGTTTGTAAAATTACACGGGATTGCTACCAATATTGTTTCTGATCACTGCTTCTGCATTTTTGTCTAGTTCTTGATAAATAAATAATGATGTGTTATTCATCTTATGTTGTATATATCTAATTTTAAGGCCTTTTAAAGACCAGATTTTTTTATTATGTCTTGAAAAGTAAAACTATAGAATTCAAAGAGGGTGTACTTAGTTTTTCTCATGACTGTACTTGTGAATGTCTTGGACTGTACTTGTGAATGTCTTGTATACAATTCGTACTTAATGTGCTAAGAAAATATTAATTTTCGCCTAGTGGATGGCATAGAAGATGTAAATTCAGATGCCGAACAATATCACACATACTCTGAACTGACCAATCTCCAGCGGCCGCTGAGTAGAGAGCAGTGGGATGAAATGGCGAGCAGCACCACTCCGTGCTCCCAGACCAGTGATGATGAAACCAAACCCCTAAACTCAGGACGTATGGACAGGTTACCACCTGCGGACAAGCAAGAGTTCATCCCAGCTGTAGTGAATTTGGTGACAGCCAACATAAGCAGCCGTGAGGGAGGCAGGAAGGTGTTTGAGACAGTGGAGACTTATTCAGGTGACTAATATTTGAGACAACTACATAGTCAGACTATATTATCAAAGACCCATAGTTTCCACTTGATATGGAGGAGGTCCTATTACTGTACTTGGCTATCCCTGCCAGTCCCATAGATTGTAAATAGTCACAGGACTCTTGGGGTTCTTATGATTACTGAGGGTCCCAGCAGTGAGACCACCAACAATCACACACTTATAACTTGGGAGACTCATCAACTAAGTGTTAATTCTGAAAAAACCCTTTAAGCACACCAACAATGGAAATTGTCATAGTTCAGACCTCGTCTATTTTTGACTCCGCTTCATTTAGATTACGCTAAATTAAACATTACCGCAAAATATTTCTTACTTGCTATTGTTCTTCCAAAGTGCTGGCAGTAACTTTAAGATATTAGGGGATGCAATTGCATATAGGACCCTATTCCATAAGAGCGTCCAACAGCTTTTCTGCTACATAAAATAACTACCGTATTCTCATTAATTGCATGCTAAAGTTGGGGAGTCTTGCTGCATAGATTGCATTAAGATATTCATGTTAATCACTTGAACAGTTAAGCCTCCCCATACACTTTTGACAGCTGTTGAACAAACGATGGTTTGCCTGCCGAATACTACATCTCATCTAACTCTCCCATATACAGGAGTGCTAGCTTTACCAAGCGTTCCTGTGTTCTCTGTGATAGAGACATCTCTGATAGCGGCGTACCCTAGAGAAAAAACAGGGATTGGTAGTTCAAAATCGGACATGTCTGATCCTTTACTACGCTGTCAATAATCTGTCGGAATAAGTCGAAGACTCCCAGAAAAATTAGACTGTTGGCCTAACCAGTCGATATTGGCAGCTTTGGTTCACTTTGGTGTAACGTGTACTGGGGTCTTTATTGTGTTAGCAGTGGTCGTTAAAGAGAGGGTTTCCTGATATTTTTCTTTGTCTGATGGTACTGTAAAGGAATACTTTGTTAAAATGCAATAACACAGTATATTTTTTGGTGGATGCCTGTGTACGGAATAACAGAGGTATACCGACATATACTAGCCAATAGTCAAGAGAGTCCAATTGGCCCGTTGGATGATGTGGGGCTTAGGTATATCTTACATGTACGCCAGAAGCTTTTGCATGTGAACACTGCAAATGTTTGTAAGAGTAACTGAAGTGTCACGTAAGTTTATCGTTCTTTTATTTCTTACCGTATTCATTTATCTAATTGTATTCTTCTATCAGCTTCTCCCATTGAGGTTCCCAACTTGTTCAACTTCTGGGGAGACAGACGGCCAACTGCTTGTCCGGATGCCCCACAACACTTTTCTATGGTGCATAATTCTCTGGATCCCCCACTCAGTCCTGATGACCGACCAGGAGAGGTGGAGTCACGCCTGGAACTCCTCCAGGCTCAGCTAGACAGGTATGGGCTATCCACTAGAATGTACATTACATTTCCTTTACCTCTTATGTTAGTTTTAAGTCTGTGATACTGTATTAAAATTGAACTTGTTTTCTAGGTTGGAGTCTAGGATGTCTGCAGATATCAATATAATCCTGCAGTTACTGCAGAGACAACTCTCTCAGATCCCTCCTGCATACAGCCCCATCTCTCCCAGCTCCCAAACTCTAGGACTCTATCACTCAGCATCCAAGAGCCTGGAGCCAATACAGAGCAGCACCTCACTTCCAACGGACTCCCCCATCTCTCCTCTTCAGGTTAGAGAACGTCTGGGTTCATGCAGCACGGACAGGTATTAATATAATTTATATATTAACACTTTTCTTTTCCCCTTTCCTTTCAGAGTCCAGGGCTGACTGACTACAATGATTTAGAACCGCTTAACCTTAAGCCCAATGTTCTCCATCTCAACCCTAGTCCCCAAGAACCTGTTGGTGTAATAGCAAGACCTGGATATCCTCAGACCCACCTTATCCCACCTTCAGAGACCCCTTCCCAGGCAATCTTGGGGAGCTTACGCTTTCCATCTCTCCCTGACCATCTGGAGTGCCCTTCTCCACCGGACCTGGAATTTCAAAGACACTTTTCAGACCCAATTCTCCCAGGAAGTTAGAGCCAAGGAGAAGAAGATTACTTGTCTTTATTGCACGGTTGAGGAGGGGAGAAAGATGTTTTTAGATTGAGCTCCCCCTCCTTTTTATGCATAGATTAGATTTATTGTGGGTCATTTCTACTGGGAGCAGTAAGAAGGAAATGCACTTCCAAGAAGTCAGGTGGCACAAACGCTCCACCACTTTTACTACGAAATGGGTCTCTATTTCTTCACATCTCATAATTATTAATACTATTTGCTAGTAAGAATTTTATCTACAGGCAAAGACTACGCTATGGAGAGTGACACCTGCAGAGACTCTCAGCAAACCTGCGTGATGTCTACAGATGAGAGCGTTGACACAGCAATGATGGAGAAGACACAAAGCTGAAGAAATCATTAGATCTTCCATCCTGGATCATACCCAGTGTATGCAATCTTATAATGACCATGATTTGCGTGGAAGGTGAATTTTAGGAAGGCGATTACAACGGTCAGCGCCTCGATGAGAGAGTTATACTAGTAATGCAATGAGGCAATGTATTCCTATAATAGCTTCACAGACTTACATATTTAATATCGTCATATAGAGCAACAGTTCTGACTTAGCATCATAATATATTGATCCCTGTCCTGGAATATATTACTGCACATCATTCATTCGAGACATAATATGTACACTGCAAAATGTGGTAGGACCTCGGCTGGACAGTTCAGTTATCCTTCATGCACTTTTACCATGGTTCTCTCATCCTGTTTTTGTAATCTTGTCATTCTTATGTCCGACTTCTGTGATTTTGCACATAATAATTATATATTTGAAAAAAAGCCATAAAATTAGTACACAATGCTGTTATAAGGCTGTTCAGTTCCCATCCTCTTAGTGGAAGTAGAGAAGAAAATACAAAATATCTTATAAAACGTTCTGTAAAGAATTTCACGGGTCAAGTCTTCCGTCTCTGACTTTGAGCTTGTCATGATTCCCACCCATAGTTGGGGAGGTGCAGGGACTCATGAATACAAGGGGGTGTTCTTTGGGGTAAAATGATGATTAATAATCTATAGTGGGTGGGTAATATTGTCTGCACTGACCAGATTTCTCTAAAATTCCTATATAGAACTTCGTGAGTTGTATTTCTAGCAAACTTTCATCTATTCAGAATAGTATTTTGTGATTTAAATACCTCAAGGTTCACAGCTGATGTTACTTCAGGCGTTTCCCACAGCGTAAAGTGTTGTCTGGAGAAAAAAAAAATCAATTATCCACAGGATAGGTGATAACTTATTGATCAGTGGTTGTCCGACCGCTGAATCCTACATTGATCAGCAGAACAGGGAACTTTTATCCCCGTTAGACTAGAGCGGCAGTACGGATAGCTGGCTGCCACTCCATTAATTCCCTATGGAGTTGACGAGCAGTGTGCTTGGCGTTTTTCAGCAGCCCCATAGGTATTGAATAAGTGATGACTTGTTTTAACTGCACAGTGACAAATATACTTTAAAAGCTGCGTGGGGTCCGAGCTGCATAAGAGACTAGTCAGAAAGGTGGGTCACCGGAGGCTTCTCCTCGCCTGCTCCCTTGAGTAATGAGTCTCTCCCATTATGCGTGTATAGGAATCTAAGGGGTAAGGTTTCTCCTTGTGGAAAGTAACAAACCAGGTCTGGCATGCCAGTCTTTGCCTATCACCTAGCCAAATCAGATCTCATACTTTGCACTGACGAGGGGCAATACTCCGAAACAACGTTTCTGCAAAAATTGGGATTCTGGTTTGGCTTTTATCCTATGGCTCGTTAAAGGGTCGATAGTAGGATTGCTATTTCTAATATGTGGAGCCCGAGTTCAAGTCCTCTTCCTGTCTGAAGAGGCAATTTGCATGTACAGAGAGAGACCCGTCAGCCATTGATAGCGGGGAAGGTGGGGGAGCCACCGGGAAAATCGTAAAGCCAGTATCTGATACATGCTGCCAGTGGTTCCCTTTTGTGTCTTTGGACACCTTAAAATACTTTTTTTTTTTATTAAATGCATATATTTTTAGTTAAAAATGTTGCATTATGCTGTCATTAGAATTTTGAACCATTTTGTCTACTGCAGCCTCTGTGTTTCACAGAACATAGCAGTCTACAGAATGTGTTTGCGGTGAATCAGTCAGTGAGCTCAGTCTGACAGCAGAGTTTGTGACATTTTTTTCTCTTCTAAACTATCTTCAAAGCTGATTTATGATTTGGTTTGGTTATATATTTGCTTCGATGTTCATACAGAAAAAACATGCTTTTTAGCCAACAAGAAAAAAAACAACGTCAAAGGTAGAAATATCCTTTAACATAACATTTTGGTTGCATGCAGCCTCCATTTGAGGGAACGTTGTATGCAGAATGCTCCCCCTAGTGGTCACTGTAGCAGAATTTTGAACTTTAAAGGAGTTGTCCAGGCTTCTAGTATTCATGTCTTATCCTTAGGATAAGTCTTCATTCTAGATTAGTGGGGGTCTGACACCCTTCACTCCCACTGTTTAGCTATTAGTATTACTCCTGCCGCAGCAGGGTGTATACAACGTTCAGAGCTGGAACTGGACATCGTACAACACCGCCAGAGTTGATAATAGCTGATCGGTGGGGGTGCCTGTGTCGGGCTCTCACTGATCTGGCATTGTTGATATATCATAAGGATAGGTCATGAATTTTAGACTGCTGGACTTCTCCTTTCTGTTAAATCTGTCTGCAGCTTTCACTGCTGAACTGCTGACAGTATTAGGTAGGAGAGCTGGAAGGCTATATAAACATACCTTTGTGTATTTTCTCAGTATCAGGAAGACTAAGAACAAAGTCTAAATCCGTTCCACAGAACGCGCCCAAACCCCTCTCCTCTGCTTTGAGTGACAGCTATAACAGTCTCCTGCTTGGACAATGGCGCCGTCACTAAAGACGTACTTGCCAACATCAGCATAACGCTTATTCCAATTGTAGGGCTTGCCCCTCTTTACCACCCCTTAGATGTGTGACTGTAGGTGTGATGATCACCTTCTCATTGATGCTCAGAATCTACACGATATGCTTAAAGTGAATCTGTCAGCAGGATCCCCCCCAAAAAAAACTATTATTATTTGCATATAGCTCTTTCCAAGACAAGTCCATACGTATGTTTAACTGACTAGTCCGTTCCTCCATTACTGAGAAATCAGGGCTTGAATTGATATGCAAATGAGACATAAGTGCTATGGTAGACCTGAAGCCTCTGTCACTCCAGCTCTATTCTCTCCCCAGTGCCACCTCCTCCTGCTTGACTGACAGTGTCTATGCTATGTGACCTAGGGCAAAGAAGACGTCAGTCAAGCAGGAGGAAACAGCTCGAATAGAGCTGGAGTGACATAATCTTCAGATCTACCACAGTTCTTCAGCCTCGTTTGCATATCAATTGAAATACTCTCATCTCAGTATTGGAGGAACGGACTGACCATAGAAAGATATTGCTGGACTTGTGTTTGAAGGAGCTATATGCACATAAAAATAGTTTGGGGTGTGAAATTTTGCTAACAGATTACCTCTAGGCTAGGGTAACATGAATATATTCTCTCATCCCAGAAAATCGGTCCATCGTACTCTGATCAAAGTTTTATCTCAGTTGTGATCCAATTTTCTCGGACGAGAGGATTGGGAAAAAATGTCTCATCTTCTGGTTGTGAAAATTGGATTGCAATCAGATGTCATCAGAGCGTGGTCTGATTTTTTTCCACAAATTCATTGACTTGCATGGCCGAGTGCGATCTGAATATCGAACAAAAACGGACAGACTCGACATGTGCACAGCCCCAAAGACTAACATTGATCCTAACATGATCCAATGTTTTGGTTGGATTGAACTCGGACTGAAAATACACCTTAAAGAGGGTCGGTCACCAGATTTCACAATTTGAGACAGCATACATTGTTAAACAAAAATCTTAGAACTGATGTGATGGTGTATTCACTTAGGAAATTCATGTCAGAATGCCTGAATAATCCTCTTATTTTGCTGTACATATTATGAGTCTGGACACATAATAACTTTCACAAGGCAATGTACAGCCAGTCTGACACAGCGTTTTAAAGTAAGTACACCAGCCTCACCAGGTTTAAATGAAATATGTAATAACTTATGGAGTTTGTATTGTAAAATCTGGTAACAATTCTCATACATACAGATTTCCAGGTCTTCTGTCTAATGCTATCCCAACATCGGTTTGACAGCTTCAGAACGTGGCATCTAGAGTCCCTGTTCAAAATAAAACAAAACATCTGTTGTGCTCCAAAATCTAGAACCCAACAAGATGAAGGGTGCAAGCCATAACGGAGCAGTCAGGGAAGTCTCAGCTCCTGTATACTAGGGGTTAATTGCTATATCTATATATACGTGACACAGGAGGGAGCACGGCGAAACACAAGAAAAAAAAACAACTCAATGTACATGTAGTGTTTTTACTATAGTTTTGTTTGAACATTTTAGCATTTATTTTTCCTGCCTGATCCTATGTGTGTTCTGGCATAAATTGTAACACAAACGATATTTCTACTTTCTACATGAGGAATTTTGAGGCAGACATTTGCAGCCTTTTCCAGTAGCAACATTCTACGTAAGGTTTTACTATTCATGTGCTGCAAAAAAAATAAATCTGCAGCATGAATTGACCTGCAGTGAGGATTTCACATTTGCAATATGTCAATATGTACACCATGGATTTTCACTTTAGATTTCTTTGAATGCAAAAAGGTGAAATCTATGGCAAGTCCAATGGCTTAGATTGTGAGCCCCAATGTAAAATCTTTTTTAAAAAAAGGCCCCGAACTTTTGGTTTTCTCATATGAGCGTTTTTGGTACATATTTTCCATATAGGCTTTTCTGTACTATAAAAACTGATTAAAAGCACTGCTTGAAATCTACATAAAAAAAATATTAGGGGGAAAACCCAGCAAAAAATGCAGCAAAAACACAATAAACAGAGAAGATTATTGCATAGTTGGCTACAGAAAACATTCAAATAATACAACATTGGAGTGAAAAGCAATTAAAACAAATCCTAATTTCCAAGCTGTTTAATTCCTGGTGACTTTAACTGTTGATAAGTGAAGAACCTTGGCTATGCAGAATGTGTGAAGATGTGGTGTAAGTGACCTGCGTGAATCACACATGATACCACAAGTTTATAATAATGCTGACCTGTCATAAAGGGAACCTGTCACCCCCAAAATGGAAGTTGAGCTAAAGCCACTGGCATCAGGGGCTTATCTGTAGCATTCTGGAATTCTGTAGATAAGCCCCCGATGTAACCTGAAAGATGAGAAAAAGAGGTTAGATTATACTCACCCAGGGGCAGTCCTGCTGTGGTCCGGGTCCGATGGGCGTCGCGGTCCGGGGCCTCCTATCTTCATAAGATGACGTCCTCTTCTTGTCTTCATGCCGCAGCTCCGGCGTACTTTGTCTGCTCTGTTGAGGGCAGAGCAAAGTACTGCAGTGCGCAGGCGCTAGGAAAAGTCAGAGTGGCCCAGCACCTGTGCACTGCAGTACTTTGCTCTGCCCTCAACAGAATGCTGTAGATAAGCCCCTGATGCCAGTGGGCTTAGCTCAACTTCCATTTTGGGGGTGACAGGTTCCCTTTAAAGTGATCATAGACATCATATAGTCATTACCTATCAAATGTTTATATTGTTTTTAAGCGATCGTCTCATCAAAAAATAATCTGCTGTTTAAATCTGTTTTTTTTATGTTACATGTATTTTTTTTTTCTTTTAAAGTTTTTGTTTTTATTAATTTTCAGAGTATAATCTGTATTAAATAAAAAAAGAAATCTTGCAATTTCCACACTGGTCACTGGAGCTATTCTACACTCCTACTTCCTCTTTTTTTTCAGGAAACTCACATGTACATTAGCCGCAATTAGACCGACTCAGACCCTATCTTTTGTATTGAGGCATCTAATGACCGTGTGCAAAGGTCATTGTAAATGGAGGGGGAGCTGTATGACTTATTGTAATTAGTAGATCCTTTGGGAGAAGCTGCATACAGTAATCATGCCTATGATGATAATGAGGCTACTGAAAAGTCTTCCATAAAAAAAAAAGTTAGTATGAATCAAAAATAGCCCGGTGACCAATGTGAAAGCTGCAAGATTTATAATTTTTTTAATACAGATTGTAATATGGAAAAGAAAAAATCTGATTTAAACAATAGGTGATTTTCTGACATTCTTTTGAAAGAAAGTGGAAATCAGAAAACGGACTGGCCAGCCTCATAGAGTGTATTAATGTAACATCTATCGTCGGCTTTGGTCTGGTTTATTCTCACCACCGCTGCTAACATTTGGGCTGGTGGACAACTTCTTTCATTATGTTTTAATATTGCGCTATTACTTTCATGGTGAGATATTCTTCCTATTTTAAAACCTCCGAGTCCCACCGTCACAACAGACAATTGAAGCTTCCCTTTTATAAGTGGGATGATGGAAGAATGGGGTAACAGAGACATGATGGGCCTTAGAAGAACCTTATATTGCCCCATATGTGACATGATTCCCAGCATGGTCCTCTCATAAAAAGTCAGACTCCATGTGGTCAGCATCAGGCTATGGTCGCATTCATGTTGGGGGCTCCATCATTTTTTTTCATAAAGCGGAAATAACAACCAATGTGTGAACTCAGCCCAACTGAATAAGTCATATATAGAATATTAGAGTTGGAAGGGACCTGTAGGGTCATCGTGTCTGACCCCCTGCTCAATCTCAATGCAGGATTCACTAATCTATCTCAGACATGATTTATACATAGTCAGAACAGTTCTCAAATGGGCCAGAATCAGGTTCCTTTATTATTGTTTTTTCCATTGTTACTCAAATGATACTATAGGTATATTGGGCTATAGTACTCATCATCCTTAGGCTGGCCATATACTTGACAGCTGTCTCTTCCATCCCCCTCATACAAGAGGACAGAGGACCCTGCCAGGTACCCAAGCTGGCAGCTTTTATCAGGTAGGACAATAAGATCAGACATGTAGAAGTTCAACTGTTTTCTTTCTTCCTTCAACATCAGCTGTTGAGAGGCTCCTAAACCCTATACCTATTAGATGGTTTCCCCGTCCCACCAAAATCAAAGGGTTGTGTAACAGTAATCTAACAGGCCAGTATTTTTTCTGATTCCTATAATGTACTTTTCCACCCTCTATTACACTTCAATAGCTCAGAGGAGTTTATAATGACTCGAGCCAATGGCTGTAAACCCCCTGCTGAGAGCAAGGACAGAGGTTGGAATAAATTACGGTGGCACCCCTGGGTTTCACATACCGAATACCCAGACAATAGAGAAAACTGTGAACGTTTTTATTCTTGAGTTTTAGCAATTACTATAAAAAAACTTTAATAAATATGCATTTTTTGCCAAAAATTTATGTTTGTATTGTTTCTTCATCAGCTTTACAATGTACCATTTATCAAAAAGGAAATTGAACAAGTTAAACACGGGACCGACTTGGTGATTTTATTAGCGATGCAGATGGTTTGGTTTGGGTTAAACTGATTGATATATAGTCAGGGATGTCCATAGAAATCACAAAGCCCCAGAGCAAATGTCTAAATTATCCCTTCCTCCCAAAAAAAGAAACATTGCAGCAGCTTCTGGCAGGTGCCTGCTTTGTAAAATAGCTGGTACCCGAGGGGTATGGAGCAGGCTCAGCACATGAGCCCGTTCTATACAATTGCTCCCACCTTCTGCTGTACTTATAAGGCAAGTGTTGGGAAGTGATTAAAAAACAAGTGATGGGCAAGAAAAGTCAGAAGACTTGGATGGCCAATAAGCAGCACTACTATCTTCTGTTTTGCCAGATAAATCTATTACAATCTTCTGGCCATTTATTTGTGTTAATATAACTATTTTATGCAACTATTACCTTAGGGCTAGAAAAAAAAATGTAAAAACTTAAAATGTATTAAAATGTTGGATTTTTTTAACCATTGAAAGCTTATGGGCTAAAACAAATATTGCTAAAAAAAAGCAAGTGCAAAGCAGTTAATGGTTATTAGCACATCGCAAACTAACTCTGCCTCTCTTTATCCCCTGGATCATCAGTTGTGAAGACCTCCATTATACATAGTGAATCGGTAGGAAGTTATTGTCAGAGAATGGTACTGCAGAAGAGTGAGATGGACAGATACATCAATGCAGTATCGAAAACATGTGTTTCCCAAACTCCAGTCCTCAGGGGCCCCAACACATTGTGCTTTCAGGATTCCCTTAGTATTGCACAGGTGATGGAATTATTATCAAGGCATCAAAAACTGCCACAGGTTCTCTCACCTGCGCAATAGTATTTGGGGAAACACTACTTTAGATGTTGTAACCTTTAAAGAAGCACTTCAGCAGTTTTTTTCTTGCTCACTCCATTAGCCAATCACTAATGTGTCCTTACCGATCGCCGTCTTCTGCAGTTTCCTTTTTTAAAATATGTATTTTTTATTAAAGCATATGACACACCAATAACACAGTCTGATACAATTTCCAGACAAATACCGTACATTAGATACATGACCTGCTAATACATTTTCATTTTACTAATCAACACCCTTACCCCCTAACCAACCCCCCTCTCCCCTCCCTCCCCCCAATCTCTTGCCCGTTATCCAATAAAACCATCTGACAACATTACCTCTTGAGAAAAGATAGCAAGCTTTACATAAACACACCTGTACATGTAGGAGTCCCCACAGAAACAACTAAACGACACCCATTCTACTTTGCAGTAACTCAGCAGACGCCACACCTGGGTAATCCATCCATCCACCCCACACATTTTCAAATTTTGTATTCTGACCTCTCTGTATATGTTTCTTTCCATAAGGACAATAAAATTTATCTTGTTGATAAATTCCTTTTTCCCTGGCGGTTTTTCATCCAACCAATGCATTGCGATAAGCTTTCTCGCAGCATACAACAATCTTGCGATAGTCAGCCTTCCACATTCATCCGTAGCAATATCATCCATACAGCCCAAAAGGCAAGTCAGCAGGTTACGCACCTCATCTACTCCTGTCACCTCCTGGATCAAGTTAAGCACCTTCACCCAAAAGGGTTGGAGGCGAGCACACGACCACATCATATGTAGCAGATCAGCTCCTTCCTCACCACACCTGGGACACTTTGAGTTACCTCTCAGTCCTGCCTTCACCATCCATATCGGGGTCCTGTACACCCTATACACCAGGTATAACTGTGACACCCTCTTAGCCTCACTCAGGGAAGCCCTGGGGATGTATTGAAGTATGGACTCCCACTGGGACTCCAACAAGGGGCCCACATCCGCCACCCATTTCTCCTTAATCCTTAACGGATGCTTCAATAAAAAGGTATCCATCAGACCCCTGTACATCAAGGTAATGAACCCCCTCGTACTCCTCCGAGGCCTGATAAGACTCAACATGCTATCTGACTGCAGAATCACGCGCGACCCCTCATTTTGACAGTTTAGGGCGTGTCTCAACTGCAGGTACTGAAAGAACATCTTCTGGGACAAAGGAAACTCAGTCCTAAGTGTCTCGAATGTTTTAATAACATCCCCATCAAGCAACTGAGACACAAACTAAATGCCAGTGCGCCTCCACTGACCGAACCCTGCAATCTCATGAGCTCTGCCAACCTAAGTTCAAACCAAATTGGCGTATATCTCGTAAATTCCGAAACTCCCCTCCATTGCTTAATTTTCTGCCAGTCTTTCCCCGGCATAGCTATTGTTGGGAATTTTTGGGGGTTAATTCTGAATCTGCCTGCTTCAAGACTGGCTAACAATGGGTCCTTCCCTACCATGTGTTCAATGATTATCCCCGCTGAAGAGCTTTGTTCTGGTTCTCTCCAACCTACCATATGCTGGCATTGGGATGCTATATAGTAAATCCATGGATTGGGGGCCACCAGACCACCCTCATCCTTTGCCCTTTGAAGATGTTCCAATTTGATGCGCGCCTGTCCACCCTTTCAAATTAAATCCCTAAATAGAGTATTGATCCTATAAAATTTACTCTGAGGCAGCCACACTGGAGCATTATGCAATATAGAGTTGAGCGACTTTTACTTTTTGGGGATCGAGTCGGGTTTCGCGAAACCCGACTTTGTGAAAAGTCGGGTCAGATGAAATCGGTCGATTATTGCGAAAAGTCAGGGGCCGACTGAAACACAAAACCCAATGCAAGTCAATGGGGAATCAAAGTCGGCAGTGAGTGGAAGACAGGAAAACACAGTGCCGATTTTAATGCCAAAAACATCAATTCTTATTACTGAAGCTTGTCAATCTTAATTTACTTTATAATAACAGTTAGACATTGAAAACTGGGGGTCATTTGGCTAAAGTTGTGGGGGGGTAGGGCTGGCTCAAGATTTTCGTGGGCCCAGGAAACACGGAATACGTCACGGCGGTGGAGCAGGGAGAGGTATTTCAACTTTGCAAGTGCTGTGATCCTGAGCAAGCAGGGGGGCCCACTCGTTGGCATTGGCACTGGCACAGGGCCCCTCATAGTACGGCGGTGTGTTTGACGGCGAGTGGTGCCTCCCACCGGCAGAGACACTTTTGCGTACTATGAGGGGCCCTGTGCCAGTGACATCGCCAACGATTATGCCCCCCACCTGATGAAGGAACCTGCACTTTCATATGCACCTTCCTCTTTGTCCCCGTGTAAGGTGGTATAGTATAGTGTACGGGCGACCGGCGGATGTGCGAGCAAAGTCTTCGCACCTTCAGGAGCAGGGCTGGTAACTCCGGATAATTTTTCAGGAAGCACTGCACCACCAGGTTCAAGGTGTGAGCCAGGCAAGGTATGTGTTTCAGTTCTGAATGGGCTATGGCAGCCATAAAATTCCTTCCGTTATCACTGACTACCTTGCCTGCCTCCAAATGTACACTGCCCAGCCATGACTGCATTTGTTGCTGCAAGTACTCGGCCAGTACTTCCGCGGTGTCTGTTGTCGCCCAAACACTTCATTTGTAACACAGCCTGCTGACGCTTACCACTAGCTGTTCAATAATGGGACACCTCGTGTGCAACACTGGCAGCTGCGGATGGAGTGGTCGTGCGACTGCGCTCTGTGGACGAGCTTTCGCTTCTGTAGGAGGGGGAGGAGGGGTGGCGAACGCCTACAGCCAACTGTTTCCTAGACCGTGGGCTAGGCAGAACTGTCTCACTATGGCTGTCCCCTGTGGACCCGGCATCCACCACATTAACCCAGTGCGCCGTGATGGACACGTAACGTCCCTGGCCATGCCTACTGGTCCATGCATCTGTTGTGAGGTGCACCTTTCCACTGACTGATTGCCTCAGTGCATGGACAATGTGGTCTTTGACATGCTGGTGGAGGGCTGGGATGGCTTTTCTCGCAAAGAAGTGCCAACTGGGTAGGTCATAGCGTGGTACTGCGTAGGCCATCAGGTCTTTGAAAGCTTTGCTTTCAACCAACCGGTAGGGCATCATCTCTAACGAGATTAGTATAGCAATGTGGGCGTTCAAACCCTGCGTACGCGGATGAAAGGATGAGTACTTTCTTTTCCTAACGAGAGTCTCTTGTAGGATGAGCTGGACTGGAGAGCTGCATATGGTGGAACTAGCGTTGGGGGTGGTGGACATGGCGGATTGAGAGAGGGTTGGTGATGGTATTCTTGATGTTGGCCTACATACAGTGTTTCCTACCAATAACCTTGTGATTCCCTGACTGCTTTGGCCTTGCAACGATACCTCCACATTTGCTGCTGGTGGTGTCCTAACCGGTGGGCTTACAGTGAGGGAACAAATGTAGCGTTGCTGACCACCTTCATTCTGAGCAGGTGCACCAACGGTACGGGACGTTTGGTAGTTAGTCCAGGCTTGCAAGTGCATGCTGGTTAAATGTCTAAGCATGCACGCTGTATTTAAATTTTGAAGATTCTTCCCTCTGCTAAAGGTCTTTGAGCATTTCTTACAGATAACTTTGCATTGATCATTCGGATCTTGGTTAAAAAATTGCCACACTACACTCTTCCTACTATGGAATACCTTTTCAGGCATTGCACGCTGTGCTACTTTCACCGGATGGCCACGCTGTCCTAAAACTGTTTTTGTTTTTGACAAACGTTTTTGGCCTGATACGGGCCTGCCAGATGAAAGCTGTTGCGATGTAGATGGCTGCTGCGGATCATCCTCCTCCGCTTCTGAGCTACTGGCAGCGGCACCCTCTTCCCCCAATGGCTGCCAATCTGGGTCACCAACTGGGTCATCTATCACCTCCTCTTTAATGTCATGTGCACCTTCCTCTGTGTCACTGTGTAAGGTGCTATAGCGTTCGGGACAGGGCACCATAGTCTCATCAGGGTCAGATTCTGGCTGAGTACACTGCGAGGGCAATGTAGTGATCTGAGTCAATGGAACAGCATAATAATCTAGCTGTGGCTGTGCATCAGTGCACTCCATGTCCGATTCATCTTGTAATGGGCAGTTAACAATTTCCCTTTCTAACCCAGGCACGGTATGTGTAAAGAGCTCCATGGAGTAACCTGTAGTGTCGCCTGACGCATCCTTCAATTTTGGTTTGGGTGAAGGACACAAGGAAACGTCTTGTTCCTGACCGGGAGCTTCCACTGACGACTGGCTGCTTTTATATTTTGAACTTGCTGAAGAGGCGAAAGAGCTAGAGGCTGAGTCAGCAAGGAAAGCCAAAACTTTTTCCTGCTGCTCCGGCTTTAAAAGATGTTTTCCTACTCCCAGATAAGGGAGCCTTCAAGGCCTTGTGTAGCCAGACGATGACGCTGGCTCAACACCTCCAGCCTTAGGTGCTATTGTGCTTTTCCCACTACCACCAGATGCACCACCACCACCACCACCACCATCAGTACCAGCTGGCAACCTACGCCCATGGCCTTTTCCACCAGACTTCCTCAATTTTTGGAAAATCTAACCAAAATAACAACCGTTATATGGTATTGTAAAACAAGGTAGAAGGTGTATATAAACTTGTTGAGAATTTAAATCTCCCTTTTTTTTGGAGGGAGACAGAACCAAAACTCAGGCCCTGTGCATAAAACAACACAATGTAAGTGGCAGAAAGTGGCTGGCTGATATACGACAAACTAACAGGACAGAAGTATATCCACTTTGTGAGAATTTGAATCTCCCTTTTTTGGGGGGAGACTGAACCAAAACTCAGGCCCAGTGTATAAAACAACGCAATGTAAGTGGCTGAAAGTGGCTGGCTGATATACGACAAACTAACAGGACCAGGGCCGTATTTAGAGTTTCTGCTGCCCTAGGCACTTTTAGTGCTGCCTCCCCCATTGGTGAGTATGACACTATCGCCAGTGACTTTGGCAAGAATCGCTGTTGTGAAAATAGCCTTTTGCAGCAGATCGGGCAGTTTTTTCGCATCTGCCACCTAACAGATCACTTACGGCAACACTGCGTTTGGCTTCATTCATTCCCTATGGGATTTGCGGCACTTGCTGTGATCTAGCAAGTGCGGTACTATACCTCCCAACTCTTGAAGGGAAAGAGGTATAAAGGTTGCGGCGCACGTAGTGCGCCACGGCAAATTTTAGGCCACGCCTCTGACCACACCCATTTCACAACTAGTCACACCCATATCCAAGTCCCAACCACACCCATTTAGCACTGCTGATCACACTGTTTCATATACAATAATTATAACCAAAAATATATGGCCACACAATGCTCCATACTGTATAATGGCCACACATGATGCTCCATACTGTATAATGACCCCCACATGATGTTCAATACTGTATAATGGCCCCACAAGATGCTCAATACTGTATAATTGCCACACATGATGCTCAATACTGTATAATGGCCACACACGATGCTCCAAACTTTATAATGGCCACACATGATGCTCCATACTGTATAATGGCCACACAGTGCTCCATATTGTATAATGGCCACACATGATGCTCCATACTGTATAATGACCCCACATGATGTTCAATACTGTATAATGGCCCCACATGATGCTCAATACTGTATAATGACCGCACATGATGCTCCATACTGTATAATGACCACACAGTGCTCCATACCGTATAATGACCACACATGATGCTCCATACTGTATAATGGCCACACATGATGCTCCATACTGTATAATGGGCACACAGTGCTCCATACTGTATAATGACCCCACATGATGTTCAATACTGTATAATGGCCCCACATGTTGCTCAATACTGTATAATGGCCACACATGATGCTCCATACTGTATAATGGCCACACAGTGCTCCATACTGTATAATGACCACACATGATGCTCCATACTGTATAATGGCCACACATGATGCTCCATACTGTATAATGGCCACACAGTGCTCCATACTGTATAATGACCCCACATGATGTTCAATACTGTATAATGGCCCCACATGATGCTCCATACTGTATAATGGCCACACAGTGCTCCATACTGTATAATGGCCACACATGATGCTCCATACTGTATAATGGCCACACATGATGCTCCATACTGTATAATGACCCCACATGATGTTCAATACTGTATAATGACCCCATATGACGCTCAATAGTATATAATGCCCCCCTCCCATCTCGTATGCATGGCTCATAATTCCCCCCCGTATGCATGGCTCATATCCCCCTATGCATGGCTCATAATTCCCCCCCCTGTATGCATGGCTCATATCCACCCCCCGGGCTGGGCCCGGGGGTGGGCGGGTGTTGGTTGGGGCGGTCGGGAGGTGAAAAAAAAAAAACCTTGCTCACTTGCTCAGGTGCCGCCCCCCGCATCGTCCCCGCCCTAGGCACGTGCCCTCGAGTGCCTAGTGGCAAATACGGCCCTGAACAGGACAGAAGTATATCCACTTTGTGAGAATTTGAATCTCCCTTTTTGGGGGGGAGACTGAACCTAAACTCAGGCCCAGTGTATAAAACAACACAATGTAAGTGGCAGAAAGTGGCTGGCTGATATACGACAAACTAACAGGACAGAAGTATATCCACATTGTGAGAATTTGAATCTCCCTTTTTTGGGGGGTAGACTGAACCAAAACTCAGGCCCAGTGTATAAAACAACACAATGTAAGTGGCAGAAAGTGGCTGGCTGATATATGAAAAAATACAAGGACTGTAGTACAATTTCAATCTCCCTACAATGATCTCAGGACAAGTATGGCAGCAATACAAAGGACTGCTGCACACAAAAGTGTGGACAAATAGACAAGATAACTGTGCAGAAAGGAGCAGCAGAATTTTTGCTTTTAAAAAAGCAGTTGGTTTGCACAGCAGCGGTGCAAACAGCAATGCAGCTATCAGGGAGCCTTATAAGGCAGCCTAATAAGCTACAGAGCTGATGCACAAAAATATAGCCTCCTCTGTCCCTGCAAACAAAAGGTGGTGTTGGACAGTGGAAATCGCTACAGCACAAGCAGTTTGGGGGTTAATCTTCCCTCCCTAACTATATCCCTTCTTCTGATGAAGCTGCAGCAATCTCTCCCTATGCTACGATCGGCAGAAGATGGCGGTCGGCGTGCACGCCCCTTTATAGCCCCTGTGACGCCGCAGAAAGCAAGCCAATCACTGTCATGCCCTTCTCTAAGATGGTGGGGACTGAGACCTATGTCATCACGCTGCCCACACTCTGCGTCCTCCTTCATTGGCTGAGAAATGGCGCTGAACGCGTCATACGAAACGCGACTTTGGCGCGCTGATCACCGACCGCATGGCCGATGCCACACTAGGATCGGGTCGGGTTTCCTGAAACTGATTTTTGAATTTGTCCGATCTGTTTCGCTCAACCCTAATGCAATATGTAGAGGAGATGAGGCATAAGTATCATTTTGATCAAATTGGCTCTGCCTGCGACCGACAGAAATAGCTTCTTCTAGGCCCCAATCTTCTGCTGGAACTTCCCAAGCAAAGGAGTCACGTTGATCCGCACATAGTCCTCTATTTTGACCGAAACCACGATGATATTTAAACTCATGTACCACTCTTAAGAGAACCCCAGGGTCTAGTGTCAGAGGAGCCGCTGCGTCCATGGGCAACAACACAGACTTATCCCAGTTAATAGATAATCCGGAAACAGACCCAAATTTAGTAATACTATTCATAATGGCCCCCAAAGACTCCTGTGCATCTTCCAAGAACAATAACACGTCACCCGCGTACCGGGCTATTTTTTCTTCATAGTTTCCATACCGAAACCCCTTTACGTCCCTGTCCCTCCGTATCGCTGCCGCCAAGGGCTCAACAGCAATTGCAAACAGCAGAGGAGAGAAGGTGCACCCCTGCCGTGTTCCCCTATATAAAGGGAAATCCCCCGACAATAGCCCGTTTACCCGTATCTTAGCTCTTGGAGACGCATACGTCTTCTGCAGTTTCCAGTGTCGCCCAAGTCCTCTCCTACTGTACATTATATGACCACAGTTGTGATATCCCGGGTCACAACAGAATTTCTAATTATACAGGAGGTCACTTTTGTAATCTAAGTTTGAGGCTCTCATTAACAAAGAAACAGTTCACATTGTGAACCGGCAAGAAACAGCTGTGATCATATGATGCAGGAGACAGACTAAAGTAGAGCTAGAAATGGCCGAAGACTGCTAATGGGTATTATAATCAACGAGCTGTAACATATTATTCATGGCCAACGGAGTGAGCAATAAAAAACTGCTGGAGAGTTATGTGCAAACAACGTCTTTTTCGGGAAGGTGCATTCTGTAAACTGGCTGAATAAGAGGGTAAATGCTAAAGCACCACTCCATTGTTTTGTTTTTTTATTTCAGCTCTAGAGTGGTGCCACTAATGCAAGGTCCCTGGCTCTAGTATTATGCTCACCAGCCACTGTCTTCAGCTGTTCCGAGTGCCGCGCCGGTCTTAAGCCGCCATCTTGAGACTGTAACTTCTGACTGACTGAAAGTCAGTGGTAACGGTCACGAGCTTTCAATGTCTATAAAAGCTTCATTCTGGTTCTCATTGACTTATATTGAGTAGTGACATCAAGGTCGCCAAGCAAACACCGGAGCGATCTGGCAGATTACAACCTGCAGAAGACCGATTGGCTGGTGACTATAATACTAGGGGCAAGGTGTTACAGTTCCACCCCTCAGTGTGTCTGGGATACAGTTATTGACCGCTCAGTCATCCAGTCTGGTGCGTGCTGAGCTGTCAGTGTGTTGATTGACAATCTTGAGACTGGGAGGCACTGGCTGTCTCCAAGTGTTCATTATCCCAGGCGATTGCCAGGCTACTTACCGTATTTTTCAGATTATAAGACGCACTTTTTTCCCAAAAATGTTGGGGGAAAATGGGGGTGCGTCTTATAATGCAGCTATACCTTACCGGCCACAGTGGAGCACGAGCACTGAGATCTTCATCTGCGCATGCGCCGTCCCCTGCAGCCATTTTCCTGGAGTCCACCGCATAGGAAACAATGTAACTGCAGGGGCTCTGGGCTTTCACAAAACGCGGAAGAACCCCCACAGCACCGTACATCTGCAGCACCGAACACCCATCCCAGCCTGCAGCAACGCTCCAGCAGCGACCCTGGGACCCTGCTTCACCGCAGCCTCCACCCCCGGTAAGCAATGGAATATAAGAAGCGCCACTTTATTAAAAAAAAGTTTTTTTTTTCCTATTTTTCTCCTCAAAATTTGGGGTGCTTCTTATAATCCGCAAAATATGGTAACTGTGCTGTTTCTCCCAGACCTCTGCCAGACTTACATTCAGCTAAAGTGGTTTGTTTCCTCTGTGTCTTGTGTTCTGTATGTTGATCTTTCATTGCCTGACCTTGTTCTGGCCATCAATCTGTTTAACCCCTTCTGCTCTGATCTGCTATCCTCCTGGTATAGGAGGCAGATTGCCAAATTGTGACAGTGTGTAATGTGAACACTGTCAGAATTCAGCCCTATTTCCAGCACAAGTGGATGGTCATGTGCCAATTAGATTCTCTTCCGCTTTTCTTAATAGAACATTCTTTAATATTTTATACAGATATTCTTAAGCAACTTTAGCTGATTGACAACCAAGTGTCAGAAAAATCGTGCAACCCAGAAAGTGGCAATTTGACTATTTTAAAGTTGCTTTTAGTTGTTAAAAAAAAACAAAAACCAAGCACCGAATAGCAGCAGGTCGCACAGCAATCACACTGCCATATATAGAACTGGGGCTAGTCGGCACCTTTGGAGACACAGATCATGCAGCCAATGATCGCTCCGTGCCGCTGCTCCATCGTGGCGTAATGTGGAAGTAAATTATAAAGTTACGCTTTTTTTGCGAAAACCTTTTACCCCTGTACAATGCAGCGATGCAGCAGAGGAGGCTCAGGTCTTTCTTTGCAGGACCTAGGTGGTGGCCAAAGTCGCCTTTTAGCCCCAGTGACCAGTGATTTGGATGTTTGGCAACAGCCCTATCCCACAAGAACACATAAACAACTAATAGATGCAATGTTGCATAAAAATTATCACCATGGTGATAAATATTTATAACAATTATATGTAGAAATAAATTGCATCAAAAACACCAGAAAATAGCCTGCCACCCAACTACTGACTGAGACTCTCACCACGCCTACCACACATCATAATCCAAGAGAGGCTTGACACGCACGTGAAGCCTAGCCAATCAGCAAACTGTCCTTACAAATCCCGCCCACTGAATGGCACATCGAATCAGGGTTAGAAAACGTTCTGCTCGGCATCCAATCAGCGTTGTCACTATCTCTAGGAATGTTTATGCCGATGTCCCGCCCCCTGTCTCTGATTGGCTGTTTGCGTAAGCGAGTCTGGGGTTTTGCGCATGCGTTGCTGTGTTCTACGGAGGTCTCGGTGACTGATTGTGTTCTCGGTAACGGTCTGAACTGTCCGCCACCATGTCCCTGCACGGGAAACGGAAGGAGATCTACAAGTACGAGGCGCCATGGACGGTGTACGCCATGAATTGGAGTGTGAGACCGGACAAGAGGTTCCGCTTGGCTCTGGGGAGTTTTGTGGAGGAGTATAACAATAAGGTAACATGGGGTGCAGTAATGCCGTGCGCGTATACGGGCTGCCCTGCTTCCAGCTGGTGTGCGCCCCCCTCTTACAGGTTACATAGGGGCAGATGCAGGTGGAGCAGTGGGTACATGGCCTGCGGCTACTGTGCCATTCAGTAAGGAGTGATGGGCCGCCACTGCTGGCTTACAGGAAAACTCTGATTCTATGAAGCCCAGAACCTGCAGTAAAAATACCAGTATTTGTGCAGTATAAGTGGTCATCTACAGGGGTGTGAAGGGGGCTCCCTGGCGTCAGGGGGCGGAGGGGGCTCCCCGGCATGGGGGGGGGGGGGGGCGGAGGGGGCTCCCCGGCATGGGGGGGCGGAGGGGGCTCCCTGGGGGGCGGAGGGGGCTCCCTGGCGTCAGGGGGCGGAGAGTACTTCCCCGCGTCAGAGGGGGCTCCCCGGCATCAGGGGGGCGGAGGGGGGCAGAGGGGGCTCCCGGCGTCAGTGATTGACTTGGCCTGCTCTCAGTGACCGACCAATGGCGGTCTGGTGACAGTGACACCTGCTGACATTCAGTAAATGGCATCCGCCCTTGTGACTGTTCCTAAAATCGCGCCAATGCCCGTCTGTTGTCTGATAGGCGACAGTTCCGTGTTTGGGGACAGTGCTGTGCTTTTATGGAGCTGGGACCTGCACTGAGCTGTCGTGTATGGAAGTCCTAAGTAATCGGTCAGAGACGTCCTAAGGACGTCTGTGTGCAGCCGGGTTCACACGTGCAGATGACTAGTTGCGCATTTGGTGCCTGGCTCCGGTGTCCACAGCCGGATCATGAAATGCAGCTTATGACGCTTGTTGATCTCTGACCAGTCCAGCACGACATCTGACGCACCAGAAATATGGGAACAGTTTTCGCCTCACTTTCCATATCTATCACAAGCAATTTTTTTCTGCAAGTTACAGGTCCTTTTTAAAGAGCTTTTTCCAAGATGGTAAGTTATTCCTTTTGGATAACTTGATAGGGGATCATTTGCTGATCGCTGGGGTGCGAACACTGGGAGCCCCATTAATCAGCAAAACACTTCTCCGGTTCCTCTCTGTGCACGGCCCTGTCTTGGATGGAGTAAAGGTGTGTAATACGACCGCCGCTCCATTCATTGTCTATGGGACTGCTGGGAATAGACGGGTGCGTATTTGTCTTACTATCTAACAGTGTCATTAGGTTTGTGTTACCCAAACCACAGGCATCATGACTCGGAGCTTGGCTGCTTGATTGCAGGTACCTATGTTTTGCTCTGAAACGCTCTGGTGTTTTGGAGAAAATATAGTTGAAAGATCCCAGCACGGCTCCAGGTGATTGACAGATCTCTTGCCAAGTACACACATGGGAGATACCTGTCAATCAACATTTGGCATCACCAAACTAGTCTCGTCTCAGCCGATGGTCCTCAGCTGGATCTTCAAACTATGTTTTCTCTGAAATGCAAGAGCGATTCAGAGGAACATATAACCGGCTGTGATTCATGCTGTGCGCAGTCTGGGCAGCATGAATCAGCTGACAGGTTCCCTTTAAGGATTTTTTAGATGGGGCATACTGGTATTGTGGCGTTTGTTAATTATTTTTGAAAATTAGGGTAGGAACACCTCAGATTTCATGCTGTGCACTGAGGATGGGCAACATCCCAAAACATGTCTGCAAATTGAGATTCTGGTTTGGCTTTTATAAACAGTCATATTGCAAGACTCATTAAAGGGTTAATAGTGACTTTTTAGATTGCTACATCCAATAGGTGACCATAGAGTTCAAGTCCTCTTCCAAGAATGACGTCAGAGTTACCGTTTATACCAGTGTTATGTAGGACCGTAGATTCACAGGGCAGAATACATTTCTCTTTTCCATTGTCAATCCTACACATGGCGTCTTCCTCCTACAGGTGCAGTTGGTTGGTCTGGATGAGGAGAGCTCAGAGTTTATCTGTAGAAACACCTTTGACCACCCATACCCCACCACAAAGCTCATGTGGATTCCTGACACCAAGGGTGTGTATCCAGATCTGCTGGCCACAAGCGGGGACTATCTGCGTGTCTGGAGGGTGCGTACATCTCATATACAGGGCAGCCATACTTTTACTTCTTCTCATGTTGTCCATGTGAGATACTCTGTCTTTCTTCTGCTGTAGGTTGGCGAGACGGAGACCCGCTTGGAGTGTTTGCTGAACAATAACAAGAACTCTGACTTCTGTGCGCCTCTCACATCCTTTGATTGGAATGAAGTAGATCCCAACTTACTTGGTGAGTGTCCTGGGTGTGCCCGCTGCTGCCATATGAAAGAGGCGCCAGTTAGGTTTGACTCCTGGTATGAAAGGCGCCCTCCTGTCACCTTAAGATCGGAAGAAAGGACAAGTTGCTATTGCAGCCATTCTTTTCCCCTGTTAAAGAGAGGCTATCATCAGAAACTGATCTGTTGTTTAAATCAGGTATTTTGTGTTACATATACAACCCCTGGCAAAAATTATGGAATCATTGGCCTTGGAGGATGTTCATTCAGTTGTTGCTTTTTTTATAAAAAAAAAAAGCAGATCACAGACATGGCACAAAACTAAAGTCATTTCAGATGGCAACTTTCTGGCTTTAAGAAACACTGAAAGAAATCAAGAACACAAAATGTGGTAGTCAGTAATGGTTACTTTTTTAAAACAAGCATAAGGGAAAAGTTATGTAATCACTCAATTCTGAGGAAAAAATTATGGAATCATGAAAAACAAACAAACAAAAAAACACTCCAAAACATCACTAGTATTTTGCTGAATGATTTTCATCTGTTAGCCAGCATAAGTACATGTGGGGGTTGCCTGGTTGCTAGGGAATCCCCACATGTACTTATGCTGGCTAACAGATGTAAATCATTCAGCTGCGGCAAGAAAAACTAAATCTCCGAGCACTAAAAAATACTTGGAGGACCCCCGAGCATGCTCAGGAAATCTTGAGTAACGAGTATATTCGCTCATCACTAATCTTTATAAATCTCGTTGGAACGGCACCAAACAAAAGTTCCAGCATCATCACCTTGCCCAATGCAGATTCGTGATTCATCACTGAATATGACTTTCATCCTGTCATCCACAGTCCACGATTGCTTTTCCTTAGCCCATTGTAACCTTGTTTTTTTTCTGTTTAGGTGTAAGGCTATGTGCACACGTTGCGGATTTCCTGCGGATCCGCAGTGTTTTTTACCGTGCAGAAACGCTGCAGATCCGCAAGTGATTTACAGTACAATGTAAATCAATGAAAAAAAATATGCTGTGCTAATGGTGCGGAAACTTGAAGTAGCATGTCACTTCTTTTGTGCGGATCTGCAGCGTTTATGTACCCATTCCATTCTAGAAATCCGCAGGGGTAAAAAACGCAAAAAATCCGCAGCAAATCCGCATGAAATCCGCACCTGCGTTTTCTGGCAAGAGATGCAGAATCCACACAAAAAATTCCGTAGGCTAATCCGCAAAGTGTGCACATAGCCTTAATGATGGCTTTCGTTTAGCTTTTCTGTATGTAAATCCCATTTCCTTTAGGCGGTTTCTTACTGTTCGGTCACAGACGTTGACTCCAGTTTCCTCCCATTCCTTCCTCATTTGTTTTGTGCATTTCCTGTTTTGGAGACCTATTGCTTTAAGTTTCCAGTCTTGACGCTTTAATGTCTTCTTTGGTCTACCAGTATGTTCGCCTTTAACAACCTTTCCATGTTGTTTGTATTTGGTCCAGATTTTAGACACAGCTGACTGTGATCAACCAACATCTTTTGCAACATTGCTGATAATTTACCCTCTTTTAAGAGTTTGATAATCCTCTCCTTTGTTTCAATTGTCATCTCTCGTGTTGGAGCCATGATTCATGTCAGTCCACTTGGTGCAATAGCTCTCCAAGGTGTGACCACCTTGGAGAGCTATTAACGATAGAGATGCAGAATAACGAGCAGATCTAATTTGATGCAGGTGTTAGTTTTGGGAATTGAAATTCATAGGGTGATTCCATAATTTTTTCCCACATAATTGAGCGAGTCCATTATTTTTCCCCTATGCTTGTCTAAAAAAGTAACCATTACTGACTACCACATTTTTTGTTCTTGATTTCTTTTAGTGCTTATTAAAGCCAGAAAGGTGTCATTTGAAATGACTGTAGTTTTGTGCCATGTCTGTGATCTGTTTTTGTTAATAAAAAAAAAAAAAAAACAACTGAATGAACATCCTCCAAGGTCGGTGATTACATAATTTTTGCCAGGGGTTGTATGTAAAAAAAATCTATTTTTAATATATGTACAGGTCCTTCTCAAAAAATTAGCATATAGTGTTAAATTTCATTATTTACCATAATGTAATGATTACAATTAAACTTTCATATATTATAGATTCATTATCCACCAACTGAAATTTGTCAGGTCTTTTATTGTTTTAATACTGATGATTTTGGCATACAACTCCTGATAACCCAAAAAACCTGTCTCAATAAATTAGCATATCAAGAAAAGGTTCTCTAAATGACCTATTACCCTAATCTTCTGAATCAACTAATTAACTCTAAACACATGCAAAAGATACCTGAGGCTTTTAAAAACTCCCTGCCTGGTTAATTACTCAAAACCCCCATCATGGGTAAGACTAGCGACCTGACAGATGTCAAGAAGGCCATCATTGACACCCTCAAGCAAGAGGGTAAGACCCAGAAAGAAATTTCTCAACAAATAGGCTGTTCCCAGAGTGCTGTATCAAGGCACCTCAATGGTAAGTCTGTTGGAAGGAAACAATGTGGCAGAAAACGCTGTACAACGAGAAGAGGTGACCGGACCCTGAGGAAGATTGTGGAGAAGGACCGATTCCAGACCTTGGGGAACCTGAGGAAGCAGTGGACTGAGTCTGGTGTGGAAACATCCAGAGCCACCGTGCACAGGCGTGTGCAGGAAATGGGCTACAGGTGCCGCATTCTCCAGGTAAAGCCACTTTTGAACCATAAACAGCGGCAGAAGCGCCTGACCTGGGCTACAGAGAAGCAGCACTGGACTGTTGCTAAGTGGTCCCAAGTACTTTTTTCTGATGAAAGCAAATTTTGCATGTCATTCGGAAATCAAGGTGCCAGAGTCTGGAGGAAGACTGGGGAGAAGGAAATGCCAAAATGCCTGAAGTCCAGTGTCAAGTACCCACAGTCAGTGATGGTGTGGGGTGCCATGTCAGCTGCTGGTGTTGGTCCACTGTGTTTCATCAAGGGCAGGGTCAATGCAGCTAGCTATCAGGAGATTTTGGAGCACTTCATGCTTCCATCGGCTGAAATGCTTTATGGAGATGAAGATTTCATTTTTCAGCACGACCTGGCACCTGCTCACAGTGCCAAAACCACTGGTAAATGGTTTACTGACCATGGTATTACTGTGCTCAATTGGCCTGCCAACTCTCCTGACCTGAACCCCATAGAGAATCTGTGGGATATTGTGAAGAGAAAGTTGAGAGACGCAAGACCCAACACTCTGGATGAGCTTAAGGCCGCTATTGAAGCATCCTGGGCCTCCATAACATCTCAGCAGTGTCACAGGCTGATTGCCTCCATGCCACGCCGCATTGAAGCAGTCATTTCTGCCAAAGGATTCCCGACCAAGTATTGAGTGCATAACTGAACATTATTATTTGATGGTTTTTTTGTTTGGTATTAAAAAACACTTTTATTTGATTGGTCGGGTGAAATATGCTAATTTATTGAGACAGGTTTTTTGGGTTATCAGGAGTTGTATGCCAAAATCATCAGTATTAAAACAATAAAAGACCTGACAAATTTCAGTTGGTGGATAATGAATCTATAATATATGAAAGTTTAATTGTAATCATTACATTATGGTAAATAATGAAATTTAACACTATATGCTAATTTTTTGAGAAGGACCTGTATGTGTGATATGTAACAATCATTATAAAATAAAATTATAACAATAAAATTAGCATTTTGCAGTCTTCAGAGGGACCACTGGGGCTTTTTAGTCTTTTTGCCTTTTCAGGAGGCTCCTTATCATCACAGGCAGGATTAAAGTGGTAGAAATATCTTTATACACAGCTGATAACACAGGATCCACCAGTCACAATAGTTCTTATCACAGCTGACCCTGCTCCCCCTTGCACAGGCTCAAGATTCAAAAGATAAGGTCAGTGTCTGATGTGCAATACTGCAGGTGATCATAATAAAACTTTTGGAAAGTCTTTTGTAAGGAATTGGAAGTTAGTCTAAAAAAGCCCCAGTGGCCTGTGTGAAAGTTGCACAATCTAACTTTTTTAGTTTTAAAACAGATTGCAATAGGTTTAAAAAAAAAAAAAAAATTGCCAAAAATAGTTAAAAAAATACATGTAACACAAAAACTTTAAAGGGAACCTGTCAGCAGGTTTGTGCACAGTAACCTACAGACAGTGTCAGGTTGGCGCCGTTATACTGATTAAAATTATACCTTGGTTGATGAAATCTGTCTTGTGGTTATTTTTTAATCTTTATTTTCTGTTTTCAGTTACTGATCTGCTCGTGCTCCGGGGCGGCCTGTGGGGGGTCTTCGTGTGGTGTACTGATTAGGTATTCATAACGCAGACTGCTGACAGGTCACTGATCCCTCACTGATCTGCCCCATAGTTTACATAATGAATATCTGTACATACTGAAGAAAAAAAAACCTGCAGGCAGGTGCCGGCAGTGTCACCTGCGCTGCAGCATAATCGTGTATATGTACAGTACAGACCAAAAGTTTGGACACACCTTCTTATTTAAAGACTTTTCTGTATTTTCTTGACTATGAAAATTGTACATTCACACTGAAGGCATCAAAACTATGAATTAACACATGTGGTATTATATACTTAACAAAAAAGTGTGAAACAACTGAAAATATGTCTTATATTCTAGGTTACTCAAAGTAGCCACTTTTTGCTTTGATGACTGCTTTGCACACTTTTGGCATTCTCTTGATGAGCTTCAAGAGGTAGTCACCGGAAATGGTCTTCCAACAATCTTGAAGGGGTTCCCAGAGATGCTTAGCACTTGTTGGCCCTTTTGCCTTCACTCTGCGGTCCAGCTCACCCCAAACCATCTCGATTGGGTTCAGGTCTGGTGACTGTGGAGACCAGGTCATCTGGCGTAGCACCCCATCACTCTCCTTCTTGGTCAAATAGCCCTTACACAGCCTGGAGGTGTGTTTGGGGTCATTGTCCTGTTGAAAAATAAATGATGGTCCAACTAAATGCAAACCGGACGGAATAGCATGCCGCTGCAAGATGCTGTGGTAGCTATGCTGGTTCAGTATGCCTTCAATTTTGAATAAATCCCCAACAGTGTCACCAGCAAAGCACCCCCACACCATCACACCTCCTCCATGCTTCACGGTGGGAACCAGGCATATAGAGTCCATCCGTTCACCTTTACTGCGTCGCACAAAGACACGGTGGTTGGGACCAAAGATCTCAAATTTGAACTCATCAGACCACAGATTTCCACTGGTCTAATGTCCATTCCTTGTGTTCTTTAGCACAAACAAGTCTCTTCTGCTTGTTGCCTGTCCTTAGCAGTGGTTTCCTAGCAGCTATTTTACCATGAAGGCCTGCTGCACAAAGTCTCCTCTTAACAGTTGTTGTAGGGATGTGTCTGCTGCTAGAACTCTGTGTGGCATTGACCTGGTCTCTAATCTGAGCTGCTGTTAACCTGCGATTTCTGAGACTGGTGACTCGGATAAACTTATCCTCAGAAGCAGAGGTGACTCTTGGTCTTCCTTTCCTGGGGCGGTCCTCATGTGAGCCAGTTTCTTTGTAGTGCTTGATGGTTTTTGCAACTGCACTTGGAGACACTTTCAAAGTTTTCCAATTTTTTTGGACTGACTGACCTTAATTTCTTAAAGTAATGATGGCCACTCGTTTTTCTTTACTTAGCTGCTTTTTTCTTGCCATAATACAAATTCTAACAGTCTATTCAGTAGGACTATCAGCTGTGTATCCACCAGACTTCTGCACAACGCAACTGATGGTCCCAACCCCATTTATAAGGCAAGAAATCCCACTTATTAAACCTGACAGGGCACACCTGTGAAGTGAAAACCATTTCTGGTGAGTACCTCTCGAAGCTTATCAAGAGAATGCCAAGAGTGTGCAAAGCAGTCATCAAAGCAAAAGGTGGCTACTTTGAAGAACCTAGAATATGACATATTTTCAGTTGTTTCACACTTTTTTGTTAAGTATATAATTCCACATGTGTTAATTAATAGTTTTTGATGCCTTCAGTGTGAATGTACAATTTTCATAGTCATGAAAATACAGAAAAATCTTTAAATGAGATGTGACCAAACCTTTGGTCTGTAGTGTGTGTGTGTATATGTGTATATATATATATATATATGTATATATATATATGTATATATATGTGTATATATATATATATATATATATATATATATATATATATATATATATATATATATATATATATATATTTTATTTATTTATTTTTTTTTGCTTCAAATACAAAGGAAATGTATCATCTTTAACTTTAGACCTTTTTGCAGCGAATCAGAGACATACCTACATGCCTGGGAAACTATAGCTAGTGGTTGATGCATGCTGCACATCAGTTGATAGGTTCCCTTTAAATGCGCACGGAAGTTAATTATAAATGTAAAGATACATTAAATATTTTTTTAAAACGATTAAAAAAAGCCACAATTATAACATTTTTGTATTGTAAAAGTAAATAAAAAAGTATAACAAATTAGGTATCGCCACAGGCACAATTGCCCAAAGTATTAACATATCTGAATATTTAAAAAAATCTTAATTACTGTATTTTTCGGACTATAAGACGCTCCGGACCATAAGACGCACCTCAATTTTTCAGAAGAAAAATAGGGAAAAAATTAGTGCGTCAAATGAGGGTCCGTCTTACAGTCCGAATTATTCAGCTTACCTGGGGGGGTAGGGTGTAATAGGGAGCGTTGGTGGAGCGGGGTCTTAGGAGGTGTTCGATGGTCTAACTCCTCCCAGGCTGGTGCAGCAGGCTCGGTGGTGCGGGGACTCCACCATTTTGTGAAAGCCCCCACACATTGACCCCATGCTGATGCACGGCAGTTTGGCAGATGATCGGTGGTGAGGGGGCTCCGCCAGTATTTGTGGAAATCTTGGAGCCCCTGCACATCCACCCCGGGCTGGTGCGCAGCACTTTTGCAGATGATCAGTGGTGCTGGGGCTTCGCCGGCATTTTGTGAAAGGCTGGAGCCCTCGCACTTCCATTGCTGTAATGATGTGTTGATCTTCATGAAAATTGCCACCGAAGCGGCGCATGCGCAGAATAAGATCTCGGGAGACGATCATCTGCCAAACTGCCGCGCATCAGCCTGGGATGTGTCTCCTGGTAAGTGCATCTCGACCATAAGATGCACCCCCATTTTCCCCAAATTTTGGGGTAAAAAGTGCGTCTTATGGTCCCGAAAAATACGGTACTGTGTTTTTTTGGTTTTTTGTTTTTTTTGCGGTAGCCACATTGCCTTACAGTAATTGAAATAATAACTGCTCAAAGCAAGGCATGTACCCCAAAATGGTATGTAACTTGGTAAATAATTTTGACAGGTCAATTGTACCATACAATGAGCGCCATAAATTCTAATTCCTGAAAATAATGGCGCAGTGGCATTTTTTTCACCTCAATTTGATTTTTTTTCTGTTTTACTGTACATTATATGCTAAATCAAATGATGTCATCAGAAACTACAACTCGTCCCTCAAAAAATAAGCACTTATACAGCTATGTGGATGGGAAAAAAAAGTTATGATTCTTGGGGTAAAAACAAACAAAAAAGAATATCACTGAGTTAAAATGAGTTTCTTATTGATTCCAGGAACTTCCAGCATTGACACAACCTGTACCATATGGGGTCTGGAGACCGGGCAAGTTCTTGGCAGAGTCAATTTGGTGTCTGGTCACGTGAAAACACAGCTTATTGCTCACGACAAAGAGGTGAGGTGTGCATGTATAAAACCAGTGGGATATGGGAGGGGTATCCATCTTGTGCTCCCATGCAGAATGAACCAAGGGGCAGAAATGACTATTTTGAGGCCCACCTGGCTAACATTGTCTCCTACACCAGTATGTGTTGTTAAGTTGCAATTGATCTTGTTGTCAATGAAATGATAAATGTGTCTTGTCCCTTGCATTATAGGTATATGACATCGCGTTTAGCCGAGCAGGCGGTGGCCGGGACATGTTTGCCTCGGTGGGAGCAGATGGCTCTGTACGAATGTTTGACTTGCGCCACCTAGAGCACAGCACCATTATTTATGAAGACCCCCAGCACCATCCTCTTCTCAGACTGTGCTGGAACAAGCAAGACCCCAACTATCTGGCAACAATGGCCATGGATGGGATGGAGGTAAGAAGCCTCTGTAGTCACCCATCAGTTTCTCTGGAGGACTTCTACAGTGATCTATATTTGTGATCTGTACAACTACACAATCGTCAGGTTTAACTATTGTCTGTAAGCATCCATACTTCATCTGTCCATGCACAGGTAGTGATTCTGGATGTACGAGTGCCCTGCACCCCAGTGGCCAGGCTGAATAACCACCGCGCGTGTGTGAACGGCATTGCCTGGGCTCCACATTCTTCATGTCACATTTGTACTGCAGGTGAGAACAATAAGAAGTATTACAATGGGTGCGCCGAAAAATGTGCAGTCTATTATGTATTACTATTTTTTTTTTCTGCATGTAAGTGGAATTTTGTTTTGATTTCTTAGAGAGAGAGACCGCTTGGAATGGTCCCTGACAATACCAGGCAGGTTTTAGTTCTATAATCCTGTTCTAATTTGTGGGATAACTTTTAAGCAAATGTTCACTTTCCCACCAGCACCTCCACAGGGAAATTAAAGAATTACTGTAGCATATTTGAAATCTATGGGCTGGACATGTAGTGCTCAGACACTTTGGGTCATTCAGGATGAATAGCCACTCTGAGGAATATGAGGGTTTTAAATGATGCTGATCCTTTGGCATGCCTCCTGGTCTGCGCCATGATGCCAGTAGTATGGTATGTGACATTGTGGGCATTGATTGGCTAAATTGCTTACGTTCTTTTTAGAAGTTGGATTACCCTTTTAATTTTAATTCTATAATCGAAAATGGGTCCTCTAAACAAGGCAACCCCTTGAATGTTTCTATGGTTTGACAGTGGAACTGACTGTGGTATTAATATTCTTTCATATGATGTATTTGATTCATTGTCTTATTTTAGCTGATGATCACCAAGCGCTGATCTGGGACATCCAGCAAATGCCACGAGCCATTGAGGACCCGATCTTGGCATACACAGCAGAAGGAGAGATCAACAATGTCCAGTGGGCGAGCACCCAACCAGACTGGATCGCCATCTGTTACAACAACTGCCTGGAGATCCTCAGAGTCTGACTTTATTTATTCCAAACCCCGTTTACTCCTTCCCCCCCTCATCCCATCCAAGAATCTGGGGATTTTGTACATGATTAGTGTCTCTACTTTTAATCTCCATATACTCCTGTTATTTTTTTTAGGTTATCTTGTATAAGCAGCAGTGTTTTCATATGGATGCCTAATGGGTAATATAGTTACTGTCTAATTTATTGGCATTTTATGACTTATCCCAAAATAATAAACCAGACCCAAAAACAGGAGCTGACAGATGATAATCCACTCCCCCAGAGTAATTTCTTTTATTTTACTCAGTGTAGATTACTTGTTGAACATCAATATGTTCTCTGTGTTTTTAATTTTATTATTTTAAACAGTAACTAGACTTTTTTTCTATTTCATTTTTGATCAGCCTTTGCAAAGTTAAGAATCTTTGTAATGTTACCTTATTTTGCTTTTTCTCTGACACTGTGATGAAAGTGCCGTTTTAACTGCCAGTTCATTCTCCTTTAGCAGCTACTTTGAACAGCTGCTCTATCAAGAATCACTTTACAAACATTATCACTGTCTGAACATGGGTAAGGAAGCAAAGAAGCTCACAGGGAAAGTGTTTGTAAATAGTGTTAGAGTAGGGATTCTTGTGAGAGCAGCAGTTCAAAGCACCTTCTGAAGAGCATGACCGAAGAAGATAAACAGCACTTTCAGCATGGTGTTTGACAGAAGGAAGCAAAATAAAATAATGGAGTAAATTACAATAATAAAATAATTTGCAAAGGCTGATCAATAACTAAAAAGCCTATTTACTTTTTTAAGGGCAATCATGTTTATGTTGAATGCTTTCATGTGATACCGCTTTTGTAGCAACAGTAGCATATGTGTTTGTGGACTTTTAGAGCTTACAGGATTAGAAAAACATGACTACTTTCTTTCAGAAATAGCTCTAATCTTGACCTTGGGCTGTGTAGCATTGCAACTCAGCTCTATTGAAGTGAAGCATTTCTAATCCTACATGACTCCTACAAAAGCGCCCTTTTTTGCTATGGGTGGGGATATTATTGAATATACATGTGTGTGAATCTTTCATTTGTTACTCTTAAAAAAAATAAATAAATAAAAAATGGTGGATTGAAAAAGGTATTTTGCTGGGAAATAGACATTTGCATAGGTACAGCTCAGCCTCACTCTATGCCTCTGGCAGGCTATCTGGGCTGTTACCTGCAGGGCATTCTTGAGGAAGTTCAACAATAGCCCTTGACTTTCCATACTCTATGTGCTGTACCGTGAACTGTGAATATCGGCAGAACGGTCCCCCAATAAATTTCAATTGACGTAATTGGTATGGGAGTGCGCTTGTTTTAACCCCTTTTTATTGCAGTGTGCATACGTTTTGTATGATAACGGTTATGCTTGATCTCCTCCACCACTGTGGGATAACAGAATAAGACATGAAATTTCACATGGTTTCTGCCCCTCAAGTCCATGAATCAAAGTAAAAATCTCTTGGTGTATATTAATGTTGTACAGAGTGGATAAAAATGAGCAAGTTGTTCCTCTCTTGCCTGTAAAAGCCAGTATATACAGCGAGTGAAATAAGTATTGAACTTGTCACCAATTTTCAAAGTACATATATTTCTAAAGGTGGTATTAACATGAAATTCTCACCAGATGTCGGTAACAACCCATCCAGTTTACACAGGCAAAGAAATCAAACCATAGATGTCCATAAATTAAGTTCTATATAATAATGAGAAATGACATCGGGAAAAAGTATTGTAAGAGATGTGCAACAGGCCATGGAAAGTCATGATGCGAGCTGAAATCTATCAGTAATTAGAAAGCTATCCTTCCACTTAGTGAAAAATAATGTCAGCTGGTTCAACTGATGCCATATAAAAAGGTGTCTCATTACCAAGGTGCCACACAAAAATATCTCATGATGGGGTGAATCAGTGAGCTTGCTCAAGACCTTCAAAACCTTATTGTTGCAAAACAAATTAATGGCATTGGTTGCTAAAGAATTTCTAAACTACTGAGGTTCCAGTGAGCACTGTTGGAACCATAATCCAGAAGTGGAAAGATCATCATCATTTCGCCATAAACCAGCTAAGACCAGGTGCTCCCTGCAAGATTTTTAGCCAGCACTGTAAAGAATTATCAGAAGAGTTGTCCAAGAGACAAGGACCACCTAGAGTTACAGAATGACCTGTAATCAGCAGATACAATTGTTTCAAAGAAAAATATTAAGTAATGCAATCCACCCTCATGGCATGTAGGCATGTTTGCCATGCAAAACTTCATTGCTGAAGAAGTGCATTTAAAGTTTGCCCAACAACATTTAGACAAACCTTTGAAATACTGAGAGAATATAGTCTGGTCAGATGAGACCAAAATCTTTGGATGCCACAATACACATCATGTTTGGAGGCCAAAAGGCACTGAATATCAGCAGATGTTTTTCAGTACATGGCACTGGCAAATTTCATATAATTGAAGGAAGGATGAATGGACAAATATATCGAGACATTGTTGACAAAAATCTGTTTCCATCTAGTAGGACAGTGATAGCAAACCTTTTAGAGACAGAGTACCCAAACTGCAATCCAAAACCCACTTATTTACCGCAAAGTGCCAACACAGCAATTTAACCTGAATACTGAGGTTTTAGATTAGAAAAACAACTTGTACATTAGCGCTCTATACAGTCTTTAGCAAAGAGCTGGTAAGCGCTGAACTCCAAGCCTAAGATACAGCCACTGATTGCAGTGGAGGTCTGTTCTAGAGAATGGAGAGGATTTTGAATCAAAAGTAAAATTGCAAAGTTGTTAGTTTTTTGCAATTGTAGCCCTTTTATCATGATGAAAATAACCCTTTAAGTCAGGGATGGCCATCCACTCAAATAGGGTCTAGAACACAGATGGTCACACCTAAATAATAAGATACCTGCCACTGCAGGGTTTTTATTCCCTAGGAATAAGATAATTCATAGCCCACTTTATATATGATTTAGTAATTCCTGAGAAATCCCTGCTATTGGGGAAAAAACGCGTAGGGAAAATAAAATTACAGCGTGATGGTGAGAACCCCATAGCAGTACACACTAGGGGGCTGTCCTTGTAAGGACAGGGGCACGACAGGGAAGAACAGAAATATCCCTTTCAATTTTTCAAGCCCAACCTATTTGGATTATATTCCCGGCTCCTGTCCAGATTGCATCTGCTATGGGAAGAAGTGATTTGGTGAGATCAAACCAATCTTTTTAATTGAGCATTGTTTACGCATGAGCACTTTATTTGTATTGGTTTATGTGTGTTTGGAGGAACCTTTTTAACTTTGGTCAATAAGTTATATTTTGTCCTAATTTTGTGTTTTCCATGAAAACTCATACTTTTATTAATCAAATGAGTTGCCAAATTAATTGAAAATCTAGTCCAGACATTGACAAGGTTAAAAAAAAAAAAAAGATTTTTACTTGAAATAATAATTTTCTCCTTCAAACTTTGCTTTCATCAAAGAATGCTCCCTTTGCAGCAATTCCAGCATTGCAGACCTTTGGCATTCTAGCAGTTAATTTGCTGAGGTAATCTGGAGAAATTTCACCCCATGCTTCCAGAAGCCCCTCCCACAAGTTGGTTTGGCTTGATGGGCACTTTTTGCGGACCATACGGTCAAGCTGCTCCCACAACAGCTCGATGGGGTTGAGATCTGGTGACTGCGCTGGCCACTCTAATATAAATCTAAATTCTTGCATAATTTTGGAGGTGTGCTTTGGGTCATTGTCCTGTTGTAGGATGAAATTGGCTCCAATCAAGCGCTGTCCACAGATATGGCATGGCATTACAAAATTGAGTTGATAGTCTTCCTTATTCAAAATCCCTTTTATCTTGTTCAAATCTCCCACTTTACCAGCACCAAAGCAACCCCAGACAATCACATTACCTCCACCATGCTTGACAGATGGCGTCAGGTACTCTTCCAGCATCTTTTCAGTTGTTCTGCGTCTCACAAATGTTCTGTGTGATCCAAACACCTCAAACTTGGACTCATCTGTCCATAACACTTTTTTCCATTCTTCTTCTGTCCTATGTCTGTGTTCTTTTGTCCATATTAAGCTTTTCCTTTTATTAGCCAGTCTCAGATATGGCTTTTTCTTTGCCACACTGCCCTGAAGGCCAGCATCCCGGTGTCGCCTCTTCACTGTAGACATTGACACTGGCGTTTTGCGTGTACTATTTAATGAAGCTGCCAGTTGAGGACGTGTGAGGCGTCGATTTCGCAAACTACAGACTCTAATGCACTTGTCTTCTTGCTCAGTTGTGCAGTGGGGCCTCCCACTTCTCTTTCTACTCTGGTTAGAGCCTGTTTGTGCTCTCCTCTGAAGGGAGTAGTACACACCGTTGTAGGAAATCTTCAGTTTCTTGGCAATTTCTCTCATGGAATAGCCTTCATTTCTAAGAACAAGAATAGACTGTCGAGTTTCACATGAAAGTTCTTTTTTTCTGGCCATTTTGAGAATTTAATGGAACCAACAAATGTAATGCTCCAGATTCTCAACTAGCTCAAAGGAAAGTCAGATTTATAGGCTCTCTTATCAGCCAAACTGTTTTCAGTTGTGCTAAAATACTTTCACAAGGGTTTTCAAGGGTATTTTAACCATCCATTAGCCTTCTTACACAGTTAGCAAACACAAAGCACCATAAGAACACTGGAATGATGGTTGTTGGAAATGGGCCTCTATACACCTATGAAGATATTGCATTACAAACCAGATGTTTGCAGCTAGAATAGTTATTTACCACATTATCAATGTATAGAGTGTATTTCTGAATCATTTAATGTTGGCTTCATTGGAAAACACTGCTTTTCTTTCAAAAATAAGAAAATTTCTAAGTGACCCTAAACTTTGGAATGGTAGTGTAAATTTATTTACATTTTGCAGTGAGAAATAAGTATTTGATCCCCTACCCAAGAGTTCTGGCTCCTACAGACCAGTTAGACGCTCCTAATCAAGTCGATACCTGCATTAAAGACAACTGTCTTACATAGTCAACTTTATAAGACTCCTGTCCACAGACTCAATCAGTCAGACTCTAACCTCTACAACATGGGCAAGACCAAAGATCTTTATAAGGATGTCAAGGACAAGATCATAGACCTGCACAAATCTGGAATGCGTTCCAAAACCATAAGGCTAGGTTCACATTGCGTTAGGGCAATCCGTTTAGCGCATAGCGCTAGCGGGTTGCGCTAACGCAATGCTTCCCTAGGGTCCGCGTTCGGTGTCCCCGCTAGCGCAGATCCCCGATCTGCACTAGCGAGGAACGGACCTCGGGCGCGCCACGGACGCTGCAAGCAGCGTCCGAGGCGCGTCACAGAAGAACGGCACATCACTAGCGCGAGCCGAAAAAGGCACGCGCTAGTGATGCGCTGCAGGAGAAATTTACATTGCTGTCAATGGGCACGCTAACGGACCCGTTGCACGGCGTTAATTGCGACATTTTCGCCGTGCAACGCTGTCCGTTAGCGTGCACACATTAACGCAATGTGAACCCAGCCTTAGTAAGATGCTGGGTGAGGAGACAACTGTTGGTGCAATTGTAAGAAAATGAAAGAAATACATACATAATGACTGTCAATTGACTTCAATCTGGGGCACCAAGCAAAATCTCACCTCATGGGGTATCGTTAATCATGAGGAAGGCGAGTGATCAGCCTAAAACTACACGGGGGGAACTTGATCTCAAGGCAGCGTGGACCACAGTTACCAAGAAAACCATTGTTAACACATTACGTCGTAAACGTTTAAAATCCTGCAGTGCGCGCAAGGTCCCCCTGCTTAAGAAAGCACAAGTGCAGGCCCGTCTGAAGCTTTCCAATGAACACCTGGATGATTCTGTGAGTGATTAGGAGAAGGTTCTGTGGTCAGATGAGACAAAAATTGAGGTCTTTGGCATTAACTCAACTCGCCGTGTTTGGAAGAAGAGAAATGCTGCCTATGACCCAAAGAACACCGTCTCCACTGTCAAGCATGGAGGTGGAAACATGTTTTGGGGGTATTTCTCTGCTAAGGGCACAGGACTGCTTCACCGCATCAATGGGAGAATGGATGGAGCCATGTACCGTAAAATCTCCAGGACATTAAAAATGTGTCATGGCTTGGTCTTCCAGCAAGACAATGACCCAAAACATACAGCCAAGGCAAGAAAGGAGTGGCTCAAAAAGAAGCACATTAAGGTCATGGAGTGGCCTAGCCAGTCTCCAGACCTTAATCCCATAGAAAACTTATGGAGGGAGTTGAAGCTCCGAGTTGCCAAGCGACAGCCTCAAAATCTTAATGATTTAGAGATGATCTGCAAAGAGGAGTGGACCAAACTTCCTCCTGACATGTGCGCAAGCCTCATCAACTACAAAAAGTGTCTGACTGCTATGCTTGCCATCAAGTTTTGCCACCTAGTATTAAGTCTTGTTTGCCAGAGGGATCAAATACTTCTCACTGAAAAATGCAAATAAATTTATATAATTTATATAATGTGATTTTCTGCATCTTATTTTTGATATTCTATCTCTCAATGTTAAAATTAACCTACCCTTAAAATTATAGACTGTTCATGTCTTTGTCAGTGGACAAACTTACAAAATCAGCAAGGGATCAAATACTTATTTCCCCACTGTGTGTGTGTGTATATATATATATATATATATATATATATATATATATATATATATATATATATATATATATATATATATATATATATAATGTAGCACAGACCAAAAGTTTGGACACACCTCATTTAAAGATTTTTCTGTATTTTCATGACTATGAAAATTGTACATTCACACTGAGGGCATCATGGTCTTCCAACATTCTTGAAGGAGTTCCCAGAGATGCATAGCACTTGTTGACCCTTTTGCCTTCACTCTGCGGTCCAGCTCACCCCAAACCATCTCGATTGGGTTCTGGTCTGGTGACTGTGGAGGCCAGGTCATCTGGCGTAGCACCCCATCACTCTAATGAATAGAAGAAAAGAAGTGGCACTCGCCAGGATGTTGCTGAACAGTGATGCGTCCTTTATTGTGGTTTCACAACATGACAGGCTTTACATGGAGAAACGGCTGGTGAGTAGAGGGGTACGGGGAGTCTGTGGTCGGCGCTCACAGCACACCTGATTTTCTGCTACATAGCAGCGAACAGCAGATCGCTGCTATGTAGCAGAGGCGATCGTGCTGTGCCTGCTTCTAGCCTCCCATGGAGGCTATTGAAGCATGGCAAAAGTTAAAAAAAAAAAGTTAAAAAAAATGTGAAAAAAAAATAAAAAAAATATAAAAGTTTAACCCTTTCGCGACATGCGCCGTACATGTACTGCGCATGTCGGGTCCCCTGCTTTGATGTGCGCTCCGGCGGTGAGCGCACATCAAAGTCGCGACATGTCAGCTGTTTTGTAGCGGCGGGTGAAATCGCTATTCACCCGTCGCTATTAACCTGTTAAATGCCAGACAGCGGCATTTAACTACCGCATCCGGCCGGGCGGCCGGAAATGACGTCATCGCCGACCCCCGTCACATGATCGGGGGTCGGCGATGCATCAGGAAGGTAACCATAGAGGTCCTTGAGACCTCTATGGTTACTGATCGCCGGTAGCTGTGAGCGCCCCCCTGTGGTTGGCGCTCACAGCACACCTGCATTTCTGCTGCATAGCAGCGATCTGATGATCGCTGTTATGTAGCAGAGCCGATCGGGCTGTGCCTGCTTCTAGCCTCCCTTGGAGGCTATTGAAGCATGGCAAAAGTGAAGAAAAAAAGTTTTTAAAAATGTGAAAAAAATATTAAAAATATAAAAGTTTAAATCACCCCCCTTTCGCCCCATCCTAAATGAAACAATAATAATAAAAAAAAAACTACACATATTTGGAATCGCCGCATTCAGAATCGCCCGATCTATCAATTAAAAAAAAGCATTAACCTGATCGCTAAACAGCGTAGCGAGAAAAAAATCCGAAACGCCAGAATTACGTTTTTTTTGTCGCCGCGACATTGCGTTAAAATGCAATAACGGGTGATCAAAAGAACCCATCTGCGCCGAAATGGTATCATTAAAAACATCAGCTCGGCACGCAAAAAATAAGCCCTCACCCGACCCCAGATCACGAAAATTGGAGACGCTACAGGTATCGGAAAATGGCACTTTTTTTTTTTTTTTTTTTTTCCAAGCAAAGTTTGGAATTTTTTTTCACCACTTGGATAAAAAATAACCTAGACATGTTAGGTGTCTATGAACTCGTAATGACCTAGAGAATCATAATGGCAGGTTAGTTTTAGCATTTAGTGAACCTAGCAAAAAAGCCAAACAAAAAACAAGTGTGGGATTGCACTTTTTTTTGCAATTTCACCGCACTTGGAATTTTTTTCCCGTTTTCTAGTACACGACATGGTAAAACCAATGATGTCGTTCAAAAGTACAACTCGTCCTGCAAAAAATAAGCCCTCACATGGCCATATTGACAGAAAAATAAAAAAGTTATGGCTCTGGGAAGGAGGGGAGTGAAAAACGAACACGGAAAAACGAAAAATCCCAAGGTCATGAAGGGGTTAATGGGCTATTCCCTCATTGATGCATCATCAGTCAAGGAGGTGAAAGGTATGGAGCTGATTCCAGGTGTGATATTTGCATTTGGAAGCTGTTGCTGTGAAACGACAACACGCTGTCAAAGGAGGTCTCTGTGGAGAGAAACAGACCATCATTAGGCTGACAAAAAAGAAATCAGAAATATTAGGAGTGGCCGAATCAACAGTTTGGTACATTTTGCAAAAAGGACAACAGTGCAGGATGATCGCGGTATCCTTTCCATGGTAAAGGAAAATCCCTTCACAACATCCACATCCACGCTAGTTTCAAATTTGAGGGATTTGCTAATAATATTACACCTATTAGGCTGGGTTCACATAACATTTTGGCAGTCCGTTAGACGGACTACGTTACACTGTGGGATAACGCGGTGTAACGCAGTCCGTTAACGCCGCCATTAAACCCTATGTCATGCATCAATAGCGCACTCCCACAATGGGCGTGCGCTAGCGATGTGCCATCATTGAGTGACGGACCCTGGGACACGGGCTGCAGCGTTTCCGGGTCCGTCACCGCTAGCGCAGATAGAGCATCTGCTAGCTCTATCTGCGCTAGCGATTTGGCATGTCGGCACTTGCGTTAACACATCCCGTTTAACGGGCTGCTGTTAACGCAATGTGAACCCAGCCTTACATATTTGGAAAAGATCTTGGAGATGGGAATACCTCTTTAAGGCAGAAAGATCCACAAATAGGCAACAACTGAATGAAGTCAGCTGCAGTAGAGGCCTGACAAACCATCACAAAGGAGAAAACCCAGCGTTTGCTGATGCCCATGGCTTCAGGCAGTCATTCCCTGCAAAAGATTCTCTAAAAACTATTAAAAATGAATACTTTTATTTATGGTAAAATTAATTTGTCCATTTACTTTTGAGCCCCTGAAATTAGGAGGCTTGGTAGAAAAATGGTTGCAATTCCTAAACATTTCACGGAATATTTTTTTCAACCCCTTTAATGAAACCGGAAAGTCTACGCTTCAATGGAATGTCGGTTGCTTCATTTTAAATCCAAAATAGTGGCCTGCAGAGCCGAAATCACAAAGATTTGATCACTGTCCACAAAATCCACTGGCAAATGGATAATATTATATAGAAGAGGTCGCACTCCAAACATGGTAAAAGACGTGATTTTTCTCACGTTGTTTGCTATGTTTATACAGTCATGGCCGAAAGTGTCGTTATCTTTGAAATTGTTCCAGAAAATTATTGCAATTACACATTTGTTATACGCATGCTTATTTCCTTTGTGTGTATTGGAACACAGAAGCCCCCCAGAAAATCAAGGCAAATTAAACATCATTTCACACAAAACCCTCAAAATGGGCCGGACAAAATAGTTGGTAACCAACTTTGTTTCAAGAATGTGATGCTTGTTCAAATTCACCTGTGGCAAGAAGCAAACATAAAAAGGGAAAGACTAGACTAATAGGGGTATGCACAACCACATAGTTGTAAACTATCCAAAAACCTTTATTATCACTTCAGAAAATACATATAAAAACAGTTAAAAACATACAATACACGAAAAACACACCCCCACTCATTGATAATAAATGTTCTATCTCAAATTATGAGCCCGCTAGAGGAACAATACAAATATTATAGAAGACTAATAAAGGCGGTTACAGGCTGAAAAACCGTGTGCATAGTAATAAATACATTAAATATCAAGGGACAAAACAAAGCACTCCGGATAAATGCCATATGCAATGGACCCTTAGGGAGCTTCCATAATATTGGTCACATGAATACAACCTGATACTTGATCGCAAAATTGTGCACCATAGTCCTATATTCCTAAGAGAGCTGTATGGGTCAAGTGGCTCATAATGCGCATACAGAAGCCACCCTGTGGCAGGCTCAAAAGGATAAGACTCCTGAAAGGGTAAGATGGGTATAATAACCCTAGAGTGGAAGAGTAGGGGTGAGGCAAAGGCCCCACGCGTATCGCTGCTGCAGCAGCTTCGTCAGGGGAAGTGAGCTAGAGGTGAGCAAATACGGTTTTAAATACATTCAGAAATTAAGTAAAGAACATACCGCTGTGTCTGGGTAGGACCGGAAAGCGCCAGGAGCACTGGCCACATGGACAGGCGGAAGTGTACATGACGTCCATAGTGAAAGCAGCGTGTGCGCACCCACGACTCAGTGCCGAGTCGCGTTGCGCCTGCGCCAGCTGTGGCAAGAAGCACGCTTAGGCATTATGAAAATCACACCTGAAACCAGATAAAAAGGGGAGAAGTTTGGCTCAGTCTTTGCATTGTGAGAACTGTCTGAGTACTTATGAACCAAAATGATTGAAAAATATCAACAATCTCCAGAGATCTTGATGTTCCTTTGTACACAAAAATAGGGTTAGAGCTAGGGTTAGGGTAGGGGCTAGGGTTGGGGCTAGGGTTAGGGTTGGGGCTAGGGTTAGGGCTACAGTTAGGGTTAGGGCTACAGTTAGGGCTGGGGCTAAAGTTAGGGTTAGGGCTGGGGCTAAAGTTAGGGTTAGGGTTGGGGTTTAAGTTAAGTTTAGGGCTACAGTTAGGGTTGGGGCTAAAGTTAGGGTTGGGGATAAAGTTAGGGTTAGGGTTTGGATTACATTTACGGTTGGGATTAGGGTTAGGGGTGTGTCAGGGTTAGGGGTGTGGTTAGGGTTGGGATTAGGGTTAGGGGTGTGTTTGGGATAGGGTTTCAGTTAGAATTGGGGGTTTCCACTGTTTAGGCACATCAGGGCTCTCCAAACGCGACATGGCGTCCGATCTCAATTCCAGCCAATTCTGCGTTGAAAAAGTAAAACAGTGCTCCTTCCCTTCCGAGCTCTCCCGTGCGCCAAAACACTGGTTTACCCCAACATATGGGGTTTCAGCATACTCAGGACAAATTGGACAACACCTATTGGGGTCCAATTTCTCTTGTTACCCTTGGGAAAATAAAAATTTTGGGGGCTAAAAAAACATTTTTGTGGGAAAAAAATTAATTTTTATTTTCACGACTCTGCGTTATAAACTGTAGTGAAACACTTGAGGTTTCAAAGTTCTCACAACACATCTAGATAAGTTCCGTGGGGGGTCTAGTTTACAATATGGGGTCACTTGTGGGGGATTTCTACTGTTTAGGTGCATCAGGGGCTCCGCAAATGCAACGTGACGCCTGCAGACCAATCCATCTAAGTCTGCATTCCAAATGGCACTCCTTCCCTTCCGAGCTCTCCCATGCGCCCAAACAGTGGTTTATCCCCACATATGGGGTATCAGCGTACTCAGAACTAATGGCACAAAACTTTTGGGGTCCCAATTCTTCTCTTACCCTTGGGAAAATAAAAAATTGGGGGCTCTGCATTGTAAACTTCTGTGAAGCACGTGATGGTCAAAGTGCTCACCACACATCTAGATAACTTCCTTAGGGGGTCTACTTTCCAAAATGGTGTCACTTGTGGGGGGGGGTTTCAATGTTTAGGCACATCAGGGGCTCTCCAAACGCAACATGGTGTCCCATCTCAATTCCAGTCAATTTTGCATTGAAAAGTCAAACGGCGCTCCTTCCCTTCCGAGCTCTGCCATGCACCCAAACAGTGGTTTAACCCCACATATTGGGTATCAGCGTACTCAGAACAAATTGTACAACAACTGTTGGGGTCCATTTTCTCCTGTTACCCTTGGTAAAATAAAACAAATTGGAGCTGAAATAAATTTTTTGTGAAAAAAAATTAAATGTTCTTTTTTTTTTTAAACATTCCAAAACTTCCTGTAAAACACCTGAAGGGTTAATAAACTTCTTGAATGTGGTTTTGAGCACCTTTAGGGGTGCAGTTTTTAGAATGGTGTCACACTTGGTTATTTTCTATCATACAGACCCCTCAAAATGACTTCAAATGTGATGTGGTTCCTAAAAAATATTGGTGTAAAAATGAGAAATTGCTGGTCAACTTTTAACCCTTATAACTCCCTAACAAAAAAATTTTGGTTCCAAAATTGTGCTGATGTAAAGTAGACATGTGGGAAATGTTACTTATTAATTATTTTGTGCGACATATCTCTGTGATTTAAGGGCATAAAAATTCAAAGTTGGAAAATTTCTAAATTTTCGCCAAATTTCCGTTTTTTTTCACAAATAAACGCACGTTATATCGAAGAAATTTTACCACTACCATGAAATACAGGTCCTTCTCAAAAAATTAGCATATAGTGTTAAATTTCATTATTTACCATAATGTAATGATTACAATTAAACTTTCATATATTATAGATTCATTATCCACCAACTGAAATTTGTCAGGTCTTTTATTGTTTTAATACTGATGATTTTGGCCTACAACTCCTGATAACCCAAAAAACCTGTCTCAATAAATTAGCATATCAAGAAAAGGTTCTCTAAATGACCTATTACCCTAATCTTCTGAATCAACTAATTAACTCTAAACACATGCAAAAGATACCTGAGGCTTTTAAAAACTCCCTGCCTGGTTCATTACTCAAAACCCCCATCATGGGTAAGACTAGCGACCTGACAGATGTCAAGAAGGCCATCATTGACACCCTCAAGCAAGAGGGTAAGACCCAGAAAGAAATTTCTCAACAAATAGGCTGTTCCCAGAGTGCTGTATCAAGGCACCTCAATGGTAAGTCTGTTGGAAGGAAACAATGTGGCAGAAAACGCTGTACAACGAGAAGAGGTGACCGGAACCTGAGGAAGATTGTGGAGAAGGACCGATTCCAGACCTTGGGGAACCTGAGGAAGCAGTGGACTGAGTCTGGTGTGGAAACATCCAGAGCCACCGTGCACAGGCGTGTGCAGGAAATGGGCTACAGGTGCCGCATTCCCCAGGTAAAGCCACTTTTGAACCATAAACAGCGGCAGAAGCGCCTGACCTGGGCTACAGAGAAGCAGCACTGGACTGTTGCTAAGTGGTCCCAAGTACTTTTTTCTGATGAAAGCAAATTTTGCATGTCATTCGGAAATCAAGGTGCCAGAGTCTGGAGGAAGACTGGGGAGAAGGAAATGCCAAAATGCCTGAAGTCCAGTGTCAAGTACCCACAGTCAGTGATGGTGTGGGGTGCCATGTCAGCTGCTGGTGTTGGTCCACTGTGTTTCATCAAGGGCAGGGTCAATGCTTTATGGAGATGAAGATTTCATTTTTCAGCACGACCTGGCACCTGCTCACAGTGCCAAAACCACTGGTAAATGGTTTACTGACCATGGTATTACTGTGCTCAATTGGCCTGCCAACTCTCCTGACCTGAACCCCATAGAGAATCTGTGGGATATTGTGAAGAGAAAGTTGAGAGACGCAAGACCCAACACTCTGGATGAGCTTAAGGCCGCTATTGAAGCATCCTGGGCCTCCATAACATCTCAGCAGTGTCACAGGCTGATTGCCTCCATGCCACGCCGCATTGAAGCAGTCATTTCTGCCAAAGGATTCCCGACCAAGTATTGAGTGCATAACTGAACATTATTATTTGATGGTTTTTTTGTTTGTTATTAAAAAACACTTTTATTTGATTGGATGGGTGAAATATGCTAATTTATTGAGACAGGTTTTTTGGGTTATCAGGAGTTGTATGCCAAAATCATCAGTATTAAAACAATAAAAGACCTGACAAATTTCAGTTGGTGGATAATGAATCTATAATATATGAAAGTTTAATTGTAATCATTACATTATGGTAAATAATGAAATTTAACACTATATGCTAATTTTTTGAGAAGGACCTGTACAATATGTCACGAGAAAACAATGTCAGAATCGCCAAGATCCGTTGAAGCGTTCCAGAGTTATAACCTCATAAAGGGACAGTGGTCATAATTGTAAAAATTGGCCTGGTCATTAACGTGCAAACCACCCTTGGGGCTTAAGGGGTTAACGTGCAAACCACCCTTGGGGCTTAAGGGGTTAAATAAGATTTGCTTCAGGTTATCATCTAATCAGAAGCACATTAAGGCCGGTTTCACACGTCAGTGGCTCCGGTACGTGAGGTGACAGTTTCCTCACGTACCGGAGCCACTGACACACGTAGACACATTGAAATCAATGCATCTGTGCAGATGTCATTGATTTTTGTGTGCCAAACACGGAGACATGTCAGTGTTCGTGGGAGCGCACGTATTACACGGACCCATTAAAGTCAATGGGTCCGTGTAAAACACGTAACGCACACGGATGTTTTCCGTGTGCAGTCCGTGTGCCGTGCTGGAGACAGCCTCCTATGGGAGGTGGAGCCGCATATTCATCAACTGTAATGGGCGGCACCACGTGACCGCTCAGTGCAGGAGAAGCTGCTGGGCGGAGAGCAAGCGTCGAGGGAGGCGGGTGAGTATTTTAATGCCGGCGGCCGGGCGCACAGGGGGTGGGAGGGGGGAGGATGCCCTAAAGTTTATTTTAAACACAAAAACAAAAAAGATTTTTCATCCCTTCTCCCCAGCGAGCGCTGGAGAGAACGGATGAATGGTGGCTTCAGCACCATGCTGGGGGGACAGCGCTTACTGTAGCGCTGTCTCTCCTGCACGGTCCGTGTGGTACCCAGGCGGCACACGGCTGCTGCACGTGTGCAACACAGATGGCCTACGTGAGCTCACGGACACGGATAACTCCGGTACGAATTTTTTCCGGTACCGGAATTATCTGGACGTGTGGGACAGGCCTAAGCAGAATGAGGTGTACTCTGGTTGGAAATCAACTGACACTGGAATGGAATGGATGTCAGACATGGCATTCTCTTGATGAGCTTCAAGAGGTAGTCACCGGGAATGGTTTTCACTTTAAGAAATGAAGGTCTGTCAGTCCGAAAAATTGGGAAAACTTTGAAAGTGTCCCCAAGTGCAGTGGCAAAAACCATCAAGCGCTACAATGAAACTGGCTCACATGAGGACCGCCCCAGGAAAGGAAGGCCAAGAGTCACTTCTGCTTCTGAGGATAAGTTTATCCGAGTCACCAGCCTCAGAAATCACAGGTTAACAGCAGCTCAGATTAGAGACCAGGTAAATGCAACACAGAGTTCTAGCAGCAGACACATCTCTACAACAACTGTTAGGGCTCATTTCCACTTGCGAGAAACACGTCCGTGTCTCGCATGTGGAAACCAAGCTGTGGCGCCGGCACTCCAGAGCGGAGCGTGCGGCCGCATAGGAACACATGGAGCTGCACGCTCCGCTCCAAAGTGCCGGCACCAGAGCTTGGTTTCCACATGCGAGACACGGACGTGTTTCTCGCAAGTGGAAATGAGCCCTCAAGAGGAGACTTTGTGCAGCAGGCCTTCATGGCAAAATAGCTGCTAGGAAACCACTGCTAAGGACAGGCAACAAGCAGAAGAGACTTGTTTGGGCTAAAGAACACAAGGAATGGACATTAGACCAGTGGAAATCTGTGCTTTGGTCTGATGAGTCCAAATTTGAGATCTTTGGTTCCAACCACCGTGTCTTTGTGCGACGCAGAAAAGGTGAACGGATGGACTCTACATGCCTGGTTCCCACCGTGAAGCATGTAGGAGGAGGTGTGATGGTGTGCCGGTGCTTTGCTAGTGACACTGTTGGGGATTTATTCAAAATTGAAGGCATACTGAACCAACATGGCTACCACAGCATCTTGCAGCGACATGCTATTCCATCTGGTTTGCGTTTAGTTGGACCATCATTTATTTTTCAACAGGACAATGACCCCAAATACACCTCCAGGCTGTGTAAGGGCTATTTGACCAAGAAGGAGAGTGATGGGGTGCTGCGCCAGATGACCTGTCCTCCACAGTCACCAGACCTGAACCCAGTCGAGATGGTTTGGGGTGAGCTGGACCGCAGAGTAAAGGCAAAAGGGCCAACAAGTGCTAAGCATCTCTGGGAACTCCTTCACAATTGTTGGAAGACCATTCCCGGTGACTACCTCTTGAAGCTCATCAAGAGAATGCCAAGAGTGTGCAAAGCAGTCATCAAAGCAAAAGGTGGCTACATTAAAGAACCTAGAATATAAGACATAATTTGAGTTGTTTCACACTTTTTTGTTAAGTATATAATTCCACATGTGTTAATTCATAGTTTTGATGCCTTCAGTGTGAATGTGCAATTTTCACTCATGAAAATACAGAAAAATCTTTAAATGAGGTGTCCAAACTTTTGTTCCGTACTGCATATACACACACACACACACACACACACACACACACACACACACACACACACACACACACACGCACACACACACAGTTTTGCTACCTCACAACATTGAATTTCACTTTTTTTTTTTAGGGTTTGCATCAGTTCATGTAATGTACATATATGTAAATCATAAATAATTCCCCCAAAAAATCGATTTTTTTTATTAAGCATTTAAAATGCCACCAACCTGTGGCTACCAACACACAAAATCACAACCACCGTGAAAAAAACAATAGTGAAAAGATAAATGGTGAAAAAACACTGGTGTGTGTGTGGAGTTCTAGAACCTGCTATAGTGTCTGTGCTGATACCTTCCTCACTGCGGGGGTTGGCACCCTAGGGGGAGAGTTGTGGCGCCCCAGCTCAACGATGGCTTTCCCTTGATACACCCTGCAACACGTGTGAACCCCTCTACCCAGATAAAGATCTGAAGGGTCCCCTAATATCTAAACAGAGATCACACCTATAGCTAAGGAGACCCTGGTTCCCCAACCCTATTAAAAACAATGGAGAACATGTATCTTGGCAAAAGTCGGCAGTATATTTAGATTTTGCATAATCCTGGTCCGTACTCATATATATATATATATATATATACATGAAATAATACAGCACCAATGCAAAAATCTCTATGCCCAAAATTATAAGCACCTTAATATCATAAAGATATATAGCAACAATGATTTGTTATGATATGCTCTCAAGATGCCGTCACCAATTCACGGATACATTTAATAAGTATGGTACTCATCATTAGGCCATCTGCCGCCGCCTTTTATCGGCTCAACACGTTTCGCCCCTCTGGCTCATCAGGAGGCACGATTTCAGAGCATGTGTCTCGATAGGATGTGATAGGTTTAATAAAAAATCGGATTTTATGGGAATTATTTATGATTTACCTGTTTGATACAAACCCAGAATTTTCTATCTAAATTTCAAAACTGTACATGTAAAGTACATAAATACAACTGTGACCATTTGGTTTTCTTTTTATTGTGAAGCAAGCACCAAATAGGACAAAGTAACTGAAAATTTCAGTGTACATAACTATTCACCCCTTTAAGTCAGTACTTTGTAGAGCCTCCTTTGGATAAGTCTCTGAGCTTTTCACCTCTTTAAACTTGGATTTTTGACCATTCCTCAAAGCAAAACTGCTCCAGCTCCTTCACGTTAGATGGTGTCCTCTGGTGAACAGCAATCTTCAAGTTTGACCACGGATTTTAGAAAAAGTATTTCTAAAGTCCGTTTATGATATGTAAATGAGGACTTTGACTAGTCGAGGGGGCATTAGTGTGCTTATACTAGTTGGCCTGCTTAGCATGTTTTTGTGCCACTGTGGGCATGATAACCTGAGGCCTGACCAAAGAGTAGTAGTAGTAAGATCTTAATAAATCCCAGAGCCGTGTTTGCCTTTTTGCTGCAGCGTCACTCTGCTGACTCATGAGCAGTCTGTGATCTTTTAGTATACCCAAGTCTTTTTCACACATGCTGTTTTTTAGTTTTATTCCTCCCATTCTGTAGATACCATTTTTGTTTTTCTTGCCCAGATGTAGAATCTTGCATTTCTCCCTGTTTCCCACCTGAGATGTATCCATAGGTCCCTGTGACCAGACACTTATTGACCTGGGATGTATGGATACGTCCCGGTGATTTTGCAAGCACAGAGGCTTTGCGCACGATTGCCTCCAGGTGTCTGCTGATTCTAACAGCTAACACCCGGCACTTGGTGGCAGGAGTGGTCCCCGACCACTCCCACCACTTTAACCACCTAAATGCTGCAATCAAACACAATCACAGCATTTTGGGAGCAGCCAGTGGGAACACAGCCCCTCTGCCCTTGGATTGGACACTGTGCGATGTCATTGAGGGGTCCCGATCGTTCCCATGGTGACCTGGGTCATCAGAGCTAGCAAAGTTGCTTAATCATGCTCAGCAAGTTTGCATGTCAGTGCACGTAGTGATGGGCAGTCCGGCTCCACTCACCAAAAAGAGCCATCTCTTTTTGGATCCTTAATAGATCCCTATTAAATATGTGTTCACAATAGGTGAACATATATTTAAACTGACGTTAATGCGGCCAAAACTCTGACCTCTTGCTGTTAACTAATTGAATTGATGAGCAGGCGGAGTTTTGTTCTGGTGGACAAAGTTATGTCTGCCGAACACCATGATTTTACACCCAGTGAGAGCCATTCACAAAATTTAGTGGCTCTCACTGGGGTGCCGGTTCCAATCATTCACAGCAATGAGCCGGCTCTTTGTACCGGATTGTTCGCGAGCGACCCATCACTAGAGTGCAGCGCTGATAGCTTGCATAGCATAGGGATGCTCCTGCATCTCTATGCTATAGAAGCGATCAGCCTGCAAAAAATGAAAGTTCCATAGTGGGACAAAGTAAAAACGTTAAAAACAAGTATTACAAAAAATTGTAAAAAAAAAAAAGAAGAATAATACAAAAATCTAAATATATTGTACCCATGAATAAATATTTTTATGAAAAAATATATATAAAAGTACAGATTTTTTTATATCATAGCGTCCGGAATAACCCAACCTATAGAACTGTTTCTCTAGTTAACTCCTTTAGTGAACACCATAGAAAAAAATAAATAAAAACAAGACACAAACTAATGCTTTATCATTATACTGTCAAACTAAAAGTGGTATAAAACGTGATCAAAAGGACGAACATAAATAAACATGGTACAGCTGAAAACGTCATCTTCTCCCGCAAAAAACAAGCCACCATACAGCTCCATCAGCAGAAAAATAAAAAAGTTATAGCTCTCAGAATAAACTGATGCAAAAATAATTATTTTTTCTATAAAATAGTTTTTAGTGCGTAAAAGCGCCAAAACATAAAAAAAGATATAAATGTGGTATCACTGTAATCGTACCAGAGAATAAACCTGCCTTATCAATTTTACAAGCAGGGCATTTAAAAAAAAAAAATCCTGAATTCCTGGTTTTTGTTCATTCTGCCTGTGTTTGTTGTAAAAAAAAAAGTTCCTATTAGCCCTTAGAAAAATTTAAAACTTGGGGCTAAAAAACATTTTAGTGGTAAAAATGTAATTTATTCTTTCTTCACCGCTCAATGGTATAAAATTCTGAGGCACCCCTTATAGAATGGTGTCAATATGAACACAGCACCCCTAGAAGAATTCACATGTGGGGGGTTTCTGTTGTTCTGGCACATAAGGGGCTCTGCCAATAAGACATGGCACCCCTAAACCATTCCAGCAAAATCTGAACTCCAATATGGCTCTTCTTTCCTTATGAGCTTTGCACTGTGCCTCAAAAGTATTTCCCCACATATGAGGTATTGGTGTACTCATGAGAAATTGCACAATGGGGCTAAAATAACATTTTTGTAAGGAAAACATGATTTCCCTATTTTCATGGTTCAACGTTATAAAGTTCTGTGAAGTACCTGGGGCTCAAGGTGCTGACCATACATCTAAATACATTCCTTGAGGGTTCTAGTTTCCAAAATGAGATAACTTGTGGGGGGGTTTCTATTGTTTAGGAACATCTGGGGCTCTCCAAACGGGACATGGCATCCAGTAATGATTCCATCAAATTTTACATTCAAAAAGTCAAATTACGCTCCTTTCCTTCCGAGCACTGCCATGTACCCAAACAGTAGTTGTCTCCCACATGTGAGGTATCGGCGTACTCAGGAGAAATTGCAGAACAAATTTTATGGTGCAATTTCTCCTGTTACCCTTATGTAAATGCAAACTTTGGGGCAAGAAAACATTTTTGTGGGGAAAATATGATTTTTTTTATTTTCACGGCTCAACATTATAAACTTCTGTGAAGGACCTGGGGGTTCAATGTGCTCACCATACATCTAGATAAGTTCCCCGAGGGGTCTGGTTTCCAAAATAGTGTCACTTGAAGGTGATTTTTACTGTTTAGGCACATCAGGGGCTCTTCAAACGCGGCATGGTGTCCGCTAATTTTTCCAGCACATTTTGCATTCAAAAAGTCAAATGGCACTTCACCCCTTCCAAGCTCTGCCATGTGCCCAAACAGTAGTTTTCCCTGACATACGGGATATCATAATGCTTAGGAGAAATTGCCCAACACATTTTGAGGTCCATGTTTCCCTGTTACCCTTGGGAAAAGAAAAAAAAAATTGAGTCTAAATTATTTTTTGCGTGAAAAAAAGGTAAATGTTCATTTTTTCCTTCCACATTCTAAAAATTCCAGTGAAGCACCTGAAGGGTTAATAAACTTCTTGAATATTGTTTTGAGCACCCTAAGGGATGCAGTTATTAGAATGGTGTCACTTTTGGGTATTTTCTATCATATAGACCCCTTAACCCTTTTCTTACATTTGTCGTAATAATACGTCCCTGTGCCATGGGCCTCTCTGACCAGGGATGTATTTATAACTGCATAGCTATCGTCCGCGCACATGCCAGTCGCTACCGGGTGTCAGCTGATTCTGAGTCACACACCGCTCCTGGCAATTTAGTGCTGACAAGCCCCTCTGCCTTTGGATTGGAGACCCTGCGGCATGACGACATCTGGGTCACCAGAGCTAAGAAAATAATTTGATCATGCACAGTGCATAATCAGCAACTTTCTCTGTCAGTGCAGAGCTGACAGTTTCTACAGCATAGGGAATACTGTGGCATCCCCATGCTGTAAAAGCGATTAGCCTGTAAAAAATGATAGTCCCATATTGGGACAAAGCACAAAAGTGTAAAAAAAAATTTTTTTTCAAATAATTGTAAAAATATTTTTTTTTAAAATATCAAAAATAATAATAAATCAAGATATTGTAGCTATAAACATAGTGTTTGACAAGTGTGACCAACTTTTTACTATTGATGCTGCTTATGCAGCATCAATAGTAAAAAGATGTTAAAAATAAAAATCGTGACATTCTCACGTTCTGCCATCCCCCGCAGCCTTCCCGCTCCTCGCGATGCTCCCGGCAGCTCCCGTTCCCAGTAATGCCTCGCGGCCATGACCCCAGATTACGTAGCGGTCTCGCGAGACCACTACGTCATCACAGGTCATTGTCACAAGGCATTACTGGGAACGGGAGCATCGCGAGGAGCGGGAAGGCTGCGGGGGCCGCCGGAATGTGAAAATATCACGATTTTTTATTTTAATTCTTTTTTTTAACAGGTATATGGTTCCCAGGGCCTGGAGGAGAGTCTCCTCTCCTCCACCCTGGGTACCAACCGCACATGATCCGCTTAATTCCCGCATGATGGGCATAGCCCCATGTGGGAAGTAAGCGGATCAATGCATTCCTATGTGTGCAGAATCCCCGCGATTCCGCACAAAGAATGAACATGCTTTTTTTCCGGAATGCGATTCCGCCGCGGAAAAAAACGCAGCATGTGCACAAAAAATGCAGAATCCATTAAAAATGATGGGATGCTTATGTAAGCATTTTTTTAGCGGAAAACGGCAGAAAAAACACTAAAAAAACGGTAAAAACCCTGAACGTGTGCACATAGCCTAAAACTGTCCCACTAGTTAACTACTTTAGTGAACACCATATATAAAAAAAACAAAAACAAGCAAAAAACAATGCTTTATCATCATACCGCAGAAAAAGTGGAATAAAACACAATCAAAAAGAGGGATATAAATAAACATGGCACCGCTGAAAACATCAGTTTGTTCCGCAAAAAACAAGCTGCCACACAGCTCCATCAGCGGAAAAATAAAAAAGTTATAGCTCTCAGAATAAAATAGCTTTTATTGTGTTAAAGCGCTAAAACATAAAAAACATATATAAATGCGGTATCACTGTAATCGTACAGACCTGAAGAATAAAACTGCCTTATCAATTTTACCACAAACGGAACTGCATACACCTCCCCCCCTTACGGCTCAACATTATAAACTTCTGTGAAGCTCCTGAGAGTTCAATGTGCAACTGTGAAGATCAGTTGATGTTACATTTGCTTTCTTAGAGAACACAAAAGCAAAATAGGAATTTAAAAGTTCAGCCTTCTCAACATCGTTTTTTTACAACCACCCTTTTGATCCTGTAAACATCCTATAGCATATTTGACATTTGCTTTTGACATCCCCCCAAAATTTATTTGCTTTTGGTCTCCCTTGCAAGCCTCAGTTCATCACTAGCTTTACCTCTTCTAACGCTTGCCCTGCATTCCCTGCAAATAGCATTATTTTCTTTAGATATGCCCTCCTCTTTGCATTTGATATACATTTCTTTTTTTCCTTTTTAGTAGGTGTTTAAGGCTAGGTTCACATTGCGTTAGTGCAGTCCGTTCAACGCATACGTTAAACGGACTGCGCTAACGCAAGTGCCGACTTTGGCACAGCGCTAGCGCAGATGGAGCATCTGCTAGCTCCATCTGCGCTAGCAGTGACGGACCCGGAAACGCTGCAGCGCGCGTCTCGGGTCCGTCACTCAATGACGGCACATCGCTAGCGCACGCCCATTGTGGGCTTGTGCTAGCGATGCGTCAGACATTGCATTCAATGGCGGCGTTAATGGACTACGTTACACCGCGTTATGCCGCGGTGTAACGTAGTCCGTTTAACGGAGACACTGAACGCAGTGAGAACCCAGCCTAAGGTTTAAGTAAAGTTTCGTTTTCATTTTATTCCTGCCAAATTTAGGCCATGGTCACACGACAAGTCTTTCAAGCGGAAAACCTCTTTAGATTGCCTCTTTGGTGGTTTCTGCAAAGGTTTCTTTTGTTTTTTTTCATGTTTTTCCTTTTTTTAGGAGGGGAGGAAGATTTTAGGACAATGGTCTTTTAATAATTTTTTAAGGTGAAGACTAGTGATGAGCGAGCACTAAAATGCTTGGTTACTCGATACTCACATCGAGCAAATCTATTTTATTTTTTTATTAAAAAATAAAAAAACTGAAATATCACATGGTCATAGGTATTCAGACCCATTGCTCAGTATTGAGTAGAAGCACCCTTTTGAGCTAGTAAAGCCATGAGTCTTCTTGGAAATGATGCAGCAAGTTTTTCACATCTGGATTTGGGGATCCTCTGCCATTCTTCCTTGCAGATACTCTCCAGTTCTGTCAGGTTGGATGGTGAGTGAACAGCCAATTTCAGGTCTCTCCAGAGATGCTCAATTGGGTTTAGGTCAGGGCTCTGGCTGAGCCAGTCAAGAATGGTAGCAGAGTTGATATGAAGCCACTCCTTTATTATTTTAGCTGTGTGCTTAGGGTCATTGTCTTGTTGGAAGGTGAACCTTCGGCCAAGTCTGAGGTCCAGAGCACTCTGGAAGGGGTTTTCATCCAGGATATCTCTGTACTTGGCCGCATTCCTGTTTCCTTCAATGACAACCAGTCGTCCTGTCCCTGCAACTGAAAAACACCCCCATAGCATGATGCTGCCACCACATTTCACTGTTGGGATTGTATTGGGCAGGTGATGAGCAGTGCTTGGTTTTCTCCACATATACCGCTTAGACTTATCACCAAAAAGGTCTATCTTCGTCCCATCAGACCAGAGAAGCGTATTTCTCATAGTCCGGGAGTCCTTCATGTGTTTTTTAGCAAACTCTATGCGGGTTTTCATATGTCTTGCACAGAGGAAAGGCGTCCATTGGGCCACTCTGCCATTAAAGCCCGACTGATGGAGGGCTGTAGTGATAGTTGACTTTGTGGAACTTTCTCCCATCTCCCTACTGCATCTCTGGAGCTCAGCCACAGTGATCTTGGGGTTCTTCTTTACCTCTGCCTTTACCCTATTCAACCCAAGAGTGCAGGCCCCAACCACGGATCTCCGCCCTAACGATCTGGCCAACTACTTCAAAGAAAAAATTGACCATATCCAACAGAAAATTTTCTCCCAAACACTTCATACCATGCACTGTCCTCCCTCCCCTACTACATCTCGCTCACTCTCTGACTTTGAACCAGTCACAGAAGAAGTAATCAGGCTCCTTACATCTTCTCGCCCGACCACTTGCACCAGTGACCCCATTCCATCACATCTTCTTCAGTCCCTTTCCCCTGCTGTTACTGCTCACCAAACAAAAATATTCAACCTCTCTCTCTCTCTTCTGATATCTTTCCCTCCTCATTTAAGCATGCCATCATACTTCCATTACTTAAAAAACCATCCCTCGACCAAAACTGTGCCGCTAACTACAGACCTGTCTCTAATCATCCCTTCATCTCTAAACTCCTGGAACGCCTGGCCCACTCCCGTCTTATCTGCTATCTCTGAGATAACTCTCTTCTCAACCCTCTACAATCTGGTTTCCGCTCTTTAAGGCCCCGTCTCACTAAGCGATTTACCAACGATCACGACCAGCGATACGACCTGGCCGCGATCGTTGGTAAGTCGTTGTGTGGTCGCTGGGGAGCTGTCACACAGACAGCTCTCTCCAGCGACCAACGATCAGGGGAACGACTTCGGCATCGTTGAACCTGTCTTCAACGATGCCGAAGTCCCCCTGCAGCACCCGGGTAACCAGGGTAAACATCGGGTTACTAAGCGCAGGGCCGCGCTTAGTAACCCGATGTTTACCCTGGTTACCAAAAAAAACAAACACTACATACTCGCCTTTCGGTGTCCAGGTCCCTTGCCGTCTGCTTCCTGCTCTGACTAAGTGCCGCCGTACAGTGAGAGCACAGCGGTGACGTCACTGCTGTGCTCTCACTTCTCACTGTACGGCCGGCAGTCAGTGAGAGCAGGAAGCAGACGGCAAGGGACCTGACGGACATCAGATGGTGAGTATGTACTGTTTGTTTTTTTTTACATTTACGCTGGTAACCAGGGTAAACATCGGGTTACTAAGCGCGGCCCTGCGCTTAGTAACCCGATGTTTACCCTGGTTACCAGTGAAGACATCGCTGGATCGGTGTCACACACACCGATTCAGCGATGTCAGCGGGGCCTCAACGACCAAAAAAAGGTCCAGGCCATTCCGACACGACCAGCGATCTCGCAGCAGGGGCCTGATCGCTGGTACGTGTCACACATAGCGAGATCGCTACTGAGGTCGCTGTTGCGTCACAAAACTTGTGACTCAGCAGCGATCTCGCTAGCGATCTCGCTATGTGAGACGGGGCCTTTACACTCTACTGAAACTGCCCTTACTAAAGTCTCTAATGATCTACTAACAGCTAAATCTAATGGTCACTACTCCATGCTAATTCTCTGGGATCTCTCTGCAGCATTCGACACTGTGAATCATCAGCTCCTCCTCACTATGCTCCGCTCCATCGGCCTCAAGGACACCGTTCTCTCCTGGCTCTCCTCCTATCTCTCTGACCGCTCCTTCACTGTAAATTTTGCTGGCTCCTTTTCCCTTCATCTTCCCCTTACTGTTGGGGTTCCTCAAGGATCGATTCTAGGCCCCCTTCTCTTTGTATACTGCCCCTATTGGTCAAAGTAGATTTGGTTTCCAGAACCATCTCTAAGCAGATGACACCCAATTATACACCTCTTCTCCTGATATCATGCCTGCCTTTTTAGAAAACACCAGTGATGGTCTTACCGCTGTCTTTAACATCATGGCCTCCCTCTATCTGAAACTGAGCCTGTCAAAAACTGAACTCGTGTTTCCTTCCATTACTAATGTACCTATGCCCGACATTACCATTTCCGTGTGTGGTTCCACCATTACTCCCCAGCAACATGCCCACTGTCTTGGGGTCATACTTGATTCTGAGCTTTCATTCACCCCCCACATCCGATCACTGGCTCGCTCTTGTTATCTGCACCTAAAAAAATTTCTAGAATTCGACCCTTTCTTACTTTCGACTCTGCAAAAACTCTTACTGTTTCTCTTATTCATTCTCGTCTGGACTATTGTAACTCAGATGTAAAGTGCCATGGAATAAATGGCGCTATAATAATAAATAATAACTCTCTACTAATCGGTCTCCCTCCTACCAAACTCTCCCCTCTCCAATCGGTCTTGAATGCTGCAGCCAGGATCATATTCCTCACCAACCGTTACACCATTACCCATCCACTCCAGAATCCAGTACAAGCTTATTACACTCACCCACAAAGCACTCCATGGCTCAGCACCACCTACATCTCCTCCTTCGTCTCAGTCTACCACCCTACCCGTGCTCTTCGTTCTGCTAATGACCTGAGGTTAACATCCCACTCCCGTCTCCAAGACTTTTCACATGCTGCGCCAATTCTTTGGAATGCACTACCCAGGTTAATACGATTAATCCCCACAGTTTTAAGCGTGCCCTAAAAACGCATTTGTTCAGGCTGGCCTACCGTCTCAACGCAATAACCTAATTATCCCTCTGTGGCTCATTCAAAATATTTTACCATAACCAGGTTCCTCGCATCATGTTCTCACAGGCTTCATGCATCTAATAGCCCTCTGTGTCTGTATTGTTACATACTTAGGCTGATAACCGGTTCATGCAGCATTACATGAACACCCGATTCTTACACTTTGGCTGGTCCGTCCGAACAAAAACAATTGTTACCAGCCACCTTTTGTATCTCCCCTTTTCCTCATAGATTGTAAGCCTGCGAGCAGGGCCCTCATTCCTCTTGGTATCTGTTTTGATCTTTTTTATTTATTGTTATGCTGTAATGTCTATTGTCTGTACAAGTCCCCCTCCAAAAAGTAAAGTGCTGCGGAATATGTCGGCACCATAAAAATAAAATTATTACTTCTCTCACCAAGGCTCTTCTCCCACGACTGCTTAGTTTAGCTGGACGGCCAGGTCTAAGGCTACTTTCACACTCGCGACGGGCCGAGGTTCCCGACTCTAGCGTTGTCTCCGCCGCACAACGGGGGCAGCGGATGCATTTTTCCAGCGCATCCGCTGCCCCATTGTGAGGTGCGGGGAAGTGCGGGGAGGTGGGGGCGGAGTTCCGGCCGCGCATGCGCGGTCGGAAAAAGCGGACCGTCGTGAGCAAAAAACGTTACATATAGCGTTTTTTGGTCCCGACGGTCCGTCACAACACGGTGCAACCGTCGCACGACGGTTGCGACGTGTGTCAATCCGTCGCAATACGTCGCTTAATGTAAGTCTATGGGGAAAAAACGCATCCTGCAAGCACTTTTGCAGGATGCGTTTTTTCGGCAAAACGACGCATTGTGGCGGATTGCAGTTAACGCTAGTGTAAAAGTAGCCTAAGAAGACTTCTGGCGGTCCCAAATTTCTTCCATTTAAGGATTATGGAGGCCTCAAGGTTCCTAATAATAATAATAATAATAATAATAATAATTTTTATTTATATAGCGCCAACATATTCCGCAGCACTTTACAACTTATAGAGGGGACTTGTACAGACAATAGACATTACAGCATAACAGAAATCACAGTTCAAAATAGATACCAGGAGGAATGAGGGCCCTGCTCGCAAGCTTACAAACTATGAGGAAAAGGGGAGACACGAGAGGTGGATGGTAACAATTGCTTTAGTTATTTGGACCAGCCATAGTGTAAGGCTCGGGTGTTCATGTAAAGCTGCATGAACCAGTTAACAGCCTAAGTATGTAGCAGTACAGACACAGAGTGCTATTAACTGCATAAAGTGTATGAGAACACGATGCAAGGAACCTGATTATGTGTTTTTTTTCTATTTTTAATAGGCCACACAGGGATAGTTAGGTTAATGCGTTGAGGCGGTAGGCCAGTCTGAACAAATGCGTTTTTAGGGCACGCTTAAAACTGTGGGGATTGGGGATTAATCGTATTAACCTAGGTAGTGCATTCCAAAGAATCGGCGCAGCACGTGTAAAGTCTTGGAGACGGGAGTGGGAGGTTCTGATTATTGAGGATGCTAACCTGAGGTCATTAGCGGAGCGGAGGGCACGGGTAGGGTGGTAGACTGAGACCAGAGAGGAGATGTAGGGTGGTGCTGAGCCATGGAGTGCTTTGTGGATGAGGGTAGTAGTTTTGTACTGGATTCTGGAGTGGATGGGTAGCCAGTGTAATGACTGGCACAAGGTAGAGGCATCGGTGTAACGGTTGGTGAGGAATATGATCCTGGCAGCAGCATTCAGGACAGATTGGAGCGGGGAGAGTTTGGTAAGAGGGAGGCCGATTAGTAGAGAGTTACAATAGTCCAGACGGGAATGAATAAGAGAAACAGTAAGAGTTTTTGCAGAGTCGAAAGTAAGAAAAGGGCGAATTCTAGAAATGTTTTTGAGATGCAGATAAGAAGAGTGAGCCAGTGATCGGATGTGGGGGGTGAATGAAAGCTCGGAATCAAGGATAACCCCAAGGCAGCGGGCATGTTGCTTGGGAGTAATGGTGGAACCGCACACGGAGATGGCAATGTTGGGCAAAGATAGGCTAGTAGAGGGAGAGAACACGAGGAGTTCAGTTTTTGACAGGTTCAGTTTCAGATAGAGGGAGGACATGATGTTAGAGACAGCGGTAAGACAATCACTGGTGTTTTCTAAGAAGGTCGGAGTGAAAGCAGGAGAAGAGGTGTATAATTGGGTGTCGTCAGCATAGAGATGGTACTGGAAACCAAATCTACTGATTGTTTGTCCAATAGGGGCAGTATACAAAGAGAAGAGGAGGGGGCCTAGGACTGATCCTTGAGGAACCCCAACAGTAAGGGGAAGGTGAGAGGAGGAGGAACCAACAAAACATACAGTGAAGAATCGGTCAGAGAGATAGGAGGAGAACCAAGAGAGAAAGGTGTCCTTGATGCCGATGGAGCGGAGCATAGTGAGGAGGAGCTGATGATCCACAGTGTCGAATGCTGCGGAAAGATCCAATAGAATTAGCATGGAGTAGTGACCATTAGATTTAGCTGTTAGTAGGTCATTAGAGACTTTAGTGAGGGCAGTTTCAGTAGAGTGTAATGAGCGGAAGCCAGATTGAAGAGGGTCGAGAAGAGAGTTATCTGAGAGATAGCGGGTAAGACGGGAGTGGACCAGGCGTTCCAGGAGTTTAGAGATGAAGGGAAGATTAGTGACAGGTCTATAATTAGCGGCACAGTTTTGGTCGAGGGAGGGTTTTTTAAGTAATGGATGTATGATGGCATGCTTAAATGAGGAGGGAAAAATACCGGAAGTGAGGGAAAGGTTGAATATTTTTGTTATGTGAGAGGTGACAGCCGGGGAAAGGGACTGGAGGAGATGTGACGGAATGGGGTCACTGGTGCAAGTGGTCGGGCGAGAAGATGCAAGGAGCCTGCTTACTTCTTCTTCAGTAACTGGTTCAAAGTCAGAGAGTGAACTAGATGCAGTGGGGGAGGGAGGACAGTGCCTGGTATGAAGAGATTGGGAGATGATTTCCTGGCGAATGTGGTAAATTTTTTCTTTGAAGTAATTGGCCAGATCTTCAGCGCGGAGATCTGTGGTTGGGGCCTGCTCTCTTGGGTTGAGTAGGGACTGGAAAGTGTCGAAGAAACGTTTAGGGTTATTGGACAGTGAGGTGATGAGGGTGTTGAAATAGGTTTGTTTGGAGAGGTGAAGGGCAGAGTTGTATGTTTTTAGCATGAACTTATAATGGATGAAATCTTCGGGTAGATTAGATTAGATTCCTAAGAACACAGTGTACTGCAGAAATTCTGTTGTAACCTTGGCCAGATCTGTGCTTTGCCACAATTCTGTCTCTGAGCTCCTTGGCCAGTTCCTTTGACGTCATGATTCTCATGTGGTCTGACATGCACTGTGAGCTGTGAGGTCTTATATAGACAGGTGTGCGCCTTTCCAAATCATGTCCTGTCAGTTTAGTTAAACACAGCTGACTCCAATGAAGGAGTAGAACCATCTCAAGGAGGAGCACAAGAAAATGGACAGCATGTGACTTAAATATGAGTGTCTGAGCAAAAGGTCTAAATACTTATGGCCATGTGGTATTTCAATTTCTTTTTTTAATTTGCAAAAATTTCTACATTTCTGTTTTTTTCCAGTCAAGATGGGGTGCAGAGTGTACATTAATGAGAAAAAATGACTTTTTTGAATTTACCAAATGGCTGCAATGATGAAAGAGTGAAAAATTTAAAGGGGTCTGAATACTTTCTGTACCCACTGTAAATTAACTTTTTGATGATATTCTAATTTTGTGAGAAGCACCTGTATATCGGCATCGCTACAAGCGATCTCTTCATGTCCCGATTGAAACGGGCAGGGTGACAGGTCAGAATCTATAAATGGAAATGTGAACATTTCTTCGGAGTGTCCAAGTGTAAGATCACTTGTCTCCGGTCACTTGGCATGGTAGGAGGAAGGAGGATCAGGGTGAGGATTATGTGGTCCAGAAATATGGCTACCGAGAACGGCCCGGGTGGCGCTGGCAAAGTGACTGGAAGCATTATCTGCTATCCATCCAACAACCTTTTCATACTGGTCTGGATTCAAGAGTGGTGTTCCGCGCCCCCCTACAACGTGGGACAGGGAGCTAGATCGACATGATGTGTTTGTTGTGCTCCCACAGCAGGCATAGTTTCACCTTGCCTATGGTCTCTGCACTCACCATCACGTTCACTTCAATGTACCCTTACCACGCGCTTTGCCAATTTTAAATTATGAATGATATATCCCTGATGAGAATACCTTTCAGAAAGTATTAAAATGCCACCAAAATGTACCCACTACTTATGGACATATAAGACTGCTGTATCAATATAGCAATGGGATTTGTAACCAAAGGTGTTTTTTTGGTGTGTTTTGAGGCTCAAGTCTAGCACGATAAATGGCATATAAAATTTCACTGTGGAAAAAAATTTCACTATTACACAGCCAGGAAAATTTCCACCAAATCAGATAGACGTATTTTTTTTATAACAAACAATTATTATTATTTTTTTGGGGGAGGGGTGAGGCCCAGCTTTAGCATGATAAATGCTGTATAAAATTTCACGGCAAAACAAAGCTGCAGTGTTAGGCCACGTTCATACTTTGCGGCCTGCTCTGCGGGTTAATCCCGCAGCGGAATTGATAAATCTGCAGGGCAAAACCGCTGCGGTTATCCCTGCAGATTTATCGCGGTTTGTTCCGCGGTTTCTGCTGCGGGTTTCCGCCTATACTATTGATGCTGCATATGCAGCATCAATAGTAATGTAAAAAATAATAAAAATTGGTTATACTCACCCTCTGATGTCCGGATCTCCTCGGTGCTGCAGGAGGCTGTGCCGACAAGGACCTTCGTGACGTCACGGTCATGTGACCACGGCGTCATCACGGTCATGTGACCGCGACATCACCAAAGGTCCTGCTCGCACAGCAACTGAGACCGGTCGCCGCGGGCAGCGCTGAGAGGTGAGTATAGCATCATTTTTTATTTTAATTCCTTTTTTTACACCAAAATATGGTTCCCAGGGCCTGGAGGAGAGTCTCCTCTCCTCCACCCCGGGTACCATCTGCACATTATCCGCTTAACTTCCCGCAACGTGGGCACAGCCCCATGCGGAAAGTGAGCGGATCAATGCATTTCTATGGGTGCAGAATCGCTGCGATTCTGCACCAAGAAGTGACATGCTCCTTCTTTTTTTCCGCAGAAAAGCCGCGCGGCTTTTTCCGCGGAAATCCGCAGCGTGGGCACAGCGGGTTTTGTTTTCCATAGGGTAACATTGTACTGTACCCTGCATGGAAAACTGCTGCGGATCCGCAGTGTCAAATCCACTGCGGATCCGCGGCAAAACCCGCAAAGTGTGAACGTAGCTTTACAGTGCCAGGAAATTTTGCCCACTATGAGGTGGAAGTATCAATATAGCGATGCTACTGAATCCAACGAAGCCTGGCTGTATGCTTTCGACGCACAACTGACGCAGTAAAAATGGTGTATATTTTCCTGCTCAGAGCAATTTGCAGAATTAAGAACAAAAAGAGGGATTTTTGGTACTCACCGTAAAATCTCTTTCTTGGAGCCTTCATTGGGGGACACAGGTAACCATGGGTGTATGCTGCTGTCGCTAGGAGGCTGACACTATGCTAAAAAAGAAAAATAGCTCCTCCTCTGCAGTATACCCCGACCGACAGGCAGGAAGTACCTCGGTTAGGCTACATTCACATTTGCGTTGTTGGGCGCAGCGTCGTCGACGCATACCGACGCATGCGTCCCTATCTTTCACATGGGGGGTGCATGGACATGCGCCGGTTTGCGTTGTCATGCGTTGTATGACGCATGCGTTTTTTTGGGCACCAGACAGGGCGCGGACGATGCTACAGGTTGCAGTTTTGATGCGTCACATTTCCGAAGAAAAACACATGCAACGCACCTGCGTCGTAAATGCGCCAAAAAATGGGTATTATACCTACCGATAATTCGGTTTCCAGGAGTCCATCCTGACAGCACATTGGAGGACGTCTTTCTCCTCCTTGCAGGGACAGGAAATACAACACGAGAGGTTAAAAGGTCCCACTCCGCCCCCTTTCCCTCAGTGTTTTGACAAGTACCACACCATGGATAGATATACTTTGAAATTTTTATTAACCAAACATATTACAGCATATGCACTGGCATGAATAGGGGGGGAAATAACGGTGCTGTCAGGATGGACTCCTGGAAACCGAATTATCGGTAGGTATAATACCCATTTTCCAGGACGTCCCCCTGACAGCACATTGGAGAATACCAAAGAAAAACTCCTTTAGGGTGGGACAACTGCTTGGAGAACTTTTCTCCCATATGACATTTGCTGAGCTGCCATCACATCTAATTTATAGTGCCTACAAAAGGTGTTTACCCTGGCCCAAGTTGCGGCCTTGCAAATCTGATCTAGGGACGCTCCTGCCCGTTCAGCCCATGATGCTGAAACAGCCCTAGTAGAGTGCGCTTTTATCCCTGTTGGGCAAGCTAATCCTTCTGATGAGTAGGCTTTTGAAATAGGGATTTTTGTGTACTTACCGTAAAATCCTTTTCTCCGAGCCATTCATTGGGGGACACAGACCACGGGTGTATGCTGCTGCCACCAGGAGACTGACACTAAGTATTACAAAGAAAGTTAGCTCCTCCCCTGCAGTATACACCCCTCTGCTGGCTCCCAGCTAACCAGTTCGGTGCAAAAGCAGTAGGAGATCAATAACATATAAGCGTATAGCATGTCACATCATATATGAGAGTATAACATATCAAATGATAAAAACAAATACAACTAATAATAGGGAGGGAGCTGTGTCCCCCAATGAATGGCTCGGAGAAAAGGATTTTACGGTAAGTACACAAAAATCCCTATTTCTCCTTCGCCTCATTGGGGGACACAGACCATGGGACGTCCCAAAGCAGTCCCTGGGTGGGGACAACATCAGATCAGGCCGTGTAACCGCTACTTACAAGTGCGCCAAGGCGGCCTGCAAAGTCCGCCTGCCCAGACTCACATCTGAGGAAGTGTGTGAATTATAGTGCTTCAAGAATGCATGCGGACCTGAGACAGGGAGATAGGCTGACATCTAGCACGGAAGGACTCCTGGATGGTGAAAAGAATCCACCAGGCTAACGTGGCCGATGAACCCGGCTAAACCCTTCCTGTGACCATCGGGAAGCCTACTTACCATCGAGAAGCCCAAGCAAAGTGTCCAACCTTTGGAAGGATGCCGTCCTCGATACGTACCCACTTGGAGCACTCACTTCTTCCAGATTATGGAGAACCCATTCCGATGTGTGGACTGGAGCCGAAAGATGAGAGGACGATGCCCCTGCAACAGTGGGAATACAAAACCACCTTGGCAACGAGGGAATGGGATGGCTTGAGGGCAACGATGCATAGATGGTAATAAGGAAAAAAGACTGAAAGGAACAGAGTGGGAAGCTCTGAAGACTCATCAGGATGACAAGAACGCATAGAAGAAAGGGGAGTGACGTTCCCTTATCGTAAAGTCTTTCTGGATCGAAAAAGGAGTGTACTGTAAGATCCCCAGGACCATTAAGGTCCCCCAGATCTAACGGTACGCGGTAGGGAAGAACTACAGGTGGAGACTCCCTGCGAGAAGGTCCATATTTCCAATTTTGACGAAATAAGACGGAGAAATACTAGTACCGCAAGCGAGAAAACCTGACATGGTCAGTGCGGGTCTCCCAGGATCACTGGGGGCCTTTTCCGCTTCCAAAAAGGTCTCAGACGTAGTGGAAGAGGAGTTATGGAAATTGGTACCGTGGAAGAAACGGAGTATGCACTGCGATGGACTTGGATCTTGCAGCCAAACCATGAACTGGAGTACATAGGCGTTCAGCTTGGACGCCATCCGACCTACATCTGGAGTACTCCAGTGAAGGCAGATGTGAAGGAAGACTTCCGAGTGAAGTTCCCACTCACTTGAGGAGAAAACCCTGATGGCTGAATATGTCAGCCGCCCAGTGTTCTACTCCAGGGACATGTACTGTTGAGATCACCGAATGATAGATCTCGGCCCATCAGAGAGTGCGAGGTACCTCGGCCATGGCGCTTGACTGTGGGTACCTGCGAGATGATTGACGTATGGCACAGCCGTGGCATTATCCAAATTGAAGACGGATGGTTGACCCGCCTAAGGGCAGTGGACCTGCTGTGGGATTGGCCGTACTGTTCAGATCCCCAGAGAAATGATCGGGAGAAGAAGACGGGCATTGGTATCCCTAATAACCATTGGACCAGAAGAAGGCTCTGGATGAGGAAGGAGCTTAGAAACTACCTTTTGAAAGCCTGATTGACTTGCTGAAAACGAGCGGAGCAAAAGAAAACTACTTCCGTTTTCATCTTATTGCTCGGAACCCTCCTAGCTAATTGAATGAACCGAGGGAATGAGTGATCAAGTGCACAAGCTCCGTGTTGAAGGGCCACGACCTTGACTCGAGAGAGAGAATTACCATCCTTCTTGTGCAGGATCATCGTCAAAGAGGATCTGCTGGGCTGGGAATGAGGAAAAAACTTGTCTAAGTTTAGCTGCTAGCCCAAGAGAGAGGGTATTGCAAGTGATATAGACGACTTAGCGTAGTCCTTGTAGAGCAGCTAGAGAGTCGACCGAGTAGGGCAGGACGATCATGTTTCTAAGGTGCAGGAAGCGCATGACAACCGTCATGACCCTTGCGACCACTCTGGTGTGGTAGCCAGGCAGAAGGGCCAGGTCGTGAAAATACTGTTCGCGAATGGAAAGGCGAATAGATTATAGTAGAGAGGAGAAATAGGTATGTGAGGGAAGAATCCCGGATGACGATGGATGCCAGAAAACAACCACGTTTCTCTGTTGAAGTAGTGGCTGAGCGGAGGAACTCCATCCGAAAAAAGAGAGGGCCCTGTCAAAGGTTGTTAGAAGTTTGGGGTCCAGAAATGGAGATACTTTTCATTCCCTCCATTTTGGAACCAAGATCCCTTAGATCTAGACTGTGCTGGCCAATGCTTCCACTGCTGGTTGAGCTTGAAGAAGAGATACGATCCCTTGCTAGTCTCCCGCTCAGAAGATTTGATTGGCCAGCTATACTGTGGAACGAAGTAGATAAGGTCTGGGACCCGGAGACTTTCATTCTCTCCCTTTGGTCAAGCAACCCATGTGGCGGCTAAGGAAGGGTAGAGCGCTAAACCCAAAACCACAGGACGGAACTAACTAGACCTGCTATCCGACCGTCTGTGGAATCTTAATTGATGATACACCGGCCAGGATACTGGTAGGAATACCGCAAGAAATTCTGCCCGGCGAGTCTGTCAAGTGACAGAATGCGGGACTGTAACCAGCAGGTCTCTGCCATCGTGCAGAGAAGAAAATAAGGAAAAAAATAAAAATAAATAAAAAATAAAAAACCTCGATCCACCATCTCTTAACAGGGAAGTGGAGAGGAATCGTCCACTTTCTTGCATCTGATACAAAGGGGGGAAAAACCTCCTTGTTGGGACGCCACAAATGTGTGCCTCAGTACATCCCCAGAATTGAGGTTTCCGAGTGGACAGGGCAGGTTGTGGCGATAGACCTGGATGCAGAAGAAGATACATGGAGGCGACACTCCGTGTGCTCGTCTGTTGAAGGTGTGGGGGGAAATCGGAGCCCTTAAAGGGACCCGTCGCCCATAAAATTCCGACCAGGTATGGTATCCTACTTAGAGGTCATCCAGTGCATCACCGTCAAATGTTGATGGAGATTTTCTAGAACCTGTACGTTTTTCTAGAATACTTGCGGCCCCTGCTAGCCGACGGCTCCCATTGTAGGAAAGGGAGCATGTGAGTGCTCCAGAGCTCAGTTAGGGTGACCAGCTTAGGATAGATGATGTGCCCTTAAGACCAGTAAATACTGGTCATGCGCTTTTAAGGCTAGGGGTTACTGGCCATGAGCCTTTAAGACCAGGGAATACTGGTCTTGTGCCTTTTGTAAGATGAAATACTGTTCATGTGCCTTTAAAAGCAGGGCATGCTGAAATCCAGGAGATAATGGTCATGTGCCCTTAAAACCAGGGTATGCTGGTCATTTGCGTTTAAGACCAGGGCGTACTGGTCCTGAGCCTTTAAGTCCAGGGCATAATGGTCACGTGCCTTAAAGACCTGGGCATACTGGTCGTGTGCCTTTAAAAGCCAGGGCGTACTGGACATGAGCCTTTAAGACCAGGGCATACTGGTCATGTGCCTAGAAAACCAGGACGTACTAGTCATGTGCCTTTAAGACCAGGGCATACTGGATATTGCGTTTAAGACCAGGGGATACTGGTCACGTGCCCTTAAGACCAGGGCATACTGGTCATGGCCTTGAAAAACCAGGACGTACTAGTTATGTGCCTTTAAGACCATGGCATACTGGTTATTGCGTTTAAGACCAGGGGATACTGGTCACGTGCCCTTAAGACCAGGGCATACTGGTCATGGCCTTGAAAAACCCAGGACGTACTAGTCATGTGCCTATAAGACCGGGGCATACTGATTATAGCGTTTAAGACCAGGGGATACTGGTCACGTGCCTTTAAGACCAGGGCATACTGGTCATGTGCTTTTAAGACCAGGGTATACTGGACACGTGTCTTTAAGACCAGGGAATACTGGTCACGAGTCTATAAGACCAGGGCATGCTGGTCACGTGCCTTTAAGACCAGGAATACTGGTCATGAGAGGAATGTAGGAACAAGTGCCTTAAAGACCAGCAAAGCTGGTAATGTGCCTTTAAGAAAACAAAAAAAGCTGGTCATGCTCCTTTAAGACCAGGGATGCTGGTCATGTGTCTTTAAGACGAGGGCACACTTGCCATGTGCCTTTAAGACCAGTGCCTACTGGCCCTGTGCCTTTAAGACCAGGGCATACTGGCCTGATTAAGTACTAAGGAAAAAGAGACCGGCTTCTGGCAGAGCAGAGAATGCTGGGGATGTGACCCTTTTAAAACTAGGGGACCCTTAAGGCCCCGTCTCACTAAGCGATTTACCAACGATACGACCTGGCCGTGATCGTTGGAAAGTCGCTGTGTGGTCGCTGGGGAGCTGTCACACAGACAGCTCTCTCCAGCGACCAGGGGAACGACTTCGGCATCGTTGAAACTGTCTTCAACGATGCCGAAGTCCCCCTGCAGCACCCGGGTAACCAGGGTAAACATCGGGTTACTAAGCGCAGGGCCGCGCTTAGTAACCCGATGTTTACCCTGGTTACCAAAAAAAACAAACAGTACATACTCGCCTTTCGGTGTCCAGGTCCCTTGCCGTCTGCTTCCTGCTCTGACTGAGATCCGGCCGTACAGTGAGAGCAGAGCGCAGCGGTGACGTCACTGCTGTGCTCTCACTTCTCACTGTACGGCCGGATCTCAGTGAGAGCAGGAAGCAGACGGCAAGGGACCTGACGGACATCAGAAGGCGAGTATGTATTGTTTGTTTGTTTTTTACATTTACACTGGTAACTAGGGTAAACATCGGGTTACTAAGCGCGGCCCTGCGCTTAGTAACCCGATGTTTACCCTGGTTACCAGTGAAGACATCGCTGGATCGGTGTCACACACACCGATTCAGCGATGTCAGCGGGGCCTCAACGACCAAAAAAAGGTCCAGGCCATTCCGACACGACCAGCGATCTCGCAGCAGGGGCCTGATCGCTGGTACGTGTCACACATAGCGAGATCGCTATGGAGGTCGCTGTTGCGTCACAAAACTTGTGACTCAGCAGCGATCTCGCTAGCGATCTCGCTATGTGAGACGGGGCCTTTAAGACCAGGGAATGCTGGTCCTGGGTTTAATAAAAAGGCATGGAAAGCTTGGGATGCACCTATGGGCCCAGCGACTACCGAGGCAGAGTAGCAAATACCAGGGAATGAGTCACCAGGGAATGAGTCACCAGGGAATGAGTCATGAGAGCTTCGTTGCTGGGAACTCACAGCTCTCCGTTTGCAAGCCTGCATACTGTACTATACATTCTGTAGTGTGCAGGAGCACCAGAAAATTGCAGCCTTAAGTATATAAAAAAACAGGGAAAGCTAGTCCCTTAATGCTGCCGGGATGCGTGCCGGGGGGGGGGGGGGGGGCCGATTCACCTTACTCAGGTTCTGAGTCCCCCGGCTGGAATAGCGCTGACTTCAGCGCTGAAAAACCGCCGGCCGCAGCCCCCTCCAGGAGAAATAGTGACCGCAATGGAGGAGGAGGAAGATGGCCGCCGAGATCTCGTCTGGAACGAAAAGCGCCTGAATAGGGGGGCGGAGCCGCTAGAAGGGAGCAAGCGGTGGGCGGGGCCTCCCGGGCTGCGGCCTAAACAGGGCCGAAGCCGGGGACTAAAGTTATGGCTTCGGCCGGCGCGCACCCGCAGACTGAGGGGAAAAGTGCCGCGAAGCTCTGTGGGGACCCAGTCGCTATGGAGCCCTCCTCTGACCGTCGGAACACCCAAATCTCACGGAGCACTTACCCCAATATGGAGGGGGACCATGGCAGATGCTGCAGGTAGGAGCTGTGCCCGGGTAGATAGGCCGATGCAGGGTTGGGGAGCCTCCATCCACCATCCCTGCAGAAGAGGGGTGGAGAGGAACCGTCTGCCTCCTTCCATCATCCGCTTTTTCAGTGGTGATGCAGTGGGGGCTGCTCGGACGCCACGCTGGAAGGTGCCTCTGTACAGCCGAGGGTAAAACCTGGTGGACAGGGCTGAATGTCCGGCAATAGGCCTGGCTGCAGAAGAGGATACTGAAGGTAAAACTCCAGTGCTCGTCTGATAAGGGAGGGGGGAGATCGGTGCCCTTGAAGGGGCCCGTCGCCCCTAGAATCAGCTCAGGCAGTGGCTTCCCACGTCGCAGGAGAGGATACGGAGAGGTAAAACTCCCGTGCTCGCCTGTTGATGGTTCGAGGAGATCGGAACATGAAAGAATCCGTCGCCCCATTCGACCGTAGTAAAAAGTAAAAAACGGAAAAAAACAGTTCTTTGGGTCTGAATAGCAGACCCGTCCGTGTGCCTCCTACGGACACTAAGCAAGAACTGGTTAGCTGGGAGCCAGCAGAGGGGTGTATACTGCAGGGGAGGAGCTAACTTTCTTTGTAATACTTAGTGTCAGCCTCCTGGTGGCAGCAGCATACACCCGTGGTCTGTGTCCCCCAATGAGGCGAAGGAGAAATTATGGTCGTGATCCATCTAGCTACTGAAGCCTTGGACGCTTTTTTACCCTTATTCTTACCCCCAAAAAGAATAAAAAGATTAGGATCTTTCCTCCAGGGGCTAGTGGTCTCTAGATAGTTTAATACTGCCCGCCTAACATCAAGGGAGTGTAAAGCCTGTTCTTTTTCATTAGCAGGGTTCTCACAAAAGGACGGTAAAATTATCTCCTGGTCACGGTTTTTAGCTGAGGCTATTTTAGGGATAAAAGCTGGATCTAATTTCAGAATTATATGGTCCTCTCTAACTTGAAGGTATGGATCCTTGATAGAAAGAGCCTGAATTTCACCTATACGTTTAGCAGTTGTAATTGCTACTAAAAAGGCCGTTTTCCAGGTACGTATTGAAATGGGCATGTCCTCCTCGAGAGTATAAGGATCTTTACATAGAGCCCTGAGGACCAGATTTAAGTCCCATGTAGGAGCTAGTTGTCTTAAAGTAGGACGTAATCTCTGGATAGCTCTAACAAATCTAATTATCCAGGGGTGGGAGGCCAACGGATAATCTAAGAAGGTACTGAGGGCCGAAATCTGGACTTTAATTGTACTCGGCCTGAGCCCCAAGTTAAAGCCAGTCTGTAAAAAATTTAAGACTCTAGGAACATCCAAAGCTCCCGGTATCACGGCCGACCTGCCACTTTCCAAACAGAATTTCCTCCAGATCTTGTGGTAGATGGCTGTGGTCACAGGCTTCCTACTAGCCTGGATGGTTGTGATTACTTCATCTGAAAGACCTCTGGATTTCAAGATGTCCCTTTCAGGATCCATGCTGATAGATGTAATCTCTCTGGGTCCTGATGCAAAACCGGCCCCTGATGAATGATATTCTTCCATACCGGGAGTCTGATAGGATCTTCCACTGTCATAGCTCCCAACAACGGGAACCAACTTCTCTTTGGCCAGAATGGCACAATCGTCAGCACCGTTGCCTGGTCCTCTTGAATCTTCCTGAGCACTACTGGAATAAGTGCTATTGGAGGAAAAGCGTAAGACAGAGGTTTGTTCCATGTTTGGCTTAGGGCATCGACTGCTTCCGGCATGTCTGAAGGGTTGAGTGAATAAAATCTGGCCACCTTCGAATTTTTCCTTGTGGCGAATAAGTCTATCCTGGGCATTCCCCAACGATGACATAGTATTTGAAACATTTCTTGATTTAATTCCCACTCGGTTGGATAAACTTTCTTTCCGCTTAGATAGTCGGCTAGGATGTTTTGGGATCCTTCTAGATGCACTGCTGTTATTGATAGAACCATGTTCTCTGCCCAGGAAAATATTCTTTGCGCTAGATTTTGAAGCGCCCTGTGTCTGGACCCGCCTTGATGTCTCAAAAAGGATACTGCTGTCACGTTGTCTGATAAAATCTTTACGTGTTTGTCCTTTAGACATGAGTAGTTTCTTCTGAGGGCTTCCCAAGCTGCGTATAGCTCTCTGTAATTTGATGACATCCGACTGATTTCTTCGGGCCACTTGCCCTGAAAGAATCTTCCTTCCAAGTGTGCTCCCCATCCCCACTGACTTGCGTCCGTGGTGATTACCACACAAGGGGATGATATCCAAGGGACGCCCATTTTTAAATTGTAGTCCTGGGTCCACCATCGTAGAGATTTTCTTGTCTTTATTGAAAGGAGCATCCTCCTGTCTAGTGATGAACGAGAACGATCCCACACCGAGAGTACTTGCTCTTGTAAAGGTCTTGAGTGCGCCTGAGCCCATCTGACACACGGGAGGCAAGCTGTCATCTTCCCCAAGATCTCCATGGCCATTCTTATCGTAAGTGGTCTTTTTTGGAACCGTAGAATCATTTTTATTAGAGAGATTCGTTTGTCCCTTGGCAAGAAGGATTGTCTGGTTATAGAATCCAGGAGTACTCCCAGAAAGATCTTTCGGGTCTCTGGCCTTAGATGAGACTTTTTCCGGTTTACCACCCATCCTAGGTGTTCCAAAACTGCTATAACCCGATCTCTGTGTTGCAGCAGAATGACCTCTGTCCGTGCTACGATGAGAAAATCGTCCAAGTACGGAATTATTGTTATTCCTTGGTTTCTTAGGAAAGCCACTACTTCTGCTACTAATTTCGTGAAAATTCTTGGAGCCGATGCAAGACCGAACGGGAGGCATTGAAATTGGAAGTGGTAGGTTTGGTCCGGAAAACTCACCGAGAATCTCAGAAGCTCCTGAGATGAGGGGTGAATTGGAACCTGATAATACGCACTCTTCAAATCGAGAGTGCACATTACCGAATCCTTGTTTATCAGGTGAATGGTTGACCTGATTGATTCCATTCTGAATTTTTTGTACCTGACGTATACATTCAGAGGTTTCAAATTTATTATTGTACGGGACCCTCCCGACGCTTTTGGAATTGAAAATAGGGAGGAATAATGACCTGTGCCTAGTTCCGGAACGGGAACCCGAACTATAACCTGGGATTTGTACAGATCTTGTAGGTCTGAGAACATTGGGGAATTTGTAGCTACCACTGTTGGTGCAATAACCCTTTGCGGTACGCGGGAAATCAGCTCTATTCTGTAACCGTCTGAGATTATTTTGAGGACATAGCTGTTGTCTGATATCTGATTCCAGTGACTTAAAAAGAAGCTTAGTCTCCCGCCTATGCCTATGGCGTCATTGCTTTCTTGGTCTATAACTTGAACCAAAAAGGGAGGGTCTTCCCCTCCTGTTCTGGGCGTAAGAACTCCTAAATGTTCCTCTGCCTGATCTCCACTGCTCTCTATACTCCGGTTGTCTGCGTGGGGGAGGGGGGGGGGGAAGTGGCCTTCTCCGAAAGGGCTGAAACCTCCTAGGTTTATCCTCAGGGAACCCTTTTTTACTGTCAGCTGCAGATTCTAGAATGTCATCTAAAGCCTGACCAAATATTCTAGAGCCTGTGAAAGGGATGGCACACAATTTATTTTTGGATGCATTATCCCCCGACCAAGATCTAAGCCAAATGGCCCTTCGGGCTGCATTTGACAGAGAGCTATTTCTAGCCGCGAATCTAACTGATTCAGCCGAAGTGTCAGCCATGAAGGCCGTGGCTGACTTTATGATAGGTAGGGATGAAATTATATCAGCCCTTGGTGTTTTATTAATCAAATGTTCTTCCAATTGTTCCATCCATAGGAACATGGATCTTGCTACTGACGTGGCTGCGATGTTAGTCTTTATTAAAGCTGCTGAAGTCTCCCAGGCTCGACGTAACAGGATATCTGCTTTGCGGTCCATTGCATCCTTGAGGCTAGAAGAATCCTCAAAAGGTATGGATGTCTTCTTTGCCACCTTGGCTATGGGGACATCTACTTTAGGAATTTCTTCCCATGTCTTGATCTCTTCTGGATCGAATGGAAGACGATTTTTAAACTCTCGACATCACAAATCTACGTTCCGCATCTTTCCATTCCTGAGATATCATTCGACGAATATGGTCGCTCACCGGAAACACTGTTCGTTCTTGATATGTGAGACCTCCGAACATCTGATCTTGTCTAGATCTTGGACGTGGATCTTCCTTTATCTGCATGGTACTTCTGACCGCTTGAACCAGCTCTTCTGTGTCTTCTACCGGAAAGTAATACCTTCTCCCTTGCTCCTGTTCTTCCAATGGCAATTCTCCTTCTTCCTGGTCAAAATCTCTGTATTCTGACTCCGCTTCCGAAGAATCCTCCTGGTCTTCCTGTTCTGGATCCCTTCTTGGTCTCTTACGGGCTGGACTCGGACTGCCCATATCCCGTTGCGACATAGAGGCCAAAGAACTTTGGATCTCCCCACGGATTAGACTCCTCATCTCCGATAACATTGCTGGTTGTTCATCTCTGACAACCTTAGTGATACAAGAACTGCAGAGAGCTTTCTTGTATGCTTCTGAAAGCTTCACATTACATATGAAGCACCTCTTAGATTTTGTCAACACTTTGCCCGACTTTTTTGCCTGAGAGAGGGGAGTCTGAGTGGCCTCTTTATCCTATAATAAGAATAAGAACGGCTCAGTGTGCGTGCGGGCGTATATAGGTAGTCTGCGCACTGCGCACTTACCCCTGTCTCCTCATTTCTGTCCTCCACACTCTCTGTTGAGAAATGCCCCATATAAATATGTGACTTTATCAAACAAATGAGGGATATAGCAGCATCTGCCGCACTCACCCTTAGTCTCCGGCATATTGCAACAGTAAGGCTCGCACCGACCACACAATCCTGTGTCCTGCAGCCAAATCGCTACTCCCGAATTTCAAATCTGGCGCTCCTCACACTGGAAGGAACGCTGGCTGGGAATCTGCAGCGCTGTGTTTTGCGCCTTTAAAGACGCTCACTTCCGCGTTCCACTAGGTGGAACGCACGCTGAGATGCCGGGAGGAGAGAGCGACGAGGCGCGCCCCCAGATATGACGTCACCTTACCTGCGCTGATACCGGAAGTCCTGTCCGGTATATGAGCTCTTACTGTCGCGTTCCACGCTGTGGAACGCTCGCTGCACCTGCTGCTGGCGCCGGATTTTTTCCCCATGCGGCGCCTCTTCTCCTGGCGCCTGAACCGAGAGCCCCCCCCGGGAGGAAGCGGTTCAACCCAGGAGCCCGTCCGCTCGACTGGTCTCTGGGCAGAGGGACTCCCCACCGGGAAGTTTCTGCCTGGGGCTTACTACTGCGGGGGAAGGATATTGGCCTAGCCGCACGATCCCCCGAGCCCTCCGTTCTGGTGAGTCTTCACGCTGTATAGCGCTGTTCCTCTCGTGTGTCCCTCCATGCAGGGACAGAAAAAACACTGAGGGAAAGGGGGCGGAGTGGGACCTTTTAACCTCTCGTGTTGTATTTCCTGTCCCTGCAAGGAGGAGGAGGACGTCCTCCAATGTGCTGTCAGGGGGACGTCCTAGAAAAACACATTAGTGTCTATGAAAAACGCAGGGCGCAGTTGCCTGCGTCGAGCCGCGTTTTTTGACGCATGCGCCTTTTGACTAAATGTATTTTTTGGGGGGCGTTTTGGATCTTCAATTGTATAGGACTACGCATGTGTCAAAAAACGCTGCGTTATGTATGCATTGTGCGTTGCGTCGACGACGCTGCGCCCAACAACGCAAATGTGAACGTAGCCTTAGTGTTAAAGGAGTAGGAGAAGCAACAAAAACTCAACATATGTACCAATACAACAATGGAGGCACATAGACCAAATAATGGTACAACATATGTACCAATCCAACATGAAGACACACAGATCAAATAATGGTACAACATACCAAATAATGGTACCACATATGTGCCAATGCAACAACAAAGGCACATTAATGGTACAAACAGTTAGGGAGGGTGCTGTGTCCCCCAATGAAGGTTCCAAGAAAGATTTTATGGTGAGTACCAAAAATCCCTCTTTATCGCTTCATTGGCGGACACAGGTAACCATGGGTAGTCCCAAAGCAGTCCCTAGGGTGGGAAACAGGAAGATTCAAGGAATAAATGGGCTCAGGTCGGTCGGTGCAAAACCGCCACCTGCAGCACCTTCCTTCCCAGGCCTGCATCAGACGAGGCATGGTATGAACCCTGTAAAGACTAACAAAAGAGGGCAAATATGACCAGGTTGCGGCCTTACAGTCTGGAAAGCCAAATCCTGGTTACAAACAGACTAGGAGGCCCCTACCGCAGGGCGGAGTGAGCCTTCAGCCCCAGAGCAGCCTGCACCGTTGGAAGAGGCTGTTTGTCCTGGAAGCGGACTGCCCCACGGCAATAGAGAAACTAGAAGCTAGGAGCCCTTTAAGGCAACCTTCAGAGATGATGAGCAGGGAATCAGATTGACGAAAGGAAGCAGTCCTTGAAATGTAGACTCGGAGAGCTGTGACGGAATCCAGCTTGTAGAGGGACTTCTCCAGGGGATGGACTGGAGAGACACAAAAGGAAGGACAATGACTTCCTTAATGAGAAAGAAAAACAACACCTCGGGAAGAAAGGAAGGACCAGGCCCGAGAACCACCTTGTCCTGATATAGGATCAGGAGCGGGGAACGGCAGGACAATGCCGCTAACTTAGAAACTCTCCTGATGGACATAATTGAACAAAGAGAAATGTCATGTGTTGAATGGGCTAAAACAGGGGCGCGCTGTGGCGTGCCTAAGACAAGATTAAAATCCCATGGATTTATCGGAGGACAATAAGGAGGAGCCAGGTGGGCGACTCCTTGAAGAAAACCAAGAATGAAAGGAAAACGGAAATAGGGACTAGACCCTTGTCCATACTCCACCAAAAGAAGGCCTTTCAGTATTTGTAGTAGATATGCAAGGATGCTGGTTCCCAGGTCCCAATCATCGTCTGTAATGACCAGCCGGGGAAAAACCAGCCTCCCCCAGGACTATGGCCTCAACGGCCATGCTGTTAAAGACAGAGACTATGAACTCTGGTGGAAGAGGGAACCTTGAGAGAGAGGATCTGGACGGCCTGGAAGCTTCCAAGGGTCGTCTATGGACATATTCACCGTGCCTTTCTTGGCCAATCTGAAGATAACAGGAATATAGGGATCCCTTCTTCCTTTATCTTTTTCACAACTCTCGGGCCGAAATGGAAAAGAAGAGAGCAGATGGAATTGTGACTACGATATTACTAGACCATCGCAACAGGTGGCTAGCAGGTCCCGGGATCTGGCTATGAACCAAGGAACCTTGTGGTTTATCCAAGACGCCACGAGGACAACGTCCGGAGAGCCCCAATTCAGGATACATGGATGAAGACAGAGGGGCTGAGCCATTGGCTGCCCGAAGCGAGACCCAGATGGCTCAGAAAATCGATTGCCCGGTTTCCTACCCTCGGAATGTGCACGGCTGATATGGCGGAAACATTACACTCTGCCTCTCGCAGAATCCTTGTTAACTCTGACTTCACTTGTTTGATGTGAGTACCGCCTCAACGGTTTATGTAAACCTCGGCCGTGGCATTGTCTCTTGGGCGTTCCAGTGGCTCTGCGCTGTGTGACGAAGAAAAAACGGCTCTGCAAAAGATGAGACTGGCGTTGTTGGTGAAAACCTGCCGCTAGAGAGGAAAGAGGAACTTCCTTTATAGGACTGATGCCGACGGCGTCACCAGATGTAACACTGCCTCACTCAGAGGAAGAAGCACAGGATTGTCCGTGGAGACGACCAGAGAGCCCGCTGAAGGGGGCGGGCATGGAAATGGGCAAAAGGAACGGTTTCCGAGGCGACGATCCATTTCCCCTAGAACTCCTATGCAGGACCATAGGAGAAAAGAAGCTGATCGCTTTAGAGTACAGAAACCCCTGGCAGAGGGATGAAAAACCTTCTCCTTTGGAAGGAAGAGATGGGCTTGGGTCATGTCGAACCCATACCTAGAAACACCAAGTACTGAGTAATGGTGAGGGAGGACATTTCTCTGTTTATAATCTAGCTGAGATGGACCCGGATATGTAGAGTAAACTGAAGACTCTGGTTGCAGTCTCAGTGGGACGGCTCATTGATCAGAAGATCGTTTAAGTAGGGAAATATGAAAAATCCCTTGGATAGAAGAATGACCCTGACCACTGCCATGACGTATATAGTCTGGGAGCAGAGGCAAGGATGAAGGGGAGGGCCATGAACTGATAAGGACCCTCCTGGATCGCACATTATAGGAGCCTCTAAAGCTAAACACAAACAAGAATGTGAGGAAAATTCTCCTGAGTCCATGAAAGTGATTACCGAACTTAGTTACATCGTCCTGAAAAGACAGGACCGAACGTGACTGGTAAACCGCTCGAGGACTAAAAATGGAGGAGCGTTCCGCCTTTCTTCGTGACTAAGAAAGAATAGAATAGAACCCCGAGAACAGTACGTTCCTGGGGACGGGTACAATCACTTCTGTAAATGGCAGGTAAAGACTGCCTGAAGAACTGCTGGGGCCTGCGACGTATGTCTTGACGGGCGAAAAAACAAAAGGAAACTTCTTCCTGGGGGAGAACGGTCGATATTGTAGCCGGAAGTCACTATCTCTCTCAAGGTTGAAGCAACCTTTTCCTATTAAAAGGACATTAGGTTTGGATCGGAAAAGGTATTTTTCCCCGCCAGTGGCATCCGAAACTATTGATCCAGCTTGGATCCAAAAGATCTAGAGACTTGGAAGGCAAAACCAGTGAGGCCAGAGAATGCGACGTATGGCAACGATGCTGATGGTAGTTGTGACGGAACAACCACCGCATCAAAAGGGGAGCGGACACGAGATATTTGCTGGCATGGGCAATCTGATCAGCCAGATCTGGCCTCCCATCCGGAGGAGCGGCCGCTAGAATACCTTGACGAAGTATTCTTGCCCCGACAGACATGGAATTTGACACCCAGGTGTAGGCAAATCTGGGACAGAGAGAGAGAGGGGCGCCAGCTGCCTCCGAGGCTGACTTAACCAAGGATTCAATCTGTCTATCTGTAGAATCCTTAAGGGATGCACTAATCAGTAGAGACAAGGCTATCTAGATAGACAGGTGAGAAGCAGGTGGATCCACCTTAGGGATTCTGCCCATTTATCAAGAAGGCCTGGTCTAAAGGGGTAGAGGATGTGTATCTTCCTCCTACCTGGGAGGCGCTTTTCAGAGTGTTCCCAGTGTTTAGACATAGTCATGACAAGTTCCCTGATCAGGGAAAATTCCAGGAAAAACATTTTTACCCATTTGAAAGAAACGGAGTGCTCGTGAGCAGGAGCCTCATCCTCCCGTAGGTTTAGAAATTTGGTATTTTGCCAAGATGAGGTTATTGAGCATATCTTGCATCTTTCAGGTCTGGTCCGTATCGGACTCAGACTGGGAATCCATATCCGACCCAAAAACCGCCTCCGAGGAGGGGCATGGGATGAGGAATGCATCCAGGATAAAGTAGAGGGACCAGCCGGTTCTTTTGCTTTGTATGCGATCTGTCCCTGTGAAGGTCGCGGTCAGGTGCGTGCGAATCACCGTGAGAGGTGTTCGGAGCACTGGTGGCAGAAGACAAACGTGAAGGTCGCTCCAGGACCTGGACCAGGGATTGTGAGAGTTTGGTCAGATCTGAGAACGACTGGCACCTGGCAACAGCCCACTCCGGAAGGAGGGGAGTGCTCTCATCCCAGGTGTTAGAGGGTTTATCTGAATGTCACTGCTCTTGTACGGATGGCACAAGCATTGCGGATTATAGGGACAGGAATGGGCCTCCCTGAGATTGGGCATAAGTAATAGGCTAGGGCTACAGCTGGGAGAGCTAAGCCCTTGTGAAGAGAGAAAATAACCAGTCTGAGCTGGTCCTACCTGATAACAGAGACGGCTGTCAATGTTCAGGCTGCAGTGTCCCCAGAACCAGTAGGTTAATGATGGACGCCTTTTGTGCCCTTCGGAAGGCGATGGTGGCTGCACGATTCTTCATACGGTTTCGAATCTTCACTCAACCCGAGATACACTATGTCCCCCCTGTGGGGGGGGGGCATGTATCGGGAGAGAGGGATAGAGAAAAAACACTCTCTCATTAGGCCAGGAGACGGGGCCTCAGCGTACGGCGTTCCCTAATGAGCAGAAAGTCCCGTAACAGGGCGTGGCTAAGCGGAAGGCGACCACGGCTACACAGAGTTCGGGGAAAAGGCCCCCGACGCCGGGGGCTAAATTAACGGGTACATATAATTATGCAAAGCCTCCACACCGACAATGACAGGACCGGAAATTGGCATTAAAGAAGGTCCTAGTCCGGTATGAAAATTGGCCACGTCTGAGTGTCAGGAAGTGGGGGCCCCAAAGTTGGGGACTAAAATAGCAAAGGACATGGAATTATGTGCAGTCTCGGCACCCGCAGTGGCAGGGCCAGTAAATGAAGGTCCTAGTCTGCGTCTGGTGGGAGTAGGGGCCCTTCCATTGACTGTGCCGCCAGAGGAGTGCACCGGGTATGGAGGAGGAGGCCCCTTGATAGGGAGAAAAGCACGCGATAAATATGCGCGCTTAATGCTAGCTGAGGAAAAGATGGCCGTTGTTGTTCAGTGACGTCATGTTCTGTGCAGCGTTCCGCGGGTAAACTGTGAGGCAGGCGGGTAGCTGCCAGGGACAGAGAAAAGGACATACCTGTAAAAGGTAAGTCCCAAATCCCTCTTCACTGACGAGGATCACATCAGGAGCCCTCAGGAAGGGTGAGGGTCACTGGATCCTCCTTCCCGCACCGTCTCCGGACGGTGCAGAGGACAGCATCAACCCCTTACAAGGGGGAGGCCACCGCTGGTGACCACCGTCTTCCTCTCAGCCCTCTCCGAGGAGAGGGGTGAGGAGGGAAATGGCAAGGACTGGCCACCGGAATCAGCCCTGGAGCACCCGTGAAGGTGACAGGGGATAAAGTCCTGCCAGCGGGCCTGAGAGTTGCGATGTGGGTGACACCACACTGCTCGCTCAGCCGCCTAATATGGGAAAGCAGAGTGAGAAATTACACCCTGTTTTCCTGAAACTGTATCTGAAAGACAAAGGGAAATTGTTAATAAAACACAACAATACCTGTAAGGACAAAAGGATTAGCTGCGGATCTGGGAGCAGATCCAGGTCTGCCTCCTACAGACACTAAGCTTAAACGGAGGTACTTCCTGCCTGTCGGTCTATACTGCAGAGGAGAAGCTACTGTATTTTCCTTTTTTTGCATAGTGTCAGCCTCCTAGCGACAGCAGCATACACCCATGGTTACCTGTGTCCCCCAATGAAGCGATAAACAAAGAACTTTAGCCCTGAGAATATGTATTGGTAGGAGTTGCAGGCTGCAGCATAAAGGTCGTACAATTCACCCTATCCTGTCCTTCATGATCCCTTCAGTACAATCTCTAAGTGCTGCTAACAGCAACGTTAGTCCGCCTCCACGTGGTGCGCCCTGGGTAACGCTAAAGGACTAACAATTTTGACAACCAAACAATCAAATTACATCTAGATCTCTTGGTCAATATATTTTACATCATTTCGACTCTGATTTCTGTTCCTTTGTCCCCTTTCAATCACTGTTTATTGTTTGTTATTTATTCTTATATGATGTTAAAATATATGTTCATACGATTAAATAAATGCTAACAGGATTATTACTATTATCATTGGCCATAAGAAGGGCTGCTGTACTTCACAGTAGTATAAATGTGGTTGTATCCCTGGCTAATACGCAGCTCCAATTCTGTCCCTCTCTCACCAGCTCCTCTCCCTACGCTGCCTCTTTCCGGGGTACAGTATGCCAAGCATGGCGCCACTGGTCTTATATAGCCCTGATGATGCTATGCGGCCAGCCAATCATAGTAATGCCACAACCAAGATGGCGATGGCATTCCAGTGACTGTCAGGCAATGCCCACATGTTCATTGGATGTCTACAAAGCACCAAACATGCAGGGCGGGGGACTCGAGCTCCCACTCGAACATTAAAAAAAATGTATCGCCAAGTATCGAACATCCCAAGAACACTGATGTTCGAGCGAGTGACGAGAAGTGACGAGTACGACCCCTCATCACTAGTGAAGACACGAAAATCTGAAAATGACGCCAGGGATCTTCTTCTGGGCTCATTTTCACCTCACCAGTCACTTCTCTCATAAAGTGTGAGGCGGCTTCACAGCGGAAAACGCCACAAGAATTAACGTCACTTAGTCTAACCACTTGGCGTTTCTAGAAATCTGAAAAAGTTACACAAGGAAAGGCTGAAGAGAAATGACTAGGAGGATTTTTCCAAGCCTCAAAACCAGCTAACTAAAACGTGTGAACAAACCCCAACTAGTTTGCCCCCTCCTGTCCAACCAGTTATCACTATTTCCCGGCAACCCCAGCACTGCTCTGCGGCCTGCACTGACCCCGAGCCTCCTGGAGCCACCACTCCCTCACTCACAGGCCTTCACTTCTGCTGAAAACTACACCTCCCAGAAGCCCCCGCGGTGTCCCCCGGAACTAGCTCTCACAGAGGGGGTGAACTTCCGGTACCGCTACTTCCGGCCCGGAAGAGCTGTGTCAGGGTGCAGGAATAGGGCAAGATGGCGACAGCGGCTGTGATCGAGTTCCAGAGAGCCCAAGAAATGCTGGTGTCGGACCGGGCGGCGAGTATAGACATCCTGCAGTCTATAGGTGAGCGGGGCCGGCCAGGGAGCCGGGGGCAGGCCGCCAGTGCCGGCTGTGTGTGTGGGGAGCATGGAGCCCACAGTGCTGACAGTCTGCCATTGTTATAGCTCGTGTATGGGAAGGAGAGGAGCCGGGGCACAGGGCGGCACTGGGGCACTGCACGTGTATGTGTGGTGGGCTGGGCAGTGGGATACACCTCTGTCTGTGTATATGTGTGTATATATATATATATATATATATATATATATACATACATACATACATACATACATACATACATACATACATACATACGTAGTCCAGGGTCTAGTGGTGTCCGTCCCCAGGAGCGCTGGGTGACCTTTATCCCTATATGTGTGTATATATACTGGTCCCAGGGTGTAGTGGTGTCCCTCCCCAGGAGCGCTGGGTGACCCCTATCCCTATATGTGTATATATATATATACTGGTCCCAGGGTGTAGTGGTGTCCGTCCCCAGGAGCGCTGGGTGACCCCTATCCCTATATGTGTATGTATATATATATATATATATATATATATATATATATATATATATATATATATACTGGTCCCAGGGTGTAGTGGTGTCCGTCCCCAGGAGCGCTGGGTGACCCCTATCCCTATATGTGTGTGTGACCAGGGAGATCAGCCCACCTGGGCGCTGTATTATAGTGGTTGTCATCACCATCCCTATACACCAGTGCCAGTTCCTGTAATCACTGTATAATCAGGATTTGTCTTCATTTTGTGTTTCAGTTCCATGCCAAGATCTCTGCTTGCTGTCAGGAAATAATTACTTTCCTGTTTACATCCAGAGGTTAAAAAACTGCTCCAGGGTGAATAAGTCTCCTAGTTACAAGGGTTTCCTGGGCACAGGATCATGGGACCCTCTCATCAGTAGGTCCTGGATTTCAGATCAGTGGGGTCTGCCACCCTCAGTATTAGCTGTTGTTCGCTCCTCCCGCAGCGCGGTGTCAACATTGAGGCGGAACACATCACTCCTTATAGAGCAGCCCTCCTGTGAACATTTTTTCCTTAAATGTGTATATGTGCATGTAATGTAGTGTGAGTGGTGTGTTAACATACTCACCTACTGCCGCGCCTCTTGGTGACCTCACTCAGCCGGATCACTCTATGCCTGGGCCTGGAGTCTCGTTTACAATGTAAGTCCATAGGGCCCCATTCTGATGCTCCATAGATTTCCATTGTAAAGCCACTAACAGGTTAAACAGCGTCACCCGGAGAGTCAGCAGAGCAGTGAGGTCACTCAGACACCGGAGAGAGCGGCCCTAGGGGAGTATATTAACACACTCTACAGTGCCTGCAAAACAAAATAGTTACAAGTTCAGCAAAACCACAAAATCTTAACATTCAAGTGTTTTATTGTGAATATTTTGTTACAATTACTATTGAGAAGTGATAGATGAGTGGTTGCTATGGGCAACTAAGCCGGTTTTGCTATTAGACAGTTTTTCGTATCTTCCCCCATTGTGTTCACTTTTAAGAACTGAGATCATGACATGGATTTTACATGTAAATATTTTTCTTTTTGTCGGCACTGTACATTACATGTAAACAGTTTATAGAAAGAAAAAAAAATCTTCACAGGAGTGTTTCTTTAAGGCCGGTGGTTTCAGAGGAGCGTATACAAAATCAACTAATTTTCATCCAGAAAAACCAGGTGATTATTTTTCCTCGGGAGATCTCTATTTCTGTATTGTACATCAGTACAACACCCCGTATTTATAAACACTTTAATAAATATTAGAAGTCCAAATACAGATTTCTTAATAATTGTAATGGATCCATGAAAAATACATGACATATGGCTGTTAACCTTTGTGATCTTTTTTCCCGAACCCTTTGTCTTACAATGGGTGAGTCTGATCTGAAATGCCAATCAAGGTAGTGCATAGTGCAATATTTTTCACATAGACAACCGCTCCATGTGTTACAGCATTCATGTGACCTACTATATTGACTTGCATTGGTCCATGTGTTGTCTGTTTTATATAAGGGTATGTGCACACGTTGCGGATTCTGCTGCGGATTTTTCTGCAGCAGATTTGGAAAATCCGCAGTGCAAAACCACTGCGGATTTTCTCGCAGTTTCTTCTGCGGTTTTTCAATTGCACTTTCCTATTGGTGCAGGTTGAAAACCGCTGCGGAATCCGCACAAAGAATTGCCATGCTGCGGAAAATAATCCGCTGCGTTTCCGCGCTGATTTTTCCGCAGCATGTGCACAGCGTTTTTTTCCCATAGGCTTACATGGTACTGTAAACTTTGGGAAAACTGCTGCGGATCCACAGCGTCAAATCCGCTGCGGATCCGCAGCAAAATCCACAGCATGTGCACATACCCTAAGGCACCATCAGCCTCAGTGTCCTGCTTTCAACACCGATAATTTACCCTCATGGTATACAGACAACATAGCTATAAGGGTCATGACTACATATAGATAAAATGTAACTTTTGATGATAACCTTTTAAAATTGGATCCGGACCATCCACATTCGTGACACAAAATACCAAAAGAAAAACATACACAGTGCTCATGCTTAACAGTGCTCAATAAAAAAATGGTTTGGTCTCACCACATCTCATCGTTCCATATTGAATCCACCATGGACAGGAGCATCTATAGCAATTTATGTGTGGGGAAGGGAAAATATCTAGACTTCCCTGTCGTGCCTATGCATTGCTCCTGTCCTGATAAGGACAGTCCCCAAATATTTCTATTTATGGGGTACCCACCATAACCTAAAGTAATGTATGCAATCCCTACGCGTTTCCTCCCTGATAAAAGGGATTCATCAGGGGAATCTAGTCAAATATTAGGTATCCAAAAAAGTGGGAGTTCTATGTATAAGATATAGTAATAGGGGACTGCAGTGGCCGGTTTCTCCTATCCTGGCGTGACCATTTGTGTCACCGGCTCTATTGCAAATGTGATGAATCCCCTTTATCAGGGAGGAAACGCGTAGGGATTGCATACATTACTTTAGGTTATGGTGGGTACCCCATAAATAGAAATATTTGGGGACTGTCCTTATCAGGACAGGAGCAACGCATGGGCACGACAGGGAAGTCTAGATATTTCCCCTTCCCCACACATAAATTGCTATAGATGCTCCTGTCCATGGTGGATTCAATATGGGACGATGAGATGTGGTGAGACCAAACCATTTTTTTATTGAGCACTGTTAAGCATGAGCACTGTGTATGTTATTCTTTTGGTATTTTGTGTCACGAATGTGGATGGTCCGGATCCAATTTTAAAAGGTTATCATTAAAAGTTACATTATCTATATGTAGTCATGACCCTTACAGCTATGCTGTTTTATATAAGGACAGCACACAGTCTGATTATACGCCAGTCTGAATGATGTGTAGTGGCAGCTGCCAGGTACCGCAGACAAGGGGATAGGAGCCGTTCTCTATACACTGACAAGGCTGGACGGTGCAGCACTGCTCAGTGTTCTCATCCAGCCAGAGCTAATGGCGGCTGAAAACCGCATGAGAGCCCCTGTCAGTGAGTGATGACACTGCTGGAACAGCACGGGAGGGGAGTATAAGCTTTATTATTCTATTGGGGCCAAACATTTTGATCAAGAAGCGGTCGTCCTAGTAGTGGACAACCCCCGTAACTAAAGCTCCTGTTGTCTGTCACTTTACTGGAAAAAAACGTTTTGGATTTCTCCAAATATTTTTTTTTTCTCTGTAACAAATATAATTGTGACTGTGGCCCAAAAAAGTTTTCCATCTGTGCTGGTTTTCTGCCTCTAAATAAGCGATAATGTTTCATTTTATTGACAGCAAGCAGAGTTCTTAGCAATGACAAGCAACTGAAAGATTCATTTCTAAATAATATATATCTTGGTCCCGTGTTAGCCAGTAGATAATAGGTACTCTCAATTCTAAATATTTTTATAAATCACATAACTTTTATTATATTTTGGGTTAACATAAAACTTTTTAATGCAATAATTATGTTAATATGAGAATCTACTTAGATTTTTTTTTTTCTGTTACTACATATAAAGAGAGAACCTGGCCACCATAACTACAAGTATCACAATCTGGACCCTGTTATAGGGACGATCCCAGAGGAAGAAGCCTGCCTGTTACCTATAGCAACCAATCACTTTCTCTGTTATTGAAATGTATCATTGTTGTTGCTTTGGGTGATAAGTGTCACATTCTTTGGGCTTTGGTTTTGAAAACTTTCACCCAGAGCAACCAATCAGCTGCAGACCATTTTTTTTTTTTTTGCAGTCATGTAATTGGTTGTTATTTGCATAAACGATCCAGTTGGGCATTACTGGGTTGTCTACCTTGTGAGCTCATGTTGGAGATGATAGCAGGGGTCGCTGGTTTCCGTAAATAACACAACAAATCCTGGACCAGGTAAATGTTGTCCCAGGACATATAGTTATTTTGCTATAGAAAATTAGTTGAACTTACTAATACACTTTGATTCTGAAATTGGCAGTGAGATCACAAGTTTATACCTCCTTTTGCGGTTCGGGCAGTTGCTGTTCCATGATTGATCCATTGCACTTCCATGTTAGTGATGTCTGGGGCTTGCTTTCAGGCTCACTTCATTATTGAAAGCTCTGTCATGGCTGCTGCAGATACAGAGAAGGGGGCTGGAGGTCAGGTTCAAGTTCCTTAATTAAGCCGAACCCTACCCTGTATCCACAGCAGCCATGACAGAGAAGGGAGCTGACTTGGATAATAAACTGTGCCTTATGGGAAAGAGGCTGGCTGACAGAACTAGGACATTAGCTGAGCCAGCCCCCTTCTGTCATGTCTGATGCTGAGTATTATAGCTTAGCTAATTAACTGAGCCTGACAGCCAGACCCCTTCCAGCAGATTACTGATGGAAATAGCCCCTTTGTGTGTCAGAGCTGTAGCTTCCGGGACCATTAGCGGACATCAGGACCCTAGTGCAGATTTAATTATTGCAATACAATAAAACGTTCTATTTCTGTCTGAACAAGATCCAAATAACGATTTATGATGTTTGACTACCTATTTAATTTGCAGCGACTCCTCTTCTGCACATGCAGAATTGTGGGGGGATAGATGGTGTATGGAAAATTGAAGCTTCCAACCAATCAAATTACAGCATTCATTTAAGAAAAGGCCTAAAAAAGTCAGAAGCTGACTGTCTGTTTTGGTTTCCTTGCCCCAGTTATCTGTATCCCCCATGTATCACTGGTCATGTGCCTGTGGTAGTGCTTATGTCCGCTGTATATGTTGGCCATATATCAGTCAGACGCTGAGTCCTTCACATTTTCTTTGTTTGCAGTGAAGCGTGACATTCAGGAAAGCGATGAGGAAGCCGTACGCGTCAAGGAGCAGAGCATCTTGGAGTTGGGTGGGCTCCTGGCCAAGACCGGACAGGCGGCAGGTGAGTTCAGATGAAGGCGATGTGGTCGCTTTCTAGCATTTCTTGCACATATTCTCATTTGCAGACCCCTGATCCTCTCCATGTTTAGTATTCTAGGGGCTCATTTATGGCATCTTTCTCAAATCAACACTTTGTTGCCCATAGGAACCAATTACAGCACGGCTTTCATTTCACCAAAGTGGTTTTATACAAGAAAGCTGAGCTCTGGTTGCTGTGACTAACAAAGGCAATTGATGAATGAGGACTAATGTGTTCTTGGAAGACATGGCCACAGCCCCTCTACTCTACAACATGGAAGTCCAGAAGGAAAGTAAGGGGGTTATGCCTGGTTTCACCTAACCAAAGATCTAAATCACAGTAACGGCAGTCTTACGAATGGATTGATAGTGTGTGTGCATCACCACCTCTGCAACCACTTCTATGGGGCTGTGGAGGGTAGTGCACATGTGGGACCGTGGCTGAATGCACACTAGCCCTCCATTCACACGGGAGACACAGGACCTCTGCCAGTCATACATTCACCTATTCTGGGGGACAGTGACAGATTTTGTTATTGGCATACATCTTTAAGGAAAGGCTGAGTCCACGCAGACATGCTTTCAGACCAATGGTGGTCTATGTGCTGCTGCATACAGGCTATTTTTCATACATGGAAGACAATCGCATGATACACCAGATTTATGGCACACCCTAGTGCAGGTAAACAGTTGGCATCTCAGCAATGGGGTGCAGGGCAGTGATAGAGGCATGGTGATGGCTAGACTTGATGATTTCTTAGGTTCTGTAACTTCTATGATGTTCTGGGTACAATCTCATTCTCTCTAGTGTCATTATTCCCATCATCCACATATGAATAGCAGTGGGTGGTGGTTCTCCTGGCCTCCTGCAGAGATGGCATCACAGCCTGGCAGTCTTCTGCATGGAATCACATAGCGAATCATTGTCATGCCTGTCAGTGTAGATCTCATGAGGCTGTCATGAAGTGAATGGAAAGGACAGGGACCTGCTGCCGAATTGTGAAATGCTCTGGATTATTGGACAATCCTAACACGACATAGAATGAAGTACATGTCACATTAGTGGCTCATATAATAAACCTCAGACATTCATGGCAGAGTGGGTTTTTGTGAAGCCCATGGAAGTGACTGGAGAGAGTTGCCCATGTCCAGACACCTCTGCCGTCACAGCAGTAACAGAACCAGCCTGGACGCTCCTCCGTTCTGGAAGTATGGTATGCATAACGGTTTTGTGATGAGACAACCTCTTCTTAAAGGTGTGTTCTCCTATTATAAAGTAATGTGTCATATCTAATATAAGCCATCACTTTATTATTTCTGGGGTCCATCCTCTGGGACCCTCCTGATTCTGATAATGTTGGGAACATAGTGCTGGTTTCCCATTTTTTTTCTTTTTTTTTTCTTTCACAGCAGCGCTCCCTTCAGTTGGCCCTATTTATGTAAATGGGGGCTATGCTGGGCATCACTGTGCAGGGAATGCAGCATTACATCGGTAGCCCCTTATTCTCAGAATCAGTGGGGGTCCAATGATATGCTGTTTCTTTGGAATCCCATGTTGCTATAATTTAGGCAGGATGGAGGGAGCACTGAGCTCCGGAGGCATAGCCTAGTTATTGCTGCCTGGACTTCCCATGTACCCCTTAGTCCAGTGTCTGTTGGTAGCTTTCTTAGCATACAGTGCATTATTGGAAAGCTGTCAGTCAGTTTGGACCTGGGAGAACTGGGGATGTTACATCTTGTTTAATGTATTAAATCACAGGGAACCTTTTGTCCTCCGAGCTTCCACGAAACTCGAGAGGCTCAGATGCCTGACACTATACAACTGTCTGTAAGAAGGAGGGATAAAACCCATCTTCTAACCTTCATTGTCTCATTTTGTTTCAGAGCTCGGTGGTCTTCTGAAATACGTGCGCCCCTTCCTGAACTCCATTAGTAAGGCCAAAGCAGCCCGTCTTGTGAGATCTCTCCTGGACCTGTTCTTGGACATGGAAGCTGCAACTGGACAGGAGGTGAGGGCGCAGGGTGATTTAGGATTTCCTGAAAATGTTATAGCAAGCTGTGGGCATATAATGTTGCTTGTGATGGCCAAATGTGCTAGTTCAATGCCACAGAGGCAAGAGCTAAGCGGCCACCAAGTACAACAGGATCTGCCTAACTCTCTGTTGAAAAAAGGCTCATGCATGTTAGATTCTAGGCTGCCATGCTGCTGCCATACTCCTCATAACCAGTCCTGATCATACCGAACAAGTCCGGTTCTGAACACTCCCAACACCAAGAGCGAAAGCCTGTTGGCTATACGTCTGTTTCTGTAAGAGAAAATTAGTATCACATGTTTGCCATCAAAAGAAGTGACCGCCATCATATATTCTACTATCACAGCGTTCCCCAACTCCGGTCCTCAAGAGCCACCAACAGGTCATGTTTTCAGGATTTCCTTAGTGTTGCAAAGGTGATAATTGCATCACCTGGACAGGAAAGAATTCAATTACTTGTGGAATACTGGGGGAAATGGTGGATGAGGATGAGGAAAAAGCCAATATGCTAAATGACTTTTTTTCATCAGTATTTACAAAAGAAAATCCCATGGCAGACAAAATGACTAGTGATAAAAATTCCCCATTAAATGTCACCTGCTTAACCCAGCAGGAAGTACAGCGGCGTCTAAAAATAACTAAAATTGACAAATCTCCGGGCCCGGATGGGATACACCCCCGAGTACTGCAGGAATTAAGTACATTCATTGATAGACCATTATTTTTAATCTTTAAAGACTCCATAATAACAGGGTCTGTACCACAGGACTAGCGTATAGCAAATGTGGTGCCAATATTCAAAAAAGGGGCAAAAACTGAACTCGGTAATTATAGGCCAGTAAGCTTAACCTCTACTGTGGGTAAAATCCTGGAGGGCATTCTAAGGGATACTATACTGGAGTATCTGAAGAGGAATAACCTTATGACCCAGTATCAGCACGGGTTTACTAGGGACCGTTCATGTCAGACTAATTTGATCAGCTTCTATGAAGAGGTAAGTTCCGGACTGGACCAAGGGAACCCAGTGGACGTAGTGTATATGGACTTTTCCAAAGCTTTTGATACGGTGCCACACAAAAGGTTGTTACATAAAATGAGAGTAATGGGGATAGGGGAAAATATGTGTAAGTGGGTTGAGAGCTGGCTCAGGGATAGGAAACAAAGGGTGGTTATTAATGGAGCAGACTCGGACTGGGTTGCGGTTAGCAGTGGGGTACCACAGGGGTCAGTATTGGGCCCTCTTCTTTTTAACATATTTATTAATGACCTTGTAGGGGGCATTCAGTAGAATTTCAATATTTGCAGATGACACTAAACTCTGCAGGGTAATCAATACAGGGGAGGACAATTTTATATTACAGGATGATTTATGTAAACTAGAAGCTTGGGCTGATAAATGGCAAATGAGCTTTAATGGGGATAAATGTAAGGTCATGCACTTGGGTAGAAGTAATAAGATGTATAACTATGTGCTTAATTCTAAAACTCTGGGCAAAACCGTCAATGAAAAAGACCTGGGTATATGGGTGGATGACAAACTCATATTCAGTGGCCAGTGTCAGGCAGCTGCTACAAAGGCAAATAAAATAATGGGATGTATTAAAAGAGGCATAGATGCTCATGAGGAGAACATAATTTTACCTCTATACAAGTCACTAGTTCGACCACACTTAGAATACTGTGCACAGTTCTGGTCTCCGGTGTATAAGAAAGACATAGCTGAACTGGAGCGGGTGCAGAGAAGAGCGACCAAGGTTATTAGAGGACTGGGGGGTCTGCAATACCAAGATAGGTTATTACACTTGGGGCTATTTAGTTTGGAAAAACGAAGACTAAGGGGTGATCTTATTTTAATGTATAAATATATGAGGGGACAGTACAAAGACCTTTCTGATGATCTTTTTAATCATAGACCTGAGACAGGGACAAGGGGGCATCCTCTACGTCTGGAGGAAAGAAGGTTTAAGCATAATAACAGACGCGGATTCTTTACTGTAAGAGCAGTGAGACTATGGAACTCTCTGCCGTATGATGTTGTAATGAGTGATTCATTAATTAAATTTAAGAGGGGACTGGATACCTTTCTGGAAAAGTATAATGTTACAGGGTATATACACTAGATTCCTTGATAAGGCGTTGATCCAGGGAACTAGTCTGATTGCCGTATGTGGAGTCGGGAAGGAATTTTTTTCCCCATGGTGGAGTTACTCTTTGCCACATGGGTTTTTTTTGCCTTCCTCTGGATCAACATGTTAGGGCATGTTAGGTTAGGCTATGGGTTGAACTACAGGTCCTTCTCAAAAAATTAGCATATAGTGTTAATTTTCATTATTTACCATAATGTAATGATTACAATTAAACTTTCATATATTATAGATTCATTATCCACCAACTGAAATTTGTCAGGTCTTTTATTGTTTTAATACTGATGATTTTGGCATACAACTCCTGATAACCCAAAAAACCTGTCTCAATAAATTAGCATATCAAGACAAGGTCCTCTAAACGACCTATTACCCTAATCTTCTGAATCAACTAATTAACTCTAAACACGTGCAAAAGATACCTGAGGCTTTTAAAAACTCCCTGCCTGGTTCATTACTCAAAACCCCCATCATGGGTAAGACTAGCGACCTGACAGATGTCAAGAAGGCCATCATTGACACCCTCAAGCAAGAGGGTAAGACCCAAAAAGAAATTTCTCAACAAATAGGCTGTTCCCAGAGTGCTGTATCAAGGCACCTCAATGGTAAGTCTGTTGGAAGGAAACAATGTGGCAGAAAATGCTGTACAACGAGAAGAGGTGACCGGACCCTGAGGAAGATTGTGGAGAAGGACCGATTCCAGACCTTGGGGAACCTGAGGAAGCAGTGGACTGAATCTGGTGTGGAAACATCCAGAGCCACCGTGCATTCCCCAGGTAAAGCCACTTTTGAACCATAAACAGCGGCAGAAGCGCCTGACCTGGGCTACAGAGAAGCAGCACTGGACTGTTGCTAAGTGGTCCCAAGTACTTTTTTCTGATGAAAGCAAATTTTGCATGTCATTTGGAAATCAAGGTGCCAGAGTCTGGAGGAAGACTGGGGAGAAGGAAATGCCAAAATGCCTGAAGTCCAGTGTTAAGTACCCACAGTCAGTGATGGTGTGGGGTGCCATGTCAGCTGCTGGTGTTGGTCCACTGTGTTTCATCAAGGGCAGGGTCAATGCAGCTAGCTATCAGGAGATTTTGGAGCACTTCATGCTTCCCTCGGCTGAAATGCTTTATGGAGATGAAGATTTCATTTTTCAGCACGACCTGGCACCTGCTCACAGTGCCAAAACCACTGCTAAATGGTTTACTGACCATGGTATTACTGTGCTCAATTGGCCTGCCAACTCTCCTGGCCTGAACCCCATAGAGAATCTGTGGGATATTGTGAAGAGAAAGTTGAGAGACGCAAGACCCAACACTCTGGATGAGCTTAAGGCCGCTATTGAAGCATCCTGGGCCTCCATAACATCTCAGCAGTGTCACAGGCTGATTGCCTCCATGCCACGCCGCATTGAAGCAGTCATTTCTGCCAAAGGATTCCCGACCAAGTATTGAGTGCATAACTGAACATTATTATTTGATGTTTTTTTTGTTTGTTATTAAAAAACACTTTTATTTGATTGGCCGGGTGAAATATGCTAATTTATTGAGACAGGTTTTTTGGGTTATCAGGAGTTGTATGCCAAAATCATCAGTATTAAAACAATAAAAGACCTGACAAATTTCAGTTGGTGGATAATGAATCTATAATATATGAAAGTTTAATTGTAATCATTACATTATGGTAAATAATGAAAATTAACACTATATGCTAATTTTTTGAGAAGGACCTGTAGATGGACTTACAGTCTTCCTTCAACCTTAATAACTATGTAACTATATATAAAAATCCTGAAAACATGACCTGTTGGTGGCTCTTGAGGACTGGAGTTGGGGAACACTGTGTTATCATATGCTGGTGATAGATTGTAATGGGAACCAGCACCCCCGTTCTTCTAGCTTTTCATCTGGTTGTCATGTCCTTCAGGTGGAGCTGTGCTTGGAATGCATTGAATGGGCCAAGGCTGAGAAGAGAACTTTTCTGCGCCAGGCACTGGAGGTAAGTGGAAAATGGGTCTGATCCCTTTATATGGTATGTGACTATATACATGTAGATGCTTAGTCTACAAGCCTTAAGGTACCTTCACACTGACCAACTTTCCAACGATAACGATAGCGATCCGTGACGTTGCAGCGTCCTGGATAGCGATATCGTTGTGTTTGACACGCAGCAGCGATCTGGATCCTGCTGTGATACCGTTGGTCGGAGCTTAAAGTCCAGAACTTTATTTGGTCGTCAGATCGGCGTGTGTCGTTGTGTTTGACAGCAAAAGCAACGATGCCAGCGATGTTTTACAATGGTAACCAGGGTAAATATCGGGTTACTAAGCGCAGGGCCCCGCTTAGTAACCCGATATTTACCCTGGTTACCATTGTAAAAGTAAAAAAAAAAACACTACATACTCATCTTCTGCTGTCTGTCACGTCCCCCGGCGTCCGCGCTGCTGCTCAGAGCTTCCTGCACTGAATGTGTCAGTGCCGGCCGTAAAGCAAAGCACAGCGGTGACGTCACCGCTCTGCTTTAGGGCCGGCGCTTACACAGTGCAGGGAAGCGGACGCCGAGCACCGGAATGTAAGTTTGTAGTGTTTTTTTTTTTACATTTACATTGGTAACCAGGGTAAACATCGGGTTACTAAGCGTGGCCCTGCGCTTAGTAACCCGATGTTTACCCTGGTTACCCGGGGACTTCGGCATCGTTGGTCGCTGGAGAGCTGTCTATGTGACAGCTCTCCAGCGACCACACAACGACGAAACAGCGACGCTGCAGCGATCGGCATCGTTGTCTATATCGCTGCAGCGTCGCTTAATGTGACGGTACCTTTAAGTGTCTGCAGCTTATCACCAATTCTCACATTGGGCTCACTCAGTATCTTGAATAATACAACCCTCTTCCATTCTTGCAATCACTCACTATGTCTGGTGTTTTCTCCTAGGCTCGGCTCGTGTCGCTCTACTTTGACACTAAACGTTACCAAGAGGCATTGCAATTAGGTACGTTCGCCAGCAGGTGGCAGCATTTCTCCTCTTATTGGGTTACAATGCGTCTTTCAGGCTCTGAAGCCTTCAGTGCTCAGTGAATGTGGTTAGAAATGAGGATGCAATGGGACATTTACATTGTGTAAATGACAAGTTTGTCTGTTAGTCATTTTATCAAAATAATTCTAATGTGCCATGGCTTTGGAGTGAAGTTCCAGAATTTTGGCAATTGCCCGCGTCAGATATTTTATGATTTTTCTTTTCCACCATAGAAGATACTATAAATGTCTGATACCTGCATGTCCTTCCTAGGTACATGATGGGCTCTGTTCTTAAGATGTGTTTGGGACCTACATGTATGCATCCTTTATGGAATATCCTGAGACAGGAAAACTCCTTTATATAAATCTTCAGTTTTTACGTACAGTAGCCTGGAGGATGTGGTATGTTGTTACTTATGCGACAAATCTTACTCCAGTCTCTGATCAGACTAAGATTTCTGGTGAGCTGCATATGGAGGAGCACGCCACTTTGCACCTTGCCTGATCATTTAAGAGGCGTGCATTTCTTAATGAATCAAGAGCTGCTCTCTCCACCCCCTCATCATGATCAGCGTGATGAACCAGGCCGTGTGTGTTCTGTATTATTACACATCCCTAATGATCACCTATTAGTTTTTTTTTTTTTTTTTTCTATTCTTTATTTATAATTTTAACAAGAAACATATAACACTCATCACAACATGTCTTATAAGGAGCAAATGTTTGTAGTACACATGAGGTTATGTGTTTATAGATAACCTATGTAACGAGAGAACCAAACGGAACGACCGAACACATGTCACTTGTAGTCCACAGTTGGCATAAGACCAGCATATGCGTACTAATTTACAGCTGAATTTCAAATTATAAGAAAATTTTGACATCAAAATAGAAATAATAAATTTGTTTACTGAAGCTGAAATAGGGGAGGGAGACTGTCACACTAGCATAGATGAGGATAATTTCTAAGGCTATCCAAAACACCGTAGTATACAAAAAAAAAAATTTAAGTCAGATAATGATCTAATTTTTCCAATCCAGTTGGACCAAGGGACCAGATCTTCAGGAAACGGTCGTGAGAGAGCGTTTCCCAGCTTGTCAATTCTTCCAGTCGAAAAATAGCCCTAACCTTCTCAATCCAATTCATTCACCTGTTAGTTCTGAGCAGCCTCTGTAATCCTAATTTAATCTAACTTTCTTTTCTGGTAGGTTCACAGCTTCTACGAGAACTGAAAAAGATGGATGACAAAGCCCTACTGGTGGAGGTTCAACTCCTGGAGAGCAAAACCTACCATGCCCTTAGCAACTTACCCAAAGCCAGAGCCGCCCTTACGTCTGCCCGAACTACAGCCAATGCCATCTATTGCCCACCCAAGCTCCAAGCTGCACTGGACATGCAGTCAGGTATGTCATTACCTTTTATTAAGGGAATCTGTCACCTGACTTTGGGCCTATAAACTGCGGCCACCGCCATCAGGGGCTTATCTACAGAATTCTGTAATGCTGTAGATAAGCCCCCAATGTAATCTGAAAGATAAGAAAAACAAGTTAGATTATACTCACCCAGGGACGGTCCGGTCCAATGGGCGTCGCGGTCTGGGTCCCGCTCCTCCCATCTTCATACGTTGTCATCCTCTTCTTGTCTTGCCGCGGCTCCGGCGTACTTTGTCTGCCCTGTTGAGGGCAGAGCAAAGTACTGCAGTGCGCAGATGCCGGGAAAGGTCAGAGAGGCCCAGCACCTGCGCACTGCAGTACTTTGCTCTGCCCTCAACAGGGCAAATAAAGTGTGCCGGGGCCGCAGCATGAAGACAAGAAGAGGACGTCATCGTAAGAAGATGGGGGAGGCCCCGGACCGCAACGCGCATCTGACCGGACCCAGTTTATAGGCCCAAAATTAGGTGACAGATTCCCTTTAACAGTAGTGATTTTGGTGCTATGTACAGATTTTCTTATACTTTTCCTTCTAGCAGATATTTAGAAGCATTGACACGACTAATACTAAAGCCTATTACTCTTGTGTACCTAACAAACAGTTTACTGTATATTATGTATACCCCTCCTCACATGTAAAGCGCCATGGAATATATGGCGCTATAACAATAAAAAATAATACTGCACCTTGCATCAATTTCAGGTATAATCCATGCAGCGGAGGAGAAGGACTGGAAAACTGCCTACTCCTATTTCTATGAGGCATTTGAGGGCTATGATTCCATTGACAGTCCCAGAGCTATTACAGCCCTGAAGTACATGCTGCTCTGCAAAATCATGTTGAACACGTAAGTATCACTTAAAAAAAACTTCGATTTGGGGAACATTCCTGTAATATTAATCATAATTTGGGAATGATTAGGTAATTATCCATTTTAAATCATTAGGGCAGTACACGTTAGAAATCATGTTTTTCTGCCTAGAAAGTGTTATTAGATGTTTTATTTTCTTTCTTCTGCTTACAGACCAGAAGACGTGCAGGCTTTGGTTAGCGGGAAGCTTGCACTCCGTTACGCTGGTCGACAGGTTAGTAATCTGACACTTTACCATGTGTTTGTACTGTGGGGGACCCTTCAATCATTTACTGTTATTGATGATGGGACCACTTCACACAACCACGGTCCAAATCAGTGCTCTCCGGCCATGGACAGAAGCTGCACAAATGTCTTTAACCATAGGGATTCCAGTCTAATAATGTGGATGAGCGAGTGAGACTTCACTTGTTTGCCGCACAGATAATATCTCTTCGGGCTGGCGAATCATATGCCGCTCCAGGGAATCCAGAAGCAATGGAAATTCATGGCCAGAGAGTAGCGATATGAGCAAACGTGTGCTAACATAGTGGCTTCAGCGTGCTTGAAAAATATCTTTGATTCTTCGCAGCTGCATGTCTCACGGCTGCACGATAGCCACAACAAATGTAAGGATTTCCTGTTTGTTAGGCAATCCCCACGTGTGTTGTGGCTGTTAAACAGCAGCGGGACATGCAGGCTCGGGGACTCGAACATATTATTCGATCACGCCAAAGACCCTGTCAGCACCTGAGCATGCTCAGATAACACCTTATCCAAGCACGTTTGCTCGTCACTACCAGAGCACACTGACCTGGACCGTGGACCAGAAGCGATCCACTCATCTCTATTACTCTAAGGGGTAATATCAAGCATTTGTGTTGGAGTGTCCAGATTGGTAGTATAGACAGTGGTGATTACACATTCATACTATCTATTCACGCAAGGAACTTTGAGGCAGAGTGATCAGTGAGGGTCCCCACAGACAGACCCACCCCCCAGTGATCATACATTTATCATCTATTCTTTGGTGTTGTGCTTGATGTAGCGCTTAAACCAATATAAGCTAATAACACTTAAAAAAGTTAGTTTCATACTACACCCTCTGTCTATTAACTACAGTCTACCTAATGCACAACATTATGTTGTGTTTCTTGGAACACTGAAACAATAGTGGCACATTAATTTCAGTAGCTCCTTATAGTGCAAGGAAATTATACTTAGAGGACCCCTACAACTGAGAGCTGAATGTGAACGCTCCCTGCAGAATAAGCATCTTGTGCTTAAGAGACCGTATGAAACGGGGCCCGTCAAACTAAACCCCATAAAGAGGTAGTCAGATGAATGACGTTGCATGGGCACTACTGGTCTAGCTCTACACTCTGTCACATTAGGGGGATCCCATGCTGGAGAATATCCTTAATGATGTCCCATCGCCCTAGTAAGGCAGGGATTGTCCTGGTAGGATACCTCCACTGCTTTAAAGAATAGCAGATCTATGGGATATCTCCCCATCCATTATATATTTGACTCATCAAAGACTATGCCATAGTGTGCACCTTTAGGGACACAACCTACTGTACTACCAATCTGCTCAAGTCTCAATAGTAATATCACAATGCACATGGCAAAAATGACATCTGTCATCTACAACCCCTGGCAAAAATTATGGAATCACCGGCCTTGGAGGATGTTCATTCAATTGTCTAATTTTGTAGAAAAAAAGCAGATCACAGACATGACACAAAACTAAAGTCATTTCAAATGGCAACTTTCTGGCTTTAAGAAACACTAAAAGAAATCAGGAACAAAAAATGTGGTAATCAGTAATGGTTACTTTTTTACCCAAGCATAGGGGAAAAATTATGGAGTCACTCAATTCTGAGGAAAAAATGTATGGAATCATGAAAAACAAACAAAAAAACACTCCAACACATCACTAGTATTTTGTTGCACCACCTCTGGCTTTTATAACAGCTTGCAGTCTCTGAGGCATGGACTTAATGAGTGCCAAGCAGTACTCTTCATCAATCTGGCTCCAACTTTCTCTGATTGCTGTTGCCAGATCAGCTTTGCAGGTTGGAGCCATGTCATGGACCATTTTCTTCAACTTCCACCAAGATTTTCAATGGGATTGAGATCCGTACTATTTGCAGGCCATGACATTGACCTTATGTGTCTTTTTTCAAGGAATGTTTTCACAGTTTTTGCTCTATGGCAGGATGCATTATCCTCTTGAATAATGATTTAATCATCCCCAAACATCATTTCAATTGATGGGATAAGAAAAGTGTCCAAAATACCAACATAAACTTGTGCATTTATTGAAGACGTAATGGCAGCCATCTCCCATCTCCATATCATCAATGACTGTGGAAATTTGCATGTTCGTTCAGGCAGTCATCTTTATAAATATCATTGTAACAGCACCAAACAAAAGTTCCAGCATCATCACCTTGCCCAATGCAGATTCGCAATTCATCACTGAATATGATTTTCATCCTGTCATCCACAGTCCACGATTGCTTTTCCTTAGCCCATTGTACCCTTGTTTTTTTCTGTTTAGGTGTTAATGATGGCTTTTGCTTAGCTTTTCTGTATGTAAATCCCATTTCCTTTAGGCGGTCTCTTACAGTTCGGTCACAGATGTTGACTCCAGTTTCCACCCATTCGTTCCTCATTTGTTTTGTTGTGCATTTCCTGCTTTGGAGACCTATTGCTTTAAGTTTCCGGTCTTGACGCTTTGATGTCTTCCTTCGTCTACCAGTATGTTTGCCTTTAACAACCTTCCCATGTTGTTTGTATTTGGTCCAGATTTTAGACACAGCTGACTGTGATCAACCAACATCTTTTGCAACATTGCTGATAATTTACCCTCTTTTAAGAGTTTGATAATCCTCTCCTTTGTTTCAATTGACATCTCTCGTGTTGGAGCCATGATTCATGTCAGTCCACTGGGTGCAACAGCTCTCCAAGGTGTGATCACTCCTTTTTAGATGCAGACTAACGAGCAGATCTAATTTGATGCAGGTCTTATTTTTGGGTATGAAAATTTACAGGGTGATTCCATAATTTTTTCCTCAGAATTGAGTGATTCCATAATTTTTTCCCCTATGCTTGGTTAAAAAGAGTAAGCATTACTGACTACCACATTTTTTGTTCTTGATTTCTTTTAGTGTTTGTTAAAGCCAGAAAGTTGCCATTTGAAATGACTTTAGTTTTGTGCCATGTCTGTGATCTGCTTTTTTTTCTACAAAATTAAACAACTGAATGAACATCCTCCAAGGCTGGTGATGCCATAATTTTTGCCAGGGGTTGTATTTACCACTATGCTCCATCGCTGTCTTGAAACTAAGGAATAATGATATGTATTTGCCTTTCAGACAGAAGCACTGAAATGTGTGGCCCAGGCCAGCAAGAACCGCTCCCTTGCCAATTTTGAGAAGGTAAAAGCTGTGTGTAGAGCCGGGTTTAAGATTGTGTCATCTGTAATGTTCTCTCTAAGATCTCCCTTCTCTGTGACAATAGTGACTGCAGAATTCAGATATTCAGATACATGTTATAAATCCTATAGGCACTGACAGACTACAAGGCAGAGTTGCGGGAGGACCCCATTATTACCACTCACCTGGCTAAACTCTATGACAACCTGTTGGAACAGAACCTTATTCGAGTCATTGAGCCTTTCTCTAGGGTACAGGTAAGTTCTGGGACGGTAAAGTTGGATGTGTTTACCGAAGTGGTCTTCCATGATATCGGAGTGAACATATATGTGCATCATACAAATGGAGTTAACATCCGTATTATGGACACAAGACCCAGACCACACGTGGTTTACTCAGTTGACACCGTATACTTCTATAGAGATATTGCTTCAATTCTGGGTTCTGCAACAGTAATGTGTGTATAACAGGGGGTCTAAAGCCAGCCATATTGTGCCTTCTGTTTAGACTTTCAGTATATGTACATTTTGCATAAATCAGTAACTTTTTAACTATAATGTGACTATTTTATTGCTACTTAGCATCATTAGCACTATTTGTCCCTTCTTTAACCAAGTGCCCATAGCCTGGTCTGATGGCTCAAGCACAATGCCCATAGCCTGGTCTGATGGCTCAAGCACAATGCCCATAGCCAGGTCGGATGGCACATGCACAGTGCCCATAGCCAGGTCTGATGGGGCGGGCACTGTGCCCATAGCCAGGTCTGATGGTGCGGGCACTCTGCCCATAGCCAGGTCGGATGGCGCATGCACAGTGTCCATAGCCAGGTCTGATGGCGCGGGCACTGTGCCCATAGCCAGGTCTGATGGTGCGGGCACTGTGCCCATAGCCAGGTCTGATGGTGCGGGCACTGTGCCCATAGCCAGGTCTGATGGTGCGGGCACTGTGCCCATAGCCAGGTCTGATGGTGCGGGCACTGTGCCCATAGCCAGGTCTGATGGCGCGGGGCACTGTGCCCATAGCCAGGTCTGATGGCGCGGGGCACTGTGCCCATAGCCAGGTCTGATGGCGCGTGGCACTTTGCACATGAGTTCAAAATAAAGATACAAACATCCAGTCACTGCACCAGCACGGCGATCACTGAGGGGCATCTCATGCAATCGGCTTATTTTCAGGTTGCACTTCTAATAAAAAGGATGGTTTCTTCATAGAGCATCACTATATGATTTGTTGCTACCTGAGCTATTCGATGTAATTTTTTTCTCTGCTTTTCCTTGCAGATTGATCACATATCCAGTCTCATCAAACTGTCAAAGGTAAGAAATATTTGCCGAACCCTGATCCACTGCTTGTCTCCGCTATCTCTTGATCATACTGCCCAAACAAGAAGACATGTGTAATCTAGACCATCTCCTTCATTACCGAAGGCTATAAACCACCCAGGCACAGGAGGAGAAGCTTTCTTCAGCTATCTTGGCTTGATTGACAGGTGTTTCCCTATTTTCGCCAAGCAGTGTGGGGACAATCCGAATGGAGATTCTTATCGGACTCCTTTTACTTTTGTCTAGCTCATGATCCCCACAGTGTCTGAGTAAAAGCTAGCTTTATGTAGTGGCAGAGCATGACTGTATTCATACTGCCCAGGCATGCAACATTTGACAGATTTTCATGTAATTTGTTGGGCAAGTGCGATGGCTAGTCATCGGCTACAAACCAGCAGCTTCACAGTCCATAATCTACAATGGGAGATTACATTTGCCCGTGCCTCCTTATAGATGCATCCAGATGCCGTACCAATGGGAGTCCAAAAAATCCAGTTCACTTTGAGAGCAGATTTGTGATAAGTAGTGAGCAGGACATGCAGAGAACTTGTGGATGCCCCTTTGTTTCTCCCATACACTATCATGGAAGCGGAAAGGGTTCTATTCAGATTCTAACCTACCTTTCCCTGACATTTGCCATCTCCGTGTGCGGTTCAATCATTACTCCAAAGCAACATGCCCGCTGTCTTGGGGTCATCCTTGATTCCGAGCTTTCATTCACCCCCCCACATCTGATCACTGGCTCGCTCTTATCTGCATCTCAAAAACATTTCTAGAATTCGCCCTTTTCTTACTTTCGACTCTGCAAAAACTCTTACTGTTTCACTTATTCATTCTCGTCTGGACTATTGTAACTCTCCCAGCTCCAATCTGTCCTGAATGCTGCTGCCAGGATCATATTCCTCACCAACCGTTACACCGATGCATCTCCCTTGTGCCAGTCATTACACTGGTTACCCATCCACTCCAGAATCCAGTACAAAACTACTACCCTCATCCGCAAAGCACTCCATGGTTCAGCACCACCCTACATCTCCTCTCTGGTCTGTCTACCACCCTACCCGTGCCCTCCGCTCCACTAATGACCTCAGGTTAGCATCCTCAATAATCAGAACCTCCCACTCCCGCCTCCAAGACTTTACACGTGCTGTGCCGATTCTTTGGAATGCATTACCTAGGTTAATACGATTAATCCCCAATCCCCACAGTTTTAAGCGTGCCCTAAAAACTCATTTGTTCAGACTGGCCTACCGCCTCAACGCATTAACCTAACTATCCCTGTGTGGCCTAATATAAAAAAAAAAAACAGGTTCCTCGCATCATGTTCTCATACACTTTATGCAGTTAATAGCACTCTGTGTCTGTAGTGCTACATACTTAGGCAGTTAACTGGTTCATGCAGCTTTACATGAACACCCGAGCCTTACACTATGGCTGGTCCAAATAACTAAAGCAATTGTTACCCTCCACCTCTCGTATCTCCCCTTTTCCTCATATTTTGTAAGCTTGCGAGCAGGGCCCTCATTCCTCCTGGTATCTGTTTTGAACTGTGATTTCTGTTATGCTGTAATGTCTATTGTCTGTACAAGTCCCCTCTATAATGTAAAGTGCTGCGGAATATGTTGGCGCTATATAAATAAAAAATTATTATTATTATTAGATGGAGGTGAGGGCAACGTATGATGCCTCCGTGCAGGAGGTGAAATACCACAGAAGTGGCCAAATTCAGGCTTCAACTTAATCTGTCATGAGAATTTACACCATAAAACACCAGTAGATTTCGTTAATAGTTGTTGCCAGATAGTGTGAGGCTTTTCCTTGTTGCAAAATTGATGACCTTTCCCTGCCACCTCCTATGGAATGTAACTGTAAAAGGGCAGTGCTCCTCTCCTGTGACCCGGCCTTCCAGCCTGTATTTGCCCCTAACGTCCCCTAAAGTATGCGTCATTTAATAGGAAAACATGGAGAGTTGAGGACTCTGTTTAGTGCATGCACACAATAGTACACTAAACACGGAGGGATGGGATTTGATCTGTAGTGTGCAGGGGCCGGCTGTGCATTGGGTGAGCGTAGGTGCAATTCCCATGTAAAGTGCCGGACTCCTCTTATGATGCATGTCCAGTGGACTCCTCTGTACTAACATACATGATAAGATGTTTGGGGACAGCTTGGAGGGTACAGTGTCCCTTTTTCACACAATATGGGACTGGAGCACGTGATTTTTTTTTTTCTCCAGATTTTCAGACTACATACTCTTTAGTAGCTGACGGCATGCCCCCGTGTGTGCGCTTCCAGCTGCTCCATAACCAGGAACTCGTAGGTCACCCTGAAATTTTGGATTCACAGATCCTAGGTTATTCACCCTACACTTTGTCAAAATGTCACAGGTCACATCTGTAAACCCCTTCTCTTTTCTCCCTGTAGCCGGATGTAGAACGAAAACTCTCCCAGATGATCCTAGACAAGAAATTTCACGGTGAGCATTCGCTATACACCCAGAATGCTTGTTTATGACCAGCTGTACGTATGACTTTCACTTGTTTTCTCGAGTGCCAGGCTGTGCCTGCCAAGGGAAGGGTTTAATATGTTGGTACATTTAGTCTAAATAAGATGTTCACAGCCATCTGGGCAGAATTTATTAGCACATCCGTGGGGAGGATTAGTGGAGACTCAGAGTGCAGCCTGCAGTCTACAGATAAGGGATCAAGGAGATGAGCGCTCCCTGGAGGCCATTTAAATACGTGTTATGTAAGGAGCTTAGCCGTTTCCTAATTGTTGGGTTACTCTTCTGGTAAAGAAGAAAAAGTAGTTTAACTGCAGTATATTTTACAGTGTCGGAGTGGAATTTATAGCATGTCTGTGGTTATCTGATCCTCAGTCATCAAAACCCACATGACTTGACCAATGTCACTTATGTCTTTATTGTATACACTGTGTGCAGATTTATTAGGCAAGTTGTATTTTGATCACATTATACTTTTTATACATGTTGTCGTACTCCAAGCTGTTCAGGCTTGAGAGCCAACTACCAATTGAGTAAATCATGTGATGTGCATCTCTGTAATGAGGAGGGGTGTTGTCTAATGACATCAAAACCCTATATAAGGTGTGCTTAAGTATTAGGCAACTTCCTTTCCTTTGGCAAAATGGGTCAGAAGAGAGATTTGACGGGCTCTGAAAAGTCCAAAACTGTTAGTTGTCTTGCAGAGGGATGCAGCAGTCTTCAAATTGCCACACTTTTGAAGCGTTTCATGGCAAATAGCCAACAGGGTTGCAAGAAGTGTGTTGGGCAAAAAAGGCGCAAAATAACTGCCCATGAATTGAGGAAAATTAAGCGTGAAGCTGCCAAGATGCCATTTGCCACCAGTTTTGCCATATTTCAGAGCTGCAACGTTACTGGAGTAACAAAAAGCACAAGGTGTGCGATACTCAGGGACATGGCCAAGGTACGGAAGCCTGAAAAACGACCACCTTTGAACAAGAAACATAAGATAAAACGTCAAGACTGGGCCAAGAAATATCTTAAGACTGACTTTTCAAAGGTTTTATGGACTGATGAAATGAGTGTGACTCTTGATTGGCCAGATGGATGGGCCAGAGGCTGGATCAGTAAAGGGCAGAGAGCTCCACTCCGACTCAGACACCAGCAAGGTGGAGGTGGGGTACTGGTATGGGCTGGTATCATCAAAGATGAACTTGTGGGACCTTTTCGGGTTGAGGATGGAGTGAAGCTCAACTCCCAGACCTACTGCCAGTTTCTGGAAGACAACTTCTTCAAGCAGCGGTACAGGAAGAAGTCGGTATCGTTCAAGAAAAACATGATTTTCATGCAGGACAACGCTCCATCAAATGCCTCCAACTACTCCACAACGTGGCTGGCCAGTAAAGGTCTCAAAGAAGAAAAAATAATGACATGGCCCCTTGTTCACCTGATCTGAACCCCATAGAGAACTTGTGGTCCTCATAAAATGTGAGATCTACAGGGAAGGAAAACAGTACACCTCTCGGAACAATGTCTGGGAGGCTGTGGTGGTTGCTGCACGCAATGTTGATCATAAACAGATCAAGCAACTGACAGAATCTATGGATGGAAGGCTGCTGAGTGTCCTTATAAAGAAAGGTGGCTATATTGGTCACTAATTTTTGGGGTTTTATTTTTGCATGTCAGAAATGTTTATTTCTAAATTTTGTGCAGTTATATTTGTTTATCTGGTGAAAATAAACAAGTGAGATGGGAATGTATTTGTTTTTTATTAAGTTGCCTAATAATTCTGCACAGTAATAGTTACCTGCACAAACAGATATCCTCCTAAGATAGCCAAATCTGAAAAAAAAACCACTCCAACTTGCAAAAATATTAAGCTTTGATATTTGAGTCTTTTGGGTTGAATGAGAACATAGTTGTTGATCAATAATAAAAATAATCCTCTAAAATACAACTTGCCTAATAATTCTGCACACAGTGTAGTAAAATATCCTCTGGACAGGTAGATCAGTCATCAATGGCTATGACAGGAGTGGTAGAATCACACAAGATGCCCAATGTACAGGTATAGAAAAACATGGCTGCTTCCTTCCATGAACATCACCACACCTGTCCTGGTATTGTAACGCTGTAAAACTGAAGTGGCTGATCTGCAATACCACAAGCAACCTGTGTTCTGGTATGGCACTGTTCCTGGAAGTAAGCAGCCATGTCTAATCCTGTACAATCCTTGAACGGATTTTTCTAAATCCTGGTAAGACCATGTGGTGTCCGTAGCCGAGCTCAAGAAGGCCATGGAGCAGAAAGTCAAAAGCTCTCTTGAGCTTCGGTACAAATGAAGCAAACTCCCAGCGGTGAAAAGTAATTGGTCAATTTACCTAGATGGAGGTGTAATCTTTTTTTCTCTTATTTCCTGCACAGGTATCCTAGATCAGGGAGAGGGAGTCTTGATCATATTCGATGAACCGCCTGTAGATAAGACGTACGAAGCTGCTCTGGAAACCATTCAGAATATGAGCAAAGTGGTGGATTCTCTGTATAACAAGGCCAAGAAGCTCACATAGGTGAGTAGTAGTGGTGGCAAGTGATGGCTGTCTCTGAGGTCTGACCACAAGGTGGGAGAGATGACAAAGGGCAGAGAAAACTGTCGGATTAGCAGAGCAGCGACCTACTACATGGCTCTTGGTCCTACCCCCTTCTCAGACTTAAAAAAGTAAAAGCCATCCCACCAGCGTCAAGGTGTACCCAAATCGTGATGCACCTTAGGACCATCCTGATTTGGGTACACCTTGATGCTGGTGGGATGGCTTTTACTTTTTTTAATCAAAAACAGTGTTTACCAAGTACTCAATGTCATTTATGTGTACTGTTGCTTTTACTTATTTACTTACAGCAGGATACATGTTCATTTTGTGTTAGGTTTTGTCTGTTTAATGGCCAGTGGGACCATGCTGCAGTTTTGCATGCATACCAACTTGTACGCCAGTTTATTTTTTGGGGGCTTATTTTTCTACATGGAAAAAAATGGAACATTTTTACAAGTCAGCCATGCACACTTTTATTTAAAAAAAAATAAATAAAAATAAAAAAAATATTTGGTAAGGGTTCACGAAGACCTTTTTTTTCACCAATGCTAATAATCTTGGCAAACACTCCTATGTGAAATCACCATTCATTGCTGGATCGCAGAGTAGAAGACAAGTGGTGTAGGTGAGAGCAGCGCACAGTACGGGCCGTGGACGGACTCTGCTGCTATTTAGAGGCTGAAGTCCTATAGCAGCCGTTCCTTCCTCCCTCTTATCATACATGCATCAGCTTTACCAGTTGCCCAGCAGATGTTCAGAACAAGATCCGGATTCTGAGGTTAGAACCACATCCATGTCTAGGACACAAAGATCTTTGGTAATTGGGCATTGCACAATGTCAGCTATGGAGATGAGTGCTCCTACTGATAATGACACATTACAATGGGCACGAACAGCCCCCGTGCCATCTGTGGAACAATGTAGCCAGCTGCTTCTGCTTTCCACACCATGCAGACAGGATGTGCTCGGTTATATCATTACTACGGGGTTTGCACAACTGCTGTTTGTTCTTCTGGGGCTGCAGCCTGGATAAGGTCGTCATTCTCAGAGCTCTGTGTACTGCCGCATATAGGAACGATTTCTAGTCATGGATTTCATACATTTTATTTAAGCTGTCTGACTGCAGAGATTTTAATGGGGGAGTTAAGATTACAATACTATGGCTGCTGTCTTCCTAAAATGGCTCCATTCTTACCTATCAATGTGGAGCTGAAGCTTAGCCTTATGGCATTGATTCTAGAAGTAAGCAGACCTCTGTTTATACTACTCATTGGAGATGATCAAAAAGATTCACAGGATTCTGGTCCAGCGGCCACATTAATAGTCTGTGTCCACCAGATCAGAGCCTGCCCGAAATCCTGGCATCTCCTTATTCGTAGGCCCGGAGCACTTATGAAATTACTGTGGGCCTACTGAAGAGAAGGGCCAGGGATTCCAGCAAGTAAGAGGAAGTTCGCAGGCACAGACTTATCATCGTGGCCATTGGACCTGGGTCCCTGGAGTCTTTTTGTCATTTCTAGTATTTAGCATTTTTTTTCAATTCTGTTAATTTAATTAGAAAAGTCCATATCAAGTCTGACCTTGACTATGGTGATGGAGCCTGTTTCACACTTTCCATATTCATTGTCCAGGTAAGGATTGATGTCCTGACTAGCTAAAGGATTGTTGACCCAAACTCACCACCCACCATACTCAGGCCTTGAATATCTGCCGTGTGAAACTGTCCTAAGGACAAATTCACACATCTATGTTTTCGCAGACCTAGTACAGACTGATGGACCAGCCTCATTTAGTGCAGGGCAGGAAACCTGTGTCCGGTACAGATCATGAATCACAGACATGTGAATGGGGCCTTTGACTCATATAAAATGTGGCCTACGTTTATTACAATGTGGGTGGACATGTATGGTTTATTTTATGATTAATTAAATAAGTCAGCACGTTTGGCGCTGAAATCTGAGGGCAGCTTGCGGTAGGAGTTAAAACACAGATTTCAGCTCAAGCTCTGTTTACTTGTAATGATTGTTTTAGCACCAGGAGCTTAATCGTTGCTGGAATAGAGCAGCCTGGTCGTCCGACTCCACCCCCTTCTGTGATAAGCAGCTCCCTGTCTATGGACATTGTACATGCAGAGCCTGGTGTGGGCGGGGTTAGCTTTATCAGCTCTGCTTCATTGCTAAATCTAAAACCTCTTGTGTGAGAACGGCTGCACCCAGTAATCTTAAGTGATACATCGTTGGATTCAGCTTCTCTTTGCCTACATCAGGCTGCTCTCAGATGAGGTAGCAAAACACTGCTGACAGATTGACTTTAACCCCTTCCCGACATTTGACGTACTATCCCGTCGAGGTGGGGTGGGCCCGTATGACCGCCGACGGGATAGTACGTCATACGCGATCGGCCGCGCTCACGGGGGGAGCGCGGCCGGGTGTCAGCTGCATATCGCAGCTGACATCCGGCACTATGTGCCAGGAGCGGTCACGGACCGCCCCCGGCACATTAACCCCCGGCACACCGCGATCAAACATGATCGCAGTGTACCGGCGGTATAGGGAAGCATCGCGCAGGGAGGGGGCTCCCTGCGGGCTTCCCTGAGACCCCCGGAGCAACGCGATGTGATCGCGTTGCTGCGAGGGTCTCCTACCTCCTTCCTGGCTGCAGGTCCCGGATCCAAGATGGCCGCGGCATTCGGGTCCTGCAGGGAAGGAGGTGGCTTACCGAGTGTCTGCTCAGAGCAGACTCTTGGTAAGCCTGCAGCCCTGCACAGCAGATCGCAGATCTGGCAGAGTGCTGTGCACACTGCCAGATCAATGATCTGTGATGTCCCCCCCTGGGACAAAGTAAAAAAGTAAAAAAAAAATTTTTCCACATGTGTAAAAAAAATTAAAAAAAAATCCTAAATAAATAATAATAAAAAAATATATATTATTCCCATAAATACATTTCTTTATCTAAATAAAAAAAACAAAACAATAAAAGTACACATATTTAGTATCGCCGCGTCCGTAACGACCCAACCTATAAAACTGTCCCACTAGTTAACCCCTTCAGTAAACACCGTAAGAAAAAAAAAAACGAGGCAAAAAACAACGCTTTATTACCATACCGCCGAACAAAAAGTGGAATAACACGCGATCAAAAAGACTGATATAAATATCCATGGTACCGCTGAAAACGTCATCTTGTCCCGCAAAAAACAAGCCGCCACACAGCATCATCAGCAAAAAAATAAAAAAGTTATAGTCCTGAGAATAAAGCGATACCAAAATAATTATTTTTTCTATAAAATAGTTTTTATCGTATAAAAGCGCCAAAACATAAAAAAATGATATAAATGAGATATCGCTGTAATCGTACTGACCCGAAGAATAAAACTGCTTTATCAATTTTACCAAACGCGGAACGGTATAAACGCCTCTCCCAAAAGAAATTCATGAATAGCAGGTTTTTGGTCATTCTGCCTCACAAAAATCGGAATAAAAAGTGATCAAAAACGGTCACGTGTCCGAAAATGTTAGCAATAAAAACATCAACTCGTCCCGCAAAAAACAAGACCTCACATGACTCTGTAGACCAAAATGTGGAAAAATTCTAGGTCTCAAAATGTGGAGACGCAAAAACTTTTTTGCTATAAAAAGCGTCGCTGGTTTCACACTTGCGTTTTTGTCTGCAGCGTTTTTTGCACAAAAAAACGCATGCGTTTTTTCCCTATATTTAACATTGAAAACGCATGCGTTTTTTTGTACGGGTTTGGTCGCGTTTTCAGACGCATGCGTTTTTTTTCTGCATGCGTTCATTTTCAGAAATACAACCTGCAGTATTTTCTTGCGTTTTTAAGCACATGCGTTTGCGTTAAAAATGCATGCGTTTTTATCGAAAAAAAAAAACAGAAAACACACTGAAAAGCCACCCACCACCATCAAGGTGATAGAGATCCAAACCCTAACCCTAACTCTACCCCTAACCTCACCCCTAACCGTTTAATGAACATTTTCTGACAGTCATAGTGCCACGTATTTCAGTGCCACGTATTTCAGTGCCACGTATTTCAGTGCCACGTATTTCAGTGCCACGTATTTCAGTGCCACGTATTTCAGTGCCACGTATTTCAGTGCCACGTATTTCAGTGCCACGTATTTCTTTGCCACGTATCACGTATTTCAGTGCCACGTATTTAAGTACCACGTATTTCAGTTGCACGTATTTAAGTACCACGTATTTCAGTTGCACGTATTTCAGTTGCACGTATTTCAGTTGCACGTATTTCAGTTGCACGTATTTCAGTTGCACGTATTTCAGTGGCACGTATTTCAGTGGCACGTATTTCAGTGGCACGTATTTCAGTGGCACGTATTTCAGTGGCACGTATTTCAGTGGCACGTATTTCAGTGGCACGTATTTCAGTGGCACGTGTTTCAGTGCCACGTATCACGTATTTCAGTGCCACGTATCACGTATTTCAGTGCCACGTATCACGTATTTCAGTGCCACGTATCACGTATTTCAGTGCCACGTATCACGTATTTCAGTGCCACGTATTTCAGTGCCACGTATTTCAGTGCCACGTATTTCAGTGCCACGTATTTCAGTGCCACGTATTTCAGTGCCACGTATTTCAGTGCCACGTATTTCAGTGCCACGTATTTCAGTGCCACGTATTTCAGTGCCACGTATTTCAGTTGCACGTATTTCAGTCACGTTTAGGGTTAGGGGTAGGGTTAGGGTTAGGGTTGGAGGTAAAGTTAGGGTTAGGGTTGGGGCTAAAGTTATGGTTGGGGCTAAAGTTAGGGTTTGGATTACATTTACGGTTTGGATTAGGGTTGGGATTAGAATTATGGGCGTGTCAGGGCTAGGGGTGTGGTTAGGGTTACCGTTGGGATTAGGGTTAGGGGTGTGTTTGGGTTAGGGTTTCAGGTAGAATTGGGGAGTTTCCACTGTCCAGGCACATCAGGGGCTCTCCAAGCGCGACATGGCGTCCAATCTCAATTCCAGCCAATTCTGCGTTGAAAAAGTAAAACAGTGCTCCTTCCCTTCCGAGCTCTCCCGTGCGCCCAAAAAGGGGTTTACCCCAACATATGTGTTATCAGCGTACTCAGGACAAATTGAACAACAACTTCTGGGGTCCAAGTTCTCTTGTTATCCTTAGGAAAATAAAAATTTGGGGGGCTAAAAATCATTTTTGTGGGAAAAAAAAGATGTTTTATTTTCACGGCTCTGCGTTATAAACTGTAGTGACTACAAAAATGAGAGCGTGTGCACAACCAGTTAGAGGTGCATAGGTAGGTTCCCACACCATACAGTATACAAAATAAAAGACCTTGCACTCAACTTAAATGCTCAAGTGAGATATTTTAATGTAGTACTCCACAAAACGTTTCGGTCCAAACAAACAGGACCTTCATCAGTTACTACAACCAAAGGTGAGACACCACAAATAAATACATGAAAATAGATATCATACAAAAAAGAAAAAGAACAAAACAAAGTATATACAATAGCTCGATAATAGATATGATGTCTCTGAGCAATAGAAAAAACATGTCATGTTTAGACCATAGGGTTAAATTTGGACCTATCGTCCTGCATGAAGAGAGATACCAATAATATCTGGTGCCGATATAGGTGGAAAGTGAGTATGGGGGAAAAAAAACAAAACTTAATAACGTACCGTACTGATAGAAAAGTAGTGGATAAACGCTATTAGCGTATCTCTAGGCACTGGTTTACACAGCGTCTGTGACAGACAAAAGTGAGGTGATGACCACAACTCTATGTGTGATTAATATGCGTGCTGACAAAGAGTCAGTGGGGAGGCATACCTGTAATAGGGTATATGGAGAAACCAGACCTTCTAAAAAAAGGGGATAAACGAGAGTGATTAAGACTTGTCCTGTGCAGGATCCGCAGCGGCGTAACGCCGCTAGCGAGGTGCATCGCATAAATGTTGTTACCTGGTGTCCGATGATATGTGGATGTGTGCCCAGATCAGACGCGGAATCCCCCGCTCGTCTGTAAGGTGCTGTGGGCGTGCGCGCTATAATAAGAAAGAGGGCGTTCCTAGTAGTGCCTCCCGACGAATAGGAGTATAGAGGTGTGGGCGGAAATGACGTAATGGGAAGCGTTTATCCACTACTTTTCTATCAGTACGGTACGTTATTAAGTTTTGGTTTTTTTCCCCCATACTCACTTTCCACCTATATCGGCACCAGATATTATTGGTATCTCTCTTCATGCAGGACGATAGGTCCAAATTTAACCCTATGGTCTAAACATGACATGTTTTTTCTATTGCTCAGAGACATCATATCTATTATCGAGCTATTGTATATACTTTGTTTTGTTCTTTTTCTTTTTTGTATGATATCTATTTTCATGTATTTATTTGTGGTGTCTCACCTTTTGGTTGTAGTAACTGATGAAGGTCCTGTTTGTTTGGACCGAAACGTTTTGTGGAGTACTACATTAAAATATCTCACTTGAGCATTTAAGTTGAGTGCAAGGTCTTTTATTTTATAAACTGTAGTGAAACACTTGGGGGTTCAAAGTTCTCACAACACATCTAGATAAGTACCTTGGGAGGTCTAGTTTCCAATATGGGGTCACTTGTGGGGGGTTTGTACTGTTTGGGTACATCAGGGGCTCTGCAAATGCAACGTGACGCCTGCAGACCAATCCATTTAAGGCTGCATTCCAAATGGCGCTCCTTCCCTTCCGAGCTCTGTCATGCACCCAAACAGTGGTTCCCCCCCACATATGGGGTATCAGCGTACTCAGGACAAATTGGACAACAACTTTTGGGGTCTAATTTATCCTGTTACCCTTGTGAAAATACAAAACTGGGGGCTAAAAAAATCATTTTTGAGGAAAAAAAATATATATTTTCACGGCTCTGCGTTATAAACTGTAGTGAAACACTTGGGGGTTCAAAGCTCTCAAAACACATCTAGATAAGTTCCTTAGGGGGTCTACTTTCCAAAATGGTGTCACTTGTAGGGAGTTTCAATGTTTAGGCATATCAGGGGCTCTCCAAACGCAACATGGCGTCCCATCTCAATTCCAGTCAATTTTGCATTGAAAAGTCAAATGGCGCTCCTTCCCTTCCAAGCTCTGCCATGCGCCCAAACAATGGTTTACACCCACATATGGGGTATCAGCGTACTCAGGACAAATTGTACAACATTTTTTGGGGTCCAATTTCTTCTCTTACCCTTGGGAAAATAAAAAATTGGGGGCGAAAAGATCATTTTTGTGAAAAAATATGATTTTTTATTTTTACGGCTCTGCATTATAAACTTCTGTGAAGCACTTGGTGGGTCAAAGTGCTCACCACACATCTAGATAAGTTCCTTAGGGGGTCTACTTTCCAAAATGGTGTCACTTGTAGGGAGTTTCAATGTTTAGGCATATCCGGGGCTCTCCAAACGCAACATGGCGTCCCATCTCAATTCCAGTCAATTTTGCATTGAAAAGTCAAATGGCGCTCCTTTCCTTCCGAGCTCTGCCATGCGCCCAAACAGTGGTTTACCCCCACATATGGGGTATCAGCGTACTCAGGACAAATTGTACAACAACTTTGGGGGTCCATTTTCTCCTGTTACCCTTGGTAAAATAAAACAAATTGGAGCTGAAATAAATTGTGTGTGAAAAAAAGTTAAATGTTCATTTTTATTTAAACATTCCAAAAATTCCTGTGAAACACCTGAAGGGTTAATAAACTTCTTGAATGTGGTTTTGAGCACCTTGAGGGGTGCAGTTTTTAGAATGGTGTCACACTTGGGTATTTTCTATCATAAAGACCCCTCAAAATGACTTCAAATGAGATGTGGTCCCTAAAAAAAAAATGGTGTTGTAAAAATGAGAAATTGCTGGTCAACTTTTAACCCTTATAACTCCGTCACAAAAAAAAATTTTGGTTCCAAAACTGTACTGATGTAAAGTAGACATGTGGGAAATGTTACTTATTAAGTATTTTGCGTGACATATGTCTGTGATTTAAGGGCATAAAAATTCAAAGTTGGAAAATTGCGAAATTTTCAAAATTTTCGCCAAATTTCCATTTTTTTCACAAATAAACGCAAGTTATATCGAATAAATTTTACCACTAACATGAAGTACAATATGTCACGAGAAAACAATGTCAGAATCGCCAAGATCCGTCAAAGCGTTCCAGAGTTATAGCCTCATAAAGGGACAGTGGTCAGAATTGTAAAAATTGGCCCGGTCATTAACGTGCAAACCACCCTTGGTGGTGAAGGGGTTAAGAACACCCGACACTTTACTTCCTAAAAGGGCTTTAGCATTTATTGTCGTCTTAAAAAAAAAAATAGAACAAAAAAAAAAACTTTCCAGAAATCAGTAGTACAAGTATACCAATATAACATATTTTGTAATATATCTTGTAATAATCTCCCTTCAAAGGGGTTGTTCAGGGTTAAAAAGAAAGAAAAAAAGAAAAGTCTGGGAATCATATAAATTTAAAAAATATATATTAATTCCGTTGCCGCTCAGGTTGTCCCTGCAGTCCTTCACTTGTCCTGCAGCGATGAAGTGCCCTACATGTGCCCACTGCAGCCAATCACTGGCCTCTGTCACGTGCCATACAGGCAGCCATCACCCGAGGCCTGTGACTGGTCGCAGTGAGCACTTCTATGCATGGTATTTTGTCATCAAGACTGGGATGGACCACTGAGGAGCAGCAACAGAACGATATTTTTTATTTCACAGCACTCTCTGCATTATTTTTACCATTATTTTTTATTTATTTTTAAATCCTGAACAACCCCTTTTAAGGCCATGTTCACACATTTGCAATTGTTGATGCATTTAACTCAATGTCATACTGATCTTAATGTGTTTCATATTCACTTTCAGACCATTGAAATCATCAGCCATTGAGAAATCAGAGCGGCAGGAGCAGCGGACACCTCTCCTCCTCGTGTGGGATGGTGGAAAAGGGGCAGGGGTGCTGAAGGGAATTTTTTTTTTTTTATTATTATTTTTTATTTCCATTTTTCCCAGGAACATCTATTGTTTTGAATGGTCATTTTTAAAATCTCAATGAATGGGCGCATCCTTGGCACAGGCCTCTTAGGTTCTGGGTTAAATCCATGCTCTGACTATGTCCACTCTTCCATCCCACGTCCGGGGGCCGGGGTTAGAACACTTGCTTGTTTTATAGGTTTTTCTGTGTACTTACCTGAAGCAGTGCTTGTTTGCGGGGGTCTCTTTGAGCTTACCCATGGTCCCCAGAGCCTTAGTTCCATGATTGCACACACGACCTATACTGTATGTGCCACAGAGGCTTGCTAGGGAAAAGACTCATTTGGGCTCACGGTTCAGCTCTGGCGGGGAACCCTCACTTTTCATAAATTAAACGGGTTTGCTGCTTGCAGGGATTTAACGAAACAAAAAATTGCCATTGCCGCTCCTGTTACCACTCCTTTAAGACATGCCCCCTCGTCCCTGCTGATGTCCTTTGGGTTTCGATATCCCATAAGAGGTGCACAATTTCCACCCAGCTGAAACCAGAGTATATCTGATGTTCAGATGTGTTCCAATAAAGATCTTTTTTTTTTTTTTTTTTCTTTTCTGGTCTTTGGTGTGTAAAAGCTTTCTATAGAGTTGAGGAGACAAATGCTCTCCAGGTGAACATGGATGATGTTTGTTTTTTTAATCTCTTATTTGATTTTTACTCTGTTTGGTCATCTTAAAGGATCCATCAAGCCTCCTAATATGTCTGTTTTAGTAAACTTTTCCTGTAGTGTTGAGTGAACATGCTTGGATAAGGTGTTATCTGAGCATGCTCTGGTGCTATCAGACTATCTGTTATATGTCCGAGTCCGCAGCCTGTCTCGCGGCTGTTGCGCAATCCCTGCATGTGTTATGGCTGTCGAACATCCACGAGACATGCAGCTGCATGGACTCTAACATATTATCCGAGCACGCCCAAGATATTCGAATAACACCCGAGCATGCTCGGATAACACTTCATCTGAGCATGTTTGCTCATCACTACTTTTCTGGCATCTTCAAACTCTCTTGTGACATTCCTCTGTTCTCCCTCCTGGAAAACTGAATTGACAACTGGGTGCCACCATTTTACTCACCGGAAGGGAGTTCCTCTAAAGCCTGAACTATAGTACAACACTATGGAAGGACACACACCAACTGGTAACAGCACAACCCAGAATTCTACTATGCTCCAGCGTTGTTATAGTGAAGTAGACATGTTATGAGAAATGATAGACAATGTCCCAATTCAGTAATACTGCAAAATGTTCATGGGGGTTTATTCTGCTTGATTCTGATTTAAAACCTTTTTTTTTTTTTCCACCTCAGGTTCCATAGTATGGCACTGTTAGGTGCTACCGCCCCATAGGCACTTCATGTAGCGTGGTTCCAAAAAGCTGGAGCCATAATGTTGTGCTGTAGCGCTACAGGTTCTAGATAAGCAACTCGATCTGTCCCGGTCCGTTCCTCCGCGGCAGCCCATCTTCACATTTCGGCACTACCTAGGCTCCTTAATATACGTCACGTGGTGGCTACAAAAGTGGTGACCTGCCGCTATGGTGGACCGGGCTGGACACCACACAAGGGGAATGCAAATTGAATTGGTCATTGCTAGTACAGCTCCGCTATAGCTTCTTACTGATATTTCCACAATTGTGTGTCTTCCATTGGACACACCATGTGCCGAAGAACAGCCTCTTCCACACTGTTAGCTGTGCACCCAGCGGAGAACTCCAGTCACTTCATGCTCCTTATCTACCTGTAAACTGCTTGTACTTCCTCTCATTGACCATTATGTCCGATAACAAAGCTTCAGAGAGCAGCAGGCGTATGCAAATTCTCATTCTTTACACAGGTGCACACAAGTGGGTGCAGGTGTCAGGTGTGCACTAGCCAGCCTCTCCCAGTTTGTCAATTAGGTAAATCCTGCATAGTAAAATCGGGAATCTGTATTCCACATGCCGTCATCAGTAGTGATGAGCGAATGTGCTCGGATACGGTGTTATTTGAGCACACTTGTGTGTCTATTAGGTAACCCCTGCATGTATTGTGGCTGGCGAACAGCCGTGGGGACTCGAACATATTATTCAAGCACACCGAAGATACTCGTTTATAGCTGAGCATGCTCATATAACACCTTATCCAAGCACAATCACTCATCACTAGTCGTCAGCGGTGCCCTAGCATGTTATAATACTGTGATCTAATCTGTCGTGGGAAGAAGTGTTGAGTGACTATAGAGCCACCAAACCTCACACATGGGCTGATGCTGAACACAAGGGTGAAGAACATCTCCAGCAGAAATCTGGCCTTGTCACATCCTCAGGGAATGTATTGTATTGGGACAGCTGGGTGACAACCGATTTGATGTCTCCTACTTTTTGCTTTGGGTGATATATTGATGTTTGGTACTGTAGGAAAATGTTGTACAAGGCTGTGGTGCAGTTCCCCTTTAGCTTTCCTAGGAACAAATGTAACAAAACAGGTGCCGGACTGGTAAATGAAGCCACATGTGCCAGTAGTATACTTTTTTTTTCTTTTGACCTGTGTATATGATGTTTTCGACCAATGAAAAAGTGACTGCTCATTTGTCAACTGATTGCTGCCATTTTTTTTTTGTTTCATTCAGATGCATGTTGTTTGATCCCACCCCCATGTATGAGAAAAAAAAGAACCTATTTTCGTAAGAGCGTAAAGAGAAAAAAAATGTGATTTTCCTATATTATACAAACAAACATGGTTTTCACAAGGAAGGCACTCATGTTATTTTAACAAATCCATAGACCTGTGTGGCTGATTTTACCCCCTGACTCGGATGAAGCATGGACATGTGAACTGCTGCATAGAACACATACCTATTATAGTCTACCTGTGAGAAACGTGGCCCGGTGATTCAAATAAGCGCTCTTATGAACATATTCAGCCTCAGAAAAAGGTTATGAAGCTACTATCGGACATCTTTGGCAATTTATCTGAAAGCCACGATACCCCTTGCTGCAGATGGCTGGCTTTAGGCTGTGTTCACGTGTGGCAGGTGTGTTTCTGCTGTGGGAAAAACGCAATGTGTAGCGTTAGATCAGAGTGCTACCGCTCCCCATTCATCTGTGCTGTTTCTGGATCCATACACTCCATTATATATATTATATAGGGCTTACTGCCACTTGTAATTAAATCTGCCGATTGCAATCTGAATCAAAATCAGATTGCATTCGTACTAATTTAATCCTATGCGTGTGTTCTCAATGGCATTTTTTTTTTCCTCCGATTGGATTGCGATCGGACAGGAAAAAAGCTCAACATTCTGCGATTGCATGCCAAATTCGGATCGCACGCACCCATATAAGTCTATGGGTGCGTTTGGAACATCGCACTGCACTTGGATATCACCCTAGTGCAGTGCGATCCCCGCCGACTACCGCAACAGAGGAGATGGAGACATTAATTTCACAGTCTTCACAGTTGTGCTGCTTTACTCTCATAGGAGCGGATCAGAGCATTGCTTACATGCGTATAGGCCAGGGTTTCCCAATTCATGTCTTCGGGATTTTCTGAGTGTTGCACAGGTGAGAGAACATATGGCAGGTTCTGATGCCTTAATGCTGTGCAATACTAAGAAAATCCTGAAAACAGGACGGGGGGGGGGGGCTGTGAGGACTGGAGTTGGGGGAACCCTGGTATAGACCGGTCACTCAAGGACACTGGTTGACGATAAAGCGCCTGGCACCCGCCTGGACTTGGTTTGAACAGTCATTCTGTGCTGACAGTCCCTTTAAATGGGGAGCAAAAGGCAGCACATATTCTGCAAACTGTCATAACAATCTGGAAGGAAAAAGCTAGGTGCACTCCTCCGACTGTTAAGGGGGAACAAGCGAGCTTCTTGGTTTCCGCTGAAGGCACACGGTGGTGGGTTTGGCAGACGCTGTTTTCTGGGCACATTCTCACTTTCGTGATGTGGCCACCTGACTGGGCCTGATGGTGCCCCGAATGAACAGCGTTCTAGATGCATAGCATGTTATGAGTTCTGAGCAGAAGAACAGTGGTTGGACCAGGACGGGTAGCCATATTGTGGTTGGCAAAATAAAGCGCGCATGATGGAGGTGATGTCCAGTATGGGGTGAGAGGGGTTTGTTTTTGTTTTGTCCCGTGTGTTGTTTGTGTCTGAAGTTCATGAGCCAATGTGGTGTCTCCTGAAAGAGAATCTGGTCCGGCCAGTTCTCAGTAACCCTGTTTTCCTGTACTTTCTAGGGAAATTTGCTGTTTCTTGCTTCCTTGTCTGGTTGCCCCGGGCCGCTTCATGTGATACAAGCTCACCCGCACACTTGCTATTCTTAGTATACAAATCCCACTACTATGTCATTGTCTGTTTTGTAAATCACTTTAGTTTACAGGAATTTATATTTTCTTCCTGTTCATGGATGACATCTGATACGCAATCTGCCCATCATTGGGGAATTTTCCTGTATATGCATATTGCCCAAAAACTGCAGCATAAATCATTCTGGGTCATTGATCCATTGACTCCAAGACATTATTTGGGCAGCTTTATTGAAGACCCAAGGAGTGTAAGTCCCCCTGCCTTTCACGGGAATTTAGATTGCCATACTAAGTCTGAAAATCTAGCTGCAATGCAAATCTGAGCATGTTCTATACAAATCATACTGGAGGTACTGCCTGGGGCCCATAGATTATATTATCGGCCCATAATACAGCTCTGTGAATGAGTCTTAAGAAATTGGGGTACAAGGCATAATACGGTTCTGACCAACCTTTGAGTTGTGTGCCAAAACTATGAATGTATCCGTAACGGAGGTCACCAAATTGACAAGTACTTATACCAAAATATATGGACTTCCTTGTGGGCAATCTGTGTGACCCCAATGTCAATTTTGTGTAAAATGTCCATAGCAAGAGATAATTATTTTGGGATATCAATGGAGCATGTCTCAATTTTATTTTTTTTCCCTATATAGATGGATGGATGGAAGGGGAGGGGTGTTGGATCCCACCAATCTGATATTGATTATCCCAAGAATAGGTCATCAACATCATTAGGCCTTTTAAGTGCTGCTAAAAAAAAAAGGATGCTGTCTATTGTAGGTGCTTCACATAGACTAATGCATTATTATTTCCTTGACCCTATAAAGTATTATAAAATGATCACATTTGCTAAACCTAAAGGGGTATCTCCAAGATCCTATCCCAGTTTGTAGTAGGTATAATAAGGATAATATTATAAATGTAGTATAGTTTTTCTGATTCACTATGTCTCTTTCATCATGTGTAGGCATTGAGGGGCCTTAGGTATCCATGGTTATGACCACTAGCAACTAGCTAACTCATTATATTAGTGGTCATAACCATAGATACCTAAGGTCCTGCAATGCCTGCACATGATGAAAGAGACCTAGAGAATCAGAAGAACTATACTACATTGCTAATTTGTAATTAGTTAGAAGAGGACCAGAGCAGAGCTGGAACCTGGGAAAGATGGCTATCGGTAACTATTTTAGTGCACTTAGGGACTAAAAAAATGGGAGTGCTTCTTTAATATTGCCGCACTCATAAAAAGGCCTGTGCAACACCTAGCCAGGACATAGCTGGTGAGGCCAACTTCACGGTGTGAGGAAGACCGGTCAATTGCTAGCCGTCTCCATAAGGGCCCATGCAGACGATTGTGGGTTTTGGTCTATCAGACCACACTATATGGATCGGCTGCAAGTCTCCCGAGAAATATATGAAGCTGTCACACTTGGGTCGAGAGTGCCCTGGCCAATCCGTGCATTAGCAGTCTGCGCTTGGACCAATTGGCACTGAGGTCTGAATGAGCACAAAGGAGGAGGACCACCACAAAATTCCAACTTGAGTCAGAACATTCGACAAAGGTCAGGGATCGATGGTCTTGTTTCACCAAAGCTTAGTCCTTGTGGTCCTTGGACTGCATTAGGAGTGTGCATGTTAGGGCTCATTCAGATGGTTTTCACAGATAGGTCATACTGAATATGCTTTATGCAGCTGGTCACGTCTTTGTTTCCATTTTGTCGACTGAGTGGTTTGCCCCAAATCACGGCGACCTGTCCAATGTTGTTCCGAGTCTCAGATCAAAGTCACCAATACAAGTCTATGAGTCGGTGAAAGAATCAGACGGCACTTGGATGCCATCAATGTACTGTCTATTTGCTAAGAGAAGATTGAGAAACCTCCATTTTTACTTTTTTTTTTTTTTTGCATATGTGAAAAACTGATGAAACTCAAGATAAAAACCTGACACAGTGCCCAAACTCTGATCGAAAACAATGATGAAAATCAAGACATGAGAGTAATCACTGGTCTGAGTCAGCCGCTATGGTGGTTTATTATTGCCGCATGCTAAATAAGAACGTTTTACCTTGTGTCCATGACTTACTTTTCATATTGTACTAAGGCGGCCATACACAGATGGCTGTCAGACGATTGGATGACGGCCATCTTGGCCAAGCACTCCTTTGGTTTGTGTGAAGAAGCCACCGACTTGACAAGTTAGCCGGTGCGTTATACAATGCGATCGGCTGTCTGAAATCGGACATGCACAATCGACATCTTCCTCGGCCATCCATCATCTGGCCAAACCTGTCGATAACAGCGAGCACGGACGACATTTGTCCAACGTGTAGGCGATAGTGATGAGCGAATAGCATTGTTGCTCAGGTGGTCTCCTGAGTATTAGTTCTTGCGTTGCCTCAGCTGCATGACTTACGGCTGCTAGACAGCTTCAATACATGTGAGGAATGCCTGTTTGATAGGGAATTCCCACATGTATTCAGGCTGTCCAGCAGCCGTAAGTCATGCAGCTGAGGTGACGAAAACTAAATGTCCGAGCACTACAAAATACTCAGAGACCACCATAGCAACAATGCTGTTCGCTCATCACTAGTGGGCGATTGCCTTTAACATCATTAAGTATATGACTAAATTGCACATTGTCATTAGTGCTGCTAATTTCATCCTTGTAGTTTGCCCTAAAAACTAGGTTCCACTTTCCCACATTCCCCTATGTGCACGATTTGGAGAGGGATGAATGAGTGAGCTTGCCATGGGCTGTGCTGGGAAGTGCAGCTGTTTCCTGGGAGGAGCAGAAGCCTGTGCTGAATCTGTCAGTCACTCACAGATGCTGGCTGCATTCAGAACTGCTGAGAAGAGCCCAGCCGGAAAACATTACTGTCAGTGCCATTCACCACCATGCAATAACATGGGCACTGGGCCTCTGCGGCAGGGCATGCACCGTGCAAATCTACAAGGAATCGTTCACACATGAAAGAGCCAGTAATCAAGGCGGAACCGGCTGCTCCCAACTGCTGGAGATCTGGGGCACTGGATAGAGCCTGAGGTCTCAGCTGGGGCACAGAACAAGCGGCAGGAATCCACAGATTCAGGTTTTAAAGGGTCAGCAAGAAGCAGAAGATTACTGGCCAACAGAATCTGTGGAACAGAACCCACTATTCTCCAGGATCCCATCCATAGGACAGAAGATCTGAATACGGGTAATCTGGTGGATCCCGCACACCTGCAGCACCTTGGGTACACCCAGGGGTGTCAGAGGTAGGTGTTTGTATTTCATTGTGTTTCCCCAGAAAGCTGTTGTGATTCCCTGGGGGCTTTTTACAGGAGTCCCCATCCCCCCTCTCTATGTAATTAACTGTAACCTGCCATAGAACCGCTGCAAATAGGAGGGAGGAACAATGGAGATCCCATAATAATGAGGTTATTCTGTTCTTGCTGCTTGCTATGGCGTTACGTGTGCTGAACAATGGCCGTCAGTAAGGTAAGAGCTCCATGTAGGGAGGGATAAAGCCTTCACGTGTTTATAGGACAATCGATGGGTCCCAGAACAAGTGTACGAGGATTAAGATCCACAGACGGGCGGGTTTCTGTACATTTATATACATAATCGTGAATGAGCAGAGATAGAGAGGATGAAGACCCACTTTCTATCCTGATTTTTCCATGATTTAATGGTCTCGTTGGCTCGATTGGGAAATTCCTAAATATTGCATGGAGCAAAACAATTTTCCTCTGTAGATGCTCTGATTATCTCCTCGTGTCTTATGTATGGCTTCCTTTATATTAACCTCTTTGTGTCATATGATTGCTTGGAAATTGGTTTGTTATAGCTGTTTACAGATTGAGGCATCCATTAATTGCGTCCCCTATCAATGACCGTGACCATCTACATAATCCACATCCTATTACATGCCATGGCACCTCCTGCCCCCTCCTCACTTACAGATCATCAATATATTTGTCCTGACATCTCCTCCTCATCTGTATGTGCTCAGCAAACCACAACATCTTCTCCTTTTTACTGCAATCTGCAACTTTCCATCCCCCACACCATAATATTCGTCATTTTGAGATGTGCTCCTGGCAGGGACCTCTCGTGGCAGCTGGTGCCCCTCACTTGGCAGGTCTGTGCGTGAACTCTACATATACTATCTACCGTATATTGAGTGCATCTCATTGGCATCTTTGAAACCTTCAGTACTGAGCAATGTAATGGTGGCTCCCTTGATTCCCATTGTTTGGATTCTCTGATGGATGTACCACCAGATAGGCCTTGTTTACCTCATAAGGACTATCTGGGATACATGGCTACACATGAGGCTATGTTCACATTGCATTTGGGCCACGTATCAGTGCATCTGACTGAAGCCCTGAAAAATGAGATTCTGATATAAACCGCAACGGACGTTCACTTTAATGAGGCAAATAGTCACTTTGGCAGTGTCAGATTTTGGAGCCTGGCACTAAGGCAGTGTCAATCATGCTTTTGTGCCCGCCTCAAAAGGTGCACACTACCGAAGCTAAACAGAGCACATAGTGACTCTGTTCACCTTCTTAAAGTGAATGGGTTCCACCTTTTGTTCTAGGGCTTTAGAAAGAAGCCCTGAAGGAGCCACTGACATGTGGACCAAACGCAGTGTGAACATAGCCTTAGTCTAAAGTTAATCAAGATGTAAAATTTAAACCAAAATGACCATTCGTTGGGTGAAACATGTCATGTCTGGAAGGAAGTTGGCTGAGTGTAACATTTTTACTCAATAGCAGTAGTAGCATAGAGCAAAAAAAAAGTGCTGCTATCCAGTCTGGTCATCAGTGGCAGCCAGACTAGGCAGTCTTCAGTCCTGCGGCTGCCATCCTTAGCGCCTCACGCACTTACTAGGCCCGTAATGTATGTCATGACTTTGCAGGGCCTAGGAAGATGAAGAGGAGCCCAGAATGCCAGGCTCTACCAGACTCTGGCTACCCATACTATGGTCAGTCGGCTTTTACACAGTTATTTCCTTTAAAAAAAAAAAAAAACCCTTCCGCACTGAACATTTAAGGCCAGGATGAATGTTTTTGTTTACTCGGTATGGCTAAAGATATGTATGGCACCACTGACCTAACATTCTTCATTCAACCATCAGTCAGCTTTTATAAAATGCAATATGGAGACAATACATCCCAGCTTATGCACAACACACAGCGATTCTTATTTATTCTCTGTCTTCAAAGGGATTGCCCAAGATTTCTTCTAGAAATAATGCCATACCTGTTCATTGGTTGTGCCTGTCAATTCAATTTAGCGTCTTTAAAGTAGACTGGACTGAGCTGCCGCACCAGACACAACCTGTGGAGAGGTGAGGAGCTGTTTCTGGGGGACAAAAAACTGCCCTGTCTATTGAATTCTGGGCAACCCTTCTGGTTAACCCTCCAGTTTCAGGATATTTTTATTCACTGTATCATAATTACAATACCATAATACTTAGCAATCCATGATTACTATATATTGTGATTTGTGCCAGGTAATTAACCTGTGAAACGCCAGCACTATTGCAGGAGAGTTCCTGGAACAATTAGACTGGTGGAGCTAGTTACCTAGAACGTGCTTATAATATGAACCTAGTTGGAACTGTTCAATGGGGTCCATGGATTTGATTCTGAGAAGTGCATGTCTGCAGGAGGTGGAAATTGTTCTGCCAAACCAATAACGTGTTTTTTTTTTTAATAACATTGTGCTAGTATATATGTGATGGTGGGGATTAGGCTGTGAGCCCCAAGTGTGATAGGTTAACTGTTCTGGACGGGCTCCTCGGGGGGTTTAAGGCTCTAATACAATAAAAAACCCAAAGGTCCATCAGAAGACAACCCTATCTGGATCCAGTCAATTTATTTTATTCACAAATATCTAGAAGGTTTAATAGGTTATTTAATGTGTGTATAACTAGTTGTGCATGTCCCGTATAGATGGAGGAGGTTCCTCAGTCATATCCTCTGGTGGGCCCAAGGGTCCTCAGTCCAATAATAGTTTGGGGTGACCTGAATACCAGACTACATGTTGTCATAAGCAACACAAAAATTGTGATTGATGGAAAAGGTTGTGTGGGAGGGAGAGCAATATATTCTCCTGTCCTTCACATGACGGCTAACACTGAGCAGATAAACTGGTTTGAAAAGCTAATATTGGTTGAATTTACAAGGAAGTGGAGAAAAACACAGGCAACTTTGCTAACCAGGTCAAAACCACCTTTTTTTTTTTCAGATTGTGCTTTGTTATATTTAGGATAGCAAGTCAACAACATATAGACGTCATGAAAAAGTCCAGGTGGTGATCCATAGTAGAATGTATTCCACACGTTGTGACCAAAAACCGCCAAATCTGTCCACTGAGAATAGCCATGCTCTTCTAGTTCTGGACAATCTCTGTATTTTAATTTCAAATGTTATCCAATTTTTAGTTTAAGAACTATTGCAAAGGGTTTTGATGGCTCCATAAAACCATTTCTGAAAATCCACTGTGGTCCAAAATCTGTCTTCACAAATATGATCATCTCGGGTGGATCGGACTGGATTTCCATGTCGCAAAATAATTTGGTTCCTGACCTTGAGTTGCTTCTTGGACACATTGATGTTGAATTTTATTTTGCAAATGACTACCACACCCTTTTGAGAGGCTCAGAGTAATGCCGGGGTCACACCTGTGAGTGCAATGCAAGAAAGTTGCGCATCAATACCCTGCCGGCACTCGGGACCGGAGCGATCAGCTGCATAGAAATATATAGAGCCGCACGCTCCGGTCCCGAGTGCCTGCGGCAGTGACGGGTATTGATGCGAGAGACTCACACAAGTTTCTCGCATTGCAATCGCAAGTGTGACCCCGGCCTAAGGCTGGATTATCACACCTGTGTTTCATGGTCCATGCATGGTCCGGATGTGGGTCTCCTGACCTGAAATCGACAGCCTTATATATGCCTAAAAGGCTTTCCAGTTTGGGTCAGGAGATCCATGTCCGGCCCATGCATCACAGTCCATACTCTAACCACGAAACATGGATGTGTAAATCCTGTCTAAAGAGATCGCCCCCATTATTACCGTTATCCCTTCTCTTGACCACATTGTATAATATTTAACCCTAAGTCGCCAACAGTTGTGATTACTTTTCCACCATTGGATGTAACCTCACAGTGCATGAAACTTTATGCAAATTATAAACTTAATTATTAATTAAATTTTTACTTTAATTGCCTTGGTAGTAATTTCCCTATATTAAGATCAGTGTGCTCACATAGCTGTGTATTGTTAGGAGCAGGGTTTTCCCTACTTGGCAATAGCCAATTATTATTTATACGACGGATAATGTGCATTGTCCATCCAACTTCTGGCAGCTATAAAGTCATCTGCTGCACCCAGATTAGATGCAGTTGGGCTACAAACTGGTGGATGGGACAATGCAGACAACAGTAATTTGCAAATGACTCATTGTTGTTTTCACTTACAAGACCGGAGCAAGTCAGATGTCATTGATGCACACACACACAGGAATGCAGACATCTCTCGGCATAGATACTAATGCTCTACAAAGATTATATTTAGGTTTGTAGACTTTTTATATTATATAGTATTTACAGCATGCTGGCTCAGTGGCTAGCACCATGCCTTGCAAATTCAACCAAGGGCAATTTTTACTTGGCGTTTGTATGTCTTAATATTTGTGAATTTATTCTGATTTCTTCTGGGGTTTTTTCCCACACTCCAAACACATAGCACTAGAATAATTATTATAAAACTGGTTTTTAACAGGTGAAAAAGATTGGAAAATTACACATTGGCCACAATGGGGACAATTTCAATATACTAATATGGAATATTTTGGTGCAATGTCTGCAATGAGAAATAAATATACACCCATTGTGGCAGTTCACATTGATATCCAAGGGCTTCCGAATCATCTGGTGATAGATGATTGGGTTTTTATCTTGTACATTATGCATACTAGTTTTTGTTTTGTGACCTAATATAAGCTCTGCTTTTTGTGTTAAGCCACTAGGACAGTACGATTTCAATTAATAAACTTATGCTCACTCTTTGGGCTGGAGTTAATTTGTGTTCCTAAGGGCTGTTGACCCTAACTCAAGCCTCAGCATGGGGAGTGTCATATGTTAGTTATGATGTGATCTTTCATCCAACCCTACAGGGCATCCTCAAATGCTGGAGTAGATAAGTTACTAACTCTATACGTTCTAAGTCTCCTGTATATTTTAGGTCACTCAGAAGTAAATGTTTTTGTCTTCTTTTCCAGGCATCTTAATTTCACGAGAACAGCGATGAAATGATTTCCAAAAATTTCTGAATATCCAATTGTATCATCTATAATAAGAACAAAACCACCAAGTGTGAACAATCATGGGGACTGTCCTCTCTGTGTCCCCAAGCTACCGCAAGGCTGGACTCTTTGAAGGGAGCTCCTCAAGTGTGGCCCATTATACTGCCGTCCAAAACAGCAAGAATGGAAAATCTCTGAAGAGACATTCCTTCATCTCTGTCTTGCCATGGAAAAGACTGGTGGCTGTTTCGTCCAAGAAGAGACAGCCGAAGAAGGGCCAAACCAATGGCAGTTACCAGAATAATGTTACTAATCTCAACAGTGAAAATTTAAAGAAGTCTTTGTCTCCTTCAAATCTATCAAGCTTCACTCAAGACTCTAAAGATTCCATTATTAAAGACTCTGTTTCGTCTGTTAACAAGACTGTTCAGCAGCAAGTACACTCTTCTCCAAAACGGGTGGTGGTGCAGGCATCCACCAGTGAGCTGCTACGATGTTTAGGGGAGTTCCTATGTCGAAGGTGTTACAAACTCAAGCATCTTTCTCCTACAGAACCTGTACTGTGGCTAAGAAGTGTTGACAGATCTCTTCTCCTCCAAGGGTGGCAGGATCAAGGCTTCATCACTCCGGCCAATGTAGTCTTCCTTTACATGCTCTGTCGAGACATCATATCTTCTGAGCTTAACAGTGAGCAAGAACTTCAGGCATCTTTGTTAACTTGTGTATATCTGTCATATTCCTACATGGGCAATGAGATCTCCTACCCACTCAAGCCTTTCCTTGTGGAGAGCTCAAAGGAAGCCTTTTGGGACCGTTGCCTTTCTGTTATTGGACTAATGAGTCCGAAGATGCTGCGCATCAATGCAGACCCTCAGTATTTCACTCAGATCTTTGCTGATCTAAAAGCAGAAGGTGGACAAGAAGAAAAGAACCGACTGTTCATTGGACTGGATCGGTGAACCAACTGCAAGAACTGGTGGAGTGGGAAAACGGACTGTGTTGGGGTCATATTCAAAAGGCCAATTAGCTTAGTTTTATATTTCAAAGGAGAGACAGAAAAGGGCATTGCCATGTGGATGATGGTGCAAGGTTGAAATGTTTTGATTTTATTTATTTTTTGTGGCCCCTACTGGTTAGTCTCTTGTATTGTATTATCGCTTGACAGGTCTCAAGCAGGAATAGGTCTACACATTGCAATGTTTTACTCTATTGTAATGCTCTGCAGGTCTTCAACATGTAACCTGGATTAGCACTGCTGGTAGATTAGAAGTATAACAAGTCTTGTCACAGATAGTCATTGTGTCTGTGTCCTCGTATCCACTAGGTTTGCTTCAGGTTGCTTTTCGATTTCTGAAGTCTTCAGATATCACCTTTTAATGAACCTCAAATCTTACTGGCGTGAAAACTCCAGACCAGTTGTTTTGCAGTGCAGGCCAGATTAGCATGAACTCTAGAGTTATTTAGGTCACATATGGAACTGTAAATGTCTGCACTCACGAGAGTAGAAAACCGCTTAGAACTTTTCTACTCCAACCCCCCAAACATACAGACAGATGCATAGGAACCTAACATCAATTCCTGTAGGTACATCATATGCTATGGTAAGCCAGTATAGGAAATCGGGAAAATGGAGGTGCCCAATTTTGACCAACAACCAATGAGCTGGGCTGGCACAAATCGGTACCTTCTATGAAACTTAGGAGAAATTTGACTTGTTTAGGTGAGATAAATGCAGGTATGAATGTGATAAATGTGAAAGACTGGTGTAAGGAGCGGTGGGACTGGTTTACAGATTATATGCGGTTTCTTGGCCTGCATTTATTCCCGGGTTGGTCTCCTAGCTATAGTTTCCAAACTCCATGCTGGAAGTTTTACTTTTGTAACCACTCAGAAACCACAGATTGGAAATCACTGGTTGATACTAACTAAACATAGTAGTAAAACTAACTCTAGTTACGTATTTGACCACTATAACTTTGATTGAACCAATATTCAACTGGGGAAACATGGACACTGGTGATGCAATAGGCATTTTGTGATGTCACTATTGCCTTGTACATTTTTAAAGGGGGTTTCTTAATCGGTTGAGCGCATAAGATGGCTGCTTTTGTTTGGTGCATGCATGAGATAGATAGTAGATCAATATAGCCTTAGATGTTGTGTAAAGAGTTTGGGTGGGATATGCCGTCACTAGGCTTGAGTGACCGGTTCTAAATATAATAGACTCACTAAAACACTCTATATCCCAGGAATGTGAACTGACCTAATTTTAAGATGTTAAAATAGAATTTTATTACCGTGAAATGGCATGGTTTGGGTGGCAGAGAAACTTTCCTGGGCCATCTTTTTAAGAGGTAGCCTTTGACTTGCGTAAACACTGCCTCTACTACGCGCAGGTATGACCTTGCCTATCTTGACTTATGTAACTACTTGAGTGAAGCCGAAAATTTGTAGCTCATTACTTGTAAGCAGAGGCCAGGACCAAAATCATAGGATCAGGTTGGTGGGAAATCACTAAGCCCATAATAACTTGGATACTTGACAAATGTCTTTATCAGTAATCTGTTGAAGGTTTGCTCCACCTTCGTATTCACTGGGAAACTTTAAAAGACTGACTCTCTTGTTATAAAAGGATAAAGCTGGTACCATGCAGAGGAACAGTCAACCAGATTTGTATCTGCACTGAGGGATGTTAACCATTAAAGGAATTGTACTAAACAATTTCCATAAACAGTGCCACTCGAGGCCCCAGGCTGTGTCTGGTATTGCAGTTGAATCCCCATTCAGTTGACTATCAGATACTTGGATGGTGCTTTTTGTCTTGTACAACCCCTTTAATTGTGGTAACTTTCCATAAACTTGCCTAGATCCCGCATGATGTGAAAAATAATGCTCTTTTGTAATGTGCATCACGGCTTGATCGTGTTGAAAAATTGATCTCTACTTCAGAAATGTGCCATTATACCCTCGTTTGAGAAAACGGGGCTGATTCCCCAGTTAATGTTACTAGTACAGTGTTAGAGAAAAGTTGTGCTCACTTGTATTTTCATGTATTTTTCTTTGGTGTTAGGATGCAGGTTCCTGATCCTGGTTCATACACTGGGGTCGTACAGCTACACTGTAGTCATATGGGACACATGCAAACTGTATCTGCCTGAGTAATGCATTGACTGGTCAATGGTGACCAGCTCATATTGACACTTATGAGTAAGTGTAGGCTTTGTTGGGATATGTGGGATCCATGTATACAGCCCTTATTGGCAGCAATGTCAGGCCAGATGTCGGTCAGTAGTGCTGATTCATATATGTGGCTTGGTGGTTGATTTTACCATATGTGAATGCATGCTACCAAACCTGCCAGCTAAAAACCATTAAGAGGCCATAACGGCACCCATAATGTTCAGCAGGGGACCCTTTAAAGTTGGTAGTAGTGCAGGTCACTTTCTGATTAGAAATGCAAAATAATTGCATGTTTCCCAAAGAGTGGACCCTCTGTAGTGCCCACTTTCTGGGTGTGTGGTCAACCAAGTCACAGATGGCCTTCTGCCTACTTTACCCCTGGCTTAGAGAGTGTGTGAGCACAAAATGACTGTTCAAACCAAAGCACAGGCACTTGCTGCACCCTTGCTATGGCCAAACAGTACAGTGCAGTGCACCTTTCCACCTATGTGTTTTCCAACTATCTCCTGGTTCCTTAAAAGCCTGTTTAGGATGAGGAAGCCAAAGACTCATGGACATCATGGAAGGTGCACTGAGCTGCTTGGCCGCTTCAAGAGTGCACCGAGTTCCTGTGCTTGGTTTGAACCGTCATTTTGTACTGACAGTCTCCCATTAACCAGCATAAAGCATGATCATACAAAACTAAGTGGGCCAACATAAGTCCCTTGGGATTTACACATACCTTCAAAATAATGTCCTCTCTCGTTGGCCAAGTTACGCTAATAGATTTGCCACATATACGTAATGGTATTGAAACTTGACCATACTAGGGCCCACTCATGGCCATCATGTATACAGTGAATGATGGCACTTTATGGATGTAATTTCTACCAATTTATGATATCACTGACCTACGGGGGTCAGCTCATCCCCACTGCTTGATTGCTGTACCTCCTGTGGTCACAATCTGCTGAATTACTGCTTCTACGTGTCTGTAACATGGTGACCTCTGGTTGGTATATCTGGCTTAGGTGGGCAGCGTGAATTGGCATGTTACCCAACATCGGCCTGTATTATATAAGTATATAAATATGTACGGTTTGTGTGACTGAGTGCATGACGGCCGATCCCACTCCACACGTGTACGCAGGGTACGCATGTTTCCTGTACGGGAGTTTAGGCATGAACATGGCAGAGTACACGTGTGGGAAGATCTCACTTGTAGCATCTCACGGTTTACATGAAGTCGTTCTGTGGATTGTGTATGAATGACACTAATGATAGGTGTGGAGGTCACAACTTCCACCTCTTGTCTAACTTGTGTTTTTATTTATTTTTGTACAGTGAGGATGAAATAAAGACTCACAATCTGTGTCGTGTGTGATCATTTCTGGAGCGATGGTGCAACCGTCACTTACCGGGACATGCAGCAGACTATTACACTATACATATTGCTATCGGTATATTGGATGCTTCTATATACAGTACATCCTCACTAAGGCATCTCTCCCTGTAGAGCGCAAGTCTAGTCTGTCTGATTTATGGAATTCACCATCTACACATTAACACACAATGAAAATAATTAAACAAAAGCTAAGCTTCGTTTTCTCACTAGCTTTCTATTGCATATCCTTTTGCCTTTTCTGCCATTTCGTAATAGCTAGCAGGGTATTATATATATAATATATACACTAGATGGTGGCCCGATTCTAACGCATCTGGTATTCTAGAATATGCATGTCCACGTAGTATATTGCCCAGTTACATAGTATACAGCACAGAGCCACTTAGTATATTGCCCAGCCACGTATGTCACAGGTTAAAAAATAAACAAATACTCACCTTCCGAGGGGCCTGTTGTAGTTCTGTCGCCTATGTTCGGTTCAGGCGGCAGCTTCCGATCCGAGGGTGTGATGACGTCGCGATCACATGACTGAAGTCATGGCAGGTCCTTCTCGCGCAGGCCCTGTGATGACGTCATGGCAGGTTCCGGTGCTAAGGTTGGTGTGCGACAAGGACCTGCCGCTTGCATGGACCGGTCACCGGAGCGGCGGAAGGTGAGTATAAAATGATTTATTTTTTTTTATTATTATTTTTAACATTAGATGTTTTTACTATTGAGGCTGCATAGGCAGCCTCAATAGTAAAAACTTGGTCACACAGGGTTAAATAGCGGCGGTAACTGAGTGAGTTACCCATGGCATAACGCGGTCCATTACAGCTGGCATTAACCCTGTGTGAGCCGTGACTGCGGGGAGTATGGAGCGGGCACCGACTGCAGGGGAGAAGGGAGGGACTAATCGGACTGTGCCAGTCACTGATTGGTCGCGGCAGCCATGACAGGCAGCTGGCAAGACCAATCAGCGAATGAATATCCGTGACGGAAGTTGCCGACAGAAAGACGGAAGTGACCCTTTTATAGAGAGAGAGATATAGATAGATAGCTCCAAATAACATTTTGGCTAACTGCAGCCACCACTAGAGGGAGCTTGAGTACATTGGTTTCAATCATTAAACAGTGTGTTTTGAAGGTCAATCCCACCCCTCCACCCATCAGTGGTGGCTGCAGCCAGTAAAGAAGTTGTCTAACCATAAAATTGTATTTTATTTATGAATTTATTAAACTGTATAGAGCCAAACTTGTCTCCTCCCGACGTCTGTGTTGCCTCTGTAAGCAGCCTGCAAGCAGAAGGCAAGTGACAGCAGCACTGCTGCAGCAGTCAGGTGGCTAGAAGAGTGCGCCAACTGAGAAACATTCAATGACCCACTCTTCTACTCGCTTAACTATATATATATATATATATATATATATATATATATATATATATATATATATATATATATATATATATATATATATATATATATATATATATTTGCCAATCTATGCCAAAAACAAATACTGTAGAACAACACTTTTTAAAGGGAATCTTCTCAGCATTATTTCACACCCCAATTTATTTATATATGCATGTAACTTTTTTTTAAGACTAGACCAGGAATACCTTTCCATAGCCAGTCTATTCCTGGTACTGAGAAATCAGCATTTGAATTGATATGCAAATGAGGCTCGAGAGCTATTGTAGATCTGAATCCTCTGTCACTCCAGCTCTATTCCACACCCAGCTCCACCTCCACTGACTTCAGGCTTACTGTCCTGCTGTTTTGTTATCATGCTTGTCCACCTTGTGACATGAGGCAAATGGGGAAGGGCAGGGCAACAAATGGAAGACATTAGATGAGTCAAGACACATGGGTTGATAGCAAGAACCATCTGTATAAAAACAAAATGGCCCTGAATGACTACAGTGCATGAATTGCTGAGCAAGGACTGTTTGCCGGCTTACCAGATCGAGATGAGTGACAGCCTTATATGTTTCTTTAGCCATGCACACATTATTATTTAAGGGGAAGGTTTGTTGGTGACAGCTGGAAATATCATCGGACAACGACAGATACAGAATGGATTGTACAAATGTCATACCAGGTTGTTTTTAGGCTATAGACCATCTTGCAGTGCTCCACCCTTTTTGGTCTATGATGATGGAGGAGTTGCACCTGGAACTACTGTATTATCTGGAATTTCACCCCTGTTCTGAAAGTATCAAACCGCAAAAGATCCATAGTCTGCAGAGGTGGGAGCTGCAATGCTCTGCACGGTCAGATAGGGAAGGTGGCTGAGCCCCGTCACTGAGGTTCCCACTGTAACAAATTACCATGTCCTTCTATTCCACAAGATTTGCCTCGTGTTCCTCTCATGTCTGCACCTGTCTTGGTAAATATCCAGGTATCTGCTTAAATAACCTGATAGTCTGGAAATTTCTCACCAGCGGCAGCTGAATAATTTACTAAAAATTCTAAATACATATCTCGGTATTTACGAGTATTAACTAGTGATGAGTGAACGTGCTGGGATCAGGTGTTATCTGAGCATGCTCGGGTGTTAACACTGTCTTCGGCGTGCTCAAATAATATGTTTGAGTCCCCGTGGCTGCATGTCTCGCAACACATAGGATTTCCTAACAAACAGACAATCCCCACTGTCAAACAGCTGCGAGACATGCAGCCACGAGGACTCGGAACATATTATTCGATCACGTCAAAGTCACTCGATTAGCGCCTGAGCATGCTCAGATAACTCCTTATCCGAGCACGTTCACGCATCACTAGTATTAACCATTTGTGTTAGATGCTATTGAAGTGGTCATCCTCACAGTCCCAGTTTACGGATAGTCTTCTGACACCTTTTCAAGAAAAGTCTGAAAGGGGTTGTATCATTGTTTCAATTCAAGCCAGCCAATGGTACATTACCCCTGCAGTAGATGCTACAAGTGAAGTGTAGGATCCCTACCCACGTGTAATAGAGGAACAGGCCACGTAGACCAAAGCAAAGTCCAAAGTGACTGGCAGAGCTTCCAATAATTTAGTACATTCTTTTCATGAATTAATGTCACACAACTAGTTGCAATACTAAAAAAATAAGCTGTATGCAAAGTACATTGTGGTCTATTGTGGAAAAGTCATGGGACTTGAAGGGAATCTGGAAGCAGGTTTTTGCTGTGTAATCTGAGGATCACATAGTAGAGGTTAAAACATTGAATTCAGCAATGTGTCATTTATTAGGCTGTGTGCTGTTTCCACACAATTAAGGTTTTATCATCAGGAGATTATCACTACCTGGACTACAGGTAGTGTGAGCCTTGGTCTGACCACGCCCCCTACTCTGATAAGCTGCTCACTGGTAACAGACAGGGTTGGGCTGGGGCAGAATTCTGAGCTCTGCTTCATGCTATGTCTAAGAACTCTATCACAACTGCTGCATCCAGTAATATAAGTGACACATCGCTGGAATCAGGGTCTCTTTTCCTACATTATGCTGCTCTGAGATGAGGTAGCAAAAACCTGGGGGCAGATGCCCTTTAACACTAGCAATCCAGTTGTGATTGTGTTATGTTCTGCAATACAACTTAGTTACCAACATTAACTTCAATGTTTGTCAAAAGTTGCTCATAGACGGGGCTGCAAGTGGGATCTTTGATGTTCATATGCTTAACGTGGCCTATGGAAAGCGGTTTTCCTGGAGGAAATACCCCTCCGTCATGTGCTGAACATATGAGAATTCTGTCTACAAACACAAGATGATGGTATCAATAATTTATTATACTAGATTTTTTTTTTTTTGCAGGATATTAATAATTTATCACAGATTCATACATTCTTAAATAATTTACATTTATTGGAGAGAGATGCCATCCTGACAGCATTATACGTCATTTCTTTTTGCATTGATAAACATCAGTACCTTATAAAAAAAAAACAATGAAAATAACGGAAGGCTTAATACATTGACAAGCAATGCAAGTCTATAGAAGTCACTTGGCTTTGGAAACCATGGACCAGCGCAAGTCTTAGAAATTACATATACACTGACCATCAAGAAAAATTACCAGAATTTTAGAAACCTACATGTTTATTATTAATATTCTCCGGTCAGCACATAATTATATAGATAATTCTAAAAAGATACAGCTCCAGGCTGAAGAACCTGGCTTAAAATTGCAATTGAGTTAAATGGGGGAACCAGTCCCCCAACCCCATTGTATACCTGGGTGGTTGGCATTTTAAGGCACGGAGCAGAGATACTTGGTATCGCTATATATGGTGAAGGCGCACATCACTTAATTGGCAGGCACACTTAAAGTGAAGCCGGAGCGGCTCTTGTTGAAGTGAGGTTGTGCTTGGTTTATCTTGGTTTCCACAGTTATGGAGCAGGACTTGCCGCGCTGGCTACACTGGACTGGGTGCGACACTGTGACCTGGAGACGCCTTTTCTCACTGCCGGGATAGAAGAATGACAGACACTTGATGAGATATTCAGGAAAAGATCTCCTCACATTGTTCTCTACTCATAGATATAAATGATAGGCATCTGATTTGCACCCTGAAGACGACTGGTGTCATGTAAATTCTCTATTGGAGACTACTGAATGTAGTATTGTAGCAGGTTGTGCCAAAATTTACTTACTCGTATACTACAGTAGGTCACACATTATTATTATAGCGCCATTTATACCACATGTGAGGAGGGGTATACATAATAAAAACAAGTACAATAATCTTACACAATACAAGTCACGACTGGTACAGGAGGAGAGAGGACCCTGCCCGCGTGGGCTCACAATCTACAAGGGATGGGTGAGGATACAATAGGCGAGGGCAGAGCTGGTCGTGCAGCGGTTTGGTGAGAGAGGAGAGTTTCCCATAGGGATCACACCCATAATACAGAGTAAAGACTCCCATATACATTGGATTATGGTGGTGAGCTCAACTTCTCCCCATCGTAAAGGTCCTCATACACAGAGAAAAGTTGAGACCATCACTATAATCCATAGTAAAAGGTCCCCATACACATTAGATAAAAGTTGAGATCAGAACATAAACCTACACATTAGGGAAAGTTTGGACCACCGTAATATACAGTGAAGTCCTTTATACCCATTAGTTGCTTGCTGAAAATCTTTTAGCCCAACTGTTATCTGTCTTGACTCCCCCATACACAGAAGCGCTTGGCTGACAGTGCCTTAATTCTCTGATGAAGAATCGGATAATTGAAGGATAACCACCCATCCTTATGTTGTGTGAGGACAGTTGGAAGGCCCCATAGACATTAGACGGTCTGCCAATCCGGAGACATTTATCTCATGTGAATAAAGGCCTTTAGAGCTGCCTACTAGCGGCTTTCTCCCCTCACACCATTGAGTGGATCCAGATGGCAGTGGGCCAGCCAAACAGACCAGCCCTTCCAGCTATGACATGGCGGCCATTTATTTGAATGACTAGCTTGCGATATGGTATTGCCCCTGCGACAGCCGTTGCATATGGCTGGCCTGTACTTCCTCCAGTGGTCACAGCGGATTAGTAGCCTGGTTAAAACAGAAAATAAATGCTTTATTGATACATCTCCCCACAGCTTCTCTTTTCACCACAACTATAGCAGACATAGCAGCTGCCGTGGAGCCCAGACATTGAGGCGGCCCACTCAGGTGTAGGACCATGGTGAATGTTTGAGGGAATGACAAGTTGGTGGCCTTCTGATATCTGGGTAACCAATATGTGTGCTCCCTGATATATGACACCATTAAGTACTGCTAGTTATGCGTCAGATTTCATTTCCTACAATTACAGATGAGGGCCCATCTCATTTTGTTAAGGGAATGTTTGAATTCTAGTTATGTTTCTGTCTGTATCTTAATGATTTTTCCTATTCTCTGTCACCTCAGCTGTATATACGGCTACGTGTAAAGTAAAGGTAGTCAGTCACAAAAACAGTCAAAGTGGTTGCCAGGCAACACACCCCACGTAATATACAATAGGTGCTGCGGTCTCATTAATAACTTTATCTGTATGAAGTTTCTGGGGTAGAAATAGATTTGAAAGACTGTTTCTGCCTAAAAATCACAGTATTATTACTCCTTAAAGGGGCTGTCCAGTGAACACAAGTTAGCGGCTAAGGAGGATAGGTGATAACTGCTGATCAGCTTGTGTCCCACCACTGGGAACTGCACATATCGGCAGATCAGCGATTTTTTTTGTCCCTGACTGAGGAACTTTTATCCTTGTTACCACATGGCATGGCAAATCGGATGCCCAACAAACCCGACATCCATTCTCTATGTGGCTGCTAGTAAAAACCGAGAGCAGCGCTTGGCAGCCACATAGAGAATTAATGTTGTACACGGATACTCCATTCTCATGGGGATAAAAGCTCCCTGCACTGACAATCGGTGCAGGTCCCAGTGGTCAGACCCCCACCAATCAACAAGTTATCGCCCATCCTATGGATAGGTAATAACTTGTTTTAACCGGACAACCCCTCTAAAAGCATTCTCATATGATAAACGAAACTGAATAGCTCCAGGTTTAGATCAGCCAGGCTAGGAGATGTTACCCTTATTCACCCAATGTGGACTCCTGAAACTTTCAGCCTGCAAGATACCACTTCTAACGAACAGAAAATGGTTTCCCTTCACATTAATGTCCTATATATGTCTTGCTTGTACCGCTTGATCCCCGAACATGAGTAATTAGGGGAACAAGTGATTCACAATGTTTTCATTACCACTGAATGCAATTAGTGGATCCGTATCACGTCTGTGACCTACAAACTATAAGTCTCTACCCATGACATGCACCGATATGACACCCCGGACGTCTTGCCTAGGTGTCCCAACATCCTCTTACATCAGTGCAGGCTCAGAGGCAAAAAGGAACAGATCACATCTGCTACAAACAAGCACTATATCGGAGTTTGCAAAACAACCATTGTCAGCAACTTGTGTAACAACCCAACCCTTGTGTGACTGTACGACAAGGGCCATACATGAAGAAACCGTCCTCAGCAGAAGTGTTTTTTCCTTTTTCTTTAGCATAAAGATCCAAACACCCCAGGACAAGAGACATGTATAAATCAAGTTTCCTGTTATTACTCATTCCTGGAGCATTTCTACAAACTGGTTAGTAACTTCTCCAGTTTCCACAGTAGTTAAAAGATTAGATTTAGGCTGGGTTCAGATGGGTGTATTTCATGGTTTGTATGCGGACCGGAATGTCCAGACTGACCGCCGGTCTCCCGAAGCAAACTTAGGGCTCATTTCGATATCAGTATTCTATATGAGAAGAACTACCGGTAAGTGATTATTCTGATCAGACTATGATCGGAGTGTGATCCAAGTTTCATTAGTTTTTCTAATACGAGGAGTAAAAAAAAAAGGTTTCTTCACCTTCCCCTTTCTGATAGTTCGTGAAAATCGGGCGGCACCTGGATGTCATCAGAGTGCGGTCCAATTTTCACCAACCCACAGACTTGCATTGACAATTTTGACCTCTGATATCTTCCGCGGACCACTTGATCTGAGAAAAAAAACATCGGAAATGCGCAACGCCCCATAAAATATCATAGGTATGTGTGCTGTCGGTGAAAACCACGAATAATACTCTTACGAGAAAATCGGACGTGAGCCCTTACATCCTCATTTGTTGAGTCCGAGGATAAAAGTTCAGGTCAGGAGACAAGAGACCAGTCCGGACATTACAGTCCGTACACGGACAGAGAAATACGCACGTTTGAACATCGTCTTAGTCACTTTTATCTGAAAGTACATATTGTTAGGTAGGAGTCCAGACTATAGGAGGAACTAATCAAGGCTTTTCCACCAGGTTGTCATGCAAGTTTTTTGTGCAACCTTTTTGGAATTTCATGCTTCTTTTAAAAGTGGGTATATTTAAACTGGCAAATATATCTAAGCCAGAGATTTCTGAATTGCAACTTTCCCCCCAAAAAAGTCACAAACATTCAATTCTCACTATAGTAATGAGAGTTGGTGGCATAAAAATTTGGAAAAAAAAACCTCTGGACAGTAATTTTGGCGCAAATAACGACAATGCCAGGAGCAAAACAGGCTTCAAAAATTCCCCTCATGATCAATTCCCCACACTGAGTATTTCTGCATTTGAAAATTTTTAAACAAGATTATTTCTTTGCAAATTTGCCTCATTTTTACAAACTAATATTTTTTTTTTTATTTGGTAGATACAGCCAGTACAAAAACATGGAAACTGGTAGTAAAACTGCATGCGCTGTTTTTCAGGTGACATGTCAGTATATATATCAAAACTCCTGTGAAGTGTCGCTGACATGTACTGACAAGTCATTACCACCTGCTTTATTTAAGTGTGTCTTCTCCAGGAATTTCAGGTATGCTAAATTATTTTCTTGCGAGAGGCCTGAGGTAAAGCATTTGGGCCATGCCAGCATGTACCCATCACTCACGGTTACAGGCTTGGACTGGCTGACAGGAGAACAGGGGAATCCTCCGGTGGGCCACCACCTTCTTATATGAGCCGTACTTGGCACTATATACTTTATTCAACATGTACAGAGAAAGGCTGCATTTTATACACATTTACCAGTCTACCCAGTTCATTATTATATAAATTTGTGATTGAGGATAATGTCACATTTGCATGCAGTTGAAAAGTGTGACCCTGGAGTTGGATACTGGTGGGCCCTTGGCACCCAGTCCGACACTGATCATGATGACAGATAAATATAAGAGTGATTAATACCATGTAATCACGCTGCTAATGATATAGGCCAAGATCTAGCTGGTCACTTATGGATGGACCGGATAGACGTTCATTTTGCTTTTGTTTGATTTTCTAACAAAGGACAACACAGAAATATATATTACTGCAAGAAGAAAATATGTAATGCGTTTTACCAGAAGATATTCTGCTGTAAGTAAGAGCCACGTCTGGACCTGAGAGACTGGCATATTAAGAGAAAATCTATAATTGCCGGAGTGATTCTGGGAAATCCTTTCCTGAGCGCCTCATGTGTCCTCGCTGCAGCAGTCTCATGAGAGGAAGAAGGAAAGTGTGAGGAGAAGGGAGGAGGCCCAGGATGAAAGGAGGAGGAGAGGAGGGGGTGTACAAGAGACAGAATGGGGCAGGGAAGCTGATGGCTACAAAGAGCTTGGACGGCTGCCTGGTGCTGACCAGGGTTTTTTAGTGGAGCTCATTAAGCTCTCCATCCTCTCCATAGATGTATTCAGAGACTGATGCAGCTGCCATGGAAACAATCAGACCCTTCTCTTAAGAATCGCCCCCTTTTCCTAAAGGTTAAAAAAAGGAAGGTCGAAAATCAAATAAAGGAAGGGGGTCACGCGACGCCATAGCACACGTTGTCCGTGAGATGTTGTAACAGAAGCCTCAAAAGAGGACGGGAGGGGAATGAAGATGGAGAAGAGGAGCGGGTAGCTTTGTAAGGAGGGCAGGGAGGAAGTGCGAGGGTGAGGCAAAAGGTAATGAAGACAGCTGAAAGCGAAGCATGGAAGTGACAGGAACAAGCATGGACTCCCCCAGCTGTATGTGTCACTCAATATTACTGAGGAGGGCGATGGAGGAGAGAACCCAGAAATGTGGACATTTCTCTTCTACACCCTTCTAATCAGGGCATCCCCACAGCTGTATATGTGGTCAGGTTATATAAAGGGTGACCCTAACGTAGGTATAGGAATGCTGCAACCTTGATGGAAGACAACAGTGTGAAAAAAATGTAAGTGTAATATACCAACTATGTAACAAAATGCAAATCTTCTTTTCTTGGGTGTCTACCTATAAAATCTGTTGGGACAAAATTACATTGGTTCATCCATATTGGCTTGGTCACACATTGCATTTTAGCCATAAAAAAATGCAGCCACTTACAGTACCAGCAAAATGAATGAGATTTCTAAAATCTCACACTTATGCAGATTTTTTCCTTTTTTGAACCTTCAAATCGTTTTTTTTGTTTTCCCCAAACCTGCAGAGTGTCAATTTTTTTCAGAGAAATGGAAAAACAAAAATATATAAAAACGCACTAATTTAACGCACCGTTTTTCCTGCCAACAATCTGCTTTTTGCAGCAGAAATATCCGCAACAAATACTAAAATCTGCATATCGCCTATAGCTACTTTTTGTCCATTCTGTATATTGACATCTGGGACTTCAGCACATCAGGGTCTATTAATCCATTAAAAGCCACTGATATCACTGACGCGAAAGGCGATCTCTGGTGAACACATGAGAAGGACGTTTGCAGGCCAAATCAATAGAATTGAGCACTCAACACTGACCATTGATGTTCCCAGTGAATTTATGGGATGTAATTGTGAGTAATGCTCCAGCGCACAAATTGACTTGGGTTTTTTTTTTCTCCATATCTCCTCCAAGGTCATAGTAAATGTACAGGCTCTACTCTCCCGAATATTGAGAGAACGTGACAAATTTCCATCTAAGGGCCTCCATACACATTAGACTAAAGTCAACTGAACCTGACGATAGTGATGGGTTTGGCCGACTGATGTAGGTCTCGCGTGTCCGATTTCGGACTGCCAATCGCATTGTTCTCCTTGAGACTAGCCGCTGGCTGACGAATCAGCCTGACGCCTTCTCATAGAGAACACAGTGAGCGCTCCTGTGTGTGGGAGAGTCGGATGATGGCTGGAGCATCTTTTGGCCAACAGCCATCTAATGTATATGGCCAGACAATCAAGAGGTGAATGGTCACACCAGAGAAATCAAAAGCAATTTACCAATAATCAAGAAGATTTTCAGAATGCCTGAGGGATATTTCTGGAAGAAGATAAATCTTGTGTAAAGAATAGACATTTTCTATCGTTTATTACGAGTCTGTACTGCAGCACACTTACTTCTTAAAATGGTTGGCCAGGACTCCAACAACTTCCCCCACACGACTGTCTTGAGGGGATTGTCCAGCAAAACGCAGACATACAATCAGGTCTTTGCGGTCCGTCGTGTGGAAAACCACCAGCTGGTCCTTTCCGTCAGTTACACTGATACCAGATACCTAATGGAAGGAAGGATAGATCGATCTGTGGTTTACAACGGGCAGACATCAGTTAGATAAGTCCACGAAAATAGCTACGGAACTAAGCTGAGAAGAAGAAGGATACAGAGCAAGCTTGGCATCTTCGATATGGCCACCTGTCACCACCACTACATTGTGGCGGCTTCTGAAGGAATTTCAAGGGATTGTTCATCTCTGGACACAATTTTTATTCTTTTTTTTTTTAACAAAAATATTTTTTACAATTGGTTTTCTTTAAAATTTTTTACATCATTTGGTTTTCCTGCACTTTCAATTTTGATGCAGTCTGATCATAAATCAGCTGGGAGGAGCTCAGAAAAAGATGGATAAGGGCTCACTCAGACGAGAGTATAACACGGCCGAGTGCTATGTGATGTTTTATCGGATAGCACCCGGCCCAATGTTATGCCATGGGGCAGCTCAGATCAGCGATTATTTTCTCATGCCGTTTCGGCAGTATGCTGCGGGTGCATCCGATAATCAGATCGCGCACAACCAAACGAGTCTATGGGTGCGTGTGAAACATCGGACTGCACTTGGATGTCATCCCAGTGCAGTGTGATTACCGCGGACACAGAAAATGGAGAAGGCAGAGAAATTAAGTTCTCAGTCTTCTCCGCACCTGTTCTGCGATTCTCTCATGTGAGAGAATTGGAGAACAATCAGGTGACACGTGGATCAAACTCTGAGTATGATCTGAGTGTCATTAGAATAATCGGCCAGACCCTCTTGAAAGAAAGAATCGAAGCTAGTGTGAGTGTACCCTAAAGGAAGTACAAACTACAGGTCAGACATAGCGGGCTGACTGACGGATTCTCAGTTAACTCATTCTGCAGCCAACAATAGACAGTGCAGCACAGGGGCTATAGAAGGCAGAAAATGCTAAAGTTTTAATGAAACCAAATTACAAAAATTATTTATAGCCCCAAATGCATGTACTTAAATAAAAACAATGTCCCTAAAGGTAGAAAATCTCTTAAAGATGGTTAGGAAAAAAAGTTTTTTTTTTAAAGCGCCACTTTAGTCTATGAGCTGTGTCTGTCCTTTTAATTCAATTCAAATAAATAGTCAATACCAGACCATAGACAAGAGTGCCACCATTTTGCTTTTCTAATATTCTACAGCCGGTTATAAAGGGTTTATATAGATTTCCATTCATTTCCTGGGAACTGCAGGACCCGTTACATGATGGACACTGATGTTTCCCATTAGAGCCAATTAACTATAATAAGATCTGTCAGGTGTCCATCATGGTGTCCATCCTTTTACTAAACAAAATAGCAAGGCAAGGGCTGAACTTGATTTTTCGCTTTTTTTTTTATATATATACACATGTCTGCCATATCTAGTATTGCTTTGGAATAATTAATGTCAGCCATGCTCATCTATACTAATTAAATTCTGAGTCAGCCGTCAATAAAAACACAAATAGAACGGCTATTACCATGCCCCAACCCTTTAGCCTCATAAATATCTCATAAATATGATAAGCCAAAATTTCCAATTCCACAAAACACAGAGGAATGAAACGGGACTTTCACATTTAGGGTGGTGTCGTACAATAACAAATGAGTGCTGGCTACAGGTTCTGGTTCTGTTTTTAAATGGGATCGGTCAGCAGTTTCTTTTCTATGTAGTCTGAGGACAGCATGAGATAGGGGTTAAATCACTGAGTTCAACGATGTGTCACTTATTATGCAGTTTACTTACAATGAAGGTTTTATCACCAGATCATCATTGGTGGGACTAGCTGCCTCGTGTCAAGTCGTCCGGCCACGCCTCCTCTTTGATAAGCAGCTTGCTATGTATAGACTATGTACATAGAGAGCTGTGGTGTGGGTGGGGTTAGCTTTCTCGCCTCTGCTGCTTCCTACATCTAAAAACTCTGTGTCATAACTGCTGCACTCAGTAATCTAAGTGACACATCGTTGGAATCAGGGTCTCTTTTCCTACATCAGGCTGCTTTCACATGAGCAAAAACCTGGGGACAGATTCCCTTTACAGTGTATATCCAATTTGTGGGAGCAATGGATGAACAATACGTTAGGGCTAAGCGGCGACTTGTGCGACATGAGATCATGATGTCATATGCAACATTGCATTTAAAGAAGGTCAATGAGGTCACAAAAAAAATGGATTGGATTTTTGGCTATAGGGACGCAAGATGTTCGCGACAATGCCCCTATAGACGTCAGACAGCGATTTACACCAGACGTGTGAACGATTTGTCTGTATTTATTTATTTTTTTAAGACAATTTGAAGGTCTATAGAGAAGTGTGAAATAGATTAAAAAAAATTCAGACAAGAGGAAATTTACCCAGAAATTAATGATAACAAGCAGTAGGAGCAACAGCTGTGCAGGCCGAGATGAATGAAGGCAGCACTGGACCAGACATCAGCTGCGCCAATCTCCATGGAGATCTCCATGGTAACCCCATCCCCCAGCACTGGATGCTTCTGGATGCAGGATTCCTTGCATGTTCCTATGTGGATGCTCGCAGCATTTTTCTCCTGTTGTATTCCCATAAGCTCCTTTATTCTCCTTCTCCCTGTAGACACCACCATGTCTCCTCTCATATCTTTTGTCTTTTTGACGATGGGTATTATTGTGCCAATCTAATCCATACACTCAGGCCATAGGACAGGCACATTTTACCGTCCACATTCGGCTACATGCCTCGAACCGACCATGGGTTTTATGACCTGAACTCACAGTATTTTGGGATCTACGATCCTATTGGTTTGGGTCAGCCTGAGACCTGCGGAAATAACACAGAGATCCTGCAGTGTGACCGTCTGAATGAGGACTAACATAAGGGATAATGATACAATGCCGTTCTTCTCGGCCCTCCATGATGAATATGCATTATGTATGGTTCTTACAGCGCACAATGTACAGACTCTGAATTATTGCAGTGTATGACACGAGGGATGACATAGCAATAGCTGAATTTAATGTACCGACGAATCTATAGTTCTGTGTAATAGTTCGGGTCTAAGGGATAACGTTTCTCCAGGGTCTAAGGGATAACATTTCTCTTTGTGGAGAGGGACATGCCAGTGTAAGGAGACTTATAGGCCATACAGTGCTGGGAAATTAGATTGCCTATTCAGAGAGAAAGGGGACCGGAACTCTAGTGTCACCTATTATGTAGCAATCCTAAAAGTCAATATCGACCCTTTCACAAGGCTTGCCCTATGACTTACGATAAAAGCCAAAGCAAAATCTTAATTTTGCAGACACAGTGTTTCGGGGTGTTGCTCCTCCTCAGTGCAAAGCGTGAGATTTGATTTCCCTGTATGATAGGCCTCTGAATGGAGTTCAAGGAGAAACTTTTCTTCTTGTGGGGAGTGACATTCCAGTGTAAGGAGACCATAAAACATTCCTCTGGAAAAATTAATATGCAAATAGCCTCTACAGAAAGGAACAGGATTTGAAATCTACTGCCACCGACTGGAAGTAGCAACCCTAAAAGTCAATATTGACCCCTTAACAGACCTTGCCACATGACTTAGGATAAAAGCCAAAACAGAACCTCAATTTGCTGACAGGTGTTTACGAGTGTTGCCCCTGACTTTCTGGATTACAAGGTTATCCTGGAAAAACAGTTGATTCCTTCTGCTCAGGCAATGTTCGCCAACTCTGAGGACTGGTTGTTCCAGCAGGACAATGCGCCATGTCACACAGCTAGGTCAATCAAAGTGTGGAAGAAGGACCACCACATCAAATCCCTGTCATGGAGAGCCCAATCTCCAGACCTGAACCCCATTGAAATCCTCTGGGATGTAATCAAGAGGAAGATGGATAGTCACAAGCCATCAAACAAAGAATGGCTTACATTTTTGTACTAGGAGTGGCATAAGGTCACCCAAAAACAGTATTAAAGACTGGTGGAAAGCATGCCAAGACGCATGAAAGCTGTGATTAAAAATCATGGTTATTCCACAAAGTATTGATTTCTGAACTCTTCCTGAGTTAAAACATTAGTATTGTTGTTTCTAAATGATTATGAACTTGTTTTTTTTTTTTACATTATTTGAGGTCTGTAAGCAATGCATTTTTTTGTTATTTTGACCATTTCTCATTTTCAGACACTAAATACAAAATGTATTGCTTGGAACTTCGGAGACACGTTGTCTGCAGTTCATGGAATAAAAGAACAATTTACATTTTGCTCAAAATATACCTATAAAGAGAAAAATCAGACAAACTGAACATTTTGTAGTGGTCTCTTAATTTTTGCCAGAGCACTATGTGAGGACACAGACCATTGATAACACAGGTCAACAAAAAAAAAATTTTTTTCTGGTGTCCAAAATATTTTAATGAATTTGGGGTATTTTTGGGGTGCTGATTCTGAATATGCTATCAGTTTTGCCAGATTGGCTCAAGTTTTTGAGATTTTTGGTATCTTATTTATAGCACTTGTTGGTAAATGCGACGCATCATCTCATTAATTTCTTTGGATTAGTACTTGAACTGAGCAGTTCTCAATATAGTTTTGTGTTAGTGTTCTAAAAGTTTGTTCATAGCTTGATTTTTGCACTAACTTTATGTTGTTGTCTGTTTTCCAGTGAAAAGCATGAACTCATCAAGAAGAAGTTGTCTTAACGATCCAGACTCATTCTGTTACATTTGTGGTGAATACACACTGCCAAAACATAGAAGAAACATAACAGACTTCGTAAAAAAAGTGTATTTTGCCTATTTTGGGGTTATGCTTGGGGACCAAGACAAGTTTTGGGCACCACACATAGTGTGCAAAGCATGTATCGAATTATTACGAAAATGGAGCAAAGGACAAAGAAAAAGCTTCAAATTTGGTGTTCCAATGGTGTGGAGAGAGCCAAAAAATCATCATGCTCAGTTCAAGTACTAATCCAAAGAAATTAATGAGATGATGCGTCGCATTTACCAACAAGTGCTATAAATAAGATACCAAAAATCTCAAAAACTTGAGCCAATCTGGCAAAACTGATAGCATATTCGGAATCAGCACCCCAAAAATACCCCAAATTCGATGAAATATCTTTGGCACCAAAAATGCTGTTGACCAGTGTAAGAGAACCTAAACTTTTATATTTGAATATTGTTGCGTGTAATACAAAAAAAGTATCCTTTCATTTACACCCGTCAATTATCATGGCATGTGCATTATGTAATTTACAGCCCGATCTTTATGAAGGAGGAAGCTGACAGCTTTTAGCCTAAGTACATGGCACTGTGAGCATCATACAGTGACCAGCAGTAACAGTAATCCATACATGATCAATGTCTATAAGTGCAAATAATGAAAACCTTGTGCCAAAACATTATTATTATTTATTACTACAGCACTATTTATTCCACAGCGCTTTACATGTGAAACAGAAATTTAGATTTATGTGAATGAATCAGAGTTAATTCTGAGAAATTGTAGATAACAATACTAAAGCATGGGCTTAGGACAGTACACATAATATTACGCAGGCCACAGAGGATTGTCATCCGATAAGGTAAGGGTTGTATCGACTTTCACTGTAGACATAATCAGACTTGTGGTCGCGGACCCCCGACAGCTGGGACAAAGCTGTCAGCTGTCATTAAGGTAATTCTGATGGCAGAGGAGATATTCTATACAGGGAGAGATGGAAATGTTGCCTTAAAAGACTTGTATCATACAGAGCTTGCTTTCTATTCTTTCAACATAGCCAATTTTGACTTCCGGATGTAAGTTAGAAGGGCTATGCTGCAATACCGGACACAGCCTATGTACAAAGGTGGCACTGTTTTAGGTTTAAACAGACTGACAGACCTATTTTCCAATCTTGATCAACCTCTACAAGCGATATTAAAAATAGGCTTCATACAAATTTACTTAATTATTTATATTAACATGGGTTCTTAAAAGGGAATATGTCAGTAGGATCAACCCTCCTAAGTGTCTATATAGGCATGTAGGTAATATAAAATTGTATAAAATGATACCTTGATATCTGCGATCTAATGTCTTATTCCCGAGAAACCCACGTATTTCTTGATATGTAAATGAGCTGCTAGGATCTATGGGCTGGAAAAAGATCTCCCTGAGAATCAGCCTCCAGGGCTTATTTTAAATGAAAGAGAGCATTACCAGTGTGAGACATGTCATGACAGGCAGTCTGCTCTCCTGATCTACATGTCTCATACTGGCAACGCCCAGTTTCATTTAAAATAATCTCTGGAGGCAGATTCTCATGGAGATCAGTGTCCCCCCATAGATCTTAACAGCTCATATATAGAGTCTGCCTATGGAGGGGTGCATTATACTATAGAGTCTGCCTATGGGGAGGTGCATATACTATAGAGTCTGCCTACGGGGAGTGCAGTATACTAGAGAGTCTGCCTATGGGGGGTGCATTACACTAGAGAGTCTGCCTGTGGGGAGTGCAATATACTATAGAGTCTGCCTATGGGGGGTGCAGTATACTAGAGAGTCTATCTATGGGGGGTGCATTATACTATAGAGTCTGCCTATGGGGGTGCATTATACTATAGAGTCTGGCTGTGGGGAGTGCAGTATACTATAGAGTCTGCCTATGGGGGGGTGCATTATACTATAGAGTCTACCTACGGGGAGTGCAGTATACTAGAGAGTCTATCTATGGGGGGTGCATTATACTATAGAGTCTGCCTATGGTGAGTGCAATATACTAGAGACTGCCTATGGGGGGCTCATTATACTATAGATTCTGCCTATGGGAGGTGCATTATACTATAGTATGCCGATAGGAGGTGCATTATACTATAGAGTCGGCCTATGGAGGGGTGCATTATACTATAGAGTCTGCTTATGGAGAGGTGCATTATACTATAGAGTCTGCCTACGGGGAGTGCAGTATAGTAGAGAGTCTGCCTATGGGGGGGTGCATTACACTATAGAGTCTGCCTGTGGGGTGGTGCATTATACTATAGAGTCTGCCTACGGGGAGCGCAGTATTCTAGAGAATCTGGCAGCACGGTGGCTCAGTGGTTAGCACAGCAGCCTTGCAGCGCTGGAGTCCTGGGTTCTAATCCCACCTTGGACAACATCTGCAAAGAGTTTGTATGTTCTCTCCGTGTTTGCGTGGGTTTCCTCCGGGCACTCCGGTTTCCTCCCACATTCCAAAGACATACTGATAGGGAATTTAGATTGTGAGCCCCATCGGGGAGAGTTATGATAATGTGTGCAAACTGTAAAGCGCTGCGTAATATGTTAGCGCTATATAAAAATAAAGATTATTATTATGGGGAGTGCAATATACTATAGAGTCTGCCTATGGGGGGCTCATTATGCTATAGAATCTGCCTATGGGAGGTGCATTATACTATAGAGTCTGCCTATGGAGGGGTGCATTATACTATAGAGTATGCCTAAGGGGAGGTGCATTATACTATAGAGTCTGCCTATGGAGGGGTGCATTATACTATAGAGTCTGTCTACAGGGAATGCGGTATACTATAGAGTCTGCCTATGGAGGGGTGTATTATACTATAGAGTCTGCCTATGGAGGGGTGCATTATACTATAGAGTCTGCCTATGGGGAGGTGCATTATACTATAGTCTGCCTATGGAGGGGTGCATTATACTATAGAGTCTGCCTACAGGGAATGCAGTATACTATAGAGTGTCTATTGGGGGGGTGCTTTATACTATAGAGTCTGCCTATGGGGAGTGCAGTATACTATGGGGGGTGCATTATACTATAGAGTCTGCCTATGGGGGGTGCATTACACTATAGAGTCTGCCTGTGGGGGGTGCATTGTACTATAGAGTCTGAATGTGGGGAGTGCAGAATACTATAGAGTTTGTTTATGGGGGTGCATTATACTATAGTCTGCCTATAGGGAGTGGAGCATACTATAGAGTCTGCCTATGGGGAGTGCAGCAGTATACTATAGAGTCTGCCTATGGGGAGTGCAGTATACTATAGAGTCTGCCTATGGGGAGTGCAGCAGTATACTATAGAGTCTGCCTACGGGGGGGTGCATTATTCTATAGCGTCTGCGTATGGAGAAGTGCATTATACTAAATAAAGTATGGCCATGGGGAACGCATTATACTATAGAGGCCTATGGCGAGTTCTTTATACTATATGGAGGCCTATGGTGAGTGTATTATACTATATTGAGAACTATCTGGTGCATTATACTATATGGAGGCTATCTAGGGGGCCATCGTACAATGTTGGAGCCATTAAACAGTTTGGGGGCTACTAAGCGGTCAGTATACTGTGTGGGTGGTACTATACAGCGTGGGGTCATTATACTGTGTATAGGGGAGCTGTACAGGGGGGAGACTCGGGACATTATTAAATGTAAAGTGGGCACTTACTGTTATAGGGGAACTCAGATTACTTTGACTGTCAAAGGGGTACAGAGGGCATTATTACTTTGTAGTTTTATAGGGGGTAAAATGTTTGCATTGTGTTCTAGAGCACTTGCACATTACTATATTCTAGAGGTTTGTTTTACCATCTAGAGGCACACAGTTCCACAGATCAGATGCAGTAATAGGGACACATATGGTAGCAGCTCAGCATTGGGGTATCAGGTGTTGTAGGACACATACGGCAGCAGCGGCTCAGTATTGGGATATCAGCAGGATGAGGAGTTTGTGCAGGTTGGGAATAGATGATGACTGTGCTGAAAATATGAGATGTAAAATGTGTCTTTGTTGTAATCTCTGCAGCCGAGTCCTGGCTGGAGAAGTTGTCATGTCGGTCTGGGCCAGATGGAAAAGATGTGAAAAATGAACTATTCCATCAGAAAGAATGTCAGCGGTAAGTCATTATCTATAACTGTACTGTGATCTCTTATATGTTCTGTAGGACTGGTATCAACCACTGACCATATGGCGGTAATATCAATGCTGGTCATTGTATAGAGATTATTTTCAGCAACATCGCTGTCATCTGCTGAGGTTCTCCTACATCCACTATTAGGGGGCACCACCCAGTTGCAATCAGGGTTACCTGGTTAGGGGCCCACTCAGAAGTTTCGCCCCCCCCCCTGGAACCAAAACCCTAGCCACGCCTCTGTTTAGGAGGTTGAGCCCACTGACAGATACCCTTTTAAGGACAATCCAAAACGGTACTAACTCCCAGTCAATTCCACTGATTCGCCACTTTTTCCATAAAAGTATAATTTTGAATACATCCCATCTCATACATTTCACCGATTGCAATTTTAATGTAAAAAGATGAAAAATCTATCCATAGAATGTATAACGTATACAGCCATCAAATATATGTGTGAAGTAAACAGTACAGTAAATAACTACCTGCTGTATATGAAAAAAAGTGCTATTTATAAAATGTTGCTGACTGTAATTATGGGCACTTATCATATAAAACATACTGTTCTGTTTGGACACATTGTAAAATTATATCCTCAATATGGCCACAAGGGGCGCTGTTGGGTTAGGTCTGGGATGTCATTTAATAAATATATGAATCTTATTGCTAAGATTTCGCATGGATCTTATTATTACCATAAGATCAGCACATACACACAGAAACTGCAACCATCAATTCACCAGGAGAATTTAGGATTCTTCTACATAAAAGTTGGATAAGTAAAATAAATCTTGTAATTGAAACACTATAGTTTTTCTATGAATTATTAATAAAGAGGTAATACATTCAATAATCTAACATGCAGAACACTTACCGTATTTTTCGGACTACAAGACGCACTTTTTCCCAAAAAAATGTTAGGGGAAAATGGGGGTGCGTCTTATAGTCGCAATATACTTACAAATCATGCGGCAGTGGCAGCGGTCCCAATGCAGCCTCCCTTCCCATGCTGGTGCAGCTGTGGCTGTGCTGCGGGCAGGGGCTGTGCTGTGGGCAGTGGCTGTGCTGCGGGGCTGTGGCAGCGGCTCTCTGGGCTCCATGGGGGCTCCGACAGCATTTCGTCAAAGCCCGGAGGCCCCCTGCTCATCCGTTAATAGCATGTTGCGGTGGCCTCCGGGAACATGGGCGCCAGGAACATGGGCGCCGGGCCGGCGCACGCTCAGATTCAAATCTTGTCAATGAGATCTCGTCTCCTGAGATCTCGGGGCGAGATCTCGGCAACAAGATCTGAATCTGAGCGTGTGCCAGCCCGGCGCCCATGTTCCCGGAGGCCACCACAACATGCCATTAACGGATGAACGGGGGGCCTCCGGGCTTTGACGAAATGCCGTCGGAGCCCCCATGGAGCCCAGAGAGCTGCTGCCACAGCCCCGCAGCACAGCCACTGCCCGCAGCACAGCCACTATTCTGGAGCACAGCCACTGCCCCGGAGCACAGCCCCTTCCCCAGAGCACAGCCCCTTCCCCGGAGCACAGCCACTGCCCCGGAGCACAGCCACTGCCCCGGAGCACAGCCCCTTCCCCGGAGCACAGCCACTGCCCCGGAGCACAGCCCCTTCCCCGGAGCACAGCCACTGCCCCAGAGCACAGCCCCTTCCCCAGAGCACAGCCCCTTCCCCGGAACCCAGCCACTGCCCCGGAGCACAGCCACTGTTCCGGAGCACGGCCCCTGCCCTGGAGCACAGCCCCTGTCCTGGAGCATAGCCACTATTCCGGACCACAGCCCCTGCCCCGAAGCACAGCCACTGTTCTGGAGCACAGCCCCTGGCCCGGAGCATAGCCCCTGCCCCGGAGCACAGCCACTGCCCCGGAGCACAGAGCCTCCACCCCTGCCCAAGCAGAGCACCGCACCAGCCTGGGATGGGATTTCCTGGAGGCCAACGCACCAGCCTGGACCACTGAAAGACCCCTGTGACCACTCCTCCACCTGTGCCGATCCCTTCACTGGTAAGATGAATTCGGACTGTAAGACGGACACCCATTTGAAACATTATTTTTTTTTCCATATTTTTATTCTGAAAATTTGGGGTGCGTCTTATGGTCCGGTGCGTCTTATAGTCCGAAAAATAATGTACCGTATGTTAGTATGAGAACCTCATTAATGGGATTATCTCATCATTATAAATGGGTAAAGTTGAAAAGTACTTGTAAAAACAAGCAGCTTTGCAATTATTAAAAATCCTCTCTGTTCTCAAAAACATAGGTATTTTGAATTTAATTACTGTGTATGATTTGTTGTCTAGGGTATTGGCCACCTGTGCTGTGTGACAGAAGTGGCCCGGTTTCCTAGGCATGGAGCTTGTAAGCGCTGCTGTGAAGTTAGCCGATTGCTGGTTCTGGATAGCTTCAGTGCCCTTGTACGATGCAACAATGCTGATGGTCAAAAGGGTCAATCAGGAGCACACAGCCCCCTTCAAATTCCTCCTTCTATTCTCTATCTGGGGCCACTCTTGAATATGGCTCTGGACAGAGCAGTTCTTTCACCCAAAATGATCTATTAAATGGTAATCAACGGCTGGAACGCAAGAGAAGAAAGAGCTTTAAATATAGCCCAATGGACATGCAGATTTGCGCAGCCATTAACATTGGCACAGCCTAGAAAAAGACAGTGACATTGCTGAGGTGGTAGCATGTAAACATTTGGTCTCATATAGGTGAAGCACTGACCTCAAGGACAAGCTGGTCCATAATAACGGTGAAACCTAAAAATTGGTTGAGCAGGTCAAGACCAACAAGTAATTACAAATGCGGTAATGAGGGAATTTCTTGTTTTTACTTTTAATCTTTTTGATGCATATATGATAAATGGATAGTGTTGGAGTAATTGTTGGGGAGGAGATTGGATTTAAGACGGCTCCTTGTAAGTTTTGCCCCATTCTAGGACCCGTTGAAGCACAGGAAGGAGTGAAAAAGTTGTCGTCCATTATGTGTTCATAACTCTCCTTCATCCACGATTTCATTTTTGCTGAATAAAGGATCTTTCGGAGGATGATGAGTGCCACCGTTCTTTTTTGCACATTTTTGGATTGTGGTGTTGCAACTGAGATCCCTACTGTCTGGTGGAATAATACATCCATAAATAACATGACATTGAGGCAGATTTTTTTATACACTGTGCCGGTTTCTTTGCTTTTTTCCCCTACATCAGCATCATTACTATGGTCAATGATTGGCTGCAGTGGTCATGTGTTGTAGACGGGACCATTAACTGCTGCAACCTTATCTTTAATTATCAGAAGCCATGGTCCCTATTTTGTCTGGTCCTGGACAAGCCCTTTAAGCTGTTGAGTAACCATTGCAAAATAACCAAGTAACTTTCCCCACTCAGACAGCATTAAGCACTTACATTATAAAGAGGAGTGCTGCTCATGACTTTATACTGCTTTTTGGGATCCAGTTTATACAGGTGTCTATCAGTTATAAAGATGGCCCGATCTTCTACTTTATTAAATCTGTTGACCTGTGTGAAGAAAAGAAGGAGACAATCAGATAAGATAACTTACTACGGTAGTTCCTCATTACTATCCGCTGCACACAGTCACCCCATGCTATTGAGAACGGCGATACTCATGCTTTTCCATTTACTTTCCCATCACTACTGACAAAAGTGACCCTCTAAAACACCAATGGATTATTATCATATTGTTAAATTCAGTGCTAAAAATACCCACTCCCAATATAAAATATCTAATACACGGCACTACAAAGGCACAGTATAAAAAGTTCTACAATGTTTCTTGATTAAATAATACTGTCTAAGTATTTCCCTTTTATAGCTACTATACTGTGGGTACGGAAAGTATTCACATCCCTTTAAATTTTTTCACTCTTTGTTTCATTGCAGCCATTTGGTTAATTCAAAAAAGTTAATTTGTTTTCTCATTAATGTACACTCTGCACCCCATCTTGACTGAAAAACACAGAAATGTAGACATTTTTGCATATTTACTAAAAAAGAAAAACTGAAACATCACATGGTCATAAGTATTCAGACCCTTTGCTCAGACTCTCATATTTCAGTCACATGCTGTCCATTTCCTTGTGATCCTTGAGATGGTTCTACTTCTTCATTAGAAGGCCAGCTGTGTTTAATTAAACTGATAGGACTTGATCTGGAAAGGCACACACCTGTCTATATAAGACCTCACAGCTCACAGTGCATGTCAGACCAAATGAGAATCATGAGGTCAAAGGAACTGGCCAAGGAGCTCAGAGACAGAATAGTGGCAAGGCACAGATCTGGCCAAGGTTACAAAAGAATTTCTGCAGTACTCAAGGTTCCCAAGAGTACAGTGGCCTCCATAATCCTTAAATGGAAGAAGTGTGGGACCACCAGAAGTCTTCCTAGACTTGGCCGTCCAACCAAACTGAGCAATCGTGGGAGAAGAGCCTTGATGAGAGAGGTAAAGAAGAACCCCAAGATCACTGTGGCTGAGCTCCAGAGACGCAGTAGGGAGATGGGAAAAAGTTCCACAAAGTCAACAATCACTGCAGCCCTCCACCAGTCGGGCCTTAATGGCAAAGTGGCCCGACGGAAGCCTCTCTTCAGTGCAAGACATATGAAAACCTGCACAGAGTTTGCTAAAAACACATGAATGACTCCCAGACTATGAGAAATAAGATTCTCATTTTGGTGATAATTCTAAGCGGTATGTGTGGAGAAAACCAAGCACTGCTCATCATCTGCCCAATACATCTGCCCAATATATAAAAAACTATAGGGAGAAAAATACTTTATCTAAAAAACTAACTAAAGCTGCCAAAAAGGAAACAGAGAAGCACATTGCTAAGGAGAGTAAAACTAATCCCAAACTGTTCTTCAACTATATCAATAGTAAAAGAATAAAAACTGAAAATGTAGGCCCCTTAAAAAATAGTGAGGAAAGAATGGTTGTAGATGACGAGCAAAAAGCTAACATATTAAACACCTTCTTCTCCACGGTATTCACGGTGGAAAATGAAATGCTAGGTGAAATCCCAAGAAACAATGAAAACCCTATATTAAGGGTCACCAATCTAACCCAAGAAGAGGTGCGAAACCGGCTAAATAAGATTAAAATAGATAAATCTCCGGGTCCGGATGGCATACACCCACGAGTACTAAGAGAACTAAGTAATGTAATAGATAAACCATTATTTCTTATTTTTAGGGACTCTATAGCGACGGGGTCTGTTCCGCAGGACTGGCGCATAGCAAATGTGGTGCCAATATTCAAAAAGGGCTCTAAAAGTGAACCTGGAAATTATAGGCCAGTAAGTCTAACCTCTACTGTTGGTAAAATATTTGAAGGGTTTCTGAAGGATGTTATTCTGGATTATCTCAATGAGAATAACTGTTTAACTCCATATCAGCATGGGTTTATGAGAAATCGCTCCTGTCAAACCAATCTAATCAGTTTTTATGAAGAGGTAAGCTATAGGCTGGACCACGGTGAGTCATTGGACGTGGTATATCTCGATTTTTCCAAAGCATTTGATACCGTGCCGCACAAGAGGTTGGTACACAAAATGAGAATGCTTGGTCTGGGGGAAAATGTGTGTAAATGGGTTAGTAACTGGCTTAGTGATAGAAAGCAGAGGGTGGTTATAAATGGTATAGTCTCTAACTGGGTCGCTGTGACCAGTGGGGTACCGCAGGGGTCGGTATTGGGACCTGTTCTCTTCAACATATTCATTAATGATCTGGTAGAAGGTTTACATAGTAAAATATTGATATTTGCAGATGATACAAAACTATGTAAAGTAGTTAATACAAGAGAAGATAGTATTCTGCTACAGATGGATCTGGATAAGTTGGAAACTTGGGCTGAAAGGTGGCAGATGAGGTTTAACAATGATAAATGTAAGGTTATACACATGGGAAGAAGGAATAAATATCACCATTACACACTGAATGGGAAACCACTGGGTAAATCTGACATGGAGAAGGACTTGGGGATCCTAGTTAATGATAAACTTACCTGGAGCAGCCAGTGCCAGGCAGCAGCTGCCAAGGCAAACAGGATCATGGGGTGCATTAAAAGAGGTCTGGATACACATGATGAGAGCATTATACTGCCTCTGTACAAATCCCTAGTTAGACCGCACATGGAGTACTGTGTCCAGTTTTGGGCACCGGTGCTCAAGAAGGATATAATGGAACTAGAGAGAGTACAAAGGAGGGCACCAAAATTAATAAAGGGGATGGGAGAACTACAATACCCAGATAGATTAGCGAAATTAGGATTATTTAGTCTAGAAAAAAGACGACTGAGGGGCGATCTAATAACCATGTATAAGTATATAAGGGGACAATACAAATATCTCGCTGAGGATCTGTTTATACCAAGGAAGGTGACGGGCACAAGGGGGCATTCTTTGCGTCTGGAGGAGAGAAGGTTTTTCCACCAAAATAGAAGAGGATTCTTTACTGTTAGGGCAGTGAGAATCTGGAATTGCTTGCCTGAGGAGGTGGTGATGGCGAACTCAGTTGAGGGGTTCAAGAGAGGCCTGGATGTCTTCCTGGAGCAGAACAATATTGTATCATACAATTATTAGGTTCTGTAGAAGGACGTAGATCTGGGGATTTATTATGATGGAATATAGGCTGAACTGGATGGACAAATGTCTTTTTTCGGCCTTACTAACTATGTAACTATGTAACTATGTAACAATCCCAACAGTGAAACATGGTGGTGGCAGCATCATGCTATGGGGGTGTTTTTTTCAGCTGCAGGGACAGGACAACTGGTTGTCATTGAAGGAAACATGAATGCGGCCAAGTACAGAGATATCCTGGATGAAAACCTCTTCCAGAGTGCTCTGGACCTCAGACTTGGCCGAAGGTTCACCTTCCAACAAGACAATTACCCTAAGCACACAGGTAAAATAACAAAGGAGTGGCTTCAGAACAACTCTGTGACCATTCTTGTCTGACCCAGCCAGAGCCCTGACCTAAACTCAATGGAGCATCCCTGGAGAGACCTGAAAATGGCTGTCCACCAACGTTCACCATCCAACCTGACGGAACTGGAGAGGATCTGCAAGGAAGAATGGCAGGTAATCCCCAAATCCAGATGTGAAAAACTTGTTGCATCATTCCCAAGAAGACTCATGGCTGTACTAGCTCAAAAGGGTGCTTCTACTCAATACTGAGCAAAGGGTCTGAATACTTATGACCATGAGATATTTCAGTTTTTCTTTTTAAATAAATTTGCAAACATTTCTACATTTTTTTTTTCAGTCAAGATGGGGTGTAGAGTGTACATTAATGAGAAAAAAAATGAACTTTTTTTGAATTTACCAAATGGCTGCAATGAAACAGAGTGAAAAATGTAAAAGGGTCTGAATACTTTCCGTATGCACTGTATGTTCACACAGAGTTTTTGAGGATTTTTTAAAAGCGGATCATCTGCAAAATGCTCCAGAAAAACGATTTGAAAAATTCTTAGGGTTTGTGAACACGGAGTCTTTTTGTGGCATTTTTAATGCAGAAACTGAAAGTTTTTGAGGACTTTTGTGTCTTTGAGAAAGATTTAGAGAGTATCCGCTCAGTATTTGCTCCAAAAAGATTCAGTGTGAATACACCCTTACAATTCATTTCTCTGGGAAATCCACTTTGTTTTTCATATGAAGAGTGTATGTGCTTTTTTTGTTGTTCATTGAAGAGGTTTTGAAAAAATGCCTGGTGGAAAAAAAAGAAAGCAACTGCCACTTCTTTGAAAAAGATCCTAAAGGTATCCTCTCTAATATAGGTACTGCCCTTTCACAATGCTGCAAAGAATGCTTCAAGAAAATCAAAAGCTCTTCAAAACCTCTTTGAAAACCGCCCCAGGAAAAATAATCAGAAGAGTTTATTGAAGCAGTTTCTGCTTGAAAAACTTATGATTTTTTAAGTCATAAAAAAGCTCTGTGTGCACAAGTCCTAAAGGTCCTTCAAGGGACTGTAATCAAAAGGAAAACATCAAGTAACATTGCCAACAAGTCAGTTTGTTTGGGCCCGAGTACTTGGGAGCAGTATATTGAACCTTTTGCCCCAATTGAAGGAAATCCTAGTTATAGCTCTGCTTTGTGACTTATAAGGAAACTAGGTGTGTGCTAACTGCAAGGCTCGTTATAGAGTTGATACTGACTTTTAGGATTGCTGCTTCCAATAGGTGGCACTAGAGTTCTACTCCTCTTCCTCGCTGAAGAGAAAATGTGCATATTTAAATTTTCCAGAGATGCGTGCATGGCTTTTAAGTCTCCTCACACAGACATGCCAGGCTTGGCTTGTCACTCTCCACAATACGAACCGGTACCCGTAAGACACCTGATCAGCTTCCCAAATTCATGATCCCACAGATATCCAGATGTATGTATATACCTTGCGCACATTACTGGAGAAGAGAGGTTGCATGAACTTGTCTTTCCTCTGTAGCTCACTTGCTCGAGATACAAAGAACCCAGAATCTTGACTGTTTTCTTGTTTCTGTAAGAGGAAAGAAATATGACTTTCTAACCTTCAAGAAATGCTGGGAGAATGCAGCTCTGAAGCCTGGATAATTATAAGTGCAGCTTTGGAGTGGAATATAAGCAGTATCTTGGGAATGGAATAAAATAAATAAGGAATTAAAGGGTTATGCTCACCCTCTGAGGGCTCATTCAGACGAATGATTTTCAAGTACGAGTGCTATCCATGTATTTCACAGATGGCACTCGTACCTGTGATGGTTTATAAGACCATTCTCATTTTCCAATTTTTACCTGAGTGTTGGATCAACATCAGCAATGCAAGTCAATCAGTTCATGAAAAAAAAAAAAATCGGATCACACTCAGATGACATACAAGTGCGGTCCGATTTTCACGGACTATCAAAAAGAGTTGGATAAACTTTTCTTTTTAATTTCTCCACGTACGAGAAATGCCGATGACATTCGGACTACTCTCTTATCAAACTCTGATCAGTGTCTTATCAAAATAATCGATCCGTTTTTCTTGTATGTGAGAAAACTGATGCCTAAATGAGCCCTTAGACAGAGGCAACTTTGTAATTTACCAGTTATTAAAGTTTTGTCCCCTTTCTTCCCAAATCTTTACTTTTATTTTATTATTTACTGCTCACTGGAAGGGATCGGCCACCATTAATGAACATCAATGGTGGCTGAACTTGTGCAGTGATTACAAACTGTTTCATAGTGAGCTTGTAAGTGCTGCACTGAGGCTGGCTTGTGATTGTTGGCAGGCACTGTTAGCTCTGGATCTCAGCCGCCTACATTTGCCCTGCACTTCCAATGATGCAGAGCTATCACCTATAACAGCATAGGGAGCACACACTTTTCGTCAACAGTGTGACAATGCTGCTAGTCTGAACGGTCCATCAATCAGGACTCCACGACCTTCCAGCAACCAAGATGTTGGGAGGCTGGGAAGCGGTGCACTCTTGAAAAAAGGCAGATGAAAAAAGGCAGATGGAAAAACCCTTTAAACAAGTTACTGGAAAGTGATGTTCAGAGACAGATGTGTTTTTTGTTAACACTTACCGACGACAAGTAGTTCCCTTCCCAGCTCCTCTGAAGGCCCATATCGGCTCTATGCCCCTTAAGATTTTCAAAAGCGGCAACTTTAGCCTTGATTTTCGGTATGTCAGCGGGAGGTATGCCCTTTATTAGCTGATATGCTCTCCATCTGAAATAAAGAGATTGCACGCTCTGCTAATTTGGTGACAACATCTTGACAATTTGGTATATTCAATGGGACTTCCCAAGTACCTGTTGAAGATGATCTGCATACATTCCTGGAATCGTCGGAGCACCTTTGGAGGTGTTGGCCATTTTACATTCCTCCCATAGTCTCTGCTGTTCCGTACACCATTGAACCTCCGGACCACCTCAAGAATGTAGGACTTCACTTTGTAGCGTCTATAGTAGCGCATTATTGTGTGGGCAGCCTTCATTCTCTTATATTTCCAGCGGGCCAGTGTTCCTCTCCATATCTAAAGGAATAACAAGAATGAACTTAGACTCCAAATATAGGATGTATACCAAAGAAATCGTCAATGCTTCAAGCAGACTCCATCATACCTTCTGCAGGAAGAGGATGATTCTTATCAACATCTCGCTCCGTTTCTCTTCCAGGGAAAACAGGGTACGTGGGGTGCGAATAAACACTTTGGTTCTTCCGTAGGCTGCATCCTGGTGGAAGCCAAACTCCGTCAAGAGTTTTTGTACAGCAATTTGGTCTGAAGGCAAGTCGTGGTTTGGCCACGTCAACTGGGAAATCATCTTGTACCTGGAGAGGTGGACATAGAAGATCGATGATGAATGGTACAGAATGTAAAGACTACAAGGATGCATCGGACATGTCCTCACCAAGTATCACCCAACAATCCCATTCCATGTGATGGAAACCAGTTAGGTTATAATGTATGTAGAAGGAAAGTAAAAAGAATTATACTTACCTATGAAGAAACCTCTCATACACCTGACGATATGCAAAACCAGCTCGTCGGACACGGACATTCTCCAGTAAGCCCAAATACCCCACTTGGTGTTTGCATCGCTCCTCATCAAACAGAGATGGAGACTTTTTGTCATTTGGTTTAATGCATCTGACATAATATGGCTCCTGAGACATCACCAGAGAACACAGGGTCAGGTACAGAGAACAGATTTTTTTTCTTTTACATTACAAAAGCCTTTCCTATATTAAATGATGGAACAATCCATGATATAAATTCTACATATTCCACAATGTAAATCACTATAGTAACTGCAATATAGATATTGAGTTTGATTTCAGATTTCAGGTCTGAAGAGTGCAAAAATGTGAGTGCCGCTCCGGATTATAATACACTCTGTAAGTGAAGATCACAACAAGAAAATTAATGCAATACTCTCCTTCAAACCACATATCCAAGCCCTCTCCATCTCCTGCCGCCTTCAATTCAAAAATATTTCACAAATCTGTACATTCCTAAACCAAGAATCTGCAAAACCCCTAGTCCATGCCCTCATCATCGCTCACCTTGACTACTGCAACCTTCCGCTCTGTGGCCTCCCCTCTAACATTCTCGCACCCCTCCAATCTATTCTAAACTCTGCTGCACGACTAATCCACCTGTGCCCCCGCTATTCCCCGGCCTCTCCCCTCTGTCAATCCCTTCAATGGCTCCTCATTACCCAGAGACTCCAGTACCAAACCCTAACCATGGCATACAAAGCCTTCCACAATCTGTCTCCTCCATACATCTGTGACCTCGTCTCCCGGTACTTACCTGCACGCAACCTCCGATCCTCACAAGTTCTCCTTCTATACTTCCCACTTATCTCCTCTTCTCACAATCGCATACAAGATTTCTCTCGCGCATCACTCCTACTCTGGAACTCTCTACCACAAGATATCAGACTCTCTCCTACCATCGAAACCTTCAAAAAGAGCCTGAAGACCCACCTCTTCCGACAAGCCTAAAACCTGCAGTAACCACCAATCGACCAAACCGCTGCATGACCAGCTCTATCCTCACCTACTGTAACCTCACCCATCCCTTGTAGATTGTGAGCCTTCGCGGGCAGGGTCCTCTCTCCTCCTGTACCAGTTGTGACTTGTATTGTTCAAGATTATTGTACTTGTTTTTATTATGTATACCCCTCCTCACATGTAAAGCGCCATGGAATAAATGGTGCTATAATAATAAATAATAATAATATAAATACAAAACTAACCCTGAAATTTAAAAAAAACTGATATTTTCTACTTTCTTTCCAAGTGTTCTAACTCAAAGTTCACACACTGGAGTTCAACTTTTTTAGAGTTAGAGTCAAACATTGAAATCTAGGCATTACTCCTGTACACAGAGCTCACATGGCAGTAAAACATGGCATTTGTCTTTCTTATACCTTTGATGCTAGGTTGTCCACCAGGGCGATCATGGAGTTTTTGAATAATGTAGCTGCAGTCAGTGGACGCTTTGTGACCTCGGTGATGCTCAGCTTCCCTTCTGGCCACATATTCTTCAGCACAGGATTAGCACTAAAAAATAGAATATAAAGCAAACACAACATCAAATAAAGTTTATATAGGGGTCTCACAAACATAACACACAGTTTATTGTTTATTTTATTTTCTATAGGACTGATGCATAAAGTGAGGTCAATGTATACAGTCATGGTTGAAAGTGTTGGCACCCTTGAAATTGTTCCAGAAAACAAAACTAAAGTGTCCTGCAGGCTCAGGGTGCATCAGAGTGAACTATATGTCGACATTTGAATGAAAAGAAATGCTAAGGTAGGAGACCAAGGAGGAACCCACTGCTAGCACGAACATAAAAAAGCTAGACTCAAGTGTGCCAAAATGTATGTGAGTAAGCTGAAATCATTTTGGAAAAGCATCTTGTGGACAGATGAGACCAAGATAGAGCTTTTTGGTAAAGCAAATCATCCTACTGTTTACCAAAAATGGAATGAGGCCTACAAAGAAAAGAACACAGTACCTACAGTCAAATATGGTGGAGGTTCAAATGTTAAGGGTGTAAGAAGCTTTTTGAGTGTTACAGAAAGTGATTGATTTCAGTTATTTATTCCAAAGGATGTGCAACCAAATATTACGTGGATGATGCGTGAAACAATTCTATTCGGCCCACTTTTGTGGTTTTATGTGAAATAATGTACAATTTGCCTTTTTTCCCTCTGTTTTTTTGTGTTGTTCAAATACACAAAAGGATATAAGCAGGTGTATAACAAAACGTGCAATTGCAGTAATTTTCATTTTCTGAAACAATTGCAAGGATGCCAACACTTTCGAACATGACTATATCCTGATCCATGAGCGGGCACAGATGGATATATGGGCCCTTTGCAGTCCAACAGCTCATCATAATGCACAATTCCATCTTCTTTGGAGGTGGCTGTCGGCTCCTTTACCTTTGGGGCCCCTGGGCAGCTGCACAGTTTGCACCAATGGTATGTCTGCCCCTGTCCTGATCCATCAATAATGGTGTGAGCTACCATATCAGAAAGCACTTATCTGAGATAACCAGGACCATGGAGAGCTAGCAGTAACATGTAACAGGACCATCTGTTCTACTGTGTGATGGCCACAATGGACTTCTTTATAGTCCGCTTCTTCTCACCTGTTGTACATGAGTCTCTTGAAGTCCTGAAATAAAGTGTCCTTGTTCTTATCAATGAATCCCACCACAGAGTAACTGGAATGAAAACACAAGGACATCACAAAACATCCACGTAAAGGTCTCTACAACCAAATGTTTGGGCAGATGGCCGAGTTCACATGATGCTACTGTGGCTCCCCAATACTCACACGACATCTCCGGCATAGTGTCGAACTCGGAAATCTCTGTCGAATTCCAGAGCTTTATCTGTTGCACATACCTTAAAAGACAAAGATTTAACATGCAACCGATCATAGAAAATAGTCTAGACTTCATGCGCATAGTCTACTCATCCTGTCATTTCCATATTCAACTTTTCTTTCTTGGTGTTCAATTTCATTGCTGAAACCTAATTAAATGATAACCTTCATAACCTGGGTTGAGGGTTCGAAACAATAGGGCATTTGACGTATGTATTATGGACCTGTGAACCGACCCTTGGCAATCTTGGCCTGACACTTGGCATAACGCAAACCTCAAGGCAGTCATGTCCTGGTGCAAGTAAACCTTCTGCACCACCTATAACTATGTACCTGTGGTTGCTCCATATATTATACCATAATGCACACACACTTCCACCTTCGGGGTTTACGCTATGCCAAGTGTCAGGCCAAGAAGCCCAAGGGTCAGTTCATTGGACCATAAGACATTTGTTAGATGCCCTGCCAGTTCAAACCCTCAATCCTGGTTATGATGTTTTTATCAATCAGTTCTGCACTTATACATAAAAATCTTGTAACGTTTGTGCCTCCTCCAATGACTGAAGAATGGCAAGAACTAACTAGCAAGTCCTCAGTGTGGTGGGTAATATCAAATAGTTGGGAAATTCTGACGGAAAAGAGTCTTTTTATAGAAAATACTTTGAACCATTCTCTGTTTTGTTGACATTTAACACACAAAAAAAATCCCAAAATTCCACAGTAAAGTGTTAGAGCCGGACGCTTAGAAGTCTGGAATACCAATAGGCCTGTAAATCAGGCGACAGCAGAGTACAATGTCCATTGGCTAGACATGACATCATCTCTCACAGACTGATCCCTGCACAACCCCAGCAAGCCAATCAGCAGGGATCCAGGCGCCCTCTGCTGGAACGCCTCAGAACATCATCTTTTTGGTTTTGGCTTCTATCCCAAGTCATGTGACAAGGCTCATTAGAGAGTCGATAGTGACTTGTAGGTTTTCTACTTCCTATAGGTGGCACTAGCGTTCTAGTCCTCTTCCTCTCTGGAGAGACACTTTATTTGTTTTTCTTCAATTATTATAATGTACTGGGATAAAATTCTTCTTATAATAGAGGCATCACCCTCTGAGGAACTGCATACTATATATAATTAGTTTATTTCCTTATATCAATATAGTCCCACCATATTACACTACAATTTATAAGGATTGCCTATTACCTGAGAATCTAATTATTTTTAGAACGAACTGCAGGACTTTTTTTTCCCCTAAAAATCTCTCTCTCTGCTCTCCTCCTTCCTACTTTTAGTGTTAAAGATAACAGCAGGTAGGGGAGGGGGATCTATACAAATCTCAATGCCAAGGACAGGTGTGAAAGTATTTACAGTCTCGGGGAGGGCAGAGAAAACAGGCAATAGAAAAGGAGGAAAGCACATGAAGAGTAAATAAATGCAGGATAGTAGCTTTGCTGATATATTAGGTCATGAAGACAGCAACACTCTCAATATGCATAAACCTCATATCCAGCCTATATTCCTGGGAGGGACACTCCCACAAGAAAACATAGATCAAGCTAAAAAAATGCATATCGGGGATTCTAAAAATGAATGATGGAATGAATATTGCAGACTGATAATTAGTGCAATTTTATTAACCAAGGGTAACCACTAGCATACATAAAAGTCATTTTTTTCCATGTCAATAGCCTTTAAATAGCATGCCAGAGGAAAAAACACTGACGTGCAGTATTAATACGTAGATGCAAATGCTATGTATACTAGCACATTGTTCCAGGAGGGAAACACAAGTGCAGATATCATTGTGTAGTTACTAATAAATGTCACTGATACAAGCAATATGAAGTGGTTTTCTTTTATTTGGATATTAGGGTGGTCAGAATGTAGACCTAGTACAAGTGCACTGGATCCACCTCTACCAGCTATTTATTTTACTCATCAGACCCCCTAGACTAGTGCCTCCAGTAAGCTGGTACTGAAATTAAAGCAATGATAACTTTCATACAAGTGGCAACCTTTAGTGGCTAGGTATTGAACCTGAAATCATGCTTGTCTGGAGAAATTAAGAGATTACAGACTTCCAATTATTTTTAAATGGGACATTACATGCTGTATAAAAATTCAGCAAAGAGCAGAAAAAAGGTTAAAAAATAATAAATTAAAAAAAAACAACAACGCTGCTCGCCTATTCATTATGCTACCACTGCAGTGATCTCGGCTGGTCTTTGCTAACTTCAAGCAATGGCCACTGACCTCAATGACGATTGCATGTGATCGCTACAAGTAAGCAATGGCTAATGAGGACTGCTGTGACAGTGGGGATTAAAAAGGTGAACACATTTTTTTTTTATTATTTTAATTTAACCCATTTCCTGCTGTTGGCTATTTTATTACAAATTCAGAAAACTCCCTTTTAAAATGAACCTGTTAGAACGTTTTTACATACAGAAGTAATGATACGGCTATCTAGGCGCTTATTCTCCCTATGATAATGGTACCTTTTTGTAGAGATATGATGTGCAGGTCTTGAGAATCCTAAAGTACATGTAGCTGGCAAATTAGGCTGGAAGTGCATTGGGGTGTGTCACCTGCTTATTTCAAGTGCTCTGACACTCCCCCAGTGCACTTCCTGCTTGATTTACATATGGCTTCCATATTAGATTTCTCATAACTGGCACATTCGTTCTCTACAATAATTTTTTTTTTGCAGGATATTCACCTATACAGCTAATTCAACTGCTTCCATAACTAAAAATGTGCTGACATGATTCCTTTTAGTACGATGTAGACATCATCTTTACTTGAAATAAATTGTGATATTGTTTATGCCTCCTCATTTTTAGAGTCCTAGCAGTTTTTACCGTCATGTACATACATTGGATTCAGTTACATTGGCCTTTTGGCGGCTCACAATGGAGTTTACCTCTCTTACAAATTGGAGCTAGTTTCTTAGATGGTTAACACGTTAGTTTTTTTTAGATGGAAAACCTAAAGTATCAGGCGAATCCATGAAGAACATAAAAAGAATCCATGCTGATGCTGCCTCGTGTTAGTAGAAGGCACTGGTGTAGTAGAGGGGGTCTCCTGTCTACGGCTGTAATTAGGCCTCTTGCTTTTGAGAATTTGGCATGAACATGTGACATATGTAATAGTGAACTTCCGAGCAGAATGGTGCTAATGGCTTTTATTGGCAAGAACAGCTGATCACTAGAGGTGGCAGGAACCAGATGTTTCAGTAGTAACACCACCCTATGCAGAACCCCACTAAGAAGTCTATGATAACACATAATAGGGACGTTCTCTTTATCCATCAGCCTTCCTTGAGTGGGCTATCCTTACCTTCCTGCTGGAGTAGTGGGCATGTTTCCCGAGCTGCTTATTTAGTGCATCCAGGAACATGGGGTCCGTCACTTTGCCCACATTCATGCAGGCGTCGTCCAGCAGCGATATGATTCCACGATGCTGCTGCTCCACCAAATCCACAATGATTTGGTTGTTAAAATAATCTATCTGCGAGAAGAAAGAAAGGAGATGTATGAGAAGCCAACAGATCATCGCCAGTACGAACCATAGTACAGAAACTGCTCAGGATGAAACATGTCCTCCATCGTGAATGATGTGACCACTTACATGCTTCCAGGGAATCCCTTCCCTCTTGTATTCCTCTTGCTCCTGGGTCAGGACGAGCTGGATAAAGAGCTGCTGCAGTTTCTCATTACAATAATTAATGCAGAACTGCTCAAAGCTGAAAAAGAAGGAGAAGTCGTCAGACAGTGGAGCCATCACAACTATAAGAGAGGTCACCAAAAACCGCTCAACCTGGGGTCACATGTTGAAAAAAGTGATTTTCCAAAGGCAAGACAAAATTGTATTACCTCCTTTTAATAGATCCCATCTGTTCATCTCTATTGAGACATCAGATATGTCAGGGATGTGTATCGTGGCGTGGGCGAGGTACTGGTCTCTTGCGACCCCACACGTTACATGAAGGTGGGAGTCTTGACTGGGTGTGTGGACTTGTACTGCGAGGGCGCTTCGTCTGTGCAGGCGCATGTAACCAATGTTGCTGGTTGGCCAGGACCAGATGTTTGACATTTCAAGGAGGGAGACCTCCAAGATTAACTTGGGGAAGGTTATATACAGTAGATAGCAGGTACATATTGATAATGCGTAACATTTTCCTCACACAAATTCAATCCTTTTCTCTTCTCTCTATTTACTTGTTCCTCCGTCTTCAGTATTCCGCACTACTTCACCACAACTCTCGATACTACAGTTCAGCTAGCAAGACTCCTTTACTCAGCCTGCGGTTCCGTGTCTTCGTTCCCTTTAGAGGAGCTACTTGGCCAGTATGGCCAGTACTTCTTTTCAACTGACGCTCTGGAACTCCCACCAGAGGTACTCTCTCTGTCTCTGTCCCCTCTAGGCCCATTCATATTAGGAGTTATAAACTCTTGGCCGTACTGCTAGGCGTCCTCTCCCTGGACCCGTTTCCGATAAATCACTCTGTCACTTTTCCTCGTTTCTGCTCCGGATCATATTATCTTTCTCCCGGTCTCCTCTCACAGATCACAGGGACACCAAAGAAATGTGGCAGTGCTCACACCAGACCTTAGGTCTCTTCTCTGTGCACTCTGGGCCCTAGGGATCTGACACCTCAACAGGAAACTGTATCTTTCCCTGCAGCTTAGCCCTTCCTACTCTGGGCTAGTGCCAACCATTAACTCTTGCTATCCCTACACCTCAACACACATCACAATTTACATTACACTACATAACATTATACTTGTTCTTCAAGGGGGGATGTGAGCCATATGTCCATCTCCTTACAAATAAACTAAATAAATTAAGTGAAAGGAATTTCTGAATAAAATAAATTTGAATGTTTTTTTCTTGAAGCACATGCATGGACATCTTCATTCCCTGGTGGCAGTTGCAGAAGTTTCTACAATACATCTTTCATGTGAGCATACCCGAATCAACCAAAATATTTAGGCTCCAGCAAACCATTTCAAGGGACATCTAGGACAACTGATCGACCAATTTACATCTGTTTTCTGGCCTAAAAACATCGCAATCACTCCATTCATGTTTGATGGCACTGATGGAAAAAGCCAAGTGCTCTACTCAACTATCTATGGCGGCCCCGTTCTGACGGGTCACTTCAGAGCTCTGTTCTCAACAATTGGGCACACACCGATCTGCAAGCTATCACATAATTGATTAATAAATAATAATAAAGAAATAGAATTGTTATTTTTGTTACATTCGCTGTATTGTTCTTGGTGTTATAGTCTTTTTCACTAGGTTTTTTTAAAATATATCTTTATTAAGATAAAAAGGAAAAAATATAAGGGTGATCTAGAGAACTTATGGGCTTTATGTGTTGTTTGTCTTTTGTATGTTGATTTATGGGGCTAAATTGTTATTAAAGGAGCAGAATGATTTGCATGCTCCATTATGTCACTTTTTGGCTACTGTATAAAATCAGAAAATTGCCAAATATCTGTGTAAATAATAACTGAACTACCAAACTTTGGCATCTACTTTAACATCCAGCTTTCTAATATGACTAGTGTTTGCACTTTGGGTGGTAGTCATCATACCTGTTATTGTCGAAGATCTCAAATCCATAAATATCCAGCACGCCAATAACTGTGTTTTTGCCATGGAGAGATGCGTCCTGTTTTTTTACATCAATGACATCATTGATACGACTCACAATCCAGCAGAAGAGGCGTTCATAGATGGCCTGTAGATATATATAATATTAATCAATTACCTCCACATGTCAAGCAATATATGCGAGGAAGAGTGGCATCATCCTAGTTACCAGCCTGTGTGTACCTTGGCAAAGGCATCTCTGCCATAGCTAGCTTCTTTCTCAGTATGCTGCTTGTCGATAATGTCTCTGCCCGTGGCCACAGTCCGAAACAGAAGAGCCTTCTCCAGAAGTTCATATTTGGAGCCAAGTAATTCAGCCGCTACAGACACAACTTTACTATTCTCAATCAGGGGGGTATCACCATCCAAAATAAACTTGAGGTTCCCCTGATAAAAAGATGAAAAATTATGAAATCAGGCAGTGACAGAATGCATTATTGTAGATACTATCATGAAAGCAAGATTACAAAATATTATAATAAAAAAACGCTTATGTCATTCTCTGGGTGGGTATTGACAAACACAGAATGCAGTTTAGGACTTAAAGGGGTTGTCCTGGTTTGTGACTAATCCTCACAGCAAACGCACCGCGTGCTGTCGGGATTCTCCAGTGACGGCGACGAGAGAGGCTACACACGTTTTGTCAGAATGTGTCCAGAAGTTTTCATTTTGATAATTGTGATCACATGACCACCGCACGCTCTCTGCCAGCACTGGAGAATCCTGATGCACTGTGAGGATTAATCACAAACCTGCACACCACCTTTAAGGCCCCTGTGACGACACAGCATTTGTTCTTGATTAGGCCACACATGTTTTTCTTCGGTGGGTCAAGAGACATAGGCCATTGTCCATATGAGCCTGAATGTTGACTCTTGAATTGATGTTTATTGCAGCTTATTGTGCTGCTATTCTTGGAGGACAGAGATGGAAGGTCATTGAACAATTGATGTTTGCTAAATGTTGATTACCCATTGTACCAGTCCATGCAGCTTGATGACCTGAAAATATATAAGGATAAACTATGCAAATTGATTGAATACTCAAACAATGAGAGATGACCTCATGACCTTCCCCTGATCTGTGGATGATGGCCTGAAGAACAGTTGTGAAATATAAAAGTGGGATCTTCCTCTGTTCCCAGATAGATTCTACAGGATGCCAGCTTAAAGGACCACAGCACTAGCTGGAGTAATACAGAGCTGCTCCATTGACCATCACTGAACTCTCAAAGACATCTGAAGAATCCAGGTTGAGACAATCAGGTCACTTGGCCACACACCTCACTGCACTCCGTCAGCTTCCTAAGCTTGCTGCTACCTCTTCCCTGCAGGTGCCCACTAAAAGTGAGGTGCTACTGGTTGGCTGGGGTAGTAGGCCCTGGATGCCCAAAGTCGCAGCTGCTCTAATCCTGGCAAGCCAGCGGGAGGGTGAGTGTTATGACCCCAATGGCGAGGGTCTCAGAGATATCAGCAAGTCTGCGAAGCACAAAAATCGAGCTCATAGGGCAGTGGTAACTGGGTTGACCATATATCTACTCCTAACGCCAACACTAGAAGTAGCCGGGGAACATGCCTACGTTGGTCGCTAGATGTCTCGCGCCAGCCGGAGAGCTAACTACCCCTAGAAGAGGAAAACAAAGACCTCTCTTGCCTCCAGAGAAAAGACCCCAAAAGTAGGATACAAGCCCCCCACAAATAATAACGGTGAGGTAAGAGGAAATGACAAACACAGAGATGAACTAGATTTTAGCAAAGAGAGGCCCACATACTAATAGCAGAATGTAGTAAGATAACTTATATGGTCAACAAAAACCCTATCAAAATCCACGCTGGAGATTCAAGAACCCCCGAACCGTCTAACAGCCCGGGGGGAGAACACCAGCCACCCTAGAGCTTCCAGCAAGGTCAGGAAACAGATAATATACAAGCTGGACAAAAATGCAAACAAAAACAAATAGCAAAAAGCAAGAAAGCAGACTTAGCTTAATCAAGCAGGAACCAGGATCAGTAGACAAGAGCACTACAGATTAGCTCTGATATCAACGTTGCCAGGCATTGAACTGAAGGTCCAGGGAGCTTATATAGCAACACCCCTGACCTAACGACCCAGGTGAGCATACAAGGGATGAATGACATACCCAGAGTCAAATCACTAGTAGCCACTAGAGGGAGCCAAAAGGTAAATACACAACAGTACCCCCCCCTTAGTGAGGGGTCACCGAACCCTCACCAAGACCACCAGGGCGATCAGGATGAGCGGCGTGAAAGGCACGAACTAAATCAGCCGCATGCACATCAGAGGCGACCACCCAGGAATTATCCTCCTGACCATAGCCCTTCCACTTGACCAGGTACTGAAGCCTCCGTCTGGAGAGACGAGAATCTAAGATCTTCTCCACCACGTACTCCAACTCGCCCTCAACCAACACCGGAGCAGGAGGCTCAGCAGAAGGAACCACAGGCACAACGTACCGCCGCAACAAGGACCTATGAAATACGTTGTGAATGGCAAACGACACCGGAAGATCCAGGCGAAAGGATACAGGATTAATGATTTCCAATATCTTGTAAGGACCAATGAAGCGAGGCTTAAATTTGGGAGAGGAGACCTTCATAGGAACAAATCGAGAAGACAGCCATACCAAATCCCCAACGCGAAGTCGGGGACCCACACCGCGGCGGCGGTTGGCAAAACGCTGAGCCTTCTCCTGTGACAACTTCAAGTTGTCCACCACATGACTCCAGATCCGCTGCAACCTATCCACCACGGAATCCACCCCAGGACAGTCAGAAGGCTCCACATGTCCCGAGGAAAAACGAGGATGGAAACCAGAGTTGCAGAAAAATGGCGAAACCAAGGTGGCGGAACTAGCCCGATTATTAAGGGCAAATTCAGCCAACGGCAAGAAGGTCACCCAATCATCCTGATCAGAAGAGACAAAACACCTCAAATAAGCCTCCAGAGTCTGATTAGTTCGCTCCGTTTGTCCGTTAGTCTGGGGATGGAAAGCGGACGAAAACGACAAATCAATGCCCATCCTACCACAAAAGGATCGCCAGAACCTGGAAACAAACTGGGATCCTCTGTCCGACACAATATTCTCAGGAATGCCGTGCAAACGAACCACGTTCTGGAAGAACACAGGAACCAGATCAGAAGAGGAAGGCAGCTTAGGCAAAGGAACCAGATGGACCATCTTGGAGAAACGATCACATATCACCCAGATGACAGACATGCCCTGAGACACCGGAAGATCCGAAATGAAATCCATAGAGATGTGTGTCCAAGGTCTCTTCGGGACAGGCAAGGGCAAGAGCAACCCGCTGGCACGAGAACAGCAAGGCTTAGCTCGAGCACAAGTACCACAGGACTGCACAAATGACCGCACGTCCCTTGACAAGGAAGGCCACCAAAAGGACCTGGCCACCAGATCTCTGGTGCCAAAAATTCCCGGGTGCCCTGCCAACACTGAGGAATGAACCTCAGAAATAACTCTGCTGGTCCATTTAGCAGGCACAAACAATCTGTCAGGTGGACAAGAGTCAGGCCTACCAGCCTGAAATCTCTGCAACACACGTCGCAGATCTGGAGAAATAGCTGACAAGATAACTCCTTCCTTAAGAATACCCACAGGTTCAGCGACTCCAGGAGCATCAGGCACAAAGCTCCTAGACAGAGCATCGGCCTTCACATTCTTAGAACCTGGTAAATACGAGACCACAAAGTCAAAACGGGAGAAAAACAATGACCAGCGGGCCTGTCTAGGATTCAGGCGTTTAGCAGACTCGAGATACATCAGATTTTTGTGATCAGTCAAGACCACCACACGATGCTTAGCACCCTCGAGCCAATGACGCCACTCCTCAAATGCCCACTTCATGGCCAACAGCTCCCGATTGCCCACATCATAATTTCGCTCTGCCGGCGAAAACTTCCTCGAGAAAAAGGCACAAGGTCTCATAGTAGAGCAACCAGGGCCTCTCTGCGACAAAACGGCCCCTGCCCCAATCTCCGAAGCATCCACCTCAACCTGAAAGGGAAGTGAGACGTCAGGCTGGCACAAAACAGGCGCCGAAGTAAACCGGCGTTTCAACTCCTGGAAAGCCTCCACGGCAGCAGGAGCCCAGTTAGCCACATCAGAGCCCTTCTTGGTCATATCCGTCAGCGGTTTAACAACGCTAGAGAAATTTGCGATAAAACGACGGTAGAAGTTAGCAAAACCCAAGAACTTCTGAAGACTCTTAACTGACGAGGGTTGAGTCCAATCATGAATAGCTCGGACCTTGACTGGATCCATCTCCACAGCAGAAGGGGAAAAAATGAACCCCAAAAAGGGAACCTTCTGTACACCAAAGAGACACTTTGAGCCTTTTACAAACAAAGAATTTTCACGCAGAATCTCAAAAACCATCCTGACCTGCTCCACATGCGAGTCCCAATCCTCAGAAAAAAACAGAATATCATCCAGATAAACAATCAAAAATTTATCCAGATACTTCCGGAAAATGTCATGCATGAAGGACTGAAAAACTGAAGGTGCATTAGAGAGCCCAAATGGCATCACCAAGTACTCAAAATGACCTTCGGGCGTATTGAATGCGGTTTTCCATTCATCGCCCTGCCTAATGCGCACAAGGTTGTACGCACCACGAAGGTCTATCTTGGTGAACCACTTGGCACCTTTAATCCGGGCAAACAAATCTGACAACAGCGGCAAAGGATACTGAAATTTGACAGTGATCTTATTTAAAAGCCGATAGTCAATACAAGGCCTCAAAGATCCGTCCTTTTTGGCCACAAAAAAGAATCCCGCACCAAGAGGGGAAGAAGAAGGACGGATATGCCCCTTCTCAAGAGACTCCTTGATATATGAATGCATCGCGGTATGTTCAGGTACCGACAGATTAAACAGTCTTCCCTTAGGAAACTTACTGCCAGGAATCAAATCTATTGCACAGTCACATTCCCTATGAGGAGGCAGTGCACTGGACTTAGACTCGCTGAAGACATCCTGATAATCAGACAAATACGCCGGAACTTCCGAAGGCGTAGAAGAAGCAATAGACAAGGGCAGGGAATCTCCATGAATTCCATGGCAGCCCCAACTTGACACTGACATAGCCTTCCAGTCCAAGACTGGATTATGGGTCTGTAACCATGGCAAACCCAAAACAACCAAATCATGCATTTTATGCAGAACAAGAAAACGTATTACCTCCCGATGTTCGGGAGTCATGCACATGGTAACCTGAGTCCAAAACTGCGGTTTATTTTTTGCCAATGGCGTAGAATCAATACCCCTAAGAGGAATAGGATTTTCCAATGGCTCAAGAACAAATCCGCAGCGCTTGGCAAATGACAGATCCATAAGGCTCAGGGCAGCACCTGAGTCCACAAACGCCATGACAGGATACGATGACAATGAGCAAATCAAAGTTACAGATAGAATAAATTTAGGTTGCAAATTACCAATGGCGACCGGACTAACAACCTTAGTAAGACGTTTAGAGCATGCTGAGATAACATGTGTAGAATCACCACAGTAGTAACACAAGCCATTCTGGCGTCTATGAATTTTCCGCTCATTTCTAGTCAGGATTCTATCACATTGCATTAAATCAGGTGCCTGTTCAGACAACACCATGAGGGAATTTGCGGTTTTGCGCTCCCGCAACCGCCGGTCGATTTGAATAGCCAGGGCCATAGAATCATTCAGACCTGTGGGAATGGGAAAACCCACCATCACATTCTTAATGGCTTCAGAAAGGCCATTTCTAAAATTTGCAGCCAATGCACACTCGTTCCACTGGGTCAGCACGGACCATTTCCGAAACTTTTGGCAATACACTTCAGCCTCGTCCTGGCCCTGAGACATCGCCAGCAAGGCTTTTTCTGCCTGAATCTCAAGATTGGGTTCCTCATAAAGCAAACCGAGTGCCAGAAAAAACGCATCAATGTCAGCCAATGCCGGATCTCCTGGCGCCAGCGAGAAGGCCCAATCCTGAGGGTCGCCCCGTAAAAAAGAAATAACAATTTTTACTTGCTGAGCGGAGTCTCCAGATGAACAGGGTCTCAGGGACAAAAACAATTTACAATTATTCCTGAAATTTCTAAATTTAAATCGGTCTCCGGAAAACGGTTCAGGAATCGGTATCTTAGGTTCTGACATAGGACTTCTGAAAACATAATCTTGTATGCCCTGCACACGAGCAGCAAGCTGGTCCACACTTGTAATCAAGGTCTGGACATTCATGTCTGCAGCAAACACAAGCCACTCAGAGGTAAAGGGGAAAAGAGAAAAAAAAATGAGAGAGAGAAAAAAAAACTCAGAACTTTCTTTCTTATAATCCCGCTTCTGCAATGCATTTAACATTTAATACTGGCCTGGCAAACTGTTATGACCCCAATGGCAAGGGTCTCAGAGATATCAGCAAGTCTGCGAAGCACAAAAATCGAGCTCATAGGGCAGTGGTAACTGGGTTGACCATATATCTACTCCTAACGCCAACACTAGAAGTAGCCGGGGAACATGCCTACGTTGGTCGCTAGATGTCTCGCGCCAGCCGGAGAGCTAACTACCCCTAGAAGAGGAAAACAAAGACCTCTCTTGCCTCCAGAGAAAAGACCCCAAAAGTAGGATACAAGCCCCCCACAAATAATAACGGTGAGGTAAGAGGAAATGACAAACACAGAGATGAACTAGATTTTAGCAAAGAGAGGCCCACATACTAATAGCAGAATGTAGTAAGATAACTTATATGGTCAACAAAAACCCTATCAAAATCCACGCTGGAGATTCAAGAACCCCCGAACCGTCTAACAGCCCGGGGGGAGAACACCAGCCACCCTAGAGCTTCCAGCAAGGTCAGGAAACAGATAATATACAAGCTGGACAAAAATGCAAACAAAAACAAATAGCAAAAAGCAAGAAAGCAGACTTAGCTTAATCAAGCAGGAACCAGGATCAGTAGACAAGAGCACTACAGATTAGCTCTGATATCAACGTTGCCAGGCATTGAACTGAAGGTCCAGGGAGCTTATATAGCAACACCCCTGACCTAACGACCCAGGTGAGCATACAAGGGATGAATGACATACCCAGAGTCAAATCACTAGTAGCCACTAGAGGGAGCCAAAAGGTAAATACACAACAGGTGAGACTCTGTAGTATTCTGCCCACAGGAAAGGAGTGCTTGAATTCAGTGGGATGAGTCCTTGTCCATGTGGTCTTTCTAAAGACAGCGGACGAGAGCACTTACTGACCCTCGTGTCTCCACAGCCCCCATACACATTAGAGGGCTGTCAGTCGAACAATGATTTGGCTGATCATTTGGCCAACAGTCATGTCAAGCAACTCTCCCATACATAGGAGGGCTCATTCAGCTGACTGCTCCTGTGTTCTCTATTAGAAATCCCCCACCAAACCACTCTGTCACAAAAGTGATCGGCTGTCCAAAATCAGTTTGCCATATTTTTTATAATATCACAGTTTTATCAGCAGACACTTAGGTAGGAAAAAAGCATCATCCCCGCGCTGCCGCAAGAAGAATTCCAAAAATTGTAGAGGTTTCAACGTGGTTTATTCTACGCGTTTCAGGGTTCAGGTGACCCCTTCATCAGGACATACCACAAATACTTCCAATTGACAATACAAGAAGCTGGTACAGTCCTAAAAGTGCTTGTTGGGTCTTGTAAACCGGTGTGTGTGTGTGTCTTGGCTGTAGTATGGCAGATACGTGTTATTGCTGCACTATGTTTACCCAGCTGTAGAGGAGTTCTGCCAATTTACATAGTCTTCTTCTCCTGGAGGATCAGCAGTAGCAGCTGGTTCTCCACACAGCGCTGACACTTTCTCTGCGGTTCTCTACCGCATACTCGCACCTACTACTCACCAGATGTAGAATAGTGGCCAAGACTTTGTAGACAGTCTGGATCTCTTCTGGTTTAAATCCAATCACTCTCATGGCCTCAGACACTTCTTTGAAGTCTCCAGCATCATTAATGGATGACTGGACAAAAAATGATGCAAATAGCATTTGTTAATAAAGACGAGTGAATCTTTCAGATCAGAACACTTTTCAAGCTCTATAACATATCCACAGCCTTAATAATGTCAAAATGACCTCAACATATATGGCTACGGGTAAACAGATGCTAGCTGTTTATCACTGCTGCGGTCTCACACACTATCTGTAATGTTTATTCAGTGTTTCAGGACTTTCTCCTTTGACCTCCTCTCATCCTGATTTACCACAATGTGGAAGCTGCATTCCCTGCTTCTGGTTTTATACAGGCTATGATAGCCCCTGCTGATTGGCTGTACTATACCATGTGATATGATAGCTGCCAGGTATTATGGGGGAATCTGTGCGGCCATGCCTGGGGTCATGTTGGCTTTCTCTGGCTCTTGCAATCTTCTGCTTTGTGCAAAATAGCAGTGGGCATTTTTTAGTGATTCACATGAATCAAATCAGAAATTGTGTAAAATTCAACACAAATTTGACTCGCTTCACTCATCTCTATTAGTTACAAATTATGTATTTGCCATTATTTATAACATTTATTATAGTAACTATCAAACTTATGGGCAAAATATTAGGAACTGCCATGAACTTTGGGTTCATGTGTTTATCATGTAGCATTTTCACAATGTGTTCTTACCTTCATCTGAACCATGGACCTGGTGTACGTGTAAGAGGAGATATCCTTCTGTAGATGGAGGGAACGGAGGGTCTGCTCAGGTGCCCCCAAGATCAACTAGTAGTACAAAAAAAAAATCTTTATCCTGTTTTTCCTTCTTCACTTGTAGAATTGAATAAGCCATACATACATTATTACGGACGATGTAAGTGCTATTTACGATAGCGCCACTTTTACCCTCTTCTGATATCACAATTTTTTTAAATTAACAATCTCCTATGAAGTGCAGCCACAAATTTCAGCAACTGCTATGTCAACCTATGGGGACCCAATGACTGAAGTTAAATGCATGTGCTGGCTGCATAACACAGCTGGCACCTGGCATCTCCTGAGCTCACTCCATATAAATGGAGCCATATATTTGTAAACTACATGAGGGAAAAGAGTTAAATGCAGTAACTATGTGCAACCATTCCTTTGCAAGTACAATTATTTGGACGCTTCACTTCTGCTCCCTGTAGGTTCTTGCATAGAAAAGTGACTGCTGATCGCTATCATATTTGCTCTATTAAGACTACTAGTCACAAAAAGGGAGCCTCCACAAAACACTTTCCACATATACAAATTCACCAGCAATATTCTAGTTGCATAATTTGTATCATCCCAGCTCAACTACATTCTTTCATTGTGATTATAGCTGTGCCATGTGAACACCAGTCTGAACCAATACATTCTCTCCTGTGCAGTCAAGTCTGTCAGTTTCTGACTTCTTGTGAACAAATACATGACATCATCACCTATTAAATCCTTCCCTGCAGCTCTCAAACACTTCCCTTCCCCACTCAAGCCCACCTCCTTGGTTCCTGTCTTTGACCATGTATAAAATGCTTCTGAAGATATAATTTATGCTCTGTTTATGAGAGCAGTGATTTAATAGGTGGGTCGATACAATGATTAGCTACAGATTTACATAACTCCCCTGATTCACACTGCCTGCAAGGACAGATTCTCCAGTTTGTGGTATGAGATACAGCTGCAGCCTGTACTTATCACGTCCTGCTTGTAAGAGTTGATAGGGAGAACCCTATCACAAGCAGGAGGCAGTGGAGTCACTGTAAAGCTGCCTTGCATACAATAGAATGAAACTCTGCGGGATTTAGTTACAGGATAGCGGAAACTTGTCTATTCTTGCTGTCCTTAGATAGGAGGCAGAAGAGCAAGTGCTATGTAGTAGGAATCAAGATGACAGGCAACCCATAATTGCCACATCAGATAAAACAGGTGTACACAAAAAAAACCTAACCTGATAAAAAGAGTGAAAATTCCTCTCTCCCAGCTGCTGAACAATCACCCGAGACTGAAAGAAAACAGATGTAATTACGTATTGATTGCATTTAAATATTTCACATTAGCAATAGGGTGTAACTAATTGCTTTATAAGGAGAGAAAGGTATTATAAACGGAGTATGGTAGATCGGGGTCTCTGCTCTTGAATACCAAATCATGTGGTCAATATGATTACACATATTCAGAATCCTATGGCAATGGCTCCCATCTACCAAGGGCTATAATACCAGTCTCTTTCATTTGGCGGATAAGTCTATGTAACACAGTATCCACTCGATTTACAAGCAATAGTAGTCGTAAATCGACAATATTATCGCAGAAGAGTCCTTAAAACTGTTCACACCAATGGCGGTACTTACTTTCTCCAACAGGTAGTTACTGATGTGTCCCCCAATAGGATCTCCTTTGAAGTCAAAGTTAATGTCCATGTATTTTCCAAATCGGCTGGAGTTGTCATTGCGTGTAGTTTTGGCATTCCCAAAAGCTTCCAGCACACAATTAGATTTCAGCAGCATATTCTTCACCCTGTCAAATTATATAAAGATGGTGAATCTACATGGTTTCAAAGAAACAATTGACCAACTCACAGATTTCAGCAAAGCCCTGCAGTATTAATAATGAGATATATACAGTGCCTACAAGTAGTATTTAACCCCCTGCAGATTTAGCAGGTTTAATAAGATGCAAATAAGTTAGAGCCTTCAAACTTCAAACAAGAGCAGGATTTATTAATAGATGCATAAATCTTACAAACCAAAAAGTTTTGTTGCTCAGTTAAATTTTTATAAATTTTAAACATAAAAGTGTGGGTCAGTTATTATTCAACCCCTAGGTTTAATAATTTGTGGAATAACCTTTGTTTGCAATTTCAGCAAATAATCATCTTTTCTAAGACCTGATCAGGCCGGCACAGGTCTCTGGAGTTATCTTGGCCCACTCCTCCATGCAGATCTTCTCCAAGTTATCTAGGTTCTTTGGGTGTCTCATGTGGACTTTAATCTTGAGCTCCTTCCACAAGTTTTCAATTGTGTTAAGGTCAGGAGACTGACTAGGCCACTGCAACACCTTGATTTTTTGCCTCTTGAACCAGGCCTTGGTTTTCTTGGCTGTGTGCTTTGGGTCGTTGTCTTGTTGGAAGATGAAATGACGACCCATCTTAAGATCCTTGATGGAGGAGCGGAGGTTCTTGGCCAAAATCTCCAGGTAGGCCGTGCTATCCATCTTCCCATGGATGCGGACCAGATGGCCAGGCCCCTTGGCTGAGAAACAGCCCCACAGCACGATGCTGCCACCACCATGCTTGACTGTAGGGATGGTATTCTTGGGGTCGTATGCAGTGCCATCCAGTCTCCAAACGTCACGTGTGTGGTTGGCACCAAAGATCTCAATCTTGGTCTCATCAGACCAGAGAACCTTGAACCAGTCAGTCTGAGTCCTCCAAGTGATCATGAGCAAACTGTAGACGAGCCTTGACATGACGCTTTGAAAGTAAAGGTACCTTACGGGCTCGTCTGGAACGGAGACCATTGCGGTGGAGTACGTTACTTATGGTATTGACTGAAACCAATGTCCCCACTGCCATGAGATCTTCCCGGAGCTCCTTCCTTGTTGTCCTTGGGTTAGCCTTGACTCTTCAGCCAAGCCTGGCCTCGGCACGGGAGGAAACTTTCAAAGGCTGTCCAGGCCGTGGAAGGCTAACAGTAGTTCCATAAGCCTTCCACTTCCGGATGATGCTCCCATCAGTGGAGACAGGTAGGCCCAACTCCTTGGAAAGGGTTTTGTACCCCTTGCCAGCCTTGTGACCCTCCACGATCTTGTCTCTGATGGCCTTGGAATGCTCCTTTGTCTTTCCCATGTTGACCATGTTTGAGTGCTGTTCACAAGTTTGGGGAGGGTCTTAAATAGTCAGAAAAGGCTGGAAAAAGAGATAATTAATCCAAACATGTGAAGCTCATTGTTCTTTGTGCCTGAACTACTTCTTAATACTTTAGGGGAACCAAACAGAATTCTGGTGGGTTGAGGGGTTGAATAATAAATGACCCTCTGAAAAGACTTTTCACAATTTAAAAAAAAAATAAACAAAGAAATAACATTCTTTTTTGCTGCAGTGCATTTCACACTTCCAGGCTGATCTACAGTCCAAATGTCACAATGCCAAGTTAATTCCAAATGTGTAAACCTGCTAAATCTGCAGGGGGTTGAATACTACTTGTAGGCACTGTATATATATATATACTAGCTGAAGAGCCCGGCGTTGCCTGGGCATAGTAAATATCTGTGGTTAGTTATAGCACCTCACTTCTCTTATTTTCCCATCACGCCTCTCATTTTCCCCATCACATCTTTCATTTTCCCCCTCACATCTCTCATTTTCTCCCTCACACCTCTCATTTTCCCCCTCACTCCTCTCATTCCCCCCTAACACTTGTCATTTCGACCTCACATCTGTCATTTTCTGATCACTCCACTATTTTCCCTCACTCCTCTCATTTTGCACTCACACCTTTTCATTTTCACCTCACACCTCTCATTTTCACCTCAGTATATACATGTTTGTCATCTCCCTTATATATAGTATACACCTGTATGTCATCTCCTGTATATAGTATATACCTGTATGTCATCTCCCCTGTATATAGTATATACCTGCTGTGTGTCATGTCCCCTGTATATAGTATATACCTGTATGTCATCTTCTCCTATATATAGTATATACCTGTATGTAATCTCCTCCTGTATATAGTATATACCTGTGTGTCATCTCACCTATATATAGTATATATCTGTGTGTCATCTCCTCCTGTATATAGTATATACCTGTATGTCATCTCCTCCTATACATAGCATATACCTGTATGTCATCTCCTCCTGTATATACTATATACCTGTAGGTAATCTGCTCCTGTATATAGTATATACCTGTGTGTCATCTCCTCCTGTATATAGTATATACCTGTATGTCATCTCCTGCTGTATGTAGTATGTACCTGTATGTCATCTCCTCCTCTATATAGTATATACCTGTGTGTCATCTCCCCTGTATATAGTATATACCTGTAAGTCATCTCCTCCTGTATATAGTATATACCTGTGTGTCATCTCCCCTGTAAATAGTATATACCTGTGTGTCATCTCCTCCTGTATATAGTGTATATCTGTATGTCATCTCCTCCTGTATTAGACCTCGTTCACACGTTATTTGGTCAGTATTTTTACCTCAGTATTTGTAAGCTAAATTGGCAGCCTGATAAATCCCCAGCCAACAGTAAGCCCACCCCCTGGCAGTATATATTAGCTCACACATACACATAATAGACTGGTCATGTGACTGACAGCTGCCGTATTTCCTATATGGTACATTTGTTGCTCTTGTAGTTTGTCTGCTTATTAATCAGATTTTTATTTTTGAAGGATAATACCAGACTTGTGTGTGTTTTAGGGCGAGTTTCATGTGTCAAGTTGTGTGTGTTGAGTTGCGTGTGGCGACATGCATGTAGCGACTTTTGTGAGATGAGTTTTGTGTGACGACATGCGTGTAGCAACTTTTTGTGTGTCGAGTTGCATGTGACAGGTTAGTGTAGCAAGTTGTGTGCAGCAAGTTTTGCGCATGGCGAGTTTTATGCCTTTTGAGTATGTTCAAGTTTTGTGTGAGGCAACTTTTGCATGTGTTGCAACTTTTGTGCATGTGGCAATTTTTCTGCGTGTGCAAGTTTTGCGTGTGGCGAGTTTTGCACGTGTGGCGAGTTTTGCATGTGGAGAGTTTTGCACGTGGCGAGTTTTGAGCGGCGACTTTTGTGTTTCTACTTTTATGTGGCGAGGTTGGTGTATGTGTGGTGAAATGTGCGCTGAGGGTGGTATATGTGTTCGAGCACGTGGTAGAGTGTGGCGCATTTTGTGTGTGTGTTCATATCCCCGTGGTGGTGTGGTGATTATCCCATGTCGGGGCCCCACCTTAGCAACTGTACAGTATATACTCTTTGGCGCCATCGCTCTCATTCTTTAAGTCCCCCTTGTTCACATCTGGCAGCTGTTAATTTGCCTCCAACACTTTTCCTTTCATTTTTTCCCCATTATGTAGATAGGGGCAAAATTGTTTGGTGAATTGGAAAGCGCGGGGTTAAAATTTCACCTCACAACATAGCTTTGACGCTCTCAGGGTCCAGACGTGTGACTGTGCAAAATTTTGTGGCTGTAGCTGCGACGGTGCAGATGCCAATCCCGGACACACACACACACACATACACACATTCAGCTTTATATAATATATATATATATATATATATATATATATATATACACACACACATGCTGTACATACATATACATACCTCTCCACCTCGGCTCGCTGGCTTGGATTAGTAATGGCGGCTATGTACTGCATTATATATTTACTGGCTTCAGTCTTCCCGGCGCCACTTTCTCCTGCAAGCAAAGAAATAATCATTTCTATAACTGTAAGAAAAATGTAATATACACTGAAGATATCTGTGGGGGGTAATAAAAACTGGAACAAAAGAGTTTTTCATTTTTACATCATACCATGTTAATGGTCCAACATTCTGTGCGGATTAAAGGGAACCTCTCACATTGAGCATATGTGATCCTCAATATATATTATAGGGCAGCAGGAGCTGATCAGATTGATATAGGTTTGCATTAAAAAAAAATAGTATATTTAATTAATTTACATTCTTTTTCGGCTTAGGAGTCCAGTGGGCGGTCCTAATCGGTGATTGACAATTATGCTATGTTATGAAACAAAGATGAAGAGTAGGTATAGAGACAATACCTGATATCACTATGCATGTGTCTTTACAGCGTCTCTTCATGGCCTTGTAAGCTGCGTCTGCGATGGAGAAGAGATGTGGAGGTCTTTCATACAACTCCCTTCCTTTATACTGTTCTATTGTATCCTTCCCATAGATTGGAAGATTCTTGTAGGGGTTCACAGAAACCACCACTTCCCCGATAAAGGTATAGATACGCCCTTTCTCAAACCTGTATCAAAAAGGACAAAAAAGGGAGAATGCTGACTCGATTACAGTCATGGCAATTTATGCAGCCAATAAGTGGTCATTTTTGTTATATCACCACAAGGGGGCGCTGTTCTACAATTTATACTTGGAAATGTATCACAAAAATCACAAACTCCAAAGATGCAACATCGTGCAGTGTACTATCTACTGCTCAACAGAACGTAACCATTGATTATGATCATGGTCTATAAGCCACAATCCAAAGCAATCAGCCCAACCTATACAAAAATTCTAATACACATTTTTAAATTTTGTTTTTTTAATTCCCTGAATTTGTTTTGCACTTTTGGGAAAAGGGCAAGAATAAAATAATGAATTTATAGAAAAAAAAAAAAAAAAGAGGTTGAGAGATAAAGTAACGAGAGGCTAAGAATTGTAATAGAACAATAGAAGGAGCAGAGAAAAAGGAAGATATGCTGTACATTTGTTAAAGCCAATCTCTTGAAACATCTACCTGCCAGGAATCGGCATAACTAATGAGTCTCATTGCAAGGGAGTCAGTCTACTCCAAAATTGAAATTTAACTATTTAGATATTCATTGAGGGGATTTGTCCTGTGTCATTTTGGCCCCTGCATCATCAGAATATGTAGGGCTGGGGAGTTAGATCAGGCAGCACTCTGAAAAGGCAGCTGTCAATCACCATGAGGGAAGGGGCAGAGGATAGTAATTGGGGGGATGGAACAGTGCACTGAAGCCTCCTAATTTACATATCTAATAATTATTATATATTTTTTTTATATAAAAGGGTTTATATAACCAAATGTTTGTTCAAATAGGAGACAAAATGACTAAAGTCTACAGCGCCAGTAGGATTTTTATAGGGGCCAAGTCTCCTACATGAAAGCCCAGTTCAATTTCAGTTTTGGGGGGTGATAGACTCCATTTAATATAGGGAAAATTATTCATGTTATTGTGCAGATTACATGTACGTGTCTTTCATCTGTTCCCCGGGGAGACAATCACATAAATGGATTTCTTTCCACTCACTGCAGGCACCAAATGTAAAGAGCCACAGCTGCATCTACCTGCAACAGGTGGCCCGCTGTATTTTCTTACCATAGTAATAATTAAAGGCACCCTGATGATTTAAACATTATATTATGTAAATCATATGCATACATTTCCCAGAATTTTTTTTTATCCTTCACGATACTAAAGTGGCGTGTGGGCGGTTAGTGGAGGCGATTTATTGTTTTGGAATATGTATGAAGTTTCCAAGTTTTAGTATCTTCACGGATTCTTTATTGACGTGAGACCTAAACAGTGAAGCACAATGGGGAGAGGGGTGTTGGTGCCTTTCAAAATGTTGAAATTAGCACAAACATGGCGTTATGAAATCACACCTATGCTTCTACCTGATGCCCAAGTGACCAGACTGAACCTACCCAATATGAGATCCAAGAATAGAAGGATAAACAAGACGTGCCAAGGCAAGATGGAGGCAAGCAGACTCTAACCTGAAGACTAGGGTTGAGCGAAACGGATCGGACATTTTCAAAAGTCGCCGACTTTCAGCAAAGTTGGGTTTCATGAAACCCGACCCGATCCCACTGTGGGATCGGCCATGCGGTCGGCGATCTTCGCGCCAAAGTCGCGTTTCATATGACGCTTTCCCCGCCATTTTAGGAGGAGGAGGAGGAGCATTGGGTTTCGTGTTTCGGTTGGCCCCCGACTTTTCACAATAATCGGCCGATTTCACACGATCCGACTTTCGAGACAGTCGGGTTTCACGAGACCCGACTCGATCCTAAAAAAGCAAAAGTCGCTCAACCCTACTGAAGACTAGTATGGTTCTACCTTCTTATTGACAGACAGAATAATAGAGCGCCGGCTGTTTCACACTGCCAAACCTTCATCCATCATCATTTGAGAGCTTGGATGAAGCGCTTGGCAGAGTGAAACGGCCGTTACTCTTTTTTTCTCTGTCTGTCTGTATCCTCCGCCCAATATATAATAAAGGAATCATTTTTTCGCCACGGGGTGAGTGCCACAGTTTTTTCTAAGTTCCTCTTTTTGATATTGCCTGTCGGCTATGTTATAACTGACTCAGGACTTAAACAATGTTACTCCATTAATTTGATTGCAAGTATTAGTAGTGCCGACCTACCCTCTTTTCATGTATAAATGTATTTTCAATGGAATATGAGGAGCAAAGCCACTGCCAAACAGCTCTGGCAGCGCCTTATTTCCACTGAAAACAAAAGGATGAGGCATTGAAATTCCAATTACCTGATCGTTCTCTCGCTGACATCATCTGTCAAGGTAGAGAAGTGAGGCCTCCACAGATGGTCTGCAAGGTCGACCAACTTTCATCTAATGTATGTGGTGGGCATTTTTATTGTGGCGACATCTTGACCAACACAGCAATAGGGGAGACACAGCCCTGAGTTATAGATAGTGGGGTGTCCCTGGCTCCCACAGACAGTTTGAGCGTGTAATGGTAGTAGCAAGGTCATACACCTTTCTCATTGGCAGGATTAATGTAACAGTGTCATTTCCACAGAAGTTTTGGTTGTGTAGTGTGGGTTATGCGCTGCAGGCCTGAAGCAGAGGAGAAGCTGAGCTTCTGGGGCTACCTAGCATACTGCTTTTCAATGCCCTTATATCGGAGAGGGACAGCCAATGCAAATGGAAGGTGAGCGAGTCACCCAGGCCAGCGTGGACTGGGCCTACTGCCAAAAATTCTTCTGTAAGTCCTGGTCTTACAGCAAGAGGCCTGAAGACCAAACAGAAGATGGACCAGTATAAAAAAAAACACCACACGTGTACAGCCCAAGATGACAGCCCATAATAATGCCATGATTCAGTATAATATAATCTAACTACTACCCCTCCAAACAGAAAACAGACTTTCCTCTGCTTGACTAACGATATCCAGACAGAGACAGCATCTCTTCTAAACAGTCACAGACCAAAAAAATGTCTAAAACTGACCATTGCTTTTTCTCGTAGACAGTGAAGAATAATTCTAGACCTTGAGGCGACTCTTGGGTTAAGCAGGGGAAAGCTCTAAATGGATTCGGAATAAAGGCTATAAATAGGTCGAGTTTCCTTTCCCAAATTTTATATAATGCCTCTTTATACCTCAATGTCAGCAAAAGCACGGAGTGAAGAAAGAGGGGCCCAGAGCCAGCGGGAAGGGTGGAAGCAAGCAGCAAAGTCAACTAGTAGAACAGTATGGGTTAAAGGGTCAGCCTAACACCTCCGGAGTCATCATAACTGCAATACACAAAGCTCCGACTAGACATCCATATATCAAAAAAAAAATTGGGAGAATTCACAATGCTGGGGTTAGATACACTGAAACGCTTTACAGCAGTGATCGTAGAGCCCAACTTGTCTCTAAAGTACAAAAATTAAAACCATAAAAGTTAATTATACCTATATCCTACTGACAATTGTCAGGAATGTTGAGACAAAATTTGATGCTTGACAGATTTAGTACAGGGGAAGCGGTTGTCCATCAGAAACAAGACCACCGTGTCTAGCCCTGAATTCCCTGTCACCATCGGAAGCTAGATTGTGATGGTACCTAAGGAATTAGGCCGCCCATGACGCTATGTGAGGCACAAGTCAGAAGGAACCACAGTTCACCAGAGACTACTGTGGTACCTTCATTATAGTCCCAGTGGCCAGTGGTATATGCCACCACCTGCCCTGGCTGAAACACCCCCCGTAAAAATCACACCGTCCAACCACGATCACTACTGGACAACCACTTCTTAACAGCTAAAGTTCCTACATAAAAGAAAAAAACAAAAATATTTCTTGGACCAACACTGTTCCTCTGATGTTAACGCTGTGCTTACCAGTAGTCACGCGATATTGTCTGCAGCCCTTACTATTCCAGCATAGCGGGATACACAGAGCCACAATCAGAGGAATGACAATGGTCTCTGAGGTTTTTTATTTTATGTGGGGCCCTTTCACTATTAAGGAGGGATTTTGCAGTAGTGCATCCTCTGATTTGAGTCTCACACAGTGTTTTCTGAAGGCTATAGATGAAGAATGAAGCATGAGGTATACAGGAAAGCTGCAGAACTTAATTATTTAAGGACATTTGTAACTGGAAATCTACCTTAAACGCTATCAATGTAAGTTATTATCTAGCAGTCAATCTGGCAGATAATCTTGACCAAAGCACGTTATTCAAGACTAGAATGTCCAGGTAGAAGTAACGTCTTGTGTAATAAATGAGACAGCGCTATGTTTGGAGACTCTCCCATCCTGTTCTGGGGTGCGGCTGCAGGAGAAGTCGTTCCTTCTAGATTACAAAATACTTCTTGATTATCTTCCCCTCCCTAGAAAAGGAATGAATGAGCAGAGTGGTCTCTGGCTGTGCCAGGGTGTGATCTAATAGACTGGGCATTTACATGACGTATTGGTATGTAAGGAGAATGGTGGTTGAATCAGGTAACAGACATTCACCATTGCAGCACTTGTTACAGGAATTCAGGGATCTGTTGACATGGTGGTAGACTGTTTCCAATAGCAACCAGCAAAATGTTGACTGCAGCTGTGGACTAATGGAGACTGTACAGTAGAGCCCCCATATATATTAAACTAATGTCGATATCAGAGGGATTGGTTGTCAATCTAATATGTGTGTGAGTTCCGGACAATGAATTGTCCTGGGAGATAAACTGAACGTGCCATGCTAAGAAACACTATTCAGTCACAGCTCAGTATATAGTGTGAGACAGCTATAGCTATACCCTAGCTAAAGCTGGCTGTCAGTCAGTGTCGAGACGTGCTTACAGCTGCCGTTCACTATGTACTGAGCGGTGACTGAAGCTGCGCCGGCAGCACATCCATGGCTGAAAGCCCGGCTGCTCGGAGGAAACGAACTATATACTGAGTGGTGACTGAATCCGCTCCAGTTGCACATCAATGACTGAAAGCCAGAGGCTGCCAGGAGGAGTAAAGTTTATTTCCTCCCTGTAGCCGAGTTTTCAGTGTATCGGCCACATGGCTTTAGGACAAATATTAACCTGCAGGTAAATAGTGTTTTTTTTACATAAAAGGTTCACTTTAAAGGATCCACATTTTAGATATGTCTGTGCTCCCTGAGTTTAGCCTGTATGGTAGAGACAGCGGAGATATCTGCAGGTCAAAAGATTAAACTAATGTGCATGGGAGGCTTTACTCAAGATCAAGCAAGTTGAAGATGAAATCTCTAAAAGGTCTAAAGTTAAAGATGACACATTTCCTCTGTATTTTAGAAAAAAAAGTTTTTTTTCCATTTTTTACATTTTATAAATTACAAAAGGGAAAATGGGCAGATTCAAAAGTTCTGGCACCCTTGGAGATTTGTGTGCTCAGATAACTTTGACCAAGGTTTCAGACCTTAGATTGTTAGGGCTATGGCTTGTTCACTATCATCTTTAGGAAAGGCCAGGTGATGCAAATTTCCCAGCTTTATAAAAACCCAGCCTCCTCTAACCTTGTGCCAAAAAACAGCAGCCATGGATTCTTCAAAGCAGCTGCTTAGAACTATGATGACCGAAGAGGTTAAAATTTAAATCTTTGGCCTCAATACTCAAAGGTATGTGTGGAGAAAAATTTCACGAAAAGAACATCTCATCAACTATTAAACATGGGGGTGGATCAATAATGCTTTGGGGTTGGTTGCAGCCAATAGAATGGGGAACATTTCACGGGTAGAAACAAATTTTTGATGCAAACATAACACCATCTTTAAAAATACTGAAGTTGAAAAGAGGATGGCTTCTACAAATAGATAATGCTCCTAAACACGTAAAAATCCACAATAGAGTACCTCAGCTGAAGGTTTATCAATGGCCCTCACAGTCCCCTCTGAACATCATTGAAAATCTGTGGCTAGACCTCAAGATGACCCAGGAATCTCACAGAACTGGAAAATTTTTCCGAAGAAGAATGGATGAAAATCCCTCAAACAAGAATTGAAACACTCTTGGCTGGCTACAAAAAGTGTTTACAAGCTGTGATACTTTCAAAAAGGGAGTGTTACTAGGTGCTAACCATGCAGGGTGGCCAAACTTTTGCATCAGCCCATTTTCCTTTTCATTATTTTTAAGATGTAAAAGAAGAAAATATATATATTTTTGCCTAAAATACAAAGGAAATGTGTCATCTTTAACTTCAGGTCTTTTAGATCATTTCAGCTTCTACTTGCTTCACAAGAACAGTAATTTTGATCACTGTAGTTTTTGGGGTTGAATCACACAAAACTAAGAACTTTCACCATTCAGGAGTTGGTGAAAGCTGTTAGATAAACCAAGTGACAACTGCAATAATGATCCTATTGGTTATTCAGCAGTTTTCATAGAAACAGATACAACTAATGGACTAAGAATATTTAACAAAATTTTGGGATTATTGGTTGCTGGAATATAGGAATTTCAGAAGCAAGATCTTAATTTTTACACTATAGGTACAGCACGATCACACTTGTCATCAGTCCTGTACAGGTGTTTTGTATAAAACGCTCAGCCACGTGATAATATAGCATTACATGCATGTTCAGGCTTCCACACGTCAAGTACACACAACCTATATAGAAGAAGCCGGTGATTTCTCCAAGGTAACATTTTGATCATCATTTTGTAATTTATTACAGATGATTAGGTTTATAGTTACATTAATTACTTGTCTTGTACTCATCCTGAGGAACAGCCCATATCAGGGTGTGTTCACATGTGTCAGATGGGTTGCACACATTTTCGAATGGGGCTTATAAAAATCCGTGCTGAAGGAAACAGCTCTACTCCTATGTATAGAACAAAGTTTCAATAGCAGGCAACAAATCCGCTATGTCTGTCTGAACATCACAATATAGTCAAGAGCTGCATTCACAATTCTGCTAAATCTCATTGGAAACAAATGACAAAATGATCATCTTAGCTGGGTTTTACATGTGCCGCCGTGGCCACTGCAGATTCGCCATACAGAAGCCAACTGGTGTTAATACAATCATTCTGTGCAACCGGAATATCAAGTTATCGGCAGCACATCACCTGTTTACAGAGGACGATGTGCTGTCGAGAACAAACATTTTTAGGCTTCATTGCTGGCCAATGACCAAAAAACGAATGTTCCAAGCAATGCTTGTCCACAATTATCAGAGAATATAAATGAGCCCTTAGGTTAAACAGTGTCTCATTACTGTAGAGCGGAAACTGACAAATTTTGGAAAATTTGCTTCATGTGTCACGTTGGAAATGCGATCTTTCTAAATCAACAGCAAAATTATAATTCCCATAGAAGACAATGCTGTGTGCAAACTGGTCCAAAGTCCATTTATTTACAGAGTTAGATTCCTGTTACACTAACCAATAAATTGTCAGCAATGAACTTCCATAAATGTTATATAGGAAATCGATTGCCAGTCGTTAACTTTCAATGATCATCCAATCGAAGAGCCATTGCTGATCATTGTACAGAAACAACTAAATTGTCTGATGAGCCTGATGTACTTACATTGAAAAAAAATCTGTAAGAACGGCTGCATAATCCTTTTTGAAAGTTTCCCTGCCTAAAATAAAAATGAGCATTTTAGGAGTCCAGCTCTATCAGATCATCACTCATCAATTGCACATTGTATTTTCAGGATTATATACCCATTCTCATATGATTTTAAAAATAAGTACACCAGACTCATCAAGTCTAGAACATGCAAATAGCAATGTAAGCTGTTTTGTGCTGTGAAAGTACTTATATATAATATATATCATATATTCTGATTCTATCCAATCACATTTGACCCTTGGATACTCTGTAGGCCAGTTCTCGCCATGCTTCCCTGTTTCTTTTAATTACTTGGTGTTCATTCCTGTATAAATCATTATGATTATATAATACACACATATACACACCACACTTTCTAATATACTTTAAATACAAAAATTTCCTACCATTCCCTCACTACTCTAACTGTTTTAATTTTTTTATACTTCTTTTTTTAATGACACCTTGTTTGAGAATCCCAGTACATGCTGGGATAGTCAAACGGGTAGTCATCAGGGGGCAGAAGCTTGTTATGGTTCTCAATGGCAAGAGAACATAGCCCAGCATACATATGAACTAGCTCTTGGAAGGATGGAAACTTAAACTGACCATGAACTAAACCTGCCGCACAACTAACAGTAGCCGGGTAGCGTTGCCTACGTTTTATCCCTAGACGCTCAGCGCCAGCCGGAGGACTAACTAATCCTGGCAGAGGAAAATACAGTCCTGGCTCACCTCTAGACAAATTTCCCCGAAAGGCAGACAGAGGCCCCCACATATATTGGCGGTGATTTTAGATGAAAATGACAAACGTAGTATGAAAATAGGTTTAGCAAAATCGAGGTCCGCTTACTAGATAGCAGGAAGACAGAAAGGGCACTTTCATGGTCAGCTGAAAACCCTATCAATACACCATCCTGAAATTACTTTAAGACTCTAGTATTAACTCATAACATCAGAGTGGCAATTTCAGATCACAAGAGCTTTCCAGACACAGAAACGAAACTGCAGCTGTGAACTGGAACAAAATGCAAAAAACAAACAAGGACAAAAGTCCGACTTAGCTGGGAGTTGTCTAGAAGCAGGAACATGCACAGAAAGGCTTCTGATTACAATGTTGACCGGCATGGAAGTGACAGAGGAGCAAGGTTAAATAGCGACTCCCACATCCTGATGGGAACAGGTGAACAGAGGGGATGATGCACACAAGTTCAATTCCACCAGTGGCCACCGGGGGAGCCCAAAATCCAATTTCACAACAGTACCCCCCCCTCAAGGAGGGGGCACCGAACCCTCACCAGAACCACCAGGGCGATCAGGATGAGCCCTATGAAAGGCACGGACCAGATCGGAGGCATGAACATCAGAGGCAGTAACCCAAGAATTATCCTCCTGACCGTATCCCTTCCATTTGACCAGATACTGGAGTTTCCGTCTGGAAACACGAGAGTCCAAGATTTTTTCCACAACGTACTCCAACTCGCCCTCAACCAACACCGGAGCAGGAGGCTCAACGGAAGGCACAACCGGTACCTCATACCTGCGCAATAATGACCGATGAAAAACATTATGAATAGAAAAAGATGCAGGGAGGTCCAAACGGAAGGACACAGGGTTAAGAATCTCCAATATCTTGTACGGGCCGATGAACCGAGGCTTAAACTTAGGAGAAGAAACCCTCATAGGGACAAAACGAGAAGACAACCACACCAAGTCCCCGACACAAAGCCGAGGACCAACCCGACGCCGGCGGTTGGCAAAAAGCTGAGTCTTCTCCTGGGACAACTTCAAATTGTCCACTACCTGCCCCCAAATCTGATGCAACCTCTCCACCACAGCATCCACTCCAGGACAATCCGAAGATTCCACCTGACCGGAGGAAAATCGAGGATGAAACCCCGAATTACAGAAAAAAGGAGACACCAAGGTGGCAGAGCTGGCCCGATTATTGAGGGCAAACTCCGCTAAAGGCAAAAAAGCAACCCAATCATCCTGATCTGCAGACACAAAACACCTCAAATATGTCTCCAAAGTCTGATTCGTCAGCTCGGTCTGGCCATTAGTCTGAGGATGGAAAGCAGACGAGAAAGACAAATCTATGCCCATCCTAGCACAGAATGCCCGCCAAAATCTAGACACGAATTGGGTTCCTCTGTCAGAAACGATATTCTCCGGAATACCATGCAAACGAACCACATTTTGAAAAAACAGAGGAACCAACTCGGAAGAAGAAGGCAACTTAGGCAGGGGAACCAAATGGACCATCTTAGAGAAACGGTCACACACCACCCAGATGACAGACATCTTCTGAGAAACAGGAAGATCCGAAATAAAATCCATCGAGATGTGCGTCCAAGGCCTCTTCGGGATAGGCAAGGGCAACAACAATCCACTAGCCCGAGAACAACAAGGCTTGGCCCGAGCACAAACGTCACAAGACTGCACAAAGCCTCGTACATCTCGTGACAGGGAAGGCCACCAGAAGGACCTTGCCACCAAATCCCTGGTACCAAAGATTCCAGGATGACCTGCCAACGCAGAAGAATGAACCTCAGAAATGACTTTACTGGTCCAATCATCAGGAACAAACAGTCTACCAGGTGGGCAACGATCAGGTCTATCCGCCTGAAACTCCTGCAAGGCCCGCCGCAGGTCTGGAGAAACGGCAGACAATATCACTCCATCCTTAAGGATACCTGTAGGTTCAGAATTACCAGGGGAGTCAGGCTCAAAACTCCTAGAAAGGGCATCCGCCTTAACATTCTTAGAACCCGGTAGGTATGACACCACAAAATTAAACCGAGAGAAAAACAACGACCAGCGCGCCTGTCTAGGATTCAGGCGTCTGGCGGACTCAAGATAAATTAAATTTTTGTGGTCGGTCAATACCACCACCTGATGTCTAGCCCCCTCAAGCCAATGACGCCACTCCTCAAAAGCCCACTTCATGGCCAAAAGCTCCCGATTCCCAATATCATAATTCCGCTCGGCGGGCGAAAATTTACGAGAAAAAAAAGCACAAGGTTTCATCACGGAGCAGTCGGAACTTCTCTGCGACAAAACCGCCCCAGCTCCGATTTCAGAAGCGTCGACCTCAACCTGAAAAGGAAGAGCAACATCAGGCTGACGCAACACAGGGGTGGAAGAAAAGCGGCGCTTAAGCTCCCGAAAGGCCTCCACAGCAGCAGGGGACCAATCAGCAACATCAGCACCCTTCTTAGTCAAATCAGTCAATGGTTTAACAACATCAGAAAAACCAGCAATAAATCGACGATAAAAGTTAGCAAAGCCCAAAAATTTCTGAAGACTCTTAAGAGAAGAGGGTTGCGTCCAATCACAAATAGCCTGAACCTTGACAGGATCCATCTCGATGGAAGAGGGGGAAAAAATATATCCCAAGAAGGAAATCTTTTGAACCCCAAAAACGCACTTAGAACCCTTCACACACAAGGAATTAGACCGCAAAACCTGAAAAACCCTCCTGACCTGCTGGACATGAGAGTCCCAGTCATCCGAAAAAATCAGAATATCATCCAGATACACAATCATAAATTTATCCAAATAATCACGGAAAATGTCATGCATAAAGGACTGAAAGACTGAAGGGGCATTTGAAAGGCCAAAAGGCATCACCAAATACTCAAAGTGGCCCTCGGGCGTATTAAATGCGGTTTTCCACTCATCCCCCTGCTTAATTCGCACCAAATTATACGCCCCACGGAGATCTATCTTAGAGAACCACTTGGCCCCCTTTATGCGAGCAAACAAATCAGTCAGCAGTGGCAACGGATATTGATATTTAACCGTGATTTTATTCAAAAGCCGATAATCAATACACGGCCTCAAAGAGCCATCTTTCTTAGACACAAAGAAAAAACCGGCTCCTAAGGGAGATGACGAAGGACGAATATGTCCCTTTTCCAAGGACTCCTTTATATATTCTCGCATAGCAGCATGTTCAGGCACAGACAGATTAAATAAACGACCCTTAGGGTATTTACTACCCGGAATCAAATCTATGGCACAATCGCACTCCCGGTGCGGAGGTAATGAACCAAGCTTAGGTTCTTCAAAAACGTCACGATAGTCAGACAAGAATTCAGGAATCTCAGAGGGAATAGATGATGAAATGGAAACCAAAGGTACGTCCCCATGCGTCCCCTTACATCCCCAGTTTAACACAGACATAGCTTTCCAGTCAAGGACTGGGTTATGAGATTGCAGCCATGGCAATCCAAGCACCAACACATCATGTAGATTATACAGCACAAGAAAGCGAATAATCTCCTGGTGATCCGGATTAATCCGCATAGTTACTTGTGTCCAGTATTGTGGTTTATTACTAGCCAATGGGGTGGAGTCAATCCCCTTCAGAGGTATAGGAGTTTCAAGAGGCTCTAAATCATACCCACAGCGTTTGGCAAAGGACCAATCCATAAGACTCAAAGCGGCGCCAGAGTCGACATAGGCGTCCGCGGTAATAGATGATAAAGAACAAATCAGGGTCACAGATAGAATAAACTTAGACTGAAAAGTGCCAATTGAAACTGACTTATCAAGCTTCTTAGTGCGCTTAGGGCATGCTGATATAACATGAGTTGAATCACCACAATAAAAGCACAACCCATTTTTTCGTCTAAAATTCTGCCGTTCGCTTCTGGACAGAATTCTATCACATTGCATATTCTCTGGCGTCTTCTCAGTAGACACCGCCAAATGGTGCACAGGTTTGCGCTCCCGCAGACGTCTATCGATCTGGATAGCCATTGTCATGGACTCATTCAGACCCGCAGGCACAGGGAACCCCACCATAACATCCTTAATGGCATCAGAGAGACCCTCTCTGAAATTCGCCGCCAGGGCGCACTCATTCCACTGAGTAAGCACAGACCATTTACGGAATTTTTGGCAGTATATTTCAACTTCATCTTGCCCCTGAGATAGGGACATCAAGGCTTTTTCCGCCTGAAGCTCTAAATGAGGTTCCTCATAAAGCAACCCCAAGGCCAGAAAAAACGCATCCACATTGAGCAACGCAGGATCCCCTGGAGCCAATGCAAAAGCCCAATCTTGAGGGTCGCCCCGGAGCAAGGAAATCACAATCCTGACCTGCTGTGCAGGATCTCCAGCAGAGCGAGATTTCAGGGACAAAAACAACTTGCAATTATTTTTGAAATTTTGAAAGCAAGATCTATTCCCCGAGAAAAATTCAGGCAAAGGAATTCTAGGTTCAGATATAGGAACATGAACAACAAAATCTTGTAAATTTTGAACTTTCGTGGTGAGATTATTCAAACCTGCAGCTAAACTCTGAATATCCATTTTAAACAGGTGAACACAGAGCCATTCCAGGATTAGAAGGAGAGAGAGAGAGGAAGGCTGCAATATAGGCAGACTTGCAAGTGATTCAATTGAAAGCACACTCAGAACTGAAGGAAAAAAAAAAAAAAAAAAATTTCAGCAGACTTCTTTTTTCTCTCCTTTCTCTGCCAATTAATTTAACCCTTTGTGGGCCGGTCAAACTGTTATGGTTCTCAATGGCAAGAGAACATAGCCCAGCATACATATGAACTAGCTCTTGGAAGGATGGAAACTTAAACTGACCATGAACTAAACCTGCCGCACAACTAACAGTAGCCGGGTAGCGTTGCCTACGTTTTATCCCTAGACGCTCAGCGCCAGCCGGAGGACTAACTAATCCTGGCAGAGGAAAATACAGTCCTGGCTCACCTCTAGAGAAATTTCCCCGAAAGGCAGACAGAGGCCCCCACATATATTGGCGGTGATTTTAGATGAAAATGACAAACGTAGTATGAAAATAGGTTTAGCAAAATCGAGGTCCGCTTACTAGATAGCAGGAAGACAGAAAGGGCACTTTCATGGTCAGCTGAAAACCCTATCAAAATACCATCCTGAAATTACTTTAAGACTCTAGTATTAACTCATAACATCAGAGTGGCAATTTCAGATCACAAGAGCTTTCCAGACACAGAAACGAAACTGCAGCTGTGAACTGGAACAAAATGCAAAAAACAAACAAGGACAAAAGTCCGACTTAGCTGGGAGTTGTCTAGAAGCAGGAACATGCACAGAAAGGCTTCTGATTACAATGTTGACCGGCATGGAAGTGACAAAGGAGCAAGGTTAAATAGCGACTCCCACATCCTGATGGGAACAGGTGAACAGAGGGGATGATGCACACAAGTTCAATTCCACCAGTGGCCACCGGGGGAGCCCAAAATCCAATTTCACAACAGAAGCTGCTGTCACTACCGCAGCCCCTGCCTCCCTTCCTGAAACAAAGCATCATCAGTGACGTCCCTTTCAGGGGCTGGGCTAGTCCCTGCTATACTGAGCATGTGTCGGTTATCAACGCTGAGTAGGATCTGGTCACTGTGTGATATTACTTTAATTACACGGTGACAGTGCGCTCCCTCGACGGCTCTGATCAGATGTACTGAGGTGGAAAGAGAGTGCACTGTCAGTGCGTGTTCTAAGAAGAAGATTACTTATGAAGAAAAAGCAGATGGCATCTTCTCTGCCCCCTCTGCCTAGATAGTTATGTAAAACTAAAATGCATTTTAGTTTTGGTTCAACCCTTTAACATATAGTTAATAGTAAGTGCTAGTTCCGAACACTGGTGCATTTTGAGACAAGAGGTTAGCAGATGAGGAAAGGATCCTTCCCCTTTGTGCTATTTCTATAGACTTTTTCTGACTTTATAGGTGATATGAACATGACAAACACTTGCGTGCCTGCTAATATAACCACTCCCTGGTTGTACAGCACTAGTGTTAACTTCTCAAATTGGTCTTCTAAAGTCCACAATAAACCTTTATAACCTATACTAGAAATTACACCAATTAACCCATAAACTACTCTTTATTTCCTAAGGCCTGGAGAATTGCAAAAGAGGGCAGGGATGTTACTAAATCAGGTACAGATATTCCAACATCTGTCATTATTTCATCATCTTACTGATTCATCATGTATTGTTCTATATGGCAACAGAAAAAAAAAATATCCTCTATAGGTTCCCATGGAGGTATAAATTGGACATTCTTACCTTTCCCCTTGCACTGGGAAAAGCAACCAAGCTGGTATTGACTTTATGCTGGGAGGCTGCCTGCTTCTGCAGAAACCTCCTTCACTGCTCTGTCTTTAGGGGGAGACAAAACGATCCCACCATCCCATCCAACAGCTACAGATGCAGAGGCCAAAATCCAAACCTCGATTTTGCACCTAGATTGCTATAGATCTGCATCAGGACGCAGCAGAACGTCTTAGGCTATGTTCCCATCTGTTTTCATACATGACGTTTGGCCGTTCTGTTTTAAGGAACAGACAAATGGAATTAATGTCCTAAACCGACCGGTTGCGTAACTGATGCAAACAGAAGCAGAGAGACCATATTGATTATTATGGTGTCTGTCTGGGTTCCATTATGGGTCCGGTTTTAGAACTGAAAAAAAAAACACCCAATTTCCACATGATGTTCTCTCTGTTCTGTTCAAAAAATGGACATAACAGAACACATGTATATGAGCTGAGGCGCACCGCAATATATACATAAGTGAACGAAATAGTCACTTGGTATACTGAGGTGCTACATCAGGTAGAAACTAGGAGAAAAAGAGGCAAGAAAAGAAGGGCTACCTACAAGTATCTGCACACTCAAATCATAACCGTGAAGTATTAACGTTTATTAGACACAAGAAAGTGATTAAAAAAAAAAAGATTAAAATACTACAACCAGGGTTCCCAGGCCAAAAGCACCTCAAAATATGAAGACCAATGTTGTACATAGAGTAATCCATCCACATAATAATATACAATACATAATCCAAATGTTCACATAATAAGACTGATGTAATGTACATAGATGAAAGGTCACACGTATACACACACATGGTATATGTAGTGAAAATCACCCCAAGGGTGTGAGCCTGCGAATAGCCTAGTCAAATTGTAAGGCTGGAATTGTATGGGTCCTATACCTGACAGTAGTTAAGATAAAATAAAGATCCAGTCTCCTTTGAAGATGGTCATAAGGAGGAACATACAAAAACATAGTCAGAACTTGGTTCCATAAGGCTACGTCCGTATAAGGCTACATCCGTATAACGAGAGACACAGTTGGGATCAAAGGTGTATGATCAAATGGCTGCCAAGAAAGCAGTACCTAAGGTTACATTCCTGAAAGAAAATCCCCGAAGAAGTAGACCTACATGTAAGAGGTAGGATCGCCGGGGAAAGGAACCAAATCTCAAAGAGCTCAGGTAAGGGTGGAGGGCGGAGGGCGGAGGGCGGAGGGTTACGCTCTAGGAACACAATACTAACAATGCTCAGTATCATGATGATTGGATGTCCCCACAACAATAGGGTGCAGACACTTGGCAGACTATCACGGCCTGCAGCAGGTTGCACTTCTTGCAGTTTTCCAGGAGGCTCACATAATGAGCACATGAACCCCTTCTGTATATGTGTAAGTCTATTTACATGGATCCACGTGCACAGCTCCACCCGGCCGCTCTGATCCTGCAATGTGTTTTTAGTTAGAAGGGACATTTTTGTGGTGCGGTTGGCTTATTCCACAGGGGGAAAAAACATTAGAGACTTGAATTCCTGCACAGACCTTTGGCAGCATGATTTTAACTCATTCTCACTCATGCAAGGTTAATTGTCCAAAAAAAATCGGAGTCAGACGAGGGTATAAAAAAATTGTCTGATTTTCATCCAGAAAATTTTGACGATTTTCACCCATATTGTCATCCATGTGTCCATAAGCGACATCCATATTCTATGCGAACAGTTTAAAATGTACCTGATTAAATACAATTACTGATACTAAGAATTACAATGAATCTGCAAAAATGTAATGCAATATGGATGATTTGTATGGGGTTTGATTTTTTGTGTGCATCCATAAACTTTAATATGCAATGAGTAAATAGGGTTGGATCTGCAGTACCCCGCTTTGGCCACTATGCAGCTGACGGAGCTGTGGTGATCCGCTCTGCAACTAAGCATATTGGCTGCCGCCGGCATTAGGGACAGCTAATCTGTGGGGGTGCCAGGTATCACACCCTCACCAATTTGGTATGGATGACCTATGCTAAGGAGAAGCCATCAATTAAAAGTGCCAGATAACCTCTTTAAAAGTATGTGCGTATGACGTCTTTTTCAGGTGGATTCATACAGTGACATGTAAAAGTATGGGCACCCCTGATCAAAATTACGGTTATTGTGAACAGTTCAGCAAGCTGAGCACAAAAATGGGAGATGCAAAAGATTGGGAACCCTTAGTACCTAGTAGCACCCCCTTTTGAAAGTTTCACATCCTTTTAAACGCTTTTTGTAGCCAGACAAGAGGCTTTCAATTCTTGTTTAAGGGATTTTCATCCATTCTTCCTTGGAAATTTCTTCCAGTCCTGTGAGATTTCTGGGTCGTCTTGCATGCACTGCTTTTTTGAGGTCTAGCCACATATTTTCAATGATGTTTAGATCAGGGGACTGTGAGGGCCATTGTAAAAAACTTTCAGCTTGCGCTTTTTCAGCTACTCTATTGTGGATTTTGCCATGTGTTTAGCATTATTATCCATTTGTAGAAGCCACCCCCTTTTTAACTTTAGCTCTTTTACAGATGGTATTACGTTTGCATTAAGAATTTGTTGACATTTCATTGAATCCATTCTTCCCTCTACCCGTGAAATGTTCTCTGTGCCATTGACTGCAACACAACCCCAAGGCATGATTGAGCCACCACCATGCTTACTCGTTGGCGAGATGTTCTTTTACTGAAATTCTGTGCCTTTTTTTCTCCACACATACCTTTGATCACTGTGGCCAAAGAGTTCTATTGAAACCTCAATGGTCCACAGGACTTGTTTCCAAAATGCATTACATGTTATTTTCCATACTTCTACTGCTGAATTCTATGGTGAGGGCGGAGGAGAGGCTTTCTTCTAATGACTCTTACATGAAGGCCATATTTGTGCAGGTGTCTCTGAACAGTACAAGAATGTATCACAACTCCAGAGTCTGTTAAATCTTTATGAAGGTCTTTTGCAGTATGTGAGTATCATTTTTGTGTATATTTCTATTTTAGTTATTTTCATGGTGTTCTCTTGTAGGAGTTATTTGCTAATTGATGAATTGCTGTTGCTGCCATCTGATATCAGCCCCACAGCACTGTATTGTTTGCTAATATGCTAATGACATGGTGACCTAGCTTGTTGAAACAATGAGCCCCTGAGACCTTCCCCCTCCTGACCTGTGAATGAGGAGGGAGACTTAAAATATCAGGGAGGTGAGACACAGATCAGTCCTGTGTGGAACTATGATGTGTGTACACAGCATCTCAGAGAGAAAGAAGAGTATATGGACTATGCTATCCTCTGTCTGCTGGATTGTTGGACTTTTATCCTGTTACTGAACTGCATTCGTGTTCTGGACTATTTTATCCTTTGTGTGGTGGATTATATATGGACCTTTTGTATTTTTGCCTAAATAAAGGTCTTGGGTTTCTTCACTATTCGTAGGCTCTGTTAATTTGTGTGGTACCGGAGTAGGACCCCGTGACAAGAGGGAATTCCGATTTGCTTCTCTAGCAGCTCACTGAAATTTTGCTTGGTCTTCCAGACCTCAGTTTCACCTCCACTGTTCCTGTTAACTGCCATTTCTTAATTCTATTTCGAACTAAGGAAAGTGCAACTTGAAAACGCTTTGCTATCTTCTTATTGCCTTCTTCTGCTTTGTGGGCCCCCACCATTTTCATTTTCAGAGTAGTAGGGAGCTGCTTAGAAGAACCAATGGCTGCAGTTTTTGGCACAAGGTTAGAGGAGGCTGGGTTTTTATAAATCTGGGAAATGTGCATCACCTGGGCCTTTCCAAGCAATGCTAGTGAACAAGCCATAACCTTAGCAGGCCAATTAAGGTCTGAAACCTTGGTCAAAGTTATCCGAGCACATAATTCTTCAAGGGCGCCTAAACGTTTGCATTGGCCCATTTTCCTTTTTATAATTTTTAAAATTAAAAAAAATTAAAGTATAGATAATTTTCAGCCTTATATACAAAGGAAATGTGTCATCTATAACTTTAGGCCTTTTAAAGAACATTTCATATTCAACTTGCTTAACTGTTCACAATAACAGCAATTTTGACCAGGGGTGTCCAAACCTTTACATGAAACTGTATTACTGTGCACATTTTCAGACTTTTGGTACTTCTTTGAAATGTTTCACGATTTAGAAACCTGCTAGCGGATAAAAGAAGCAACATGTACATTCTTCCGTTAGGAAGTCTCTCGCCACCATTATGGAAAGCATAGAGAAAAGACACTGGAGGAGGAACAATCTCAAAATACAACATCAAAGTAGTCAGCAAAGCCGTTTCAGAAACAAGAACATTTTCTACTTTACTTTGCTAGAAAAAATAGGCAGCTCCTTTATGGTACATTTGCATATGGCAGATAAGCTGGTGATATTCCATACAGATCTGTGTATTTTACCAAATTTAATTTACATTCTGTGGGAATTCTGCTGAAATTGACCAGCACTGCGAATTTACCATCTGCTGTATGTCAAATTAGATTGTTTCGGGGCGTGGCTATGGAGTGAGTGAGGAGAGACGTGTTTTGGGAGAGCTCCTCAATATCCTGATATCATTTAATCCGTTGGACCCCTAAATCGGCACGTACCTCACCGTTACCGAGACTCCTGGAAGCACAGAGGCTGCTGGCCCCTGGTGAGGACTGAAGTGACGGCTGGGGAACGCTGGTGAGGAAGAGAGACCGGCGGCGTGGTGAGCCCTGCATGTGGCGGCGGCCATCTTCCCGGCAGGAGATCCTGTGATACAGGGCACGGCGCTGCGGAGTAGCGGCAGCTGAAGATCCTCCTCGGCCTTCAGAGGGCGGCGGACACCTGCGGGTGGGAGCTGCAGGACCCCCGACCCGACGAGTAAGAAGAGGAAGCTATAAAGGTGACGGGGGAGGCTGTGTGCGGCGGCCATTGCTGAGGCGCATGCCCCTGTAGCTGAGGAGGCAGCGCAACTTCTCATTACAGCAGCGCGGCTGAGCAGCTCGTATTTGCCTCACATGGACGCAGGGACAGCGTGGTGTGAGCTCTGAGCATAGAGCCCCACGTTCTCCCCATAAATAGTATTCCAGCCGGCTGCACCTTTAATTTGCAGACCCCCCCAGCCCCTCCTAAACCGTTCTCTGCCATTATTTGGAACTTTCCCTATTGAAGGGACTGCCGTTCTCTTACAGCATACATCTCCTGATAATACATCAGTGCTCCTCCTGGTCATAGAGGTTCACAGCAGCACTGCATACTATATACAATAACTTTGGTGTGGCTTCTGGACATTGTTGTGATTCTGTTCTGAACTGTCCTGCTACGCCACCTACTGGTCAATCATGCAGCGCACAAAGAGTACATCTGTAGCTGACAAGCTTAAGGAGTTTGCTAGGAGTGATGCCCATGATAATACAAGATCTCTTAGAAATAGCTCATCACAAGCCCAGCGGGGGAAAAACCGTCCCTCTGATAGTACTGATGAGATTGAACAAGATGAACTGACACTTGCGCAGGCATCTGCACAATTAATGCAGGCTATATCCCTGACTAGAACGTCCCTTTCTGGACAGATAGAGGATGTGCACACTGAGGTGGGACGTCTAAGACAAGACATGCAAGCTATGAAGGGACGTATGACGGAAGTGGAAACGAGGGTATCTCAGGTGGAAGACACCATTAAACCTATGGAGACAAAATTGGCAAAAGTTGCTGGTTCCACAAATGCCTGGAAGCAAAAGGCTGATGATTTAGAAAACAGAATGCGCCGCAACAACATCCGCATCATAGGTCTACCGGAACGCGCAGAAGGCCAACAACCTGAAAAATTCTTGGAGGACTGGCTCAAGTCCTCGCTGGGAGACATGTTTTCCCCAATGTTCTCAGTGGAAAGAGCTCATAGAGTGCCCACCAAACCTCATCCTCCTGGAGCTCCACCCAGGCCTTTTCTGGCACGCATCCTCAATTGCAAAGATAGAGATGCTATCCTGCGGTTGGCACGACAAAAGAGTCCCATCAAGCTCGACGGTGCTACAATCTCAATATTTCCAGACTTCTCCGCTGAGCTCCAGAAACAGCGGGCAAGATTCGTAGATGTCAAGAGGCAACTTAGGGATAAGAACATTATTTACTCCATGATATACCCGGCGCGTTTGCGGGTTGTCAGCAATGGCTCCTCCTTGTTCTTCACTGACCCGTCAGAAGCGGCGGACTGGCTACGTTCTCGCGGGAAGTCTAATGGAGCAGATCCCTGATAGATTTTAAGCTGATTTACAACTCTTCAACTGTTGAATTGGAGCTCTCCCGATGAGCGTTTAGTATACCAACAATACCGGACGCTGGAATCAGCGGGGGTATCCCCAGGTTTACTTAAGGATGGGAGCGCTGAGTTAAGCTCCTGGATTATGCAGTTTTTGTTAAGTTGTGTTTTTTTTCTCTCTCTTTTTTTCTTGTTAAATTTAACTAGCCTCAGTAGGTATCTAGGTAAAAGCCGCCTTCGATACTGCTATAACCTTCTATGCGTAGTATGTGGACTTTTATTATTGTTGTCGATGCATATTATGTTTTTTAATGAGTGAATATGGGGTCTGAACTAATATGCATGACATGGAACATACGGGGTATTAAATCACCCCGAAAGAAAATTAAGGTGTTTTCTCAGATAAGACGGTACCATCCCCATATTGTGGGCCTGGTGGAGACACATTTGACCAGAGACACGGCCAAATACGTGCAGAAGCCCTGGGTACAATGGCATGCTCACGCATTTCACACTAGCTATTCGAGAGGGGTGTCATTGTTAGTACATAAAGATGTCAGGTGGGAGGCTCAGACGACTCGACGGGACTTGGAGGGACGTTTTGTTTTTGTCCATGCATTAATTGATTCCCGCGAATATGTTATATTGTGTATTTACAACCCTCCTCCGGCCAGTACCTCTGTGCTTAAGATGGCAATGAGCTTTGTGTTAAATTACCCAGACGCACATGTTATCTGTATGGGTGACTTCAATCTAATTATGGATAGTGATCTTGATAGAATGAGATTGGGGGATGGATCTCCTGGGGGTCCCCTGCCCTTCCCCCCTTCTTCGACCCCGACTCAGCTGGCACTGTTTATAGAAAATAGCGGCTGGGTGGATTTATGGAGGGTACGTCATCAGGAGGAGAGGGGATATACCTGTCACTCATCCACTAAGCGCTCTCTCTCACGTATAGACTATATCTTTGGATCCAGCAACTTAGTACAGTGGGTGGATAATGTGGAACATGGTAATAGGGGAATCTCGGATCACAGTCCAATTATACTTAAACTTGTGTTTGGAAAGGTGAATAATGGTAGAATATGGAAGTTAAATCCCTTCTGGCTCAAACTATTAGATTCGGGTGATAGGACGGTTGATCAGTTGAACTGCTATATCCAATCCCATTCAGACCTTCAAAATGTTAATTTATTTTGGGATACACTTAAGGCATATTTAAGAGGCTGTCTATCGTCTACAATTTCTTATATCAAAAAGAAAACGTCAAAGGAGGACGATGAGGTTGAACAACAACTGAGAAAGGCTGAGGCCGCATATACGGCCGATCAGACTAATAATAATAGGATTGAGTGGCTGACTCTACAAAGACTATATACCCAACACTTAGATACCAAATCTAAGCGCAAACTCTTTTTCACACGACAATCGTATTTTGAAATGGGGAATCAGGCGGGAAAATTCTTGGCCTATCTAGTGCGTCAACATAACATATCCAATATGATAATACAAATTCGCTCACCTGATGCTTCACTAAATTCCACTACTGAGGGGATTCTTCAATGTTTCTATAATTACTATAAAGGACTGTATGAATCTAAGAGTAGTTTTAACGTCTCTGATTGTCTAAGTTATTTATCTGATATAACATTCCCCACGTTGAGTCCCACCCAGCAGGCCTTTATGGACGCTGAGTTTACTCTGGAGGAAGTAGAGAAAGCTATAACGGATATGGCTTCTGGGAAGGCCCCTGGACCGGATGGCTTCCCTATAGAGCTGTATAGGAGATACCGGGAAATACTGGCTCCGCTGTTACTGAAGGTATTTAGAGGGATTTGGGAGGGTGGATGTCTACCTGATACTTTTTACGAGGCACATATCATTGTGCTCAAGAAGGAGGGGAAAGATCCTTTGGAGTGTGGTTCCTATCGTCCCATATCGCTGGTAAATGTGGATTATAAGATCTTTACTAAGATACTGGCGACCAGACTGAACTCCATCATATTAGATATTATACACCCAGACCAAACAGGCTTTATGCCCGGTAAGAGTACATCTATAAACATTAGACGGGTTCAATCAGTGATCCAATATAGCTCTTTATTACCAGATAACAGTTGGGCGCTGGCGTCACTGGACGCGGCTAAGGCGTTCGACTCTCTCGAGTGGCCCTTTTTGTCTGCTTGTCTGCAGAGGTATGGCTTTGGGGAAAAATTTCTACATTGGATTAGCGTGTTATATGTGAAACCCAAGGCCCGCATAATCGTAAATGGCTCCATGTCTGAGTCAATTCCACTGCATAGGGGAACCCGTCAGGGGTGTCCCCTATCCCCAGCCTTGTTTGCTCTAGCAATAGAGGCATTAGCTATTCGTCTACGTTCTGCTCCCGATATTGATGGTATTAAAATAGCGGACCGTACCGATATCATCGGTCTATATGCTGATGACATGATAGTATTCATGGATGAGGTAGAAAAAACATTGCCAAAGGTAATAGATACCATAGACAAATTTAGTGGGTTTTCAGGCCTATATATTAATTGGGATAAGTCTACCCTACTACCTCTGTCCCAGTCCCCAATACCTGATCTTGATGCTCTTTCCCCGTTACCTGTAGTGTCTGAATTTAAATATTTGGGTATCTATATGTCCCGGTGTAGTGAATTAGATTTACAACTCAATGTCCTTCCCCTGCTAGAATATGCCAAATCGAAATTCACGTCCTGGGGTAAACTTCCACTGTCTGTAACAGGCCGTATCAATCTCATAAAAATGATCTTGCTCCCTAAGTTCAACTATTGTCTTCAACATAGCGCAGTTACCGTGCCAAAATTCTTTTTCACTAACTTAAATTCTTATGTTACTTCATTCGTGTGGGGGAAAAGTAGACCCAAACTTAAATTGACAACTTTACAAAGGCCTAAACAGGGGGGAGGAGCGGCATTACCAGATTTTTTCTTATACTACTTAGCAGGGCAGATCAAGGCACTCTGTAAGTGGATGCCTCATAATTATCTCCCTAATTCTGAAAGTCACCTGGTTAGTTCTGCCGGTACTAATTGTCCACTGGGCCTTCTAGAATCAGGGAAAGTAAATGCCCCCCGATTGTTGCCCATGATAAGATTGGCGCGATCCACTTGGAAGAAAACTAAAAAGGTCATTGGATTTGGGGACATTGTGGCTGAGATGCCTTTATGGGGTAATGATTATTTCCCTGTGCTGGTGGGTCACCCGTCTGCGGGCTTTTGGGTTTCCCACGGGGTCCTGTTGATAGGTGATTTATATGATCAGGGGGTCTTTAGATCTTTTGAACAGCTACAGGTTAAATATGATCTTCCAAGATCTCAATTTTTTCGATACCTACAACTCAGATCTGCCATCCAGTCATTTGTCAGGAATGTAGGAACAAACCGTAACATCTCGTCTTTGCCCCTGATAGGTATTCTTAAGTCACAGGGACCTCAGGGCCTTGTTTCCTCTTTGTACACATATTTGCTATCGGTGGGAGCGAATTCTGTTATGGACTCGGTGAGGAGCAAGTGGGAAGGGCTCATCACTAATATGCAAAGCGAGGAATGGGAGGATATTTTAGACTCCCCCCTCAAAGTCTCTCCGTCAGTTAATAACAGGATGACCCAGCTGTATATAATCCATCAGTCGTATCTGACCCCACTGAGACTCTTTCGGATGGGTCGATACTCGACATCAGACTGTTTGCGTTGCCATTCACCAGACGCTGACTTTCTACATCTGATATGGCAGTGTCCCATTGTTTTTCAATATTGGGGGGAGGTGACGTCGCTATTAACCTCTGTACTGTCAATCCCGGTTCCTGTGGAGCCTTTGGTCTGCCTGTTTGGAGTATGGGACGAGGAAGCTTGGGACCATTATACGGGGATCTTTCTACGTGAAACTCTGTTTCTGGCACGGAAATTGTTGGCTCTGCGGTGGATGGGGAGTTCACCCCCCTCCATTAGATCCTGGATCGAGTTGGTGAATACAGTTGTCACATATGAGCGCACTCTATATCAAAACAGGGGTTGCCCGGGCAAGTTCAATAAAATTTGGGATAGATGGAACGCCTCTCATCTCACCTTATGACGGGACTAATAGACAAGGACATGGTTTGTTTGACTCTTATTCTACAAGCACTACGCAGCGGAGGGAGGGAAATATTGTTCACTATCGTTAAATGGTGGCTTAATAGTTTTGGAGGCTTGGTTTGGTTGTAGTTTAAGAGTTTTATGTTTATGATTTTGTGTTTGATTGTTTTATAATTGTACACATAAGTTTCTCCTCTGTGAAATAATTGGCATATGTATGTGCTGTCCTTATTATCCTTTGTAAATGTAACCATGCGGACTAATGACAAGGACAAATATGTATGCTATACTTTATTTGTGTTTGAAAATAAACGAATTTAAAAAAAAAATTAGATTGTTTCACACGGACTGTGGTTGGATTGGAAGACCTGGCCTGACTCACGGGTGTTTAGATCTGAGCAAACTGCTTCAAATATGCCTATGAGAGGCAGTTAGTTCAGGCTGGGAAACCCAGCAGTCAGGTTGGGTCTTCTGATGCAAAACAACCCATATTTCACAGAAATGTGAAAACTACGTTATCCCATGGATTTGCAATGAGTATGGTAAAATCTTCATCAAAATATGGAATTTGGATGCGGATTTGCAGAGGATCCAGAAAAAAATCCTCAGCAGAAAAGTATGAACTTAAAGCTCCACTCCAGCGTTCCTTTTTATTGCAGCATTGGAGTTCCAAGTTCCCTGCACTTAGTCTTATTCTCACCAGCAACAGTCCTCTGATCTTCCTGATGCCTCTCCGGACCCATACCGACATCTTGTCACTGCAACTTCTAGCTGACCGGAAGTCAGGGCTAAAGCTCTAACTGCAAGTCTATGACAGTCTTGTTCTGGATCTCATAGACTTACATTGAGTTGTGATTTCAGGCTCGCCCAACAAACACTGAAGTGATCCAGCATGTTATAATCTGCAGAAGACCGACCACAGCAGTGCCGAAAACAGATGAAGACGGTGGCTGGTGAGTATAATACCAGAGGCGGGGAACTTACATTAGTGACACCATTCCACTAGTAAAATAAAATAAATGCTGGAGTGGTGTGTTAAATCACTATATTGAAGAGGTCGGTCACTTTCTCTTGTTAGTACAGTTTTCCTCATAAACTGACCAGTACTTATGTCCATAAGATGGTTAAACATGTCACAAACCAGTCAGTCAGAACCCTCCTACTGTAAAACACACACAAATGCTTCCTTCGTATTGGAAGAGTCTGGTGGACAGATCTAGTCACAACCTTCTCCACAAGCAGCCATTCTATGGACAGAAGTATTGGTCAGTTTGTGAGGAAAACAGCACTAACAAGAGAAAATGGCCGACCTCTCTAAAGAAAAACCACATAAAACTATGAAAATTGCCTCTTCAGAGAAAAAGAGAACCTGAACTCTATAGCACCAAAAAACTAAAACTAAGAATGATTAATCCAAATTGGCTAGGAATTGACAGAACGGGAGCCTCGGGAGTGTAGAAGACGGGAACAGGAAAAAGACCAGCAAGGAAAGGGTAAACACCAGGACAGAACCAATAGAGGGGCGCAGAAGGGAATTGTTATTATTTTTTAAAGTGGTCTGTGGATTTGAAGCAATAGTTTTTATTCACCAGAATAGTGAGTGCTATGTACAAAAAAAAAAAAGTTCTGCTGTTAAATTTTCTTCGGACAGCAGTGTGTTTTGGTATAAATAATAACACTAGGGATTGGTGGGGGAAGGTGCAACGTCTATTTGCCTGTGCTAAAATATGGAAAATAATACGTCTTCCTACAAAGTATAACATCTTGCTGCCCACTAACTATATGCTCTAAAAAAGCAATGAAAGAAATCTTTAAAAATGTCTTTAGCGAGTGAACACCATGCAGTCTTCACCATAACACATTGTTTGCTCTGACCTAAATTTAAGTGCGTCTATGGCCAAAAAAGAAAGACTTGACTGTGATCCTAAATCCTCATGTGTGATGACATTTTGTGTTTTATATTTTTTACACCAGACGTCTCCAGCCTTGAATTTCCGGGACAGGAAGAAGCTGTCTGACACCAATCATTTTCAGTCACATTAACTCTGATCAGGTTAATTTTTGTTATTCTGGAGGCCTATCTCCAACTTTTCTTCTTTTTAAGGACTCTGTATTAGTCAATCACAACTGCTGGGCACATACGGTACATGCTTCAAAGAAACAATGGCTGTAATTGCCAAAAGATTTAGGACCAAATGATTACTGATCCATATTTTCAATTTGTCAGATGGACCAGAGCCTTCATCCTCACATATAGGTTATTTCCAAAAGTTTTGAAAGCACCATTTTCATACATACCATTGTAGAAGGAGGAGTACTTTGTTCAGGTTACCCACTAAAGGAATTGTCTTGTCTTACATTACACAGGCAACGCTATGATTTAAGGATTACCTGTCACTAGGTTGAAAGTGGACAGTTTTTACTCATATAATATAATATAATAATATATATATATATATATATATATATATATATATATATATATATATATACACACACACACATATACACACACACACACATATACACAGTACAGAGCAAAAGTTTGGACACACCTCCTCACTTAAAGATTTTTCTGTATGTAATTCCACATGTGTTAATTCATAGTTTTGATGCCTTCAGTGTGAATTTACAATTTTCATAGTCATGAAAATACAGAAAAATCTTTAAATGAGAAGGTGTGTCCAAACCTTTGCTCCGTACTGTACATACATACATACATACACACACACACACACACACACACACACACACACACACACACACACACTGCTCAAAAAAATAAAGGGAACACTTAAACAACAGAATATAACTCCAAGTAAATCAAACTGTCCACTTAGGAAGCAACACTGTTTGACAATCAATTTCACATGCTGTTGTGCAAACGGAATAGACAACAGATGGAAATTATTGGCAATTATCAAGACACACTCAATAAAGGAGTGGTTCTGCAGGTGGGGACCACAGACCACATTCTCAGTACCAATGCTTTCTGGCTGATGTTTTGGTCACTTTTGAATGTTGGTTGTGCTTTCACACTTGTGGTAGCATGAGACGGACTCTACAACCCACACAAGTGGCTCAGGTAGTGCAGCTCATCCAGGATGGCACATCAATGCGAGCTGTGGCAAGAAGGTTTGCTGTGTCTGTCAGCATAGTGTCCAGAGGCTGGAGGCGCAACCAGGAGACAGGCCAGTACACCAGGAGATGTGGAGGGGGCATAGGAGGGCAACAACCCAGCAGCAGGACCACTACCTCAGCCTTTGTGCAAGGATGAACAGGATGAGCACTGCCAGAGCCCTGCAAAATGACCTCCATCAGGCCACAAATGTGCATGTGTCTGCACAAACGGTTAGAAACTGACTCCATGAGGTTAGTCTGAGTGCCCGACATCCACAGATGGGGGTTGTGCTCACAGCCCAACACTATGCAGGATGCTTGGCATTTGCCACAGAACACCAGGATTGGCAAATTCGCCACTGACTCCCTGTGCTCTTCACTGATGAAAGCAGGTTCACACTAAACACATGTGACAGACGTGACAGAGCCTGGAGACTCCGTGGAGAGCGACCTGCTGCCTGCAACATCCATCCTTCAGCATGACCGGTTTGGCAGTGGGTCAGTAATGGTGTGGTGGTGGCATTTCTTTGGAGGGCCAAATTATATATATATCTAAACAGTATTAGGTAAACAGTATTTGCATCAGGCTGACACAGTATCAATGTCCATAGCAGCCATGGACACAGAAAGGCTTCTCCCTCAAGACAGACCACTCTGTAATGTCCAGCCTGGACACATGGAAGTCTGTCTACACTGGCAGACTCCCAAACACTCACATGTGCCAAACTCACCTCCACTACATGGTTGTAAACACACCCAGGTACCCATCACATGGCTAGTCAGGTGATCGTGACATCAATGCAGGTCCTTAAACACACAACCATCTTAGGTGTTCAGACACACCACTTTGGGTGGGTATGTAGGTGACTGGACCCACCAATCTCTCCAAATCACCTGGAAGCCTTCCCAATGTAAAACAAATCCCTCAGCAGTAGCTCTGCTAAGCAAAACACGCCCAGGCTTCCATCACAGGGCCACCCACCTCTGCGATACATACCGCCCATTAATCACATGACCGGTCGCTATATATATATATATATATATATATATATATATATATATATATATATATATATATATATATATATATATATATATACACACACACACATACATACATACATACATATACACACACATATATACACATATATATATATATATATATATATATATATATATATATATATATATATATCACCAAATGGTTCCAGAGATGTGTCTTTTTCTTTAGTAATTTCTTTTGTCTTTGCAAGAGGGCGTGTCTCACTTAATTATCTGGGGGCGTGTCTTTAGGCTATTCTGCATAATTACCCTGTAAGCCACACACCCTTAGCAAAGACCATAAATATTAGCACTAAATAAAAATGTTAGAATCTGTTTTGTTTTTTGACCATCTTGTTGTGGTTTTCTGACTGCTGGTCTATTTCCCCTGGTGCTGGGTTGTCTTGGGTCAGGTGATTGTATCACCCTTTATTACCCAGCACCTGCCTCCCATTCCTTGCTGGACAACAGTGTTAATCCGCTAGAGTTCTGGCTAGGTGCTTTGATAGCTGTGTTTGATATTGTGCAGTTCTGGGATCTCTGGTTCTGCTATCTTTAGTTTCTGTTTTCAGGTGGTTTCTGCAGCCATCTCAGTGTTTTCTATTAGGAGGTGACCTGATTTTATACCCAGTCCTTAGATCTTTCAGGGACTCCCTTCCCCCTATCTATAGGTCTTCGCTGAGATTAACCTAGGATCGTCGGTGGGTCTATTCGCAAGGAAGGGGTCGCCCACTCCATGATTTCAGCCTAGTCTCAGTGCAGGGTCAGTTTTCCCCCTTCTATCCTAGTTCTGTGTTGCAGTTCCGTAACAAAAAAGGCTCATATTTTTGGAACCTTATAACAGACTTAAAAGAAACATAAAAACTGAATATTCATTGGTCACTTTGGACATGGCGACAGGTTCCCTCTAAATAATAACTACTGTATGCAATGCTTAAAGGGAACCTGTCACCCCCAAAATCGAAGGGGAGCTAAGCCCACCAGCATCAGGGGCTTATCTACAGCATTCTGTAATGCTGTAGATAAGCCCCCGATGTATCCTGAAAGATGAGAAAAAGAGATTAGGTTATACTCCCCCATGGGCAGTCCCGGTTCGGTTCTGGTCCGATGGGTGTTGCGGTCCGGTCCGGTCCAGGGCCTCCCATCTTCTTACGATGACGTCCTCTTCCTGTATTCACGCTGCGGCTCCGGCGCAGAAGAGGACGTCATTGTAAGAAGATGGGAGGCCCCGGACCGGACCGCAACACCCATCGGACCAGAACCGAACCGGGACTGCCCATGGGTGAGTATAACCTAATCTCTTTTTCTCATCTTTCAGGATACATTGGGGGCTTATCTACAGCATAACAGAATGCTGTAGATAAGCCCCTGATGCTGGTGGGCTTAAGGTACCTTCACACTAAGCGACTTTACAACGATAACGATAGCGATCCGTGACGTTGCAGCGTCCTGGATAGCGATATCGTTGTGTTTGACACGCAGCAGCGATCTGGATCCTGCTGTGATATCGCTGGTCGTTGCTGAAAGTTCAGAACTTTATTTGGTCGTCAGATTGGAGTGTATCGTCGTGTTTGACAGCAAAAGCAACGATGCCATCGATGTTTTACAATGGTAACCAGGGTAAATATCGGGTTACTAAGCGCAGCCCTGCGCTTAGCAACCCGATGTTTACCCTGGTTACCAGGGGACTTCGGCATCGTTGGTCGCTGGAGAGCTGTCTGTGTGACAGCTCTCCAGCGACCACACAGCGACGCTGCAGTGATCGGCATCGTTGTCGATATCGCTGCAGCGTCGCTTAGTGTGAAGGTACCTTTAGCTCACCTTCGATTTTGGGGGTGACAAGTTCCCTTTAATTGTACCTGTAATGGCACTGCAAGAAAATTTGACACTAAGGCCATGTGCACACGTTCAGGATTGTTAGCGTTTTTTTCGCGTTTTTTCGCTATAAAAACGTGATAAAAACGCGAAAAAAAACGCTTACATATGCCTCCTATTATTTACAGGGTATTCCGCATTTTTTGTGCAAATGTTGCGATTTTTTCCGCGAAAAAATCGCATAGCGGAAAAAAAAGCAACATGTTCATTAAAAATGCGGAATTGCAGGGATTCCGCACACCTAGGGGTCCATTGATCTGCTTACTTCCCGCACGGGGCTGTGCACACCATGCGGGAAGTAAGCAGATTATATGCGGTTGGTACCCAGGGTGGAGGAGAGGAGACTCTCCTCCACGCACTGGGCACCATATAAGTGGTCAAAAAATAAGAAATAAAATAATAAACAGTCCTATACTCACCCTCGATGTATTCCCGCCTCCTCGCACGCTGCCGTTCGGTTCCTGTAGCTGGTGTGCGCTGAAGGACCTCGCCGAATGACGTCACTGTCCTGTGATTGGTCGTGAGCGGTCATGTGACCGCTCACGTGACCGTGACGTCACGGGAGGTCCTGTGCGCACAGACCAGCTAGAAGAGGAGCCGGACGGCCGCTGAGGAGATGTCTGCAGGTGAGTATAAGCATTTTTTTTATTTTTTTTATTATTTTTAAACATTCTATCTTTTACTATAGATGCTGCATAAGCTGCATCTATAGTAAAAAGTTGGTCACACTTGTCAAACGCTATGTTTGACAAGTGTGACCAACCTGTCAGTCAGTTTTCCAAGCGATGCTACAGATCGCTTGGAAAACTTTAGCATTCTGCAAGCTAATTACGCTTGCAGAATGCTAAAAAAACGCGAAAAAAACGGAAAAAAAACGCAAAAAAAAAAATGCGGATTTCTTGCAGAAAATTTCCGGTTTTCTTCAGGAATTTTCTGCAAGAAATCCGCAACGTGTGCACATACCCTTACAGCCAGGCTTCTCCACTGATTACAGATTATCACTGGGGGGGGGGCAAAGGGCTTTCATCTTATTGTCAAAAGACAATAAAAAAAAAAAAAAAACATTTTAACAAGAAATTCTGATGTTGATCAGAGCCTATTCAGAGGCAGGAGCAGACAAGTCACAGGAAATGATCTGGAACATGATGACGGAGGAGGATTTTAGAACTTCTGCCATTTGTGCCAGTTTCCATGTTGGTGTGCTTCCGACTTTAATTGCTGGACCAGCTGATCCTTGGTGCAGACCTGCTGTGTGTGTTGTTTTCCAGTCTGGAGAAGAAACAGTTATTCGGGCACACCCATCCTGGAGAGCAGACACCCCTTTCTATTTTAAAATTTGGCTAATTGCAGAGTAGTGTGCGGTCACAACACTAGATACTGCGCTTCAAACAATGATTGCACATGAGGATGCAGAAGGCGCTGGTGCTTTGCTTTAAAGTAGAAGATGCCAGTCCAAAGCCTTCGTGCTGTATTGCTAGTTCCCATCCACTGCCTTTGTTTGTTATGTGACTAGCTTCAGGAATAGCTGGTGATTCTGTGCTGTAAATATAATCTCACGTCATTTTATTATATTATAGCCATAATTTTAAAGTTTGCTCTGAAAGCCGGAGGTGAGGCTTGGCACTCCATCTGCAGATTTATCACAATATCAGATCCAGCCAGATACATATATAACGTATTTGTCTGACGGTTTAGAGCGTATGGAGGAGCTGACAAACTGATGGACTAAATAGAGATGTCAATCACACACGCGTGACTTTGGACTGCCGCTCGCATTATCGTCCCTGAGATATGTTTGCCACTGGCATGTCAGTCACTGGTTGTCTCATAGCGAACACAGAAGAGCTCAGCTGAACAAGTGATCCTGTGCATGGGAGAGTCGGCTGAGATTAATGTCGACCACTGACCGGTCAAAGCATTTTTGGGGCCAAATGCCATCTGTTGTGTATGGAGACTAGCCTTAGTACACATTGAATTAAATGTATAGGCTAGCAAAGAGGTTCTGGCATGCAAATGATCATTTTTATAAGCCCCTATTTACCAGAGGCCAAAAAAAAGTCACTTTCTGGTCAGTAAGTGTCGGCACATCGTTAATTTAACTGCACTTTGCTGTAAGGAGGACCAGTGCAAGATATTGTGTAGTCGATATCATGGCCATCAGAGGTATTCCTTCATGGATGTAAGCCCAGCATGAGGTCCAGACACAAGGTGCACTTAGCATTAATTAGACATGTGAAAATCTGAGGTTGTGGGTTGTAATAATCACCTAGGCTGATAAACGATGCAACCATTTTTTATTCCTTAAGTCCATGGTTTACAAAAACTCTGGGTAGATGGCCAAACTACATTGCCCCCAGTCCACAAAATCCCTAACCTGGGGCCGGTAGATCCACTGCCCTCATACCAGGCGATACTCACCGTCTCCCAACTCTGTTGGCCCACAGATTTTGTATCTCCCACCAGTATAGTCTGTAGTCACAGTCCATGCTCCGTAACATGACCGTAGCACGTTTTCCGCTCCAGCTGGCAACAACAATCCTTGACATAGTTTCTCACATCCAGATGAGATATCACAAACGTGTAGCAAGCTCCGGTTGGTAACTGATTTCTTATCTCTATAGTCCATCCATATAGGGGCACCATGACCTCACCAACAAATCTTCCTTCCTAGGTGTTACTGCACCAACTGCCTCACTAAACATGTGGCTTAACGTTCTCCCTCCCTGGGATCAGCTCCCTGAATGGCAGAAGTGTTCACCCCCTCCCAAAAAAAAACAAAAACAAGTTAACTGTGCATTGGTGGAGGTATTTTCCTCAGACCGAGCTCCATCACCTGGGACTGCATGCGAGACCCCCTGTGGTGACTGCTCCGCTGGGGCTACTATCCCCATCCACACAATGGGACTAGTGGCTGTGAGAACAATGGCTTGAGGCCCCAGAGACAATGACGAGAGTAATGGAATGATCACGTTACCTAATTACTAGTGATGAGCGAGTGTGCTCGTTACTCAAGTTTTCTGAGCATGGTCGTGTGTTCTCGGAGTATTTTGGGTGTGCTCGTAGATTAGGTTTTTGTCTCCACAGCTGCCTGATTTGCGGCTGCTAGACAACCTGAATACATGTGGGGATTCCCTAACAAACAGGCTATCCGTGCATGTGTGCAGGACAGGTTGTCTAACATCCGCAAATCATGCAGCTGCGGGGGACACAAACAATCTACGAGCACGCCCAAGATACTCGGACACCACCGGTGCATGCTCGGAAAACTCGAGTGCAGCGCCCCAGAGTCCTGGTCGTTGCAGTACTATGGCTCCGCCACTAAGGGGGGCTATGGAACGTCTGATGGCACTGAAGGAGTTCATCTGACCAGGTATCACAGACACCAATACATTTCACAGCCGGGCCTCCAGGGGGAGCTAAGGGTTCTATTCATTAGGCCACTCCTCACATACTGGTAAAACTGGGGGTCAGGCAGGAAGTTAGAGAGAAAGCTGACTGGGTTGGAACCAGGCAACACCTTGTGGCAGAGGGTGTTGTGGGGGAAGATTCGGTAGGGTCCCTGTCAGGGGTGGGATCCTGACAGAGGCCTGGCTACAGGAAAGAACATAACGGGAACGTGCCTGCTCAGGATAGCGGCGGTGCCCAAGGAAGGATTAGAAGCGAGATAGATTGTGCTGAGTGAGAAACGAGATCAAAGCAACAAGGAGAATACCAGTAGGAGTCGTGCTGTAAGACCGAGGCAACATCCTACTGAGGCGCAAACCACCGGTGGCCGGAACGCCGAGGAAGTATTTCTATATACAGCTTCAGGCAATACTTCAAACCTACGGCAGGACAGTCAGTCTCAGGCGGGCTGTCTCACCTAAATCACCTATGCAGTCTTGGGGGGCAACTTGTGGAGAGGGGCGACTCTAGGGTCCCGGAAGAGCTCCGAGCCTACCCGTCAAACGGGTGCCGTCTCAACCGCAACATCACGGAGGGACGGAGGATTAGCAGAACATCATCTAATCGAGTTGTGAGGGAACTTAAGAAACAGACACAACAGTTGTGGGGACTTTCCGTAAGCACAGCAGGGAAGGACCGCAACACATAGCGCTAGCAGGAAGGCACAGATTTCCACCTGCAAGGAGAACTCTGGAGGTGCCATTGGACCGGCCGGACTTGCGCAGCCTGGTTATCCGGAATCCGGACTGAGGACCCAGAGATCTTCAGTAAAGAGGTAAAGAGACTGCAAACTGGTGTCCTCGTTATTTACTGCACCGCACCATCACCACCACAACCACCGTCCTCACCTATCATTCACTGTACGTCGCCTCCCCACCAGCAGGGTCACGGACCGGGCCTAGCCACCGTGACAACCCCAGAGCAGAGACTCAGAGGCCCGGTACCGGGTGCCCCTCGGCCCTGCGGCGGTGGGGGCGCTACACGAGTAACGAGCGCACCCGCTCATCACTACTAATTACCAATCTTGGGTCTGGCTTTATATATGCATAAGATCCAGCCTGCACGTCTTCCTCTGCTTACTGTCACTGAATGGACACATTTATTATCTCTAATAAAACACAACAATATGATTGACGTATCCGATGATCCGTACTGGAAAAAGCCTGCATCCCTAAGAGCCGCGGATTCCGCTCTACATGCATTGGTCCAATAGTCTTTATAACAAGGCCAGCTCCTCTCAAGACACTAATCCTGGCTGAATTAATTTGGTGTTTTATAAGAATATTTCAACCTTTCAAAAAAAAAAAAAAATGTCACGTCCCACTCCCTTCGAGCCAAGAAGCCTCCACAGACCCCAACCTAGACCTGAACTTTACTTCGCATTGTCCAATCGTCCATTTAGAATATTACAAAAGTGCCTTAATTCACAAAGTGTAACTGCAACCCTATTTTGACTATAAATTTACCCTTTTTACAGATCATGTGAAAATTATATCTCAATTTTTTATGTCTCATGCTTCAGAGATTCCCTAATATGGCAACTACTGGAGTGATATAGTGGCAACATATAATAATAATAGGTCTAATGTGATACTGTTCCCTTGAAAAGAAAAACTGGGTCAGGCCACTACCAATGTGTACAGGGCGGGACAATGGTACAGTAGCAAATGTAAATTATCACAAAGGATTTAAGAGCCCCACAAAAGCTTCACATTCTTCCATTGTATCATGTATGGAGAGAGATAAAGCTGTGTACACACCACAGTCAGCGAACACGCCTAGGAGAACCATGTGATGACAGATGGGTGAATGGATTTCATCCTCCTAACACATAGGACAGAGGACTTTACACTTATACCTTATTTCACATGCTATAAAGGGTTAATTCTGCAAAGGAATAATGCTGCAATGCTTTTATTACAGCAATAAAGAAGTCATGCAGAGAAGGTGCTCTCCAGATGACACCCGAATCTGGACTTTGGCTCTAAAAACCATAAAAAAAAAAAAAAAAGATTCTGCACAAATTTCTATTGACCAGATTTTATAACCAGAGAACTATACGTTAATTAGATATAGGTTAATTAGATACGCGCACATTTTCCTTTACCTGATGTGAAGGAGTACAGATTTTTTTTATATATATATATCAATTCTGGCAAAAATAAAGAGACCACTGCAAAATTTTCAGTTTGCCTGATTTTTCTCTTTATAGGTATATTTTTGAGTAAAATGTAAAATGTTCTTTTTATTCTATGAACTGCTGACATGACTCCGAAGTTCCAAGCAATACATTTTGTATTATTTTCTGACAATGAAAAATGGTCAAAATAACAAAAAAATGCATTGCTTGCAGACCTCAAATAATGAAAAAAAAAAAAAAAGTTCATAATCATTTAGAAACAACCATACTAATGTTTTAACTCAGGAAGAGTTCAGAAATCAATATTTTGTGGAATAACCATGATTTTTAATCACAGCTTTCATGGGTCTTGGCATGCTTTCCACCAGTCTTTCACATTGCTTTTTGGTGAACTTATGCCACTCCTGGTACAAAAATGTAAGCAGTTCTTCTTTGTTTGATGGCTTGTGACTATCCATCTTCCTTTTAGTTACATCCCAGAGGTTTTCAATGGGGGTTCAGGTCTGGAGATTAGGCTGGCCATGACAGGGATTTGATGTGGTGGTCCTTTATCCACACCTTGATTGACCTAGCTGTGTGGCATGGCACATTGTCCTGCTAGAAAAACCAGTCCTCAGAGTTAGGGAACATTGCCTGAGCAGAAGGAATCAACTGTTTTTTCCAGGATAACCTTGTATGCGGCCTGATTCATAAGTCCTTCGCAAAGATTAACCTGCCCAATTCCAGCCTTGAAGAAGCATCCCCAGATTATCACCGATCCTCTACCAAATTTTACAGTGGGTGCAAGACACTGTGGCTTGTATGCCTCTCCAGGTCTCCCTCTAACCATTAGATGACCAGGTGTTGCGCAAAGCTGAAAATTAGACTCATCACAGAAGATTACCTTACTCTTGTCCTCTATTGTCCAATCCTTATGGTCTTTGGCAAACTTCAGCCTGGCTCTCCTTTGCTTCTCATTGATTAAAGGCTTTTTTCTAGCTTTACATGACTTGAGTCCTGCCTCTAGGAGCCTGATGCGATCTGTTCTTGCTGTGCACTTCACCCCAGCTTTCATTTGCCATTCCTTTTGTAGGTCACGTGATGTCATCCTGCGGTTGCCGAGTGACATTCAAATAAGATGACAGTCATCCCGGTCAGTGAAGAGTCGTTTTCGCCCTCTGTCAGTCTGTAGCTTTGTTGTCCCCAATATCTGCTGCTTGACCTTGTTGTAATGGACTGCCGTTTTAGTGAGCGTCATGTTGCCTACATCCTTAAAATTTCTATGTCCCTCTGCTAGTAAAGCCAGAATTGAGCCCTTCTGTTCCTCGCTCAACTTTTCTTTTCAACTCCTTTGGCATGGTTAAAAGTTATTTTTTCATTCCTATTACTTTTGGGCTATTACTAGCACTTGTTTTGCCATCCTGCTTGTCCTATTGCGAGAGGATTGTGAACACCACAGCAGTGTTTTTTTTATACTTTCCTTCGTTAAATAAGATTTGGTTCAGGTGATCACCTAATCAGAAGCACATTAAGTAGAATGAGGTGTACTCTGGTTGGAATTCAACTTACACTGGAATGGAATAGCTGTCAGACATGTCGAGAAGCTGTTTTTTTTTTATAAAACTGTGCAGTGGTCTCTTAATTTTTGCTGTATATTGTATATATGCAATAGTTACGTTTATCACAGTCCTACACATACGTATTTCAAGTATCACAATTAATCTCGGTCTCAACTGAATGTAATTTCCCAAGTGCCTTTTCCTACTTCTAGAAAGTGCCTCTTCTTCATACACCATAAAAGTGGAAAAAGCTTAAGGCAACTCACCGTTTCTTTGGTGGAAAGTGACTCCTTTAAATTTCTACTGGAATTACTAAAGATCAAGCCTAAGGACCCATGAGTAATACATTTAAAAGACTTTACTATTGCTTCTTTCTTCTTAGCCTAGGTCATCAGCATAGGATCGATGGTGGTCTGATCTATGACTTCTTCATGAAGTACAGTGTTGTACATTTAGCAGTAATTACCTGGTACTGCGACTCTGTGTCATTCACTTGAATGTTGCGTTGCTGTGTAGGAGAATGGAACACAAAAGATGAAACACTGCAATGCTGTGCAGCTTCTAGGCCTTAACAAAACCCTGATCCGAAGGAGAAGAGTTGCAGGAGGACAGAATTAGACTGTGCTCCTTGTCAAGTGATGGGGTGACGACGCAGACCCCTGATATAAAAGGCCAGCATGCCAAAACAGGAAGAGATTTGGTGTCAAGGAAAGCGGCAGGCAACAACGCCATACGGGAAGCAGCTGGCCGCCTCCACGTGTACCTGCGGGCCCCGGACCCAGACGATGGGTGGTCAAGCACCTAAGACCAGACCTATGTCGGTAAAGGTGTAGAACTCACATAATGATGGTCAAGCACCGAAGACAAGAGCCATGCCGGTTAACATTCCAGACTTAGATGATGCAACAGTCAACGACCAGTCCTCACCGATCCGGACCGAGGCGATACCCTGAGGACACCCGACCAGAGACTCATACCCAGGCCAGTGATTGGAGGGCACGAGTGAGGCAGGCATCTGTGAATCTGTGCTGCACTTCATGTACATGCTCAGTAGTGACCAGTGCTGTGGAGTCAGAGTTGTGGAGTCAGAGTTAGAGTCAAGGAAATTGAGGAGTTGGAGGTCTGACTTACCAACTCCACAATCGTGGTACCAGGTACCAGCCAGAGCAAAATACATGGGGCCATGTTTGATAAGAGGAGGAAAGTGCTCTTTTTAGTGTTGCATCCCCTTAAATCAGTTGATTTTGATGTGCATGGAGTTATGCTATTACCACTTTGATAATGATCACCTATCCTAACAATTGGTCATCATCAATGTTCAAGTCTTAAGAATAGCCCTTTAAGGTAGGTGATATCTCTAGTAAGTGAAAAAAATGTAACCTGGGGATTTTGTTCAATGATCTTGGCCCCAACTACCTCCATATTCAATTACGGTATATATCTGCATTCATCTTCTCCACCTGTGCCCCATGGTGCCCCAGGGATCTATCACCACCCCTGGGGATGCGTGAAGGAAGAGTTTTTCTCCAGAACAGAAGAGATCATGTTTGCAAAATTTCTCCTTTGTGCTCTAAACATCTGTATAAAACACGACACAGATCTGCAAATCTTATTTTCTTCGAAAATAAAAGTGAGTACAGGTGTTTGGCAACACTTCCATCACTTTCAAGAACCCAAGGATTACATTAGAGTCCATGATAATGATCAGCTGTGGCACAAATACCTTCTAGCAATAAATCTGCAAAGCTTTAGCGGCAGCTTCAGAAGACAAGATAAAAAGCCTCATTTACAATGGAATAAAATGGTAATAATACGTCTTGAAGGTAAATCAGTTACTGTCTAGTAACTTATTGAAAATAAGATAGAAATACCTGCTTTTTTAGCAACAATATGGGTTAAGAAATTGTCTATTTACAGACAAAAAAAATTAAGATGAGTTCACTGGTCAAGGATTCATCCGTTTGAAATAAATCCAGTAAACAAAAAATTGGATCAATTTCAAACTCATGAAAAGGCTATACACTTTACAACGGATTTCTTCACTTTGTTTTCAATGACTTAACAAATGGATTCAGCAGCAAACATTCTTCTTTTTGCCGGATCAAAGAGTTCTGTAGACATGCAAAGTGAAGATCACCAACAAGAGGTTTACACCATAAGGCATCATGCTTTTTCTCTCTAATGGTAAAGGAAAGTATGATCGTTTCAGTCTAAAATATGACCACCCCAAAAATCAGTGGTGTACCTTTGCATCCTCCAAAGCGATAAAACTGCCACACATTTGGGTTACCTCTGCACTTTTCAAAACTATGCCACTGCCACACATTTGTTACCTTTGAACCTTCCAAAGCTACGACACTGCCACACATTTATGTTACCTCTGTACCTTCCACAGCTATGCCATTGCCACCCATTTGTTCCCGCTGAACCTTCCACAGCTATGCCATTGCCACACATTTGTGTTACCTCTGCACCTTCCACAGTTATAATAATAATTTTATTTATATAGCACCAACATATTCCGCAGCGCTTTAGTTATTCCAATGCCACACATTTGTGCTGCTGCACCTTTAAAAGATATGCCACACATTTATGTTACCTCTGTACCTTCCACAGCTATGCCACTGCAACACATTTATGTTACCTCTGCACCTTCCAGTTATTCCAATGCCACACATTTGTGCTGCTGCTGCACCTTCAAAAGCTATGGCACACATTTATGTTACTTCTGCACCTTCAAAAGCTATGCCACACATTTGTGTTACTTCTGCACCTTCAAAAGCTATGCCACACACTTATGTTACGTCTGCACCTTCCACAGCTATGCCATTGCTACACCGCTGAACCTTCCACAGTTCTTCCAATGCCACACATTCGTGTTGCCTCTGCGCTCTCCACAGCAATGCCACTGCCATACATTTACACTACCTCTACACCTTCCACAGTTATTCCACTGCCACACATTTGTGTTACCTCTGCACCTCCCACAGCTATGCCACTGCCACAAATTTAGGTTAAATCTGCACTTTCCACAGCCACCGATTTATTTTACCTCTGCACCTTCCACAGTTATGCTGCCAACATATATATTCCGTCAGTATGGTTTCCACCTCTAATTAGTGATGAGCGAGCATGCTCGAATATCGAGTAATATTTTAGAGTCCCCGCAGCTGTAGAATTTGTGGCTGTTAGATAGCCGCAACACATGCGAAGATTGCCTGTTTGTTAAGAAATCTCTGAATGTGTTGCGGCTGTCTAACAGCCACAAATTCTACAGCTGTGGGGACTCTAAAATATTACTAGAACATGACAGATACTTGGATAACACCCAAGCATGCTTGGATAACACAATATCCGAGCACGCTTGCTCATAACTACCTGTAATATATCAATGGATTTTGATTTGTGCAACATCATTTAAAGAGGACCTTTCACCAAATTTTTCATGTTGAACAGGACACATGATGCAATTAGTGACTGCAGAACAGAATAAAACGTTTATTTTTTATTATATCGCCTCTACATTGCGGCGATATTAGCAATCCAAATATTTGGCAACAAAGAAAAATTTATTTAAAAATCTAATTTTATTTTATTTTTTTTTAGGTCCAAGTGGGTGTTCTCACAGTTTTCACCGTGGGGGGGGTCTGTACCTGTCCCTGTATTATGCTGACCAATCATAAGCAGGCTGCAACATTTAAAAGGAAAAAACAACACGCCTCCACCGCATCTTAGAGCAAAGCAAAGCCCACTGTACAGTTTAGATAGTTGGTGGCCGAATGACAATTTTCCCTATCGTTCAACTGGCAATTATCTTGCCCAGCTCTACCATACACAGAAGCGCTCAGCTGGCTGCGTGCTTGTCTATTTTTTTATGAAAGACTCTTCTGGCAGCAACTAAGCTTTAAAAGAACAAAAGGATCTGCAGTTCAAAACTAGATCAGCCAGATCATTAACTACCCCAAAAATCATCTGTTGGAGGCCCCTATACACCTTAGACTGTTGGCCGAGCCGGTCAATATTGGCAGGTTCTGCCAATTTCAGTCTAACTTGTAAGAGAGCCTTAAGTCGATGCCAGACTCAACAGTTAGCTTCTTATCTGCCTGCAGAACAAAAGGATCAGGGATTTGAAACTTCAAAGTGATCCTTATTTTCCCTAACATGATGAAAGTACGGAGGCCACATACACATTAAATGATCGGCATATGGACTTCGTAGAGGGGGGACCCCACCAAGGGTCCACTCTAGGAGCCACAATTCAGAACGACACTGGACTATTGGCCCTGTTCTGGTGGACTCGAAGTTCTTGTTTGGCAAAGATGTCTCAGATAATCTTATAAAAGACGTCATGAAGATTCCACATTTGCTGTGATAACAAAACTGAGTGAGGTCAAGAACCCAACAGCAGTTTACAGTTTTCCATCCCACGCCTTCAAACATGATTTTCACTTCTAACTTTTAATATAATTTTAAGCACAAAACTTTCAGATCCCCTTAGGAATAGCCTGGGTTCAGAATAGCATTTCCTGTGGTTTCAGCTCTACAATAATAAAATATAAAATGTTATAATGTGAATACCATCTATACCATGACCAAAGTACTTATCTATTGACAATACATGCTACCGATTGACTAACGACGCACCCCTTTCATTATTCTCACATAATACTTCATACTATGCATACAGTAATGCATGGACCCACCCCACTACACGGACCTTAATGCACAGACACTCCCACTACACGTACATTGATACACAGACCCATCACACTTAACCACCACAGACCTAATTCTGTACATCCTTTTGTATCTGGCCTTTATTCTTTACTTGCCACCATACTCTATGATTTTACCCATTGTAGCTTTTACTACACCATCTTATCTCTTTTACGCTTAAACAATCCCTACCTTATCCTCTCCCTCCTTCTCCCCTCTTTGTCCTTATTAGTGTTGTATCATCTGGATTCGTTGGAACGATTTTCCCTTTGGAAGTTTCAGAATTGATTTTTTCTTTTGTAAAAACTATTTTAGTATTTAAATTCAGTATTTACATTTTATTTTTTCTGACTAATTTTCTGTTGTATCAACTCTGTGATTTTCAACCTATATATGTTTTTGACACTGTACAGATGACACATTTACTTGTAGATAATTCTATCTTTGAATACCACAGATGTCCCTGATAAAGACCTCATGCAGGTCGAAACGTTGGACGCCATCTGTTCCTTATCCTTGATGCTGGATCGGATAATAAATCTGTTTTTTTGCAAGAAAAAAAAAAAAAACTATCTACGGTACCGTAATTTACGTCAATGCCGACATTCTCTATATAATATGAATATCAGTTATGGCTAGTGATACACAAAATAGACAATTAGGAAGATCATCTATGTACTTGCACATTCGGGTTGTTCAACAATAAGCTGACAAAGTTTTGTGATGGCCCCACTTTGATGATTAATAGATAATAGACAAATGATCCGTAATACATGGCAATTCATTTTTATTTTCAGACAGCAATAATGTAAAACATCTAAGTTGCTCTGCAGCTACTGAAAATAATTAAGCAAATGAGCCAGTCACACAAGAACAGTATATAACGATGTTAGATCTGTGCAGCGCGGTGCTAGGGATCATTTGCATTACAAATATTAGTGTCATCTTAATAAGTGTCATGTTCTTACACGTGATGGGGGAGGAGGAAAGGACACACCGGAGCGCTCACTTTGGCCGTGACCACTATGCCGGCAGCTTATCTCCAAGAAAACAATACGATTGGCAGTCCAAAATCGGACATGCCCACTCGACAACTCCCCTGACAGTAAGCTGGCGTCCCAAACACGGCAGACTGTTGGTCAAACCCATCAATATCAACGTGTTCGTCAGACATTAGTGTTATGAGTGTGGGGGCCTTAGCTTGACATACACAGAAGAGCTGTGAGCATGTAAGATGCACAGCACCCCACGGAGGTACAGTAGTATGGAGCTACACAGTCGCATGGCGTTTCCATAAAGCGCAAATTCTGAGTTTAACATATTTATATGCTTCTGATGTCATTTAGAAATATATGGAGTTTTCTTTTATCCCTATATGCCACTAATAAAACTCTGTACAGACACAGTTCAGCTCTATATATGAAGCGTTAGGGCAATCAGTGGAGAGAGAGGAAATGCATTCATTTGGGATCCTCTGAAGTTTTGCCTTTCTGCCATATTCTCTGGTATGGGCCAGAACTGTTAGACCAGGACCCAACATGAAATGGTCTATCCCTTATTCCAGGGATCCTTCAAGCAGTGGCTCATGAGCCACATGCAGCTTGTGAGTCGCTAATGTGTGGTTCGCGGCTGTATGCTCAGGCGAGTACTTTTCTCTGTATCAGTGTCCACAGTGGGCTTTGTCACTTGTTAGAGAGGGCAATTAGGGAGTATTATTTTAGAAAGGTTACTCAGGATAATATCACGTGATAAGGCTCACTTGGGCATAAGGGGGAACATGCAGCATTATTACTTTACTAGATGGAGGCCCGATGCTATAGCATCGGGAGGGTGGTGACATGCCGATGGGGGCAGGCTTTGCAGCACAGATTCTCTTGTCCCCAAGCCCCATATAATGCTGCGTAATGGTTGATTATTGCCCCATAAGATGCTCCATAGAAACATGTGCCTCATATGCTGCTGCGATAAAAAAAATGACATACTCGCCTCTTGTCCTGAGCAGGCCCCCGCCACTTGCGATATTCACCTGTCCCCGTTCCACCGAAGGGCGGCACTCCGTCTTCCAGCTCTCTGCAGTGACAGTTCAGGCAGAGGGCGGCGCGCACACTAAACACGTCATCGCGCCCTCTGACCTGAACATCACAGCCAGAGGATGCACAAGATGGAGCGGCGCGCTGCGGTGGAATGAGACAGGTGAATATCGGAATGCTCACCCTCCCCCGTTATACTCACCTGCTCCTGGCGCGGTCCCTGGCAGCTTCTCACTGACAGATGGTCTCCGGAAGCTTCTTCCTATGTTCAGCGGTCACATCGTACCGCTGAACACAGGAAGAAGCTGCCGGCGCCGGAGAAGCAGGGACATGCAGAGATGCGCCGGGAGCAGGTGAGTATGATGGACAGCTGCTGCTGCCCCTCCCACGCCAACCTGGAAGGTCTGGCAATGACCCGCTCGTGGTACTGTGCAAGGGCCTGGTACCACAAGCAGGTGCCATATTTGAATACCCATCACTTGGGTATTCCAATATGGCAGTTGGCGTACTTCCAGTGCGGCGCGGTGGATTGTGGGATTCGAGGACGTCCACATGGAAGTGGATGACAGACAATTTAAGGCAATTATATAAATAGATAAGCAGGCACTCGGACTATCATTGCTTTATAAGGTGACACTGAGGTGGGTTTTTATAGCTATATTAAGGGGAACACTAATAATCATAACCCTCAAATGGGTAAACAGGGATCTACTACAATTTATTTGACTGTAATGTGGCTCGCAACCATCTCTCAGAACTGAATGTGGCTTTTGTGTTAAGAAAGTCCAGTTGTCACAGCTCAGTAGCAGGATATCCTGGAGCTCCTTCCCTATCCCTCAAGCCCTAGTCTGGCCCTGCTCCCAGGAATACTTCTGATGGTGAAGACACCAGGGCAACGTGCCTTGCGATGCTCCTATATCAGCCCTGATCCCCCACCCAGAGAATTAGGGAGTAGTAGTGTATAAGAATACACCAACCGAAAAAACAAGGGAAGACGGACAGGGATAAATGAATATACCAACCAAACAAGAGAATGTAACACCAGATAGTAAAGGAAGGAGAAACAAAATAGGAGAGGATGAGAATGTGAACACAGACAAAACTCCAAGCAACAGTCTTCTGAACAACACTCCAAAACACCTCCTCAAACAACCAACTCCTCCACCTACAGAACCAGGCAGTATGTACCAACACTGGCAATCCCTGTATGCCAGAGACATGCATATATAGAAGAGGGGAGTGGCTAACACTAAACAGCTGAGACCATCAAAGCAGGGAAGGTTCACAAGCTCTCATCTGAAAAGATTAACCCTTGAACTTTTAACAAGGAAAAATCTACACTATTTAATATGAAGGTGAAGTGCTTCTAACCAGTGTAGGAGTATGTAATATCAGTTGCTGCGGCCTTCTGGCCCCTCTCTGTCGAGGTATACCAGTGACACCTGTGTTATAACCATCATACAGGGACACAAGACTCAAACAGTTTCTTGATGAATATAAAAATGTAAAAATTGTCAATAGCAGTTATATTCAGGAATAGAACTTGAGCACACATGGTGTGCAGTAACCATCTCAGGGGTAAAACTATGCAGCCACATCTCCTTTGATGTTTCCAGCGGCTGTAGAAGTCTTCAAAGATGACTGCACGCATGGACTAATACAAGTCACCTTTTGTCATGTCATGGACACTCCCTTATGTAGGTCACATATAGATAGATGAATGCCGCATTCCTGTACTTGCATTTCATCATTTTGATGACTTTTTTCTGAAAGAACACAGTGGTATTTAGAAGAGAAGACGACATGTCAAATAAACAACGGCGGTAACAACCTCCCATAAGGTAAAACGTGTCATCAATGGGATGAGTATCGCAATCGCATATGGCTCAGTATTGTTTATCTGGGCGTTTAGGATTTAAGGAACTTTAGACAACACATACAGATCTCAACAGGTTTTAATATAAACTTTTACAGGGCTAATAAAATGATGCAATGCTTGGAATTCAGCATCTCCAGTGTTTGCAGGAGATAAAAGAGGCAATAAGTAAAACCTTTGGATCTCTTCATAGGAGCAGTCGTATTCAGGTAACTAAGTGACAAGAATGTAATAAAATTGTGAGAGAGAAAATTAAGAAAACCGTCCAACACTAAGGGCTTGTTCACACATTAGTTCGCTATTTTTTTCCATGGGTGGTTTTCAATGGTAAAAACTGAGTGCTCGCAAAGTAAGTGCGATTTCTGAAATGTCATGCACATGGTGCTTATTTTTCCTTTGTTGATTTGAACCATCAAAGAAATTTTCTTTTTTTAAATTTGCAGCGTGTCAGTCCCTTTTGCATCATATTTCACCCATCATAAAGAATGGGAAAAAGCACATAAAACTCATAAAAAATATGCTTTTCTATGCAGCGTTTTTTCTAATAATTTTTGGTGCAGAAAAATATGGTGCAAATACTCAATGTATACGCATACGCATACGCCTCATTCAGATATGTGTTTATGTAAGAGAAATGCCCCTCAAACTACGTCTCTACCCTTAAGGCCCCGTCACACATAGCGAGATCGCTAGCGAGATCGCTGCTGAGTCACTAGTTTTGTGACGCAACAGCGACCTCAGTAGCGATCTCGCTATGTGTGACACGTACCAGCGACCCGGCCCCTGCTGTGAGATCGCTGGTCGTGTCGGAATGGCCTGGGCCGTTTTTTGGTCGTTGAGGTCCCGCTGACATCGCTGAATCGGTGTGTGTGACACCGATCCAGCGATGTCTTCACTGGTAACCAGGGTAAACATCGGGTTACTAAGCGCAGGGCCGCGCTTAGTAACCCGATGTTTACCCTGGTTACCAGCGTAAATGTAAAAAAAAAACAAACAGTACATACTCACCATCTGATGTCCGTCAGGTCCCTTGCTGTCTGCTTCCCACACTGACTGAGCGCCGCAAAGTGAAAGTGAAAGTACAGCACAGCGGTGACGTCACCGGTGCTCTCTGCTCTCACTGTACGGCAGCACTCAGTCAGAGCAGGAAGCAGACGGCAAGGGACCTGACGGACATCAGATGGTGAGTATGTACTGTTTGTTTTTTTTGGTAACCAGGGTAAACATCGGGTTACTAAGCGCGGCCCTGCGCTTAGTAACCCGATGTTTACCCTGGTTACCCGGGTGCTGCAGGGGGACTTCGGCATCGTTGAAGACAGTTTCAACGATGCCGAAGTCGTTCCCCTGATCGTTGGTCGCTGGAGAGAGTTGTCTGTGTGACAGCTCCCCAGCGACCACACAGCGACTTACCAACGATCACGGCCAGGTCGTATCGCTGGTCGTGATCGTTGGTAAATCGCTATGTGTGACGGGGCCTTTAGAAGAGCAGATTCCATGACATTCCAGCTTACGAGGAACATACTTTAAAGGGAGTCTTTTAGCACAAAACGACTTCCAAACCAAGCAAAATGTGCTCAATGCATCCTTGAGTGGCCAAACATTTCAGTACACCTTCCTACTTACTTATTTTGCATCCTTCTGCACCTTCTCTGGCTCTCGTAAACCCAGATCTGTTAATCAAGGAAAAGGAGGATGGAAAACAAATAGGCAAGCTGGAGCACTGTACAGCTTGGCCCTGCCATAAAGCACCGAGCTCCTGTGCTTTGTTTGAACAGTCATTTGTCCATATGTTACAGCATGGTGGATGAGATTTCAAGAAATCCCACGTCCACAGTTTACATAGAGTTTCTGGTGAAGTTTAAATGCCCTTTTACACGGGCCAATGCAAACTGTATGGCGACATACGATCAGTTTGCATATTGTCGAAGCCAGTCATGCTCACACACGGTGACAATTATTTTTTAGACCCCATAAAAGAAGCCATCAGCTGATGAATAAGCATACGGTAGTATATGATCGGCCTCTGTAAAGGGATTTTTCCCGCCAGACACCGCACTACCCTTACCTGTGGGATGTACCCGTACAGACAGGAGTAGTGCAGTTTCTGGGGGAAAAAAAAACAAAAACAAAAAAAAAGACCAATTTTTTTCTAATCTTTAACAACCGCCTTATGTTTACACAAAGGAAAGAGTATTATGTCTTCTGAAAATGAAACTCAGACAATATTTAATCCAGCATTTAAAAAACAGGACGGCTTGGAAAGAAACATGGATGAATTTCAAATACCGCCTATGGTTTGTGCGACTATAGGTAACACTGCCCCCCTTGTTCTCCCTACTGGCTACATGCAATGGGTGTCACTGCCATTCATACCCTTTGTACTGTAGAGGAAGGTCGATCGATTATCACATGGACATTGCACAATTCTATATTTAAAGAAAGGAAGAGAGGCTGACCGCTCTTTCAGTAAACACTACAGCTTCCATGAAAAAGGTTTCTGCAGTTCTCGAAGCCGCTCGCTCTGTTAAACTTGCAAGAATAAACAAAAAGTTAAGAAAAAAAAAGTGAAGTTTTCACAGTGACAATATAAGGTTTGTGTTCTGGTATCGTCATTTCCTATCCGGTTCCTGAGCTCCCAGACATTAAATCACAAGAAAATGCCACTTGGCGTTCACCTATGACTCAGTGCCAAGAGAAAGAAGGGGCAGAACGGGGAGGACTGGCTGGAGGAGGAGGAGGAGGAGGAGGAGGAAGACGACTGAGTCCTGCACATAATTACTAAAAACAAGACCAAACATTAAGATATTGGGATCTGCTTTGGAAAGTTCCTGAGAAATGTGCAGAATATTCACTTTACGAGGATTATAGTGGGATTGGAAAGCAAACAGCAATACAAAATGGTATTTGCATGAGTCAAAGCGAGGTGCGAGGCGTCTTAGTACAGCAAGTGGGCTGAAGTGAAGGAATAAAGAAAAGCTGCCCCAGAACAATTCTGATAATGGGGGGAAAAAAGTATTTGATACACTGACGATATGGCATGCTTTCCCACCTAAACAGAATGGAGAGGTCTGTAATTTTTATTGTAGGTGTGTAGACTTCAACTGTGAGAGACAGAATCTAAAAATAAAACCACACTGTATGATTTTTAAATTACCGTATTAAATTGCATTTTATTGCAGGAAATAAGAGTTTGATCACCAACCAACAAGCAAGAATTCTGGCTGTCACAGACCTGTTAGTGTTTCTTTAAGGCTACATTCACAATTGCGTTGTGCGCCGCAGCGTCGGCGCCGCAGCGCACAACGCAAACAAAAACGCGGCAAAACGCACGCTAAAACGCTGCGTTTTGCGCCGCATGCGTCGTTTTTGGCCGAAAGTTGGACGCAAAAAAAATGCAACTTGATGCGTTTCTTGCGTCCAACGCTTGCGGCCATGCGGCGCAAAACGCAGCACAACGCATGTCCATGCGCCCCCATGTTAAATATAGGGGCGCATGACGCATGCGGCGCCGCTGCGGCGCCCGACGCTGCGGCGCTGACCGCAAATGTGAACGTAGCCTAAGAAGCCCTCCTACTCTGCACTCATTACCTGTATTAATTGTACCTGTTTTAACTCATTACCTGTATAAAAGGCATGTGTTCACACAATCAATCACACTCCAACCTCTGCACTATGGCCAAGAACAAAGAGCTGTCTGAGGACACCAGGGACAAAATTGTAGACCAACACAAGGCTGGGATGAGCTACAGAACAATAGGCAAGCAGTGTGGTGAGAAGGCCACAACTGTTGGCACAATTTTTAGAAAATGGAAGAAATAAAAAATGAATGTCAATCTTTCTCAGTCAGGAGCTCCATGGGGTAAGGATGATTCTGAGAAAGGTCAGGAATCAGCCCAGAACTAAACGAGAGGACCTGGTCAATGACCTGAAGAGTGCTGGGACCACAGTCTCAAACATTACCGTTAGTAACACACTACGCCATCATGGATTAAAATCCTGCAGGCACCCAAGGTGCCCCTGCTCACGCCAGCACATATCCATTCGGATGATTTAGAAAAGGTCAAGTGGTCAGATGAGACCAAAATAGAACTTTTTTGTATCAACTCCACTCACCGTGTTTAGAGGAAGAAGAAAGATGAGTAACAACCCTGAGAACATAATCCCAACCATGAAGCATGGTGGGGAAACATCATACTTTGGGGGTGCTTTTCTGAAAAGGAGACAGACAACTGCACTGTATTGAAGGGAGGATGGATGGGGTCATGTATAGTGAGATTTTGGTCACCGAACTACTTCTCTCAGTAAGAACATTGAAGATGGGTCGTGGCTGGGTCTTCCAGCATGACAATGACCAGAAACACACAGCCAGGACAACTAAGGAGTGGCTTCATAAGAAGCATTTCAAAGTCCTTGAGTGGCTTAGTCAGTCTCCAGACCTCAACACAATAGAAAATCTATGGAGGGAGCTGAAATTCAGTGTTGGCCAGAGACCAGGGCCGAACTGGGACAAAAAAAGCAGCCCTGCCACACAAACCCCACCAGACCACATATTATAACACTCCCACCCCGAACAGTGAATGTTTGCTATACTTTGTTCTGCCTTTCAACACTCTCTTTAAGGAGTTATTTCAAGAGCCATGTGTGAATGGCACGATATTGGGTATGATCTGCCACAGCTCCATATACATGGTGCTCTTCAGAGCTCCGGTTCTAGGGGTGATGATGGGGGTCCCAGCAGTAGGATCCCCAGAAATTGAAAACTTATCAACTATCAAGTAAATATATACAGGGCAGGAGTAGTGGTATTGTGCAGTGTTTATGTACAGAATATTACAGATACTTAAAATTACACCACTACAAAAGGACAGGAGAGGTGTACACAGCATACACAACTCCACTATATATGCTTAAAACAACTACATACACAGCTTCACACTATGCGAAAGAATATAGTGTGGAGCTATGTATATAGTATAAACTGTAAAGTTGTGCCAGTGTATATAATGTGGATTTCACACTATATACACATCACCATACGATATAAACATCTCTACACCATATACTATATATACACAGGCGAGGTAGTCGACACTGGGGTATACACAGGCAAGGAGGCCAGCACTAGGGTATACACAGGCGAGGAGGCCGACACTGGGGCATATACATCACTGGGGCTGACACTGGGGTATATACACATCACTGGGGCTGGGACTGCCCCACACAGAAAGAGATGCCCCACTTTTGGACTCACCCAGATCCTGATGAGGGGAAGATGAAAGGCGGCAACACAGAGTAGATACCATAGAGACGACTGGGACAGAGCAGAGCACAAACTCTGCCCACAGAAAAACTTCCTTGCCAGCGTTAGACATGGTGAAGCTCCTCCGTGCACTTGCTTTCACTTAAAGGACCAGTGACCTAAAACCGGGGCTGGCGGCCCACTTTACAGCTCAGTGCTGCAGCCCAGCAGGCATTTGCCCGCTTGGGCAGATGGCCTGTCCGGGCCTGCCAGTAACAGCCTCAAAACCTGAAAGATCTGGAGAAGATCTGTATAGAGTAGTAGGCCCAAATGTCTGCGCTTTTTGTCTTAGCAGGAAGACACTACAGACTCCCACACCGCGCGCTGTCACACAGATCTCCTCTATCCAGATGACTGATGAAGGTCAGGTATTGACCGAAACGTCTCATTTATTTCTGGAATTTCTTCACTCAATAAATAACACACCTATACGAGTGCCAAGTTTTTCTACATCACAACTGACGGATTTGGTTATCCTACTTGTGCATTACCAGAATTCCAAAAGTGCCATGTTTTCCTAATTACTTCTGATAGGAGGTGACTGTCTACCAAGTTATCATAGGACCGACCGATAAGTACAGCTTTATATGACACCGCTTGTGTTTGCAGAGGGAGTGAAAAAAAGTTGATTGAGGAGATACTGTACATTTTATTGGATCCCAGTATCACAGGAGGGTTGATCTTAGGTCTCATATGATATGTGCTCTCTCCTAAGAATCTACTGCAGGTTAAGAACCCCTTTCACATTAGGATCACGTATATCGAGCACTCTCCATTGTGCACTGCTTTGGAGTTTGCATTGAATACCCGAAGAACAGAATTCCAATGGAAACCCCGATAGCACCCGACAGAGTCACTAAAGGAGTTATCCCCTTTCAGATAATCTTGGTCCCCATGTGCAGTCTGAAAAAAAAACCCACACACCTCAAACTTGCTTTAATAACCATCCCCAGGTCCAGGGCTGACTATCTGGCACTGCTCCCGATGTCTGCAGCGCTGATGGCGCGTCAATAGCCAATCAGTGAGCTCAGCAGCTCTATCCAATGAGAGAACATCCAGCTGTGAGCCGCTGACCTCACTGATTTGGGGACCGTGCTGTCGAAGTGTTGTCAGCACCACAACCAGTACTGGACACTGGGAGCAGTGCCAGAGTGACAGCGCTGGACCCAAGTATGGTGAGTAAACAGCAGTTTCTTTTTTTCTTATAACAAACTGCACCCGCAGACCAGATCATCTGAAAGTGGAAAATCCTTTTACCTATTACAGGGTTGATGGAGTCACTTTGGACTCCACCTGGCCTCCAGCCCAACAGTGTCCATCAGTAGACAGGTTATGTGAGAACCTAGCCCTAAAGGAAAGGGAAAAGAAAAGTTAGCCAAACTTAACTATCTTACATGTACAAGTGGCCTTCTCATACTCTTCCCAACAGATGATACTGGGGAAAAGATGGATAGGGAGGGGGGAAGGGGGGAATTTCATATGAAATATGTAGCTGCCTGGCAGTGACTTATGCTCCCATACATATTAGATGAAAATTGGCTGAACTCACCAATTTTAGTGGGACTGATTAACTATCTGATGTATGGAGGTGTCCAGATTCTCCCTCAAAAGGACACAGTGGGGAAGAGAAGGATTGGAGAACTGGAATGTCACTGCCAGATCCTTTAGTTCTCAGTGGAGGAAAGCAGCTGCCAGATGTGGCTGACGGCATCTTTCTACTCTCTCCCCATTGAACACAAACGAATGCTTGACCAAGTCGAGTGCACAGGTGTATGGGGGCTGGAAGACCTAGCTGTCTACTGAACGAATATTCGTCTGACGCCTCTCATGTGCATGGCAGGGCGGGCCAGACAAGAATGGCTGCTGGAGGTACAAGCTATTGAAGGCGTATGGGCATTTTTAGGAAAATTCAAGTTTACAAAAGCCAAAAACAGGTTTAAGCTATGTGCACACTTTAGGGAAAAGTGGTATCATGATGAGCAACAGGGAGGTGCCTGATGACCGCACACAAAGGAAATGTATCATCTACAGTTTGTATTTTTACTAAGCAGATACTGTGACTACTGACAAGGGGTGTCTACAAGTACAAGCCAACGATAAGGCTAAACAGCAGCTAATGACATAGAAATATTTAAAAAATCCCCAAATTCTTAAAAAAAAAATGTTAACATAACTTGATATAAAATATAGGAAATTTTCCGCCTGCTCTTCAACTGTTGCAAAACAACACCTCCCAGCATATCCTGCAGATTTCAGGTTAAGATGGGAGATAATTCACTATGTTGCAAAAATGTGAACTATTTAAGCAATTCCTCTCTTTTATCAACCATTTGGACCTGGGCAACATCCAATTTTTTTTTGTATATGGAGGCCATGAAGTCTGCTGTGCACTGGAAAAAAATGTCTTCTACATAACAACAACTGTCTAACATCTGTCACATCTGTACAACAGACTGTCAGTAGGAGCCCCTGAATATAGTACACCATATATACACACACCCTCCATATTTTGGCCCCGCTATTCATAATAAAAATGGTAAATATGTATTTATGCTACAGATTTGATTAGGATTGATAAGGCTGAAGATGCATGGCATAGTTGGAGATGGTGGTCCCTTTCCAGAAGTAGGGTTTTGATGCCTTGGGATTGAGGCTAGCATCAAAGATACAGGGGGTGGGGGAAGATCTATCAAAAGTTGTGCAAAGGAGAAGTAGGTAAGCTGTCCATAGCAATACATTTCCTATCATTTTCCATAGATTTCTATGGGCACGTACTCCACTTTGCACTACTTTTGATAAAACTCCCACACAACGTAGACCCAACCCAAATATCATTACTTATACTTATTTCAATAGAATACCTATACATTGATCAAGATAATGTCTGTCCAGTGATACTCTTAGCATCTCAACACGAGTGAAAGAGTGTACATTATGATGGTGTCCTTGACACATAGCATTGCACCTGTAGCATAGTTGTGGATTTGTTTGCTAAACATAGGTGTGCCTAGCGAAGGCTCTAGTGTAAAAATCATCCTCTGTGCATTATATTTTTATTACTACTTTTATTGTGATCACTTATTTTTCTTTTTGCGTAGCATAAAGAAAAATTCTTATCTGAAAACCATCAACAAGATGATGGTAACAATGCCTGCAATCCTTATTTTATATTGGATGGTCCCCCAGTGCTCAAGAGATGTAGAAAAAAAAAAGGTAAGGCCAGGTTCAAACAAGCGTTTGTAAAATGATCCGTTTTTCTTCCTGAAATAAGTGACATTTTTACATCAATGTTGTGATTTGTATGTGTAGATTTTATATATGTGTGCGTTTACCTCCGTGTGCCATCCCATGTCTGTTTTGTACAAGTGTAAGGCATTCAGTTTTTACATGAACAATTTCATAAATAATTAAATAGGCCAAATACAGGTTTCTTAAGAATTGTAAGGGTGCGCGACCACGATCAGGAACTGCTGCAGGTTTGAAGCAGCATATGTATGCATTGCTAAGGCTACGTTCACATTTGCGTTTCGTCGGGCGCAGGTTCGGCGACGCATAGCGACGCATGCGTCATGCGCCCCTATATTTAACATGGGGGCGCATGCACATGCGTTGTCTTGCGTTTTGTGACGCATGCGTCATTTTTGGCGCAAGCGTCAGGGCGCAGAGGACGCTGCATGTTGCATTTTTTTTGCGTCCAAAATCAAGCCAAAAATGGTCGCATGCGACAAAAAACAATGCGTTTTTGCATGCGTTGTGAGTTGCGTCGCCGACGCAACGCCCAACAACGCAAATGTGAACGTAGCCTTAACCAGCAGCAGCCCGCATAGTGACTATGCGTGTCTAGTCATCCGCGGACACTGACATGCGGTCATATCCATTTCTCTTGCGGTGACACCAGTTTCCTAACACAAATTTTACCATTAGAAAAGTATTGAATGTGGTGAATCCACACGGATCACATGCGGATTTAGGCCGGCGTCACACTCAGCGTATGAAAATACGGTCCGTTTTTTACGGCAGTAATACGCAGAAATGTTCCCAAAATAGTGATCCGTATGTCATCAATAGGCAGGGTGTGGCAGCGTATTTTGCGCATGGCATCCTCCGTATGTAATCCGTATGTCATTGAGATACACACACATATATATATATATATATATATATATATATATATATATATATATTTATATTTAATTCAGAGCTAGATATCATAAAAGCCGGAAAAATTCCCACGCTCGAGTTCATATGAGGACATCCAGCAGAGGGCGCATCACCGCAACTCAAGGTAGCTACAGGACATTCCCCTGCTTTCCATTCATTCCCCGGGGTTTTACAGCCACGAGCACTGCATTAGCAGAGCTCCTGGGTGTAAAATGATTTAACCCCTTCAGATGGATTTACATCGTGGGACGTGACCAGAATGACGGAAGGTATGGGATATTGTTGTTTTTTTATTTTTCCTTTTTTACAGAACGAGGGTCTTCAGGTGGATTAAGAGTCTAATAAAATATTACAACACCCTGTGTCTTTATTTCATTAAAGTACTTTGTAATAAAGTGTGTGTTTTATTAACCATTTCGTACTATTGGATTAATAATGGATAGGTGTCATAATTGACGACTCTCCATTATTAATCTGGCTTAATGTCACCTTACAATAGCAAGGTGACATTAACCCTTCACTACCCCATATCCCACCGCTACAGGGGAGTGGGAAGAGAGTGGCCAATTGCCAGAATAGTGCCAGATGTGCCTTTTCTGGCGTGGCTGGGGGCAGATGTTTTTAGCCAGGGGGGGGGGGGGCTATAACCATGGTACCACCCTAGGCTATTAATATCTGCCCTCAGTCACTGGCTTTACCACTCTGGCGGAAAAAATTGCACGGAAGCCCACGCCAATTTTGTCTGCGATTTAAGCCTTTAATAGCTAGAGGGCCCAAATTTTGCACATACACACTACTAACATTAGTAGTGTGGAATATGCAAAAAAAAAAGGGATATGAGACAGTTTACTGTATGTAAACCATGTCTCATATCATGTCGGGTCTGGGAAGGAGAAAGAAAAAGCCGGCAATTGAATTACCGGCTTTTATGATAGATAGAGAGATATATATATACACACACCTATTCTATGTGTAGACATTTATTCTACCTATTCTATTCTGTCAGTGTGATTTTACTGAACACCGCACTGAATTGCCGGCTTTTCTCTATAACACCGGTGCGTATTTCTCGCAAGTCACACTGCTGGTCCGTGTGTAATCCGTATTTTTCTCCCCCCATAGACTTTCATTGGTGATTTTTTTGCACAATACGGTGACAAACGCAGCATGCTGCAAATTTTAAACGGCCGTACAAGACCGTATAATACGGATCAGTAAAATACGGCAGATAGGAGCTGGGCCATAGAGAATCATTGTACCGTATGCAATCCGTATTTTCTGCACCTCTCATACGTCCGTAAAACTCGCTAGTGTGACGCCGGCCTTACCTACATTCAATAGAAGGCAGCACTTTGGACGAGCAAACATACGGTGCATCCAAAGCGCTGCTAGTTCCGGATCATGGGAACGTACCTTAAAGGATCCGTGACCAACGCATGACATATGGGTGGCAACCTGGAGTTGATTCGTGTTTTGAGCACTTTCTGACTTATAATCATTGATTCAGATGTGCAATACGAACCAAAAGTAGTGCATGCTGCTATTTTTTATATGTAGACCATCGGTCCATGCATTACAACGTTCATGAGAACTTCCACACTGATTTGCATTGGCTGTGTGTTGTCCAGTTTTGCATACAGACACCATACGGACGTTAATATGCTCATCTGAATAATCCCTTATACTTATTTTACCATCCCGACAAGCTCATGATGATGCTTCCCTAGACCCCTCTGGTCTCTGAAAGACTGGCAGCAGCACCAACTTCACCAGTAAGTTAGGAAGTGGCTGCAGTGGTCTTGGTCAGCATGACCCATCACTACTGGACCAATGTGGTAAGGGACCATAAGGGGATTGATACGGTATTAAATCCCATATTACTAAAAGTGACAGGTGACAGAATGTGAAGTAAGGTGCACTTACCGGAGTTTCAGATTGTCCATAAATTCTGGTAATGTGACAGAGTCCATTAGAACAAAGTCTGCTTTGCCATACTGTAAGCCTTCTTGTTCTGCCATGATGGTTCACCACAGCCAGTTCTGTCCAACTCAATTGCAGGATTTAAAACTATATCCAAAAGTGCCACAATCAGCGCACAACTAAACAAAAGTACCACAAATAGACAATTACACAATATAGGACACCGGTGCACCCTGCCTGCAGGAGTACAGGCTGTCTCTGTCACACCCAGACTGTATGGTCATCCCAGGTGTGTGATCTGCAAGTGCAAAATGCCTCTGAGATGTAGAAGATGGATGTCTCTTCCAGGAGACGTATACACTTCTTGGAAAACTGACGAAAGATCCTCTAGTAAAAGGCTCTCAGAGGGATTTCTGGAGAAAGGGAGTTTTGGGAGCTCACACAAGTAGTAGAGACTGCTAGGTGGGATGTCTCCTCCAAAATCTTCTCAGTGCAAGATGTGGGTCTTCTTCATTAAAGGTCTCAGTGCAAGAAGGGATGGGTCTGGGTCAGTGCAGGTAGGGGGTCTCAGGAGAAGAGGTCCCTTCTGGACAGCTGCTGTCACTTCCAACAGGGGTAAGCAGCCTTTTGTGTCTCCCCTGTGTAAGCTGCTGATCAAACTCCTGTTCATCATCCATAGAGAGACCAGGAAGCTGTGTGGGAGAGGTAAGAGGAGGAGAAAGGGGAGAGGTGGAGAAAAGGGAGGCATCGGAGGTAAGGGATGCAGGGAGGGGAAAGGGAAGGAGAGGCAGACTGAGTGAGTGGAAAGGTGAGGTATAGGGGAGGGCAGACATTAGTGATGGGAAATCTAGTTCATTTTGGTGATTAGTTCACCATGAACTAGTTCACTGAAAAGATTAGTTCAAAAGATTAGTTCATTTAGTTCAGTATTGCTCTGGATTCTGCTGAGAAGAGATGGATCAGTTCTAGTTCGTTACACAGAAGCTGTGGCTCCTAGGATGAGTTATAGTTTTGTTAAAATGATCAGAAATAGTTAATACATCTGATCATTACATAAAAAACTCTTGTTAAAGGGGTACTCAGTCTGGAGAAAAAAAATTCTAAAGTTATTTATTCAAGTTAGTAATTTCTTTTTTTTCTTTGTGAAATATTCAAACCTCCCAGTGCGCAGTGTATTATCTGCCCACATTATGGTCACTTGCAGTGTCTCTGGTATTCAGCACTGAGCAGACAGTATTCATTTCACACCACTGCAATAGGTTACAAAAGGAAGAGATGTGGTGAAACTACACAGAACTACAGATTTACCAAGCTGCCTTAGGGTATGTGCACACGTTCAGGTTTTTTCGCGGTTTTTTCACGTTTTTTCGCAATAAAAACGCTATAAAAACTCATTAAAAACGCATACATTATGCATCCTATCATTTAGAATGCATTCTGCGTGTTTTGTGCACATGGTGCGTTTTTTTCCGCGGAAAAAACGCATCGCGGTAAAAAAAGCAGCATGTTCATTAATTTTGCGTTTTTTTTGCGTTTTTCCAGCTATTCTATGCATTGGGAAAAAACGCACAAAAAACGCGTCAAAATCGCGGTAAAAACGTATGCAGATTTCTGGCAGAAATGTCCGGTTTTTGTCAGGAAAATTTCTGCCAGAAATCCTGATGTGTGCACATACCCTTACAGTAAATGGATCTTTTGCTGCCCATAGCAACCAATCACAGCTCAGATTTCACTTGCCAGAGCACTGCACTACTGCAGTATCAGAAAGCTGACCTGTGATTGGTTGCTATGGGGCAAAGAAAATCTTCCTATTAGACAGCCTGATAATTCTCCACCCTAGCTCCTGTGAGGAGCTGATAGGAAATGCATCATGTCATGTGACCTGTGAACTAAATGAACTATGTGAACTAAATGAACTGCTGAACTAGATGTTCTGTTGAGAATGACTCAGGACAGCCTCGTTCAACGTGATGCATCTCACTGAGCCCAGCAGCCATTCCCCCTGTATTAGTGTAGAGTACTGACTCCTAATGATTGTGTATGAGGGAGCTGAGAAGCCGTTCAGCATCCTGAGAACAGAACAGGAGCCAGTGGTAAAGATTTTAGCAAGGCTGATCCTGTACAGGAGGCTGATCTTATCATAAAGACTGGTGAGGGGCATGAACCACACCACAGAATCACTCTCTCATACACACATGAGCTGTGTCTGTCTACTGTACAATTTCAGTTTTTATTATTACTATTATATTTGTATTTGATGTGTGCTATAGTGTTTACTACCTTCTTTTCCAGCATCAGGAGCTATAAAGAGCAAGTGTGAGAGCAGGGATCTTCAGTGTGAGGAGCTGTATGAGGGATCACTCTCTGTCTCCTCCCACTTGCTGTTTAGTTCATAATGAACTAATCTCTGTCAGGATGGTGAACTAGATGAACTAGTTCACTCTGAAGATTAGTTCATTTTGAACTACTCACTCACGAACTACCCATCACTAGCAGACATATGAGAGGAGGGGATGAGGGTGGGATAGTATGACAGCAGCTATGGAAATAGGAGGGGGAGGAAGTGAGGGAGGGCTGGAAAGGAAGAAAAAGAAGTAGCAAAATGGGCAGTGAAAGCAGAGAGGAGAGTTAAGAGGGGCAGCATGGGGACAACCCTGGCATAGGTGGACATTTAGTAACAGGTGAGCACAAGGAAGGCAAGTGACAGAGGGAACTTAGGAAACTATGGCCTCTCACTGACAGATGCAATGATTCCCTACTTTCATGGATAAGATGTTACCTTGCCATCTGTATCTGATCCTATAGCTAAGTGAGTGCTATGACCTTATAAGCACTTGTGCACACAGGGCTCTTTTAGGCTACGTTCACATTTGCGGTCACGCATGCGTCATGCGCCCCTATATTTAACATGGGGGCGCATGGACATGCGTTGTGCTGCGTTTTGCGCCGCATGGCCGCAAGCGTTGGACGCAAGAAACGCATCAAGTTGCATTTTTTTTGCGTCCAACTTTCGGCCAAAAAGGACGCATGCGGCGCAAAACGCAAATGTGAACGTAGCCTTAGGGCATTTTTGCTGCATTTTTTATGCTAATTTTCAGCTGCTTTTTACAGTACCAGCAAAGCCTATGAGAGTTCAGAAATCTCATGTGCACACACATTGGTTTTTAGTGTGATCAGTATTTTGTGCTTTGCTGCGTTTTTTGGACCTAGAGCATGTCACCTCTTTCAGCGTTTTTGCTGCGGTTTTCACCCATTGACTTGAATGGGTGTTGAAAAAAATAAAAAAAAACGCAGGTATTATTATTTGCTGCGTTTTTGCTGCTGACAATTCAAGGACATTAGTATGGGCAAAGAGAAAAAATAAACGCAACAAAAACGCACCTAAACCTGCGTTTTTGATGCAGCTTCTTTCCTGCCAAGAAGATCAGGTTTTGCTGCAGCAGAAAAAAAAAAAGCAGCATAAGAGGTTTCCGCATCATAAATTCACATCCTATAGTGTCGGTCTATATATGCTGCAGATTTTCTGGGACTTGCATTGACAATTTTGATCCCACCCTCAGATCAGATAAAAATGCGTTCTTTTAAACGGACCAACTCAGTGCAAGGGTATGTGTCCACGTTCAGGATTGCATCAGGATTTGGTCAGTATTTTACATCAGTATGTGTAAGCCAAAACCAGGAGTGGAACAATTAGAGGAAAAGTATAATAGAAACATATGCACCACTTCTGCATTTATCACCCACTCCTGGTTTTGGCTTACAAATACTGATGGAAAATCCTGACCAAATCCTGATGCAATCCTGAACGTGGACACATACCCCAAGGGTGAAAAAAATGAACGTGTGAATGGCCCCACAGGTTCGAGTGCTATCCGTGAAAATTAGACGTGTGAACGAGCTCTGAGGTTCCGACAGTTGAATTTTTGTGCTTCAAATCACAGGATGCAAGAACTTGTTCACACCGTGTTCTAGGCAGCTCCATTTCCCCTGCATAGCTTACATGGCAGTAATGCAGTTCACAAGTCCTACAATTCAATCTTCACATACACCTCAGTTGTATCTGTGTTGGATTCATGCAGACACTGCAGCCTAGACCAGCATATTTCATTCTACTAGCAGGGGCTCCCTTATTTTGTGTGGTCTTGCAGCCCAATCTTCATGTCTGTCTATCCTAATCGTCAGATTTTGTGGTAGGACTACATGTCACAGCGCTTTGCTTATTTATGATTTTGGCTATGACACAGGTCACGTCCAAAGTTCACTATATTGCTGCACAATACAAGTGAAAGGGGTCATGTTCTAACCTGTGATCGCAACAAGCAAGTCACAAAAAATCCAGCGTGATAGGACTTCTCCTGACTTGCTTGTCGCAGTACCTCGGGATTGCAATGCGACCCTTTCACTTGTATTGGGCTGAGATGTAGTAGTGATACCAGGCGAACTTGGATCAAGCAACAAGTATCGCAGTCAAAGTCGCCACGCAGCCCCAGCCTTTATGGATACTGCAGTTCTGTAACACAGATATGGCTCGTTGTCACCATAAATGTAAAAATGGAATGCCTCCAAGTCCACATGCTATTGAGCCCAGAAGTACCGGTAAATAGAGTAATGTAATCTGTCGTGTGTTTGGCACCTGTTTCCCGGAGTAAGCGTTAGGGCTCATACTCACATGCGAGAAACTCAGATGAGTCTCGCACACCCATACCCGGCATTGCTGCCGGCACTCAGGAGCGGAGCGTTCAGCGCATGTATTGCTATGCAGCCACATGCGCGAATCCGAGTGCTGGGTGCAGTGTCGGGTATTGACGTGCAAGGCTCATCCGGGTTTCTCGCATGGGAGTATGAGCCCTTAGGCAAGGTTCACATTGCGTTATAGGCGTCCGTTAGACGGACTAAGTTACACCGCGGCATAACGCGGTTGAACGCAGTCCGTTAACGCCGCCATTAAGTCCTATGTCGGACGCATCGCTAGCTCACGCCCACAATGGGCGTGCGCTAGCGATGTGCTGTCATTGAGTGACGGACCCTGGGACGCGGGCTGCAGCGTTTCCGGGTCCGTCACCGCTAGCGCAGATAGAGCTAGCAGATGCTCTATCTGCGCTAGCGCGATGACATATCGGCACTTGCGTTAACAGCAGCCCGTTAACGCATGTGTCGAACGGGCTGCTGTTAACGCAATGTGAACCTAGCCTTAGGCTGGGGCTACACGGCGACTTTGACCATGACACAGGTTGCACCACCGCTACATTGCAGGATAATAAAAGTTAATGGGGGTACAAAAGTTAGACCCAGTTGGATTTTTTTGCAACTTCATTGTTGGGGTACCTTTGGGGTCACAGTGCACCCCCATTCACCTGCATTTTGCTGCGATGTAGCAGCTTCCAAAGTTGCCATGTGGTTCCAACTTTAGGGCTCGTGCAGATGACCATAAAAATGAGATGAGTCCTATCGTCCTTTGTCGGATAGCACTTGTTCCCATGTTATTCAATGAGGACGTGTGCATGTCCATTTTTTTTTTTCCTTGGAGAGATATTTGCATCTCACTCAGCCATTGAAGTCTATAAGTATGTGGAAATCATCAGATAACATCAGAGTGCGGTCCGATTTCACAGACTGAATGGACAAGGTGGATTTTTCTTTTTCTCCACCTCAAAAAATCAGATGACTTTCTGATCAGACTCTAATCTGAGTCTAATCAGAGTATATTAACTATAATTGGCCCATTCTTTCTATGATGAGAGAAAACTGGTTGTGTGTCTCTGGCCTTAGGGTCCCAATCCAGAAGAAAGACGAGAATTTCGTGTTGGAGTTGTAGATCAAGTAAGTCGACCCCATCAGCTTTCTTAGACTTGGTGAGCACCTCCTTACCTAACATGGCTTTTATTCCATATACGATAAGATATATGATCTTAGTATAATGTAATGTTTTGAAGTCGCTGCTTGACACACAAATACTGTAGATATAGTCTGAGATAAATACAAGACTCTGGTAATATATCCATTTTAAGCACAGACATGTACCCAAACCATGAAAGAACCTTTTTACTATATCTCTGTAGACCCCATCCCCTCCACAAAGTACTTTTCTGTAGTGGAAGGTAATTAAGAGAAAAAGCTGGTGATGCGACTTTTTTTTAATCCTTCTTGAAGGAGTCACAGTACCGAGACGCAGGTGATTTGTATGGTTTCTGTTTTAGGAAAACTAATTTAATTTAAAAAAAAAAATAAAAAAAAATGCCCGATTAGGTATCAGGGCATAAGGTGTCATTCAGATTTCCATTTTTCACTTATGTTTTTTTTTTTTGTTTTTTTACAGACAGGCATGTCCAATTCACGGATCAAATTCGCCAATGCAAATCTGAAGAAGCTGATGAAACCTTCATCAGGATGTTTTTTTTTTTTGCATATGAGAAAAACTGATAATATACTGATGGTAAGGATACGTTCACACTGGACGTGGCCTAAAACTTACACTTGGACTATTCACTGATGAAAATCTGATCTATCACTGTGATGAAAAAGTATTTTTTTTTTTTTTTAAGTACATGATGTCTCTTGCTCTGGAGGACAGGACTCGTTCTTGCATAATGGAAAGCTCACTGGTTCCAATAGGAAATATGCAATAATTAATTTCTCCTGCAGTTGCATTGCACTGGAATTGGACAACTGTTACGGGTTTTGCCCCTGTTAATTGCTAAGGGTCCCAGTAGCAGGACATCTAGTGATAATCTTATCGTTGAGGGGCACTTTTCAGGCTACGTTCACATGTTCAGTATTTGGTCAGTATTTTACATCAGTATTTGTAAGCAAAAATCAGGAGAAATCAGAGAAAAAGTATAATAGAAACAAGTCACCACTTGTCTATTTATCACCCACTCCTGGTTTTGGCTTACAGATACTGATGTGAAATACTGAACGGTGACTTACAGATATAGGTTTTCCCAAAAGGACAATCCCTTTACAAAGGACAGGACCTGTCACTATTCCTAACATGTCTGTTTTAGTGAATACTTATGTTCCCCATAAAATTTTCATATTCCTCTGTTATTCCAACGTTTTAAATAAATTAACAATTGGGTTTTACCCCCTGGTCAGACAGGTGTCCCTACTCTGCCAGACTGATTGGATAGCGTCAGAATAGGCAGAGACACCTTCGCAAATGGCAACATCCCGCAATCAATGTATTCATTCTCGTTTCGGATGAGTAATAGGGGAATGATATGATGTTGAATTATAAGAAAAGCCGATCCAGCACGGTTATTGGATAGAAATAAAAGTCAAGAGTAGTGACAGGTCCTCTAATCGGAATGGCCATTTGGGAAAATCTCTGTTAGATGTGTCCCTTAATGATAAGATGATCACAGTATGTCCTGCTGCTGGGACCACTTGTGATCAATTTGGGGAAAACCTGGTAATAGCTGTTCAATTCCAGTGCAGTGCCACCAATGAGGCATTGCATAATTGGTTTTGAGATCGGTGTGCTTGCCTATAATTATTATTATTATTTATTATTATAGCGCCATTTATTCCATGGCGCTTTACATGTGAGGAGGGGTATACATAATAAAAACAAGTACAATAATCTTGAACAATACAAGTCACAACTGGAACAGGAGGAGAGAGGACCCTGCCCGCGAGGGCTCACAATCTACAAGGGATGGGTGAGGATACAGTAGGTGAGGATAGAGCTGGTCGTGCAGCGGTTTGGTCGATTGGTGGTTACTGCAGGTTGTAGGCTTGTCGGAAGAGGTGGGTCTTCAGGTTCTTTTTGAAGGTTTCGATGGTAGGCGAGAGTCTGATATGTTGTGGTAGAGAGTTCCAGAGTAGGGGGGATGCACGAGAGAAATCTTGTATGCGATTGTGTGAAGAGGAGATAAGAGGGGAGTAAAGAAGGAGGTCTTGTGAGGATCGGAGGTTGCGTGCAGGAAAGTACCGGGAGACGAGGTCACAGATGTATGGAGGAGACAGGGTGTGGATGGCTTTGTATGTCATGGTTAGGCTTTTGTACTGGAGTCTCTGGGTAATGGGGAGCCAGTGAAGGGATTGACAGAGGGGAGAGGCCGGGGAATAGCGGGGGGACAGGTGGATTAGTCGGGCAGCAGAGTTTAGAATAGATTGGAGGGGTGCGAGAGTGTTAGAGGGGAGGCCACAGAGCAGGAGGTTACAGTAGTCGAGGTGGGAGATGATGAGGGCATGGACTAGGGTTTTTGCAGATTCTTGGTTTAGGAATGTACGGATCCGTGAAATATTTTTGAGTTGGAGGCGGCAGGAAGTGGAAAGGGTTTGGATATGTGGTTTGAAGGAGAGATCAGTGTCAAGGATTACCCCAAGACAGCGGGCTTGTGGGACTGGGGAGAGTGGGCAGCTGTTTACTGTAATGGATAGGTTCGTTGGGGAGGTCGCGTGAGATGGGGGAAAGACGATGAATTCTGTTTTGTCCATGTTAAGTTTTAGAAATCTAGCGGAGAAGAAGGATGAAATAGCAGATAGACATTGAGGGATTCTGGCTAGAAGGGTGGTGATATCTGGTCCAGAGATGTAGATCTGTGTGTCATCAGCATAGAGGTGATACTGAAAGCCGTGAGATTCTATGAGCTGTCCCAGGCCAAAGGTGTAAATGGAGAAGAGCAGGGGCCCTAGAACTGAACCTTGCGGGACTCCGACAGATAGGGGGCGAGGTGAGGAGGTGGTGTGTGAGTGGGAGACGCTGAATGTCCGGTCTGTTAGGTATGATGAGATCTAGGATAGGGCCAAGTCTGTGATGCCAAGGGATGAGAGGGTCTGGAGCAACAGGGAATGGTCCACTGTGTCAAAGGCAGAGGACAGGTCCAGGAGGAGGAGGATAGAGTAGTGCCGCTTGCTCTTGGCGGTTAATAGGTCATTGGTGACCTTAGTTAGGGCAGTTTCAGTGGAGTGGTGTGACCGGAAGCCAGATTGAAAGCGGTCGAAGAGGGAGCAGGAAGATAGATGGGAGGACAGTTCAAGATGGACGTGTTGTTCCAGTAGTTTGGAGGCATAGGGGAGAAGTGATATGGGGCGATAGCTAGATACAGAGGATGGGTCAAGAGAGGGCTTTTTGAGGATAGGTGTGATTGAGGCATGTTTAAAGCTTGAGGAGAAAACACCAGTTGTTAGTGATAGGTTGAAGAGATGGGTTAGGGTTGGGATGAAGATTGTGGTGAGGTTTGGGATGAAGTGGGATGGGATCGGATCAAGTGCGCAGGTGGTGAGATGCGATCTTGAGAGTAGAGTGGAGAGTCTGTCTTCTGTAATGGTGGAGAAGTTGGTTTTGGAGGTGGAGGGCAGGGAAGTCGGGAGGAAGGGTTCTGGGGGTTGTCGATTGAAACTGTCTCTGATGTTCTCAATCTTCTGCTTGAAAAATGAGGCAAAGTCTTCAGCAGAGATGAGTGGGGAGGGAGGAGGCGCTGGGGGGCGGAGGAGAGAATTGAAGGTGTTGAATAACTGTTTGGGGTTGTGGGACAGGGAGGAAATAAGAGATGAGAAGTAGGTTTGTTTTGCTGTGGCGAGTGTGGTCTTGAAGGTAGTGAGGGACTGTTTGAATGCGATGAAGTGCTCATTGGAGTGGGATCTTTTCCATCTCCGCTCTACAGCCCTGGAAGCTCGCCTCAGTTCTTTGGTCAGGTGGGTGTACCAAGGCTGTCTGTTGATTTTGTGAGCTTTGGTATGTGTGAGAGGGGCAACCGATTCCAAGGCTACAGCTATTGTGGTGTTGTATAGAGTGGCGGCGTCATCCGCATTGTGTAGGGAACTTATGTCTGTGAGAGGGAGGAGGGATTCAGAAAGTGAGTGTAGATCAAGGTGTTTAAGATTTCTGCGAGGGTGTGCAAGTTTGTGGGGTGGGGATTGTAGACAGGGAGTGGAGAGGGAAGAGAATGTGAGCAGGTTGTGGTCAGAAAGAGGAAGAGGTGAGTTAGAGAGCTTAGATAGGGAGCAGAGGCGGGTGAAGATGAGATCCAGTGTGTGACCATCTTTGTGAGTGGCTGTAGAAGACCATTGAGCAAGGCCAAAGGAGGAAGTGAGAGATAGAAGTTTAGTGGCAGCAGAGAGGGAAGTGTCAATGGGGATGTTGAAGTCGCCCATGATGATAGTGGGGATGTCAGCGGCGAGGAAATGGAGTAGCCAGGTGGTGAAGTGGTCAAAGAAGGTGGTGGCTGGCCTTGTGGGACGGTAGATGACAGCCAGTTGGAGGTTGGAGGGGGAGTAAATGCGCATGGAGTGCACCTCAAAGGAAGGGAGGGTAACAGAGGGTGGCAGTGGGATTGGGGCGAAGGAGCAGTTATCTGACAGGAGAAAACTAACTCCTCCGCCGTGCTTGCTGTTGGGGCGAGGGGTGTGGGAGAGGTGGAATCCACCATAGGAGAGCGCGGCTGGAGAGGCTGAGTCAGAGGGGCTGAGCCAGGTTTCAGTGATGCCGAGGAAGGAGAGTTTGTTATTGATAAAGAGGTCATGGATAAATGACAGTTTATTGCAGACAGAGCGTGCGTTCCATAGTGCTCCAGGTAGGGAAATTGAAATATAATATAAGAATGTGCTAGGTCCTCTAGGTCAAAGACACGATGTACTGTCGCTATAATCCCTACTAGGGCATTTAAAAATTTAGTTTTTGAATTTTAATATTGTAGTGCCGGCGTCCCTGCGTGGTCCTTCCCCCTCCCCCTGACAGGGACGCTGAAATACTGACCGCCACAGCTGCTCTGTTGTTTCCCCTGGGCCAGCTCCCGACACAGCCGCCATGTCCCAGAATCGGCACAGGCCACCTGGCAACGCGCTTAGGGCACGCTCCTCAGCTTATTGCTCAGAGACCTAGTGTCCTCAGCTTATTACTCAGAGACATCATGTAAGTCTATGTAGGGAGGTGCCTGAGCAACTTTAGTGTTTAGTTAGTTTTGCAATTGCTACTTAGTTGTTGGGTTCCTGTTGTTGTCTGTGCCTGAACCTGAATCCACTTCAACCTGAACCCGTCCTGCCTAAACCAGCTGTCCGGTCTGAACCTGTCCTGACTGAACCAGCCATCCTGTCTGAACCAGTACCTGTGATCCTAAACCTGTCCTGTCTAAACCAGATGTCCTGTTTGGATGAGTACCTGTGGTCTTGAACCTGTCCTGTCTGAACAAATATCTGTCATCCTGAACCTGCCCTGTCTGAACCAATACCTGTGATCCTGAATCCATCTTCTCTAAATCAGCCACCCAGTCTGAACCTGCACCAGTATCCTTTCTGCCAGTGTTCCTTTTCCTGTCCCATCAGACACTCCAACTCCGTACCTGGTTCCTGACGCTTGGGGTCAGCTGCTGCAATACCTGGGACTGCCCTGGAGTAGCACCTGCAACTCAAGCCTAACCTCACCTTCAGTAGCTCTAGAGAAGACCAAGTAGTCGCTTAATTACGCCCCTCCAGGGAAAGCTCGGCCCATGTTACAGTGGGTACACATCCACCAGCGTGGCAAATATTAACTGTTAAAGGGAATCTACTATACTATCAGGTTCTATGAGCAGCATGATGTAGGGCAGAGACCCAGATTTCAGTGATGTATCATTTACTTGGCTTCTTGCTGTAGTTTTTGGGCAAGCAGCCCAGTAAGTGATGTATCGCTGGAATCAGGGTCTCAATCTCTATATTTTGCTGCTGTCAGATTAGGTGGCAAAAACTTGGTGTCAGATTCTCTTTTCATAACTTCCTTCGTGTCCTGTCCTTCAGTATGCCCCCGTCTATATACGTCTGACATGTCCATAGGCGCAAATGCACCCGGTGTATGGCACAAGATCACACGCTAGATTTTTTTCCTCATTGAAAGGGATTGTGTCATCTATCACGTTTTCCTATGCAGACAGTCAATGGCCAACATATGCTTCTGTACGTGTGCCTATACAGCAACATATATCTCAGGTTTTCATCAGAGTTAGGCCACGTTCAAACGTTCAGTATTTGGTCAGTTTTTTACCTCAGTATGTAGCGTCGGACTGGAGCACCTTGGGCCCACCAGAGAAAATCATTCTTGGGTCCCACTATGTAGCTACATAGAAATAAATACAAGACCACCAATTGTGTGGTAAAACACGCTAATATCAGGGTATAATATAAGGTAGTACACGTCTTAATTTTGTAGCAAGGGCTAGGGTAGAATCATAGAGGGGTAGCCCCCTCATAGAATATAATGTCGCCCCCTCATAGAATATAATGCAGCCTCACTCATAGAATATAATGTAGCCCCCCTCATAAAATAATGTAGCCCCTTTCATAACATATAATGCAGCCCCCTCTCATAGAATATAATGCAGCACCCCACAAAATATAATGCAACCCCCTCATACAGTATAATGCAGCCCACCACAGAATATAATGCAGCCCCCCAGAGTATACTGTAGTCCCCTCATATAGTTTAATGTAGCCCGCAGAATATAATGTAGTCCCGGGAGAATAATGCAGCCCACCACAGAATATAATGCAGCCCCTCCATAGAGTATACTGTAGCCCCCTCATATAGTATGATGTAGCCCCCCAGAATATATTGTAGTCCCCTGAGAATAATGCAGTCCCCCCACAGAATATAATGTATCCCCCTCTTAAAGTATAATGCAGCCCCTCTCCACCCCCATCATTGTCCTCATCACCACCTCCATCATTGCCGTCTCCCCCACCACCCCTATAATTCTCCCCCACCCCCCCATCACTGCCTATTCCACCACCTCCATCATTGCCTCCTCCTCACCACCATCATCATTGCCCATTTCATCACCTCCGTAATTGCCTCCCCCACCTCCATCATTGCCCATCACTGCCATCATTTCCCCCATCATCATTGCCCATCACCGCTATTGCCTCTCCCCACCATCATTGCCTATCACCTCCACATCATTGCCTCCCCACTATCATTGTCCATCACTTCCATCATTGCCTCCCCTCTCCATCATTGCCCATCACTTCCATCATTGCCTATCACCTCCATCATTGCCTCCCCCCACCGCCATCATTGCCCATCACCTGCATCATTGCCTCCCCCACCACCACTCGCGCGCACACACACAGCACCACATCACTCTCACACTCATGCACAAATCACTGCACTACATACACACACTCAAGCACACAGACACACAGCACAGCTCGCCGGCAGCTTTCTGTCTGAGACAGCGTGCTGGATGATGACGTCATCCAGCTGGGCTTCCTGTCTCAGACAGGAAGCAGGATGCCAGGATGTGCTGCTCTGTGTGTGTGTGCCTGCGTGTGTGTGTATGTGGTGTGGTGATTTGTGTGTGAGTGTGAGAGAGTGATGCGGTGCTGTGTGTGTATGTGGTGCGGTGCTTTGTGTGTGTGTGTGTGGTGTGGTTGTGGGGCTTTACATGCGGGCAGTGTTAACTGCAGCCTGCGGCTAACGCTGCCCACTATTAAAGAGAAATGGTATTCACGCCTCTCCACGCCCATAGGGGCGTGGGGAAGCAGGAATATTAAATTTTGTTTTAGCAGTGGGGACAGAATCCTGTCTCCAGCTGCTGCTATGCTGGCACAGGACGGGCCCCCTTGACTCAGGGGCCCCATAGCCACTGGCTGGGGGTCCCTGGAGCAGTGGGGACCCTAGGCAGCTGCTGGCCAGTATGCTAGCAGGGGTCAGTGCCTGGGCCCACCGGAGAATCCTACAGTTCTCCGGTGGGCCAGTCCGAGCCTGTCAGTATGTGTAAAGGTACCGTCACACTAGGCGATATCGCCAGCGATCCGTGACGTTGCAGCGACCTGGATAGCGATATCGCTGTATTTGACACGCAGCAGCGATCTGGATCCCGCTGTGAAATTGCTGGTCGCTGCTAGAAGGTCTGCACTTTATTTGGTCGCTAGGTCACCGTGTATCGCCGTGTTTGACAGCAAAAGCAAGGATACCAGCGATATTTTACGCTGGTAACCAGGGTAAACATCGGGTTACTAAGCGCAGGGCCGCGCTTAGTAACCCGATGTTTACCCTGGTTACCAGCGTAAAAGTTAAAAAAACAAACAGCACATACTCACCAGCGCGTCCCCCAGCCTCTGCTTCCTGACACTGACTGAGCGCCGGCCCTAAACTGAAAGTGAAAGCACAGCGGTGACGTCACCGCTGTGCTGTTAGGGCCGGAGCTCAGTCAGTGTCAGGAAGCAGAGGCTGGGGGACGCGCTGGTGAGTATGTGCTGTTTGTTTTTTTAACTTTTACGCTGGTAACCAGGGTAAACATCGGGTTACTAAGCGCGGCGCTGCGCTTAGCAACCCGATGCTTACCCTGGTTACCCGGTGACCTCGGCATCGTTGGTCGCTGGAGAGCGGTCTGTGTGACAGCTCTCCAGCGACCAAACAGCGACGCTGCAGCGATCGCATCGCTGTCGCTATCGCTGCAGCGTCGCTTAATGTGACGGTACCTTAAGACAAAACCAGGAGATGAACAGTCAGAGGAAAAGTAGAATAGAAACATGTCACCACTTCTGTATTTATCACCCACTCCTGGTTTTGGCTTACAAGTACTGAGGTAAAATACTGACCAAATACTAATAGTGTGAATGTGGCCTTATATGACAGGGAACAGCCCAAACTTGCACCTCTGACCTTGCCAAAAATGAGTTTCAAATCATTGTCATCTGTTGATGTAATATTGAGTTTCAGTCCATTTCATTGTGTATCTTGTGATATTATTTTCAAGTCAGTGAATGGAGGCAATCACCAACATGAAGCTGCCAACACTCAAACCACACACGTAACGTGCCAAGATGACAACAATGGCGGACATTTATAAACAATGCAAATGAAAAGACAAATACAACGAACATAAATCCGGTTGTATGGAAAATTTCTATGCAGGAACGTAATTCCACTCAATTATAAAGGCAATAATTGATTACAGCAGTTGCTTTGTACAACTTTTACAGCGAAGAAGAAAAACAAATCTTTTGTCGTTTTGATTTACCATTTTCAGTGAGTGCTTTAAAAAAATGTGATTTTGGGGCGAATTGCAAGTTCTCCTATTGCTCTGAAAAGACCTGTGTAAGGCCACTTTCACACATTGAGTATTTGGTCAGTATTTTAATACAGTATGTGTAAGCCGAAATCAGGAGTGGAACAATCAGAGGAAAAAGTATAATAGAAACATGTCACCACTTCTGTATTTTTTACCGACTTCTAGTTTTGCCTTACAGATACTGAGGTAAAATACTGAGCATGTGAACGTGGCCTAACACACTGAGGTCTCCCAGGGCTACAGTGGCATGTAAGGCTGTGTGCACACGTTGCAGATTTTTCACGTTTTTTCCTGATAAAAACGCTATTAAAACCGCAAAAAATCTGCATACATTATGCATCCCATCATTTTTAATGAATTCCGCAATTTTTGTACACATGATGCGTTTTTTTCCACGAAAAAAACGCATTGCGGTAAAAAACGCAGCATGTTCATTAATTTTGCGGATTTTTCGCGGATTTCCCACTATAATTGGGAAATGTCCGGAAAAATCTGCAAAAAAACGCACCAAAAACACAGTAAAAACGCGCAAAAACACGCAAAAAACGCATGCAGATTTCTAGCGGATTTCTTGCAGAAAATCTCAGGGTTTTCTCAGGAATTTTCTGCAAGAAATCCTGAACGTGTGCACATAGCCTAAAAGTTTGCACATCTCTGGTTAAAATGACTTATTGTGAACACTTAAGCAAGTTGAAGATTAAATTATCTCTAAAAGGGCTAAAGTTAAAGATGACACATTCCCTTTGTATTTTACGCCTAAAAATATATATTGTCATTTTTTTTACATTCTAAAAATTGCAAGAAAGGAAACTATCTGTAGTTTCTTAAGTGTTTTATGGCCGTCTCTCCCTGTTTTTGGTTATTTATCTATCTTACATAGCACCAATAATTCCTCAGTGCTTCACATACATCAGCATTGCTGTCCCCATTGGGGGCTCACAATTGAAATTCCCTATCGGTATGTATTTGGAGTGTGGGAGGAAACAGGAGTGGCTATAGGAAACCCACGCAAACATGGGGAGAACGTACAAACTCCTTGCAGATGATTTACTTGCTAGAATTTGAACCCTGAACCCCAGTGCTGCAAAGCGACATCGCTAACCACTGAGCTGCCCTATTTTTATTGTCGAAGGGGTTGGCTACTTTTAGGGACAATTATTTACTTTTACTTAATTTTTTTGTGCTAAAAGTTATTTTTTTACAATTAGGTTCCATTAAAAAATGTGCACTGTTTTGCTTTTACAGGTTTTTGGCTTCCCTGAGCACTCAACTTTAAACGGAAGCTGTCACCCGGTTTTTGCAATGTAATATGACATCTGCTTGATGTAGGGGCTAAGACCCTTTTACTAGTGATGTAGCACTTAGTTGACTGGATGCAACAGGTGTGGTAGAATCACTGTTTTTCTGCTGCAGATCTGCTCGGAATGCTGAGCCCTTTATGACTCCGCCCACACTCCTGATAGGCAGGGTTCTGTGTACACTGTATATTGACAGAAAACTGCTAATGAGTGCTGGGGGTGTGGTTGGACCAGGAGGCACAAGACACTTAGGGTACCGTCTCACAGTGGCACTTTTGTCGCTACGACGGTACGATCCGTGACGTTCCAGCGATATCCATACGATATCGCTGTGTCTGACACGCAGCAGCGATCAGGGACCCTGCTGAGAATCGTACGTCGTAGCAGATCGTTTGGAACTTTATTTCGTTGCTGGATCTCCCGCTGTCATCGCTGGATCGGTGTGTGTGACGTGCTTTCACTTTACGGCCGGCACTCAGTCAGTGTGGGAAGCAGACGGCTAGGGACCTGACGGACACCGGAATGTGAGTATGTACGGTTTGGTTTTTTTACATTTACGATGGTAACCAGGGTAAACATCGGGTTACTAAGCGCGGCCCTGCACTTAGTAACCCGATGTTTACCCTGGTTACCCGGGGACTTCGGCATCGTTGGTCGCTGGAGAGCTGTCTGTGTGACAGCTCCCCAGCGACCACACAACGACTTACCAACGATCACGGCCAGGTCGTATCGCTGGTCGTGATCGTTGGTAAATTGTTTTGTGTAACGGTACCCTTAGGGTACCGTCACACATTGAAATTTCCATCGCTACGACGTTACGATTCGTGACGTTCTAGCGATATCGTTACGATATCGCAGTGTCTGACACGCAGCAGCGATCAGGGATCCTGCTGAGAATCGTACGTCGTAGCAGATCGTATGGAACTTTCTTTCGTCGCTTGATCACCCGCTGACATCGCTGGATCGTTGTGTGTGACAGCGATCCAGCGATGTCTTCGCTTGTAACCAGGGTAAACATCGGGTAACTAAGCGCAGGGCCGCGCTTAGTAACCCGATGTTTACCCTGGTTACAAGCGTAAACGTAAAAAAACAAACAGTACATACTCACCCGTCGGTGTCCTTCAGGTCCCTTGCCGTCTGCTTCCTGCTCTGAGTGCTGGCCGGAAAGTGAGAGCAGAGCGCAGCAGCGGCCCTGCGCTTAGTTACCCGATGTTTACCCTGGTTACCCGGGGACTTCGGCATCGCTCCAGCGCCGTGATTGCAACGTGTGACCGCAGTCTACGACGCTGGAGCGATATTCATACGATCGCTGCGACGTCACGGATCGTGCCGTCGCAGCGATGAAAATTTCAATGTGTGACGGTACCCTTAGTCCTGTAGTGATTATCTCTTACTGATAAAAAAAACTGGTTTTATTGAAATGGCAAAACACAGCCCAGTAAGTAGGAAAGGGCTGGAATCAGACTTTCCTCTCCTACATCATGCTAATCTCAGACTATATAGCGAAAACCTGCTAAAAGATTCCCTTTAGGGTATACAGAACACCGACTTTTCTGTGTAAAATCGGGGTTCACTCAAATGCAGACTGCATCAGGTATGGGACAATGGATATGTAAGAGGAAACAGTAAAACTGTCGGAGAGCCCTTGCAGGATATGACCATAGTAAGGCCAGTCTCACACATCCTGATATTTCTAGTACCGGAAAAATCGTACCGAAGATGTCCGTGTGTGTGTACTACGTGCTGCACACGTGTGGCAACCGTGTACCACCAATGTGCCGCATCAGTACCACACGGATGGCCACCAGGGAAGAAGCGCTATAGTAAGCGCTGTTCCCCGGCAGCAGGTGCTGAAGCCGGCTCTCATCATTCTCCCCTGCCCTGCCAGCGAGCAGAGGAGAATGATTAGCGTTATATTAAAGTCCGAACAACAGCAGGTGGGGCTTTTGGGACTCTTACCCCCCATCATCCGACACCTGATGCCGCTAATAACAGTGACAGTAGGTGTTAGAATCTGTTTAGTTTGTGACTATCCGCCATTTTCTTGTGGAGTTCTGGCTGCTGGTCTTTTTCCTCTGGTGCTGGGTTTGTCTTGGGTCAGGTGTTTGTATTACTCTTTATTAACCAGCACCTGCCTCCCAGTCCATGCTGGACAACAGTGTTAGGCCAGTCTCACACATCCAGATAATTCCGGTACCGGAGAAAACGGTGCCAGAGTTATCCGTGTCCGTGTGCTCATGTAGACTATCCGTGTGGGATCCGTGTGATGTCCGTGAGTACGTTTTTAAGGTCCGTGTGCTGTACGTGTGTCCGTGTATTGCAACAATTTTTACAATTTTAACCCTATGACAGGAAAAACGCACACGGATGGCACACGGACAGCATCCGTGTGCAGTACGTGTTTACACGGACCCATTGACTTTAATGGGTCCGTGTGATCCGTGCGCTCCCACGAACACTGACATGTCTCCGTATTTTGCAAACGGACACACGGTCCTGGAAAACTCACTGATATCTGCAGAGACACATATACTTTAATGTGTCTACGTGAGTCAGTGTCTCTGTTACGTGAGGAAACTGTCACCACACGTACCGGAGCCACTGACGTGTGAAACCGGCCTCAATCTGCCTGAGCTCTAGCTTGGTGCTTTGCTTTGTGTTCTCTGTGTGTTATTTGTGCAGTGCTGGTACCTCCGGATGATCGGGGTATTCCACAGCCGCCGGCTGCGATTTAAGGAAATAAATTAATGAAAAACCCAATGTGGGTTCCCCCCTATTTTCTTGAACCAACCAGACAAAACTCACAGCTGAGGGCTTGCAACCCTCAGCTGTAAGCTTCTGCAAGGTTGGTTATCAAGAATAGAGGGGTCCCACGCTTTTTTTTAAATTATTTATTAATTTCAATTAAACCATACTTACAATCACACCTAATCCAAGCAAAGCTCTCGATCTCCTGTAATAAAAAAGCAGCACTATACCATACCAGTCCGTTGTTGTGTCCCACGTCATAATCCATGTCTGGGGGATATACAGTTTTCAACCTGGACGATGCCAAGATGCGACCGTCCCAGCTGAAAACCACTGGTGAATGAGCTGCTGAGGGCACAGCATCATTCACCAGCGGTGACATCATCAAAGCTGGGCTGAACTATGGTGACCTCAAGACCGTGGGAAAATGCCGGTGATGATGTCATTGCTGGTATATTATTGCTTTTTTTATTTTATTTTTATTACAGGAGATCAAGGGCTTCGCTTGGATTAGGGGTGGTTGTAAGTATGGTTTAATTGAGATTAACCCCTTCACCCCGAAGCCTGTTTTCAACTTCCTGACCAGGCCATTTTTTTCAATTCTGACACTGTCACTTTATGAGGTCATAACTCTGAAACGCTTCAACGGATCCTGGTGATTCTGAGATGGTTTTCTCATGACATATTGTACTTTGATAGTGGTAAAATTTATTCGATTTGACTTGCATTTATTTGTGAAAAAAATGGAAATGTGGCGGAAATTTGGCAATTTTTAAACTTTTAGTTTTTAGGCCTTTAAATTAGAGAGTCATATCATACAAAATAGTTAATAAATAACATTACCCACATGTCTGTTTTACATTAGCACAATTTTGGAAACATAATTATTTTTGTTAGGCAGTTGTAAGGGTTAAAAGTTGACCAGCGATTTCTCATTTTTACAAAAAAATTTGCAAAACCATTTTTTTTAGGGACCACCTCACACTTGAAGTCACTTTGAGGGGTCTGCATGACAGAAAATGCCAAAAAGTGACACCATTCTAAAAACTGCACCCCTCAAGGTACTCAAAGCCACATTCAAAAAGTTTATTAACCCTTCAGTTTCTTCACAGTAATTTTTGCAAAGTTTACAAAAAAATTGAACATCTAACTTTTTTCACAAAATTTTTACTTCAGATCCAATTTGTTTTATTTTAACAAGGGTAACAGGAGAAATTGGACCACGAAAGTTGTTGTACAATTTGTCCTGAGTACGCCGATACCCCATATGTGTGGGGTAAACCACTGTTTGGGCACATGGCAGAGCTCGGAAGGGAAGGAGCGCCATTTGACTTTTCAATGCAAAATTTGCCGGAATTGAGATCGGACACCATGTCACGTTTGGAGAGCCCCTGATGTGCCTAAACAGTGGAAATCCCCCACAAGTGACACCATTTTGGAAAGTCGACCCCCTAAGGAACTAATCTAGATGTGTGGTGAGCACTTTGAACCCCCAAGTGCTTCACAGAAGTTTAGAATGTAGAGCTGTAAAAAAAAATCATATTTTTTTCCACAAAAAATGATCTTTTCCCCCCAAATTTTTTATTTTCCCAAGGGTAACAGGACAAATTGGACCCCAAAAGTTGTGCAATTTGTCCTGAGTATGCTGATACCCCATGTGTGGGGGTAAACCACTGTTTGGGCGCATGGCAGAGTTCGGGAGGGAAGGAGCGCCGTTTGCCTTTTCAATGCAAAATTGGCTGGAATTGAGATCGGACGCCATGTCGCGTTTGGAGAGCCCCTGATGTGCCTAAACAGTGGAAACCCCCCACAAGTGACCCCATTTTGGAAAGAAGACCCCTAAGGAACTTATCTAGATGTGTAGTGAGCACTTTGAACTCCCAATTGTTTCACTAAAGTTTAGAATGTAGAGCCGTGAAAATTAAAAAATCATTTTTTTTCCACAAAATGATCTTTTAGCTAACAATTTTTTATTTTCCCAAGGGTAACAGGAGAAATTGGACCCCAAAAGTTGTTGTCCAATTTGTCCTGAGTACGCTAATACCCCATATGTGCGGAGGAACCACCGTTTGGGCACATGGCAGAGCTTGGAAGGGAAGGAGCGCTGTTTTGGAATACAGACTTTGATGGAATGGTCTGCGGGCATCACGTTGCGTTTGCAGAGCCCCTGATGTACCTAAACAGTAGAAACTCCCACAAGTGACCCCATATTGGAAACTAGACCCCCCAGGGAACTTATCTAGATGTGTTGTGAGAACTTTGAACCCCCAAGTGTTTCACTACTAGTATTTTGTATTTTCCCAAGGGTAACAGGAGAAATTGGACCCCAAAAGTTGTTGTCCAATTTGTCCTGAGTATGCGGATACCCCATATGTTTGGGTAAACCCCTGTTTGGGCGCACGGGATAGCTCGGAAGGGAAGGAGCACTATTTTACTTTTTCAACGCAGAATTGGCTGGACTTGAGATTGGACGCCATGTCACGTTTGGAGAGCCCCTGATGTGCCTAAACAATGGAAACCCCCCAATTCTAACTGAAACCCCTAACCCAAACACACCTCTAACCCTAATCCCAACCATAACCCTAACCACACCCCTAACCCTAATCCCAACCATAAATGTAATCCAAACCCTAACTTTAGCCCCAACCCTAACCCTAACTTTAGCCCCAAACCTAACCCTAATGGGAAAATGGAAATAAATACATTTTTTAAAATTTTATTATTTTTCCCTAACTAAGGGGATGATGAAGGGGGGGGGGGTTGATTTACTTTTATAGTGTTTTTTTTGGTGGATTTTTATGATTGGCAGCTGTCACACACTAAAAGACGCTTTTTATTGCAAAAAAAATAGTTTTTGCATCACCACATTTTGAGAGCTATAATTTATCCATATTTTGGCCCACAGAGTCATATGAGGTCTTTATTTTTGCTAAACGAGTTGACATTTTTACTGGTACCATTTTTGGGCACATGATGTTTTTTGATCGCTTTTTATTCTGATTTTTGGGAGGCAGAATGAACAAAAACCAGCAATTCCTGAATTTATTTTAGGGGGGGCGTTTATACCGTTCCGCGTGTGGTAAAATTGATAAAGCAGCTTTATTCTTCAGGTTAGTACGATTACAGCGATACCTCATTTATATCATTTTTTTATGTTTTGGTGCTTTTACACAATAAAAACTATTTTATATAAAAAATAATTGTTTTTGCATCGCTTTATTCTGAGAGCTATAACTTTTTTATTTTTCTGCTGATGATGCTGTATGGCAGCTTTTTTTTGCAGAACAAGATGATGTTTTCAGCAGTACCATGGTTATTTATATCCGTCTTTTAGATCACATTTTATTGCACTTTTTGTTCGGCGGTATGATAATAAAGCGTTGTTTTTTTACTCGTTTTTTATTTAGTTTTTGTGGTGTTCACTGAAGGGGTTAACTAGTGGGATAGTTTTATAGAGCGGGTTTTTACGGACGCGGCGATACCAAATATGTGTACTTTTTTTTAATTTACATAAATAAATGGATTTATTGGAAAATATTTATTTAATTTTTTCTTTACTTGGGGATTTTTTTTTTTTATTTTTTTATACATTCTATTTTTCTTTTTTTAACACTTTATAACATTGTCCCAGGGGGGGACATCACTATATTTTATCAGATCGCTGATCTGACACTTTGCATAGCACTGTGTCAGATCAGCGATCTGACAGGCAGCGCAGGAGGCTTTCCGGTGCCTGCTCTGAGCAGGCGCCGACACGCCATCTCAGTGAAGGACCCAGAAGGAGCCCCGCAGCCATTTTGGATCTGGGGACTCCTTCCAGAACACCGGAACAACGCGATCGCATTGCGTTGTTTCGGTGGGAGAGCGAAGGGAGCCCCCGTCCCTGCGCGATGCCCTTCTATGTCGCAGTCACTACTGACAGTGGCATCAGAGGCAGGGGCGGACACAAGCAGCAATGGGCCCCCTGTGCAGGAAATACGTCGAGGCCCCCCTCATGCATGTACACTGTGTATAAAATGCCTATCATAACATATGCGTATACACAGCAGAAGATACACACACACATACACACACACTAGCCCTATATACATAGCAGCACACACACTAGCCCTATATACATAGCACACACACACACACACACTAGCCCTATATACATAGCAGCACACACACTAGCCCTATATACATAGCACACACACACACACACACTAGCCCTATATACATAGCAGCACACACACTGGCCCTATATACATAGCAGCACACACACACACACACACACACACACACACACACACACACACACACTAGCCCTATATACATAGCACACACACACACACACACACACACACATACATACACACTAGCCCTATATACATAGCAGCACACACACTAGCCCTATATACATAGCACACACACACACACACACACACTAGCCCTATATACATAGCAGCACACACACTAGCCCTATATACATAGCAGCACACACACACACACACACTAGCCCTATATACACACAGCAGTATACACACACACACTAGTCCTATATACACACACAGCAGTATACACACACAGCAGTATACACACACACTAGCCCTATATACACACACAGCAGTACACACACACACACTAGCCCTATATACACACACACACACACACACTAGCCCTATATACACACACACAGCAGTACACACACACTAGCCCTATATACACACACAGCAGTATACACACACACTAGCTCTATATACACACACACACACAGCAGAATACACACACACACTAGCCCTATATACACGCACACAGCAGTATACACACACAGCAGTATACACAGACACTAGCCCTATATACACACACAGCAGTACACACACACACACACTAGCCCTATATACACACACACTAGCCCTATATACACGCACACAGCAGTATACACACAAACACTAGCCCTATATACACACAGAGCAGTATACACACAGCAGTACATACACACACACACACACACACACACACACACACACACACACTAGACAGACCAACATACATCACATGGAATGTGTACCTACAGAGAGTGCAGTTGCAGGGAGCTGGTCCATCCCAGAAGAACACAGGAAATGAGCAGGGGAGACATGGAGCCTGTCCACTGCTCTCAGCCTTACAGACTCCCGGCGGGCCGGCCCTTCACCTACCTAGAGTAGTGATTCCCCCTCCCCATATTTTCATGTGTATCCCAGTCCTGCCGATCACTGAGGCTCTGGGAAGAGTGCGCACGTGCAACAGCAGCAGTCACAAGCAGAGCCGCATCTTCAGTGACTCACTGAGGGACCCTCTCCCTCCTCTCTTCCTGCATCTGCTGTCACCGCGAAGCACCAGTGACAGCCGGACAGCAGCGAAATGTATGCTTACAGGTGAGGTCAGGAAGGGGGCCCCTTTTGACCGTCATATCACATGTGCACAGCAGAGCGGGCCCCCTGCTTCTCCTGTTAGCAATAATACTGCCGCTGGCTGTCATTCACCTCATTGCTTTGTATCTCCGTCGGGGCCCCCTCCCACTCTGGGCCCCGGTGCAGTTGCACCGGTTGAACCGGCGGTATGTCCGCCCCTGATCAGAGGGGTTAAATGCCCATGATCGGTGCTAGCGCCAATCGTGGGCATTGCTGTGGGGTGTCAGCTGTCACTCACTGTGAGACCGGGCGATCGTGCCGCCGTACTAGTACTGCGGTTTGCGGGAACTCAGTTTCCGCAGAGCAGTACTAGTACGGCGCATGTCGGGAAGGGGTTAATAAAGGAGTCTGTCATTTTTTTCAAATAAAGGATTTTATTCTGGCTGTGTCTTTATTTAACATATAACTATAGGATTAGTAATGGATGGGTATCTTATAGACGCCTCTTCATTACTAAGCCGTGGGCTTGTTGTCACCTTTCAGGTGACATCAACCCCAGAAATATTACCCCACTTGCCACTGCTACAGGGCAAGTGGTAAGAGCCGGGCAAAGCACCAGAAAAGGCGCAATCTAATAGATGCTCCTTTTCTGGGCATCTACGGGCTGCTGTTTTTAGGCTGGGGGGGCCTATATCAATGGCACCTTACCAGCCTGAGAATAGCAGCTTCCAGCTGTGAGCTTTAGCAAGGCTGGTTGTCAAAAATGGGGGGACCCCAGGCTGGTTTTTAAAATTATTTAAATAATTAAAAAAACAGCGTGGGGACCCCTCTATTCTTGATAACCAACCTTGCAGAAGGTGACAGCTGAGGGTTGCAGCCCCCAGCTGTGAGTTTTGTCTGGTTGGTTCAAGAAAATAGGGGGGGAACCCACGTCGGGTTTTTCATTCATTTATTTCCTTAGATCGCAGCCGGTGGCTGTGGAATACCCCGATCATCCGCACCTACTGTTACGGATCTGCAACACAGAACTAAGGTAAAAGGGGGAAAACTAACCCTGCACTATGACTAGGCTGAAACCCTACGATGGAGTGGGCGACCCATTCCTTGCGAATAGATCCACCGACGATCCTAGGTTAATCTCAAGCGAAGACCTATAGATAAGGGGAAGAAGGGGTTCCTTAACCCCCTATGGGAGGTGGAGCCGCACATTCATCACTGTAATGAGCGGTACCACGTGACCGCTCACACAGTACAAGCTGCCGGCGCTGAGAGGAGGCATCGCGGGAGCTGGGTGAGTATTTCTCTGCAAGCGGGCAGGCGCACGGGGGGTGGGAGGCAGGAGGTGACCCCCAAACTTTATTTTTAACAAAAAAAAAAAAAAAAACTTGATTTCTCATCAGATGAATGCCGGCTTTAGCACCACACGCAGGGGACAGCGCTTAACTGTAGCGCTGTTTCTCCGGCGGTACGTGCACATGGAGGAGAGTGCACACTGTTCTCGGGGAACAGCGCTTACTGTAGCGCTTCTTCCCCGGCGGCTGTCCCTGTGATACTGATGCGGCACACGGACGGCATCCGTGTGCGATACGTGTTTACACGGACCCATTGACTTGAATGGGTAAATGTGATCCGTGCAGCTGCAAAAAAATGGACATGTCTATGTGTGTATCACTTGGACACACGGTCCGTGAAAAAACACAGATATGTGCCATATCATTTGAATTATATGATATCATTTGATATTATTTGAATGGGTCTACGTATATGTCAGTGTCTTCGATACGTGTGAAAACTGTCACCACATGTACTGTAGACACTGATGTGTGAAAGAGGCCTAAGGAGAGACTGCCATCTTCTGGCCAAGGGCAGTCAGGTGGGGCCAATTTGTACCGGAAGAATTGCAGGAGGAGCAGCTTATATCCCAGACAGATTTCTGGGATATAAAAGCCCTGTGCGCCAAGCCGTAGTCAGATTTGGCCCCAAGATAAGCAGGCGCGGAAGCCAGTGTGACAGGCCTCAGCGGGAAGTCTACGCCATCAGGGTGCTGGTCACCGCCTGACAAGGTCCAGACTATGTTCGGGAGGACCCAGAATTCCATCTGCGTCAGTCAAAACCAGGACATGCGCCCTACGCCGGTCAAGAAACAGAGACCAGACATCACCTGTCAAGAGCTGAGCCCCAGTTCTCTCCGCTCCAGCAGATATTCGTCGACTATCAAGCAGTGAAGATCTGCAAGGAGACGACGGCTAAAGACATGCACCTGTGGTTGCAGAGGGACAGCGCAAGCGAGCAGGGCCGTCACTTCCAGTTTGGACATATGAAGCTGGGGACAGGACAACAGGTGGGGAAGGGGCCTGCTTAGTGCGTAGGAGGTTCAGTGTGCGCTAATAAAGTTTGTCAGAAAGACTTGTGGCCTGGGAAAATCCAGTGACCTCCGCTAGAGCCAGGGTTAAAGAGAGAGAATCTATGTGGTAACTGCTGTGAATGGGCGTACCACCTTCATGGAGAGGACATTAGTATTATATTGTGAAGAACTTGCGTTGCTATTACGTTTATTGTTTGATTTGCTTTATTATCACTGTTCAAAATTACTGTAAATTACTATTGCATTTAAACAGAATTATAATGTTCACTGACTGTTCTTTCCTTGCGTTATATCCGCCCATCCAAAGGCCGCTGGTGGAGAAACAGTGACCAGACTTGTCCATCACCCTCCTGCTAAATGCATACAAACCACTCTTCTCTGTCCAGGCGCTGTTCTGATTCTCATGGTGTGTGATTTGTCATCCACTCTACTTCAGTGAGTGGTTCCTCTTCATTCTGCCAGTACAATAGGAGCTGGAACTTCCCAACACTCATTGCATCTACCATTGTACAATGACTGACTGGTCTGAACAGAAAATCCACCTTTCTGTTATGTCTGCACGCAGTTAAACCCGCAGGACAAAAGGAGCAGAGAGACATCCGCCCCCCACTTCATGAAACCGTCTGTTTCTGCTGCTGATAGAGATTGATTCACTTAACAACAGGCAGTGGACAGAAGGGAGACATCTAGTGAACAGAACCTTGGAGTGATTTTTCAAGGGTAAGCGAACATAATTTTTAAAGCATCACACCAGCGTTTTTGTTTTGTTTTTCAGTGCTGGGGGGGCACTTTAAATGTAAGCTCCCCCCCCCCCCCCTTTTTACTCACTTTCCTGGCTTCACCCTTTACCAGCGCCGCCATGGTCCCACAGTGCCATCTTGTGCATGTGACTTCTAACTGGCCAGAAGTTATGTCACAAGAGCTCAATGCCAATCTATGAGAGCCAAAACGATTCCCTCATAGAGATGTATTCAAAAGTGACCATGGGCAGGAAACACCGGATCTACCCAGCAGGTGACTATTCGCCGGAGACTGACTGGAGCGACCCTGGAAAAGGATGAAGGTGGCAGCAGGTGAATATGAGTCAGGGGAATTATAATTAAAGCACCACTCCAGCGGTGCAATTAAAAAAAAAAAAATTGCTGGAGTGGTGATAGAGGTTTGCAGGTACTGCAGTGACCATGTAAGTATGGGAATTACGCTACTGTCTGCTTTTTTAAATATGAAGATTTACAGATTCAGTTCTTTTATCCAAGCCAAAGTCATGAGTGAATTGGAATGACAAAAAAAAACTTAAAAAATACAAAACTGCACCAAACAGTATCATTTTCGTCATTAAACATTTGCAGGAAACGTGAACTTGAAGCATTTTTTAGTGGCTTTTTTATTTTGTAAATCTGATGTGTTTTTCTTGCATTTCTCAAGATCTATAGAAAAGATAATGGGGGAAACAGCTTAGAGAAGCCATACCCATAAGATGCTGTTTTCTAAAAACAAATAAAAAATAGTAATAATTTGCCAGAGACAATCTAATCAGTGTTTTTGCCAAAAAAATGTTTTTGTTCAACCAGGTAAAACCAGCACCATCTACACTTTTAAAGGGAACCTGTCATCTGACAAAACACTATTAGGCCGGTTTCACACGTCAGTGGCTCCGGTACGTGAGGTGACAGTTTCCTCACGTACCGGAGCCACTGACACACGTAGACACATTGAAATCAATGCATCTGTGCAGATGTCATTGATTTTTTGCGGACCGTGTCTCCGTGTGCCAAACACGGAGACATGTCAGTGTTCGTGGGAGCGCACGGATTACACGGACCCATTAAAGTCAATGGGTCCGTGTAAAACACGTACCGCACACGGACGTTGTCCGTGTGCAGTCCGTGTGCCGTGCAGGAGACAGCGCTACAGTAAGCGCTGTCCCCCCCACATGGTGCTGAAGCCGCCATTCATATCTTCTCTGCAGCAGCGTTTGCTGTAGAGAAGATATGATTAATCCTTTTTTTTTTTGTTTCTCGTGTTTAACATAAAGATCCATGTCCCCACCCCCTGTGCGCCGCCCGCTGTTATTAAAATACTCACCCGGCTCCCTCGCAGTGTCCTGTCCTGGCCGCAGCTTCTCCTGTATGCGGTCACGTGGGGCCGCCCATTACAGAAATGAATATGCGGCTCCACCCCTATGGGAGGTGGAGCCGCATATTCATGACTGTAATCGGCGGCCCCACGTGACCGCTCATACAGTAGAAGGTGCGGCCAGGACAGGAAGCAGCGCCAGCGAGGGAGCCGGGTAAGTATTTTAATAACAGCGGGCGGGCGCACAGGGGGTGGGGACATGGATCTTTATGTTAAACACGAGAAACAAACAAAAAAAGGATTATTCATATCTTCTCTACAGCAAAAGCTGCTGCAGAGAAGATATGAATGGCGGCTTCAGCACCACGTGGGGGGGACAGAGCTTATCTCTAGCTCTGTCTCCTGCACGGTGCGTGTGGTACCCAGTCGGCACACGGGCAGCACACGTGTGCCACACTGATGTGCCACAGAAACGCACGGGCACACGGACACGGATAACTCCGGTACCGGAATTATCTGGACGTGTGGGACAGGCCTTAGCCTGCAGATATAGGGTTACCGGTAATCTGCAGGTTAATAGTGTTGTGAACCTGTCCGCACTTAATTTCCTCCCGGCAGAAGGGGTCTAACTTTATTCCCCCCCCTACGCAGCGTTCCAGTACTAGTCATGGGGCGGCGCTGCTTCAGTCACCATACTGTGTACAGAGAGTGACAGCTGTGAACACGCTCCCGCCACTGACTGACAGCCAGCTGAGCATTAGCACCTGCTGTCAGTCAGGGCAAGGGGAGCGGCTACAGCCGCCACTCTCTATACAAAGAGCATTGACTGAACCCACACCAGTGACTAAAACCAAAACACTGCCAGGGGGAATAAAGTTAATTTCCTCCCAGGTCTAAGTTCAGGCGCCAGGCAGGATCACAATGCTTTTAACCTGCAGATTAACCCCAGGTTAATCGCTTTTTAAATTTGATTGGTTCCCTTTAAAATGTAATACTGCATTGTAAATGTTTGTCCACTAGAGGGTGACAGCTTACTTTTGAACAAATGTGAGGGTTTGTTCAGATGAGCGTATTATATTACGGGACAGCACAATGACCAATATAACTCAATAGAGCTGTTCAGGGGACAGTTTTTTCACATGGACCGAGTGTGAAAAAATCCCAGCATGCACTATTCTCTTCTGTATTTCGGATGAGACTCCTGTATGCAAGTCTACGGTATGTCACTATCCATAAGGAGAAATGTTACCCCTAAGACCTAAGTCTATAGGTGGGGGAAAAAAAAGGGATCACATATGGATCATCTGTTTTTCATCTGATTTTTTATGAATACATTGCCATTATTAAAGTAGAAAACTGTATTTGATCATGTGCATTTTAAAATGTTGATGTATGAAAGCGGATGTCACATGGACTAAAAAATATGCACACGTTTCGTGAATTTGCTTCAAAGTAAAAAATGACCTTTCTTCCTGCCTCAAACTGTATTTGTGACTTTTGGTGTCGAAGAATCTCCAGAATTGCGGTAAGATGCTGGCGTACTCAGAAATACACCAGAGGGGGGACTGGACCGAAGTTGCGTCAATTTTTTTAAAACTTTTTAAAAAAGTTGTAATTGATGAATCCGATGTAAACATGGGGAATTGCTAGACTCCGCCCTCAAAGAGGAAAAAAGCAAAAACACAGGCAAGCACATATAAAATAGACTCAAAAGAGTATTGCCATCTGCAAGATCATATCCCGATATGTAGAAGCTGTAATAATATTAGCAAATACCTTAGAAATGTAGTATAGTTCTTCTGATTCGCTGTCACTTACCCTATGTGCAGTGCATTGCAATAGCTTAGGTATCCATAGTTACAACCACTAAAACCACCGCAAAAACGCAAAAAAATGCTAAAAATCCAGAACGTGGGTACATTGCCTAAGACCTAACAAACTGTCACTATATGAGTGGTCGCAGAAATAGATACTTAAGCTACTACAATGCCTGTACGTGGAGAAAGCGACACAGCAAATCAGAAGAACTATACTGCATAATTTGAGGTAATGGCTAAAATTCTTATTATTTCACCTACTACATTTTGGGATAGGATCTTAGAGATAGGAATACCCATTTACAGTGGCATGTAAAAGTTTGGGCACCCTGGTCAAAATGACTGTTTTTGTGAACAGTTAGGGTATGTGCACACGTAGAAAGGTCCACTGCGGACTTTTCCGCAGCGCATTTGATAAATCCGCAGGGCAAAAACACTGTGTTTTTCCTGCGTATTTATCGCGGATTTACCGCGGTTTTTGTGCGGATTCCACTGCGGTTTTACACCTGCGGTTTTCTATTATGGAGCAGGTGTTAAACCGCTGCGGATTCTGCACAAAGAATTGACATGCTGCGGAATGTAAACCGCTGCGTTTCTGCACGTTTTTTCCGCAGCATGGGCACAGCGTTTTCGGTTTCCCATAGGTTTACATTGTACTGTAAACTCATGGGAAACTGCTGCGGACCTGCAGCTGCTGATCCGCAGCAAATTCCGCATCGTGTGCACATAGCCTTAAGCAAGCTGAAGATCAAATTATCTAAAAAAAAAAGGGCTAAAATGAAAGATTACACATTTCCTTTTGTATTTTAGGCAAAAAAGTAGTCCTTTTTTAACATTTTAAGAATTACAAAAAGGAAAATGGGCCTATGAAAAAGTTAGGGCACCCTGCATGGTTAGTACCTAGTAGCAGAGGCGGACATGCCGCATGTGCAGCAGCATCGGAGCCGGAGGTTGAGGGAGGCTTCTTCAGGGTGGCTAACACTGAGGGTAATCTGTCCTGTTTCTCTAGCCCCGAGGTTCCATGGGGGGCCCTGGCCAGATTGCCCTCATGTTCGACGGGCAGGGAGCAATCCGTCCTCCCCTTTCAGCCCGCACTTCCTCTCTGACAAAGCCACGCGGCTGGATGACGTCAGCATTCAACGCGTGCCTCTGTCAGACAGAAAGCTGCCGACGACGAAGATTCTGCGGCTGCGGGGAACATGCGGAGAGGTGAGCGGTGGTGTGTGTGTGCGCATATGGAGGTGGTGGAGAGGGCAATGATGGAGGTGGTGGAGAGGGCAACGATAGTGGTTCGGAAGAACTTTGATGGAGGTGGTGGAGAAAGCAGTGATGGAGATGGTGGAAAGGGTAATTATGGAGGTGAGGGAGAGGGCAATGATGGAGGTGGTGGACAGGGTAATGATGGAAGTGGGGGGAAGACAATGATGGGGGCAAGGACGGACTGGGACTGAAGTTCAGCCCTGGCATTTGAAATCACAGAGGCCCATGCTGTCAACCCCCCCCCCCACACGCAGGGGACAGCGCCTAACTGTAGCGCTGTTTCTCCTGCGGCGGTACGTGCACACGGAGGACAGTGCACACTGTTCTCCGTGTGCAGTACGCTTTGCGGACCGTGCTGCCAGAGAAAAATGGACATGTCTACGTGTTTTGCACACGGACACACGGTCCGTGAAAACACGCAGGCATGTGCATAGACCCATTCATTTGAATGGGTCTACGTGTGTCAGTGTCTCCGGTACGTGAGAAAACTGTCACTACACGTACCGGAGCCACTGACGTGTGAAACCGGCCTAACACTGTTGTCCAGCAAGGACTGGTAGGCAGGTGCTGGTTAATAAAGAGTAATACAAACACCTGACCTAAGACAAACCCAGCACCAGAGGAAAAAGACCAGCAGCCAGAACTCCACAAGAAAATGGCGGATAGTCACAAACTAAACAGATTCTAACACCTACTGTCACTGTTATTAGCGGCAGCAGGTGTCGAATGATGGGGGTAAGAGTCCCAAAAGCCCCCACCTGCTGTCGTTTGGACTTTAATATAACGCTTATCATTCTCCTTTGCTCACCAGCTGAGCAGGGGAGAATGATAAGAGTTAACTTCAGCACCTGCCGTTGGGGAACAGTGCTTACTGTAGCGCTTCTTCCCCGGTGGCTGTCCCTGTCATACTGATGCGGCGCACGGACGGCATCCATGTGCGGTACGTGTTTACACGGACCCATTGACTTGAATGGGTAAATGTGATCTGTGCAGCTGCACAAAAATGGACATGTCTATGCGTGTATCATATGTGCCATATCATTTGAATGATATGATATCATTTGATATTATTTGAATGGGTCTACGTATATGTCAGTGTCTTCGTTACGTGTGAAAACTGTCACCACATGTACTGTAGACACTGATGTGTGAAAGAGGCCTAAAGAGAGACTGCCATCTGCTGGCCAAGGGCAGTCAGGTGGGACCAATTTGTACTGGAAGAATTGCAGGAGGAGCAGCTTGTATCCCAGACAGATTTCTGGGATATAAAAGCCCTGTGCGCCAAGCCGTAGTCAGATTTGGCCCCAAGATAAGCAGGCGCGGAAGCCAGTGTGACAGGCCTCAGCGGGAAGTCTACGCCATCAGGGTGCTGGTCACCGCGTGACAAGGTCCAGACTATGTTCGGGAGGACCCAGAATTCCATCTGCGTCAGTCAAGACCAGGACATGCGCCCTACGCCGGTCAAGAAACAGAGACCAGACATCACCTGTCAAGAGCTGAGCCCCAGTCCTCTCCGCTCCAACAGATATTCATTGACCATCAAGCAGTGAAGATCTGCAAGGAGACGACGGCTAAAGAAGCGCACCTGTGGTTGCAGAGGGACAGCGCAAGCGAGCAGGGCCGTCACTTCCAGTTTGGACATACGAAGCTGGGGACAGGACAACAGGTGGGGAAGGGGCCTGCTTAGTGCGTAGGAGGTTCAGTGTGCGCTAATAAACTTTGTCAGAAAGACTTGTGGCCTGGGAAAACCCAGTGATCTCCGCTAGAGCCAGGGTTAAAGAGAGAGAATCTATGTGGTAACTCCTGTGAATGGGCGTACCACCTTCATGAAGAGGACATTAGTATTATATTGTGAAGAACTTTCGTTGCTATTATGTTTATCATTATTTGGTTTATTGTTTGATTTGCTTTATTACCACTGTCCAAAATTACTGTAAATTACTATTGCATTTAAACAGAATTATAATGTTCATGTTAAATGTAAGCCCCCCCCCATTTTTACTCCCTTTCCTGGCTTCACCCTTTACCAGCGCTGCCATGGTCCCACAGTGCCATCTTGTGCATGTGACTTCTAACTGGCCAGAAGTTATGTCACAAGAGCTCAATGCCAATCTATGAGAGCCAAAACGATTCCCTCATAGAGATGTATTCAAAAGTGACCATGGGCAGGAAACACCGGATCTACCCAGCAGGTGACTATTCGCCGGAGACTGACTGGAGCGACCCTGGAAAAGGATGAAGGTGGCAGCAGGTGAATATGAGTCAGGGGAACTATAAATAAAGCACCACTCCAGCGGTGCAATTAAAAAAAAATTGCTGGAGTGGTGATAGAGGTTTGCAGGTACTGCAGTGACCATGTAAGTATGGGAATTACACTACTGTCTGTTTTTTAAATATGAAGATTTACAGATTCAGTTCCTTTATCCAAGCCAAAGTCATGAGTGAATTGGAATGACAAAAAAACTTAAAAAAAAAAAAAACTGCACCAAACAGTATCATTTTTGTCATTTTTAAACATTTGCAGGAAACGTGAACTTGAAGCATTTTTTAGTGGCTTTTTTATTTTGTAAATCTGTTGTTTTTCTTGCATTTCTCAAGATCTATAGAAAAGATAATGGGGGAAACAGCATAGAGAAGCCATACCCATAAGATGCTGTTTTCTAAACACAAATAAAAAATAGTAATAATTTGCCAGAGACAATCTAATCAGTGTGTTTGCCAAAAAAATGTTTTTGTTCAACCAGGTAAAACCAGCACCATCTACACTTTGAAAGGGAACCTGTCATCTGACAAAACGCTATTAGCCTGCAGATATAGGGTTACCGGTAATCTGCAGGTTAATAGTGTTGTGAACCTGTCTGCACTTAATTTCCTCCTGGCAGAAGGGGTCTAACTTTATTCCCCCGCCCCCCCCCCCCCCCACGCAGCGTTCCAGTATTAGTCATGGGGGCGGCGCCGCTTCAGTCACCATACTGTGTACAGAGAGTGACAGCTGTGAACACGCTCCCGCCACTGACTGACAGCCAGCTGAGCATTAGCACCTGCTGTCAGTCAGGGCAAGGGGAGCGGCTACAGCCGCCACTCTCTATACAAAGAGCATTGACTGAACCCACACCAGTGACTAAAACCAAAACACTGCCAGGGGGAATAAAGTTAATTTCCTCCCAGGTCTAAGTTCAGGCGCCAGGCAGGATCACAATGCTTTTAGCCTGCAGATTAACCCCAGGTTAATGGCTTTTTTAAAATTTGATTGGTTCCCTTTAAAATGTAATACTGCATTGTAAATGTTTGTCCACTAGAGGGTGACAGCTTAATTTTGAACAAATGTGAGGGTTTGTTCAGATGAGCGTATTATATTACGGGACAGCACAATGACCAATATAACTCAATAGAGCTGTTCAGGGGACAGTTTTTTCACATGGACCGAGTGTGAAAAAATCCCAGCATGCACTATTCTCTTCTGTATTTCGGATGAGACTCCTGTATGCAAGTCTACGGCATGTCACTATCCATAAGGAGAAATGTTACCCCTAAGACCTAAGTCTATAGGTGGGAAAAAAAAGGGATCACATATGGATCATCTGCTTTTCATCTGATTTTTTATGAATACATTGCCATTATTAAAGTAGAAAACTGTATTTGATCATGTGCATTTTAAAATGTTGATGTATGAAAGCGGATGTCACATGGACTAAAAAATATGCACACGTTTCGTGAATTTGCTTCAAAGTAAAAAATGACCTTTCTTCCTGCCTCAAACTGTTTTTGTGAATTTTGGTGTCAAAGTATCTCCAGAATTGCGGTAAGATGCTGGCGTACCCACAAATACACCAGAGGGGGGACTGGACAGAATTGCGTCAATTTTTTTTAAACTTTTTAAAAAAGTTGTAATTGATGAATCAGATGTAAACATGGGGAATTGCTAGACTCCGCCCTCAAAGAGGAAAAAAGCAAAAACACAGGCAAGCACATATAAAATAGACTCAAAAGAGTATTGCCATCTGCAAGATCATATCCCGATATGTAGAAGCTGTAATAATATTAGCAAATACCTTAGAAATGTAGTATAGTTCTTCTGATTCGCTGTCACTTACCCTATGTGCAGTGCATTGCAATAGCTTAGGTATCCATAGTTACGACCACTAAAACCGCCGCAAAAACGCAAAAAAATGCTAAAAATCCGGAACGTGGGTACATAGCCTAAGACCTAACAAACTGTCACTATATGAGTGGTCGCAGAAATAGATACTTAAGCTACTACAATGCCTGTACGTGGAGAAAGCGACACAGCAAATCAGAAGAACTATACTGCATAATTTGAGGTAATGGCTAAAATTCTTATTATTTCACCTACTACATTTTGGGATAGGATCTTAGAGATAGGAATACCCATTTACAGTGGCATGTAAAAGTTTGGGCACCCCTGGTCAAAATGACTGTTTTTGTGAACAGTTAGGGTATGTGCACACGTAGAAAGGTCCACTGCGGATTTTTCCGCAGCGCATTTGATAAATCCGCAGGGCAAAAACAATGTGTTTTTCCTGCGTTTTTCCTGCGTATTTATCGCGGTTTTTGTGCGGATTCCACTGCGGTTTTACACCTGCGGTTTTCTATTATGGAGCAGGTGTTAAACCGCTGCGGATTCTGCACAAAGAATTGACATGCTGCGGAATGTAAACCGCTGCGTTTCCGCACGTTTTTTCCGCAGCATGGGCACAGCGTTTTCGATTTCCCATAGGTTTACATTGTACTGTAAACTCATGGGAAACTGCTGCGGACCCACAGCTGCGGATCTGCAGCAAATTCCGCATCGTGTGCACATAGCCTTAAGCAAGCTGAAGATCAAATTATCTAAAAAAAGGGCTAAAATTAAAGATTACACATTTCCTTTTGTATTTTAGGCAAAAAAGTAGTCCTTTTTTAACATTTTAAGAATTACAAAAAGGAAAATGGCCTATGAAAAAGTTAGGGCACCCTGCATGGTTAGTACCTAGTAGCAGAGGCGGACATGCCGCATGTGCAGCAGCATCGGAGCCGGAGGTTGAGGGAGGCTTCTTCAGGGTGGCTAACACTGAGGGTAATCTGTCCTGTTTCTCTAGCCCCGAGGTTCCATGGGGGGCCCTGGCCAGATTGCCCTCATGTTCGACGGGCAGGGAGCAATCCGTCCTCCCCTTTCAGCCCGCACTTCCTCTCTGACAAAGCCACGTGGCTGGATGACGTCAGCATTCAGCGCGTGCCTCTGTCAGACAGAAAGCTGCCGATGACGAAGATTCTGCGGCTGCGGGGAACGTGCGGAGAGGTGAGCGGTGGTGTGTGTGTGCGCATATGGAGGTGGTGGAGAGGGCAATGATGGAGGTGGTGGAGAGGGCAACGATAGTGGTTCGGAAGAACTTTGATGGAGGTGGTGGAGATGACAGTGATGGAGATGGTGGAAAGGGTAATTATGGAGGTGAGGGAGAGGGCAATGATGGAGGTGGTGGACAGGGTAATGATGGAAGTGAGGGGGAAGACAATGATGGGGGCAAGGACGGACTGGGACTGAAGTTCAGCCCTGGCATTTGAAATCACAGAGGCCCATGCTGTCAACCCCCCCCCCCGAATCCTAGATGGGGAAGTATTACTAATATTACCCTGCCTGGAAGATATCAAGACCAATACTTCTAATACCAATAATATTGCTATATAAGATTAAATAATTATAATATCAAACTAATAACATTGCAATATTACAGACAAATACCAACAAACAATAACCAGATATTACCAGCATATACTATTATAATACCACCATACTAATCGTTAAAGGGGTTGAGGTTAAAGTCTATGTAACTTCAGACTTCTGAATCCTCATAGCGCACACTGTGAGGATTCTCCGATGCTGGCATTGGGGGCGGGCCATTATGGCTTTGCTAATTTCACTTGTATTAAGCGAGACCGTGCACATCTAGTCAGCACCTGACTGCATGAATGCAAATCACATACTTGCGGTAAGATGATCAGGGGTGAATTTACAGTATGTGCAAGGGCTGCAATCGCACCTGGGCCCTGGAGCCTAGGGGACCCCAAATGTCCCTTTGGCCTATATAAAAAGACTAATGCTGTTAAAGGGCACCTGTCACCCCGTTTTTTGAAGATGAGCTAAAAATACCGTTAAATAGGGGCAGAGCTGGGCGTTACATTAGTGTCTTTTGTGTGCCTTTATAACCTACCTAAGCTGCCGAAATACCTTTGTAAAGTCGCCGTTTTCTGCTGTCACTCACGCTGGTCTGGTCCTATGGGCGTGGTGACAGCGCTGTTTCTCCCCCAGAAACCTGCTCATCATTACGTTGGTGGCGTAGTGGTGTGCGCATGTGCAGCGCCCCAGAGTCCTGGTCGTTGCAGTAACGTCGCTCTGCCGCTAAGGGGAGTGATGTTATGTCTGATTGCACTAAAGGAGTTCACCTGATCAGGTAACACTCACATTACACTTCACACTCCGGCCACCAGGGGGAGTGGTTCTATCTAGTAGGCCACTCCTCACACTCTGGTAAAACTGGGGGTTGGACAGGAAGACAGGGAGAAGTAACTGGGAAGAGCTAGTGAGAGGACCTGTCAGGGATGGGATCCTGGCAGACTCCTAAGGGTACCGTCACACATTGAAATTTTCATCGCTGCGACGGCACGATTCGTGACGTCGCAGCGTCGTATAATCATCGCTCCAGCGTCGTAGACTGCGGTCACACGTTGCAATCACGGCGCTGGAGCGATGCCGAAGTCCCCGGGTAACCAGGGTAAACATCGGGTAACTAAGCGCAGGGCCGCGCTTAGTAACCCGATGTTTACCCTGGTTACCAGCGTAAACGTAAAAAAACAAACAGTACATACTCACCCGTCGGTGTCCTTCAGGTCCCTTGCAGTCTGCTTCCTGCTCTGAGTGCAGCCGTACAGTGAGAGCAGAGCGCAGCACCGCTGCGCTCTGCTCTCACTTTCCGGCCGGCACTCAGAGCAGGAAGCAGACGGCAAGGGACCTGAAGGACACCGACGGGTGAGTATGTACTGTTTGTTTTTTTACGTTTACGCTTGTAACCAGGGTAAACATCGGGTTACTATGCGCGGCCCTGCGCTTAGTTACCCGATGTTTACCCTGGTTACAAGCGAAGACATCGCTGGATCGCTGTCACACACAACGATCCAGCGATGTCAGCGGGTGATCAAGCGACGAAAGAAAGTTCCAAACGATCTGCTACGATGTACGATTCTCAGCAGGGTGTCTGATCGCAGTAGCGTGTCAGACACAGCGATATCGTAACGATATCGCTAGAACGTCACGAATCGTAACGTCGTAGCGATGGAAATTTCAATGTGTGACGGTACCCTAAGAATAGCACAAACCTGTGAGCAACGGGGATACAGCAAAGAAGTGATAGAACCAGAAGGAGTCGTGCTGTAAGATCGAGGCAACATCCTTCTGAGGGGCAACAGTCGGTGGCCGGAACGCCAAGCAAGTAAGAGACTACAAGCATTACTTCAAACCACGGCCGGACAGCCAATTATAGATTGGCTGTCTCACTAAAACACCTAAGCAGACAACGGAGGCAGCTGTGGGAGAGGGGCGACTCTAGAGTCCCAGAATACCTCCAGGCCTACCCCGTCATACGGGTGCGTCCTAGCCATATCATCTGGGGGATGGAGAGAACGAGCATCAGAGACAGACAGAAGCAGTTGTGAGGACTATCCCGGGGTGCTCAGCAGGGAAGGACTACAACACACAAGCGCTAGAAGGTAGACGCTGATTCCCACCTGTGAAGGGGACTCCTGATGTGTCTTCGGACCGGCCGGTCTCAGACAGCCCGGTTAACAGTGCCCTGGATTGGACACCTGAAGCCTTCAGTAAAGAGGTAAAGAGACTGCAACCTGGTGTCCTCGTTATTTACTGCACTGCACCAGCATCACCATCCACATCTATCATTCACTGTACGTCGCCTCCCCACCAGCAGGGTCACGGACCGGGCCTAGCCACCGTGACAACCCCAGAGCAGAGACTCAGAGGCCCGGTACCGGGTAACCCCTCGGCCCTGCGGCAGTGGGGGCGCTACAACTTGGCGTCACGAACAGGATCTACTTAAGCCTGAAGAATCAGGTCATGTGTGCCTTGGAACTGTGATTTACTGTGCTTGGACTGTACTTTATTGCAAAGACTGTGTGTTGCCAATTGCCGCCAAGAGTTCCCACCACGATTCGCATTGCCGTGCACGGAGGGAGGAGCCTTAGCTTCGTGGGCGGAACCGGCCAAAAGAAGCGCGGAACGAGAAAGCGCGGTAACGTGCCAATCCCGGAAGAGGAACTCTGAACTCCAGCAGGTTAGTGGAGGAGGGGCCAGTCATGTCCGAGTCGGGAGGAGCGGAGGAGGAGGCCGCAGCCGGGGACGCAGGGGCACCTCCGGGCCCCGCTGCGGGCGAAGCCGCGGCCCTAATACAACCACCGGGTTGCCGCAGAACCCGCTGCCCCCCTCAGCCAGTCGGACGCTGCCGCTAACACAAAAGCCATAATGCCCTTCTCTATGCCGTACCTGCCCGGAGCGGCCTGGCTCCCACGATATTCCGGGGAGTCACATACATTCACTGACTTTAAAGAAGGAATCTGCAGCCTGATCGAGTTCTATCCCCTGACAGAGCCTCAGAAGGTTCATATGATAACCGGCCAACTCTTTGGGGCGGCTCTGAGAGAAATGAAGTCCTGGCCCGCTGCGGATAAGGAAACGGCACAGCAGGTTTTTGCAAAGCTTAAAGCCACCTTTGATACCCGCACTGCTACAGAGATTAAATTGACTTTCTATGGATGCAAACAGAGACCGCAGGATAGCTTACGGGACTATGCCCTTAATCTCCAGGAGGCGCTGCGGGCCATTAAGCAGAGTGACCCCGACAGCGTGCAAGATGAGGATAAACTCCTGAAAGAACGGTTCATTGAAGGGCTCCTGTGCAGCCACCAAAGGGGTCAACTGCACTTCCTGGCCATGCAAAATCCAGACTTGACTTTTGCGCAATTCAAGGATAAAGCTATCCAGGCATGGCAGGAGCGACAGCCTAGCCGTGCAGCACCTCCCAGGCGTCCCGCTCTCACATACCACCAGGAGGTGGCGTCGGATGCCCCAGTCGCCGCCGAGGCTGACGGCCAGAGCCTAGAGGACGACTCCCCTGCAGGACTCCGCCTCCAGATGCAGGAGCTAACCAAGAGCGTTGCTGCACTGGCCCGGACGGTGCAGTCCCTACAGGAGGCCCCCAAGGAGAAGATCCAGCTGACCTCCAGACCGGAGAATGTTCCTTGGACGCGACAGAGGAGGACCCCGCCAACCAGAGGCCGATCCAACGATCGCTTCCATGAGGATGGACGACCCATCTGCCGCCGCTGTCATCAGGTGGGCCACTTTGCAAGGTACTGTCCTTTAAACGAGCAACCCCTGGGGCGAAGGGCCAACCCCCAGGAGTAGGACGGTCAGGCCCACAGCATTGGAGAGCCAAATACATTGGAGGGCGACCAGTTCTTCCTGTGGTGGTTGACGGCATCCCCCTGAATGCTTTGCTGGACACCGGTTCTCAGGTGACGACTATGCCTTATGTCCTCTATAAACGGTATTGGGAGGACACCGATATTACTCGTGGCCCCGATGACGATTTCACCATAATAGCCAGTAATGGTCAGCCATTGCCACAAGTGGGGTATAAAGAGGCCACTATCAAAGTGGGGCGGGTGGAATTGAAAGCCCAAGGGATTGTGATTGTTGATATTGATCGCCGAGAATGTAATCCCATGATGACTCTTGGTACTAATGTTATAGAAAATTGTCTTGCAGAAGTTATTGTTTTGTTGCAACAGGTGGCAGAAACCGCTGGCCGCAGTGAACAACATGCCCTGCAAAAAGAAATCAAAGCTCTGATGCAGAGACAGCAGGTAGAGCTGACTGGTGGTGAGATTGGTCGTGTCACTGTGCGTGATTCAAACCCCATCGCGATACCCCCAGGAGTGAAATGTTAATATGGTGTCGGGCAGCCATAGGCCTCAGGGGAAAGGATTACCAGGCCTTGGTAGAACCCATATATTCAGACAATAGGCCTACTATTCTGACGGCCCGGGGGGTGGTCGACGTCCGCCAGGGGAGGGTGCCCATCCATGTGCTCCTCAATTGCGGGGAGGAAGAGGTTCATCAAGGACTTCACCAAGAAGGCCGCACCCTTGCAAGACCTGTTGGTGGGCCAATCAAAGAAGGCCAAGGGGAAGAACGCCTGTTATGACCCCAATGGCAGAGGGTCTCAGGAATAATGCTAAGTCTGTAAATACAGAAAACCAGCTCATAGGGCAGTGGTAACTGGGCTGACCATATAACTAATCCTAGCACCACAAATACCAGCAGCCGGGGAACGTTCCTACGTTGATCCTAGACGTCTCGCGCCAGCCGGAGAGCTAACTACCCCTAGAAGGGAAAAGAAAGACCTTTCTTGCCTCCAGAGGAAATACCCCAAAAGTTGGATAGAAGCCCCCCACAAATAATAACGGTGAGGTAAGAGGAAAAGACAAACATAAGAATGAGCTAGGTATTTAGCAAAGAGAGGCCCACTAGCTAATAGCAGAATATAGAAAGATAACTTATATGGTCAGCAAAAAATCCTATCAAAAATATCCACACTGGAAATTCAAGAACCCCCGAACCGTCTAACGGCCCGGGGGGAGAACACCAGCCCCCTAGAGCTTCCAGCAAGGTCAGGAATCACATTTAGTACAAGCTGGACAAAAATGATAGTAAACAAATAACCAAAAAAACAAAGAAGCAAGACTTAGCTTAATTTTGCACGAACCAGGACCAGCAAACAGGAGCAAACAGAATGTGTCTGATAACACCGATGCCAGGCACTAGACTAAGGTTCCAGGAGTTGAAGCGCCGGTTTACTTCGGCGCCTGTTTTGTGCCAGCCTGATGTCTCACTTCCCTTTCAGGTCGAGGTGGATGCTTCTGAGATTGGGGCAGGGGCCGTTTTGTCACAGAGAGCTAACTACCCCTAGAAGTAACGACCCAGCTGGGTGCAAACTGAGGGAAGGAAACGGGGCCGGACTGGGACTAAAATTCAGCCCTGGCATTTGAAGTTACACAGGCCCACTTGTCACATGGTGACTGTATAATATCTTTGTACACTTGTAGGCAGGGCCGGTTTTAGGCAAAGTGGGGCCCTAGGCAAAGTTTAAAATGGGTCCCCAAATGCTAACATATTGCACATCACACAGAAGCCTTTCTGTTGTATTTACGTGCGCTGAGTTCAGGCCGCTAAACGAGTTTGATCGACAATACTGAAGTTGTTCAATGCTTGTTTCCCGGCCTCTTTCCACCAGCTGAGGAATAATGATGAGACAGAACGATCACTAATAGATCACCATACAGTATCATGTTTTCAGCAGCACATCTACAGTTTACACTGGCAATGTGCTGCTGACAACAAGGCTTTTTGTTCCAGCAAAAACAATCCGAATATGCAGCATTTTACTTGTTTAGTAAAATACACCCCATAGTCCTCCATATATTATAATGTGCTCCATAGTCCTCCATATAGTATAATACACTCCCTATAGTCCTCCATATATTAAAATACACTGCTCAGTCCTCCACATAGTATAATACACTCCTCATAGTCCTCCATATAGCATAATACAATCCTCATAGTCCTCCATATAGCATAATACAATCCTCATAGTGCTCCATATAGTATAATGCACCGCCACAGTCATCCATGTAGTACAATTCACTTCCCATAGTATAATGCACCCCATAGTTCTTCATATAGTATAACGTATTCCCCATAGTCCTCGATACAGTATAATGCAGCCCACATATAGTATAATGCAGCCACCCCAGAGTATAATGCAGCCACCCCAGAGTATAATGCAGCCACCCCACAGAGTATAATGCAGCCACCCCAGAGTATGTAACCCCCATAGAATATAATACAGCCCACCTCCCCATAATATATAATGTAGCCCCCCATAGAATATAATGCAGCCCCCCATAGTATATAACGCAGCCTCCCCCATAGAATATAATATACCCCCACAATAGTATATAACACAGCCACATAGTACATAACATGGCCTCCCCCATAGAATATAATATACTCCCCATAGTATATAGCAAAGCCCGCATATTATATAGCACAAACCGCATAGTATACAGCACAGCCTGCATACTATAGCACAGCTCGCGTAGTAGATAACACAGCCCACACAGCAGTATTCAGCACAGACCACACAGTAGTATACAGCACAGACCACACAGTAGTATACAGCACAGCCCACGTAGAAGTATACAGCACAGTCCACACAGTAGTATACAGCACAGCCCACAGAGTAATATATACAGCACAGCCCACAAAGTAATATATACAGCACAGCCCACAAAGTAATATATACAGCACAGCCCACAGAGAACTATATACAGCACAGCCCACAGAGAACTATATAAAGCACAGCCCAGAGTACTATATACAGCACAGCCCAGAGTACTATATAAAGCACAGCCCAGAGTACTATATACAGCACAGCCCAGAGAGTACTATATACAGCACAGCCCAGAGAGTACTATATACAGCACAGCCCACAGAGTACTATATACAGCACAGCCCACAGAGTACTATACACAGCACAGCCCACAGAGTACTATATACAGCACAGCCCACAGAGTACTATATACAGCACAGCCCACAGAGTACTATATACAGCACAGCCCACAGAGTACTATATACAGCACAGCCCACAGAGTACTATATACAGCACAGCCCACAGAGAACTATATACAGCACACAGTAGTATACAGCACAGAGCACAGCCCACAGAGAACTATATACAGCCCACAGTAGTATACAGCACAGAGCACAGCCCACAGAGAACTATATACAGCACAGAGCACAGCCCACAGAGAACTATATACAGCCCACAGTAGCATACAGCACAGAGCACAGCCCACAGATAACTATATACAGCCCACAGTAGTATACAGCACAGAGCACAGCCCACAGAGAACTATATACAGCACAGAGCACAGCCCACAGAGAACTATATACAGCCCACAGTAGCATACAGCACAGAGCACAGCCCACAGATAACTATATACAGCCCACAGTAGTATACAGCACAGAGCACAGCCCACAGAGAGCTATATACAGCCCACAGTAGTATACAGCACAGAGCACAGCCCACAGAGAACTATATACAGCCCACAGTAGTATACAGCACAGAGCACAGCCCACAGAGAACTATATACAGCCCACAGCAGTATACAGCACAGAGCACAGCCCACAGAGAACTATATATAGCACAGAGCACACAGTAGTATACAGCACAGAGCACAGCCCACAGAGAGCTATATACAGCCCACAGCAGTATACAGCACAGAGCACAGCCCACAGAGTACTATATACAGCCCACAGTAGTATACAGCACAGAGCACAGCCCACAGAGTACTATATACAGCACACAGTAGTATACAGCACAGAGCACAGCCCACAGAGAGCTATATACAGCCCACAGCAGTATACAGCACAGAGCACAGCCCACAGAGAACTATATACAGCCCACAGTGGTATACAGCACAGAGCACAGCCAACAGAGAACTATATACAGCCCACGGTAGTATACAGCACAGAGCACAGCCCACAGAGAGCTATATACAGCCCACAGTAGTATACAGCACAGAGCACAGCCCACAGAGAACTATATACAGCCCACAGCAGTATACAGCACAGAGCACAGCCCACAGAGAACTATATACAGCCCACAGTAGTATACAGCACAGAGCACAGCCCACAGAGAGCTATATACAGCCCACAGTAGTATACAGCACAGAGCACAGCCCACAGAGAGCTATATACAGCCCACAGCAGTATACAGCACAGAGCACAGCCCACAGAGAACTATATACAGCCCACAGCAGTATACAGCACAGAGCACAGCCCACAGAGAACTATATATAGCACAGAGCACACAGTAGTATACAGCACAGAGCACAGCCCACAGAGAGCTATATACAGCCCACAGCAGTATACAGCACAGAGCACAGCCCACAGAGTACTATATACAGCCCACAGTAGTATACAGCACAGAGCACAGCCCACAGAGAGCTATATACAGCCCACAGCAGTATACAGCACAGAGCACAGCCCACAGAGTACTATATACAGCCCACAGTAGTATACAGCACAGAGCACAGCCCACAGAGTACTATATACAGCACACAGTAGTATACAGCACAGAGCACAGCCCACAGAGAGCTATATACAGCACACAGTAGTATACAGCACAGAGCACAGCCCACAGAGTACTATATATAGCACAGAGCACACGGTAGTATACAGCACAGAGCACAGCCCACAGAGAGCTATATACAGCCCACAGTAGTATACAGCACAGAGCACAGCCCACAGAGAACTATATACAGCCCACAGAAGTATACAGCACAGAGCACAGCCCACAGAGAACTATATACAGCCCACATCTCTTCTCTTCCTCCCCTCACCTCCTCCGAGAATGGCCCCACAGTCCAGAAAAAAAAAAACTCTCCTCACCTCTCCTCGTGCCCAGCCTTGCTTCCTGGTTCCTGCTCCTGTCTCAGCAGCTGCAGTCTGCCCGGGACACAGCAGGTGCGCGATGATATGACATCATCGCGCACCCGCAGTGTCAGAGGCAGAGCGGGGAACGATGGGAGAGGAGCGTCTGTAGACGCGCTCTCCTCCATCATTGCATTCAACTGTATACCGGCGTCTATACGCCGGTATAGTTGAATGCGACGGCGGGGGCGGCGGATTGAGCGGCCCACCACTGGCACCGGCCCTTCTGGCATTTGCCAGAAGTGCCCTATGGCCAGTCCGGCCCTGGAAGGAAATCCCAGAGTCATATCACTAGTAACCACAAGAGGGAGCCAAAAAAGTCTAATACACAACAACGCCCCATTTGACTGGAACGAGGGGCTGGAAGGATCCTTCGCTTGTTTGAAATCGGCACTGACGGGAGATGAGGTACTGGCCTACCCCGAATACGACCAACCGTTTGTGCTGTACACAGATGCCAGCAATGTGGGATTGGGAGCCGTGCTGTCCCAGGTCCAGAAAGGCAAAGAGAGGGTGATCGCTTACGCCAGCAGGAAACTCCGTCCCACGGAAAGAAACCCTGACAACTACAGTTCCTTTAAGCTGGAATTCCTTACCATCGTATGGGCAGTGACAGAGAGGTTCAAACACTACCTGGCCTCCGCGAAATTCACCGTCTTCATGGATAACAATCCGCTAACGCATCTGGATACTGCCAAACTTGGGGCCTTGGAACAGCGGTGGATGGCCCGGCTGTCCAACTACGATTTCACCATCAAGTACCGGGCAGGACACAAGAATGCCAATGCCGATGCTTTGTCCCGAATGCCTAATTTGCCAGAAACGGGAGAAGACCCAGAGGCACTTGAAGAGGTGGAGCTGCCTGCCTTCCATCGCCCCAAGGCCACTCAGAACTCTCATCATGTGAAGAACAGGCACAAGAACCAACTGGATGCCACGCTGAATCCCCTGCCTCATCATGGATGGGCGGAAACTCAGGATGGTGACCCCGCGGTCCGTCGGGTGAAAGAGCTCTTGACGCAGGCAGGGTTGCACCCCGGCCCAGATGATCCCCAGGAGACCCAACAGCTGTGGAAGGGGAGAAGCAAACTGTTTATCCATGATGGCAAGCTGTGCCGGAGGAGCATCGACCCACGTACTCATGAATTGGTGTGGTAGATAGTGGTGCCAAGGCGAGATGCGTCCATGGTTCTGGGAGCCTACCACGATGGAGCCGGACACTTCGGATGGAGGAAGCTAGAGAGGCTACTCCGAGGGAGGTTCTATTGGATTGGCATGAAGAGAGCCATTGAGAAGTGGTGTCGGGAGTGCGGTCCATGTAGCCTGCGCAGGAAGGACCGTGGCAGCCAACGGGCTCCCCTGCAGCCTATCATCACCAAACGGCCGCTCGAACTGGTCGCGCTGGATCATGTGAAGTTGACACCTAGCCGGTCCGGCTATATCTACGCTCTTACCATCGTAGATCACTACTCCAGATTTCTGGTGGTTGTACCTGTCAAGGATCTAACGGCCAGGACTGCCGCCAAGGCCTTCCAGCAGTACTTTTGTAGGCCCCATGGCTACCCGGAGAAGGTACTGACTGATCAGGGACCAGCATTCGAAGCAGAAGTGTTCCAAGAGTTCTGCCAACTGTATGGGTGTAAGAAGATCCGAACCATGCCGTACCACCCTCAAACCAATGGGATGTGCGAAAAGATGAACCAGGTGGTGATCGACTTATTGAAGACCTTGCCCGTAGAGGAACGGAACCTGTGGCCGACAAAGTTGCCTGACTTGGTGGATATCTACAATCACATCCCAGTAAATTCCACCAACTGTACCCCAGCGTACCTAATGAGGGGAAGGCCTAGCCAGTTACCCGTTGATCTGGACATGGGGGTCCTAGTCCCCGAAGATACCTCGCCGGATGCAGATTGGGATGCAGAAAGGCAGCGAAGGAACCGCAAAGTACAGGAGTGCGTGGAAAGAAGTCTCGCCCAGGCTAGGCAAAAACAAGAAAGGGACTACAACCAGCACGCTCCTGCGATTCCCCTGTCACCTGGTGAGCAAGTACTTAAACGAAAGAGGAGACTACACAAGCTTGATGACCAATGGGAAGCAGAACCGTATACCATCCTGCCATCTGATTTTGACAACACGAAGGTCTGTCTCATCAGCAAGGACAGAGGGGAGACCTCGACAGCGGTATCCAGGGATCACCTTAAGGTCTGCCCCGATAAGTTGAGAGAGAGGGACACGGCCCCAGGAATCTCCCCGCCGGTGGAAAAGGAGAAGATGATCCACACCGTCCTTGGTGACTTTCCCCAGTCCTGGACTCAGATATATCAGGCTATCGTGGTACCTGTTCTAACGTTTCAACAGCCGGACCCACCAGAAACAATGGTGGTACCAGATCATCCGGCCCCGCAACCTCAACAAGCCCTACCTGAAGATGCTGTGCCGACCGTTGAACTGGCGGATCCTCCCTCTGCTATCGGCGAGCCTGCCGTACCCACTGTTGCTAGTAGCAGCCCTGAGAGCTCTAGCCTGCCCGTGCTACCCAGACTCACTAGAAGTGTAGCTAAGAGGCAGTACACTACACCAGCGGTAGCAAGCATAGTGGGCCCGGCTAGGCCAGTAGCAACCCCTGCGCTGCGAAGGTCCACGCGCAGCACTCAGAATCAAACTCCCCTCCGCTACAAAACTTGGAGGTATTAATATGGGCTGCTATATAGTTGAAAATGTTTGTGTACATATCTTTTGTTACAGGTTGTAAAATGGACAATAGAGTAATGGACGGTGAATTGCTCAAAAACTTTCAAAAAGGGGACCCCTTTGTTTACCCGGGGTCCCCGCTGTTTCAACCACTGAACTGAGAGTCATAAACTGTGCATGACCTAACTTTCGCAACGTTCAAGAGTCCTCACCTCCCATAGAGGGAAGCAATGTTATGTTTAATTGTGTATAATCTTTCAAAATGTTGTGTGTTTTCCTGTTAACATGTATTGTTGTTCTTATTTTTCCAGTCCGGGAGTACTGGATTTAACCGGGGGGGAGTGCAGCGCCCCAGAGTCCTGGTCGTTGCAGTAACGTCGCTCTGCCGCTAAGGGGAGTGATGTTACGTCTGATTGCACTAAAGGAGTTCACCTGATCAGGTAACACTCACATTACACTTCACACTCCGGCCACCAGGGGGAGTGGTTCTATCTAGTAGGCCACTCCTCACACTCTGGTAAAACTGGGGGTTGGACAGGAAGACAGGGAGAAGTAACTGGGAAGAGCTAGTGAGAGGACCTGTCAGGGATGGGATCCTGGCAGACTCCTAAGAATAGCACAAACCAGTGAGCAACGGGGATACAGCAAAGAAGTGATAGAACCAGAAGGAGTCGTGCTGTAAGATCGAGGCAACATCCTTCTGAGGGGCAACAGTCGGTGGCCGGAACGCCGAGCAAGTAAGAGACTACAAGCATTACTTCAAACCACGGCCGGACAGCCAATTATAGATTGGCTGTCTCACTAAAACACCTAAGCAGACAACAGAGGCAGCTGTGGGAGAGGGGCGACTCTAGAGTCCCAGAATACCTCCAGGCCTACCCCGTCATACGGGTGCGTCCTAGCCATATCATCTGGGGGACGGAGAGAACGAGCATCAGAGACAGACAGAAGCAGTTGTGAGGACTATCCCGGGGTGCTCAGCAGGGAAGGACTACAACACACAAGCGCTAGAAGGTAGACGCTGATTCCCACCTGTGAAGGGGACTCCTGATGTGTCTTCGGACCGGCCGGTCTCAGACAGCCCGGTTAACAGTGCCCTGGATTGGACACCTGAAGCCTTCAGTAAAGAGGTAAAGAGACTGCAACCTGGTGTCCTCGTTATTTACTGCACTGCACCAGCATCACCATCCACATCTATCATTCACTGTACGTCGCCTCCCCACCAGCAGGGTCACGGACCGGGCCTAGCCACCGTGACAACCCCAGAGCAGAGACTCAGAGGCCCGGTACCGGGTACCCCTCGGCCCTGCGGCAGTGGGGGCGCTGCACATGTCCAAAGCGAAGATCCACTGCCCAGGAGATTCAAAACAGCGCGGTCTTCGCTATTCGCCGTTTACCGGTGGGCGCGGCCATCTTTCCTGTGGCCGCGCGTGCGCAGATGGAGCGCTCTGCTGCCTGGGGCTTCAGGAAAATGGCCGCCGCGATCTCCATCTGCGCACGCGCGGAATCCCGCGGCCATTTTCCTGAAGCCCCGGGCAGCAGAGCGCTCCATCTGCGCACGCGCGGCCACAGGAAAGATGGCCGCGCCCACCGGTAAACGGCGAATAGCGAAGACCGCGCTGTTTTGAATCTCCTGGGCAGTGGATCTTCGCTTTGGACATGCGCACACCACTACGCCACCAACGTAATGATGAGCAGGTTTCTGGGGGAGAAACAGCGCTGTCACCACGCCCATATGACCAGACCAGCGTGAGTGACAGCAGAAAACGGCGACTTTACAAAGGTATTTCGGCAGCTTAGGTAGGTTATAAAGGCACACAAAAGACACTAATGTAACGCCCAGCTCTGCCCCAATTTATTGGTATTTTTAGCTCATCTTCAAAAAACGGGGTGACAGGTTCCCTTTAAAGACTTGCAAAAATTGGGGGCCCCATTAGAGATTTAGCTTTTTTGACCAGGAGAGGTGACATATCAGGACAGGGACCCAACTTTAAAGGACACCTTGACATGGCAGTTGGGCTCACATATATTGGCCAATCTATGAGCTAAGTACCTTTATTTTTTATAGAAATTTTGCAGATGTATATTTTATATATACACTACTTAGTGCTTTTTTCCTTTTTTCCCATTTTCTATGGCAGCAATGCAGTTTCAATGTTCTAGAGCAGTGTTCCCCAACTCCAGTCCTCAAGAGCCACCAACAGGTCATGTTTTCAGGATTTCCTTAGTATTGCACAGGTGATGGAATTATTGCCTGAGCAGGTGATGCAAGTATCACCTGTGCAATACTTAGGAAATACTGAAAACATGACCTGTTGGTGGCTCTTGAGGACCAGAGTTGGGGAGCACTGCTCTAGAGTAATCATTCTTAGTAAATCATGGTGCAACCTTTATTGCTTTTCAACTAAGGCTTCTTTCACCCTTGCGTCGGCACGGGTCCATCACTAAGGGTCGGCGCGACATACCGATGCACGTTGTGAAAATTTGTCACGACGTGGGCAGCGGATGCAGTTTTTCAACGCATCTGCTGCCTATTTTAAAGTCCCGGGGAGGAGGGGGCGGAGTTCCGGCCGCACATGCGCGGTAGGAAATGGCGGACGCGACGTACGAAAAAACGTTCCGTTGAACGTTTTTTTCATGCCGACGGTCCGCCAAAACACGACGCATCCAGTGCACAACGGACGCGACGTATGGCCATACCTCGCGATCCGTCGGCAATACAAGTCTATGAGCAAAAAACGCATCCTGCGGGCACATTTGCAGGATCCGTTTTTTCCCCAAAACAAAGCATTGCGACGGACATCACATGACGCAAGTGTGAAAGTAGCCTTATATGCTTTTTTTTATTGGCGCCTGTTCACACTAGCTTGGTTGTGCTGGTCTTTTTCTCTATTTGTACCAAACCCTTTTTGGATATGTGCACTCCCACTCTAATCAGCCACAGGTGATTTTAAGTAGTTAACTGGTCCATTCCTGCCCCATAAATTGTAGGCTTCTTTGCTGAGGAGAGGTGACATATGAGGACAGAGACCAACTTTGAAGGACGTCTTGACATGGCAGTTGGACTCACATATATTGGCCAATCTATGCACTAAGTACCTTTTTTTTACTGTATTTTTCATAGCAATTTTGCAGAGGAATAATTCACATATATACTATATAGCGCTTTATTTCCTTTTGTCTCATTTTCTATGGCAGTAATGCAGTTTCACTGTTCTAGAGTTATTATTATAATAAGCTCCATATATTGCTCCATACAGAATAATGAGACCCTTATATTGCTCCATACATCATGGGTCTCCTTGAGACCTCTATGGTTACTGATGCCAGCTTGCTATGAGCGCCACCCTGTGGTCGGCACTCATAGCAAGCCTGCAATTCAGCTACATAGGAGCGATCTGATGATCGCTGCTATGTAGCAGAGCCGATCAGGCTATGCCAGTTTCTAGCCTCCCATGGAGACTATTGAAGCATGGCAAAAGTAAAAAAAAATGTTTAAAAAAAATATGAAAAAGATTAAAAAAAAAAAACAGTTTAAATCACCCCCCTTTCGCCCCATTCAAAATAAAACAATAAAAATAAAATCAAACATACACATTTGGTATCGCCGCGTTCAGAATCGCCCGATCTATCAATAAAAGAAAAGGATTAACCTGATCGCTATACGGTGTAGCGAGAAAAAAATTCAAAATGCCAAAATGACATTTTTTTGGTTGCTGTGACATTGCATTAAAATGCAATAACGGGCAATCAAAGATCGTATCTGCACCAAAATGGTATCACTAAAAACGTCAGCTCGGCACGCAAAAAATAAGCCTTCACACGACCACAGATCACGAAAAATAGAGACGCAATTTTCTTTTTTTTTTAGCAAAGTTTGGAATTTTTTTTCACCACTTAAGATAAAAAATAACCTAGACATGTTTGGAGTCTATGAACTTGTAATGACCTGGAGAATCATAATAGCATGTCAGTTTTAGCATTTAGTGAACCTAGCAAAAAAGCCAAACAAAAAACACGCATGGAATTGCACTTTTTTTTGCAATTTCACCGCACTTGGAATTTTTTTTCCCATTTTCTAGTACATGTCATGGTAAAACCAGTGATGTCGTTCAAAAGTACAACTCGTGCCGCAAAAAATAAACCCTCACATGGCCATATTGTCGGAAAAATAAAAAAGTTATGGCTCTGGGAAGGAGGGGAGCGAGAAACGAACACGGAAAAACTGAAAATCCCAAGGTCATGAAGGGGTTAAAGATTTAAAATATTTGGAGGCACAGTTGGAGCTTTCGCATTGGGGCCCATGAATATCAAGTTACGCCACTGTAGAAAGACAAATAGATTTGGATGATTACCATTGTCCATTCATTGTCTGCGCCGTTTCTTCCAAATAACCTGTTCACAAAGTATGTCATTGGGTGGGAAGGGGTTAAACAGGCAGTTTGGATGACATCACAAAGCACATAAACATCATATGACATCACAATTGGCATAGAATGTGGAAAGTGCAACACCTGAGCCATTTTGTTTTATTAGAGCCTGACAGCTTGAAGGAAACCAGTCCAGGTAGGGAACTCTTCACTTACGACCTCACTCACAAATTGTATTGATGGGGGGTTAGTAGTGGGATTCAGAACGGCGTCATTCACCTGAAAATATTAGCAAAACCCGCTGTATCGTGTTCTGTGATTGTTAGAATGATTGTATGGTTTTAAAAATTTATTGACCAGATTTCAAGGAAAATATGAACATTTTGGTTCTTTCTTTAGTCAGTGTGAACAACCCCTTCCCTAAATGAGGACTTGCTGGCGGTCAACTGATCACGTGTCACTGGTCTTGAAGACCCTCAGAAGTCAGCTGTTTTTGCCCTCTGTGACACCCATGTGCTCTAATAAAAGCATATAGAAAGGGTGGGCCAGGTGACACAAATCCATTTGGTTCCATTTTTGGATAGCTCTGCCAATAATGTTGTGTAAACGTTATCATAACATAAATTTAATTGCAGACTGCTACAGTTCTCCATTATCGGCTCCCTTGGTCCTGTTGGATCAGTGGTGACCAGGAACTGACGGTTTATCGTGATCAGGAATTGCAGTATGGCATCCTGTGTTTTCCTTTACTTCATAGAACAGTAGGTGACATGGATTAGAATAAAAGGGTGGAAATGTTTAGGTTTTAACGTGCGTCATGACTAGAATTGAGCAAAATTTTCAAAATTCAGTCCCAATTATGATTGGCGGTGAATATTGTTTTTGCAATATTTGCCGAACACAGCTGAACGTCATTGGAGACAATGGGAGTAGAAATGAAAATTCACAGAAAAAAAACCCCAGTGTGAATGTTAAAAAATACCTTTATTGATTAATCTAAAAATCTTAACTGGTGCACCATATCGAGAGGGGACCTGCCCTAATGTGCTGAGGACTGTATCAATGGTTACATATCACCAAATGATAAGCTAAGTAGTCCTTTATGATATATATGTTTGCTCCTGATGAACCTCATCTTTAGAGGGGAAACGCGTCGAGTTTCTTAATTGGACATACTTGCTGACTGTTGAGTTTCCTTATGAATATATTTACTGGTGGTTGAACAAATTATTTTAAATAAGGCATATATTTTTTCTATGTCCATACCCTCCTTTTTGGACTAATGGCTATACTGACCCTAGATCTACCTGGGGGAATGTCTCTCTGATGCATTATGAGCTTCATATGAATGGATACCTGAGGGACACACAGAATATATGGTATCATTTCTTATTACATAGTTACATAGTTACATAGTTATTAAGGTTGAAGGAAGACTGTAAGTCCATCTAGTTCAACCCATAGCCTAACCTAACATGCCCTAACATGTTGATCCAGGGGAAGGCAAAAAAAACCCATGTGGCAAACAGTAAGCTCCACCATGGGGAAAAAAATTCCTTCCCGACCCCACATACGGCAATCAGACTAGTTCCCTGGATCAACGCCTTATCAAGGAATCTAGTGTATATACCCTGTAACATTATACTTTTCCAGAAAGGAATCCAGTCCCCTCTTAAATTTAATTAATGAATCACTCATTACAACAGCATACGGCAGAGAGTTCCATAGTCTCACTGCTCTTACAGTAAAGAATCCGCGTCTGTTATTATGCTTAAACCTTTTTTCCTCCAGACGTAGAGGATGCCCCCTTGTCCCTGTCACCGGTCTATGATTAAAAAGATCATCAGAAAGGTCTTTGTACTGTCCCCTCATATATTTATACATTAACATAAGATCAGCCCTTAGCCTTCGTTTTTCCAAACTAAATAGCCCCAAGTGTAATAACCTATCTTGGTATTGCAGACCTCTAATAACCTTGGTCGCTCTTCTCTGCACCCGCTCTAGTTCAGCTATGTCTTTCTTATACACCGGAGACCAGAACTGTGCACAGACAGTATTCTAAGTGTGGTCGAACTAGTGACTTGTATAGAGGTTAAATTATGTTCTCCTCATGAGCATCTATGCCTCTTTTAATGCATCCCATTATTTTATTTGCCTTAGTAGCAGCTGCCTGACACTGGCCACTGAATATGAGTTTGTCATCCACCCATACACCCAGGTCTTTTTCATTGACGGTTTTGCCCAGAATTTTAGAATTAAGCACATAGTTATACATCTTATTACTTCTACCCAAGTGCATGACCTTACATTTATCCCCATTAAAGCTCATTTGCCATTTATCAGCCCAAGCTTCAAGTTTACACAAATCATCCTGTAATATAAAATTGTCCTCCTCTGTATTGATTACCCTGCAGAGTTTAGTGTCATCTGCAAATATTGAAATTCTACTCTGAATGCCCCCTACAAGGTCATTAATAAATATGTTAAAAAGAAGAGGGCCCAATACTGACCCCTGTGGTACCCCACTACTAACCGCGACGCAGTCCGAGTGTACGCCATTAATAACCACCCTTTGTTTCCTATCCCTGAGCCAGCTCTCAACCCACTTGCACATATTTTCCCCTATCCCCATTATTCTCATTTTGTGTATCAACCTTTTGTGTGGCACCATATCAAAAGCTTTTGAAAAGTCCATATACACTACATCTACTGGGTTCCCTTGGTCCAGTCCGGAACTTACCTCTTCATAGAAGCTGATCAAATTAGTCTGACATGATCGGTCCCTAGTAAACCCGTGCTGATACTGGGTCATGAGGTTATTCCTCTTCAGACACTCCAGTATAGCATCCCTTAGAATGCCCTCCAGGATTTTACCCACAGTAGAGGTTAAGCTTACTGGCCTATAATTTCCGAGTTCAGTTTTTGTCCCCTTTTTGAATATTGGCACCACATTTGCTATACGCCAGTCCTGTGGTACAGACCCTGTTATTATGGAGTCTTTAAAGATTAAAAATAATGGTCTATCAATGACTGTACTTAATTCCTGCAGTACTCAGGGGTGTATCCCACCTGGGCCCGGAGATTTGTCAATTTTTGTGATTTTTAGACGCCGTACTTCCTGCTGGGTTAAGCAGGTAACATTTAATTGGGAATTTCTTATCACTAGTCATATTGGCTGCCATGGGATTTTCTTTTGTAAATACTGATGAAAAAAAGTCATTTAGCATATTGGCTTTTTCCTCATCCTCATCCACCATTTCACCCAGACTATTTTTAAGGGGGCCAACACTATCATTTTTTAGTTTCTTACTATTTATGTAGTTAAAGAATATTTTTGGGTTATTTTTGCTCTCTCTAGCAATGAGTCTCTCTGTCTCAATCTTTGCTGCCTTGATTTGCTTTTTACAGAATTTATTTAATTTTTTGTATTCATTTAATGCCTCCTCACTACCTACTTCCTTTAATTCTCTAAATGCTTTCTTTTTGTCACTTATTGCACCCCTTACAGCTTTATTTAGCCATATTGGTTTCCTCCTATTTCTAGTATATTTATTCCCATACGGTATATACTGTGCACAGGTCCTATCCAGGATGCTAATAAACGTCTCCCATTTTCTTTGTGTACTTTTATGTCTCAGGATATCATCCCAGTTAATTGCACCAAGATCCTCTCTCATCCGTTGGAAATTTGCCCTCCTGAAGTTTAGTGTCCTTGTCACCCCTCTACTACACATCTTATTAAAGGAGACATGAAAACTTTATTATTTTGTGATCACTAATCCCCAAGTGACCCCCAACCCTTATATTTGATATGCGGTCTGGCCTGTTGGTTAATATTAGGTCTAGCAGAGCCCCCCTTCTTGTTGGGTCCTGAACCAGTTGTGAAAGGTAATTGTCTCTCATAGTTGTCAAAAACCGATTACCTTTACTGGAACTGCAGGTTTCTGTTCCCCAATCTATTTCAGGGTAGTTGAAGTCCCCCATAATAATGACTTCTCCTTGAGTCGCAGCTTCATCTATTTGCTTTACGAGGATATTCTCCATTGCTTCCATTATTTTGGGAGATTTATAACAAACCCCTATCAGTAATTTATTATTTTTCTCCCCTCTCCTTATCTCCACCCACAGGGAATCTACATTTTCATTAGATTCACCTATATTATCACGCAGGATGGGTTTTAAGGTCGATTTTACATACAGACACACCCCAACCCCTCGCTTATCTGTACGGTCATTTCTGAAAAGGCTATAGCCCTGCAAGTTAACAGCCCAGTCATGGCTCTCATCCAGCCATGTTTCAGATATCCCCACCATATCATAATTATGTTCCAACAACATTAGTTCTAATTCATCCATTTTGTTGGCGAGGCTTCTGGCATTAGTATACATGCACTTGATGTTCCTCTCTGTACCTCTATTCTTTCTTAAATTATTAACTGTTCTAACCCCACCCCCCATGCCACCACCACCCCCAACTTCCTTATTTGTGCCCAGGTCTCTATCTGCACTATCTTCCCCTCCTATAAAATGAATACCCTCCCCCCCAATCCCTAGTTTAAACACTCCTCCAACCTTCTAGCCATTTTCTCCCCCAGCACAGCTGCACCTTCCCCATTGAGGTGCAGCCCGTCCCTAGCATAGAGCCTGTAGCCAACTGAGAAGTCGGCCCAGTTCTGCAGGAACCCAAACCCCTCCTTCCTACACCAATTCTTGAGCCACTTATTAACCTCCCTAATCTCCCGTTGCCTCTCTGGCGTGGCATGTGGTACAGGCAGTATTTCGGAAAATACCACGTTGGAGGTCCTTGCTTTCAGCTTGCAACCTAATTCCCTGAAATCATCTTTAAGGACCTTCCACCTACCTCTAACTTTGTCATTTGTGCCAATGTGCACAATGACCGCTGGGTCCTCACCAGCCCCTCCCAGTAATCTGTCCACCCGATCAGCAATGTGTCGGACTCGAGCGCCAGGTAGGCAGCACACCGTTCGACGATCCCTGTCTTTGTGACAGATTGCCCTATCTGTTCCCCTAATAATTGAGTCCCCCACTACCAGCACCTGTCCTGCCCTGCTCTCCTATTTCCCTCCTTACTGGAGCAGTCACTCCTCCGGCTTTCAGAGGACATGCCTGGCTGCAGCAGTGCTACCCCTGTACTGGCACCCCCCTCATCTGCCAACTTAGCAAACTTATTGGGGTGAGCCAGATCAGGACTAGCCTCCCTGGCACTCTTCCCTCTACCCCGCTTTCTGAATGTCACCCAGCTACCTACTTCACTGTCCTGCAGCTCCATCCTACCATCCCCCTCCTCATCTATCCCATTGAGCGTCTGCTCTGTGAGCAGAAGACTCCTCTCCATATTGTCTATGGATCTCAGTGTTGCCAGCTGCACATTTAGATCCAGAATCTGGGATTCCAAATGCACAACGTGCTCACATCTCGCACAGCAGTATGCACCCTCGACCGGCTGATCAAGGACTGCATACATGTGGCAAGATGTGCACTGGATGGCATTAACAATAGTGGAGCACATTTCCTAATGGGGATTGCACCACACAGAAACGTTAAATAAAAAATAAATACAAGTATTAATTAAAAACAGACAGCAATTCCTCCCTTGGAAACTCCCTGAATCCAAAGTCACTGAATCACAAGTCACACTTACCGCCGTCCACACTTACGCTCAGGTCACACTCAGCTCGCTCACACTCGCTATGCTGAAGATTTATAGATTTTTTTTTTCTCTATTTCCCTTCAACAACAAGCCACCTTGCTGTTCAAATGCACTTCCAAAAAAAAAGGAAACTTTTAGGAAAAATTAGGAAACTCCAGTGATATTGCATTTGTTTGGCACGTCTAAGCACTGTAGCACCTTACATAACATAAAAGTCCTCTGACAAATGATTGACTAGGGTCAAATCGGGGACAGCCATCGAGGAGCGGGGGCGCCAATATCGTTAACTCTATTAGTAGGTGCCAACCTCCGCCGACAGGCGGTGCCAATAGGGACAGCCCAATTATTGGCCCCCTGCTTGAAAGAGATAAGATTGTGATCTGTATCTATACTATAGGATATATTTGTTGTATGTGACTGATTTTTCTACCCCATCCCACAGGGTTGTATAGGGGTAGAAGGGACAGTCGACGGTGAGCGAGGGCGCCACTTGTGCAGGTGTAGGGTACCAACCTCAGCTGGTAGTTAGGTTGCATATAGTGCAGTATAGGGTCGGGAACCTCCCCGGCTTTTCCATTGAGTGTTATATTTAAATGGTGATGGTTTGGTTTTTGCACCAGTTAAGATTTTTAGATTAATCAATAAAGGTATTTTTTAACATTCACACTGGGGTTTTTTTTTGTGAATTTTTGTCTAATTGTACCCCAAAGAGCATTTTTCATTTCTGCGAGTAGAAATGAATGAGTATATTCTGAACCAATCAGCAAAAATAAATTCGGCACGAATAGCGTACCAATATGGCACGAACATAGCAAATTCAGATTTGGCGACCGATTCCAAACATATTCGATGAACTCTGACCATGACTGAGTTAAAAATGAGGCTGGTGGTTATTTGCAGCCTGTGATTTTGTTTTATTAATTCTACTCTTGATGTTGGAAACTTGATACATAACACACCAAAGGCAGTTATTACAACAGGGGACATGACATCACAGGGCACATGACATCATAGATATCACATGACATCACAATTGGTACAGAATGTATAAAGTTATTATCTTGACCCACCTTATGTCCCCAGAAGCAGCAGCTTGAGGACGACAAGTCCCGGTAGGTAGCTGCTCACTTAACACTAAGGCCCCATTCACACATTGTGTAGCTGTGGGGTGTTCGTGGTGAAGTTTAGAGCTGCACCATTTACCCATAAAAAATCTCAGCAAACATCTCTAAGTGACGTGTTCTCTCTTGTGTATCAGAATGTTTCCTTAAATAGGACCTACCATTTAATCCTCTTTTTTTGTAATGATAGGTGTTATGTTTCATCTAGTTCAGATGAACAGCTGTAATGAAGCACGGACAGATGACAGTGGCGCAGCAGGATGGCCAAGCAGAAACTGTGGAGAACATAGTAGCTTGATGGCAGCAGGAGGACCAGAACTGGAACCACAGGATATCATGAGCATAATTGATTAATCGGCAATTGGGGTAATAGAGTTACAAACTCTGATCAAACTCAGATCAGAGTTTGATCAGAGTTAGGCTACTTTCACACTAGCGTCGTGCACTGCACGTCGCTATGCGTCGTTTTGGAGTAAAAACGCATCCTGCAAAAGTGCTTGCAGGATGCGTTTTTTCTCCATTGACTTGCATTAGCAAAGCAGTGTGACGCATTGCCACACGTCGCAACCGTCGTGCGACGGTTGCGTCGTGTTGCGTCGGACCGTCGCCACCACAAAACGTTGCTTGTAACGTTTTTTGGTGCGTCGTTCCCGTCTTTTCCGATTGCGCATGCGCGGCCAATCTCCGCCCCCGCCTCCCCGCACCTCACAATGGGGCAGCGGATGCATTGAAAAACAGCATCCGCTGCCCCCGTTGTGCGGCGCATTCACTGCTAGCGTCGGTACGTCGCAACGACGCAATTCGTCGTGCGTCGTCCGACGCTGGTGTGAAAGTAGTCTAACATCAGTTTTTCTCCGACATAGAGAGGGGAAAAAAATGTTTCTCCACCTTCTCCATTATGTCATTCTGTGAAAATCGTATTGCACTCAAAAGTCATTCATCCAAGCGGGGTCCAATTTTTTCACGGGCCCATAGATCAAAATTGGACTTGTCAACGATTTTTTTCCATGGTCCACTAGGTCCGAGGAAAAAATCTGACATTTGCACAGCCCCATAGAATATCATAGGTACGAGTGCTTTCTGTCAAACGCAAGGATAGCATTCAGATGACAAAATTGGTAGTGTGCACAAGCCCTTATGTGGAGTGCATTAGTGGGTGACTGGGTCCTGAGAAACCCACTGATTGCTCCAAAGAGCTGCTCTATAGCATGCTGTTCAACAGACAGAAGTACAGAGATCTGCCTGAGAGGGCTCAAATCTATGTACAGGCTCGTAGAAAGTCTATTAGCCTGTATTCTAATCTGTGAACAGGCTTATAGAATTGCACAAATACACACAAACACATATTTATTTTACTTGCTTATATAGCACCATTATTTCGGAAGCGCTAAGCTTCCTTCCTCAGGGCTTCCGAAACGCGCGTCGAGGAGGGTGTGAGGTCCACACGTGGCTTGGTTTACAGACTTCTGGTATGTTGTACTGATATGCGGTCATGGTATCTAATCTATGCTGCGCACTTGCGCTTATGATATGCCTTTAGCATGTGTGGTTCTCCACCTATGATGTGTTTGGTTGCATCGCCCACTCCAGTCATGCCCCTGTCGTATGGTCTTTTATATGTATGTTTTTAATAATAAAGGTTTTCCTAGTTTGCATCAATCTGAGTTATGTATGGACTTTTTCCACCAATTCTTCTGTGGTTTAATTAGTGATTACTGGTGGGTCCGGATCTGTCCCATGATTTGGGTGTGAATGCCTTATATCTTCTACACTGGTAGTCACTTATCTATATTATGTGGCATTCCTCCATCTGTATGCGTTTATTTGTTTGTTATTATAATTTACATCATAGGTAGACCTCAACTATGGGAGACAAACTGAGAAAAAAAAATCCAGAAAATCACATTGTCTGTTTTTTTATCATTTTATTTGCATATTATGGTGGAAAATAAGTATTTGGTCAGAAACAAAATTTAATCTCAATACTTTGTAATATATCCTTTGTTGGCAATGAAAGAGGTCAAACGTTTTCTGTAAGTCTTCACAAGGTTGCCACACACTGTTGTTGGTATGTTGGCCCATTCCTCCATGCAGATCTCCTCTAGAGCATTGATGTTTTTGGCTGTTCGCTTGGCAACACGGACTTTCAACTCCCTCCAAAGGTTTTCTATAGGGTTGAGATCTGGAGACTGGCTAGGCCACTACAGGACCTTGAAATGCTTCTTACGAAGCCACTCCTTCGTTGCCCTGGCAGTGTGCTTTGGATCATTGTCATATTGAAAGACCCAGCCACGTTTCATCTTCAATGCCCTTGCTGATGGAAGGAGGTTTGCACTCAAAATCTCACGATACATGGCCCCATTCATTCTTTCATGTACCCGGATCAGTCGTCCTGGCCCCTTTGCAGAGAAACAGCCCCAAAGCATGATGTTTCCACCACCATGCTTTACAGTAGGTATGGTGTTTGATGGATGCAACTCAGTATTCTTTTTCCTCCAAACACGACAAGTTGTGTTTCTACCAAACCGTTCCAGTTTGGTTTCATCAGACCATAGGACATTCTCCCAAAACTCCTCTGGATCATCCAAATGCTCTCTAGCAAACTTCAGACGGGCCCGGACATGTACTGGCTTAAGCAGTGGGACACGTCTGGCACTGCAGGATCTGAGTCCATGGTGGCGTAGTGTGTTACTTATGGTAGGCCTTGTTACATTGGTCCCAGCTCTCTGCAGTTCATTCACTAGGTCCCCCCGCGTGGTTCTGAGATTTTTGCTCACCGTTCTTGTGATCATTCTGACCCCACGGGGTGGGATTTTGCGTGGAGCCCCAGATCGAGGGAGATTATCAGTGGTCTTGAATGTCTTCCATTTTCTAATTATTGCTCCCACTGTTGATTTCTTCACTCCAAGCTGGTTGGCTATTGCAGATTCAGTCTTCCCAGCCTGGTGCAGGGCTACAATTTTGTTTCTGGTGTCCTTTGACAGCTCTTTGGTCTTCACCATAGTGGAGTTTGGAGTCAGACTGTTTGAGGGTGTGCACAGGTGTCTTTTTATACTGATAACAAGCTTAAACAGGTGCCATTACTACAGGTAATGAGTGGAGGAAAGAGGAGACTCTTAAAGAAGAAGTTACAGGTCTGTTAGAGCCAGAAATCTTGATTGTTTGTTTCTGACCAAATACTTATTTTCCACCATAATATGCAAATAAAATGATAAAAAAACAGACAATGTGATTTTCTGGATTTTTTTTTCTCAGTTTGTCTCCCATAGTTGAGGTCTACCTATGATGTAAATTACAGACGCCTCTCATCTTTTTAAGTGGTGGAACTTGCACTATTGCTGAATGACTAAATACTTTTTTGCCCCACTGTATCTTTTCCCTTCCAAATCGACTCTCCTGAGCTTATAATTCACACAGATATATAGCAATATGCAGCAGGACAGATGTGATCCAGGGAAATATCCGATCGCCACAATTGGGGTCAGGAAGGAATTTTTTTTCCCCCCTGAGGCAGAACTCTCCGGGGGTTTCTTCGCCTTCCTCTGGATCTTTCGGTCCAGTGGCTCTCAGCCGGTCCTCAATGCCCACAGCTAGTTCTGTGATCTGTATAGGGCCTGACCTGAGAATCATTGTGATCATGGTTTAATTTCTTAAAGGGCCGGTAATATTTTTATTACAGTGTTGCTTATTGCTATTCCAATAAAAAATAAAAAAATAAAAAATAAAAAAGTGTCATGGGAGTTTTTTTGTATTCATTTTCTTTCTATACAGTTACAATGATGAGAGTGATTATTTCTATTTACTAGCCTCAATACTACAAGTTGAATCAGGAATTCCGGGGGGCACCAATTACAGAAGGCAGACCACATACAGTTATATGAAAAAGTTTGGGCACCCCTATTAATCTTAAGCTTAATGTTTAATAACTGTTGGACACAGTAATGTTTCTGCCTTGAAATGAGGTTTATTGTACTAACAGATGTGCAATCTGCATTCAAACAAAATTTGACAGGTGCATAAGTATGGGCACCCTTATTTTGTTTTAAATACTCCTACCTACTTTTTACTGACTTACTAAAGCACTTTTTTTGGTTTTGTAACCTCATTGAGCTTTGAACTTCATAGCCAGGTGTATGCAATCATGAGAAAAGCTACTTAAAGTGGCCACTTGCAAGTTGTTCTCCTGTTTGAATCTCCTCTGAAGAGTGGCATCATGGGCTCCTCAAAACAACTGTCAAATGATCTGAAAACAAAGATTATTCAACATAGTTGTTCAGGGGAAGGATACAAAAAGCTGTCTCAGAGATTTAACCTATCAATTTCCACTGTGAGGAACATAGTAAGGAAATGGAAGAACACAGGTACAGTTCTTGTTAAGGCCTGAAGTGGCAGGCCAAGAAAAACATCAGAAAAGCAGAGAAGAAGAATGGTGAGATCAGTCAAGGACAATCCTCAGACCACCTCCAGAGAGCTGCAGCATCAACTTGCTGCAGATGGTGTCACTGTGCATCGGTCAACTATACAACGCACTTTGCACAAGGAGAAGCTGTATGGGAGAGTGATGCAAAAGAAGCCGTTTCTGCAAGCACGCCACAAACAGAGTCGGCTGAGGTATGCAAAAGCACATTTTGGAGAAGCCAATTTCTTTTTGGAAGAAGGTCATGTGGACTGATGAAACCAAGATTTAGTTGTTTGGTCATACAAAAAGGCGTTATGCATGGCGGCAAAAAAGCACAGCATTCCAAGAAAAACACTTGCTACCCACAGTAAAATTTGGTGGAGGTTCCATCATGCTTTGGGGCTGTGTGGCTAATGCCGGCACCGGGAATCTTGTTAAAGTTGAGCGACACATGGATTCCTCTCAGTATCAGCAGATTCTTGACAATAATGTTCATGAATCAGTGACAAAGTTGATGTTACGCAGGGGATGGATCTTTCAGCAAGACAATGATCCAAAACACCACTCCAAATCTACTCAGGCATTCATGCAGGGGAACAATTACACTGTTCTGGAATGGCCATCCCAGTCCCCAGACCCGAATATCATTGAACATCTGTGGGATCATTTGAAGAGAGCTGTCCATGCTCGGCGACCATCAAACTTAACTGAACTGGAATTGTTTTGTAAAGAGGAATGGTCAAAAATACCTTCATCCAGGAACTCATTAACAGCTACAGGAAGCGACTAGAGGCTGTTATTTTTGCAAAAGGAGGATCTACTAAATATTAATGTCACTTTTCTGGTGAGGTGCCCATACTTATGCACCTGTCAAATTTTGTTTGAATGCAGATTGCACATTTTCTGTTAGTACAATAAACCTCATTTCAAGGCAGAAACATTACAGTGTCCAACAGTTATTAGATATATGAAAATGAAATAGCTGTTGCAAAAAAATTTTTTTTTATAAAACATTAAGCTTAAGATTAATAGGGGTGCCCAAGCTTTATATCTCTAGCCATTGTGGTATCATAACGTCAACTCCTGTCCAAAGTTACCGTATATACTCGAGTATAAGCCGAGATTTTCAGCCCAAATTTTTGGGCTGAAAGTGCCCCCTCGGCTTATACTCGAGTCACGGTCGGCGGGTGAGGGGGAGAGGGCGCTGAGGCATACTTACCTGCTTCCGGGGCTCCTGGCGCTCCCCCTGCCCGTCCCACGGTCTTCGGTGCCGCAGCTCTTCCCCTGTTCAGCGGTCACATGGGACCGCTCATTAGAGAAATGAATAGGCTGCTCCACCTCCCATAGGGGCAGAGCCGCATAATTCATTTCTCTAATCAGCGGTGCCGGTGACCGCTGACAGAGGAAGAGGCTGCGGCACCGAAGACCAGCTGTCCGGGGGAAGGAGCGGGACGCCGGGAGCAGGTAAGTATTACATATTTACCTTCCCTCGTTCCACCCGCCGGGCGCCGCTCAGTCTTCGCGTCCTCTTGTTCTGACTGTTCAGGTCAGAGGGTGCGATGACGCATATAGTGTGCGCGCCGCCCTCTGCCTGATCAGTCAGTGCGGAGAGACGCCGGGACGCTGAGGAGCTGCAAGCAAGAGAGGTGAGTATGTGTTTTGTTTTTTTTATTGCAGCAGCAGCAGCAATGGCACAGATTTATGTGGAGTATCTATGGGGCAACGGTGCAGAGCACTATATATAAGGCACAGCTTTATGTGGAGCATCTATGGGGCAACGGTGCAGAGCACTATATATAAGGCACAGCTTTATGTGGAGCATCTATAGGGCAACGGTGCAGAGCACTATATATAAGGCACAGCTTTATGTGGAGCATCTATGGGGCAACGGTGCAGAGCACTATATATAAGGCACAGCTTTATGTGGAGCATCTATGGGGCAACGGTGCAGAGCACTATATATAAGGCACAGCTTTATGTGGAGCATCTATGGGGCAACGGTGCAGAGCACTATATATAAGGCACAACTTTATGTGGAGCATCTATGGGGCAACGGTGCAGAGCACTATATATGGGGCCATAATCAAAGGTGCAGAGCATTATATATGGCACAGCTATCTATGGGGCCATAATCAAAGGTGCAGAGCATTGTATATGGCACAGCTATCTATGGGGCCATAATCAAAGGTGCAGAGCATTACATATGGCACAGCTATCTATGGGGCCATAATCAAAGGTGCAGAGCATTATATATGGCACAGCTATCTATGGGGCCATAATCAAACGTGCAGAGCATTGTATATGGCACAGCTATCTATGGGGCCATAATCAAAGGTGCAGAGCATTGTATATGGCACAGCTTTCTATGGAGCATCTATGGGGCCATAATGAACTGTGCAGAGCATTATATATGGCACAGCTTTATGTGGAGCATCTATGGGGCCATAATGAACGGTATGGAGCATCTATTTTTATTTTTGACATTTACCGGTAGCTGCTGCATTTTCCACCCTAGGCTTATACTCGAGTCAATAAGTTTTCCCAGTTTTTTGTGGCAAAATTAGGGGGGTCGGCTTATACTCGGGTCGGCTTATACTCGAGTATATACGGTACATTAAAAGTGTTATGGAGGCAGTGCCCTAAACTAGTATATGTCCTATACAACAAACTACCCGATTGAATACTGAAGACAGGGACACAGAGCTGCAGAATACAAGAGACACAAGTAGTGTAGGATTGGGGTGCCAAGGGCCCACTAGTAACCAACTTCTAGGCCCCACTTTTACATCTACATGCAAATGTGACATTAACATCAATCATAAATTTAGATTACTATTAACTGGGTAGATTATTCACTATGTACAAATGCAGCATCTTATTTTTGTATCAAAGTATATTATGCCAAGTACTGCTCATATAAGAGGGTCCACTCTTGCACAATGGCCTACCGGAGGATTTTCCTGTTCTGTGGGCGAGTCAAAGCCTGGGTATAATATGTGTAATGTATGTAAATGTAATACTTAGTGTTTGTGGTGGAGATCTTCCCAGCTACATACTGTAGGGACAGACAGGGTCGGACTGGGGTGTTTGGGGCCCACCGGGGGAATGGACTATAGGGGTTCACCCTACAGCTATATGCAAATATCTGTAAGTCGTTATCCCCATTATAGTGGAGCATCGACTGTAAAGCTCAGGGGGCTCCTGCATATCTACTGTACGCCCCCATAACTGGGATGTACAATTACGCTCTGTATATAGTGTATAGTATACAGATAATACAGTGATCACCATTGACATTATACACAGGAGCTCTGTATATAGTGTCAGTGTACAGGTAATGCAGTGATCACCAGTGACATTATACACAGGAACTCTGTACACAGTATATAGTGTGCGTATACATGTAATACCCTGACTCGCCGGTGACGTCTCTAGTCGAAATCCTTCTTCTTTGCTTTTCTTCTTCAGCCAGCACAGACCGCCATCACTTCTTCCAGCCAGGACTCATCTCTGCAAAAAATAACACACAGTCATCAATAGCTGATCACTTCCAGAGCACTTTACCCACTTTTTCCCTGACACTGTCAGATGAAGAAAACAAGCAACGTTGTGCCACCCTGCACCGCAACAAGACCCCCCTTTTGTTCCCTCCATGGATATCAGTTTCCTAAAAAGTAAATTATATTACAGTAGTAATAATGTCCCTAATTGGACCTTAAAGAAGTTATGCTCCCCACTTGTCACCATAAACTAATATAGCATGTTCCTCATTCTGGCCCCCAAACAGTAATTAAGTCCCTCATCCTGGCCCCTTTTAATAATCTCAACCAGCCTGGCCCCCTTTATTTTATAATATGCCCCAGTCTGGCTCCCTATGTCCCTTGTGCAGCTTGGCCCCCAGATATCCATCCTGCCCCCCAGCTATCCATACTGGCCCCCATATGTCCCTTGTCCTGCCCCCCATATATCCATCCTGGTTTATTGTCCTGCCTCCCCCCATACATCCATACTGGCTTCCATATATCTCTCCTGGACCCCCATATATCCATCCTGGTCCATTGTCCTTGGCTCCCCCCCCATAAATCCATTCTGGCTCCCCCCATATATCCATCCTGGTCTCACTTATATATGCATCCTGGCTCCCCCATATAGCCATCCTGGCCCCCTATATATATGCATCCTGTTCCCTTGTCCTACCCCCCATAAATCCATCCTGGCTCCCCATATATCGATCCTGGCCCCCCCATATATATGCATCCTGGCTCTACCATATATCCATCCTGGTTGCCCATATATCTGCATCCTGGGCCCCATATATATGCATCCTGGTCCTTTGTCCTGCCCCCCATATATATATCCTGGCATTCCCATATGTATCCATCCTGGCTCCCCATGCCCCATATGTATCCATCCTGGCCCCTCCTATGTATCTATCCTAGTCTTTTGTACTGCCGCCGATATATCCATCCTGCCGCCCCCCTTATCCATCCTGGTCCCCTTTTCCTACCCCCCATATATCCATCCTGGTCCTTTTTTCCTGCCTCCCATATATCCATCCTGCCGCCCCCCTTATATCCATCCTGGTCCTTTTTTTCTGACCCCCATATATCCATCCTGGCCCTTTATCCTGGCTTCATGGAGAGAGAGTGAGACAGAGAGAGACAGAAACAGAGAGGGAGAGAGAGAGAGCGAGAGAGAAAAAAGATTCCTCTTACCTTCCTGCTCTCCCAGCACCAGGCGGCGTCCTCCTCCTCTGCAGGTCCAGCACACACATAGAAAATGGCCACCTGACGTCATACGCCAGTGATGACGGGTGCACATTTGACAGATACGATAGGGACGTTTGACGCCGTGGTTCTGGTAATGAACGCTGCATGCGTGTGCCCTTGCACATTCTCTGTCTGCGCTCTTAAAGGGCCTGTGCCCCTAAAATCCGCAGACTTTTTTTTTTTTTTTTCTCCTCCTCTCCTTCTTCCCACGGCCAAGGGTCCACCAGGGATTTACCCAATACCCCGCCAGGCCAGTCCGACACTGGGGACAGACATAGTTAAACCTTGGGACTGGTCCATAGTGGGAGGGGAAAGCCCTAGTAAAAGAGGAATACTTCCTGATAATCAGATAGGGAAGTACAGTATAGCGGGCCGCCATCATTCAAGGCAGTGGGAGGCCTTACTGGAATTTCTTGCAGACATTCCTGCAACATCTGGAGCCTAGGGCTCGGTACAGATACTACAAAGAATGCCTTATCCTCTAGTGTACAGAGGAAGTGGAAGTGAAACCGTGTTAAGGGAAGGTAAAGGATCCTCGTTGCACTGTGGGACTGGACAGGGAATGCCTGGAAAACCAGTTAACGTGAAGATAGTCCAGGAGGAAAGGAGAGCGATTTGGAGACGTACTGTACTAAAGAAACAAGAAATAAAAAGTGTTGTCGCAAAATAAAAAACATGTCGCATGTTACAGCCTGATGAACTTGAACTGCCCAATATATGTTTGCTTGTTACAATGAACTGCTTGTTCCCTGAGTTGTGTGCAGCGTCTCCTGAGGAGGGAGACCTGGAGAAAGCAGAGGTCTGTGGTCTACAGGTGAGTGTGATGCACCCCACACTTGCCAGTAAGTTGGGACTGGTACATGATTTTCCTGTAAAATGTCAGGGTGCAATCAGGGCCGGCGTTAGGGGCAGGCAGACCAGGCAGCTGCCTGGGGCCCCCACTCCTCCAGGGGCCCCCAGCTAGCGGCAAGTCACCCAGCCGCTATGGGGCCCCTGTGAGGCAAGGGGGCCCGCCTGCCGCCAGCACTGACTCCTCCGCCACATTGAACTATCCCGGCGTCTGCTGGTACAGTTCAAAGCAATGATGGAGGAAAGAGCGTCACCTGACGCTCCCTCTCCCATCATTCCCCGCTCTGCCTCTGACACAGCGGGTGCGCGTCATCGTGCACTCGCTGTGTGGCAGGCAGTGCGGCGGCAGCCGCCGACACAGGAGCAGGGAGCAGCGCGGGCTCGGGAAGAGGTAAGGAGCTTGTGTTTTTTTTGTTTTTTTATTTACTGGACTGTGCGGCCATTCTCGGGAGGAGAGAGGCGGGGAGGAAAGGGGGGATGTGGGTGGAGCGCCCCCACTGTCGCAGGGCCGAGGGGCACCCGGTACCGGGCCTCTGTGTCTCAGTTCTGGGGTTGTCACGGTGGCTAGGCCCGGTCCGTGACCCTGCTGAGGGGCGTCCAGTGAAAGTTGCCAATGTGCGGATGTTGTGGTGTGGTGTAGGTCGCGGTGAATAACGAGGACACCAGGTTGCAGTCTCTTTACCTCTTTACTGAAGGCTTCAGGATCCTCAGTCCGGAATACGGTCAACCGGGCTACCTGAGTCCGGCCGGTCCGATGGCACCTCCAGAGTTCCCTTTGCAGGTGGAAATCTGTGCCTACCTTCTAGCGCTTGTGTGTTGTAGTCCTTCCCTGCTGTGCTTACAGGATAGTCCTCACAACTGTTGTGTCTGTTTCTGAAGTTCCCTCACAACTCGATTATGATGTTCTTCTTCGTCCCCCAGATGATATGGCTAGGACGCACCCGTATGACGGGTAGTCTCGGAGGTCTTCCGGGACCCTAGAGTCGCCCCTCTCCAAATGTTGCCCCCTGTGTCTGCTTAGGTGATGTTGGGTGAGACAGTCCGCCTATAACTGACTGTCCTGCCGTAGGTTTGAAGTAAGGCCTGGAGCTCAATACTTCCTCGGCGTTTCCGGCCACCGGCTGCGCGCCTCAGTAGGATGTTGCCTCGTCTTACAGCACGACTCCTACTGGTGTTTCTCCTTGTTGCGTTGATCTCGTTTCTCACTCAGCACAATAAACCTTGCTTCTTGTCCTTTCTTGGGGTACCGCCGCAATGACGTGCAGGCACGGTCCCATAATGTTCTTTCTGTTCGCTAGGCCTCTGTCAGGATCCCACCCCTGACAGGGACCCCCCTGAATCTTCCCCTGCAACACCCTCTGCCACAGGATGTTGCCCGGTTCCAACCCAGTCAGCTTCTCACTAACATCCTATCTAGCCCCCAGTTTTACCAGACTGTGAGGAGTGGCCTAATACATTGCACCCTTAGCTCCCCCTGGAGGCCAGACCGTGAAGTGTATTGGTGTCTGTGATACCTGGTCAGGTGAACTCCTTCAGTGCCATCAGACGTACCATAGCCCCCCTTAGTGGCGGAGCATCAGTACTGCAACGACCAGGACTCTGGGGCGCTGCATGGGCAGTGCTGTATACTACTGTATGGGCAGTGCTGTATACTACTGTTGGCAGTGCTGTATACTACTGTGTGGGAGTGCTGTATACTACTGTGGGCAGTGCTGTATACTACTGTGGGCTGTGCTGTATGCTACTGTGGGCTGTGCTGTATACTACTGTGGGCTGTGCTGTATACTACTGTGGGCAGTGCTGTATACTATTGTGTGGGCTGTGCTATACACTACTGTGTGGGCAGTGCTGTATACTACTGTGTGGGCTGTGCTGTATACTACTGTGTGGGCAGTGCTGTATACTACTGTGTGGGCTGTGCTGTATACTACTGTGTGGGCAGTGCTGTATACTACTGTGTGGGCAGTGCTGTATACTACTATGTGAGCAGTGCTTTATACTACTGTGTGGGCTGTTTTATATACTACTGTGTGGGATGTGCTATATACTACTGTGTGGGCTGTGCTATATACTAAGTGGCTGTGCTATATACTACTATGTGGGCTGTGCTATGTACTATGGGGGTATATTATATTCTAAGGGGGAAGCTGTGTTATATACTATGTGGCTGTGTTATATATTGGGGGGTACATTATATTCTATGAAGGAGGCTGTGTTATATACTATGGGGGGCTGCATTATATTCTGTGGGGGGGCTTTATTAGATTTTATGAGGGATGATTGCATCATACCCTTTGGGGCTACATTATATTCTATGGGGAGGTGGGCTGTATTATATCTTGTTCGGGGCTACATTATATTCTATGGGGGGCTGTATTATATTTATATTCTATGAGGGGTGATTGCATCGTACTCTATGAGGGGGCTACATTATGCTATATGGGGGCTGCATTATATTCTATGGGGAGGTTACATTATACTCTGTGGGGGGTTACATTATACTCTGGGGTGGCTGCATTATACTCTGGGGTGGCTGCATTATACTCTGTGGGGTGGTGGCTGCATTATACTATATGTGGGCTGAATTATACTGTATCGAGGAGTATGGGGAATACATTATACTATATGAAGAACTATGGGGTGCATTATACTATGGGAAGTGAATTGTACTAATGGATGACTATGGGGGTGCATTATACTATATGGAGCACTGCGAGAAGTGTATTATGCTATATGGAGGACTGAGGAGTATATTTTAATATATGGAGGACTATGAGGAGTGTATTACACTATATGGAGGACTATGGGGCACATTATATTATATGGAGGACTATGGGGTGTGCATTTTACAATATGGAGGACTGTGGTGCACATTATAATATATGGAGGACTATGGGGTGTATTATACTAAACAAGCAAAATGCTGCATATTCATTGGGTGATTGGATTGTTTATGCCGGAATAAAATTCATTGTTCTCAGCAGCACATCGCCGGTATAAACTGTGGATGTGCTGCTGATAAAATGATACTGCATGGTGATCTGTTAGTGATCTATTAGTGATCGTTCTGTCCCCTTCATTCTTTCTCAGACGGTGGAAATAGGCCGGGAAACAAGCATCCAACGACTTCAGTATTGTCGATCACACTCGTTTAGCAGCCTGAGATCAGCGCATGTAAATACAACTGAAATGCTTCTGTGTGATGTGCAATATGTTAGCATTTGGGGCCCCAATTTAAACTTTGCCTAGGGCCCCACTTTGCCTAAAATCGGCCCTGGGTGCAATGGAGCAGCAGCTCGACCATTGCTACCGCCTGCGGTCACTTTACATCACCATGGCAGTATAATCCTTTGTGAAAGTTTAATTCAATTTCTATCCACCTAGACAAGCTGACAGCTCCTCAATATCCCTCCTCCATGTTAAAATCTTGCACTGCTCAGTGCAAATTGCAGCTGTCATTCAGACTGGGTCAGAGTTTTTTTTCTCATCTGAACAGCTCTATTGAATAACATTGGCCAGTGTGATACATAATTTTAACATGGACAGCACACATACGCATATTACGCTGAAATGAACAGGCTCGTAAAAGCTAATATCCTGCAAAGCAAAAATTACTTTTTTGTTTATATATATTTCACCCCTCCCAGCCTGCGTGCTCCTTCTTTACTAGGCCATATTTTACAATTATGACCAGGGTCAATTTATGTGGTAATGACTTTGGAATGCTTCAGCAAATTTCAGTAAAGCCGGTGTCACACCTAACATATAAAAATACTGTCCATTTTTTATGGCCGAGATACGCAGAAATGTTCATAAACAGTGATCTGTATGTCATCCCTATTCAACACGAGGATGCGTTTCTCCAAAAAGTATCCGTGTGTCATCCGTATGGTATCCGTACGGCGAGATTTTCTCGCCGGCTTGCAAAATGGACATATAATGGATCCATGGGCTCAAATATTCGTGAAAACATATATACAGTGTATATATATATATATATATATATATATATATACCTGTCAGTGTGATTTTACTGTACACCGCACTGAATTGCCGGCTTTTCTATAGAACACTGGTGCGTATTTCTCTCAAGTCACACTGATGGTCCGTGTGGTGTGCAAGTTTTTCTCGCACCCATAGACTTGCATTGGCGTATTTTTGAAGGAATACGCTGACGGCTGAGAAATATTCGGCTGATGGGAGCTGCCCCATAAAGAAACATTGGTCCGAGTGCAATGCGTTGTTTATGCGCCTCTCACTCGTCCGTATTTCTCTATAGTGTGACGCCGGCCTAATTCTGAGACTGTTTTTTTCGTGACACATTGTACTATGTTAGTGGTAAATTTATGTTCATATTTTTTGCGCTTAGTTATGAAAATATTGGAATCTTGCCAAAATTTAGCAATTTTCAAACTTTACATTTTTAAGCCCACAAACTAGATAGTTATATATCACACACAAAAAAAACCATTTATCACATGTATACTTTACATCAGCATCATTTTTAAAACAATTTGTTTTTGTTAGGAAGTTAGAAAAGTTAAAAATTGATCAGCAGTTTCAAATTTTTCCACCAAAATTTACAAAACCAATTTTTGAAGTGACTTTGGAGGGCCTATATGACAAAAAATACCCAAAAGTGACACCATTCTAAAAACTACATCCCACAAAGTGCTTGAAACCACATTCATGAAGTTTATTCACCCTTCAGGTGTTTCACAGGGTTACATTTTCCCAAGGGTAACAGGAGAAAATTTACCATACAATTTGCTGTGCAATTTCTCTTGAGTACACCAATATGCCAAATGTGGTAGAAAACCATTATTTGGCACTAGTGATGAGCGAATATACTCGTTACTCGAGATTTCTCGAGCACGCTCGTGTGTCCTCCGAGTATTTTTTTGGTGCTCGGAGATTTAATTTTCATCACCGCAGCTGAATGAGTTACATCTGTTAGCTGGCATAAGTACATGTGGGGGTAGCCTGGTTGCTAGGGAATCCCCACATGTAATCAAGCTGGCTAAGAGATGTAAATCATTCAGCTGAGGTGAGGAAAACTAAATCTCTGAGCACTAAAAAATACTCTGAGGTCACCCGAGCGTGCTCGGGAAATCTCGAGTAATGAGTATATTCGCTCATCACTATTTGGCACCATTTCACTTTTTGGAACACAAAATTGGCTGGAATAAATAGCAGACACTGTCATGTCTACAGTGCCCCTGATGTGCATAAACAGTGGAAACCCCCCACAAGTGACTCCATCTTGGAAACGAGACCCTTTAAGGAACCTAACTAGCTGCGTGGGGAGCACCTTGAACCTACAGGTGCTTCCCAGAGTTTTATAACATTGAGCCGTGAAATAAAAAAATTACATTTTCCCACAAAAAAATGTAAGGGTAACAGGAGTAAATGGACCATATAATTTCTTGTGCAATTTATCCTGAGTAAACCGACACCCCATATGTAGTGGAAAACTATTGTTTGGGTGCACGGCAGGGCTTGGAAGAGGCGCCATTTCACTTTTAGAACACAAAATTGACTGGAATAGATAGCTGACATCATGTTGCATTTGCAGAGCAGGGCCGGCGTCAGCACCCGGCGCACCCGGGCAAGTGCCGGGGCCCTGACAAGACGGGGCCCCACTCACGCAGTCATACATCCATCTGGCCGCTTTAACCCTTTCTACCCTTTCAATTTGCCCTGCCTGGCACAAGTGTCAAGGTGAAAATGTATTTTCTTATATACCTTTGTACTTTTATATATCTTACACTGTAAAACAATAAGTTTTTCCTATCTGCTAGCTAATGCATATGTAATTGTATTTAAAGATGGTCGCCAGAGTTCAGTTTCGTTTCAGGTTAGTGACCGAAGGGTTAAGCCATTTCCTCAGAAACGAAACTTAAGGAATGTGAAGAAAAGGAGGAATCCACCAGAAGACGTCAGAACAAATCAGAAAGACTGGATGCTAGCTTAAACCCTGCCTAATGCACGCCTTCCCCTAACACTCAATATAGTATTGTGTATTTTAGAATAAAGCCAGTTGGTGTGACCGCTGCAGACATGTGTGAATGCACGGGGCATTAACTAAGTTTGAACCAGCTACCTGTCTGATTTATTCTTATCCGGTACCAGATACCCTGCACACATATTAATTTGGAATGACTGGTGAATGAGGATTTAATTGTCGTATTACGACCCCGACAATTTTAGCGCGACCAACGGGGGGCGTGGCCAGCGATCCGAGACCCTCTGGACCCATGCCTGGATGTCTGTGGATGATACCCGTAGTGGCTGACCTCGAGGACTGATCACCCTCCGTACACGGTAAGTGGCGATCATGTACACTGTATATGTCACACTTGCTAGTGTCTCAGCCGTTATTGGTTTGTCTGTAGTCTCCTTGGGTCCGGGAGGTGAATGATCGAGTGGTGAGATCAAACGTGATCCTGTGCCACGCTCTGAACCAGCAACTGAGAGACGTCGCATCCTGTGCGACCTCTGTACACCACACCTCCTTTACCGTTCATTGTACTCCGTTCAACCACCCTACCCGTGACTATTGTCTAGTAGTGAAGTGGACTGAAAAATTGAGCCAGTTGTAGATTGTGGGGCAGCTTAGTGAAAGGGATAGGAGACGCAGCCTCTGTGATATTGTACTAACCGGTAATTAAGACGTCCCAAGTGGGGGACCATCAGAATTTTGAGTACAAATAGGTAATTAAGACGCCCCGTATGGAGCCACCAGAAATAGGTAATTAAGACGTCCCGGAACGGGACCACCAGAAACAGGTAATTAAGACGCTCCGTACGGGACCACCAGAATTTTTGTGGAGGGGTCTCACTAGGAGACCGCCTCCCGACTGTTTGGGATATCGTGGCAGGATAGTCTGTTAATCACTGTGTTCAGGTTAGGGATGGAAATATTGAGCGCGAGGCTCTTTTTCTTATACGTTGAGCGAGAGGCTCCGTGTTTTTAGAATATCAGTGTTGAAGATCGCTGCCAGTGGTTTTACTGCAGAAAACCATAGTATCCTGGGAGCCAAGCTGCGTATCTTAAAGCAAAATAAGTCTGTGCCCCACAAGTTAAATGAGGATGCCGTGGAAGTCAAGACAATGGTCACGGGAGGGCAAGAGACAGTCAAGAAGCTTATCTGCGAGTTGCGCGAGGCTTAAAGAACAAAGGATGAGAATAGGTTGATGGAGGGGAGGATCAGATAATGTAGAGCCCGTGTTTGGTTATAAAATGCCTGTGAACTGTGATCTTACAGATTGTAAAATGGCCGCCGTGCCACTGATGATGAAAATGCAGTCTCAGCCAGCGCCCTGTAATGGTGGCGAGACGAGATCTCCAGAAGCGTAGGAGTGTCCTGTTTGTGTTGTGCAGAATCCAATCTGGGTGGAGACCTGCCTTGTGTGTGCGTACGGACCGTCTTTGGGGCTCCGCCCAGACCACGGAGGATTATAGGAAAGTTTTGTAGAAATTAGGTCTGAAAACTGCTGTAATTTGTGACTTTGTAGAAGATACGGAGCTTTGTATCAGTGCTGTGTACTGTAGGGGAGGGGCTGAGCAGACCGCTGCAAGATTTCTTTGTCAGTTTTTTCTTCTTTCTCCTTATCTACGCTATGTGCCGGAGAAGAAAGGGGGGCAGGGAGCTGGGCCTCGCTTCTCCCTTCAGCGCTGAAGAATGCAGTGGAAGTTCTTATCTCCGTGTTACTAGATGGGAGGGGCTGAGTGAATCCCTGCGCGACCTGCTTGCAATTTTTCCCCTCGGCGCTGTGGGCTACGGGGGAGGGGGGGGGCCATGTATTGCATTCTAAGTTTTCTCTGTCCTTGGTACAATACACATTGAGAGATTTATGTTTACAGCAATAAGTACTGTATGAAATTGAAAGTGAAATAGACCTGCCTAGTCTTAGATGAAAACTTGTAAGTAATTGAAAGATTGGTAAAAGGCACCAATATATCCTGGATTGCCGAGAAGTTCTATGGGCGTCTTATGGTAGTGTTTGAAGATCTGGGATTCCCATTGTAATAAAAAGCCCATTCATACCTTTTTGTAGTAGATCCGATATTAGGATTTCCACTCCGGATGATGCATTGCAAATAGTAAAAGGTTTTCAAAAGAATTTAGTCCAGCAGGAAAGGAAGGGTTAAATCAGCAGCGCTTCTTACTGTCTATGTAACAGACTCTAGTTTCTGCCTCCTCCCTTCGTACACGTGAGTCCAGCTTCACATTCCAATACGCCTTTAACCCCGTATGGGAATTTCATTATCTCCCCAGCCCCGCCATGCAAATTCTCAAATCAAGAGCTTGTTTTAATTAGAGTAGATGACAGACCCAATAAATATACTCTTATAAAACCTATCCCTGTGGGACCTTTCCCTGAAGTTACTGCTCAGTTCGTAATCTCTTATATATGTTCGGTAAATTTACTGGGGGCAGATTTATTATTACAGTTCTGCTCCAGGATATAATTCCAAGATGATGGTCAGATGGTCCTTGCGTTATATAACTCCTATGCAGATGAATATAAAGAGATGTGTATCCTACTTGCCCTTCCCACAGTTATGATGGTCCTGATAGACCCAGATTCTCCCCCAATAATGCCTGTAGAACCAGTAAAAGTGTTTCTCAAACCTGGTGCCCCTTTTTCTAAAGTCCATCAGTACCCTTTGAAACATGATCAGGAGCAGTGTCTCAAGGGGCAAATACAAATGTTATTCGATAATGGTGCCCTGATACCCTGTGTTTCCCCATGTAACACACCCGTGTTTCCCGTTAAGAAAACAAAAAAAAAAAACCCCTGTGTACCGGTTGGTACAAGATCTACAGGCATTTAATGCAGTTACTGTTCCAGAAACTCCGGTGGTGCCTAAGCCACATACTCTTTTGTCTCAGATATCTCAGGATGCCGCTTGGTTCATGGTTATCGATCTTGCCAATGTCTTCTTCAGCTTTCCATTATACCCAGATTGCCAGTTCTGTTTGCATTCATTTAACAGGGATGACAATTGACGTGGACAGTTATGCCAAAGGGGGGCCAGTTATAGCCCAAGAGTGTCAGGCCTACCTTGCCACTTATGGCCCCTTGTATCCAGGAGACGCTATGTCCACCCAAAGAGGGAATCTGCCCTGTGATATAGTGTTACACACTGCAGGCCCTATATATGATTACAAGACACCCGAGCACTGCTGCACAGTATTGCAGACAGAGCTCACCTGCAGGACATGCTACAGGTGTGCTGATTCAGCTTCATGGAGACAAACAGAGACCTGTTGCTTATTATAGTGGCCGCCTGGGTACGGTGGCAAGAGGAAGCCCCTTCTGTGTTCGGGCCGTGTTGTCTGTCCAGCTGTTGCTACACAAGTCTTCAGAGATTGTTTTGGATCACCCACTGATGGTCCACACCCCACACGATGTATATAGTATCTTTAACCAGGTACAATCTAGCCACATATGTCCATGGCTGGACAGCTGCGACTTCGGTGTGCTATTCTCATGCCTACTAATGTGACTTTGAAAAGGTGCACTGTCCTGAACCCCGCTACTCTTCTCCTAGTTCCCCTGGATCCAAAGGGGGGAGGAGTAGGTGACATGAGCAAGGACACTCTTTTTTCTTTTTCTTTTAAGAATGGATCCAGAGGAACAAGATTAGGTTTCCAAACCACATGATTGTCTAGAATTGATGTCTCAGGAAACGGCTGGTCTCTAGTGTGCCTATTCTAATGCTGATTTTGAGCTTTTTGTAGATGGATCCCGTCACCAAGATGACCAAGGACGCTTCTGTACCAGATATGCTGTGGTCTCAGAACATGAGATAATCAAGGTAGAGTCAATGCCAGCTCATATGTCTGCACAAGAAGCAGAGCAAACTAGCAGAAGGTAAGACTGTAAATATCTACACTGATTCCAGGTATGCTTTTGGCATTACACACGATTATGGGCCTATCTGGAGAGCCAGGGCTTTCCTGACAGCAAATGGCCACCCCTTTAAACATGCTGAGGCAGTCCAGCAACTTATGAATGCACTACAGTTTCCCACCTAAGCAGGCATCATAAAGGTAAAGGCACATAGCAAAGGCACTGATGGACGGACGAAGGGTAACACACTGGCAGACCAGGCTGCCAAGAAAGCAGCAAGCACTCCTGTAGCCTCTAGAGTACATCACCTAGACACCCCACCATCTCCACTTGTGTTGAAAGACATCTTAGCCCGGTTACAAGAACAGGCAAGTAAGGAGGAGAAAAATAGGTGGCAAAGGATAGGGGCTTGCTCTGATACCGTTACCGGACTATGGGGGAGGGGTGAAAAGGTCTGCCTACCACAGGTACTGTACCCAATGATGGCACAGGTTCTGCACAGGAATGTGCACCACTTGAAGACGGCCATGTGTGACACCCTACAGAAACAACGGATTGCCCCCGAGTTTTCCACCTGCGCAGAAAGGCAGGTACAGAGCTGCATGATATGTGTCACACATAATCAGAGTAGGACAGTGAAAACCCCATCCAAACACACTCCCCGGCCCCTTTAACCAATTCCAGAGACTGCAGATTGATTAAATTCAGTTACCCAGGGTAGGGACGTATGAGTATGTGTTGGTCTGCATTGATTTATTTTCAGGTTGGCCAGAAGCCTACCCAGTTGACAAAGCTACGGCTAAGACAACGGCGAAGACACTGATGGCTGAGATCATATGCAGGTATGGAGTTCCTGAAGTCATTGAAAGCGATCGGAGTTCCCATTTTACTGGAGAGATCATGTCAGAGGTAATGGCAGCACTGGGGGTAAGTCAAGCATTGCATACTCCATGCACAGAGTAGTGGAAAAGTGGGGAGACTAAATGGAGCTCTTAAGCTTAAAATCCAGAAGGCAATGGCAGAGACTGGTAAACCATGGACAGAATGCCTTCCTCTAGCTTTGTTTTCAGTAAGATATACCCCAAACAGGAAGACGGGACAGTCACCGTATGAGATTCTGTTTGGCAGGAGCCCCAATCTTGAATGTTTCTTTCCACAACAGTTGCAGCTCAAGTACCAGGACTTGACTAGCTATGTGCAGGCCTTACATGGACACCTTGCCAAAGTGCATTTAACTGTCTTCAGTTCTCTTCCAGACCCAGACAAGGTTCCTGGACACCATCCCTTTGTGCCAGGAGACCTGGTGTATGTGAAAAAGTTTGTGCGCAGAGATTGTCTCCAGCTGAGATTTGAAGGACTTAACACGGTGATCCTGGTCACCCCCACTGCAGTAAAACTTGAAGGAAAGAGCACCTGGATCCACGCCTCACACTGTAAAAGAGACTGTTGTTTTTGATCCTGGAACTGAGGGCCATCCTCGCCCCTACCTTCTCGGCCCCTAATGTAAATGAAAATACTAAGGTCCCACTATTCTCTGGATAAACCTGACAGCCCCGGCAAATATCTGGCGATTTGATTTCTGTAATGTAGTCAAGTGCCCCGAGACTGAACGGGTGGTAGAGGAGATCATCCAGTTTTATATGTGTGTTACCAGAAATGACAACAATAACTGTTGTTATTAGACAGATGCTGCCTGGAATACGGGAGACGATTGGGGATATAAACCTAGTGAAGCCATGTTCCCAAGGATGGGACGGGTAGGAGTCTTCGTGAGAGAATGCATCTAACAGCCCTTCTGCAATCACTTAGGGGCTGTAAATGGGGTAAAAGCTGTCACCCCCTCCTCCTGAATCTTGAAAACCCCCAATCTGCTGATCTGCAGACGTTCGTATTAGGAAGGCATTATAATTATGTATTTAGTAATGGATACCATGGGAATTTAGGCCATATACAGCTCCGGGATATTAGCTTCAGACCAACCAAAGCCCCTGTTACCAGTACACCTAAAACAGGCCCAGGTGAGCGTTTGCAAAATGTAGTCAATGAAATGATCCCCATTCCAGGTCTCAGTTGGCAAGAGGTTTTCTCCATAGAAACACAAACAGCCCCAAGGAAAAACCTATGGTTAGAATGGGTGAGATACAATGTAAGAGTCCAGAATATCTCTGTAGGATGTATTGCTTGTGCTGCTGCGAATACGCATCTATACACACATGCACTGCTTTTTCCTGATGACAACACCACTGCCTGTGTCATGAATTTGTTGAAAGGTTTGAAGCCCACTGATTGCCCAGATTATGTCCCACTGATTCATGAGAAACCTAGACTAAAGGTCCCAGGAGAAGTAACCGTATTAGCTGACAATTACACCTGCTACAATTCCTATAACACTACAGGTACACCAGTAGGGATCTTCGAGACAGGTTTCTGCAGGGAGAACAGTTCTTTAGATACTGACTTGCTAATCAAACATACACATTATATGTACGACATTTATTGGTTATGTGGGGATGGTAAGCTCCGTCCTAGGTTGCCTAATGCCTGGATAGGCCAATGCACCCTTGTTAAACTAGCCATGCAGTTCAAAATTTTACCTTGGGATCCAAAGATACCTGATGAACCTACCAGAAAGAGGAGAAGTCTCGATCAGCTCCATATGAGTTATGAAGAAGATCCACTAGTATATATTGATGCCATTGGGGTGCCAAGGGGGGTGCCTGACCAGTTTTGAAGCCCAGAACCAGATTTATGCCGGCATTGCTTCTATAATCCCACAGATGCAGATTAATAAAAATGTTGAATGGATCAAATATATATATTACAGTGAACAAAGATTTGTTAATTATAGCTGTGATGCCTTTCAGGATATAGTTGAGGACTTGGGCCCTAACACTTGTATGACCCGTGCTGCAACCCGACCTAAGAGAATTACACTGAATCCTGTCCAGACAAGATCACATGTAGTGACATAAGAAGCTGACACAGGATTGTGGTTGGCGGATAGTGGGGACATTAACTTTTAGGAGTAGGCTGACAGTAATCCTTTTGGGAAGGAGCTGTAGACCAGCATGTCATGTCGCCCCCACCACCAGAGAACCAACCACATCAGGTAGGGTAAGACAGATACAGGAGTATTATCCCTGGAGGCCCTCTAACTAGCTAGCTACGCAAAAGCAATTGGCTGACCCTGAGAACCAACCTTTCTCATGCTACAGACAAATAATGATCATATGTTGGACGTATAAGTGCACCTGGGCAGGCCTAGGTAGTTAGTGAGCACAAAAACAGGTGACGTGCTAGGACGCAAGTTAAGACTTTTTGCAGATGTGACAAAAGGAGAGAGTGTAGAGCTATACTTTGGACGGTTACAGCTGAAATAGGAAGACATGGAATACAGTCCCATGAACCCACTTGATGTTAGAGTATTGGTAAATACATTCATTGATGGTATGACCAAAGACTTACGAGACGAAATATAGATAGCCAGACCTGAATGGCGAAATGTAGATCCAAAAGACCTGAAGGTTTCTAAAGAAGTTGAACAAATTAGGACAATAAGACGATGTGTCATGTATGCTGGAGTAGACACATCTTTCTTCTCCAGTTGGTTAGGTGGGATCAAGGGATTCCTTCAATAAGTTTGTTTAGTACAAATTGCCCTCCTTATAGTTGAATCGATAATCCTCTGTTGTGTTATTCCCTTGTATAAAAAGGTTATTGCCAAAGCAACTCCGACTGGCACCTTCCTCAATCAAGAAGTAGACCCACCAGAGTACGATGGTACTGATCCAGGGGAGATCCCTAAGTATATTCCTCTCAAGAGAGTAGACAAAACCCCTCATTCTCAGATGATGTTAAGAGATTTAGTTTAGGGAAAGTGGGAGAACTCCATGTGAGGTTAGTGAAGGGTTCAGCTGCCTGGAGGCCTCTCGCTAGGGGAGAGTTTCTGAGGTGTCTGGATGAAGAAATCCACCTCCCCTTTTCCCATCACATGGACAGTCTCGAAGGATCCTTCTTTAAGGGAAACACTTAGTGTTTAGGGGGGATTGTCAAGGTGAAAATGTATTTTCTTATATACCTTTGTACTTTTATATATCTTACACTGTAAAACAATAAGTTTTTCCTATCTGCTAGCTAATGCATATGTAATTGTATTTAAAGATGGTCGCCAGAGTTCAGTTTCGTTTCAGGTTAGTGACCGAAGGGTTAAGCCATTTCCTCAGAAACGAAACTTAAGGAATGTGAAGAAAAGGAGGAATCCACCAGAAGACGTCAGAACAAATCAGAAAGACTGGATGCTAGCTTAAACCCCGCCTAATGCACGCCTTCCCCTAACACTCAATATAGTATTGTGTATTTTAGAATAAAGCCAGTTGGTTTGACCGCTGCAGACATGTGTGGATGCACGGGGCATTAACTAAGTTTGAACCAGCTACCTGTCTGATTTATTCTTATCCGGTACCAGATGCCCTGCACACATATTAATTTGGAATGACTGGTGAATGAGGATTTAATTGTCGTATTACGACCCCGACACAAGCATCTTCTCAGTCAGTGCAGGGCCAGGCACATAGGGGTTAAGGACACAGCCAGCGTGACATTGTGGGCGGAGAGTTCTCCTGCTCTGCTCTCCTGGCTGCCTGCAGTGCTGAACTAATCAGGCACAGGCAGATTCCGGACTGGAGGAGCTGCTACTGGCACCTGAGTGAGTGCCATGCTATATCGCTGTATATTCTGACAGTCTGGGTGACCTGGGGCGGCCATGGGCTGGGTGGCTGCATCTGGCATACATATATATATATATATATATATATATATATATATACATATACACTACAGCAGCCGCCCAGCCCAGGCCCCCAGCACAGCCTGTATAGATACAGTGTATATAATATATATACAGGACAGGTGCTGGGGGCCTGGGCTGGGCGGCTGTTGAAGTATATACACCGCACAGTACCTCTCCCCTGTATATATACACTGCACAGTACCTCTCCCCTGTATATATACACTGCACAGTACCACTCCTCCTGTCCTGTATATATACACTGCACAGTACCACTCCCCTGTATATATACACTGCACAGTACCTCTCCCCTGTATATATACACCGCACAGTACCTCTCCTCCTGTCCTGTATATATACACCGCACAGTACCTCTCCCCTGTATATATACACCGCACAGTACCTCTCCCCTGTATATATACACTGCACAGTACCTCTCCCCTGTATATATACACTGCACAGTACCTCTCCCCTGTATATATACACCGCACAGTACCACTCCTCCTGTCCTGTATATATACACTGCAGAATTTACAATAGCTATCACTCATGTAAGAAGTGAAATCTGGCATTGTACTCTACCTATATTTCTCTCCTGTATCTGGGCATCATGAATCGTGGTATGTGTTAAAGGGGGGGGAGCCCACTGAGACTCTTTCGCCCGGGGCCCTCAAAAACCTGGAGCCGGCCCTGTTGCAGAGCCACTAATATGCCTAAATAGTGAGCATATTGACACCACATTTGCCTCACATAATTTTATACCATTGGGAGGTGAAGAAAGAGTAATTACATTTTTACCACTAAAATGTTGTTTTAGCCCCAAGTTGTTAATTTTTATAAGGTCTAATAGGAAAAAAATGGACCTCTCAGTTTGTTATGCAATTTCTCCTGAGTGCGCCAATACCCTACATGTAATTGGGAAATACTTTTCAGGCACAATGGAAAGCTCAGAAGGCAAAGAGCCATATTATAGAACACATTTTGTTGTTATGGTTTGCGTGTCCCATGCCACATTGGCAGAGCCCCTAAGGTGCCAAAACAGCAGAACACCCCCCTTTCATAAGTGACCCCATTTTACATACTATGCCTCTAGATTAATCTAAGGGTGCAGTAATCATATTGACACCATGGGTGTGTCACAGAATTTTATACCATTAGGCAGTGAAGAAAAAATAATTACATTTTTACCCAAAAAATTTAATTTTAGAACAAGATTTTACATTTTCACATGGTGAAATTGGTGAAAATGGCACCAAAATTTGCCACACTTGACTCTTGGTGAACAAATTTTCATAGAATAGTTTGCAGACTAAGTGCCAGAAGAGCAGAATCCTCCCTCGAGTGACCCCATTCTGGAAATTCCACCCCTCTGGAAATTTATCTACAGGTGTAGTGATGATTTGACTCCAGGGGTGTTTTCCAGAAACAAGCCGCAATGGATGCTGCGGAATGAAAATTGCAAACCTGCCATTGTAGTCACCAGTACATTGTAGTTCCCAGTACATTATGCCCTGCGGGCTCTCATCGCTACAGAAATGCTAACTGCAGTTTAGGCACACTGTGGGGCGCCGAAGCGACGGGGACATTAGTATTTTGGAGAGCAGAAATTGCTGGATTCCTTTGGGGGGCAAAGAGCCATTTTGCTTTTCCATAACTTTTGTACAACCAGTAAGGTGGAAGCCCCTATATTTCCATTGATAAGTGACGGACCTGAGTGGGGACTTGCTTTTTTGTGGATTGAGTTGAAGCTCTTATTGGGAACATTTTACATAACAGTTCGGATCACATTTATCCTGTGCTCTACGCTGAGCACTTAGATTCGGATTTCCCTCTACATCTCTGAATGAGGTGATTAAGATGAAACCCCTGAGGGATCCATTCACTATAATAAGGCAGCAGAGTTACTCTGGACTCCGTCTGGCTTCTGCTCAGCAGTATCCTTCCTTTTAGAAGTGCATAAAACTGTGGCAGACAGCGCTTTTGTGCACGCCTAAGAAGACGGACACCACCGGATGACAGTACAGACAGAGTGCACAGTGCCTCCATCTACCTCATTATAGGAAATCTTATGTTGAGGTTTCCGTCTGAAACACGAATTTCAGAAATGTACACGAAAACACTGGATAAATGTGCGCCAAGCCTTACTGCTATCTTTGGGAGGAAAAATAAAGAAATCAGCAGCAGGTGAAGAATTGGTTTTAATAATTTTTTACATCGTTCCTTGTGTGGTTAAAAATAATTAGATGATTTTATTCATCGAGTCGGTGCGTTTACAGCAATAGCAGATTTATATAGGTTTTTTTTCCCTATTTGGCTGCTGTCACCCCATCAGCACAGCCTCCACCTCATTTTATTGCCTCCCATCAGCACAGCCTCTCCACTCATTTCCCTCCCCCATCTGCACAGCCCCTCCCCTAATTTTATGCCACCTGCACAGAAATATAAGAATGAAAAAAAAGCTCATACTCACCTAATCCAGGCTCTCGGTCTACCATCTCCTCTGTGCAGCAGTAAATGCAATTGAGCGCAGGGAGGGAGTGACGCCCAGTGTGCAGGACAGAGAGAGAGTTGAGCTGTGTCACTGACTGCCATCGCTCACCTCAGTGTCTGTGTCCCCCTCGGATAGGCAGGAGGTAGCACTCTAGGCAGGTGCCTACACTGTCTACCCCTCATCCCGGCCCTGTGTGGATTATATCACTCTCTACCTGTCCTCTGTGTGGAGTCTGTCACCAGGGACAGACAAGGATTGAAATTCAGCCCTGGCATTTGAAGTCACAGAGGCCCATGCTGTCCTCGACCCTGAAACATAGATGGGGAAGTATTACTAATATTACCCTGCCTGGAGGAAATCAAGATTTATTACAAGACCAATATTTCTAATAATTCCAATAATATTGCTATATAAGATTAAATAATTATAATATAAAAATAATAATATTGCAATATTACAGACAAATACTAACAAACCATAACCAATTATTACCAGCATATACCATTATAATAATACCACCATACTGATTGTTAAAGGGGTTGAGGTTAAAGTCTATGTAAACTTCAGACTTCTGAATCCTCATAGCGCACACTGTGAGGATTCTCTGCTGGCATTGGGAGCAGGCTGTCATGGCTTTGCTAATTTCACTTGTAGTGAGCAAGACCGTGTACATCTAGTCAGCACCTGACTGCATGTATGCAAATTGCATACTTGCGGTAAAATTATGGCGTAACTACATTAGGTGCAAGTGACGAGCCTACATGGGCAGTGGGGTACTCGGTACCAGGTCCGGTCGCAAAGGGGGATGTCACTGTGGCTGCAACCTGGTCCATGACCCTGGGCATCAACGTTAAAGGGGTTAATGTTCAAAGTTTGTTGTGACGCCACCTGTGGAGTTCGGTCAATAGGGGGACTGACGCTGCATTAAAAGGGTCCCCTGGGGGATGTTGCAGCAGCCCAGATGTTACACTTCCCACAGGTGAAGCGGGGTCCCCAGGGGTCCTATGGTGTGTGGCGTAGATGGTATAGCTGGTGAATAAATGGAGGAGACAAGTTATGTCTTTACGTGGTTTACTTGTGGGTGACAGGCTACAGTCCAGGGTACAAGGCATGGGTGATGGTGGCCCGGCCGGCTCAGAGGCAAGTGAGAGTTCTCTTTTCCCAGTAGAGGTCCATGAGCCTTTCCTACTTGCGCCTTTCTAAGTGAGGTCCTTGCTGCTTTAAGCTTCCAAGGTCCTCCAGTTTTCCCCTTTCCTGGGGCAGCTTAAGCCTTTTTACAGGGACTCTCAGATGTCTCAGGCTCCTCAGGTGCTGCTGCGTCTCAGGCGTGGTGCGGGCAGGTATATATAGTGTAGTGCCCTCCGGTTCTGCTCCGTGTCCTAGAGTCCACGAAAGCCTCGGGCTCCCGGTTCCCGGATTACTGCGCTTTAGCTCTGAGGGTGTCCTGCCACAGTTCCCCTCTGAGCTCTGTCTCTCTCCTGTGCTCCTTCCCTTCCGGCTGCTCCACATGCAACCCAACAGGTTACTCCTTCCCAGAGGCTGCAGCTCCACGTGTCTGCCAGGCCTCTCACGTCTGCTCCAGACGTCCTTCTCCTTCTGTGTCTCTCCCAGACTAAACTAACTCCTCCTCCAGGTCAGGAAACATAAAGCACAGGGAAGCTCCCCTGAATCCGGGTCTTGAGCTCCCCCCCTGGCCTGGAGTTAGAATGTGTTGCATGTCTGCCTTACCTGGTGAAGAGAACGCCTTTGCCTCTGAGCATGACATCACCTTCCCCAAAGGAAAAGCAACATCACTGCAGCAACCAGTAACCTGGGGTGCTGCACAAGGGTTGCAATCGCACCCAGGCCCTGGAGCCTAGGGGGCCCCAAATGTCCCTTTGGCCTATATTAAAAGACTAATGCTATTAAAACTAGCAATAACTGGGGGCCCCATTAGTGATTTAGCTTTTTTGCCCAGGAGAGGTGACATATCAAGACAGGGACCCAACTTTAAAGGATGCCTTAATATTGCAGTTAGGCTCACATATATTGGCCAATCTATGAGCTACGTACCTTCTATTTTACTGTATTTTTCATGGCAATTTTGCAGATGAATATTTCAAATATACACTATATAGTGTTTGTTTTCCTTTTTACACATTTTCTATGGTAGTAATGCAGTTTCAATGTTCTAGAGTAATCGTTCTTGGTAAATCATAGTGCAACCTTTATAGTTTTTCAAAATACACACTTTTTTGGTTGACACCTGTTCACACTAGCTTGGATGTGCTGGTCTTTTTCTCTATATGTATCAAACCCTTTTTGGTCATGTGCACTCCCACTGCAATCATCCATGGGTGAGTAGTTAACTGGTCCATTCCTGCCCCATAAATTGTAGGCTTTTTTGCCCAGGAGAGGTGACATATGAGGACAGGGACACAACTTTGAAGAATGCCTTGACATGGCAGTTGGGCTCACATATTTTGGCCCAGTAGATTAAATGGTCAGCACAGCCCAAAGGTGGAGGTGCATTAAAATAGGTGCCCAGACCTTAAGACGTAGTGTAGAGAAATATTCAGCACACTCCAAAGAAGTCTGATGCAAGGAGGGGTGTTTAATACATACAGTATTCACAGTCACAAACGTTTCGGTCAAACAAAAGACCTTCATCAGTGTGTTCAACTTATGAAGTATGGTAAGAACAATAGCTTCCAAATGGAGGGCTGACACTAGCTGGTCGAGCAAGGGAGGTAGATCAGGCTCATTCATAGAGGGCTAACCTGGCCGTTCATCACTATTCAGGATGCAGCATCCATCGCAGGTCCACGGCGCCCCCCTGGATCCTGAATAGTGATGACCGGCTAGGCTAGCCCTCTATGAATGAGCCTGATCTACCTCCCTTGCTCGACCAGCTAGTGTCAGCCCTCCATTTGGAAGCTATTGTTCTTACCATACTTCATAAGTTGAACACACTGATGAAGGTCTTTTGTTTGACCGAAACGTTTGTGACTGTGACTACTGTATGCATTAAACACCCCTCCTTGCATCAGACTTCTTTGGAGTGTGCTGAAAATTTCTCTATACCACATATTTTGGCCAACCTATGGGCTAAGTACCTTCTTTTTTACTGTATTTTTCATAGCAATTTTGCAGATGAATAATTCACATATACAGTGGGTACAGAAAGTATTCAGACCCTTTTAAATTTTTCACTCTTTGTTTCATTGCAGCCATTGGAAAATTCAAAAAAGTTCATTTGTTTTCTCATTAATGTATACTCTGCACCCCATCTTGAATGAAAAAAAACAGAAATGTAGAAATTTTTGCAAATTTATTAAAAAAGAAAAACCGAAACATCACATACTGCTTAGAATTATCACCAATAAGGTCTATCTTCTTTTCATCAGACCAGAGAATCTTTATGTCTGGGAGTCCTCCATGTGTTTTTTAGCAAACTCTATGCGGGCTTTCATATGTCTTGCACTGAGGAGAGGCCACTCTGCCATAAAGGCCCAACTGGTGAAGGGCTGCAGTGACAGTTGACTTTGTGGAACTTTCTACCATCTCCCTGCTGCATCTCTGGAGCTCAGCCACAGTGATCTTGGGGTTCTTCTTTACCTCTCTCACCAAAGCTCTTCTCCCACGATTGCTCAGTTTGGCAGGATGGCCAGGTCTAGGAAGACCTCTGGTGGTCCCAAACTTCTTCCATTTAAGGATTATGGAGGCCACTGTGCTCTTAGGAACCTTGAGTACTGCAGAAATTCTGTTGTCACCTTGGCCAGATCTGTGCCTTGCCACAATCCTGTCTCTGAGCTCCTTGGCCAGTTCCTTTGACCTCATGATTCTCATTTGGTCTGACATGCACTGTGAGCTGTGAGGTCTTATATAGACAGGTGTGTGCCTTTCCAAATCAAGTCCTATCAGTTTAATTAAACAAGGTGGATCACAAGGAAATGGACAGCATGTGACTTAAATATGAGTGTCTGAGCAAAGGGTCTGAATCAGAGGCGTAGATAGGATTTCGGTTCAGGGGGAACGAAGCTTCTGAGTGGGACCCTAACCGGGTAACCTTGATTACAACTGGGTGACACACCCTAATAGTGGAGGAGGACCTCGGCAAATGATAGCAATGTTGCTGAAAATAATCTCTATACAGAGAGCAACTTTGATATTACCGCTATATGGTCAGTGGTAGATACCAGCCTTGCAGTACATATAACAGATCAAAGTACAGTTTCAGATGGTGACTTACAGTTACAGATGCTGACGTTCTTTCTGATGGAGTTGTTCACTTTTCCGGTCTTTTCCATCTGGCCCAGACCGACACGACAACTCCTCCAGCCAGGACTCGGCTGCAGAGAATATAACAAAGACACATTTCACTTCTCATATTTTCAGCACGTCACCATCTATTCCCAACCTGCACAAACTCCTCATCCTACTAGTACCCCAATGCTGCTGCCGTATGTGTCCCTATTACTGCACCTGCTGTGTGGTTCTCGGTGCCCTCTAAATTCTAAAGCAACTCTCTAGAATATAGTAATGCTGGGCACAAGTGCCCTAAAAAACAGTGCCCACATTTTGCTCCCTAGAAAGTAATATTGCCCTGTGTGCCCCTTTGATAGTCACAGTAACCTGAGTTCCCCTATAACAATAAGTGCCCACTTAACATTGAATAATGTCCCGAGTCTCCCCCCTGTACAGCTCCCCTATACACAGCATGATGCTCTCTTATACATAACATGATGCCTCCTCACTGTAATGTACCTCCACACAGTATATTGACCCCTTAGTAGCCCCCAAACTGTTTGATGACCCCAACACTGTGTAATTGCCCAATCACTGTAATCCCCACACTGTAAGATGGCCCCCTAGATAGCCTCCATATAGTATAATGTGCCAGATAGTCCTCAATATAGTATAATACATTCCCCATAGGCCTCCATATAGTATAATGTACTCCCCATAGGCCTCCATATAGTAATGGCCCAATCACTGTAATCCCCACACTGTATGATGGCCCCTAGATAGCCTCCATATAGTATAATGCACCAGATAGTCCTCAATATAGTATTATACATTCCCTATAGGCCTCCATATAGTATAATGTGCCAGATAGTCCTCAGTATAGTATAATCATTCCCCATAGGCCTTTATAGTATAATGCACTCCCCATAGGACTGTATAGTATAATACACCCCCATAGGCCTGTATAGTATAATGCACTCCCTATAGGCCTGTACAGTATAATGCACCCCCATAAGCAGCCAGTACAGTATAATGCACCCCCATAGGCAGCCAATACAATACAATGCACCCCCATAGGCAGCCAGTACAGTACAATGCACCACCATTAGGCAGCCAGTACTGTATAATGCACCCCCATTAGGCAGTCTGTATAGTATAATGCAATCCCATTAGGCAGCCAATACAATATAATGCACCCCTTTAGGCAGCCTGTATAGTATAATGAACCCCCATTAGGCAGTCTCTATAGTATAATGCACCCCCATTAGGCAACCAGTACCATATAATGCACCCCCATTAGGCAGCCTGTATAGTAGTATAATGCACCCTCATTAGGCAGCCAGTACAATATAATGCACCCCCATTAGGCAGCCAGTACAGTATAATGTACCATTAGGCAGCCAGTACAGTATAATGCACCCCCATTAGGCAGCCTGTATAGTATAATGCACCCTCATAAGGCAGCCAGTACAGTATAATGCATCCCCATTAGGCAGTCTGTATAGTGTAATGCACCCCCATTAGGCAGCCAGTATAGTGTAATGCACCCCCATTAGACAGCCAGTACAGTATAATGCACCCCCATTAGGCAGCCATTACAGTATAATGCACCCCCATTAGGCAGTCTGTATAGTATAATGCACCCCCATTAGGCAGCCAGTACCATATAATGCACCCCCATTAGGCAGCCAGTACAGTATAATGCACCCCCATTAGGCAGCCTGTATAGTATAATGCACCCCCACTAGGCAGCAAGTACGGTATAATGCACCCCTATTAGGCAGCCAGTACATTATAATGCACCCCCATAGGCAGCCTGTATAGTATAATGCACCCCCATTAGGCAGCCAGTACAGTATAATGCACCCGATTAAAAAAAAATACAATACTCACCTTTCTTCCTCCTTGTTCCTCCGGTGCTCTGAGCGCCCGCTCATCTCCAGACAGCAGGCCCCGGGTAGTGACATCATCGCGACCCCTTGTCAGTGTCTGCGTCAATGACGTCAGACGCTGACAGGGGGATGATGGGAGAAGAAGCGTAACGCTCCCTCTCTCATCAATGCGGTCACCTGTATCGGCATGTAGCCGATACAGCTGACCCTGCGATGACAGGCGGGGGGACCACTGTTAGCACAGGGCCCCCCACCGCCTCCTCAGGGGCCCCATAGCGGCCGGGCGGCAGTGCAGGGAGATCAATTCTCCCTGCTTTGCTACAAAATGTAACTGTATCAGTGCGCTGTGCACGCCAATACAGTTACATAGCATAGCTCCAGGTGGGCCCCCTCAGAGCATGGGGCCCTGGGCCACCACCCCCTCTGCCCCCCAGTAGCTACGCTACTGGTCTGAATACTTATGGCCATGTGATATTTCAGATTTTCTTTTTTAATAAATTTGCAAAAATTTCTACATTTCTGTTTTTTTTTCAGTCAAAATGGGGTGCAGAGTGTACATTTAATGAGAAAAAAATGAACTTTTTTGAATTTACCAAATGGCTGCAATGAAACAAAGAGTGAAAAATTTAAAGGGGTCTGAATACTTTCTGTACCCACTGTATATGCAATTCTAGGGTTTTGCCCATCTCATGTACCCCTCGTTGTCCACGTATCATGTAAATTATTGCCAGTAGTCAAGTGGTTTTCATCATTGATTGTTCTTTGGGGACACTGACTTATACATGTATTTACCTAGCATAGAGTGTGCCGGCTAGTGGCAATTACATGTGGTTACATAATTGAAAATCGAAGCAGAATGGTGCTGGACACATATAAATAGACACTACATTACCTGCACATATTCACACATTTAATAAGAAAAATATATATAGATGGGAGTGCTGCTTAAGTTTGCGGGTCAATTTCCCCCTGCAGTTTTTTCTTTCTTAAAATGTAAACCACTTTGCTGGTACCATAATGCACAATGAATTTCTGCATGGAAATCTGCTTCGGCATATCTCTGGGGTGTATCCGTTCTGTGGATGCGCATCTTTATGGCACAGTCAGTCCTATAACCCAGACAATGATTGCATCACAATGCTTGACTTGCCGGCGGCCCTCCTGACCCAAGCGTAACATCTTTAGAAATGCTAATTAGGGTGTCTGGTGCACCCCGGCCAAGAGGCTATGGGCCAGGTCTGCACAGCATATGTAATGGTGCCCGAGGTGGTAGCCATGGGCGAGTGTCAGTACAGTAAAAAAACGACAGTTATTGGTACCTTCACCTCCAGACCAGTCCCGTTCCACTCCTCACCAGGTCCATTGGGCTTCAAGACAAGGACACCAGGCACGTTCTTAAATACAAAGCACTCTTTACTTGGCAACACACTTAAGTACACAAAGCAGCAGGCAGTACACTTTACTACTCCTGGTAAAGGTCCTGCAATGCCTGCACATGAGGAAAGAGACATATCGAATCAAATAAACTATACTACACTTCTAATTGAAGTTATTTGCTAATATTACTATTATTGGTATTACACCTACTACATATTTGTTATAATATCTTGGAGACAGGGGCGGACACAGACTGCTTGGGCCCCTGTGCAGGAAATGTGCCTGGGCCCCCCTCCTTTTAAGGTGACAAAGCTAAGGGACTGTGCTATACATAAGTGAGTACACTTTATACTAAAGAACTGTGTTAGACATAATAATCGATAATAATGTCTTCCTCCACCTCCCCCTGTTCTTAAACCCATTATAAATCCCCCGCATCCCATTATTGCCCTCTCCCCCACCCCCCATGATTGACCTCTTCACCACCTCCATTATTGCTTTCTCCCCCACCACCCATATCATTGCCCATTCCACCACCTCCATCATTGCCTCCTCCCCACCACCCCATCATTGTCCTTTCCACTGCCACCATCATTTCCTCCTGCCCCACCACCCCTATCATTGCCCTCTCCATCAACCCAATCATTGCCTTCGGCCCCGTCACCCCCATCATTGCCCTCTCCTCCACCTACACACACACACACAGCACCATTCACCTCTCTGCACACACACACCTCACCTCTGCTCACACAGTATCCTGAAGCGGCACCATCGCTAGCAGCTTCCTGTCTCACACAGCCGTGGCGCTAAATGATGATGTCATTCAGCCGCTGCTGTGTGGCAGGAAGCAGGATGGATCCATTCCCTGCAGCTCCGATGCCTTTTTCTCTTGCAGGCAGCGGAGCTGCAATCCCATGATGGCAATCTGGCCAGGGGCCCCCCGGAGACGGATAAACTGGCCAGATTGCCCTCATTATTAGCCACCCTGCAGGCAGAGATGGTTTTAGGCAAAGTGGGGCCCTACGCCTAGGCAAAGTTTAAAATGGGGCCTCAAATCCTAACATATTGCACATCACACAGAAGCATTTCTGTTGTATTTACAAGCGCTGAGTTCAGGCCACTAAAGGAATGTGATTGACAATACTGAAGTTGTTCAACGCTTGTTTCCCGGCCTCTTTACACCGTCTGAGAAAGAATGATGGGAACAGAACAATCACTATTAGATCACTAACAGATCACCATACAGTATCATGTTACCAGCAGCACACCTACAGTTTACAACGGCGATGTGCTGCTGAGAACAATGATTTCTGTTCCGGCATAACCAATCCAATCAATGGATGAATAGGCAGCATTTTACTTGTTTAGTATAATACACCTCATAGTCCTCAATATATTATAATGTGCACCACAGTCCTCCATATTGTAAAATACACACCGCATAATCCTCCATATAGTATAATACACTCCTCAGTCCTCAGTACTATAATTCACTTCCCACAGTATAATGCACCCCATAGTTCTTCATATAGTATAATGTATTCCCCATAGTCCTTCATACAGTATAATGCAGCCCACATATAGTATAATGCAGCCACCCCATAGAGCATAATGCAGCCACCCCACAGAGTATGATGTAACCCCCATGGAATATAATGCAGCCACCCTCATATAACATAATGTAGCCCCCCATAAAGTATGATGCAATCACCCCTCATAGAATATAAATATAATACAGCCCCCCATAGAATATAATACAGCCCACCTCCCCATAGAATATAATGTAGCCCCATCAAAGAGTATGATGCAATCCTCCCTCATAAAATCTAATACTGCCCCCATAGAATATAATACAGCCCACCTCCCCATAGAATATAATGTAGCCCCCATAGAATATAATGCAGCCCCCCATAGTATATAACACAGCCTTCCCCATAGAATATAATGCACCCCCCATAGTATATAACACAGCCTCCCCCATAGAAGATAACCAGATGTACCCACCTTAGTATACAACATAGCCCGCATAGTATACAGCACTGCCTGCATAGTATACAGCGCAGCCTCATAGTATACAGAACAGCCTCATAGTATACAGCGCAGCCTCATAGTATACAGAACTGCCCGCATAGTATACAGCGCAGTCTCATAGTATACAGCGCAGCCTCATAGTATACAGCGCAGCCTCATAGTATACAGCGCAGCCTCATAGTATACAGCGCAGCCTCATGGTATACAGCATAAAGCCTCATGGTATACAGCACTGCCTCATAGTATACAGCGCAGCCTCATGGTATACAGCACACAGCCTCATGGTATACAGCACACAGCCTCATGGTATACAGCGCAGCTCTCCCCTCCAGAATGGCTCCACAGTCCAGTACTCACTGTTATAGAGTAAAAAAAAAACAACAAACACCACAGCACACTCCTCGCCTCTCCTCGTGCCCGCGCTGCTTCCAGTTCCTGCTCCTGCCGGCACACAGTGAGTGCGCGGCAGTGTCTGTCAGAGGCACAGCGGGGAATGATGAGAGAGGGAGCATCAGCTGACGCTCTCTCCTCCATCATTGCTTTGAACTGTACCGGCAGACGCCGGTATAGTTAAATGCGGCGGGGGAGTCGGCGCTGGCGGCAGGCGGGCCCCCTGCCTCACAGGGGCCCCATAGCAGCTGCGTGATGTGCCGCTAGCTGGGGGCCCCTGGGGGAGCGAGGACCTAGGCAGCTGCCTGCCCCTAATGCCAGCCCTGCCTGCAGGGGCCCCCTGGAGCCTCCGGGCCCCTGTGCAGCTGCACAGGTTGAACAGGCGGTATGTCCGCCCATGCCTCTGTCTCTCTGTCACCAATCTACAAACATATGGGGAAAAAAATCCCCAAAAATGCTTTTCTATGTAAAAATCTAAAAAAATTAAATATTATACACAGAACAAGTTACACAGGGATGTGCAACATCAAAAAATTAATTTATTTCAGTTCTTCAATACAAAAAGTTAAACTCATATATTATGTAGAGTCATTACAAACAGAGTGATGTATTTCATGTGTTTATTTCTGTTAATGTTGATGATTATGACTTACAGCCAATGAAAACCCAAAAGTCATTATCTCAGTAAATTAGAATAATTAACAAAAAAAACACCTGCAAAGGCATTTAAAAAGGTCCCTTAGTCTGTTTCAGTAGCTCCACAATCATGGGGAAGACTGCTGACTTGAAAGATGTCTAGAAGGCAGTCATTGACACTCCACAAGGAGGGTAAGCCAATAAAGGTCATTGCCATAGAAGCTAATCTTCACAGAGTGCTGTATCCAAGCATAATAATGGAAAGTTGAGTGGAAGGAAAAAGTGTAGTAGAAAAAGGTGCACAGCCTTGAAAGGATTGTTCAGAAAAGGCCATTTAAAAATTTATGGGAGATTCACAAGGAGTGGACTGCAGCTGGAGTCATTGCTTCAAGAGCCGCCACACACAGACGTATCCAGGACATGGGCTACAAGTTTCACATTCCTTGTGTCAAGCCACTCATGACCAATAGACAATGCCAGAAGCCTCTTACCTGGGCCAAGGAGAATAAGAACTGGACTGTCGCTCAGAGGTCCAAGGTGTTGTTTTCAGATGAAAGTAAATTTTGCATTTCATTTGGAAATCAAGGTCCCAGAATCTGGAGGAAGAGTGGAGAGGCCACAATCCAAGCTGCTGGAGGTTTAGTGTGAAGTTTCCACAATCAGTGATGGTTTGGGGAGCCATGTCATCTGCTGGTGTAGGTCCACTGTGTTTTATCAAGACCAAAGTCAGCGCATCCATCTACGAGGACATTTTAGAGCACTTTGGAGATGGAAATGTCATTCTCCAGCAGGACTTGGCACCTGTCCACACTGCCAAAAGTACCAATATACCTGGTTTATAAACAACAGTATCACTGTGCTTGATTGGTCAGCAAACGCGCCTGACCTTAACTCCATACAGAATCTATGGAGTATTGTAAAGAGGAAGATGAGACACCAGACCCAACAATGCAGATGAGCTGAAGGCTGCTATCAAAGCAACCTGGGCTTCTATAACACCTCAGCAGTGCCACAGGCTGATCGCCTCCATGCCACGACGCATTGATGCAGTAATTGATGCAAAAGGAGCCCCGACAAAGTATTGAGTGCATTTACTGATGACATATTTCAGTAGTTAAACAAGAAGTTTCCCAAGATAAATATCAAAAATAACAGGTCCAAATTCAAAAAGCATTATGAACACAAAAAAACCCAATAGGTGTAATTAAAGTAACAGGGGAATCAAAGAATATGTTCAACCATAAAATCAATTTTATTAATAGAAATTAACACTTAAAAATCTGAGCATATTATCACTACCAAAGCAGGAAAGTTAGGGGATCATAAGAGAAAGTATAAAAAGGGGTAAAAATATATAATATAAATAAGTGTATGCAAAGCATAAGGCTCTGCCAAAATTGCACAAGTGAAATTGATGTAAACAGAGGTAAGTTACAAAGGGTTAAAAGATGTGAAAAAGGCAGGGCAACAATAGGGAAAAGTTTAAAGTGAAAAGTATGGTCCCCAATAACACAGATAAAAATAGGTCTAAATGTGTCAACATACCATATGGCCATATAATAGAGAAAATAATTTTGTAGAAAGCTAATAATATCAATTATCAATTCATTAAATCAAATGATAAAATCCGTAACCTGATTGTCCACAAGCATCTATCATAATTAAATCAAGTCCATAAAGAGGTTCACAATCCCGGCTGTTCAACAGTCTATCAAGGCTCCATAATGTCTCATAGAAAAAAATAATAAAGAATTCACAGTCTAGCCAGAGACCATTTCTAGAGTTCATATATTCTGCAACAGATCCATGGAGTACAATAGAAGAGAAAAACAAGCTTGTTTGTAGGAAGACTTTCCTCCCCCAATTCTCCATCTCTTTATAGGATGAAAAATGTTCACAAAGTAGAAATCATCACATACATGGATATAGATAGGTGGATTAAAATCCGGCCTTCATGGCTTTATACTGCAGAGCAAACAAATATGAGTTAAAATCAATAAAAAAACACAAACCCACCTCCCAAAAGATGCCTCCATATTTCTAAAAATGAACCAAATCCCAGATTTTCATTAAGCCTGGTCGGTACCCAATCTAAAAGTCCACTTGCTCTCAACCAAAGCAAGAGTTTTCTTGAGATCACCACTTCTCGGTCCCAAAAGAACTCTGAGAAGACTTGAATCCCTATGATGGAATTGTTGAAAATATCTTAGTAGGGTTTTAAGTTGTTCAAGATCATCCTCTGTCCTAGATTTGTCCATGTCTCTTACATGTTCCTTGATACATACGTGAAGTTCTCTGGCAAGGAGACCAATGTAGATTTTCTCACCTGGACATCGGGCGTGATAGATCACCATTAAATGGTGTCTGATGTCATATGTCTAATTTAATGACATTCCCCTGAAGGTAGCCCTCTCAGGTGTGTTCATAGTTGTCAATAATTGTGTCCTGTCCTGTTTATGAGACTAGGACACCTGCTGATTGTGATATGTCTTCACATGTCTGTGTGGATGTGACGTCATAAGTCGTCTGCACCACAAATAATATGGGAGTGAGCGGTGAAATCTTACTCCTTTAATCCCCATTCTCCTGATGATGCCTGAGAGCGGGCGAAACATGTTGGGGGATTAATGTTTATAGATTTAGGGTGACAGGACCTGCATTACAATAACGGTGACAATCCGCCAGTATATAACTAATCGCTGACTGCAGCAGTAAATGGTACGGTGTATTCACTGGCTGTGACTGTGACACAATAGCACAAAGAAGCAGTAATAACAGGGTCATTTTCATTTATGGGGGTTTTAATTGTTTTCTTTGTGTTACATGTAAATAAAGCGATATTATAAAGAGGAAGAAGAAGATTTCGGTGACCCCAGAGATGAGCAGCAGTGACCCGTCCTTCCCATGGGTTGTGGTGGGATTACTGTAAATCACGTGTGATGGGTTATTGAGAACGGTACAACCTGTATTATATATAGCACTGATGGCTTTATTATATACTGCCCCAATATCACCATATTCCTGGTAAGAGGTAATAATTGGTAGAAAGTGTTGGTTATACAGAGAATATAAAAGCTCAGGAAGAGTTTACAGCTCCGTGTATTCTGTCCATGAGGTGCAGTAGAGCCGGCTGGGTGGCACTGGGGGTAATAGGTGCGCACCACTTTGGTGGAATAGACTCTTGGGAGAAATGATAAAGGGAAATGGGACATCGAGGAAATATGTGATAAGAAACATAGAAAAACTAATAAAAATATTAACTTTACAATACAAAAAAAATGTAAGTTATAAAATGGAACGATGATGAAACACATAGAGGGATTAATAATCTAATAAATAAACCACTGGAAGTCGCCATGAAGTTCTCTGCCGTTCCTCTGGACTCTAAACTGTCACCCATGATGCCCACATCACAGTGTATAGGCCAGAGCAGGGCCAGGAGCCGCTGCCTGGCAGGAGCCACCTGAGGGTTCCGTCACCTCTGACCTCTGATCACCTGCACACGACCAACTGCCGTTTACTTTCAACTGTCGGCTGAAGTGATTGGACCGAGGTCTACAGGCGGGAAGAGATTACGGAGAATGGCGACTACTGGACGAGGAGAAGAGAGCAAGAAGAGGAGCGAGGAGAAGCGGCGCGAGGAGAAGAGGAAGAGGGAAGAGGACAGCGTGACCGGATTAAAGAAGAAAAGGAGACGAGACAACAGCGGATTGGAGGAGCCAACACCTGGATGCAGCGGAGACCCTGGATCATCCGGCCCCTATGCCAGGCTTAACATCAGCTGCTTCAACATCCACCAGGTCCTAGGTAGAGGCGCCTTTGGCAAAGTAAGGCCTACATATTTGTTATTTGAAATCTGAGATTTTTCATATATCCCCATGTATTGTTCTCTGTTATCAGCCATGTCTTGCTTTGTTATTGCTCATTGTAGTGTCCTTCTGTGAGATGAGGTATAAGACATCACCATAGTTAGGGCTAGTGCTGCTATAACCTGGTATTCTTCTATACTGGAGGGTTCATCTCAGGGGTCACAGCTGTAGAGGGCAGGGGACATTATTTTTTTCTCCTATCAGGCTGCCATATTGTGTATACATTTGTCTCTGTGTTTTTATTAAATCTAGATAATCAATGATATTTGGACCATACTAATGCCAACTCAATGCCTCTACTAGTGCTTACTCTGTTTATTTCCATATGGTAACAGAGGAAAACCCTTTAAAAAGTCATCGTCATTTTAATTTTTATTTCATAAATCAATAGTAAACATGAAAATAAGCAGCTTTGTAATAATTCTAATCAGATAAATCTTCTTTCTCCACCAAGACTGATTTTTCATATTCTATATTCTCAATTTCTGGGTAAACTCTGTATTTAGTGAAGACAGATTGTTACATTACTGAGAGGAGATGACAGTTGGTGCTGATAATATTCTATGTAGTGGAGAGGAGGGGCTAAATGCAAAACTCCTCCCTCCTCCTCCCCCTCCCTTCTGCATAGAATATTATCAGCACCAACTGTCATCTCCCCTCAGTAATGTAACAATCTGTCTTCACTAAATACAGAGTTTACCCAGGTACATAGAATTTTGAAAATAAAAAATCAGTCCTGGTGGAGAAAGAAGCCGATTTGGCTGATAAAATGTATTACAAAGTTAAATATTTTCATGTGTATTATTGTTTTATGAACTAAATATTAAAATGACAAATATTTATTAAGACCTCTCCATAGCCCATCCATGGAGCAGGCAGTGCATTGTTCTGATACATAGATCTGCTCCTCTATATGGTCCTGGTCACCAGCAGACTGAGCGATCACTCAGTTTTCTCATGACCCTTGTGGACTATAAAATCCAGATCCTTCCACCCCTGCAGACACCTTCTAAGTATTCTCCATTTGTGTTTTTCAGGTGGTCCTGGCATCTGTCCCCGGCAGTAACATCAACGTGGCCGTCAAAATGATCACCAAAAGGGACAACGAGGACTCCATCTTGAGAGAGCGGCGGATACTCCTGGCGGCCAGACACTGCCCTTCCTGTGCCACCTCTATGCCGCACACCAGTCTCAGCACAGGGCATATTTCATCATGGAGTATCTGTCCGGTGGCAGCGTGGAGGATTTGATCAGGATGTGCGGCTGCCTGAACATCGGCAATGTGAGGTGAGAAAGCAGAGAATGTACCTAAAAGAGAACTAAGAGAAAGGGAAAAAACCTGAGGTCGGGGTGCAGCTAGGGGAGCACTGGCAGGCAATATATATAGGGTGCTGGAAGCAGGAGGTGGGGTGCCATGGTATTTGGGGATTGCCAGAGAAGGATTTCATGACATTGATTCTGCACTCTGTTCTCTCCATCAGATTCTACACAGCAGAGATGGTAAGTGGCCTCCAGTTCCTCCACGGACACAACATCGTCCACCGGTAAGCAGAACTTTCCTCCTTCTCTCTGTCCCCTTTACAAGCTGTAGATATGGCCCCCGGCTTCCCTGGTGTCCTGCCACCTATTCGGCCGTATTTTGTAGTGACCCATTTTCTATCTCTTGTATCACTGGACAGATTTCTTATTTTCAAAATCAATAAACAGGTGCCGCGCTAGCAGGAGGAACTGTGACTAGGAATGAATCTCAGTCACCTACCTCGCTGTTGTGAACTGGCGTGTCCACTTGGGACACTGGGCTGCTGCAGACCGTCCTCTACAGTCTATAAGATTTCTTATTTTGTTTTTTTCTTTCATTGCAGTGACATAAAGCCGGATAACATCATGTTGGATGCAGATGGCCACATCCGTATCATCGACCTTGGGCTTGCCCAAGATGGCGTCTCCTCCTCCAAAAACATCTCTGGAGTGACGGGCACTTTCCATTACATGGCCCCTGAGGTGCATCGTAGAAAACGGTATGGCGCAGCAGTGGACTGGTGGAGCCTGGGGATTGTGGTGTCCAGGATGGCAGCAGGGTGATATCCATTTTACAATGGCCCCGTCAAGCAAATGGCTTTCAAATCCATCATCAACGAGAAGCCAAAATTTCCAACTTGGCTTGATGCTGACGTGAAACATCTCATCAAGAAGCTGCTGCGCAAAGACCCTCAGACACGCCTGGGTGTGAGCGGGAACATCAGAGAGCATCCATTCTTTACCACCATCGGCTGGGAGGATCTGGAGGAAAGGAGAGTAGAGCCACCATTTACACCATTCAGGCCAGTTCTGGAGAACCACCATCTGCAGTGGCCGGAGCACACAGTCCTTCATCCCGTGGCCGGATTTACGTACGTGTCACCAAGCTGGACCCGGTAAGTATCTCCTCCTCTGGGGATAACACTCATCAGGTGCTGTTCTTTCATTGTGGTAGTCATCATCATCGATCTTACCTTTTTTCACTTTTTCTGACAGTGACTTTATGTTTCTATTTTTCTTAGGTGGATGAAAAGATCTGGACTGTGGAAGAATTCACGACCATCTGGTGAGTGACCGATATACACACAGGACACCTATTATGTCAGTACATTGTATCTGATGTTATATAGCAGAATGGTTCATTATAAAGACCATTCCCCTAATATAACATAAGATCCGGTAGATAGATTTCCTGTCTTCCTCTTATGTCTTGCAGGATGAGCCCGTGCCAACTGCCCAGAACTTCATGCCTCCTGACCCGTGCCTCACGTCTCTGCTGCTGTACGTCACCTCGGCTGCCCTTCAACATCATCTCTCTCTATACCATCTTCATGCCGGACCACTGCCATTGCTGCCCCAGACCCTTGACCTCCTGGACTGGCATCTAACATCCCTCCAGCCCGAAGATCTTCTACCCCAGGAGCGGCCTGTGCTAAGTTTCCATCTGGTGAGTTCAGGAACAATAGTCGCACCTTTCAGTCCTGGGGCCGCTGAGCAGCAGTATGTAAGGAGCGGCCATTATCCCTGAACTCACCTTAGCACAGGCCTGGTAAGTATCGCACCCATCACACATCACCCACACTACATGGTCAGTGCAGGTCCCCACACTACATCATCAGTACAGGCACACACATAGCACACAGTGCATATCAGCACATAGATGTAGGACATAGATCGGCTTCTGATCCTGAGATTTAATCTGATCGCCATATTTGGGGTCAGGAAGGAATTTTTCCCCCTAATTTGAGGACAATTGGCCCATTCCTCATAGGGGGTTTTCGCCTTCCTCTGGATCTACACGGCCTTAAATAGGTTTAGTATAATAGATTAATAAGTAGAATCACACACTAGTAGCACAAAAAAAGTTATAATAAAATAAAATGTTCTTGCTTTAAAAGAAAAAATAGTTCCTATAAATAATAATTAGTCCAAGTAAAGAAACATATATATTATTTTACATGACAGGTATATTACACAGGTTAGGTACATTACACAGGTTAGGTATCAGCCTTTGATCTTGGGATTCATTCTGATCGCCATATTTGGGGTCAGGAAGGAATTTTTCCCCCTGATATGAGGATAATTGGCCGATTCCTCACAGGGGGTTTTCGCCTTCCTCTGGAACAACACGGCCGATACATACATTTAGTGTCATAGGTTAATAAGTAAGTGCACACTTTTAGAGCATAAAAAAGATACAAAATAAAATATTATTAGTTGAAAAAATGTTTCCTAACCAAATATAGACATAAATTAGTCCAAACATGCTACCAGATTAGTAGGAAAAAAATAATACAACACATTTTTTTACTTTAATCTCATCGGTTCATTATCAGCCCTTGATCCTGGGATTTATTCTGACCGCCATACTTTATTTGGGGTCAGGAAGGAATTTTCCCCCCTGATATGAGGATAATTGGCCGATTCCTCACAGGGGGTTTTCGCCTTCCTCTGGACCAACACGGCCCATAGATAGGTTTAGTAAAATAGAATAAATAAGTAGCTTCTTATGTTTATAATAAAAAATATATAATTTATGTAAAATAATAATATAATATTTTGGATTTACAATAATATAGTCGACACAAATATAAACGTAAATTAGCCGAAAAATAGAAATTACTTTTATATTTTTATATAATAAACATTTATATAATAATAATATAATAATAATTTTAAATAATATATATTTTTTGCATTAAACTTACGTATACACATTAGCTATGAGCCCTTGATCCTGGGATTCATTCTGATGGCCATATTTGGGGGCAGGAAGGAATTTTCCCCCCTAATATGAGGATAATTGGCCGATTCCTCACAGGGGGTTTTCGCCTTCCTCTGGACCAACACGGCCCATAGATAGATTTAGTCTGATAGATGAATAATTTACACATATGCATGATATATAATATATAATAACCTCATCTATAAATAAAATCTTCTTTTTACCCCTATACCTTTGTGTTGTCTTTACTCCATTGCTCGGCCATGTAGTCATTATTATACTGCCCCCTATGTCTGGTGGGCGCATTCAGCAGTGTCCCCCACACTCCAGGCCTCACGGCCCCAACACATCATGGTGTCAGGATTTCCTTTGTATTTCTCGGGGGAGAGAACCTGCGGCAGCTTCTGAGGCCTCGATAATAATTCCATCCTCAGTGCAAAATGAAGGAAATCCTGTCACCATGATGTGTTGGGGCCGTGAGGACTGGAGTTTGGGGATCAATGTCACACATGAGATAAAGCTGGATGAGGCCCGATATCGTTATATCCAATGGGGATAAATCAGGTAATTGCTCTGATTCCTGGGAGTGTCAGGTCCAGAGCAGGAGACTCGGGGGCCTTTCTCCATTTCCGCTAATAAATGAGGACACTGAGCCGCTCCATCCTCTATTACCTCAGAACTTCCTAACAGGACAGAGAAGAATGGGTTTCCTATACCAGACCCCCATATCATAGACAGCCAGTCTGATTAGATCCTCCAGAAAAGATTAATGAAGAAGGAGAATCCCCTGCAGAGAGGCGTCCACAGCAAGAGATGTGATAGTAACAGCTTTTGTGTCATTTCCTAGTGATCTGTATCTGGAAATAAAGGATGACAATCAAAATGGCCGCCATTATCGCTCCTACAGTGGACATCACTAAGCTTTCATACACCCTGAACAGTACAGTACATGGTGTAATGACACATCCCCTCACATTACCACTGTTACAGAGGTAACATAAAGCTCTCATAGATCCATGGTCAGCATTAGGGGTAGGCAGACTTGGCATCTGTCTAGTACCCTCACTCCTCCAGGGGCCCCCAGCCAGTGGTATACCGTTAATAGCGGCATACCACGCAGCCGCTAATACCGGCACACCATGAGGCCACTATGGGATCCGTGGGTCAGGGGATGCCGATACAGTTGAAGCTCCCTCTCTCATCATTCCCCTCTATTTCTGACGCAGTGGGTACGCGATGACGTCAATTAATCGCGCACCATGCTATGCCGGGCAGTGGAGCTCCTGAGACGCTCTGCAGCAGCGGGGGAACCAGGAGGAGAGGTGAGTATTGTATTTTTTTTCATATATTAGTGAGTACGTGCAGCCATAATACTGCAGGACAGTTGGGCTACATGATACTCTATGGGGTGGCTGCATTTTACCCTATGGCAGTGTTCCCCAACTCTGGTCCTCAAGAGCCACCAACAGGACATGTTTTCAGGTTTTCCTTAGTATTGCACAAGTGATGGAATTATTGCCTGTGCAGGTGATGCAATTATTACCTCTTCAATATTAAGGAAATCCTGAAAACATGACCTGTTGGTGGCTCTTGAGGACCAGAGTTGGGGAACACTGCTCTATGGGGTGCCTACATTATACTCTATGTAGTGGATGCATTATACTCTGAGGGGGGATGCATTATACTCTGAGGGGGCTCCATCATACTCTATCAATGACTATGACTATGGAGTGCATTATCCTTTATGGGGGCTGCATTACACTCTATCGTACTATGGGGAGTGCATTATACTATATGCACTATATGGAACCTGCATTATACTGTATGGAAGGCTATGGGGAATGCATTATACTATATGAAGAACTATGGGGTGGATTGCACTACATGAAGGACTATGGGGGGTGCATTATACAATATTGAGGACTAAAATTAGTGTACTATACTATTTGGAGGACTGAGGAGTGTATTTGTCACAACTCTATTGTCGGGTGTCCTTGGACCAGGGGCTCATTCCCTGTCCCTAACACTAGGGGCCCCTAGCTTGCCCTGTTCCCCAGGTTACTTCTGATGATGAAGATGCTGTGGCCACATACCTTGCCTTAGCTCCACCCTCAGTCTGCACCCTTACCGCACGCAGGAAGGAGGTGATTAATAGTGTACCGTAATATACCAACCAGACTAACAAGATAATACGAACAGGGGTAACGAAAAATACCAAACATACAACCCCCCCCCATAGAATATAATACAGCCCACCTCCCCATAGAATATAATGTAGCCCCATCAAAAAGTATGATGCAATTCTCCCTCATAAAATCTAATACAGCCCCCCATAGAATATAATGTAGCCCCCCCATGGAATATAATACAGTCCACCTCCCCATAGAATATAATGTAGCCCCCATAGAATATAATGCAGCCCCCCATAGTATGTAACACAGCCTTCCCCATAGAATATAATATATAATGTACCCACCTTAGTATACAACACAGCCCACATAGTATACAGCACAGCCCGCATAGTATACAGCGCAGCCTCATAGTATACAGCGCAGCCTCATAGTATACAGAACAGCCTCATAGTATACAGCACAGCCTCATAGTATACAGTGCAGCCTCATAGTATACAGCACTGCCCGCATAGTATACAGCGCAGCCTCATAGTATACAGCGCAGCCTCATAGTATACAGCGCAGCCTCATGGTATACAGCACACAGCCTCATGCTATACAGCACTGCCTCATAGTATACAGCGCAGCCTCATGGTATACAGCACACAGCCTCATGGTATACAGTGCAGCCTCATAGTATACAGCGCAGCCTCATAGTGTACAGCACACAGCCTCATGGTATACAGCACTGCCTCATAGTATACAGCACACAGCCTCATGGTATACAGCACACAGCCTCATGGTATACAGTGCAGCCTCATAGTATACAGCACACTGCCTCATAGTATACAGCGCAGCTCTCTCCCCCAGAATGGCCCCACAGTCCAGTATATATATATATATATATATATATATATATATATATATATATACAGCACACTCCTCACCTCTCCTCGTGCCCGCGCTGCTTCCAGTTCCTGCTCCTGCCGGCACACAGTGAGTGCGCGGCAGTGTCTGTCAGAGGCAGAGCGGGGAATGATGAGAGAGGGAGTGTCAGGTGACGCTCTCTCCTCCATCATTGCTTTGAACTGTACCGGCAGACGCCGGTATAGTTAAATGCGGCGGGGGAGTCGGCGCTGGCGGCAGGCGGGCCCCCTGCCTCACAGGGGCCCCATAGCAGCTGCGTGATGTGCCGCTAGCTGGGGGCCCCTGGGGGAGCGAGGACCTAGGCAGCTGCCTGCCCCTAACGCTGGCCCTGCCTGCAGGGGCCCCCTGGAGCCTCCGGGCCCCTGTGCAGCTGCACAGGTTGAACAGGCGGTATGTCCGCCCATTCTTGGAGATGGAAACACCCCTTTAACCTTTCACCCAGTTCTGTATAAAAGTAAAGAGGAAGAGAGTGACATCTTGTGGCCATTGGCTAGTACTGCAGCCCGCAGGGAAATTAACACTTGTTACCACAAGAAACCATATTTCACACATTTACATTAAACTATTTGATGTCTTCAGGGGAGGGGGTATGACAGCTCGACCACACCCTCAAACGTACGTCATCACACTGCTGCTGGCACCAGGCCGCAGAAGTGCAGAGGATGCGGCAGGCACCTTTAAGTGCTCCAGGAGCCAAAGATAAAATGTTTCTTTTGTGCTTTGTGTTACTTTCCAGGAGTCATTATGGAGCAATGGGCAACTTTATGGGCAATTGGGAACACTATGGAGGCCATTATGGGGGACATTATGAAGCAATGAGGGACATTATGGAGGCCATGATGGGGTGCATTATAAGGTAATGGAGTACACTATGGCATCATTATTGGCAATGGGGACATTATAGAGCAATGAGGAACATTGTGGGACAATAGGGGACATAATGGAGCTATGGGGACATTATGGGACAATAGGGGACATAATGGAGCTATGGGGACATTATGGGGCAATTTGGGACATGTAGCAATTAGGTGGGTTGTAAATGGGGCTATAGTATAGTATATGGTTGGGGGAGTTTATGCAGAGATGCAGTGTGTGGGAGAGGAAAGGTGGAATTTGGGGGGACATTATGGAGAGTGGCAGTATGGGGCATACTATGGAGAAGGGCAGTGTGAGAGGGATATTTTGTACAGGCAATACAGTGTGGGGCAATTATTTATTCAGTGGCGCAGCATGGGAGATATATATATTTATAGGGCAGTGTAATGATACTTTTATTTCTAAGGGCACCGTGTCAGGACTTGCTACAGAAGAGAAGAAGGAAGTCTGCAGCGAAGTGCTCTGGGTGTAAAATCTCATCATGGTGTCTACACGAAGATAAAAGTGATGGGAACAACTTAATCAGAGAAGACGTCACCTATATGGTACCTGGATGCAAGCATTTATTTGTGATACTGAATATGTCTCTACAGTACTGAGATTTCTGTATGGTTCGCAGTCTGATGACGGCTGTCAACAACTGTCAGCATCTCCTTAACATTGTTAAGGATATACTGGGAATTGTAGATTCAAGCAATACAATAAAATATGGGGATGAAATGACATTACAATTGATCGCTGTACTAAGCTTGGTGCTGTATACATTTACTGACGGTGGTTCTGGCGCTGCATTCATGTAGTGATGGTGGTTCTGATGCTGTATTCATGTGTTATGATCCGGTGACCTTGGAGCCGCATGAGACTTTCTCAGGAGAAGGTGGAACCTGTACTGACCGCAAACCCTAAACTGACACCGCAACTAGAAGTAGCCGTGGGGTGTACCTAACACATCCTAGACACCTCGACACAGCCGGAGGACTAAATACCCCTATAGATGGAAATGGGAATTCTATCTTGCCTCAGAGCAGAACCCCAAAGGATAGGCAGCCCCCCACAAATATTGACTGTGAGTATAAGAGGAAAGACAAACGCAGGCAGAAATCAGGATTTAGCAAAAGAGGCCATGCTAGCTAAATAGGAAAGGATAGGACAGAATACTAAGCGGTCAGTATTAAAACCCTAAAAATATCCACAGCAGATAATACAAAAATTCCACCATCTAACTATAGACATGGAATGTATCTCTGCATCTCCTGAGAATCCAACTTGACTGAAAATATCCAAACATAGTCTAAGCTGGACAAGAAAAAACAATGAATAGCACTGAATTGAAAAGCACACCGCATGTGTGCAGCAGAAACAAAACCAGACACTTATCTTGGCTGATTTGGCAGCAGGGCAGGAGGAACCAGACAGAGATGCATAACCTCCAAGAACAATGGACAACTGGCAAAGGCTAATGAATCCTGCAAACCTAAATACCCCAGTTAGAGCTGCAATCAGCAGGGACACCTGCCCAGGATTGCAACCCAGGGACAACTGCATTACGACCAGCAACCACCGGGGGGAACCCAAGAGCAGAATTCACAACAGTACCCCCCCCTGGAGGAGGGGTCACCGAACCCTCACCAGAGCCCCCAGGCCGATCAGGACGAGCCAGATGAAAGGCATGGACCAAATCAGCAGCATGGACATCAGAGGCAAAAACCCAAGAATTATCCTCCTGGCCATAACCCTTCCATTTGACAAGGTACTGAAGCCTCCGTCTCGAAAAGCGAGAATCCAAAATTTTCTCAACCACATACTCCAACTCCCCATCAACCAACACAGGGGCCGGAGGATCAACAGAGGGAATAACGGGCACCACATATTTCCGCAATAAGGATCTATGGAAGACATTATGGATAGCAAAAGAGGCCGGAAGGGCCAATCGAAAAGACACCGGATTAATAATCTCAGAAATCCTATAAGGACCAATAAACCGAGGCTTAAACTTAGGGGAAGAAACCTTCATAGGAACATGACGGGAAGATAACGTCCCTTTGCCTTTGCTTTCTGATTTGTTTGCTAGGATTAAGGGGGCTAGTTGGTTTACTAAGATTGACCTTCGAGGGGCATATAATCTGGTTCGTATTAAGCAGGGGGACGAATGGAAAACTGCGTTTAATACGCCCAAAGGCCATTTTGAATACCTTGTGATGCCATTCGGGCTCTCTAATGCCCCATCTGTGTTTCAGTCTTTCATGCATGATATATTTCGGAATTAACTTGATAAATTCATGATTATATATTTGGATGATATTTTGATTTTTTCAGATGATTGGGAGTCTCATGTGAAACAAGTCAGGATGGTATTTCAGATCCTTCGTGATAATGCTTTGTTCGTGAAGGGGTCTAAGTGCCTCTTTGGAGTACAGAAGGTTTCTTTTTTGGGCTTCATTTTTTCTCCCTCATCTATAGAAATGGATCCGGTTAAGGTTCAGGCCATTCATGATTGGATCCAGCCCACTTCTGTGAAGAGCCTTCAGAAATTTTTGGGCTTTGCTAATTTTTATCGCCGCTTTATTGCCAACTTCTCCAGTGTGGTTAAACCCCTGACCGATTTGATGAATAAGGGCGTTGATGTGGCGAATTGGTCCTCTGCGGCTGTTTCTGCCTTTCAGGAGCTTAAACACCGATTTACTTCTGCCCCTGTGTTGCGTCAGCCAGATTTCTCCCTTCCATTTCAGGTTGAGGTTGACACTTCTGAGATTGGGGCAGGGGCCGTTTTGTCTCAGAGGAATTCTGATGGTTCCTTGTTGAAACCGTGTGCCTTCTTTTCTCGAAAATGTTCACCTGCGAAATGCAATTATGATGTCGGCAATCGTGAGTTGTTGGCTATGAAGTGGGCATTTGAGGAGTGGCGTCATTGGCTTGAGGGGGCCAAGCACCGTATTGTGGTCTTGACTGATCATAAGAATCTGATTTACCTCGAGTCTGCCTGACGGCTGAATCCTAGACAGGCCCGATGGTCCCTGTTTTTCTCCCGTTTTGATTTTGTGGTCTCGTATCTTCCGGGTTCTAAGAATGTTAAGGCGGATGCCCTCTCTAGGAGCTTTTTGCCTGATTCTCCTGGGGTCCTTGAGCCGGTCGGCATTCTGAAGGAAGGGGTGATTCCTTCTGCCATCTCCCCTGATTTACGATGGGCTCTTCAGGAGTTTCAGGCCGATAAATCTGATCGCTGTCCAGTGGGGAAACTGTTTGTTCCTGACAGATGGACTAGTAAAGTGATTTCTGAGATTCATTGTTCTGTGTTGGCTGGCCACCCTGGGATTTTTGGTACCAGAGATTTGGTTGGTAGGTCCTTTTGGTGGCCTTCTTTGTCACGGGATGTGCGTTCTTTTGTGCAGTCCTGTGGGACTTGTGCGCGGGCCAAGCCTTGCTGTTCCCGCGCTAGTGGGTTGCTTTTGCCTTTGCCGGTCCCTGAGAGGCCTTGGACGCATATTTCTATGGATTTTATTTCAGATCTTCCCGTTTCCCAGAGGATGTCTGTTATCTGGGTTGTTTGTGACCGGTTTTCTAAGATGGTTCATTTGGTACCTTTGCCTAAATTGCCTTCCTCTTCTGATTTGGTTCCGTTGTTTTTTCAGCATGTGGTTCGTTTGCATGGCATTCCGGAGAATATTGTGTCCGACAGAGGTTCTCAGTTTGTTTCTAGGTTTTGGCGAGCCTTTTGTGCTAGGCTGGGCATTGATTTGTCTTTTTCTTCTGCGTTTCATCCTCAGACAAATGGCCAGACCGAGCGAACTAATCAGACTTTGGAAACTTATTTGAGATGCTTTGTGTCTGCTGATCAGGACGATTGGGTGGCTTTCTTGCCATTGGCCGAGTTTGCCCTTAATAATCGGGCTAGTTCTGCTACCTTGGTTTCACCCTTCTTTTGTAATTCTGGTTTTCATCCTCATTTTTCTTCAGGGCAGGTAGAGCCTTCTGATTGTCCTGGGGTGGACTCTGTGGTTGACAGGTTGCAGCAGATTTGGGCTCATGTTGTAGACAATTTGGTGTTGTCTCAGGAGGAGGCTCAGCGTTTTGCTAACCGTCGTCGGTGTGTTGGTTCCTGGCTTCGGGTTGGGGATTTGGTTTGGTTGTCTTCACGTCATGTTCCTATGAAGGTTTCTTCCCCTAAGTTTAAGCCTCGGTTTATTGGTCCTTATAGGATTTCTGAGATTGTCAATCCGGTGTCTTTTCGTTTGGCCCTTCCGGCCTCTTTTTCCATCCATAATGTTTTTCATAGATCTTTGTTGCGGAAATATGTGGTGCCTGTTGTTCCCTCTGTTGATCCTCCTGCCCCGGTGTTGGTTGATGGGGAGTTGGAGTATGAGGTTGAGAAGATTTTGGATTCTCGTTTTTCGAGGCGGAGGCTTCAGTATCTTGTCAAATGGAAGGGTTATGGCCAGGAGGATAATTCTTGGGTTGTTGCGTCCGATGTTCATGCTGACGATTTGGTTCGTGCCTTTCATTTGGCTCGTCCTGATTGGCCTGGGGGCTCTGGTGAGGGTTCGGTGACCCCTCCTCAAGGGGGGGGTACTGTTGTGAATTCTGCTCTTGGGCTCTGTCCGGTGGTTATAAGTGGTAGTGCTGCTGTCTTTGGATCGCAGCATTCATCAAGTGTTTCCACTTTTTGCAATTCTGACTGGGCTATTTAGTCTTGCTTGACCCTTTAGTTAGTGCCAGTTGTCCATTGTTTCCTGGAGGAATCACTTCCCTGCCTGGTCTCTCTTGCTTGCTGTTCATTTCAACAAAGATAAGTTCTGGCTTGTTTTCTGCAGTCCACATGCTGTGGGCCTTATCGTTCTAGTTATTTTCCATGTTTTGTCTTGTCCAGCTTGGTCTGTATAAGGATTTGTTTAGCCAAGCTGGTATCTCTGGAGATGCAGATATACCCTCCATGCCTTTAGTTAGATGTGGAGATTTTGTATTTTCTGTGGTGGATATTTTCTAGTGTTTTAATACTGACCGCATAGCACTCTGTCCTATCCTTTCTATTTAGCTAGAAGTGGCCTCCTTTGCTAAATTTTGATTTCAGTCTGCGTATGTTATTTCCCTCTCCTCTCACAGTCAATATTTGTGGGGGGCTGTCTATCCTTTGGGGATTTTCTCTGAGGCAAGATAGTTTTCCCTTTTCTATCTCTAGGGGTAACTAGTCCTCCGGCTGTGTCGAGATGTCTAGGGAGCGCTAGGTACATTCCACGGCTACTTCTAGTTGCGGTGTTAAGTTCAGGGTCTGCGGTGAGTACAGGTACCACCTTCTCCAGAGTACGTCTCATGCTGCTCCTAGGCCACCAGATCATAACAGATAGCATCATGCAAATTATGCAACACAAGAAATCGACATTCTTCCTGATGGGCTGGCGCCATGCACATGGTCACCTGTGTTCAGAACTGGGGCTTATTTTTAGCCAAAGGTGTAGCATCAATGCCCCTTAAAGGAATAGGGTTCTGCAAAGACTGCAAGGGAAATCCACAACGCCTGGCAAACTCAAAGTCCATTAAGTTCAAGGCGGCGCCTGAATCCACAAACGCCATGACAGAAAATGATGACAATGAGCATATCAAGGACACAGATAACAGAAATTTAGGTTGTACAGTACTGATGGTAAATGAAGTAGCGATCCTCTTTGTACGCTTAGGGCAGACTGAAATGACATGAGAAGCATCGCCACAATAAAAACACAACCTATTCTGACGTCTGAATCCATGTTGTTCCGTTCTAGACAGAATCCTATCACACTGCATTGGCTCAGGCATCTGCTCTGAGGACAACGCCACAGCGCGCACAGTTCTGCGCTCCCGCAAGCGCCGATCAATCTGAATGGCCAGAGACATAGAATCATTCAGACCGAAAGGCGCGGGAAACCCCACCATTAAATCTTTGACGGATTCAGAAGACCCTTTCTGAAAATTGCCGCCAAAGCTTCATCATTCCATTTAGTCAACACAGTCCATTTTCTAAATTTCTGACAATACAATTCTGCCGCTTCTTGACCCTGAGACAGGGCCAACCAGGTCTTCTCCGCTTGATCCACAGAATTTGGTTCATCATATAATAATCCTAAAGCCTGAAAAAAGGCGTCTACATTAAGCAAGGCCGGATTCCCAGATTCCAGGGAAAATGCCCAATCCTGAGGATCGCCACGCAGCAGGGAGATGACAATTTTAACCTGCTGAATGGAATCACCAGAGGATCGAGGTTTCAGAGCAAAAAACAGTTTACAATTGTTTTTAAAACTCAAAAACTTGGACCTGTCCCCAAAAATCAAATCAGGAGTAGGAATCCTAGGCTCCAAAACTGGAGTCTGAACAATATAATCAGAAATATCCTGTACCCTAGCAGCAAGCTGGTCCACACGAGAAGCCAATCCCTGAACATCCATGCTAGCACAAGACTCCTCAGCCACCCAGAGAAAAAGAGGGAAGAAGAGACCAAGCAGACTACAGAAAAAAAAATGGCTCAACACCTTTCTTCCCTTCTACTGAGATGCATTTAACTCATTGTTGGCCAGTTGTACTGTTATGATCCGGTGACCTTGGAGCCGCATGAGACTTTCTCAGGAGAAGGTGGAACCTGTACTGACCGCAAACCCTAAACTGACACCGCAACTAGAAGTAGCCGTGGGGTGTACCTAACACATACTAGACACCTCGACACAGCCGGAGGACTAAATACCCCTATAGATGGAAATGGGAATTCTATCTTGCCTCAGAGCAGAACCCCAAAGGATAGGCAGCCCCCCACAAATATTGACTGTGAGTATAAGAGGAAAGACAAACGCAGGCAGAAATCAGGATTTAGCAAAAGAGGCCATGCTAGCTAAATAGGAAAGGATAGGACAGAATACTAAGCGGTCAGTATTAAAACCCTAAAAATATCCACAGCAGATAATACAAAAATTCCACCATCTAACTATAGACATGGAATGTATCTCTGCATCTCCTGAGAATCCAACTTGACTGAAAATATCCAAACATAGTCTAAGCTGGACAAGAAAAAACAATGAATAGCACTGAATTGAAAAGCACACCGCATGTGTGCAGCAGAAACAAAACCAGACACTTATCTTGGCTGATTTGGCAGCAGGGCAGGAGGAACCAGACAGAGATGCATAACCTCCAAGAACAATGGACGACTGGCAAAGGCTAATGAATCCTACAAACCTAAATACCCCAGTCAGAGCTGCAATCAGCAGGAACACCTGCCCAGGATTGCAACCCAGGGACAACTGCATTACGACCAGCAACCACCGGGGGGAACCCAAAAGCAGAATTCACAACATTCATGTACTGATGGTGATTCTGGCACTGCATACATGCACTGACAGTTGTTCTGATTTTGTACATGTAGCTATCCATATAGTGCTTCATGGATACGTTGCCGTTTAAAAATCCTCAAAACTTAGAGATTTGAGATTATGAGGAGGATCTGGTGAGTTTCTTCTGCAAAAACAACTCAGCGTAAGCTAGTGTTTATTCATACTGATTATTTTTTTGGAGAAGAAACTCTCCAAATACTCGAGTACTGAAAACTTGGTTCTAGTTATGCATTAATGTACTGATGGTAGTGATGTATTGATGTAAGTACCCTTTTAATTTTTTTTGTGGCCCCTGGGATTAGTTCAGTATGACAATGTGGCCCTTGGACCAAAAAATATTGTGCACCCCTGTACTGTTCTCACACCTGTTTGCAAATCCCACCTCCTTCATTGGTTATTGACAGCTCCTGACTTGCTTAGAGCTGCAACTTGCAAGCAATGTCAGCTGAAAAAGCTCGAACAAACCATAGCATAGAGGACTGGGGGGTCTGCAATACCAAGATAGGTTATTACACTTGGGGCTATTTAGTTTGGAAAAACGAAGACTAAGGGGTGATCTTATTTTAATGTATAAATATATGAAAGGAAAGTGCAAAGACCTTTCTGATGATCTTTTTAATCATAGACCTGAGACAGGGACAAGGGGGCATCCTCTACGTCTGGAGGAAAAAAGGTTTAAGCATAATAACAGACGCAGATTCTTTACTGTAAGAGCAGTGAGACTATGGAACTCTCTGCCGTATGATGTTGTAATGAGTGATTCATTACTTAAATTTAAGAGGGGACTGGATGCCTTTCTTGAAAAGTATAATGTTACAGGGTATATACACTAGATTCCTTGATAGGGCGTTGATCCAGGGAACTAGTCTGATTGCCGTATGTGGAGTCGGGAAGGATTTTTTTTCCCCAATGTGGAGCTACTCTTTGTCACATGTTTTTTTTTTTTTGCCTTCCTCTGGATTAACATGTTAGGGCATGTTAGGTTAGGCTATGGGTTGAACTAGATGGACTTAAAGTCTTCCTTCAACCTTAATAACTATGTAACTATGTATAGCTGTCAACGATATGCAAAACCAGCAAGCAAAACAATACATTTGGCATGACCAGGGACATCTTTTAGATGTTGGCGTATTCGCTGAGTTTTGCAAATAGAAAACGCTTCAGGATAACGCTGCCATTGTTTTTTCCTAAATGTCTCTTTTGATGTGTTTCACAGCCGACCCATTGTGAACTCTGGACCATGGGTAAATGTACTAAAACATTTTTTCATAGAGGACTAGCTTGAGAAGATCCAGGCATAGTTGGATAGAGACAGGTGACATGCTAGAATTCTCCAGTAGGAATCTAGTGGCTAAAATGCCTTTCTCCTGTGTTATAGAGGTGCACAGGCTGTTCACATCAAGTGTCACCAGTAGGCTGTGAGCAGGCACAACCTGTATTTTCTTAATAATCTCCAAGAAGTGTCCTGTATTAAGCAAAAAGGATCTTGTTTTCCCCTATGCTTACAGCGGCACTTCCAGGACGGATGACGCACTTCCGGCACGGCGGTTACTGCCGTCATTTAAGTCCAGTGTCTCTCACTACACAGCACGCCACCAGCAGCAAGGCGCAGGAGCGCAGCTTTCACACACCGGTTATCAGGTAATTACCCTTGCACAACAATTTCAATTTCAGATGAACCTTAGCGCCGGTCTTAAGGATACATTACCACTGGTAAGTCCACCTTTACCTGTATCTCTATGTCAGGACTCTGAACATTTTTTACCTTTTGTGCATTACTGCCCTTTTCCAACATGGCGTCTTTGGTCTCATGTGCACTTGTCTTCCTGCTATAAAACTCCACCCCAGCCTTCAGTCTGTGCTAGATTATTCTGCTTTGCATCCAGCTCCTGATTACTCCCAGGCCTTGCACTTGCTCCTGTGAACCTGTGTTGGAGATCCTGCCACTCTGCTCTGAGTTCCTACTGCATACACCAGTGTTCAGTAATCCTCCTTCATCTGCTGCTCGTGTTACTTCCATCTGCATTTGCTGGACATGTAAGCTGTTTCTGCTCTGAAAAACCTGAGACTATTAACCAGGCCTCCCTGGTTGAGCTAAGATATGATTTGAACTGCCTAATAGCATATCTATCTGTGTCTGGACTAAGTCAAGGATCTATTCTTGTCAAGTTTCCTCAAGTATAACTGTGCTTCATAGACTTTCTGTTTGTTTGCATCTACCTCTGAAGTTTCCTATTGACTGCTAAGCTGCGTTAATTATTTGCACCAAGTGTTGTGGACTTGAGTTTCTCTCTGCACCTGATTGAATCACCATGTGATAATATAAACTTTACCACTTATAAAACTGTGTCCTGTTGTCTTGTTCCACGCAAAGAGTCTCCTGAATTATCCCCTATAATTATTACACTCTATTAATGTTACAGGTTGTTGGAGCATTTCTCATGCAATTGTTTTAATATATTTCTGACTCATTACAGGTCCTGAACCTGTTTGGACATTATCCAATTTATTATTAGCATTATCACTTTACAGCAGATACCTTTATGTTAGTACATACCAGTTTGGGAAGCCCTTCTCCTCTGTTACAAAATATTAAAACTTTATTATTCCCAACAGCAATTCCAACATTCCTTGGGGATCTTTCAATCTACATATTCTTTCTATTACTAAGGTAACGCCATTCCTCTCCAGGAAACCCTGTATCTATTTCTGACTATACTCTAGTTTGGTTACTTGACTTCCCAACTTTTCTCTCAACTTTTGTTCTATAGTGGCAATTGGTACCTTCTATACTCTATGCACCTAATTTTCAATTTTATTTTTTTTTCCAACCCCTCTTGGTGATTAGTTGTTGCTTGGTATTTTCTATGGTTATTGCTAAAACACACTATAATCAACATGCGGATATATTATTTATGTTTTGTTTTCTTACTTTGTTCCTTTGAGAGTAAAGTGAAAATGCATAATTATGTTGTTATTTATATTTATTTCGGTTTTGTATTTTAGCGACTTTATGAGTAAGACCCGGGAGGGTCGAAACGTCAAATATAATTTTTGGTCGCTTACTATATATCGGTTTTTGCTCCACTGTTTATGTCTTGTGAATAAAACCTTATAATTTGCACAGAAAACCTATAGAGTGTGCGGTGTATTCTAAATTCCTATAGTGAAGGGAGGAACATAACCCATAATAATAATCTTTATTTTTATATACTGCTATTATATTCCGCAGCGCTTTACAGTTTGCACACATTATCATCGCTGTCCCCATTGGCTCACAATCTAAATTCCCTATCAGTATGTCTTTGGAATGTGGGAGGAAACCGGAGAACCCGGAGGAAACCCACGCAAACACAGAGAGAACATATAAACTCTTTGCAGATGTTGTCCAGGATGGGGTTTGAACCCAGGACTCCAGCGCTGCAAGGCTGCAGTGCTATCCACTGAGCCACCGTGCTACCCATTCACTCACATCACTGTAAGACCATTGTAACCCCTTCAACTAAATATTGTTCCAATGGATTATGCTAACCAGGCCATGTTTCTTCTCTATAGAAAGGTAAAATATCGACAATATCTACTGCCTGGGACCCCCAGGGGTGAAGATATCCTTAAGATTATGGATCTCATAAAATTCTAAAAGGCCTACCACATCCCATAACCAGCCCCTATATGAGCTCACAAAGGGGAGGTATGAGGGCATAACTGTGAGCTAATAAAACTTGGAGTTTGTGTTTCTGTCATTATTCATTCTGGAATACATCGTTTGGTATGAGAGTGTTCCATTTTCCTAATCGGATCGCTTCCCTCAATAAAGATAAGAGCCATTCCTGCAACATCAGATTTAGTACTTGTCTTTCGTTACTCCTTTTTATCACATGTAATTGTATATTGCTTTGCTCCCATCTTATATCATCTATGTATAATTTTTATAAACACTGCCTACCTTTCCGGATTAAAAACAAAATGTAATAGTTATGTTTCTTTTTCTCTGTAAACTGTATCAGCCTGTATAAATAATTGGTGGTGTCAGCTAGTAGTTACTTTTGTTATGTGGAGCTGGCAGTGACCATACCAGGGTGTGTGTGCGTGTGTGTGTGTGTGTGTGTATATATGTATATATATATGTGTATGTGTATGTGTATGTACAGTGGGTACGGAAAGCATTCAGACCCCTTTAAATTTTTCACTTTTTGTTTCATTGCAGCCATTTGGTAAATTTAAAAAGTTATTTTTTTTCCCATTAATGTACACTCTGCACCCCATCTTGACTGAAAAAGAACCGAAATGTAGAAATTTTTGCAAATTTAATAAAAAAGAAAAACTGAAAATTCACATGGTCATAAGTATTCAGACCCTTTGCTCAGATACTCATATTTAAGTCACATGCTGTCCATTTCCTTGTGATCCTCCTTGAGATGGTTCTGCTCCTTCATTGGAGTCCAGCTGTGTTTAATTAAACTGATAGGACTTGATTTGGAAAGGCACACACCTGTCTATATAAGACCTCACAGCTCACAGTGCATGTCAGACCAAATGAGAATCATGAGGTCAAAGGAACTGGCCAAGGAGCTCAGAGACAATTGTGGCAAGGTACAGATCTGGCCAAGGTTACAAAAGAATTTCTGCAGTACTCAAGGTTCCTAAGAGCACAGTGGCCTCCATAAACCTTAAATGGAAGAAGTTTGGGACCACCAGAAGTCTTCCTAGACTTAGTCGTCTAGCCAAACTGAGCAATCATGGGAGAAGAGCCTTGGTGAGAGAGGTAAAGAAGAATCCCAAGATCACTGTGGCTGAGCTCCAGAGATGCAGTAGGGAGACGGTAGAAAGTTCCACAAAGTCAACTATCACTGCAGCCTCCCACCTGTCGGGCCTTTATGCCAGAGTGGCCTAACGGAAGCCTCTCCTCAGTGGAAAACATATGAAAGCCTGCATAGAGTTTGCTAAAAAACACATGAAGAACTACAAGACTATGAGAAATAAGATTCTTTGGTATGATGAGACGGAGATAGATCTTTTTGGTGATAATTCTAAGCGGTATGTGTGGAGAAAACCAGGCACTGCTCATCACCTGCCCAATACAATCCCAATAGTGAAACATGGTGGTGGCAGCAACATGCCATGGGGGTGTTTTTCAGCTGCAGGGAGAGGACGACTGGTTGTCATTGAAGGAAACATGAATGCGGCTAAGTGCAGAGATATCCTGGATGAAAACCTCTTCCAGAGTGTTCTAAACCTCAGACTTGACCGAAGGTTCAACTTCCAACAAGACAGTGACCCTAAGCACACAGCTAAAATAACAAAGGAGTGGTTTAAGAACAAATCTGTGACCATTCTTGACTGGCCCAGCCAGAGCCCTGACCTAAACCCAATTGAGCATCTCTGGAGAGACCTGAAAATGGATGTCCACCAACGTTCACCATCCAAGGATCTGCAAGGAAGAATGGCAGAGGATCCCCAAATCCAGGTGTGAAAAACTTGTTGCATCATTCCCAAGAAGACTCACGGCTGTACTAGCTCCAAAGGGTGCTTCTACGCAATACTGAGCAAAGAGTCTGAATACTTATGACCATGTGATATTTCAGTTTTTCTTTTCTAATACATTTGCAAAAATTACTACATTTCTGTTTTTTTCAGTCAAGATGGGGTGCAGAGTGTACATTAATGAGAACACAAGTGAACTTTTTTGAATTTACCAAATGGCTGCAATGAAAGAAAGAGTGAAAAATTTAAAGGGGTATGAATACTTTCCGTACACCCACTGCATATTCCATTTGCCTTGAATCGGAGGTGTACATACCATATGCTCACTGTCAGTTTCCTAATAACAGGCTAGTAGTGGAAGCAGCCGTGACCTCATCCATCACTTGTCAGTCAATTGCATAATTGCCCTGATGATTGGAGGCAGTGGAGTTGCATCGCCTGACAAACTGGTGACAGCTGTGGGATCTGTGCAACCCACCCCGGCTGTTATCTTTGGCAGTCACTATATCAGAATACCGGTGGATCACAAGATTACATACATCACATTTACTCAGCATTTAAATAGCTTTAAAAATGCCATAAAATGATGTGATGGCTTCAGGAGCTTCTGAAAGGCTTATTGATATAATTTGAGTTAATCGGAGGCATACATGTAGCAGCATATTAAGACCTACTTGTCTTTTTCCTTGACATCAAAACAAATCAGCTAAGATATAAGAAAAAGAATTGTGGGCTTCCACAAATCCGGTAACACCTGAAGGTACCTGTCATATACACACTTCTCAGCACTTGACGGGGAATGTGCCTGCAAGGGTTAATCTATCTCCTCTCACTCAATCCAGTGCTCAATCTCTGTTTTAGGCTATAAAGTGAATATAAATCACACCCTGACACATTCGACACACCCTGATTTCTTAACACGCTGCCACCACTCATCAAACACGTGGAGTGAGGAGTCCCCAAAATATAAAGAGGCGGGCAAAATGCCAGAAATTGGCATCTAATAGATGCACCTTTTCTGGGGTGGCTGCGGGCTTCTATTTTTAGGCTGGGGCGTGGGCAATATTCATGGCTCTTTACCAGCCTGAGAATACCAGTCCCCAGCAGTCAGCTTTAGCTTGGCTGGTTGTAAAAAAATGTGGGTGACCCCAAGCCATTTTTTTTAAATTTTTATTTCAATACCCCTCTATTCTTGATAACCAACCTTGCTAAAGCTGACAGCTGTGAGTTGCAGCCCGCAGCTGTCACTTTTGCCTGGCTGGTTATTAAAAATACAGGGGAACCCACATCAATTTTTTTAAATATCTATTTATAGCTCTCAATGTTAACAATTAAATATAACTCTCAACATTCTCACCTGCTAGCGCTGATTGTTGCAGCGCAAGCAGGGGACAGTTATGTGAGCTATCTCAATACCCGAGGCTGGGGAACAGCGCGAACAATACCATTGATTCCCAGATGCTGGTAATTGTGATACTGATGCGGCACACGGTTGCCATATGTATACCACAAGTAATAAACACACAGACACTGATAACTCTGGTATTGTTTTTTCCAGTAGCGGAAATATCAGTACATGTGAAATAGCCCTAATGCTTTTGTAAGGACTATGGCTAGGATAGTGGTGCTGTATGATGAGATGATGAGCAGGGGTGATGGGTTTAATAAGGGGCGGAGGAGGTGGGGAGAGGTCAGAGTAGCGACGGACTGTATTTTTTAAATTAACTTAATGTGTAGAGATTCTTGCAGCAAAGCAGGGCGCAGAAACCATACACAATGTCCACAAACAAGGGCTTCTGTTATTGGTTGCCGAAGTCACATGTCCCTCTCCATATACAAAGTGGAAATGTTTTTTAGCATCATTTTGTCAGCGTAACAGCACAGACAGACTGCTCCTGCTACAAGTAGTCACATATTTCAGATAGATAGCATCTTGTGTGAAATCGACCTTCCAGCATCTAAATCATTTATGCTAATACTGTGGGCCAGACACTAGGCCACATTTCAGAATCTAAATAGTTTGTGCTAATACTGTGGGCCACATGCAGCGCCCCAGAGTCCTGGTCGTTGCAGTAATGTCGCTCTCCCACCAGGGGGAGTGATGTTACATCTGATGGTATTAAAGGAGTTCACCTGACCAGGTATCACAGTCACACACTACACTTCACACTCCAGTCCACCAGGGGGAGCAAAGGCGCTATTCACTAGGCCACTCCTCACACACGGGTAAAACTGGTGGGTTGGATAGGAAGTTAGGGAGAAGCTACCTGGGTTCGACCCAGAGAGGACCTGTCAGGCAGACAGGGGGAGAAGGAGGAACATCTGAGCTGCAGACAGAGGGTCCCTGTCAGGGGTGGGATCCTGACAGAGGCCAAGCACGAGTTAGAATGTTACGGAGCTGTGCCTGCACTTCATTGTGGCAGCATCCTAAGAAAGGACGCGAAGCAAAGTATATTGTGGAGAGTGAGAAACGAGATCACAGCACAAGGAGATAATACCAGGAGGAGGGTCTGCCCCGAGATCGGCAGCCTCCTTCTGAGGCGCGTAGCCGGTGGCCGGAACACCGAGGGAGTAATAGGCTCTACGCATTACTCCAGAACACGGCAGGACAGTTAATTCCAAGTTGGCTGCCCAACCTTTAAACCTATGAAGACAACGGAGGCAAATTGTAGGAGAGGGGCGTCACTAGGGTCCCTATAAAATAGCTCCAGGCCTACCCCGTCATACGGGTTTGTCCTATCCAGTGGCGTAACTACAAAGTTATGGGCCCCGGTGCGAACTTCCAAATGGGCCCCCCCCCCCCCTACCCCCGTGACGCCCCCCCACCCCCTTCCCCTAGATACGCCTCGGACTGTTGCAGGAATCTCCTGCACTGCAACATGGTGTTGGGTGCCAGCACAGCCCGCACAGGGATATATAGAGCACAGCCCGCACAGTGGTATATCCAGCACAGCCCGCACAGTGGTATATCCAGCACAGCCCGCACAGTGGTATATCCAGCACAGCCCGCACAGTGGTATATCCAGCACAGCCCGCACAGTGGTATATCCAGCACAGCCCGCACAGTGGTATATCCAGCACAGCCCGCACAGTGGTATATCCAGCACAGCCCGCACAGTGGTATATCCAGCACAGCCCGCACAGTGGTATATCCAGCACAGCCCGCACAGTGGTATGTACAGCACAGCCCGCACAGTGGTATATACAGCAGAGCCCGCACAGTGGTACATACAGCACAGCCGGCACAGGGGTACATACAGCACAGCCGGCACAGGGGTATATACAGCACAGCCCGCACAGGGGTATATACAGCACAGCCCGCACAGGGGTATATAGAGCACAGCCCGCACAGTGGTATGTACAGCACAGCCCGCACAGGGGTATATAGAGCACAGCCTGCACAGTGGTATATACAGCACAGCCCGCACAGGGGTATATACAGCAGAGCCCGCACAGGGGTATATACAGCAGAGCCCGCACAGGGGTATATAGAGCACAGCCCGCACAGGGGTATATACAGCACAGCCCGCACAGGGGTATATACAGCAGAGCCCGCACAGGGGTATATAGAGCACAGCCCGCACAGGGGTATATACAGCACAGCCCGCACAGGGGTATATACAGCACAGCCCGCACAGGGGTATATACAGCAGAGCCCACACAGGGGTATATACAGCAGAGCCCGCACAGGGGTATATGCAGCACAGGGGTATATAGAGCACAGCCAGCACAGGGGTATATACAGCACAGCCCGCATCTCATCTCCCCCCCCCCCCCCGATAATGGCCCCACAGTCCGGTGAAAAAGAAAAAAAAAAACTCTCCTCACCTTTCCTTTTGCCCGCGCTGCTCCTGGCGGCTGCAGTCTGCCCAGGACACTGCAGGTGCGCGATGATATGACGTCATCGCGCACCCGCAGTGTACTGTCAGAGGCAGAGCGGGGAATGATGGGAGAGGGGGCGTCAGGTGACGCTCTCCTCCATCATTGCATTGAACTATACCGGTGTCATAGACGCCGGTATAGTTAAATGCGGCGGCGGCGGCGGCGGCGGGGGGAGGAACAGTGCAGCGGCCCACTACTGGCATCGGCTCTTCTGGCATTTGCCAGAAGTGCCCGATGTCCAGCCCGGCCCTGCCCTGACCTGCCGGCCCGGGGCCCCTGACCTGCGGGGCCCGGTCGCAATGGCGACCTCTGCGACCGCGGTCGTTACGCCCCTGGTCCTATCCATACCATCTGGGGGACAGAGAGAAAACATCAGAGACATCCAAGAGAGTTGTGAGGACTATCCCGTGGTGCTCAGCAGGGAGGTACTACAACGCACAGGCGCTAGTAGGAAGGGTACTGATTTCCACCTGCAAAGGGAACTCTGGATGTGCCTTCGGACCGGCCGTACTCAGCCAGCCCTGTGAACAGTGCTCTGGACTGTGGACGCTGAAGTCTTCAGTAAAAGGTAAAGAGACTGCAACCCCGTGTCCTCGTTATTTACTGCGACCTACCATCACCATCTACTCTACTGGGAAGCCCTGGGGACATACTTCACCTGTGGGAAGGTACACCATCTAGCTGCTATAACATCACCCCAGCGGACCCCTCAGCAGCGTCGGTCATCCTGACCAAGTACCACAGGTGGCGTCACGAACACCGTACAAACTTCACCTTTAATTGGACGCCCCTCAGAAGGGCCACAGACCGGGTCGGGCCACCGTGACATCCCCCGAGCAGAGAAGGACCCGATACCGAGTACCCCATTGCCCTACACGTGGGGGCGCTCCACAGACACCAAGCCACGTTTTAGAATCTAAATGGTTTGTGCTAATACTGTGGGCCAGACACCAGGCCACATTTCAGAATCTAAATCCTTTCTACTATTAGTGTGGTTCAGATGTGGCACCCCAGGAGTCTGGTTGCCACAGTGGCATTGCCTCCCTCACAGGGGGTGATGTCATGCCTGGAAGCAAGGAGGGGTCCCCTTACCAGGTAACACCAGCATCCAACACTTTTCCTACTCCAAACCAGAAGGGGGAGCTCTAACACCCGGTTTCAGGGGAGCTTCCCTATAAGTTCTGGCCTGGAGGCGGAGTTAGTTAGTGGTTTGAGCCTGAGAGGAGGAAAGAAGTCGAGGAGAATCTGCGGAGTGGAGCTGTGACCAAGCTCACCCCAGAACAGAGCACTGACAAAGAGGATGCCAGAGTCCTTGGCTGTGTGGGTGCTGTACACCCCAACAGCCGAATCTGGAGGGCAGGGAACTGCAAGCTCCCTGGCCACACCGAACACCCGGGGGCAACACAGCAGGTCAAGAGCACGGGGCTGCCAGTGAAGAGGCAGTGCTCATAACAGGTTCATGCTGTCTGCCATACAGGTTAGGAGCAACAGACAGTGAGAGGAACGTGTGCAGAGCTTCAGGCTACAAGGACCTAAGAAAACAGCGCAGAAGGAAGGCCTCCGAACCCACCAGTTTAGGTGGATCCCAAATTGTTTCCAGGCTGCCCGGACCCCATCATCTCCTGTTACCCATGCCCTGGACAGCACTTTCTACCACCAAGTAAAGGTAAAGAAAACTGCAATCCCTGTGTCCTCCAGTCATTTCCCGCAACCTCAGTCCTGCACTCCATCGTCTACAATCCCTTACCAACTGTTTCGGTAGCCCTGGGGCCCCGCTCCACCTGTGAGGAGCAGAACCATCCCAGCTGCGTCACCATCGGCCCCTGAGGTCCCCTTAAACAGCGTCGGCCATCCATTGCTGAACACCACAGGTGGCGTCACAAACTAACTCCCTATTGACTTTATTTCCCCTTCATTTCATTAATTGTATTGGATGCCCTGGGCCACAGACCGGGTCATGGCTGCTGTAACAACCCCCTGAAGAACCATTGGACCAGGCCTGAGTACCCCACGGTCCTAGCGGGCGCTCCACAGACACCAAGCCACATTTCAGAATCTGAATCTTTTCTGATAATAGTGTGGTTCAGACACATTATCTCAGCAAATAAATACTGATTGTTAAATTAGTGACAGGTGACTGACAGGTCTAATGGTACCTTCACACTAAGCGACTTTACAACGATAACGATAGCGATCCGTGACGTTGCAGCGTCCTGGATAGCGATATCGTTGTGTTTGACATGCAACAGCGATCTGGATCCTGCTGTGATATTGCTGGTCGTTGCTGAAAGTTCAGAACTTTATTTGGTCGTCAGATCGGTGTGTATCGTCGTGTTTGACAGCAAAAGCAACGATGCCAGCGATGTTTTACAATGGTAACCAGGATAAATATCGGGTTACTAAGCGCAGGGCCGCGCTTAGTAACCCGATATTTACCCTGGTTACCATTGTAAAAGTAAAAAAGAAACAGTACATACTCACCCTCTGATGTATGTCACGTCCCCCGGCGTCCGCGCTGCTGCTCAGAGCTTCCTGCACTGAGTGTGTCAGTGCCGGCCGGAAAGCAAAGCACAGCGGTGATGTCACCGCTCTGCTGTTAGGGCCGGCGCTCACACAGTGCAGGGAAGCGGACGCCAGGGGACACGAATGTAAGTATGTAATGTTTGTTTTTTTACATTTAACACTGGTAACCAGGGTAAACATTGGGTTCCTAAGCGCGGCCCTGCGCTTAGCAACCCGATGTTTACCCTGGTTACCCGGGGACTTCGGCATCGTTGGTCGCTGGAGAGCTGTCTGTGTGACAGCTCTCCAGCGACCAAACAGCGACGCTGCAGCGATCGGCATCGTTGTCGATATCGCTGCAGCGTCGCTTAGTGTGACGGTACCTTAAGCCTAGGGTTGTGAAACAGCTGGTTAAAAGAGGGGAAGGTTACACCCAACATGATTGCAAAAAGCGAGGTCATAATGGAAGAGGGAATATGCTTAAGTGTTATGATCTGGTGGCCTAAGGGCAGCATGGGATGTACTCTGGAGAAGGTGGTACCTGTACTGACCGCAGACCCTGAACCTAACACCGCAACTAGAAGTAGCCGTGGAATGTACCTAGCGCTCCCTAGACATCTCGACACAGCCGGAGGACTAATTACCCCTAGAGATAGAAAAGGGAAAACTATCTTGCCTCAGAGAAAATCCCCAAAGAACAGGCAGCCCCCCACAAATATTGACTGTGAGAGGAGAGGGAAAAAACATACACAGACTGAAATGAGAATTTAGCAAAGGAGGCCACTTCTAGCTAAATAGAAAGGACAGGACAGAGTACTATGCGGTCAGTATTAAAATACTAGAAAATATCCACCACAGAAAATACAAAAACTCCACAGCTAACTAAAGACATGGAGGGTATATCTGCATCTCCAGAGATACCAGCTTGGCTAAACAAATCCTTATACAGACCAAGCTGGACAAGACAAAACATGGAAAATAACTGAACAATAAGACCACAGCATGTGGACAGCAAAATCAAGGCCAGAAGAACTTATCTTTGTTGAAAAGAACTGCAAAGCAGAAGAGACCAGGCAGGGATGTGAATCCTCCAGGAACAATGGACAACTGGCACTGACTAAAGAGTGAAGCAAGACTAAATAGCCCTGTCCAAATTGCAAAAAGTGAAAACACCTGATAAATGCTGTGATTCAGAGACAGCAGCGCTACCACTTACAACCACCGGAGGGAGCCCAAGAGCAGAATTCACAACAGTACCCCCCCTTGAGGAGGGGTCACCGAACCCTCACCAGAGCCCCCAGGCCGATCCGGACGAGCCAAATGAAAGGCACGAACCAAATCATCAGCATGAACATCGGAGGCAACAACCCAAGAATTATCCTCCTGGCCATAACCCTTCCATTTGACAAGATACTGAAGCCTCCGCCTAGAAAAACGAGAATCCAAAATCTTCTCAACCACATACTCCAACTCCCCATCAATCAACACCGGGGCAGGAGGATCAACAGAGGGAACAACGGGCACCACATATTTCCGCAACAAAGATCTATGAAAAACATTATGGATGGAAAAAGAGGCTGGAAGGGCCAAACGAAAAGACACTGGATTGATAATCTCAGAAATCCTATAAGGGCCAATAAACCGAGGCTTAAACTTAGGGGAAGAAACCTTCATAGGGACATGACGGGAAGACAACCAGACCAAATCCCCAACCCGAAGCCGGGAACCAACACAGCGACGACGGTTAGGAAAACGCTGAGCCCCTTCCTGAGACAACACCAAATTGTCAACAACATGAGCCCAAATTTGCTGCAACCTGTCAACCACAGAGTCCACCCCAGGACAGTCAGAAGGCTCAACCTGCCCTGAAGAAAAACGAGGATGAAAACCAGAGTTACAAAAGAAGGGTGAAACCAAGGTAGCAGAACTAGCCCGATTATTAAGGGCAAACTCGGCCAATGGCAAGAAAGCCACCCAATCATCCTGATCAGCAGACACAAAGCATCTCAAATAAGTTTCCAAAGTCTGATTAGTTCGCTCGGTTTGGCCAATTGTCTGAGGATGAAATGCGGAAGAAAAAGACAAATCAATGCCTAGCCTAGCACAAAAGGCCCGCCAAAACCTAGAAACAAACTGGGAACCTCTATCGGACACAATGTTCTCCGGAATGCCATGGAAACGAACCACATGCTGAAAAAACAACGGAACCAAATCAGAAGAGGAAGGCAACTTAGGCAAAGGTACCAAATGAACCATCTTAGAAAACCGGTCACAAACCACCCAGATAACTGACACCCTCTGGGAAACCGGAAGATCCGAAATAAAATCCATAGAAATATGCGTCCAAGGCCTCTCAGGGACCGGCAAAGGCAAAAGCAACCCAATAGCGCGGGAACAGCAAGGCTTGGCCCGCGCACAAGTCCCACAGGACTGCACAAAAGAACGCACATCCCGTGACAAAGAAGGCCACCAAAAGGACCTACCAACCAAATCTCTGGTACCAAAAATCCCAGGATGACCGGCCAACACAGAACAATGAACCTCCGAAATCACTTTACTAGTCCATCTGTCAGGAACAAACAATTTCCCCACTGGACAGCGGTCAGGTTTATCAGCCTGAAATTTCTGAAGAACCCGTCGTAAATCAGGGGAGATGGCAGAAAGAATCACCCCTTCCTTCAGAATACCGACCGGCTCAAGGACCCCAGGAGAATCAGGCAAAAAGCTCCTAGAGAGGGCATCAGCCTTAACATTCTTAGAACCCGGAAGATACGAGACCACAAAATCAAAGCGGGAGAAAAACAGGGACCATCGGGCCTGTCTAGGATTCAGCCGCTTGGCAGACTCGAGATAAATCAGATTCTTATGATCGGTCAAGACCACAATACGGTGCTTGGCCCCCTCAAGCCAATGTCGCCACTCCTCAAATGCCCACTTCATAGCCAACAACTCACGATTGCCGACATCATAATTGCGTTCCGCAGGCGAAAACTTTCGAGAAAAGAAGGCACACGGTTTCATCAAGGAACCATCAGAATTCCTCTGAGACAAAACGGCCCCTGCCCCAATCTTAGAAGCGTCAACCTCAACCTGAAAAGGAAGAGAAACATCCGGCTGACGCAACACAGGGGCAGAAGTAAATCGGCGTTTAAGCTCCTGAAAGGCAGAAACAGCCGCAGAGGACCAATTCGTAACATCAGCGCCTTTCTTCGTCAAATCGGTCAGGGGTTTAACCACACTGGAGAAGTTGGCAATGAAACGGCGATAAAAATTAGCAAAGCCCCAAAATTTCTGAAGGCTCTTCACGGATGTGGGCTGGATCCAATCATGAATGGCCTGAACCTTAACCGGATCCATTTCTATAGATGAGGGAGAAAAAATGAAGCCCAAAAAATAAATCTTCTGTACTCCAAAGAGGCACTTAGACCCCTTCACAAACAAGGCATTATCACGAAGGATCTGAAATACCATCCTGACTTGTTTCACATGAGACTCCCAATCATCTGAAAAAATCAAAATATCATCCAAATATACAATCATGAATTTATCAAGATAATTCCGAAATATATCATGCATGAAGGACTGAAACACAGATGGAGCATTAGAGAGTCCTAATGGCATCACAAGGTATTCAAAATGGCCTTCGGGCGTATTAAACGCAGTTTTCCATTCGTCCCCCTGCTTAATACGAACCAGATTATATGCCCCTCGAAGGTCAATCTTAGTAAACCAACTAGCCCCCTTAATCCTAGCAAACAGATCAGAAAGCAAAGGCAAAGGGAATTGGAATTTGACCGTGATCTTATTCAAGAGGCGATAATCAATACAGGGTCTCAAGGAGCCATCTTTTTTGGCAACAAAGAAAAAACCTGCTCCCAATGGTGAAGAAGATGGCCGAATATGCCCCTTCTCCAAGGACTCCTTCACATAGCTCCGCATGGCGGTATGTTCTGGCACAGACAGGTTGAAAAGTTGGCCTTTAGGGAACTTACAGCCTGGAATCAAGTCAATAGCACAATCACAGTCCCTATGCGGTGGAAGGGAACTGGACTTGGGCTCATTGAATACATCCTGGAAATCTGACAAAAACTCAGGAATTTCAGAAGAGGGGGAGGAGGCAATTGACATCACAGGAACGTCACCATGAACCCCCTGACAACCCCAACTAGTCACAGACATAGATTTCCAATCTAACACCGGATTATGCACCTGTAACCATGGAAAACCCAGCACAACAGCATCATGCAAATTATGCAACACCAGAAAACGACAATCTTCCTGATGGGCTGGCGCCATGCACATGGTCAGCTGTGTCCAAACCTGAGGTTTATTTTTAGCCAACGGTGTAGCATCAATGCCCCTCAAAGGAATAGGACTCTGCAAAGGCTGCAAGGGGAAACCACAACGTCTGGCAAATTCTAAGACCATTAAATTTAGAGCGGCGCTGGAATCCACAAATGCCATGACAGAAAATGACGATAATGAGTAGATCAGGGTCACAGATAACAGAAATTTAGGTTGTACAGTACTGATGGTAACAGAACCAGCGATTCTCTTGGTACGCTTAGGGCAATCAGAAATAACATGAGCAGAATCGCCGCAGTAAAAACACAACCTATTCTGACGTCTGAATCCTTGTCGTTCAGCTCTAGACACAATCCTATCACACTGCATAGGCTCAGGACTGTGCTCGGAAGACAATGCCATAGTGTGCACAACTCTGCGCTCGCGCAAGCGCCGATCAATCTGAATGGCCAGAGACATAGAATCACTCAGACCAGCAGGCGTGGGGAACCCCACCATAACATCTTTAACGGATTCAGAAAGACCCTTTCTGAAGATTGCCGCCAAGGCATCCTCATTCCATTTAGTCAGTACAGACCATTTTCTATTCTTCTGGCAATATGATTCTGCCGCTTCTTGACCCTGAGACAGGGCCAACAAGGTCTTCTCACCAAGATCCACTGAATTAGGTTCGTCATACAATAACCCAAGCGCCTGAAAATAGGTGTCTACATTAAGCAACGCCGGATTCCCAGGTTCCAGAGCAAATGCCCAATCCTGGGGGTCACCACGCAGCAGAGATATAATAATTTTAACCTGCTGGATTGGATCACCAAAGGAACGGGGTTTCAGAGCAAAAAACAGTTTACAGTTATTTTTAAAGCTCAGAAATTTGGACCTATCCCCAAAAAACAAATCAGGAGTTGGAATTCTAGGCTCTAAAACTGGAGTCTGAACGATATAATCGGAAATACCCTGTACTCTAGCAGCAAGTTGATCCACACGAGAAGCCAATCCCTGAACATCCATACCAGCGCCGACCTCCTGAGCCACCCAGAGGCAAAGAGGGAAGAGAAAAAAAAACACAACAGACTACAGAAAAAAAATGGCTCAACACTTTCCTTCCCTTCTTCTGAGATGCGGTTAACTCATTGTTGGCCAGTTGTACTGTTATGATCTGGTGGCCTAAGAGCAGCATGGGATGTACTCTGGAGAAGGTGGTACCTGTACTGACCGCAGACCCTGAACCTAACACCGCAACTAGAAGTAGCCGTGGAATGTACCTAGCGCTCCCTAGACATCTCGACACAGCTGGAGGACTAATTACCCCTAGAGATAGAAAAGGGAAAACTATCTTGCCTCAGAGAAAATCCCCAAAGAACAGGCAGCCCCCCACAAATATTGACTGTGAGAGGAGAGGGAAAAAACATACACAGACTGAAATGAGAATTTAGCAAAGGAGGCCACATCTAGCTAAATAGAAAGGACAGGACATAGTACTATGCGGTCAGTATTAAAATACTAGAAAATATCCACCACAGAAAATACAAAAACCCCACAGCTAACTAAAGACATGGAGGGTATATCTGCATCTCCAGAGATACCAGCTTGGCTAAACAAATCCTTATACAGACCAAGCTGGACAAGACAAAACATGGAAAATAACTGAACAATAAGACCACAGCATGTGGACAGCAAAATCAAGGCCAGAACTTATCTTTGTTGAAAAGAACTGCAAAGCAGAAGAGACCAGGCAGGGATGTGAATCCTCCAGGAACAATGGACAACTGGCACTGACTAAAGGGTGAAGCAAGACTAAATAGCCCTGTCCAAATTGCAAAAAGTGAAAACACCTGATAAATGCTGTGATTCAGAGACAGCAGCGCTACCACTTACAACCACCGGAGGGAGCCCAAGAGCAGAATTCCCAACACTTAAGGCTGAGTCACACATAACGATATCGTTAACTATATCATTGCAACGTCACGCTTTTGGTGACGTAGCAACGATCCCGCTAACGATCTCGTTATTTGTGACAGCGACCAACGATCAGGCCCCTGCTGGGAGATCGTTGGTCATTGGGGAATGATCAGGACCTTTTTTTGGTCGCTGATCACCCGCTGTCATCGCTGGATCGGCATGTGTGACGCCGATCCAGCGATGTGTTCACTTATAACCAGGGTAAATATCGGGTTACTAAGCGCAGGGCCACGCTTAGTAACCCGATATTTACCCTGGTTACCATTGTAAAAGTTAAAAAAAACCCAGTACATACTCACATTCTGATGTCTGTCACGTCCCCCGGCGTCCACAGGGTTAAAACTGCTTTCGGCAGGAGCGCTGCTAATATGCATGCGCTGCTGCCGAGAGCTTCCCTGCACTGACTGTGTCAGCGCCGGCCGTAAAGCACAGCACAGCGGTGACGTCACCGCTGTTACTGCCGGTGCTGACACATTCAGTGCAGGGAAGCTATCGGCAGCAGCGCGTGCATATTAGCAGCGCTCTTGCCGAAAGCAGTTTTAACCCTGTGGACGCCGGCGGGGGACGTGACAGACATCAGAATGTGAGTATGTAGTGTTTTTTTTTTTTTTTACTTTTACAATGGTAACCAGGGTAAATATCGGGTTACTAAGCGCGGCCCTGCATTTAGTAACCTGTTGTGAATTCTGCTTTTGGGCTCCCTCCGGTGGTTGTAGGTGGTAATGCAGTTGTCCCTGAGTTGCAGTCCTGGTCAGGTGTATCTGCTGATTGCAGTTCTGACTGGGGTATTTAGGCGTGCAGGATTCATTAGTCCTTGCCAGTTGTCCATGGTTGTTGGGAGGTTTTAGTCCTGGTTTGGTTCCTTCTGCCTTCTGCCAAATCAGCAAAGATAAGTGTCTGGTTTTGTTTCTGTGGCACACATGCTGTGTGCTTAATAATTCTGTGCTATTCAGTGTTTTTTTTGTCCAGCTTAGATTGTGTCAGTATTTTCTCAGTCTTGTTGGATTCTCTGGAGTGGCAGATATACATTCCATGTCTTTAGTTAGATTGTGGAACTTTTTGTATTATCTGCTGTGGATATTCTTGGAAGGGTTTTAATACTGACCGCTTAGTATTCTGTCCTATCTTTCCCTATTTAGCTAGAGTGGCCTCTTTTGCTGAATCCTGTTTTCTGCCTGCGTGTGTCTTTCCTCTCCTACTCACAGTCAATATTCGTGGGGGGCTGCCTATCCTTTGGGGTTCTGCTCTGAGGCAAGGTAGTATTCCTATTTCCATCTGTAGGGGTATTTAGTCCTCCGGCTGTGTCGAGGTGTCTAGGGTTTGTTAGGCACACCCCACGGCTACTTCTAGTTGCGGTGTTAGATCAGGTTTTGCGGTCAGTACAGTTTCCACCTACTCCAGAGAAAGTTCATGCGGCTCCAAAGTCACCGGATCATAACAGTACAACTGGCCCACTATGAGTTAAATGCATCTCAGAAGAAAGGAAGAAAGGTGTTGACTGTTGAGTCTTTTTTTTCTGCAGTTTGCTTTGCCTTTTCTTCCCTCTTTTTCTCTGGGTGGCTAAGGAGTCTTGTGTTAGCATGGATGTTCAGGAATTAGCTTCTCGTGTAGACCAGCTTGCTGCTAGGGTACAGGGAATTTCTGATTATATTGTTCAGACTCCTGTTTTAGAGCTGAAGATTCCTACTCCTGATTTGTTTTTTGGTGACAGGTCCAAATTTTTGAGTTTTAAAAACAACTGTAAACTGTTTTTTGCTTTGAGACCTTGATCCTCTGGGGATTCTATTCAGCAGGTTAAAATCGTCATTTCCCTGCTGCGTGGTGATCCACAGGATTGGGCATTTTCCTTGGAATCTGGGAATCCGGCTTTGCTTAATGTAGATTCCTTTTTTCAGGCTTTAGGACTATTATATGATGAACCTAATTCTGTGGATCAAGCGGAAAAGATCTTGTTGGCCCTATCTCAGGGTCAAGAGGCGGCAGAATTGTATTGTCAGAAATTTAGAAAATGGTCTGTGTTGACTAAATGGAATGATGATGCTTTGGCTGCAATTTTCAGAAAGGGTCTTTCTGAATCCGTTAAAGATGTTATGGTGGGGTTTCCCACGCCCATCGGTCTGAGTGATTCTATGTCTTTGGCCATTCAGATTGATCGGCTCTTGCGGGAGCGCAGAACTGTGCGCGCTGTGGCGTTGTCCTCAGAGCAGAGTCCTGAGCCAATGCAGTGTGATAGGATTCTGTCTAGGACAGAACGACAAGGAGTCAGACGTCAGAATAGGTTGTGTTATTATTGTGGCGACGCTTCTCATGTCATTTCAGTCTGCCCTAAACGGACAAAGAGGATCGCTAGTTCATTTACCATCAGTACTGTACAACCTAAATTTCTGTTATCGGTGCCCTTGATCTGCTCATTGTCATAATTTTCTGTCTTGGCGTTTGTGGATTCAGGCGCCGCTTTGAACTTAATGGACCTTGAGTTTGCCAGGCGTTGTGGTTTCCCCTTGCAGCCCTTGCAGAACCTTATTCCTTTAAGGGGCATTGATGCTACACCTTTGGCTAAAAAAAAGCCCCAGTTTTGGACACAGGTGACCATGCGCATGGCGCCAGCCCATCAGGAAGATTGTCGATTTCTGGTATTGCATAATTTACATGATGCTATCGTGTTGGGTTTTCCGTGGTTGCAGGTACATAATCCTGTGTTGGATTGGAAGTCTATGTCTGTGACTAGTTGGGGTTGTCAGGGGGTTCATTATGATGTTCCTTTAATGTCCATCTCTTCTTTTTCCTCTTCCGAAATTCCAGAGTTTTTGTCTGATTTTCAGGATGTATTCGATGAGCCCAAGTCCAGTTCTCTTCCACCGCACAGGGACTGTGATTGTGCTATTGATTTGATTCCAGGCTGTAAGTTTCCTAAGGGCAGACTCTTCAACCTGTCTGTGCCTAAACATACCGCTATGCGGAGTTATGTTAAGGAGTCTTTGGAGAAAGGGCATATTCGGCCATGTTCTTCACCGATGGGAGCGGGATTTTTTTTTGTTGCTAAGAAGGATGGCTCCTTGAGACCCTGTATTGATTATGGCCTCTTGAATAAGATCACGGTCAAGTATCAATACCTTTTACCTTTGCTTTCCGATTTGTTTGCTACTAGGATTAAGGGGGCTAGTTGGTTTACGAAGATTGACCTTCAGGGGGCGTATAATCTTGTTCGTATTAAGCAGGGTGATGAATGGAAAACTGCGTTCAATACGCCCGAAGACCATTTTGAATACCTTGTGATGCCGTTCGGGCTCACTAATGCTCCATCTGTTTTTCAATCTTTCATGCATGATATCTTCCGGACTTATATTGATAAATTCTTGATTGTATATTTGGACGATATTTTGATTTTTTCTGATGATTGGGAGTCTCATGTGGAACAGGTCAGGATGGTATTTCAGATCCTTCGTGACAATGCTTTGTTTGTGAAGGGGTCTAAGTGTCTCTTTGGGGTGCAGAAGGTTTCTTTTTTGGGTTTTATTTTTTCTCCTTCATCTATTGAGATGGATCCGGTTAAGGTTCAGGCCATTCATGATTGGATTCAACCCACGTCCGTAAAGAGCCTTCAGAAATTTTTGGGTTTTGCAAATTTTTATTGCCGTTTCATTGCTAACTTTTCCAGCGTGGTTAAACCCTTGACCGATTTGACGAAAAAAGGCGCTGATGTGGCGAATTGGTCCTCTGCGGCTGTTTCTGCCTTTCAGGAGCTTAAACGTCGATTTATTTCTGCTCCGGTGTTGCGCCAACCGGATGTTTCCCTTCCGTTTCAGGTTGAGATTGACGCTTCTGAGATTGGCGCAGGGGCCGTTTTGTCCCAGAGGGATCATGTTGGTTCCTTGACGAAACCGTGTGCATTCTTTTCCCATAAATTTTCGCCTGCTGAACGCAATTATGATGTCGGCAATCGGGAGTTGTTGGCTATGAAGTGGGCATTTGAGGAGTGGCGACATTGGCTTGAGGGAGCTAAGCACCGTATTGTGGTCTTGACCGATCATAAGAATTTGATTTACCTCGAGTCTGCCAAGCGGCTGAATCCTAAACAGGCTCGATGGTCCTTGTTTTTTTCCCGTTTTGATTTTGTGGTCTCGTATCTTCCGGGTTCCAAGTATATTAAGGCTGATGCCCTTTCTAGGAGTTTTTTGCCTGATTCTCCTGAGGTCCTTGAACCGGTCGGCATTCTGAAAGAAGGGGTGGTTCTTTCTGCTATTTCCCCTGATTTACGACGGGTTCTTCAGGAATTTCAGGCTGACAGACCTGATCGTTGTCCAGTGGGGAAACTGTTTGTTCCTGACAGATGGACTAGTAGAGTGATTTCTGAGGTTCACTGTTCTGTGTTGGCTGGTCATCCTGGTATTTTTGGTACCAGAGACTTGGTTGGTAGGTCCTTTTGGTGGCCATCTTTATCACGTGATGTGCGTTCTTTTGTGTAGTCCTGTGGGACTTGTGCGCGGGCCAAGCCTTGTTGTTCCCGTGCTAGTGGGTTGTTTTTGCCATTGCCGGTCCCTGAGAGGCCCTGGACGCATATTTCTATGGATTTTATTTCTGATCTTCCGGTTTCCCGGAGGATGTCGGTTATCTGGGTTGTTTGTGACCGGTTTTCTAAGATGGTTCATTTGGTGCCTTTGCCTAAATTGCCTTTCTCTTCAGATTTAGTTTCGTTGTTTTTTCAGCATGTGGTTCGTTTGCATGGTATTCCGGAGAATATTGTATCTGACAGAGGTTCCCAGTTTGTTTCTAGGTTTTGGCGGGCCTTTTGTGCTAGGCTGGGCATTGATTTATCTTTTTCCTCTGCATTTCATCCTCAGATAAATGGCCAAACCGAGCGAACTAATCAGACCTTGGAGACTTATTTGAGATGCTTTGTGTCTGCTGATCAGGATGATTGGGTGGCCTTTTTGCCATTGGCCGAGTTTGCCCTTAATAATCGGGCTAGTTCGGCTACTTTGGTTTCGCCTTTTTTTTGTAATTTTGGTTTTCATCCTCGTTTTTCTTCTGGGCAGGTTGACCCTTCTGACTGTCCTGGTGTGGATTCGGTGGTTGACAGGTTGCAGCAGATTTGGGCTCATGTGGTGGACAATTTGGTGTTGTCTCAGGAGGAGGCTCAACGTTTTGCTAACCGTCGTCGGTGTGTTGGTTCCCGGCTTCAGGTTGGGGATCTGATCAGGTTGTCTTCCCGTCATGTTCCTATGAAGGTTTCTTCTCCTAAGTTTAAGCCTCGGTTTATTGGTCCTTATAGGATTTCTGAGATTATTAATCCGGTGTCTTTTCGATTGGCGCTTCCGGACTCTTTTGCTATCCATAATGTCTTCCATAGATCTTTATTGCGGAAATATGTGGTACCCGTTGTTCCCTCTGTTGATCATCCGGCCCCTGTGTTGGTTGATGGGGAGTTGGAGTATGTGGATGAGAAGATTTTGGATTCTCGTTTTTCGAGGCGGAGACTTCAGTATCTTGTCAAATGGAAGGGTTATGGCCAGGAGGATAATTCTTGGGTTTTTGCCTCTGATGTCCATGCTGCTGATTTGGTTCATGCTTTTCATCTGGCTCGTCCTGATCGGCCTGGGGGCTCTGGTGAGGGTTCGGTGACCCCTCCTCAAGGGGGGGGTACTGTTGTGAATTCTGCTTTTGGGCTCCCTCCGGTGGTTGTAGGTGGTAATGCAGTTGTCCCTGAGTTGCAGTCCTGGTCAGGTGTATCTGCTGATTGCAGTTCTGACTGGGGTATTTAGGCGTGCAGGATTCATTAGTCCTTGCCAGTTGTCCATGTTTGTTGGGAGGTTTTGGTCCTGGTTTGGTTCCTTCTGCCTTCTGCCAAATCAGCAAAGATAAGTGTCTGGTTTTGTTTCTGTGGCACACATGCTGTGTGCTTAATAATTCTGTGCTATTCAGTGTTTTTTTTGTCCAGCTTAGATTGTGTCAGTATTTTCTCAGTCTTGTTGGATTCTCTGGAGTGGCAGATATACATTCCATGTCTTTAGTTAGATTGTGGAATTTTTGTATTATCTGCTGTGGATATTTTTGGAAGGGTTTTAATACTGACCGCTTAGTATTCTGTCCTATCTTTCCCTATTTAGCTAAAGTGGCCTCTTTTGCTGAATCCTGTTTTCTGCCTGCGTGTGTCTTTCCTCTCCTACTGACAGTCAATATTCGTGGAGGGCTGCCTATCCTTTGGGGTTCTGCTCTGAGGCAAGGTAGTATTCCTATTTCCATCTATAGGGGTATTTAGTCCTCCGGCTGTGACGAGGTGTCTAAGGTTTGTTAGGCACACCCTACGGCTACTTCTAGTTGCGGTGTTAGTTCAGGTTTTGCGGTCAGTACAGTTTCCACCTACTCCAGAGAAAGTTCATGCGGCTCCAAAGTCACCGGATCATAACAGTAACCTGATGTTTACCCTGGTTACCCGGGTGCTGCAGGGGGACTTCGGCATCGTTGAAGACAGTTTCAATGATGCCGAAGCCGTTCCCCTGATCGTTGGTCGCTGGAGAGAGCTGTCTGTGTGACAGCTCCCCAGCGATCACCCAACGACTTACCAACGATCACGGCCAGGTCGTATCGCTGGTCGTGATCGTTGGTAAGTCGTTTAGTGTAACGGTACCTTTAGTGTTCAAGGTGTACGTGGGTTAGATGGTAAGATTCCTGGAAGCTCTACTGAACAAACACTGGCTCATCCTATCCAAAGGCAACTGACAGCATCTGTTACTGGACGGGCTACTCGATTCCCTTTCTTTGGCAGCCGCACAGTGGTACGCCTTGTAGATAAGGGACAGAAAGACCATGTGCTTCAGTGGATTGCAAGTACTGCATCAAGTGGCCTCTCCTCCTCTTCCTCCACCTTAACATCACAAACAGTACAATCCTCAGAATTACACCCCACTTATTCTTGTTTCCGCCCGTGTCACAATTCTCCAACTGCCCAACTGATTGTGGGGAACCACAGATGAGCAAGTCTGCCGAGCTGTTCACACATTCTATTCTATTGGCATCAGAGGTATGCGCTATAGATTCACAGAGTCAAGAGGAGGAAAGCATCTGCGCCAATGCCCCAAATTTTTTTCAGTTGGATCCGGGGTCAGACAAAGTAGGGTCCGAGCAGAACCCAGACCCTCATCAAAAGACATTAACCCCCGGGGGTGGAGGTGATCCTGATGAGACTCAGATACCCGAGGCACACGCAGACTGTACTGTGCTGTCAGGGCATGAAGAGGGTGACTCTCAGAGCGATGAGTGGGAGAACAGAGAGAATGACAATGATGTTGTAGAACCCACTTGGTATGAACCCAGAGGCTCGCAGCTGAGTAGCTCAGCAAAGGAAATGGAGGAGGAAGACAAGGAGGTTATATTGCACTTGCCGCAGAGACAAGGAATGTGATGCAGCCACGACAAGCACTGCATCCTCAGCAACAACTCTGGATGTGGCCAGCAGTGGTCGTGGGTCTGCAGTTCACAGAGGTGGCAAAGGTTGCCTAGCCTGGGCCTTTTTTCGAGACTGCAAATGATGACCCAACTCATGTTATCAGCCAACTTTGCAAAAAAACAACTCAGAGGCAAAAATTGAAATAATTAAACTACTACATGCATGAAGCGGCACAAACACAATCAACATGCGATAGTTTGGGAATCTCACTGCACTAAAATGTGGACTAGCGGGCCTCACCAACCACTGGCCTTACCATCAACTGCTTCTGCTTCTTCCTCCTCGCCGTAGCAAGTATTCTAACATAGGTCTCCGACTGCAGAACCTCCATTTGTTTACCCCATACAGTCAGGGTGAGTGAGAGCCTGTCAACTGTTACGGAAGTGGAGATGCCTGCTGTTTTTGTTTCACATAGCACACCCCATCTTTCTCAATCTACCATAACATCTCCACCTGCACCTCACTCACAGTCCAGCAGTTTGTTGTGTACACCCTATCCCACCCTCTCTCAGCAAAGCAGCCAGTCCTCACTCCCGCAGTTGTGGTCACGTAAAAGAATGTTTCCTCCTATACATGCCAAAACTAAGAGCTTGAACTCCACCATCTCCAATCTGTTGGCCCTGGAAATGCTGCCACTCTTCTTGGTGTATATACAGTAGACGTTTTCCGAAAGCTAATGTACGCCGCAGTCCACCAATACCAGTTGCCATTACTTCTCTTAGAAAGCTGTGCATGCAATACAGTAGCATGTCACAGACAACATCCCCTATTCCCTGAAAAAATCTATATTTGCCAGGGTGGATTTCACCACTGACATCTGGATGAGAAAACATAGGCAGGGGCGTTACATCTCGCTGACTGGGGCAAGGAAGAAAAGGCTACCTGAATATTAGCGCACTCACAAAATTCATAATGTATAAAAAAAATTATTTTATTGGACATCTAACACAAGACAAAATACATCTAAAAACAATTAAAAATACATAAGGGAAAGGTTCCCCAGACAATGGTGTCTGACAGTGCATAAATACATTACAGATTAAAAGTTTAGACACACTTTCTCATTTACCGATTTTTCTGTATTTTCATGACTATGAAAATTGTAAATTCACACTGAAGGCATCAAAACTATGAATTAACACATGTGGAATTATATACTTAACAAAAAAGTGTGAAACAACTGAAATTATGTCTTATATTCTAGGTTCTTCAAAGTAGACACCTTTTGCTTTGATGACTGCTTTGCACACTCTTGGCATTCCCTTGATGTATCTAACAATTCCTCCTCTGCTCCTGCCTCCTCCTCTACGGCCTCCACCTGTGCCCTCAACCTCTCCCTTAATGAGACATGAATTCTAACAATGCAGAGTGAATCCTCCCCAACTCTATACTGCGCAGCCAGGGCTCACTGCGATCAGGCAGTGTTTAAATTAATGTCTTGGAGATCAAAGTCATACAGCTCAAGAGTTGTGAACAGCTATCCAGGCCGAGTTTGAGCCAGGGAAGGACGTGTGCGATAACAATGCCAACCTGGTTGTGGCCCTACTCTGGGGCAGCGTCACACACGTGCCTTGCATGGCTAATGTCCTTAACCTGGTGGTACTGTAATAGAGTGCAGGGTTGCGTATGTCACCACGGAACAGACAGACCAACTGTTGAGGGGAATTTATTAACAGGAGTAGATTCTCCTCGCAGGGAGTAAACAGGAGGTTAATAGAGGTAAAACAATAGTAAACAGTTAAATGGAAACGAAAGGGTTAACGAGTGTTCTTGTAACTTATCAGTCCATGGAGATCCTGACTGGAGGGTCCTTTTACCAACGTGGATACAGTCACCAGCAGGGCTTGAGATTCTGGTCTTTTCTGTGTCTCCTGGAAAGTCCGGGGTTAAGTCTCTGCAGCCTGCCCTTCTCAAAGTGGAACTGGAACCAGGAAATAGCACAGTCTTTCCTTCACTGCTGCAGGAGTCTCCGTAAGTCTGGCAGCTTCTCTGTAATAACGATGTCACACACACTGGACAGTTACTAATCTCACTCAGGGATCTTTGCTTGTCACTGCGGTCACCAGGGCTGCACTGAGTCACTGTCTTGCACTGTCAGGGGAAGAGTCTTCTCAGATTATGGAGGCTTCCAAGTCCCCACTCTCACCCCAGCCTTAGTGCCCTCACGGGGAGCACTCTGTCATGGGGAGCGCGGCGCTGCAGCCTGCTTTCTCTCTGGCACGCTGTCCCCTCTCTGGCGCGCTCTCTCCCGCACTTTTCTGACCACTCCCCTCTCTTTTCCCAGCAGTCACCACGTCCCCTCTGTCCAGGGCAGAAAGTCTTCCCCCCAACAACCCAGCTGTCTGACTAAGTGGTTCCAGGCAAGGAGCAGGGAAAGCAACCTCCTTACAGTACAGCAATTTCTCCGTCACTATCCCAGTCTGACTGCGCTGCTGCAGAAAGCCCGGTCGCTGTGTGCTCACTTTCGCTGTTCACACACCATAGGTCATCGACTTGCATTGCTACAGTGGTATTTCGGCCTAGCAGTTAACCGTTTGATATGCAATGTTGCTGCACAGTGGAATTCTACTCCGCACATGTTGCAGCGACTGTGGGTGCAGCGATGAGCCCTGGTGCAGTATGTCCTTTTGCATAGCCTGAACCAACACAGTACGGATGTGATGCAAATCATGCTTGCAGAGTGGGCACAGATGAAGGACTTCTGCACCCTTTTGAACAGTTTCAAAATGGCTACTAATATGGCTAGCACTGACAATACCATCGTCAGCATCACTATTCCGGTCATCTACATGCTGGAGCACACTTTGAATAGTCTGCAGGAGGAGGTGGTTGTCATGTCGGACGCTGTTCAGACCAGGTCGTCCGACAGACAGCGGTAATTCCGCTTTTGACCACTATTTGCTCATTGGCGTCTGCTAGATTTTATCTAGCTGTTCCGGGGTTAATTTACCTAATCCTTGGATTGGAAGCTGGGCCATGCCCACTGCCTTTAAATAGTTCTCCTGATCTTTGGGCGTCGCCGATTATAGCTTCTGTCTTGTGCGTAGTTATCTCGGTCTGGTGAGGAGAGCTGGTGGTTGGAGATTCGTTGCTGGTGGTATATTTTCCTTTATCCTTGTCTGTGCTAACTGTGGGTATTGGGAAATAACATCTTCACTGGGTGGTGGGTGGAGGTTTCAGCCTAGGGCTGAACTCAGGAGACAGGGTGAGGTTCGAGGCCTGGACATGCACAACTTCAGTGTAAACTCCAGGTAGAGGGTCAGTCAGGATTTCCCTAGTCTGAGGGAAACTGCAGGGGCCCGGGTTATTAGCTCTCGCTCACCTAGTCTCTCCCTGACATTATAATCGGCCCAACAACACAAAAAAAAAAAAAGGGGGTTCTTTTTTGTGTGTTTTGTCATGGATCCCATGACTTCCATAACCCGCCAGTTGGAGGCGCTGTTCCTACAGGTCACGGAGTTAAGGGGGGCAGTACAGCAACAGGGACTAGCAGTGTCTAATGTGCAAGCTGGAGCGACAGGAAGAGTTGCTGAGCCTAAATTTCCTTTGCCTGAAAAATTTGCTGGGGAAAGCAGTAAATTTGTTTCTTTTAGTGAAGCTTGCAAACTATATTTCCGTATGCGCCCGATATCTTCAGGTAATGAGGATCAGCATGTGGGCCTGGTGTTTTCATTGTTGAGTGGGGATCCCCAAGCATGGGCGTTTTCTTTGCCATCTGATTCTGCTGCATTTGACTCTGTGGAGAGTTTTTTTTCCTGTCTTGGGAAAATCTACGATGAACCTGACAAAATGGCTCTAGCAGAATCTAAGATATGTTCTATTCGCCAGGGGGAGCGAGTTGCAGAGGATTACTGTTCTGAATTTCGTCGCTGGGCAATCGATACACAATGGAATGATCCAGCATTGCGGAGTCAGTTTATACATGGGATTTCTGGAAGGGTTAAAAAAGCCCTTCTGATGTACGAGACTCCTGATCCTCTAGATTCCGCCATGAGTCTGGTTGTCCGCATTGATCGCCGTTTGCGTCAGGGGGAGCATGTGACACCGCCTATGGGATAGGGTTTAGGTTTACGTGAGGTTGCTGCAGGTGAGCCCACGGAGCCTATGCAAATCGCAGGGGTGTCACATGTGAAGCGTCCAGTCCCTGAGCTCAGGAAGCAGGGAGCCTGTTTTTACTGTGGTAAAACAGGTCATTTTATTAACATCTGTCCTCTGCTGCCTAAGAAAAACGCAACGGCGGAAAACTTCTAAGCTCAGAGGGTGTGGAGGAGACCAGTCTGAGCTTATGTATATCCTCCATGGTGGTTTCTCAGTGCATGCTCTCTGCTAAGGTTTTTGTTGCTGGCAGTGAGCTGCCAATTACTGTTTTTGTGGATAGTGGTTCAGCCTCAAATCTCATTGATGAGGAGTTTGCGCGCACAGCAGGTTTTAGGATTGAAAAACTGTCTCATCCTATCCGCGTGGTCACCATCAATGCTGCTCCTCTCTCTCAGGGGGAGATTACTGAATTTGTGGCTGAGGTGAAACTCCACATTGGAGTTCTACATTCCGAGCGGGTTACATGTAAGGTGCTCAGGAATCTTCCTGCTCAGGTGGTTTGGGGTTTTCCTTGGTTGTCTATGCACAACCCGGTAATTGACTGGAAAACTCAGGACATAATTCGGTGGAGCGAGTTCTGCCAGGAGAATTGCCTGGCCTGGCCACATGTGTGGCTGCAGTGACTTCAAGCGTTCCGGAGTCACTTCAGGATTTTGTGGATGTGTTCTCTGAGAAGGGTTGTTCAGAGTTGCCGCCACATCGTCCTTATGACTGTTCTATCAGGTTTAAACCAGGGGCCAAATTGCCTAAAGCAAGGATGTTTAACATCTCCGGTCCGGAGAGACAAGCGTTAAAAGATTACATTGCTGAAAGCTTGAGCAAAGGGCACATCAGGCCGTCATCCTCGCCGGTGGCAGCAGGGTTCTTCTTCGTGAAGAAGAAAGATGGCGGATTACGCCCGTGTTTGGATTTCAGGGAGTTGAACCAGATTACGGTTCGTGATCCATACCCTATGCCTCTGATACCAGATTTGTTCAACCAGGTGGCAGGTGCTAAGTGGTTTACCAAGCTTGACCTCAGGGGGGCGTACAACCTCATAAGAGTCCGTCAAGGTGATGAGTGGAAGACAGCTTTTAATACCCCTGAGGGTCATTTTGAAAATTTGGTGATGCCGTTTGGGTTGACTAACGCACCTGCAGTGTTCCAACATTTCATCAATGATGTGTTCTCGCATGTTTTGGGGAAATTCATTATCGTGTACCTAGATGACATTCTCATATATTCTTGCGACCGTGATACTCATTTAGATCATGTCAGGCAGGTGTTACAGCTTCTCAGAGAGAATAAGCTGTATGCTAAACTTGAAAAATGTGTATTTTCTGTTCAAGAGTTGCCTTTCTTGGGTTATATTGTGTCTGCTTCTGGTTTTAAAATGGACGCCGCTAAGGTGCAGGCGGTGCTGCGTTGGGAACGTCCTGATAACCTGAAAGCACTTCAGCGGTTCCTTGGGTTTTCTAACTACTATAGGAAATTTATCAAGGATTTTTCCATCATTGCTAAACCGCTAACTGACATGACTAAAAAGGGTATCAATTTCTCCGTTTGGCCTGAGGCTGCTGTGCGCGCATTTGAATTTCTTAAGAACAGTTTTGTTTCAGCCCCCATTCTTGTGCAGCCAGACGTATCAAAACCTTTTGTTGTGGAAGTCGATGCGTTTGAGGTAGGTGTGGGGGCGGTACTATCTCAAGGCTCATCTTTGAGTGGTTTACGTCCGTGCGCCTATTTCTCCAAGAAACTGTCGTCCGCCGAACGTAACTATGATATCGGCAACAGGGAGTTGTTGGCAATTAAGTTGGCCTTTGAGGAATGGCGACACTTCTTGGAGGGGTCGGTACATCAGGTAACTGTTATTACCGATCATAAGAATCTGCTGTATTTGGAGTCTGCCAAGCGTCTGTCCCCCAGGCAGGCTCGCTGGACATTGTTTTTCACGCAGTTCAATTTTGTTGTCACTTACAGACCGGGGTCTAAAAACACTAAGGCGGGTGCTCTGTCCTGGTGTTTTTCGGGGGGAGAACCTCGGGAAGATCCAGTACCCATCCTCCAAAAGGGTGTTGTGGTTTCGGCTCTCACTACCGAGGTTGAGGCTGAGATTGCCGAGGCTCAAGAGGAGGTACCATCTGAGCTTCCCGTCAACAAATCTTTTGTACGGCTTCATCTCCGCCTAAAGGTTTTGGCGGAGCATCATGATGCTGTCCTGGTTGGTCACCCAGGGGTTAGAGGTACCTTGGAGTTGGTGTCACGTCGGTTTTGGTGGCCCAAGATCCGACAGGACGTGGTCTCATACGTGTCAGCTTGTACCACGTGCGCTAGGGCTAAGACGCCTCGCTCCCGTCCTGTTGGCACACTACTTCCTCTTGAGGTACCTAGTAAGCCATGGACGGAAATCTCCATGGATTTCATCACTGATTTGCCCTCATCAGCTGGAAACACGGTCATCTTGGTGATTGTTGATCGGTTTTCTAAAATGTCGCACTTTGTGTCTTTGCCTGCGTTGCCTAACGCTAAGACTCTGGCCCAAGTATTTGTGCAGGAGGTGGTCAGACTTCATGGGGTTCCGTCTGACATCGTGTCTGATAGGGGGTCTCAGTTTGTGGCAAAATTTTGGAGAGCGTTTTGCTCACGGCTGGGAATCAAGTTATCTCATTCTTCGGCGTTTCATCCTCAGTCAAATGGTCAGACTGAGCGTATGAACCAAAATTTGGAACAGTACTTACGCTGCTTTGTCTCTGATAACCAGGAAGAGTGGTCTACCTTTCTTCCTTTGGCTGAGTTTGCCATCAATAATCACCGACAGGAGTCGTCTGGGGAGTGTCCGTTTTTTTGTGTTTACGGGCTACATCCTCAATTTTGTACCTTGAGTCAGAGGGGCTCTTCCGGCGTTCCGGAGGAGGACCAGTTAGGAACACAATTATCATCAGTCTGGAGGAGAGTTAAACAGCGCCTGTTGAGTGTGGGTGCTAGGTACAAACGTGTGGCTGACAGTAGGCGTGTGCCAGGTCCGGACCTGAGTGTGGATGACTGGGTGTGGTTATCCACAAAAAACATAAGACTCAAAATACCATCCCTTAAATTGGGTCCACGGTTTATTGGTCCATTTAGGGTCACCGCCGTCATTAACCCAGTAGCGTACCGATTGGAGCTCCCTACGGTGTATAAGATATACAACGTGTTCCACAGGTCTCTTCTAAAGAAGGTGGTGGGTTCTGTGGACGTGGTGCCTATGCCACCTCCAGTCTTGGTGGATGGTAATTTGGAGTTTGAAGTCTCCAAGGTGGTTGACTCTCGTGTAGTGCGTCGCACTTTACAGTACTTGGTACATTGGCGTGGTTATGGGCCTGAGGAGAGGTCCTGGGTACCAGCCTTGGACGTTCATGCTGACCGGCTGGTCAGGTTGTTTCACCGGACAAGCCGGGTCCTATTAGCCGTGAGGGCCCTGGGGTCCCTCGTAGAAGGCGGGGTACTGTCATGTCGGACGCTGTTCAGACCAGGTCGTCCGACAGACAGCGGTAATTCCCCTTTTGACCACTATTTGCTCATTGGCGTCTGCTAGATTTTATCTAGCTGTTCCGGGGTTAATTTACCTAATCCTTGGATTGGAAGCTGGGCCATGCCCACTGCCTTTAAATAGTTCTCCTGATCTTTGGGCGTCGCCGATTATAGCTTCTGTCTTGTGCGTAGTTATCTCGGTCTGGTGAGGAGAGCTGGTGGTTGGAGATTTGTTGCTGGTGGTATATTTTCCTTTATCCTTGTCTGTGCTAACTGTGGGTATTGGGGAATAACATCTTCACTGGGTGGTGGGTGGAGGTTTCAGCCTAGGGCTGAGCTCAGGAGACAGGGTGAGGTTCGAGGCCTGGACATGCACACCTTCAGTGTAAACTCCAGGTAGAGGGTCAGTTAGGATTTCCCTAGTCTGAGGGAAACTGCAGGGGCCCGGGTTATTAGCTCTCGCTCACCTAGTCTCTCCCTGACAGTGGTGGTCCCAGAGGAAGAGGTGGAAGCAGAGAACGATGCTGAAGGGACAATATCTTCAAGTTCTGGATGTGTGCCATGGGAGGGGGGCTCATGGTACCAGACAGACTGTTAATGAAGGTGCAGGAACCAAGGAACAAATGGAGGAGGACGAGGAGCAAGAGGTGATGAGCGTGCAACAGTCAGGAGATGGAGAGGATAATGATCCCCTATTTATTGTCCGTGGTTGGCGGGAGGGGACAGAGGAAGCAAGCTTGAGTGACAATAACCAACCTGAGAATACCAGCCTTAGCTTTCCTGGTTGTCAAAAATGGAGTGGACCCCACGACGTTTTTGTAAATTACTTATTTAAATAATTTAAAGAAACAGTGTGGGGACCCCTCCATTCTTGATAACCAGTCTTGCTAATGCTGACAGCTGAGGGTTACAGCCCGCAGCTGTCATTTTTACCTGGCTGGTTATCAAAAATACAGGGGAACTCATGTCAATTTTTTTTATTGTTATTTATAGCGCACCTTTCCTGGTGTCTGACCCTAATTTAGGCTGTTTTGGCAGCTTTTGGGCCTCCCTGAAGGTGTTGACTATGCTTTTGGTTTTGCCTCCCATTGAATTGAATGGTGTTCTGCAGATTTTTTGGAGAAGATCGGGAACTTCGGCAAACATAGTTAAACCGAACCTTAAAAGTTTTACTCATCTCTAATTGCAGACAAAGAGAAGTTGCTATTCCTTTGTCAGAAGTATTAGAGTGGATGTAGAACAGGGGTGCACAATGTTTTTTGGTCCAAGGGCCACATTGTCATACTTAACCAATCCAGGGGCCGTAGTAAAAAATTAAAGTATTATTACCTAAATATCTGATACGTACCAATTTTACTTGACTCTTGCCTCCAAAAATCAGTACACTTAGTTTTCTGACAAGGATTAAGAAATAGGTTCTGCTCTTAAATCCACATAAAAAATATGTGTCAAATACTATTTGAATAAGTTTTCCATTGATTTTAATGGGAAAAGCTCCTTTATTGCACACAGTGCTGTTTTTTTCATGTTATTTTGAACATTTTCCAGTAAAATTAATAGGAAGCTTTATTCAAAGAGTATTTGATGCATTTTTTATGGAGCTTTGAAATAAAATCTGCTTTTAAGTCCTTGTAAAAACTTGTTTGGATAGGCCCTAAATAGGAAGAGGTGATGCATGCACATCACGCCCTACATTAGATCAGGAGTTTTTTTGCTAGCTGCCTAATTGTTGAGAACTCCTACAGGTGAGCCACATTCATAGAAGGCAACCTGTCTAATTCACATACTGCTTTCTGGAGTGCCACTCTATTACCTTCACTATGTTGTCCTTGGGTCACTCTGCTCCAATCTTGGAAGTATACTCAGCCAAGCATATTGTGGGCTTTAGGCTGCCGTCACACTAGCAGTATTTGGTCAGTATTTTACATCGGCATTTGTAAGCCAAAACCAGGAGTGGGTGATAAATACAGAAGTGGTGCATATATTTCTGTTATTCTTTTCCTCTGATTGTTCCACTCCTGGTTTTGGCTTACAAATACTGATGTAAAATACTGACCAAATACTGCTAGTGTGACGGCAGTCTAAGACTATGCTTCCGCAATGAGCTTTTGGTGAGTTTTTGATGTTGCAGATTTTCTGCACCATTTCTGCACCCATTAATTAAAGTAGATTACTTGCATTTTTTTGAAAATACGAGCTTAAAAAACACGACAAGAACTCATGGTGGGACCATAGCCTTAGACTGAATATTGGTTTCAATTTCAGTTCTTAAATCTGATGTGTGGCACACACAATGACATCCGGTCCCAATTTTTAAGGAGCTAAAAGCATCAGGAACTTGTGGTCAATCATGGACACTTAAAATGATATTTGAAGCAATCACTAATACAGGTCCTTCTCAAAAAATTAGCATATAGTGTTAAATTTCATTATTTACCATAATGTAATGATTACAATTAAACTTTCATATATTATAGATTCATTATCCACCAACTGAAATTTGTCAGGTCTTTTATTGTTTTAATACTGATGATTTTGGCATACAACTCCTGAAAACCCAAAAAACCTGTCTCAATAAATTAGCATATCAAGAAAAGGTTCTCTAAACGACCTATTACCCTAATCTTCTGAATCAACTAATTAACTCTAAACACATGCAAAAGATACCTGAGGCTTTTAAAAACTCCCTGCCTGGTTCATTACTCAAAACCCCCATCATGGGTAAGACTAGCGACCTGACAGATGTCAAGAAGGCCATCATTGACACCCTCAAGCAAGAGGGTAAGACCCAGAAAGAAATTTCTCAACAAATAGGCTGTTCCCAGAGTGCTGTATCAAGGCACCTCAATGGTAAGTCTGTTGGAAGGAAACAATGTGGCAGAAAACGCTGTACAACGAGAAGAGGTGACCGGACCCTGAGGAAGATTGTGGACTGAGTCTGGTGTGGAAACATCCAGAGCCACCGTGCACAGGCGTGTGCAGGAAATGGGCTACAGGTGCCGCATTCCCCAGGTAAAGCCACTTTTGAACCATAAACAGCGGCAGAAGCGCCTGACCTGGGCTACAGAGAAGCAGCACTGGACTGTTGCTAAGTGGTCCCAAGTACTTTTTTCTGATGAAAGCAAATTTTGCATGTCATTCGGAAATCAAGGTGCCAGAGTCTGGAGGAAGACTGGGGAGAAGGAAATGCCAAAATGCCTGAAGTCCAGTGTCAAGTACCCACAGTCAGTGATGGTGTGGGGTGCCATGTCAGCTGCTGGTGTTGGTCCACTGTGTTTCATCAAGGGCAGGGTCAATGCAGCTAGCTATCAGGAGATTTTGGAGCACTTCATGCTTCCATCGGCTGAAATGCTTTATGGAGATGAAGATTTCATTTTCCAGCACGACCTGGCACCTGCTCACAGTGCCAAAACCACTGGTAAATGGTTTACTGACCATGGTATTACTGTGCTCAATTGGCCTGCCAACTCTCCTGACCTGAACCCCATAGAGAATCTGTGGGATATTGTGAAGAGAAAGTTGAGAGACGCAAGACCCAACACTCTGGATGAGCTTAAGGCCGCTATTGAAGCATCCTGGGCCTCCATAACATCTCAGCAGTGTCACAGGCTGATTGCCTCCATGCCACGCCGCATTGAAGCAGTCATTTCTGCCAAAGGATTCCCGACCAAGTATTGAGTGCATAACTGAACATTATTATTTGATGGTTTTTTTGTTTGTTATTAAAAAACACTTTTATTTGATTGGACGGGTGAAATATGCTAATTTATTGAGACAGGTTTTTTGGGTTTTCAGGAGTTGTATGCCAAAATCATCAGTATTAAAACAATAAAAGACCTGACAAATTTCAGTTGGTGGATAATGAATCTATAATATATGAAAGTTTAATTGTAATCATTACATTATGGTAAATAATGAAATTTAACACTATATGCTAATTTTTTGAGAAGGACCTGTATGTAAAAGGAAACAGATGAGAACAAAAGGGCACAATTAAATCTGTGGACACAAAATTAGCCAGATGAACTTGGGGGTGAAGGGCGGGCGGTTGTGCACTCCAGCTAAGATGTGGTCTCCCAATGTTTTTGAGGAGGATTTTGCTGTGGATCCGCTCCAAAATTCATATAAAAAACGCTTGAATTGTGCTTTTAAAACCCTTGCTATTCATTTAATTGGTAACTACACTTTGCTTTGTTAGGAAAACCTTGCCATAGAAGAAAATAAGTGATATGTCTTGTAACATTATTAAAAAAAACAACACTTTTTAAAAAAAAAACAAAAACAAAAAAAACAGTGTTCCTGAAGTGGATTCCTATTGAAAATCATGTTGGATTTTAACTCATCCATGGAACTATATGGGAACTTACTCTTGTTCTGTCTTGTGTCTTGTCTGAGTGATCCAATACTCCACTTGTCTGCAAGGTTTGGACATTTTAAATTATCATTGCAGAGCTTAGATGAGATAGTAGGAAGGATATCCTGTCTTCAGCTAATTTGTTTGGGGACCCTACAAAATTTCTTGTAAGAAAAAAACAACAACAAAAAACAGATTAGTAATCTACTATTAAACCCACATATTGTCAATATGGTGAAATTAGAAACCAGATGCCTTTAGATGAGTACATTACACTGAGGGACAGCCCTGGGCAGGACATTTTATCAGATTTTTAAATAAACATAACCGCAAAGCTATGCAAGGATCTGGTCAGTGCTTATTGTGAATTATATCATAGTGTCATGTGAAGGTTAATGCGTGGGTTGATGTTTGTCCAGGCGGAAATGCAATGAATGAGGAACTAGGAAGGACTATAACATCACTGACATACTGAGTATACAATACTGTGTACAGTACAAATGATAGTCTTCATGTAACTATCTACATGTTAATCTTAAGTATAACCCCACTTTATGGATTAGGTAAATAAAAAATCCAATATTACTAGATGAATAAAAAATCCAATATGCAGGTGAAGATAATTGTGCCTAATGTAGACTAGTCGTCACCTGTCCAAACCAGGGACAGCAGGGTGGCACAATGAAAATACAATATTTCAATGCCATCTCTATAATAATCTGATTTCAAAACATTCCACGGATAGATCTATGATCGGGGTCCTAATTGCTTCTGTGGATTCAAGCAGCAGGATTTTCAGCCTTGGGACTCAATAGATATATAATATCAACCTGAATTATGAATACATAGTCATGTTTGGTGTGTATAGGGTGGTAAAATTATGTTGAAAAGCATTGTGGTCATATTATTTCACTAGGAGGTTCCTATGGGAAAATGTGACATAAATTAGAATTCTGTTCTGAAACGTTTTTTCCTTGCATATAATTAAACAAGGGTGAGAGGGCTGGATGCGATACAAATAGCTCATCCAGAGACACCCAGTGTCAGACGCAAAAAACACAGTGAGGATTGTAGATCTGTGCAAATTTCAGCAGTATCTGGTCTACAGAGACTCGCTTACTGATCTAATTTGTAAGAGGTTTCATAATTTATTCATATTATTTTTTTTAGTTTTGCCTTTTTTGTATGCTTTTTTGTTATTTAATATGTTTGTCATTTTTGTTCCTTGCTTCTCTAAATGTACACCCAACCTCAAAGAGGGATAGTATAGGTAAGTTGAGTTATCCTGTGTATGTGATTTGGCTTGAGCTCACACTTTGCACTCATGAGTGGCAGTACATCGAAACACAGTGTCTGCAAATTGAGATTCGGGTTTGGCTTTTATCCTAAGTAATGTGGAAAGGCTTGTTAAAAGGTCGACATTGACTTTTAGGATTGCTACTTCCAATAGGTGGCACCAGAGTTCTAGTTCTCTTCCTCGCTGAAGAGACAATTTGCATATTTAATTTCCCAGAGGAGCATTGCAAGGCTTAAAAGTCTCCTCACCTTGGCATGCCAGGCTTGAAATGTCACTCTCCGCAAGGAGAAATGTTACCCCCTGTACTACTAGTGTGTTACTCAAGGTAGGTGTCTTGCTGGCCCAACGAGATGGCAGCAAGACCTGTGGTGAGGATGTGTGAACTGGCTATGGAGGTGCGCAGTATCCCCCTTTATAGTTGCATTTGAGTCACTTTTGCAATGAGCTGGCAGCGTTTATGACACCATCTTGATTTACACATACGCATCTCCCATGTCCCATCTGTTACTCTGCCCTATCTATGTCACACAGGTTACTTCATATTGTTACCTGTCTGTCCCATAGCCTGCTCCCTTTGGTCCTTTTATTATTATTATTTATTATTATTATTCATTTTTATAGCGCCATTTATTCCATGGCGCTTTACATGTGAAATACGGGGCAAATATAGACAAATACATTAGACATGAGCAAAAAAAAAACAAGGCAGGCTCACGGGTACATAAGGAGGGAGGACCCTGCCCGCGAGGGCTCACAATCTGCAGGGGATGGGTGATGATACACTAGGAGAGTCCTTTCTCATAGACTGATTTTCATGACCTCTCTTGACACAAAATGCTCCCATGCCCACACTGACACAGTTCCCCATAGTCTCATCTTACAGAGATGTCACCCCCCCTTCCACAAACACTGTGCCCTCCACTACTTTTGCTGTCTTAATTAATTAGGACCTATATCTTCAGCTACTAGTGAACTAATGAAGTCACCCATGAAGGTATTTGAGCTCAGGGCTGACATTATTTGACTTGTCTTAAGGCCCCGTCTCACTAAGCGATTTACCAACGATCACGACCAGCGATACGACCTGGCCGTGATCGTTGGTAAGTCGCTGTGTGGTCGCTGGGGAGCTGTCACACAGACCGCTCTCCCCAGCGACCAACGATCAGGGGAACGACTTCGGCATCGTTGAAACTGTCTTCAACGATGCCGAAGTCCCCCTGCAGCACCCGGGTAACCAGGGTAAACATCGGGTTACTAAGCGCAGGGCCGCGCTTAGTAACCCGATGTTTACCCTGGTTACCAAAAAAAACAAACACTACATACTCGCCTTTCGGTGTCCAGGTCCCTTGCCGTCTGCTTCCTGCTCTGACTGAGCCGCCGTACACTGAGAGCAGAGCGCAGCGGTGACGTCACTGCTGTGCTCTCACTTCTCACTGTACGGCCGGGAGTCAGTGAGAGCAGGAAGCAGACGGCAAGGGACCTGGACACCGAAAGGCGAGTATGTAGTGTTTGTTTTTTTTTACATTTACGCTGGTAACCACGGTAAACATCGGGTTTCTAAGCGCGGCCCTGCGCTTAGTAACCCGATGTTTACCCTGGTTACCAGTGAAGACATCGCTGGATCGGTGTCACACACACCGATTCAGCAATGTCAGCGGGGCCTCAACGACCAAAAAAAGGTCCAGGCCATTCCGACACGACCAGCGATCTCGCAGCAGGGGCCTGATCGCTGGTACGTGTCACACATAGCGAGATCGCTATGGAGGTCGCTGTTGCGTCACAAAACTTGTGACTCAGCAGCGATCTCGCTAGCGATCTCGCTATGTGAGACGGGGCCTTTAGTAAGAGATGACTCATGATCCAGCTATGTAGACTTAGCCATAGACTCATGATGCAACTAAGAAGATTAACTTTGGTAAAAGATTAACTTTGGTAATCAAGTATTCAAGAGAGACCGATCCATAACCTAAAGTCCCAGAGTTATGCCATTCTACAATAGAAGATGATGTCTTTTGAGCGAGCATTGTGACCTCCTTGTTGACTCTTCTGGTTATGGATCACATGAGAAGATGCTGATTAAAAAGACTTAGCACATGTAATAAATGTCGTAATGTCAACACAACAGCTACAGTGCAAAACAAAAATACCGACTGATGAATACACAGTATAAAAAACATCTTGAAGGGCCATGTTATTAGATTTTAATTACTTTATGTTAATAAACCTCTTTCATTGTATCGTGAAAAGTTTTGCAACTCATAAAAAATGCTTGTTATTTCACGGCGGTTCCTCCATGCAATGTAGGGGGCCTCCCTTTTAAAAACAGAGTAAAAAATAATACAGAAATTAAACATATGTCTGCAATGTTACCACTTCTGCTTTATTACTTACAACTAAGGGCCCTTCAGGCTCTAACTATGGACGGTAAAGTTTCCTAATTCCATCAGAGCTTGTATTTTTTGGCTATGTGTACAAGGCGTCTTTTTCAGGTGGATTCTGACACGGAAACCATCTAAAAAACACTTAAAAGAGTGAATATATGCATTTCTACGTACAAACGACTTGCTGTCAATACGTTCAGGCTTTTAAATGTCTTTTTACTGCTTCAGGTTTTTAAAAACTTCACCGGTTTAATAAATTGACTTATCCATTCTTCTGGTGTTTTCTGCTTGGAAGATGCTCTATACTCTGCAATACAGGTCATTGGGAAAGCTCCAAAGATACCTGGAACCATCCGGATGGAGTGGAAAAAAAAGTCAAAAAAAGTCACTAAAAAAAAAAAAAGAGCACAAAATCCTCCAAAAAATGCAGGCAGAAGGGCCGGACTGGCCATCTGGCAATTCTGGCAAATGCCAGAAGGGCCTGTCTGTTCATGGACTGCCTTGTCTGCTATGCTGTCAACAGAATCGGTGTTCTCAAGATACCCATACTGTTAAGAGTTGAGATGGAGCACAAAGTTGCTGACTGTCACTTACCCCAGCAGGCCATGGGTATCATTAGATCAGTCTCGCAGCATGGGTGCTGTGGGGCAACAGGCCGTCCGCCCTGCTGGTGCATGGCCGCTGCGGCGGTGGTCGCCGCACGGCTCCGCTCCGTTAGGGCGTTAGGACCCACTACGAGGTTTGCCGTGAAGGGGCAGTGGGCTTCATACAGTCTGATCAGAATGTTAAACTGAAAACCTCATGTTCAGTATTTAAATTTTTGCCTAGCGGCTTTAGATCAACGTATGATTTTGGGATGTGCGGTTCATGCTCTTTTTTTTTCTTTTTGCATGTATCATTAGAAATATTGGTCTTGTAGAAAATTTTGCTTTCCTTCATCCAGGATAATATTAGTAAAATATCTGGTTCATTGGGACGGGTACAACATGGGCCTGTATCATTTCCAATGCCAGGACTGAATTTCAGCCCCAGTCCGTACCTGGCATGCAGCCAATATTGGAAAAATGATCAGGAAACAACTGAAAAAAAATCACAAAAATACAGAATTTCCTAAAGCATCTTCTGCGTGAAAAACTTGTTGGGTTCACCCGAGTTATTTGCACATACCTTTACACAAAACAAACGGTAAAACTGGTTTCTGAAAAGAATACAGAAGATGTGTGAAGGTTCCCACATGAAAGCTTTTGTAGTCTACTGTACCTTCCACTACAACTGGAGGGCAGAGTAAGGGGTGGTTTCCACTATACAATTTGTGGCCAATTTGTATTTGTTTAATAGCCTATTTAGACAGGCTGACCGTGTTTCCGATGCACACAGAACGATCAGTGATAGTCTGAGTGTAGGATGATGGACCGGTTCAGTGATGCTTCTCTCGTGCTGGTTCCAGAACTATTGGGGCTGTCACCATTGTTGCTGGGGGGAAAGCTTTCCGATGCATGCTGACTGAGGGACTTGAGGTGGTGTGTCCATCCATTCTGACTACCAGAGCTCTGACCCACAGTGCTCCGCTATCGGCCGTGAGTGTGCAGCCTAGAAATGACCAGGAGAATTGTTGAGAACCTGGTAACTACATCCCCGGCACCAGCAATGTTCAGCGACATCTTCCAGTGGAGGCAGAGACTGTGACACTTAGTGGACTTCGCCCAGGTAGCCCGCTACCTCACCTGAGAAAGTCAGGATACGCCGTTTCCGTCAGGAGACAGTGCTTCACCTTCCTCCAGGAACAGGCCAGAGACTTCACGCGTCACCCACGGCGCCACCATGGGATTTCAAGCTTCCACCGCCAGGAAACCATCAGACTGACAAGTTTACCAGTTTCCTAACCGTTTGTTCCTACCCTAATACCAAACCCAAGTTTATTTCCCCCTTAACCCTTTCTCTCCCTGCATGGAGTAATCCTTGTAATAAACTCGTTAACTCTTGTTCTGCCTCCTGCTCGTCACTGCATCCCGCGTTCCTGCTATCTTACATGAGCACATAGGGTGAAAATTGATCTCGGCAGAACAGGTCCTATTTACACAGAACAACATGCTGCCAAGAACATGGAATTTTTTAATCCAGACAAAAGAGGTCATTTCACCTGACAAAAGCGCGCTCCTAGGAACTGTCATTCCTAAAAATAGTGTAGTGTAAAAACAAAAGTTTTGGTAAGGTATCAGACTTATTGATGTGAGTAAATTGCCCTGCACAAACATAGATACCACAGCCGTTCTCTCTACTTGCACTTTACAGCTACACCATGAATCCCACAAAAGAAGAAGCTGTCTAACTTTACACAGCTAGTTCCTGAAAATGAAATGTGAGAGTGGAGCTACAGTGAATGTCAGCATTTTTATATCGTAAATGACCTTTCTGGAGAATCTCCTTAGCGGAAGAAAGAGGCAAAATAACAAAACTGCCATGAAAAAAATGAAACCACATGCAATTGCTATCGCCACTTTCATAACAACCTGAAATACAACATTATTGTGTTATTTATCCAATGCACCCAGACCATTTAAAAAAATAAAAATTAATGTCATGATTGCTGTTTTTTGTCATGTGCCCTAAAAAAAAAAAAGATTTGCAAGTAACAAAAATTTGTACAAATAAAAATAGCCTTTGTTTGACTATATTGATGATAAAAAAATGCGTCATCATCAACACAGTCTCCTCGGCTCCGCACTCCTGCACAGGTGTACTTCTCCGCCCTGTTGAGGGCAGAGCAAAGTACTGCAGTGCGCAGGCGCCAAAAAAGGTCAAAGAGCCCCGACACCTGAGCACTGCAGTACTTTGCTCTGCCCTCAACAGGGTGGAGAAGTACACCTGTGCAGGAGTGCGGAGCCGAGGAGACTGTGTGGATGATGCAGCGGCGCGTCACCCACACGAAGCAAGCAGGTGGGCGGCACTGCAAGAAGATGGGAGGTGCCGGACGAAGAAGAACGACACCCCTTGGACCGGACCCCCCGTCATGTGAGTAAAATAAAAGTTATTTTTCTTCTCTTACAGGTCGGGTTGGGGGCAGATATACAGCATTATAGAATGTCGTATATCAGCCCTGAAAGGCGGTGGCTGTAACTCGTATCAGCCAAACCTGGTGACAGGTTCACTTTAATAGCGAACACACATGTTAGCCGCAGCCACTGGCTTACTGCAGCAGCTGAGTGATCACATGTGTCCCCTATTAAGGAAAATAAATATTCACTGCTCCCCACACTCATAGTCCCAGTTGTGGGGAACAGTGAATATTCTGGCAGCTGATGTTGGTGTGTTTGGATGCATGGCAGTGACATTGTGGCGCCCCCACTGCCGCAGGGCCGAGGGGGCCTGTGAGTCTCTGCTCTGGGGTTGTCACGGTGGCTAGGCCCGGTCCGTGACCCTGCCGAGGGGCGCACAATGAATGATGTGACGGGTGACGGCGGTGATGCTGTAGTAGTGCGGTGCAGTAAATAACGAGGACACCAGGTTGCAGTCTCTTTACCTCTTTACTGAAGGTCTCTGGGTCCTCAGTCCAGAACACGGTTCACCAGGCTGCGCAAGTCCAGCCGGTCCAATGGCACCTCCAGAGTTCTCTTCACAGGTGGAAATCGGTGCCTTCCTTCTAGCGCTATGTGTTGTGGTCCTTCCCTGCTGTGCTTACAGAAAGTCCCCACAACTGTTGTGTCTGTTTCTTAAGTTCCCTCACAACTCGATTAGATGATGTTCTGCTAATCCTCCGTCCCTCCCTGATGTTCTGGTTGGAACGGCACCCGTTTGACGGGTAGGCTCGGAGCTCTTCTGGGACCCTAGAGTCGCCCCTCTCCACAAGTTGCCCCCCAAGACTGCATAGGTGATTTAAGTTAGACAGCCCGCCTTAAACTGACTGTCCTGCCGCTGTTTGGAGTATTGCTTGAAGCTGAATGTTATGATACTCCCTCGGCGTTCCGGCCACCGGTAGTGCGCCTCAGTAGGATGTTGCTTCGGTCTTACAGCACGACTCCTACTGGTATTTCTCCTTTTGCGTGATCTCGTTTCTCACTCAGCACAATCTATCTCGCTTCTAATCCTTCCTTGGGCACCGCCGCTATGCTGAGCAGGCACGGTCCCGTTACGTTCGCTCAAGTTGCCAAGCCTCTGTCAGGATCCCACCCCTGACAGAGACCCTACTGTATCTTCCCCCACAACACCCTCTGCCACAAGGTGTTGCCTGGTTCCAACCCAGTCAGCTTTCTGATCTAACTTCCTGCCTGACCCCCAGTTTACCCACTATGGTGGGGAGTGGCCTAGTGAATAGAACCCTTAGCTCCCCCCGGAGGCCCGGCTGTGAAATGTATTGGTGTCTGTGATACCTGATCAGATGAACTCCTTCAGTGCCATCAGACGCACCATAGCTCCCCATAGTGGCGGAGCCACAGTACTGCAACGACCAGGACTCTGGGGTGCTGCACTCCCCCCTGGTTAAACACAGTACTCCGGGACTGGGAAGAAAACAACAATACAAGTTAGCAAAAAGACATACAGTTTTGTTGAGTGCAATAACAATAAGCATATTTAAACAGAGCTTCCCTTTATGGGAGGTGAGGACACTTGAACGTTACAAACATGGTTAGATATCATAGCAACATGCTACAATTAACTTTTCTTACCCAACCGGGTATTCTACTAAGTGCAAAATTGTGGAACAATAATTTAACATTGCCTTTAAGGACATACACTCTGAATCCACTAAAGACCTTCTTATAATCACATTATAAGGCAATTTAACTTTTTCATTCTCCTTCTTTAAATCTGCAGGACCGCCTGTCCTAACGGCACCAGACCTACTGCCTCTCCTTTCTATTACAGGACCGCCCCGTTCAGCCCGGGCCTACTGCCTTTTCAACTACTATACACGGTATAGAACATAACATTACTTTCAGTTTAAGAGCACCGAGCCATTTCTATATGGCTCCTAGGAGGACTCAGGGTTCACCTTCTATCCCCGTTGTCTATCAACATTATCAAGCATTTCCTATAGAACATTAAACTCTCTTCCATCTTTCACTTTCTTTCAGGGAACATCATCAGCATTTCTTCACAATTAACTAGTTGAATACATATAACTTTCTCATGTAAACATTATCATCACTTTCTTTCGTCAAAACATTATTGCTACCTGTCTTAAAGCAATATCACCGTTTAAGTGCGACAAATGAACATCCCCTTTAAGAGGGGACCAAGTCTCTATGAGGTAGCACGCCTTCTCAAGCTACCAGTCCATACTCAGCAAAGGTTCCAGTGTGGTATCTTCACAAAGAGTCCTTCTTTAAAGTAAAACCAGTAGGGAGCACCTTTAATAAGGTGCAAACTATGTACAAAAAATTTGTATCATGCACTGTTCATGATTGCGGCAGTTCTGGAAACTTTGTGCAAAAACTTGAAAAACAAAAAAACAATAGGGATCCCGGGTCAACAAAAAGGATCCCCTTAAGAGTTAACCCTGGACGGGTTTTAGCAAAATCAGGAATCAACAAACAGTTAAGGAACTATTTACATGTATTGCAATATACGGGAACATCTACTCAAACCACCCAGGAGGCAGCACCGGCGGAGGCAACCCCTTTGGGTATTGCGAACCGCCCGGTACTGCAAAGGGGGTCTGTCGTCCCATCTGGGGGTCTGTGTACCCACAGTCTTCAGTTCTGCAGCGGTACGGGCAGTGGACACGCTGGTCACCTGAGGAGGTGCCTGCGTGGCCACGACAGCGGTGGAGGTCATGACGCGGCAAGTCGTGGTCTTCACAATGGTGCCTGTTGGGGTGACCACGGTGGTCTCAGTGGTAATCGTGGGCCGGTCACAAGGGGGCACTCTGGCCACGGGGGACAACTTTTCGGGCACCCTAGGCAAGGGGGTCATGGAACTGTGCCTCTTGTGGACGTTCAGGGCAAACCACCCCTTCTCTCCAAGGTGCTGGGTGTAAATGACATCATCCCCTGGATAAAGATCCCGGCCTGGGTGGCCCTCTCTAAGATGCGACTCTACATCCCGCCGGTTAACAAAAACTTCGGCATATAGACCTGGCTCCTTTATAAAGCCCCAGCCTCCACAGAGCTTAAAGTCAATAACGGTGCCCTGCCTGCGCGGGGCCTGCTGAGCAGTGGGATCCTTGCGGGCCCGGTCCTTGACCGCCAGGTCTTTTTGATGGTGGGCCTCCAGCCCGGCCTGGTATGTTTTCTCCTCCTCCTTCCACTGTTGTTCTAGCTGGACCCGGTATTCCTCCCAGCTTAGGGCCTGTACCATCTCCCCCTCTTGGGTCTTCACCCCGGGGAACCCCATAAGGTCAGATCCTGGGTTCACCCAGCGACACACTGTGCGCTCTGCACGGACTTCACACAGCAGGGTGGTTGGCGCAATCGGGGCCTTCATTCGGTGTTCCATGCCCGTGGCCTCCTCCCAGGGTAACAGGCGTTGGAGTCTATGGGTCCCGGGGAGAGGGGGTGCCGCAACGGGGCCTACTAGTAAGCCCTCGGCCGGTGGGACGGGGTCAGCGGACTCACCAGCTGATGCAGGGGCCTCCTCCGTGGCAGATTCTTCCAGCGGTGTCGGCGAGGGTCTCAGCGGTTGCTCCAGTAACGGTGCAGGATCCGACGCCTGAGGACCTTCTTCCGGCGCTGCCTGGTGCGGAGCCTGGGCCTTCATGTTCAGTTGGAGGAGCTGGTCGATCAGGCTCTCCATCTCGACCCGCAGAAGTTCAGTGCTGTCCACGGAGAACGGGCTGCTGTGCTCATCCGGGTAGCTGGGGGAGGCTTCCACTTCAACCCCACTGTCGGGTTCGGAGCTGCTGGCCATAGCGTCCTCCACGTGGGTCACTTCCTGGTCTTTTTCCCGCTCTCTCCTTCGTGGGCGGTGTCGTTTCCTCGGTCTCCGCCCTCCATTGAGGATTAGGAGGCGGATCTCTGCTGCTGACGGACACGTCCTCACGGTGCAGAAATATTTAGACTGGGCGGCCATTGTTATTCGCGCTCTCCAGCTTGCCTACGCCCACTCCACGCCCCTCTTCTTCTCCTGCGCTCTCCTCAGCGCTATAATGGCGGCGGATTTTGGCGGTAAATGGCGCAGCACAGTCTTTGCAATAAAGTACAGTCTAAGCACAACAAATCACAGTTCCAAGGCACACATGACCTGATTCTTCAGGCTTAAGTAGATCCTGTTCGTGACGCCAAGTTGTGGCGCCCCCACTGCCGCAGGGACGAGGGGTACCCGGTACCGGGCCTGTGAGTCTCTGCTCTGGGGTTGTCACGGTGGCTAGGCCCGGTCCGTGACCCTGCCGAGGGGCGCACAATGAATGATGTGACGGGTGACGGCGGTGATGCTGTAGTAGTGCGGTGCAGTAAATAACGAGGACACCAGGTTGCAGTCTCTTTACCTCTTTACTGAAGGTCTCTGGGTCCTCAGTCCAGAACACGGTTCACCAGGCTGCGCAAGTCCGGCCGGTCCAATGGCACCTCCAGAGTTCTCTTCACAGGTGGAAATCGGTGCCTTCCTTCTAGCGCTATGTGTTGTGGTCCTTCCCTGCTGTGCTTACAGAAAGTCCCCACAACTGTTGTGTCTGTTTCTTAAGTTCCCGCACAACTCGATTAGATGATGTTCTGCTAATCCTCCGTCCCTCCCTGATGTTCTGGTTGGAACGGCACCCGTTTGACGGGTAGGCTCGGAGCTCTTCCGGGACCCTAGAGTCGCCCCTCTCCACAAGTTGCCCCCCAAGACTGCATAGGTGATTTAAGTTAGACAGCCCGCCTTAAACTGACTGTCCTGCCGCTGTTTGGAGTATTGCTTGAAGCTGAATGTTATGATACTCCCTCGGCATTCCGGCCACCGGTAGTGCGCCTTAGTAGGATGTTGCTTCGGTCTTACAGCACGACTCCTACTGGTATTTCTCCTTTTGCGTGATCTCGTTTCTCACTCAGCACAATCTATCTCGCTTCTAATCCTTCCTTGGGCACCGCCGCTATGCTGAGCAGGCACGGTCCCGTTACGTTCGCTCAAGTTGCCAAGCCTCTGTCAGGATCCCACCCCTGACAGAGACCCTATTGTATCTTCCCCCACAACACCCTCTGCCACAAGGTGTTGCCTGGTTCCAACCCAGTCAGCTTTCTGATCTAACTTCCTGCCTGACCCCCAGTTTACCCACTATGGTGGGGAGTGGCCTAGTGAATAGAACCCTTAACTCCCCCCGGAGGCCCAGCTGTGAAATGTATTGGTGTCTGTGATACCTGATCAGATGAACTCCTTCAGTGCCATCAGACGCACCATAGCTCCCCATAGTGGCGGAGCCACAGTACTGCAACGACCAGGACTCTGGGGCGCTGCACTATCATGCGCTGCGGCGCTTACACGCAGAAGTAAGTTACCGATATAAGAAAAGGACTCCGCTCGGTGAAGGAGCACAGGAAAGGTGAGTAGAATTGTCTATTTTTTAATGTGTGCAGCATGATGGGGGACATACATACCAGGATGGGGCTATATATACCAGGATGGGGGTCATATATTCCAGTATGTGGATCATATATACCAGGATGAAGAAAATTTATACTATGATGAGGGACAGATATTCCCGGATGGGCCCAGGATGGGGATCATATATACCAGGATGGAACAAGGATGGGCCACATATACAACAGGATGGGGACATTAAGGTATATTACCCCATAACAATGTCAACAGCAGATTGCCCCCCCCCCCCGACATAACAGTGCATCATGGTTACATTTTTTGCTTCAGATTTTTTCTTCTATCTTCCTCCTCTAAAACCTAGGTGCGTCTTATAATCTGCAAAATACGGTAATATACAAAAACAAGGACAGTGTTTAAAAAAACATTACAAATTATGGAATATTAAAGATACAATTATACAGACAGAATAAAAAAAATAAAAGGGATAAAATACAGATGAATCTAATGAATTGGATCTGTGAGAGCTTCTGACGAAGACAACTGCAGGAAATCTGGACAGATCTGCAATACTCGTTTCTCCTCCTTGGGTCAGAAAATGATACTCAGTAGATGAGATGTTATTAAGGGGTTTACCAGACCCCTCCTGCCTCTGCAGGGGTAAAAGGAGGAGAACTGATTGGATGTGATTAAACCTCAATTTTGTCCCTATTTTCTAGTTTGGGTCATATTATTCCACGGGAACCTCCAAGAGAAACAATATGGCCCTCATCTTACTGAACACACTATACATATCCTTAATTCAGGGACATGTTGGGTTCCTGTGGGTTGCCAGCTACCAAAACATTTGCGATTTTACCCACAGATTCAAATATGTTCATGGATATAGCTATGGATTCTGTAAAATTAGAATTACAATACAAAAAAAGTAAAATATTGTTTTACCTTCTGCTGTTTATGGAGTACAGTCAGAATGGATACACAAGGTGAAAACCTTGACGCCTGGAGTTTAACACCTATGTGACACTGGAATCATGCAGGACACCTGTGGCTCAGATGGTTATCCAACATTGACAGCTCTCTGATAATTAGTCTGTGCACTCACCCCATGTCTGCTCTTCATCAGATAACCTGCTTCCATTAATTGTTCACAGCAGGAGTTGCAGGCAGAGATCCAGTGCAATGACCGAGTAGTGGACAGCCCCTTTAACTAAATTTCATTGGTCCCTTTTCACATCCGTTTTTAATCAGAGTTTTCCTATTTAGTAATAAATCATAGCATGGGGTTTCCCTTCCCATGTGGTTACGATATCAGAGACTGCTATTGGGATGCTGCACTCTCACTTCTTCTGCTTGTTCGATACTCATCTGAGGGAAGTGCACAGCAGCCCAATAGCAGGCACTGATTGGCTTTAGGGTGCTTACACACTGCGTTCAGGCATCTGTTCAGTGACTTTGTCTAGGCCTACACCTGAACCCCCGTAAAACAGGACTTGGGTGTTTGTGTCAAAGGGGCCATAGACCATAATGGTGCCAACAGAGCGAACGTGTGCTCTAACATACATCATGTTTGGACGTATATGCCTACTGGAGGCAGAGACCCAGACGTAGTAGACTATCAGTCTTACGTCCAGATGGAGCCATTGACCAGATGTCTGAACGCAATATGCAATATGAAAGAACCCTTATAGTTCACGTGACGTGACATAGCAATGCCACACAAAGCCCGGCAGAACCAGTGCTGACATCACTGGAATGGCATTAGCTCTAGCTCAGGAGATGAATATAAGTTGGGCATTTTTTTCAATTTATGTTAGACAGCAAACCATATACAAGGTTATTAATAAATATAGAAAAGAGAATAGGCCTATCATGTCTGTAAGAGGTCACAGGCTCATAAAGACTGCCTTGGACAGACTCGGCACAAGCCATGGCAGATTCCAGAGGTAGCCCGACTTTCACCCTTTAACCTCTGTACAGGGAACTGGTCTCACAACAGTGTCCAGTGGATTGCTTCCACAGAAGGGCTGCCATTCAAGGAGCGAGCCAGAGGTAGGAAAGATTGCCAAGTAGGGTCAGATCCATGAAACCATGTCAGGAACCGGTACAGATGTTACCAGGCCCCAATATTGACTCCACTAGTAAGGGTGACCCAATCTGAGTATGTGCCCTTTGCTTTCTATCACTGAGCCTGGAATTTGTCCTCTTAAACACACTGTGTCTGACATTTTGCTTCAGGTTACTGCTGTGTACAAAATATTTGTATGCCACCATATTCTGACTGCTGGCACTTTTTGATATACACTTCCTCTTGTCAATGGATTGCGGCTACTATAGACATGTTAACAGATATGGCGGTTATTTCATAATGTGGAATAAGTATACCAGCTTGTAAATGCTAATGGAGGGTGTGTGTCGGACAATGCCAATAATAAATCCACCCCTACCTAAAACTCATACACATACAGATTACATATAGGCATACATTAAATAGATTTCTGTTCCTACAATTTCTGAAGCTCAAATGCAAAAGGCGCAGATATCAATATGACAATACTGACTTTAATATTGGGTGAATGTGACCATTATGGACATAAGGCTGTCTTTCACAATTATGGTAGTATGAGCTGTCCCTTAAAGAATAAGCTCCTGTTGGAGACATTTAACATTTTATATTAATATAATACACACAAGGGCGTAATGACTGGGCACGTGCGGAAGCGGGTTTTGACAACACCAGCAGCTATTTCAGCTGATGTCATCAGATGCACATTCCGCTGAACTGTATTGCGGTGCAGAGACCTGCCGGGTCCCTCCACCACAATACACTGCGCCGGCCAATTACATGCCGGCAGCTGACATCGGCAGGTGGCACATGTGAGTGAGGTCATATGTTGCCCACAGCAGGCAAGTCGATGTCAGCTGCCGGCCTCTGTATTGGCTACATACGAGGACATCATGGGAGTGAGGGAAGGTGAGTAAAATGTTTTTTTCTTTCTTATGCGTTAGAGAACAGCAGCATAGCGGCTGAACTGGGAACATATATAACAGCATGGGCCCAGGATTGGGGGGTATATATACACAAGGATGTGGGACATTCTGTATATACCGGGAAGGGGCGAAGGATGGGGGACATATACCAGGATGGGGGAAAAATATACCATGATGGGGAACATATATACCAGGAAGGAACCCAGGTTGGGGGCATATATAACAGGAAGTGGCCCAATATGGGGCACATATTTACTAGAAAGGGAAACAGAATAGAGGATATATATAGCAGGAAAAGGGCCCCTTGATGGGGGACATTACTACATAATGGGGGGAGGGCAACACTTATGTCCTCATAGAATTTAGAAAACTACAAGGGCCCATACATCTGAGCAGGAACGGACTGGGGCTGAAATTCAGTCCTGGCATTTGAAATCCCACAGACCAGTGTTGTCCTCGTGCCCATGAACCAGATGGGATATATCACTAATATTACCCTGGATGGAGGAAAGGAAGATTTTCAACAAGACCATTATTTCTAATGATAGCCTGCTGGGGAAAGTGACGGAGTCAGCCACTTTGTGTTCACTCACAACTTTTAACAGTATGAGTGTCTTGAGAACACCGATTCTGCTAACAATGTAGCAGACAAGGTGGCCCATGACCAGACAGGCCCTTCTCGCATTTGCAAGAATTGCCAGATGGCCAGTCCGGCCCTGCATCTGACCAACATGCAGGGGGGTTGCTGGCCTAGGTCCATATTTTTCACAGTAGCTCATAGGACTCTAGTTACACCACTGAGTACACATGAATGGATGTTCTCCGTTGACTCAACAGTACATAATATTGATATGAGCATATTGTAGGAACGTGACAGTTAGACAGGGGTTAAGTGACACTACATACAGTAGGTACTGCATAGAAAGCGCAATTGTGTCTTGCTATTGGTTAACAGGAAACGTTCTGAAATTAAATCTCGTTCAAAAGATGTTCCTCTTTTTGGTTTCTGTGGCTCACTCCTCCTCCATTCTCTGCTGCCTCTCCCTCAGCTGTCTGACTTCCTCCAATCTCTATCTTTTTTCTTGGCAGATATCCTATCCAATTTCTTACTGTCCACCCACATTATTATTTGTGAGGTTTTTTTGCCTCTACACAGGCTGTGCCCTCTACTGATCATAGTCCAACACCTCTTCGCTTTGTATTAACCTCCGGTATCTAAAGCTCAACGCCCCCCTTCCAGTCTAAAAAGAAAAGGAGAACAGACAGCTGTTAACTGGAAGTCCTTTTTATGGGCATGTCTGAAACTGTCCGCCCACGGCTGCTGACAGCCAGCCAAGGCAAATGCACTGTTCCTGTGTACAGTCAATGCTGTTGTCCTCTTAAAGTGCCCACCAGTAGCTTGGAAGAGAAAATGTGATATGGCTACATCTGCCCACATGGTCCTAGCTTTTTATAGTACGAGATAAATCTGGTAGTCCAGCAGTCACTGCAGTACATAAATATTGGTCTATATGGTTATTCATGTTGCTTGTAAAATGGCAACATATTCTATAGCTGTGTACTGAGAATGCCACTATATACATCACCAATGAGGGTCACAAGCTAATTTCCAAACCTCTTAAACACCTTTAAGCCCATTGCATCAGAATACAACCTATCAGCATAGTTTTTTTTTTTGAGTGTGGAAGGAAACCCACACCAATAGGCGAGGAGCATGCAAACACCATGCATACAGATATTGTCCTCCATTAGATTCAAACCCAGGATCCTAGTTATGCAAGGCAACAGTGATAAAAACTGGAACACCATATATACATGTACAGTGGCATGTAAAAGTTTGGGCATCCCTGGTCAAAATTACCGTTATTGTGAACAGTTAAGCAAGTTGAAGATGAAATTATCTGTAAAAGACCTAAAAGTTAAAGATAACACATTTCCTCTGCATTTTAAGAGAAAAAAATATATATAGTTACTTACCGATAACAGTATTTCTCTGAGCCCATGCCAGCACCATGGAGAGGGGATCCGCCCATCAAGGACAGGAAACCTACAGATAAAAGGCAGTACCTCTCTCCCGCATCAGTTGTTTACAGAGCATGAAGAGAGCGTTAGGTTAATAATAAAAAAAATTCAACATTACTAAGGTTTTAGTAGAGATACCGTGTGGTTATTTCTTACATAGTAGCGTAATTTCAAAACTAGTGTGCACACCCACACGTGAAGGGAGGGAATGTATGGGTGCCGTTCTTGGCTTCAGAGAAATACCGTTATCGGTAAGTAACTATATTTTTCTCTGTCCTCCATGACGGCACCATGGAGAGAATTGCAGAGACTGTACATTTAGGGAGGGACCACAGCTTCCAGAACCCTTTTCCCAAAGCTAAGGTCCGAAGAAGAAACTAGGTCCAACCGATAGTGCTTAAAGAATGTAGAGGGGGAAGACCAAGTAGCAGCTCTACATATCTGATCAATTGAAGCACCGCCTCTTTCTGCCCAGGAGGCTGCCACTGCTCTTGTTGAGTGAGCTCTAATGTTCTCCGGGGTGGACAACCCACTTGATGTATATGATAGGTTGATGGCGTCTCTGATCCATCTTGCTAATGTGCTTTTGGAGGCTTTTTTCCCCTTCCGAGAACCCTGAAAACATTCAAAAAGATCTATCCTCCCTATACTCTCTAGTGGCCTCTAGGTAATGAATCAGGCATCTTCTAAAGTCTAACGTGTGTAAGGGCAAAAGGAGGGAAGAGAAATCTCCAGTGATCTATGGAAACGAGAAGCTACTTTTGGAAGGTAGACTGGGTCTGTTTGAAGAACAACCCTATCATCCAAGATCTGCGTGAAAGGGCAGTTATCTGATAAAGCCTGGATGTCACTGACCATGCACGCTGAAGTGAGAGCAACCAATAGGGATGTTTTGAGGGATAGGATTCTCAAGGGAGCATCCGCCAAGGGTTCAAAGGGAGATTTAGTTAGGGCTGTAAGGACTAAATTTAAATCCCATTGTGGAGCATTCTGCGAGGGTAGGGGTCTAGACCTTTCTGCCGCATTAATGAACCTGGAAACCCACTGATTCTTTGCCAGATCGTAATTGAACAAATATCCCAAGGCCGCGACCTGGACCTTTAGGGTACTTGTGGCCAGACCTTGTTCCAACCCCTTCTGCAGGAACTCTAATATGGCACTAAGAGGAACTCCCTCATTCACCCTAGAGCCTGACGATAAAAGGAATTTTTCCAGATTTTACCTTTCTGCTCGGTGGTTATTGGTTTCCTGCTTTGTAGAAGGGTTGATATTAGACCAGGCAAGAACCCTTTATCCCTTAGTAGCCCGCTTTCAAATTCCAGGCTGTCATGTGTAAACTCGCTACCTGTGGGTGCGCTACTGGTCCCTGGGAGAGGAGATCTGGAAGATCCGGGAGTATCCAAGGGTCAGAGATGGACATGCTCCTTACCCTTGAAAACCAAATCCTCTTTGGCTAAAGGGGGCTATCAAGACTACATGAGCTCTGTCTTCTCGTATTTTCTTTAGGACTGCTGGTATTAGCGCAATTGGGGGAAATGCATATGCTAGCCGATAGTTACATGGAATCATGAATGCATCTAACGCGACAGGGTTCCCTAATGGAGTTGGCAGATTGATTTTGTTACTTCCATTAGTGACTGGGAACGGGTACCCCCTTGGTGATTTAAGTAGGCTACCACTACCCGGTTGTCTGAGAATACCCTGACATTATGTGAGTGAAGGGAGTTCAGAAATCTTAAGAGTGCAAATTTTACTGCCAGTAGCAAGTAGCTCTTTCATATTGGAAGATGCTGCTCTCAGGTCGTCTGACAAGACCCCCTGAGCCATAAGATAATTCAGATGGGCGCCCCAACCCCTGGGGCTTGCATCTGTGGTCACCACTTTTGAGACCGGAACTACCCATGGGACACCTCGGGTCAAATTGCGCGTCTTCACCCACCACTCTAGTGAGAGTGCTATGCTTGATAAACTGAACAGTCCTTCTAAATTTCCTTCTAGTGAAATTTCCTCTGACAAAATCTGCCATTAAAGTTCCCTCGTGTGTAACGGAACCCATTGAGCCACGGGGATGCATGCTGTCATGGATCCCATGAGGTACATTGCGTCTCGTAAGGATATGGAGGGGAGATCCCTTGCTCGAGACACCAACCCCACCATCTTTTGGATTTTTTCTAAAGGTAGACGACATTCCTGATGGACAGAATCTAGTGTGATGCCCAGAAATTCCTGTACCTGGCTTAGTACTGATTTGGATTTTGCCAGGTTCAGAAGCCAGCCCAAGCTTGTTAAGGAACCCATGACCTTCTCTAACTGAGCTTTGCAATGTTGGGGGGAGTTGCCTATTACCAGGAAGTTGTCTAGATATGGAACGATTAGGGTGTCTTGCTCTCTTAAGTGGAGCCGTTACCTCCGCTACCAGTTTGGTGAACACTCGAGGTGCTATGGCCAGACCAAAGGGAAGGTCTGCAAATTGGTAATGTCTTATTACCCCCTTGATTTGGACTGCTACCCTGAGGAATTTTTGGTAGTCTCTGTGGATGGGGACGTGATAATATGCGTCCTTTAGATCTAGCACAGCCATAAAACAGAGTGGAAACAACAGTTTTACTGATGTTTTTATTGTTTCCACTTTGAATGGCTGCACTTTTAGGTATTTGTTCAGACTCTTTAAGTTTCTAATTGTCCTGTAGGACTCATCTGGTTTCTTTCTGAGGAAAAGGGGAAAGTAAAACCCTTTCCGCCTTTCTTGGAGGGGAACCTCCAGAAGAACTGCTTTCCTCAACAGTCCCGTAACCTCTTGTTCCAAAGCTAGTTGTTCCTCCATTGAGGATCTCCGAGATGTTATCAGGAAGGACGGTTGAGGGAGGGTGTGGAATTTGAGCTTTAGGCCATGTGCACACGTTAAGTATTTTTCGCGTTTTTTCGCTATAAAAACGTGATAAAAACGCGAAAAAAACGCTTACATATGCCTCCCATTATTTTAAGTGTATTCCGCATTTTTTGTGCAAATGTAGCCTTTTTTTCCGCGAAAAAAATCGCATCGCGGAAAAAAAAGCAACATGTTCATTAAAATGCGGAATTGCAGGGGATTCCGCACACCTAGGGGTCCATTGATCTGCTTACTTCCCGCACGGGGCTGTGCCCACCATGCGGGAAGTAAGCAGATTATGTGCGGTTGGTACCCAGGGTGGAGGAGAGGAGACTCTCCTCCACGCACTGGGCACCATATAAGTGGTCAAAAAATAAGAATTAAAATAAAAAACAGTCCTATACTCACCCTCGATGTCTTCCCGCCTCCACTGCATGCTGCCGCTTCGGTTCCTGTAGCTGATGTGCGGCGAAGGACCTTGCCGATGACGTCACTGTCCTGTGATTGGTCGTGAGCGGTCATGTGACCGCTCACGTGACCGTGACGTCACGGAAGGTCCTGTGCGCACAGACCAGCTATAGGAAGACAAACGGACGCCGCTGATGAGATGTCTGGGTGAGTATAAGCATTTTTTTATTTTTTTTATTATTTTTAAACATTCTATCTTTTACTATAGATGCTGCATAAGCTGCATCTATAGTAAAAAGTTGGTCACACTTGTCAAACGCTATGTTTGACAAGTGTGACCAACTTGTCAGTCAGTTTTCCAAGCGATGCTACAGATCGCTTGGAAAACTTTAGCATTCTGCAAGCTAATTACGCTTGCAGAATGCTAAAAAAACGCGAAAAAAACGGAAAAAAAACGCAAAAAAAAAAATGCGGATTTCTTGCAGAAAATTTTCGGTTTTCTTCAGGAAATTTCTGCAAGAAATCCGCAACGTGTGCACATACCCTTAGTCTCAATTTTATTATGTCCAGTATCCAGGAACTGTTGATTATTTTCTCCCAGGCTGAGAGAAAGAGGGACAACCTTCCCCCAACCTGGGGCAAGAGTTCATTGGGAGGGTTTTTTATAATCAGTGGGGCTTTTGCTGAATATGAACCCCTTATTCTTATTCTTTTTGTCTTCCCATCTGTCTTGTGTTCTTGGTGGTTTATACGGATAAACCTCTTACTCTGAAAGGGCCGCTTGTAGGATGGGTAAGAGATGATAGGGAAGGACTTTTTTCTTATCCCCCACCTTATCCAGGATGTCATCCAGGGTGGAACCAAATAGGAAATCTCCCTCTCAGGGAATGGTACATAGCTTTGATTTGGTCTGGAGATCCCCTGGCCAACATTTAAGCCAAAGGGTTCATCTAGCTGCATTAGAAAAGACTGCTGATCTGGCAGCAAGTCTGACAGAGTCCGCGGACGCATCCGCCATTACTGGCAAAGTGTTCAACATAATGTCTGGAGAAGTTTTCCCCTTAAGCTGGGATTATAATTGATCCAGCCAGACCATTAGGGAACGGGATGTACAGGCGGCATCTGCCTTTTTGTCCATGGGGTCTTTTAAGACTCCCATATCCTCAAACGGAAGGGCAAATATTTTAGATGCCTTGGTGATGGCCACGTCTAGTTTGGGAGCTTTGTCGGGTCCTCGAAGGGGTATTTTCTTTTGGGTGTAAGTAGGGCCTTTCTTACGGGTTTTTTCCATTCCTTTTTAATCAAGGCCTGGATTTTTTCATTAAGCGGGAAGGCTCTCCTTTTCTTCTTTTCGAGACCTCCGAGCATAATATCTTGAACTGATTTTTTGGGGTGAGGGTCAGTTAATCCCATGGTGTTCCTAACTGCCTTAATGGGGCTATCTGTCCCCTCTAGCGGAAAGCAACTGCGACCCCCAGTGGAAGATGAAGATGATGTTGATGATGAATTAGAGGTGTCTGAATCCCCTTCATCACTATCCGTGTCACTAGACCTGGGTTCAGGGGACCTGTGTCTGGTCTTCCTTCGCTTTTTGCCCTCCTGAAGGGACCTAAAGGTGTCCCCCACCTGGGATTTAATTAGTGATCTAAGTTTTGTTGCAAACCCCCGAAGCCCTTCATAGACTGTCTGTTCTATACATGAGCTGCAGAGTCTTTTCTCCCATGTGGAAGGCAAATCTTCCCTACAGAGCGCACAGATCCTGTGTTTGGATTTCTCTGAACTTTTCCTCCCCTGAAGAAAAGATAAAACAGAAAAAATAGGGCCCTGTTAGCCGTGAACTTTCACGAAGATCACTTACCACCTGGCAGACCAATTAGTACCGGTTGGGGATGATCCGTATCTGCTGTAGCATTCTCCCTTACGCTGGACGCCACACTGGAGCCTTTGCTGTGCTTGGGATCCTGAGCACCCTTTCTCGGTGGTGTCCTGTTGTTGGTGGTGGGAAGCCTGTTTCCATTTTGCCTGAGGATGCCATTTTTGCTGCTGCTGCTGAGGTGTTGATCTGGACTGTGGGGATTTCAAATCCGGCAGGTCCAGATCGCTCATGGTTCCTGGGGAACACTGGCCGAGCTCCATTAGAAGCATCAGGCCAGAGCACTGTCCCCCTTAAATAGTGCTGTGACTGGATTACCCAGTCCTGCCCCGTGCCAGCATGCCATTATGTCCTGAGCCTGCACGCTGACCAGTTACCCAGTCATGCCTTGTGGCCATCCGCATCATCGTGCTTGCACATGCGCACTGAACAGCTTCCCAGAGGTGCTTTTTGGCGGCTCCGCCCCAACAAAGAGACGCGCCTATCCGCGCGTGCTTCCTGGTTCCCGGATCCCTGTCATGGTTCTCAATGGCAAGAGACCGTAGTAAAGCATACAAAAGGACTAGCTCTTGGAAGATGGGAACTCGAGCTGACTGTGAGCTAAACCTACCGCACAACTAACAGTGGCCGGGTAGCGTGCCTACGTTTTATCCCTAGACGCCCAGCGCCAGCCGGAGGACTGCCTGACCCTAGCAGAGGAAAATACAGACCTGGCTTACCTCTAGAGAAATTTTCCCCAAAAGGCAGACAGTAGCCCCCACATATATTGTCGGTGATTTTAGAGGAAATTGACATACGAAGTATGAAGATAGGTTTAGCAAATTGAGGTCCGCTTACTAGATAGTAGGAAGACAGAAAAGGGAACTTCACAGTCAGCTGAAAACCCTTTTCAAAACACCATCCTGAAATTACTTTAAGACTCTAATATCAACTCATGACACTAGAGTGGCAATTTCAGCTCACAAGAGCTTCCAGCCTCAGAAATATTCAAACACAGAGAACTGGAACAAAAATGCAAAACAAACTTAGGACTACAAGTCCAACTTAGCTGATAGTAGTCTAGGAGCAGGAACATGCAACAGAAAGGCTTCTGGTAACATTGTTGGCCGGCATAGAAATGACTGAGGAGCAAGGTTAAATAGAAAACTCCCACATCCTGATGGAAACAGGTGAACAGAGGAGATGAAGCACACAAGTTCAGTACCACCAGTGACCACCGGGGGAGCCCAGAAACCCAATTCACAACAGTACCCCCCCCTCAAGGAGGGGGCACCGAACCCTCACCAGAACCACCAGGGCGATCAGGATGAGCCCTATGAAAGGCACGGACCAAATCGGAGGCATGAACATCAGAGGCTGTCACCCAAGAATTATCCTCCTGACCGTAGCCCTTCCACTTGACCAGATACTGAAGTCTCCGTCTGGAAACACGGGAGTCCAAGATCTTCTCGACAACGTACTCCAACTCACCCTCAACCAACACCGGAGCAGGAGGCTCAACGGAAGGCACAACCGGTACCTCATACCTGCGCAACAATGACCGATGGAAGACATTATGAATAGAAAAAGATGCAGGGAGGTCCAAACGAAAGGACACAGGGTTAAGAATCTCCAATATCTTGTACGGGCCGATGAACCGAGGCTTAAACTTAGGAGAAGAAACCTTCATAGGGACAAAACGAGAAGACAACCACACCAAGTCCCCAACACAAAGACGAGGACCAACACGACGACGGCGGTTGGCAAACTGCTGAGTCTTCTCCTGGGACAACTTCAAATTGTCCACCACATGCCCCCAAATCTGATGCAACCTCTCCACCACAGCATCCACTCCAGGACAATCCGAAGACTCCACCTGACCGGAAGAGAAACGAGGATGAAACCCCGAATTACAGAAGAAAGGAGAAACCAAGGTGGCAGAACTAGCCCGATTATTGAGGGCAAACTCCGCCAAGGGCAAAAAGGCAACCCAATCATCCTGATCCGCAGACACAAAACACCTCAAATAAGTCTCCAAGGTCTGATTAGTTCGCTCGGTCTGGCCATTAGTCTGAGGGTGGAAAGCAGACGAAAAAGACAAATCAATGCCCATCCTAGCACAGAATGCTCGCCAAAATCTAGACACGAATTGAGTTCCCCTGTCAGAAACGATATTCTCCGGAATACCATGCAAGCGAACCACATTTTGAAAAAACAGAGGAACCAGCTCGGATGAGGAAGGCAATTTAGGCAAGGGGACCAAATGGACCATCTTAGAGAAACGGTCACACACCACCCAGATGACAGACATCTTCTGAGAAACAGGGAGATCAGAAATAAAATCCATGGAGATGTGAGTCCAAGGCCTCTTCGGAATAGGCAAAGATAACAACAATCCACTAGCCCGAGAACAACAAGGCTTGGCCCGAGCACAAACATCACAAGACTGCACAAAACCTCGCACATCTCGCGACAGGGAAGGCCACCAGAAGGACCTAGCCACCAAATCCCTGGTACCAAAGATTCCAGGATGACCAGCTAACGCAGAAGAATGGACCTCCGAGATGACTCTACTGGTCCAATCATCCGGAACAAACAGTCTACCAGGCGGGCAACGATCAGGTCTATCCGCCTGAAACTCCTGCAAGACCCGTCGCAAGTCTGGGGAAACAGCAGATAATATCACCCCATCCTTAAGGATACCTGTAGGTTCAGAATTACCAGGGGAATCAGGCTCAAAACTCCTAGAAAGGGCATCCGCCTTCACATTTTTAGAACCCGGTAGGTAAGAAACCACAAAATTAAACCGAGAGAAAAATAACGACCAGCGCGCCTGTCTAGGATTCAGGCGCCTGGCAGACTCAAGATAAATCAAATTCTTGTGGTCGGTCAATACCACCACCTGATGTCTAGCCCCCTCAAGCCAATGACGCCACTCCTCAAAAGCCCACTTCATAGCCAAGAGCTCCCGATTACCAATATCATAATTTCGCTCAGCGGGCGAAAATTTACGAGAAAAGAACGCGCAAGGTCTCATCACGGAGCAGTCGGAACTTTTCTGCGACAAAACCGCCCCAGCTCCGATTTCTGAAGCGTCGACCTTAACCTGAAAAGGAAGAGTAACATCAGGCTGACGCAATACAGGGGCGGAAGAAAAGCGGCGCTTAAGCTCCCGAAATGCCTCCACAGTAGCAGGGGACCAATCAGCAACATCAGCACCCTTCTTAGTCAAATCAGTCAACGGCTTAGCAACATCAGAAAAACCAGTTATAAATCGACGATAAAAATTAGCAAAGCCCAAAAACTTCTGAAGGCTCTTAAGAGAAGAGGGTTGCGTCCAATCACAAATAGCCTGAACCTTGACAGGGTCCATCTCAATGGAAGAGGGAGAAAAAATGTACCCCAAAAACGAAATCTTTTGAACCCCAAAAACACACTTAGAACCCTTTACACACAAGGAATTAGAGCGCAAAACCTGAAAAACCCTCCTGACCTGTTGGACATGAGAGTCCCAGTCATCCGAAAAAATCAAAATATCATCCAGATACACAATCATAAATTTATCCAAATATTCACGGAAAATGTCATGCATAAAAGACTGAAAGACTGAAGGGGCATTTGAAAGACCAAAAGGCATTACTAAATACTCAAAATGGCCCTCAGGCGTATTAAATGCGGTTTTCCACTCATCCCCCTGCTTAATTCGCACTAAATTATACGCCCCACGAAGATCAATCTTAGAGAACCACTTGGCCCCCTTTATTCGAGCAAACAAATCAGTAAGCAGTGGCAAAGGATACTGATATTTAACCGTGATTTTATTCAAAAGCCGATAATCAATACACGGCCTCAAAGAGCCATCTTTTTTAGATACAAAGAAAAAACCGGCTCCTAAGGGAGATGACGAAGGACGAATATGTCCCTTTTCCAAGGACTCCTTAATATATTCCCGCATAGCAGCATGTTCAGGCACAGATAGATTAAATAAACGACCCTTTGGAAACTTACTGCCCGGAATCAGATCTATAGTACAATCGCAATCTCTGTGCGGAGGTAGTGAACCAAGTTTAGGCTCCTCAAAAACGTCACGATAATCAGATAAAAATTCCGGAATCTCAGAGGGAATAGATGACGAAATGGAAACCAAAGGTACGTCCCCATGAGTCCCCTGACATCCCCAGCTTAACACAGACATTGCTTTCCAGTCGAGGACTGGGTTATGAGATTGCAGCCATGGCAATCCAAGCACCAACACATCATGTAGATTATACAACACAAGGAAGCGAATAATCTCCTGGTGATCCGGATTAATACGCATAGTTACTTGTGTCCAGTATTGTGGTTTATTACTAGCCAATGGCGTGGAGTCAATACCCTTCAGAGGTATAGGAACTTCCAGAGACTCTAAATTAAACCCACAGCGTTTGGCAAAGGACCAATCCATAAGACTCAAAGCGGCGCCAGAGTCGACATAGGCGTCCGCGGTAATAGACGATAAAGAGCAAATCAGGGTCACAGACAGAATAAACTTAGACTGTAAAGTGCCAATTGAAACAGACTTATCAACCTTCTTAGTACGTTTAGAGCATGCTGATATAACATGAGTTGAATCACCACAATAGAAGCATAACCCATTTTTTCGCCTAAAATTCTGTCGTTCGCTTCTGGACAGAATTCTATCACATTGCATAATCTCTGGCGCCTTCTCAGTAGACACCGCCAAATGGTGCACAGGTTTGCGCTTTCGCAAACGCCGATCAATCTGAATGGCCATTGTCATGGACTCATTCAGACCTGTAGGCACAGGGAACCCCACCATAACATCTTTAATGGCATCAGAGAGACCCTCTCTGAAATTCGCCGCCAGGGCGCACTCATTCCACTGAGTAAGCACAGACCACTTACGAAATTTTTGGCAGTATATTTCAGCCTCATCTTGCCCCTGAGACAGGGCCATCAAGGCTTTTTCAGCCTGAATCTCTAAATGAGGTTCCTCATAAAGCAACCCCAATGCCAGGAAAAACGCATCCACATTGAGCAACGCAGGATCCCCTGGTGCCAAAGCAAATGCCCAATCCTGAGGGTCGCCCCGGAGCAAGGAAATTACAATCCTGACCTGCTGTGCAGGATCTCCAGCGGAGCGAGATCTCAGAGACAAAAATAATTTACAATTATGTTTGAAATTCTGGAAGCGAGATCTATCCCCGGAGAAAAATTCAGGTAAAGGAATTCTAGGTTCAGATATAGGAGCATGAATTACAAAATCCTGTAAATTTTGAACCTTCATAGCGAGATTATTCAAACCTGTAGCTAAACTCTGCTGATCCATTTTTATCAGGTGAAATCAGAACCATTCAAGGATTAGAAGGAGAGAGAGACGAAGGCTGCAGTAAGCAGAGATGCAAGAAATCAACTAATGAGCAAACTCAGGAAAAAAAAAAAATTCTCTGCAGACTTCTTTTCTCTCCTTTCTTCTGCCAATTATTTTAACCCTTGGCCGGCCAAACTGTCATGGTTCTCAATGGCAAGAGACCGTAGTAAAGCATACAAAAGGACTAGCTCTTGGAAGATGGGAACTCGAGCTGACTGTGAGCTAAACCTACCGCACAACTAACAGTGGCCGGGTAGCGTGCCTACGTTTTATCCCTAGACGCCCAGCGCCAGCCGGAGGACTGCCTGACCCTAGCAGAGGAAAATACAGACCTGGCTTACCTCTAGAGAAATTTTCCCCAAAAGGCAGACAGTAGCCCCCACATATATTGTCGGTGATTTTAGAGGAAATTGACATACGAAGTATGAAGATAGGTTTAGCAAATTGAGGTCCGCTTACTAGATAGTAGGAAGACAGAAAAGGGAACTTCACAGTCAGCTGAAAACCCTTTTCAAAACACCATCCTGAAATTACTTTAAGACTCTAATATCAACTCATGACACTAGAGTGGCAATTTCAGCTCACAAGAGCTTCCAGCCTCAGAAATATTCAAACACAGAGAACTGGAACAAAAATGCAAAACAAACTTAGGACTACAAGTCCAACTTAGCTGATAGTAGTCTAGGAGCAGGAACATGCAACAGAAAGGCTTCTGGTAACATTGTTGGCCGGCATAGAAATGACTGAGGAGCAAGGTTAAATAGAAAACTCCCACATCCTGATGGAAACAGGTGAACAGAGGAGATGAAGCACACAAGTTCAGTACCACCAGTGACCACCGGGGGAGCCCAGAAACCCAATTCACAACAGATCCCAGGGAGACCCAGTGATGGCAGCCTTCGTTCCGGGGGAGGCAGCCACCTGATACTGCTTCCCCCACGCCCGGAGGGACCCCCCGTGGTGGCGTGTTGCTGGCAACCTGTCGCCATGAAGAGGATTTTTTGAGAAAGGCGGTCTCGCGGTCCTCTTCCCTGCCGCCTCTCCCCACACACCCTAGAGGCTCCCTAACCCCAGCAGTGGCGCTTCGGGTAACCACGCCAGCCGAGGCAGGGAACCCCGCTGCCTGGATCAGTCTGACCTGCCCCGGCATCCCACGAGGAATCTAGGTAAGCTTGCTGCAGGTTCCCTATCAAGGACAGGAAACCAAACTGATGCAGGAGAGAGGTACCGCCTTTTTATCTGTAGGTTTCCTGTCCTTGATGGGCGGATCCCCTCTCCGTGGTGCCGTCATGGGGGAAAGAGAAATTATATAATATCTATATATATATATAATTGTCTAAGGGTTTAATTGTCTGTCTGTCCTGGAAATCCCGCGTCTCTGATTGGTCAAAGCCGCCAGGCCTCGACCAATCAGCGACGGGCACAGTCTGCCGCGAATTCTGGAATCATCATTGTCCTCCACTGCTGTCAAGTGCCGCCATTGTGTAGGGTGTGTGCCTGCGTCTCCCTGTATGGGCGGCATTACCCTGTGTTTCTATCTTAGAATGGGTCGTAAACGAAAATATGCCAATGAGGATGACAGAAAAGCAGCAGCAGCAAGAAAACAACAACATCAGGAACAGGAGACACAACAACAAACTGCCGCCAGACAAGCCCAGGATGTGGAATCTCACAGACAACGTCGCCAACAGGAGACACCACAACAAACTGCTGCTAGACAAGCCCAGGATGCAGAATCTCACAGACACCGTCGCCAACCGGAGACACCACAACAAACTGTTGTACGACAGGAACAACATGATCGCCAAATTCATAAAAAACGAATGCTCTACCAACTAAGGCACGACCAGGACAATATTCAACAACTTGCACATTACGTAACAGACAATGAAAGTACAATTAATGAACACTACTGTGGGAATATGAATGCAGTTTGCTCTAAATGCGACTCTCTGAATTTCATTGATGAAAAACCATCTGACAATCAGTTTACTCAATGCTGCCAAAAAGGAAAAGTTATGCTACCGAGACCTCACTACTCAGATCTGTTTGAGCAGTTAATGAAAGGAATGTGTCATCACTAGTGTTGAGCGATACCTTCCGATATGCAAAGGTATCGGTATCGGATTGGATCGGCCGATACCGGCAAAATATCGGATCTCGCCGATACCGATACCTGATACCAACGCATATCAATGGGACACAAAATATCGGAATGGTTCCCAGGGTCTGAAGGAGAGGAAACTCTCCTTCAGGCCCTGGGATCCATATTCATGTATAAAATAAAGAATAAAAATAAAAAATATTGATATACTCACCCCTCCGACGGCCCCGGCTGTCACCGGTCCAAGCGTCTGCCTCCGTTCCTAAGAATGCAGAGTGAAGGACCTTCGATGACGTCGCGGCTTGTGATTGGTCGCGTGACCGCGCATGTGACCGCTCACGCGACCAATCACAAGCCGCGACGTCACCGAAGGTCCTTCACTCCCTGCATTCTTAGGAACGGAGGCACCGCTAAGAGCCAGGGTCCGCCGGAGGGGTGAGTATATCAATATTTTTTTTTTTTATGATTTATTTTTTACATGAATATGGATCCCAGGGCCTGAAGAAGAGTCTCCTCTCCTCCAGACCCTGGGAACCATAATCACCGCACACTTCCGATTCCGATTTCTGATATCGCAAAAATATCGGAACTCGGTATCGGAATTCCGATACAGCAAATATCGGCCGATACCCAATATTTGCCGTATCGGAATGCTCAACACTAGTCATCACAAGTTCTGCGCACCTGCGCAGAAAGGACCTGCCGTGACGTCACGGTCATGTGACCGCAACACGGTCATGTGACCGCGACGTCATCACAGGTCCTGCGCGACAAGGACCTGCCGTGACGTCACGGTCATGTGACCGCGACGTCGTCACGTGACCGCGACGTCATCACACCCTGGGACCGGAAGCTGCCGCCTGCACCCCACACAGGCGACAGAGCTACAACGCGCCTGCGGAAGGTGAGTATATGTTTATTTTTTATTTTTTAACCTGTGTCATACATGGCTGGGCAATATACTACGTAGCTGGGCAATATACTACGTGGCTCTGTGCTGTATACTACGTCACTGGGCAATATACTACGTAACTGGCCAATATACTACGTCACTGGGCAATATACTACGTGGCTGGGTAATATAATACGTGGGCTGTGCAATATACTACGTGGCTCTGTGCTGTATACTACATCACTGGGCAATATACTACGTCACTGGGCAATATACTATGTAACTGGCCAATATACTACGTAACTGGGCAATATACTATGTGGCTCTGTGCTGTATACTACGTCACTGGGCAATATACTACTTGGCTGGGCAATATACTACGTGGGCTGTGCAATATACTACGTGGACATACATATTCTAGAATACCCGCATAGGCAGCATGAATAGTAAAAAGTTGGTCACACAGGGTTAATAGCAGCGGTAACAGACTGCATTACACCGCGGCATAACGCGTTCCGTTACCGCTGCTATTAACCCTGTGTGAGGGCTGACTGGAGGGGAGTTCGGAGCGGGCACTGACTGTGGGGAGGAAGGAGCGGTCACGGCCAGATCTACCACCGCACTGGAACACTTCACCCAGAAATAGGACAACCACCAAAATTTGCACAATTATACATCATTGATACAAATGAGGCTACAGAACAAAGGATGAACCTAAAAGAAAACGAAAAGTGTGATGCTGAACTGATGAACCAAATTGCTGTACATTTACAAAAAATAAGCCCATTTGCTGCCGCATATCGCATGCTAAAAGACGTTCAAGCTGAGGAGGAACAGAGGGCTATACAAAATGGTACTGAAATGCCTTCTATTGTCATGGCCATTAAACAAGAACGTAAACAGAATCCTCGACTTTACAACAAACCACGTGTAAGTGAGGTCGCAGTTGTTTTTCAAAACGATGATGGAGAACCTCCTTTTCAAAGGGATATATTAGTCCATCTTAAGCCAGACCAAAACAACCCTTTGGTTCCTAAGACACAACGAATTAGCATTTTGCACAGCAACCTTGATGCTCTTCTGTATCCGCTATTCTTTCCAAGAGGTGAACAAGGGTGGCATGAAAACCTAAACCAACAAGGAACTTCAAGAAGAATTACACAGCTGCAATACTACAGTTTTCGTCTGTCTGTCTGAAATTACTTCAATCCTATTTTAAACGGTGGGAAACTGACACAACAGTACTTAGTTGACGCATATGTTAAAATTGAAGCTAATCGTCTAAATTTCATAAGAATGAACCAAAAACAACTTAAAGTCGAAGACTACTGCGTTCTTCAAGAAACAGTTCAATAAACTCCAACTAATTAACAATATGCGATCTTCGGACCCAGAGTATAGCAACTGGCTTCTTAAACTTGGCAACGGTGAACTTAGCAATGAATGTTGTGCATTATATGGGGCATCTATGGGGCCATATTATACTACGTGACTGGGCAAAATACTATGTGACTGGGCAATATACTACGTGGACATGCAATGTACTGCGTGGGCTGCGCAATGTACTGCATGGGCTGCGCAATGTACTGCGTGGCTGCGCAATGTACTGCGTGGGCTGTGCAATGTACTGTGTGGCTGCGCAATGTACTACGTGGGCTGCGCAATGTACTGCGTGGCTGTGCAATATACTGCGTGGGCTGCGCAATATACTACGCATACATATTCTAGAATACCCGATGCGTTAGAATCGGGCCACCATCTAGTGTATATATATATATATATATATATATATATATATATATATATATATATATATATATATATATATATATATATATACAGTATGTGAATATATATATATATATATATATATACAGTGCCTTGCGAAAGTATTCGGCCCCTTTACTTTCAGTGCAGCAAACTCACTGCAGAAGTTCATTGTGGATCTCTGAATGATCCAATGTTGTCCTAAATGCCTAATGATGATAAATATAATCCACCTGTGTGTAATCAAGTCTCCGTATAGATGCACCTGCTCTGTGATAGTCTCAGGGTTCTGTTTGAAGCACAGAGAGCATCACGAAGACCAAGGAACACAACAGGCAGGTCTGTGATACTGTTGTGGAGAATTTTAAAGCCAGATTTGGATACAAAATTATTTTCCAAAACTTTAAACATCCCAAGGAGCACTGTGCAAGCGATCATATTGAAATGGAAGGAGTATCATACCACTGCAAATCTACCAAGACCCAGCCGTCCCTCTAAACTTTCATCTCAAACAAGGAGAAGACTGATCAGAGATGCAGCCAAGAGGCCCATGATCTCTCTGGATGACCTGCAGAGATCTCCAGCTGAGGTGGGACAGTCTGTCCATAGGACAACAATCAGTCGTACACTGCACAAATCTGGCCTTTATGGAAGAGTGGCAAGAAGAAAGCCATTTCTCAAAGATATCCATAAAAAGTGTTGTTTAAAATTTGCAACAAGCCACCTGGGAGACACGCCAAACAAGTGTAAGAAGGTGCTCAGGTCAGATGAAACCAAAATAGAACTTTTTGGCAACAATGCCAAACGATATGTTTGGCGTAAAGGCAACACAGCTCATCACCCTGAGCACACCACCCTCACTGTCAAACATGGTGGTGGCAGCATCATGGTTTGGGCCTGCTTTTCTTCAGCAGGGACAGGGAAGATGGTTAAAATTGATGGGAAGATGGATGGAGCCAAATACAGGACCATTCTTGAAGACCTGTTGGAGTCTGCAAAAGACCTGAGACTGGGACGGAGATTTGTCTTCCAACTAGACAATGATCCCAAACTTAAAGCAAAATCTACAATGGAATGGTTCACAAATAAACATATCCAGGTGTTAGAATGGCCAAGTCAAAGTACAGACCTCAATCCAATCGAGAATTTGTGGAAAGAGCTGAAAACTGATGTTCACAAATGATCTCCATCAAACCTCACTGAGCTCAAGCTGTTTGCCAAGGAAGAATGGGCAAGAATTTCAGTCTCTCGATGTACAAAACTGGTAGAGACATACCTCAAGCGACTTGCAGCTGTAATCACAGCAAAAGGTGGCGCAAGTATTAAGTTAAAGGCGCCGAATAATATTGCACTCCCCACTTTTCAGTTTTTAAATTTCCACAAAAATTTTAAATAACCAATAAATTTTGTTCAACATCACAATTGTGTTCCACTTGTTGTTGATTCTTCACCAAAAATTAACATTTAGTATCTTTCTGTTTGAAACATGATATGTGGGAAAAGGTTGAAAAGTTCCAGGGGGCTGAATACTTTCGCAAGGCACTGTACAAAAAGTTTGGGTTCAAGTACCAGAACAGTACCAGATTAGCTTGAATGGGGGGCCCGAATCAGAGGTGTATCTAACCTTTCCTGCACCCGGGGCAAAGGATCAGTTTGGCGCCCCCCCAAAACCTCCCCCATTTGAACCTTAACTCTATTGAAACTGTATGACCAAGCCAAGGTACATTCCTGAATCCCCATAATGTTAAAATAGATACCAATAAAAGTAAAATTAATTGAGACATCAGTAGGTTAAGTGTTTTGAATATCCATATTGAATCAGGAGCCGCATATAATCCTGCATAAAGGTTAATAATGGCCCCATAAGATGCTCCATAGACACATTTGCCCAATATAGTGCTGCAGAAACGTTGATTATGGCCCCATAAGATGCTCCATAAAGATATTTGCGCCATATAGTGCTGCAGAAACGTTGATTATGGCCCCATAAGATGCTCCATATAGACACTTGCCGCATATAGTGCTGCACAAACGTCAATTATGGCGCCATAAGATGCTCCATACAGACACTTGCCCCATATAGTGCTGCACAAACGTTGATTATGGCCCCATACAGACACTTGCCCCATATAGTGCTGCACAAACGTTATGGCCCCATAAGATGCTCCATACAGACACTTGCCCCGTTATAGTGCTGCACAAACGTTATGACCCCATAAGATGCTCTATACAGACACTTGCCCCATTATAGTGCTGCACAAACGTTATGGCCCCATAAGATGCTCTATACAGACACTTGCCCTATATAGTACTGCACAAACGTTATGGCCCCATAAGATGCTCTATACAGACACTTGCCCCATATAGTGCTGCACAAATGTTATGGCCCCATAAGATGCTCCATACAGACACTTGCCCCATATAGTACTGCACAAACGTTATGGCCCCATAAGACGCTCCATACTGACACTTGCCCCATATAGTACTGCACAAACGTTATGGCCCCATAAGATGCTCCATACAGACACTTGCCCCATACAGTGCTGCACAAACATTATGGCCCCATAAGATGCTCCATACAGACACTTGCCCCATATTGTGCTGCACAAACGTTGATTATGGCCCCATACAGACACTTGCCCCATATAGTGCTGCACAAACGTTATGGCCCCATAAGATGCCCCATACAGACACTTGTCCCATTTGCTGTTGCTGCGATAAAAAAAAACCAAATCACATACTCACCTCTCCGTCTTTCAGGCCCCCGGCACTTTCAATATTCACCTGCTCCTCGTTCCAGCTGCCGCTCCATCTTCAGCACTGACATTCAGGCAGAGGGTGCGCACTAACTATGTCACCGCGCCCTCTGACCTCAGCGTCACTGCTGAAGACAGAGCGGCGGCTGGAACGAGGAGCAGGTGAATATCGCGCTGCGGCCCGCTGGTGCCCCCCTGTCGGCTGCGCCCGGGGCACAAGCCCCGGCTGCCCCCTCTGGATACGCCACTGGCCCGAATATCCAGTGTTTGCCAAGCTGTCATGTGCATGACAGCGCGGCACACACCGCTTCTGATCGGCGGTGAAATCCCACACTGTCAAAAGACAGCGTGAGTGCTCAGCTGTGATCGGAGGTATAAAGTTTACCTACGGTCACTGGTGTCAGATGATGAGATTACTGATCCCATCATCTGACACCTACTGTTACTAAAAACAGCAAGAGCAGGAGCGGCTGATTGGTGTATTCATTAGTCGGTTCCTGTGCT